>NC_090446.1:1007208065-1008458065 GCF_031143425.1 Pleurodeles waltl | reverse complement strand
CTTTTCCTCTCAGTTTTGAAAAGTCATTAGTGAATAATGCAAAATCACTTCTACTCCAAGGCACATGCACATAACCTCCACCAGACACTTCTTTTAACAGGAAATCTGATGCCCTCACCTCTCCCACTACAGAAGGTAGCGGTCCTTCTGTTGTTTCTTTGGTTCTGTCTCGCCCATCACACTTCCCAGTTATCACCCTCATTCCATTTCCAAATGTTTTGAATTGACTCTTTAAATTGTATTCTCATCCCTGAAGTTCTCATACAAGCTAAATATTCCTCATTAAAACATACACAATAGCTCTTTTGCAATGCTTTGGTCTTATTCAAGCCTACCTTGTATCTTTGAGACAGCTCGAATAATTTGTCACAAACTTGCCCTGCACGTCTTGTGATATCCTTATCAATGAACACAAATTTGTTTTCATGATAAGTATCTAAATAAGTCATTCCTGCTAATCATCCCATCCAATTCTAACTTTAATTTTGCCACATCCACCAGGTTCTCTTTATCCAGTGACTGAATTGTTCCCTGACTCACCCAATGCTCATAGTTTCTCTTGAAGGAGTATCAGTATTAAAATTATTTACCTCCTCATCTATTTCCTTAGGGCTAAGATTCCTGTCACTGCAGATATTTTGGAAATATTTCCATTTCCATAGGCACCACTACTATAATTTAAAGGTGGCTCCCATAGGGTGTTCCAGAAGTTGGCATCCTCTTATGCTCCTATGGAACCACACTTTGAAAGTCGAATCAGCACTTGCCACACAGGGAAAGCTAGGGTATGTTGGTACTACAGGACCAAATCCTTTGGTTTCAGGACTTGCCGCAGCAGTATCCGACCAATCTACTGCACCGGGGGCAACCAAAATTATAAATAGTTTTTCCTGACATTCAGGCTCATACATGGGGACAAGAGGACCAATATTTTCTTGTCTCTTTTCTTTTCCTTCTCTTCCTCGAATGTTTCGCTTATAAAGGTTGGATACAATCTAATTCCCTCCATCATATCAGGTCTCCATATTTTTGTTCAGCATCCCATCTAGCATCCGCATAGGTCCTCACTGCTCTATGAGCTCTTCCCTGATATTTCCTTGATATTTCTCTCATTCCCAAGCATTAAGCACCTCATGTTGTGCAGGTCTGGGGGGGGGGGGGGGGTCATCACATACACATTCTTCTGAAGTTTCAATTATTCTCAAACTAATTGTGTCATAATGTGGATACCTCAATGCACCTTCTTTTTCTGTGATCATGTACCATTGACAAAGCCAAATACATGTATGGAGGCCTACACTTACTACCATGTAATGACCTGACTAGGTAAAGGCACATCTCTTCTGAACAAACTTCATATTGCCTGAAAACAAGTATTTTTTCAACCAAATATCAATAATCACATATAGAAAGATTGTTCCGAACAAGGAACTAACTCTTTAGCTACAATTTCCTGTTCAACAGTGACAACCAATCACAGCACATCCCCTTTGTGATGTCCGCTGCCAGTACCAGCACAACAGTACACCAGCTGACCAATACCAGCTTGGCACACTGTGACATCGATCATGCTCCTTGAAGCAGCTCACCCTACTTAACAATCTGCATGCACACACTTTTCTGAACATCAAACACATATAACAAAATACAATACAATAACCTTTACCTGCTCCACAAAAGGATTGATAGTATCCAATCACACAAGAGTATCAAACATTTCGAACGAAACATCGACCTGCGGGGTACCATCCAAATTAGTAGAGGTTTACCCTGTGCCTTAAGATCCACTATACCAACCTTCTTACATTCGTGCAAAGATAAAGTCCCCATCTCAATTATGCCATTGACGACGTCTCAGGATAAGCACCACCAAACTTTGTAGGTAACTACATTACGGTCGGACCTCTACACTTTTAATACTATCCTGGGATCGTAGGTCACATCGGACCCGATAATACCTTCAACTTCTTTTCCTAAACATCACATTCACACAATGTTCAAAACGTCCCCGCAAAACACCATCCAAACTCAACAAAACACTGCAAACTAGCATGAACCACTGAAATTTACAATACTTTTGATACTCACTCCTCTACTGCTGAATTGAATCTCTCCCCAATCCTCCAAAATGTATACATGGACACTAAGGACAGGGTTCTGGGGACTAACTAATCTTGAATAAAGTGTTCTAGCGCCCCCCACTTCAGGATCCTAACCATCCTCTTCTACCATCTGATGATACTCAGGCCCATTCTTTGGTTTCTCTTCTTTTGACTGACCATTTTAGGAGTCTCGAGGGGTGAAATAAAGTAGATTCAATGCTTTAAATCAATTAACAGTGCAACCTGTTCGGTCACACATTAAATCTCAGAGTCTGCGATTTGAGTGCAAACATTTGTTACATATTTAAGGCCAGATTTATGTAAATGAGTCTCAGAAACATGCAATAAAAGTACAGAGTCACCTAAGGTGAAGTAAATGATTAAATCGACAAGCATAAGGCATGCAAGAATCTTAGTTGCAGCAATAGAGAAGATAAGAAATAGGATTTGGTGATCAGTATACAAGTTGCGATCCTCTTGCCTAATCATTTGGAAACTAACTTAATCAAAGTATTCCAGCTAAGCTTTTGAAGGGTGTTCATTGATAGGAATAATAGGAAAGTGTCAGCATAAAATAAAAGTCTCTGGTGAATCTACTCTTGCCAGAGGGCAAACGGATCTTCTCTCGTCTAGCTTAATAAATACAAATTTAGATCTTGTGGACCCTTCAAAAACCCACCTCATCAGTACCAGTACTTTTCCATCTTCCAAGCACAATTGGAATTGGCAACTCTCTCCAAGTTCTCATCCCACAAGTCGATTATCAGGATGATCTTGAGAGCCTCTAGGAGCACGGCACATAGATAGGAGTCTTCCTTCTTTGTTTGTTAGTGCTCCCTTTGTCCTTGCCAAGTTGACCTCCCATTTCCTACTATCTCAAATACACAAAATGCATTTTTTTAACTGTAGACTTAGACAAGTGTACCTGTAGATAAAGAATGTTGCAATGCGAGCAAACTCCACATTGAAGATCAGGCACACAATCAACATTTCAGGACTAATTAAAATTTTCTGGCTAATTTAGTTTGATACTTCAATGCAAATTCAAAATACATGCCCCTGCATGAATTTCTGATTATTTCAACAACTTGTGAATAATATGTAAATTCACCATAACATCTTATTCAAAAGACATGAGTATAAATATGCACATGCATTGAAATCCAGCATGTTAAAATTACCATTTGCTTACTCGTATATAGGAATTATTAATCTTCTACTTTGGAAAAAGGCAAAAATTGTGGGTTCAAAGAAAGGATTGCTAAGGAAGAGTGAACATTTGTTTTTCCTAAATAATGAAATGTGTCTACGATGTGTTGTAATATCATAATGAGAAATTATGTGTTCTCAGGATTACCTTATTCTAAAATTAGCAGAATGGGAAAAACATGTTGTTTGGAGCGTCCATTGTTTAACAGAAGGCAACACAGTGCATTTGTTAAAATACAGAGAGTAAATGGTGTTCTCATTAATCAGTTTTTACAATAAGTAGTCTACATCTCTTCAATGAATAAGTTTTGATGTGCAAATGCAAAAAAAAAAAGTGTCTTGTTAGCAGCTGGGGCAATGCTGTGTTTCCGAAGCCAGTTCTTCCATTGGATAAACTTACTAATGCCTTCCTACAAATGTAGTGATTTGAGGTGACTAAGGATCAGATGTATCAAAATCCCATTTTGCATTCCCTAAATAGCAAATTTAAAGAAATCACTATTTAGGGAATGCAAAATGGTATGTAACAAAATAGCAAATCCAAAACAGAGATTCCTAGAGAATTGCAATCAATATTAGGGAATCGCTATTTGGGATTGCTACTCCATAGGTGCAAATGTTTTTTGCATTACCTGAACTGCGATTTCCTATTAGGAAATCTCAAAATTGGGAAATGCAAAACCAAGGGTGCTGAGGGCCTAAGGCCCACTTTGATGCACCCCGAAAAAAATGTGTGCACATGTAAAGCGCACACATGCCCTGGGGGCATGTGTGTGCTACATGGCACTTGAAAAATGCATTTTGAATGCATTTTTTTTTTATTTCACATGGTTACAACCAACTTGGAGTTGCTGATAATAGCATTTCAAAAATGGCCATTTTGCGTTTGGGAAATGCTTGTTACATGTGCTTAGGGAATCACAAATAGGAAATCCATGTTTTTCGATTTCCCATTTGGGGAATCACAAAGTGCAATTTTCTATTTGGAGACACAATTTTAGGGAATCACAAAAAATGTGTGATTACCTAAAATTGCACTGCCTATGCCATTCCTACATCTGGAAAGGCTATTTTGCATATACAAATGGTCAAATTTTCTAGTTTGCACCGTTTGCGAATGTAAAATGAGTTTAAACATCTGGCCCTAAGTGACTGTTAATCCTTGGGTATTTGAAGGCCTGATCATAGTTTGTATATAGTATATAGTTGCTATATACTTGTTGCATGGTGCCATTGTCTTACTTAACCATAAGTAATACCTCAAATGGCCTTAAATATTGTTAGCTGCAGCCTTAATAATTATATAATGTAACACCATCTCTAATAGTTAACTTTGATCTATAGTTTACTTACATTTGGTATTTTAAAACCTCAATTTGTGCTCATTAAAGAAGGAAGAGGAGACTTGTAGAAGAAGAACGACACCTTCTGTATCCCATCCATCTTCAAATTGCCTGAACTGGCTTTACATAGTTCACATGTACATGCAAGAAGTGGTTGTAAAGAAGATGAAACACTCCCTACTCTCCATTTGTCCTTTAAGTCTTGATCTTCAGCATAAACAATAAAATTAAAGGATGGTATTGTGTTCAATTCAATATCATTGGAGTCACAACCAGTAAATCTACTTAGCCCTGAAGCGAAACATACTCTTTTTGAAGAAAAGGGGAACTGTGAGGAATCTCTGAATCTTCCTCTAGCTAGTTATGCACTGTTAAACGAGGAGTGTTAGGAGTCAGACAATTCATGATATTTTACAATTATAAGAGTATGTATTATGCGGTACCTGTCCATCTAACAAAGATATCAGAATGCTCATAATTATTGTACAGAACACATCAGGTAATATGCAAATTAGGATGTGGGTTGAAAAAGCCCCAATTGTTTTTCTTTACACATCTCTAACCTGTTTGACTGTTTCTTACCCAACGTATTTATAAAGGTTTCAAATATCCAATTTAATGGCTGTTGTATTTCACTAAATCTTTAGTATCCCAAATCATGTATAGTTTCTAAGCATACCTAATATTGTCATTTTGTCAGCAGCTTGAATTTAGGCCCAGATTGTTTATTTGGGTGGATGGCATGCTGTGTCACCATGGGTATGGAGTAAATTGCGCCATCCACATGATGGAGGATCCCCCCTAATTTTAAAATGACATTTGTAGAAAGCATTACCAGTAACTGCTGTGACAGCCGTTCCTGCCAATGCATTTTACTCTGTGCTACTGGGCTTCATCAGCAGCACGCAGCCCTGTACCACAGAGTATTTCTTTTTGTTTCTAGAACAAAAATTTCAGAAAAGGAATTTTCTTTTTGTAAAGACAAAAAATGCTCCCTTCACCACGGAAGGCTTCTCCCAAGGCAGGTGAAGCATTATTACGATTTTACTGTCCCTCACCATCAGGTTTTGCCCCGCAGTTAGAAACAGTAAAATATGGCTACATGTCTGCACATCTAAAATGGCTGGACAGTCATGTAGCCATTTCACATACAGCCCTTAATCCCTAGGGCCATCAGAGAACTATGGCCACACCGAAAACAGAGTAGTCTACATCGTGGCTAAATTGATGGCATGCCTGAAATTAAATTGGAGGGGCAGAACACTATGTTGGTGGGGAAGGAACTCCCTTGCTGCTGTGATGGAGTTCCCTTCTAGCCAACGTATACATTAGGCCCTATGCCTTCAGCATAACCCTTCAGCATAACCCTTCAGCAACTGGTCCACTGGTCTATCCCTTCCCCTGTCATGGTACCTTATATAATTGTATTGCTAATGGTGTCCTATGAAGAGAGAAGGGGTAGCTCATGCTCAGTTCTTGCGTTGCTACAGAAATATGCAAACATCCATTCGCAGAAACTTTAAACGTTAATGCTACTTTTTATCCTTTCTTCAAGTTGGATCTCTTGATTGTCATCATTCCTTGCAGCCACAAATATAATGCTTAACCAGAGAAGTAGAAATTACATACATTTCAAACAGTAAGTCTGCCTTCCTATACATGAAATCTCTCATATTAAATGCAGTCATATTTATATGTAATCAGAGCTATCTTTTCTGTAACATGCATTCAAAGCCACTCATCAAACATATACATAGCATAAACAATCAGACCAGTTCCGGCCCTTTGTTGGTGATGAATCTGACAGTTAAATAGTTGCATTTTGCATCACCTTCACAAATGTTATTAAGGTGTCATGTGGCATATTTTAATAAGACACATTCTTATTCCTTGGAAAACCAAAATTCTGTGTGTCTTGATACCAGGCACTGAGGACCTCATTTATAATTTAGCAGGAGGCTCACCCTTCAAACATTTGGTTTGGTGCCACATCAGCGTCACTTTTTCTATTAAACTGCTCCCACTGCCACCCCAGGAGCAGGTTTGACAAAAATAAACAATGCAGGATTTTTACCATGTCGTGGTGGTGGCATAACAGCAGGGGCATCTGCTGACAGGAAGGGCTGGTTGGGCAGGAGCAGGGGGGCAATAATAATTTAAAAAAATAATAACACTTAATTGCCATCCCGCCTAGTCTCCGCTGCTCCCACTGCATCAGTGCTTCTGCCTTGCTCCCCACCAAACCAGATGCTTCTCTCATGCTGTTACACAGCATGAGAGAAGTGCTAGGATTGGTCTGAGCGGCTAAAATGCCACCTAGTGATGAAATGGGAGTCTGGGTTTGGTCTCCAAACGGTTATATGTGAAATATAGCTGGGTAGAGAGTTCTAAGAGAGCATGACGTTTTGGTTGGCCCCAGATGCCCGGCCAAATCAACATGAACACTTAGAGGCATTTTTATAAGCACCTAGTGCCTCCTTGCGCCACATTAGAGTCATTTTATTTACGCTAATGTGGTGTTACAAAGGCACGTTTGCAGCACTAGATTTACATAGTGGTGCAATGCATGCCTTGCATAATTTTTCACCCCCTTGCACCACATTATGTCTGCGCCAGGCATAATCTATGCAAGCGGCATCCCGATGAAGGGAGGCCCGAAATAATGGCGTAGTGAACCCTACAAGATTTCAGTGCACCATTTTTTCCATCATTTGTAATGCTTGCTAAAAGCAGGCATTAAAATGATGCACCCATTGAAATCAACGGGCCTCCCTGCACTTTTCTGCAGTAGCGTCAACATTTTTGATGCTAATGCAGCAAAGCACCACAATAGCATCAAAAAAGTTGATGCCATTGTCCTAAGGACCGCCATGAAGTGCCATATTGTAAATACAGCACACCCATGGTGTCGTTAGGTGGGGCAGGGATGACACAGGGAAACTGATGCATGAGTGCT
Organism: Pleurodeles waltl; assembly: GCF_031143425.1. NCBI lineage: Eukaryota > Metazoa > Chordata > Amphibia > Caudata > Salamandridae > Pleurodeles > Pleurodeles waltl. Next base: position 1,008,450,455 of record NC_090446.1, on the reverse strand, counting down.
GACCCGCCGGCTTCTTGTAAATCTGCACCTTAGAGTGCACCTAGCACTCTCCCCCCCCAACTGGTGTGGAGGATGCTGGCCCACCCTGCCCTATCTATGTGGAAAAATAACATGATAATAAAATGCTTTTATTATAATTTTATATGTCTACTTCCCTGCTTCCTTTCAGCAGGGGCCACCCCTGCATTGCAGACCTTCCACCTTTATGTTGATGGCCAAGCAAACTACTATTGAAGTGGTTTGTTTCTGGAGAAAAGAAAAAATCCCTGATCTACTAGATGTTTTCCTCCAGCACATATAGTACATTCTTCTTTTTTCATGCCCTGAAGTGCAATGCAAACAGGAAAAGAGTGATATGGTTTATGTAGTCCTGACATGTATAGTGGGATTTCTGATGCCATTTCAGCTGATGGCCTAGAGGCACTGCTGCCCTTCCAAAGGGAGAGCTACCTCCAGCTGAAACTTTGGAAACACCAAGCTTCCCCAGGAACTAAGAGGACTGCACCTTTGGTTCATATAAGTGACTATGACCTCTACAAATAAATCAAACAAAGATTGTGCTGTGAATTTTTATGTATCCTAATTTGCAAAGGCATTGCTCCTTCATATTAAACAGACAGATCGTGAAACAGCATCCATGCTATTGCCAAAAGGAACACTGACCTCTTCATAGGGAGCTAATCAAGTTGCATGGTTAAAGAATAAGCCTCTCCTTGCATTAGAAGCACCCATTATGCAATCTGTTCTCTGCGTTATAGCAGAAAGCAACTGTAGATGCCACAAGTGATTGCCTGTGTTCTGCAAACCTTTATGAAGAGCAGGCATATCTCTCCTTGACTCATGAGATGAGTCTGCTCTTGCTAACTCAATATGTAACTGTGACCTCTACCAGGGCTGAATGAGCTGAAGATCCTTAGTAGATATAGGCCTGAAGGCTGCTCCTGGGAAGCAGGATAGAATTGTATTAAACAATACATTCATAATTTGCTTTTAATGAGCCATAGTGCTCCTGTGTTTTGTGTCGGACCATAAAGTATTCAAATTCTCCATCTTTTTTTCTAGAAATCGTTCTGTAAAACCTAAAGTGTTTTAACCAATATATTTGTAAACCAAGAAAAGCTCCTCAGGAGAGAGCCAAGCATGCTTCTAATGCAATGCTGAGGTGCTACTTACACTTTTCTATGGCTCCTTTTAAGACCCAGTCCATCTGTAACCGCTAATACTAACAATCACAATTTTAGATGCCATTAATAGTAAAGACATGTTTTATTTAGTATATTGCTCCTTTCAGGTAGAGGAACATGACCAATGGCTCACTAAATTATTCTTCTCATGTAGTTTTCCTTCTTCTAGTTTGAGCACTGTCCACCCCAAAAATTGTTCTTTTTTGCCTCCTTCTACAACTTCATTCCTTTGTATGCTCCTGCGATTCCCGCAAGATTTTAGCATTAGCTCTTGTGCCCTTTGAAATCAGCCAAAAACCTTTCCAAGAAATTTTGCAGTTTCTTAATCATGAATTTGGTTGAGGTTCACTCATTTGATGTGGAGCTGATCCAAAAGTCTACTTATGACTTCTGATCTGATGACCAAGCATTGTGCTTTACAGAATGCTTTTTCTGTGGTCTCACTACTGATCATTTTGGCTGTTTCTCTCAGACAGTACTGCATGCAATACTTCAGGCTTTTCACTTGCTCACAGTTTGATGGCTTTCCTGCCAATCTTGGTTGTGGTCTGAGTGCAGTTGGTCGAAGTGAAAACCACATCCTTTTTGTATATTCTGCTCGTCAATTTTAAAGCTTGTTTTTCAAAATCTGCGGGTGCTGAGGTTAACAAGGATCTCATTGAGCATGAGATAGAAGAGGGTTTAAGAGAATGCTACCAGATAAAAGGAATAACCTGGCACTGGCAGCTATACCTTTAGAGATTCCTGAATGCGAGGGTGTATCAAGGTCGGAGTTGAACTCTTCAGAAGACTGAATTGGTAATTATGACTGCTTTATAGTTTACATTTCAAAATGATATTTTTTGTCATGATGTCATCACACCTGGAAAAAACAACATTTAAGACTAGTTTGGCTGGTGAGGGGCTCAGACTCTCTCTGCGCCTTGCTCAGAGTGGAACCTTTTGAGGTATAGACCTCATACTTTCTGTGTGGCTTTATGCCACCGCACCTCTCTTGATCTGAATCTTGTATTGAATTCTGTTTGCTAAGCTAACTATTCTCAGATATTCCTTTAGTATTAGAACAGTGTAGGTGCTAGATTTAATGGTTAAGCAAGCAAACTTAATTTTAGAATCCAGACATCAAGTACTTTTCCTGATTTTCTGCATTGTTGCTATTGCAGTTTTGTTCTTTTAAATGTTGCTTTGATTTAATATTGTGAGACTCCTTAACTCTCCATTGGTGATTTTGTATCTGTATACTGTGGTTTTGAGACTCACCTGTGTAAGTTGGCTACAAGTCTACAATAAAGCCCTTTGAAACTTTAATTTGGATACTGAGGATTAATGTGTGACAATTGAGTTTCCCAGTAATCAATTTGAATGATTTGGTAAATTATCTCTTCACCCCTTGGAGCAGAGAAGAAAAAAGTAATCGAACCCCTGATGAAAAGATAGGGCCCCAGGCTCCATCAGCTGGTAGCAAATGAGGACGGTTCTCTTTCTGAGTGGAGGATAAATAGAATTAGGCTCTAGCATAATTTGTACTCAGAGTCGAAAACTTAGTGCCGATGATCAGAGATGGAGAATCTGCAAAGTCGTGGAGGATTGGACGAGAGTTGTACTGGCAGCAGAAGAGTGAGTATTGATAGGATTGCAGAGTGTAGCAGTTTGCATTTAGCTTGAAGCGGTTGTGAAATTGGATGCTGTTTTGGGGAGAGGTTAGCGATTTATAGAGACGTTGAAATGGTTATCAGAGTCTGAAGTGGCTCAACATCCCCGGCTACTTTAAAAGGTGTAGAAGACACCATTTATAATGTCTGCTGAGTGGTTGTGTTCATTGTGATACGTCATCAACAGCACAGTTAAAATAGGGACTTACTTTGCATGAGTGTGAGACAAATTGGTATAGCAGATCTTAATATGCGGGAGAAACTGTACTGATTAAATGTTACCCCCCAGGTGGAGGTCTCAGCAGAAGTGATTGTGAACTTTCTTGTGTGATTGAAACTGTTCATTCTTTAGTGAAGCAGGCAAAGGTTATTGTATTGTATTTTGTATGCGTGTGAGGTTTCGAAGTAAGTGTGCATGCAGATTGCAAAGGTGGGGAACTTCTGTGAGGAGCGAGATCTATGTCACAGTGTGTCACACTGGAATAGGTTTGTTGGTGTGTTATTGGGCTGCTATTGGTGGGCAATGTCACAAGGTGCAGTACTGTGACTGCTGGTTGGGTCTTGGCAAAGGACTGTGGATACAGCGTTATTTTTTTAATCGAAATGGAATATTTTGAAAGGTTTTGAAACATGAAATGCTTTAAAGTTACATGAGATATGTTTAGAGGAGAGGTTTATATTCCCAGTAGGGAGGGAGAACGTCTATTTGGCTTGGTCAATGGTACACTAACACAGAAGAGGATGGTCCATTGAGATTCCCACAATATGGCACATTCATTTTGAGGATTATTGACAATATGAGTGTTATATAAAATAAAGCCACCTCCTAGACCAGCACAATGTGAAGCACTTAATGCTTGGAAATGTGCTGCAAATGCAAGAGAAAAAGAAAATTTTTACGGCACAGTGAAGAAAGCTATGCGTACTTATGCAGATGCTAAATGGAATGCTGAGCAGAGAAGGTAGAGAACTGACATGATAAAAGTTTTTAGATTGTACCCACCTTTGACAACAGATGTGGATGATGGAGAAGTGGAAAGTAAAATGACTCAGAAATCAGAAGAGAGAAAACAAAAAGAGCCTGACGATATAAGTATGGACTGCAATAAAGGCTTTGGAGATAGTATTTTGGATGCATTACTTTCCAAATGTCCACCTCCATAAAATGAAGTTAGGGATGGGTGCGGAAATCAGACTATTGGTCTGTCTAACATTGCAACTGACCCAGCTAAGATGACCTATAGTCCTGTGGGAGTTACTGCCGCTAGTTTATCTCTAAGTTAAGAAGTGAAGGTTTGGGAGAATGTGCCCTAGTTGATCCTATGGTGAGTGCTGTTGATCCCCTTACAGTCTCAGTTACGATAGGACCAGTAGTTCCTATGTGTGAAACAAAAGGTTCTGGAAGAAATATGTACAATTTGACTGAACCCAACAATGCTGAAAGGCAGAGCGGAGTTCCATCTACTTCAGGCGTTAGGGAGTTTGTTCCTTTAGTTTCAGCACACACTAGCACTCCATGTGGAGCAAGTGCAGATACGACTTTGAATATGTCAGGATGCACTTCAACAGGTACCTATCAGAAGATACCCGCATGGGAACTACCTTGGAATTTGGGAAATGGTGCTCAGGTAAGTGATTCTACACCTAAGATTCCTGTGGTGAAAACGATCCATTAGTGAGGGAGATAGATGATTTGGAACAATTCTATAATGGAAACCAGCCATCCAAAGAGAGTACTAGTTCAGAAGTGAGTAAAGGAACACTTCCATCAACACAGAGAGAGAGAACTTTAAATGTGACAAAGTTGACAATAAAATTGGAAGCAATAACACCTTCCCCTTTCAGAGAAGTGTCTGGTGGTGGTTGTGTTCATGTGCCATGGAGTTGAAGTGATCTTGCAGCATTTACCAAAATTGCGAGAGATGCCACTGGAATGGTATCGACAGGTTGAAAGATTTGTGAAAATTTCACAGGTGTTGTGGACTGATTTGAATACATTGGTTGACACTGTTGTTCCCTGTGACTTGTGGACTGAGTGCAAAATAACTGTTCGATGGCCTGAGACAGAACTGACTAGTAACATAGGCCCTCATTTCAACCCTGGCGTCGGTACTTCAGTGCGTATTTTGACTGTGGCGAAAGCACAACGGTCATTCCGCCGGGACCAGCGGAATACCGCAATAGTGGTCCTGGCGGTCATAATCTGCCTGGACAGCACTGCCAGCAGCGCTGCACTGGGGATTTCAACTCCCCTTACTGCCAGCCTTTCCATGGACGTGAACACCACCATGGAAAGGCTGGCGGTAAGGGGACTCGGGGTGCCTCTGGAGTGCAGGGGTCCCCAGTTACAGCCCCATCGTGCGATCCACTGCCCGAATTACGGGCAGTAGATTGCACGACAGGTGCTGCTGCACCTGCCACGCGGCCACATTGGGAGCCGGCTGAAATGTTACGGCCCTGCTCCCCGCTGGGCCGGCAGAAAACTCTGTTTCCGCCCGCCAGCCCAGTGGGTATGTCCAAATGCGGCCGGGTGGGTTCCTTGCCGCATAGGCGGCCGACTGGCGGTCAAATAAGGGGCCTTTGCCACTGATGATGAAGAAATAGCAGGAGGTTATGACATTCCTGAAAGGGAAGGTGATTCTTCAAGAAGTTGATTGGGTCAAGATTGATAGAACAACTCAAGAACCAAAGGAGTCGATACATGCTGACTATGAACGGCTGTTACAAGCATTTAAACAGTATGGTGGTATGGAGACTTTAGAGGCAAAGGATATGGAACATTTTGTATTGAGGTTTGTGACAGGATTGAAGCCACAGATAAGTCTTATGCTTCCGCAGCATTTCATTTGATGGCAGAATAAGTCCATTGACAAGAAGAAATAGAAATGAAGCAGAAAAAGTTGAAGGAAACGTTGATGCTTGCCCAAATGAAAGCTGCTCAAAGAACTAGCCAGATACCTATGGCTGTAACCCATGCTGGGGCAATGCAAGACATATATCAACAGCCACAGAATCCAATGCAAGGTAGAGGTTGAGGAGTCCTGATAGATTCTAGTGCAGAAATGGATGTAAGTAGTCTGAAAAGGTCAACTCCTTGTCACCTCTGCAATAAGCAGGAATGTATGTTAAAATCTGGTTAATCAGGTCCGAAATGAGGGATTTGTGCCTTCTCTGAATAACAATTCTAACCAGATGCAGGGTGTCCAAAGAACCAGGAGCCAAATGTTTTATGTGCCCCTAGATCCAATAATGCAAGTACCCCACCACCCGATGCCATAACAGAATGCTTTTGGATCCCACCAAAATACAAATAAGGGCATGAGAATGAATGCAAATTGGGTACTATCCTAATAATCTGTTTCAACAGTTCCTTTTGTTTGATACAGGTGAAAGAACTGGCTCCTATCAGTCAGCCTGATGGTGCCTGAGAGGGGAGGAAGACTAAGGGCCTCATTCTGACTTTGGCGGGCGGCGGAGGCCGCCCGCCAGAGTACCGCCGTCAGAATACCGCTGCGCGGTCAAAAGACCGCCGCGGTAATTCTGAGTTTCCCGCTGGGCTGGCGGGCGACCGCCAGAAGGCCGCCTGCCAGCCCAGCGGGAAACCCCCTTCCACGAGGATGCCGGCTCCGAATGGAGCCGGCGGAGTGGAAAGGGTGCGACGGGTGCAGTTGCACCCGTCGCGATTTTCAGTGTCTGCTATGCAGACACTGAAAATCTTGGTGGGGCCCTGTTAGGGATGCTGTCTTTAAGTTGATGAAAAGTGAAACACGTTGCACTTTATTGACTTTGTTAGCAGGTGATGATTATCCTCCAGATTTGAAAGAAACAGTGAGACTTGAAGAGAGGGACTTTTTAGGAATGGATATAGGAGTGATAAAAGGTGTAGAGCCTGTTTGGATTACTGTTAGACCAATTGTTGAATTTCTGAAACCCCCCCCATATAGGTTAACCCCCGAAATGATTGCTGGAATAACTCCTGTAATTGAGTCCATGATACAACAGGGAATTCTGAAGGAGATAATGGGAAGTCCTTGTAACTCTCACATCATGGGTCTTCAGAAACCAAATGGAAAATAGAGCATTTTACAGGACCCTAGGAAAATAAAGAGGTTTGTTGTTCCTTGTTGCCCTGTGGTACCAAATCCAGTTGTAATATTGTTTCAGATTTCATGTGTGGCTGAGTAGTTCACTGTCATTGATTTTTGTCAAGCCTTCTTTTTAACACTGTTGCAAGATGATAGTCCATTCCTCTTCGCAATCTGGCTCAGAAACAGGGTTTGGGCATGGTGCCGAGTTACACATGAGTACACCAAGTCGCGATTGATTTTCAATTAGATCTAAAAGAAAAATTTGGAATCCTTGGTCATGCCATGCAATTCAGTCCTGCTTCAGTACATTGATGACCTCATCGTGGCGTTGAATACCCAAGAAGCTTGTACACTGGATACTATTGCATTACTGAACCACCCGACTGAGAATGGACATAAAGTATCCCCAGGAAATTTACAATATTGTCCAAAATAAGCTGAATACATAGGATACCACATAGAGAAAGGAGTGTGAAAGGTGTCACAAGAGAGGATTTTAGCAGTACTGAAAATGAGTCTGCCAACGACACAAAGAGAAATCAGGTTATTTTTGGAAATGGTAGGCTACTGTCAACAATGAATAGCCAACCTGGTGGCTAAGCTTTTAGAGAGGCTGACACACAAGGATGTGTGAGATATGGTAACGTGGGCCAAGAATTGTCTTATGGGCTTTCTTGAGCCCCAGCTCTAGGGATGTATGATTATAATACATCTTTTTCACTTTTCTTCAGTGAGAGGGAGGGTTGTGCTTTCTCATGCTGAATGCTGACTCAAACGCTTGGAAATGCTAAGAAACCTGTGGCATATTGTTCCACCATGTTAGATCCTGTTGCTTCTGCATTGCCTGGATGTTTAAAATCAGTAGCTGAGGTTAGCACTAGCATAGAGCGGTGTGAAAATATTGTCATGGGACATACATTAACTATTTACATCCCTCATTTAGTAGAGGTTTCACTGACTAGAACCAGAATGCAGCATCCAACAAGTAGTCATCTTACTAAGTACAATCAGATTATCTTGGTCGCAGAAAATGTGACAATCAAACGTTGCAGAGTTTTGAATCCTACTACTCTGCTGCCAATAGTAGATCAGGGAACCACTGAAGATTGTGAAGGGGATCATGATTGACTTGATGTCACTGAGCTATGTACCAAACCAAAATTCAAGATGAACCATTACCTGAATCTGATTATGTCCTTTATGGTTCAGGCTTGAGAGACATCAGTGGAAGTTTGAGAGCAGCTTATTCTGTTTGCACTTTGTTTGGAGTTGTTGAAGCTTCTTGCTTTCAAGGAGTATTTTCTGCCCAAGTATCTGAATTGATTTCTCTTTGTTAGAAATGGGGTATTTGGTTGCCAGTCAGGTTACCCCCTGTCCAAGCAAGGACCCTCACTCTAGTCAGGGTAAAAGAGAATCACCTTCAGCTAACCCCTGCTTACCCCCTTGGTAGCTTGGCACTAGCAGTAGGCTTAATTTCAGAGTGCTAGGTGTAAAGTATTTGTACCAACACACACAGTAACTTAATAAAAACACTACAAAATGACACAACACAGGTTTAGAAAAATAGGGAATATTTATCTTAACAAAACAAGACCAAAACGACAAAAATCCGTAATACACAAATCAAGTTATCAATTAAAATGCAAAAAGAGTCTTCATGTAGTTTTAAACACACACTAACACTGTTAAAGTGAAAATGTACCTTAGTTGTGTCAAAAAAGGGCTTGCGATGCATCAATTTCACTCACGAGCGAGATCTTGCGTCGTTTCTCCTTTCATTGGGTTGGGCACGTCGTTTCTTCTCTCCGTGGAAGAGCGATGCATTGATTCGGTTTGCACTCTCAGGTCCGGGTAAGCTCTGAGTTGTTTTTACACGCCCATCAATGTTTGTGTCGGAAATACAGCTGCACAATGATCCGAAAACCATGCAGCATGGATTGCGATCTCACCAGCCTCCATCAGCAATGCTGCACGTCGTTTCTCCAGCTCCGTGCATTGATTCTTCGGACGTGTTACAGGCGAGCGTTGATTTTCAACCACAAAGGCGGTGGTGCGTCGATTTCCCAGCCGCAGATCGGAGTGTGTGCATGGATTTCTTCCTCTTAGGCTGCCAGCTTCTCCTTTCAGAGTCGCAGGAACTGGATGGGCACCACAGGGCAGAGTAGGAGTCTATCCAGAGACTCCAGGTGCTGGCAGAGAGAAGACTTTGCTGTCCTTGAGACTTCAAATAACAGGAGGCAAGCTCTAAATCAAGCCCTTGGAGATCTTCACAAGATGGAAGGCACACAAAGTCCAGTCTTTGCCCTCTTACTCTGGCAGAAGCAGCAACTGCAGGATAGCTCCACAAAGCACAGTCACAGGCAGGGCAGCTCTTCTTCCTCAACTCTTCAGCTTTTCTCCAGGCAGAGGTTCCTCTTGGTTTCCAGAAGTGTTCTAAAGTCTGTGGTTTTGGGTGCTCTTCTTATACCCATTTTCTCTTTTGAAGTAGGCCTACTTCAAAGCAAAGTCTCTCTTGAATGTGAAATCCTTCCTTGCCCAGGCCAGGCCCCAGACACTCACCAGGGGGTTGGAGACTGCATTGTGTGAGGGCAGACACAGCTCTTTCAGGTGTGAGTGACCACTCCTCCCCTCCATCCTAGCACAGATGGCTCATCCCAGCTCTCTTTGTCTCACTGACTAGTGTGAGATGCAACCAGCCCAATTGTCAAACTGACCCAGACAGGGAATCCACAACCAGGCAGAGTCACAGAAATGGTATAAGCAAGACAAAAATCATTTTCTAAAAGTGGCATTTATTTTCAAACACACAATCTTAAAATCAACTTTACTAAAAGATGTATTTTTAAATTGTGAGCTCAGAGACTCCAATCTCCACATGTCCATCCGCTTCCAAAGCGAATCTACACTTTAATCAGATTTAAAGGTAGCCCCCATGTTAACCTATGAGATGGACAGGCCTTGAAACAGTGAAAAACGAATTTAGCAGTATTTCACTGTCAGGACATATAAAACACATTACTATGGGCCTCATTCTGAGGCCGGCGGGCGGCGGTCGCCGCCCGCCTGGCGGGAACCGCCATATGGCCGCTCCGCGGTCGAAAGACCGCGGAGGCCATTCTGGCTTTCCCGCTGGGCTGGCGGGCGACCGCCAGAAGGCCGCCCGCCAGCCCAGTGGGAAACCCCTTCCCACGAGGAAGCCGGCTCTGAATGGAGCCGGCGGAGTGGGAAGGGTGCGACGGGTGCATTAGCACCCGTCGCGAATTTCAGTGTCTGCTAAGCAGACACTGAAATTCAAAGTGGGGCTCTCTTACGGGGGCCCCTGCAGTGCCCATGCCATAGGCATGGGCACTGCAGGGGCCCCCAGGGGCCCCACAACACCCCTCACCGCCATCCTGTTCCTGGCGGTCGGAACCGCCAGGAACAGGATGGCGGTGAGGGGGTCGGAATCCCCCATGGCGGCGCAGCAAGATGCGCCGCCATGGAGGATTCCTCAGGGCAGCGGAAAACTGGCGGGACACCGCCGGTTTTTCTGTTCTGACCGCGGCCATACCGCCGCGGTCAGAATGCCCTGCGGAGCACCGCCAGCCTGTTGGCGGTGCTCCCGCCGACCCCTATATGTCCTACCTTAACCATACACTGCACTCTGCCCTTGCGGATGCCTAGGGCGTACCTTAGGGGTGCCTTACATATAAGAAAAGTGAAGGTTTAGGCCTGGAAAGTGGGTACACTTGCCAAGTCGAATTTACAGTTAAAACTGCACACACAGACACTTCAGTGGCAGGTCTGAGACATGATTACAGAGCTACTTAGGCGGTTGGCACAGCCAGTGCTGCAGGCCCACTAGTACCATTTGGCTTATAGGCCCTGGGCACATCTAGTGTACTTTACAAGGGACTTACTAGTAAATCAAATATGCCAATCATGGATCAACCAATTACATTATCATTTTGTATAGGAGCACTTGCACTTTAGCACTGGTTAGCAGTGGTAAAGTGCCCAGAGTAACGAAAACAGCAAAAACAGAGTCCAGCACACATCAACAAACTGGGAAACAGAGGCAAAAAGTTAAGGGAGACCACACCAAGGATGAAAAGTCAAACAGTCTTACTAGAGCATGCAGTGTGTCTGGTCAATTGAAGGTATTTACCGATAGTCAATACGGTTTTGGTGTTGTTCATGACTTTGGACAACTGTGGTTTCAGAGAGGTTTTATGATGTCCTCCGGATTTCCAATCCGGAATGGTGAGCAAGTAAAAAACCTGCTTGATGCACTACAATTGCCTGTACAAGTCACAGTGGTCACAGTGGTCAAACGCCCTGAACATCATATGGAGATGAACAAGTGACTTTGGGTAATAGGTATGTTGAAGAGGTTGCAAAATACTGTGCCCATAATGTCTGTACCTTTAGCGGTGAATTCACAAATGAGGGAATTGGTGAGACTAATTTAACCTTTTGTTGACAACAGCTTATTCTTGGGATGAGGTGAAAAGGCTCCAAGTGGAAGTGCCTGAAGAGGAACTGCAAAGTTGGGTCAGGGCAGATTGTGTCAAAAGAGACTGAGTTTCAGTGGATGGAAGACCAGTGTTGCCAAATAGCTTGTTACCTCCTAATGCTCAATACTTTTGTGGCCCTGCTCATATTGGTAGGGATGCTATAGTGAGATTGTGCAGAAAGACTTTGTTCAATCCTAAATTGTGATTGATAGCTGAAGGGTTGTGTCACTCATGTTTTGTGTGTCAACTGAAAAATGTTGGAAAGAGAACTGCAGTTACATTGATTCTCATAGGAAGGTCAGGAAGACCTTTTAACAGGATACAGATGCATTTCGTTGAGATGCATGTGTGCAATGGATTGGGGAATGTTTTGGTTATTGTGTGTATCTTTTCACATTGGGCCGAGGCATACCCAAAAAGGAGAAATGATAGTCTTACTTTAGCCAAACTGCTTTTGAGGGAGATAATACCTAGGTTTGGCTTCTCGGTCTCTTTGGAATCAGATCAAGGTATGCATTTTAACAATGAAGTTCTGAATTTGCAGGATTACAAATGTAGCAGGGATTATACTGCAGTTATAGACCCGAGGCTTCGGGTCTTGTTGAGCAAGAGAACAGCATGCTGAAATTGAGAATGGCAAGTTGTTTTCTTCAACTTCTTTGAAATGGCCTGATGCTTTGCCCCTTGTGTTGATGAGTTTTCGGAGTGTACCTGATCGAAACACTGGACTGTGCGCCCACGGAATCCGGATGGGGAGGGTGAGGAGACTGCCAGCGATTCCCGTGAATTCACTTGAGAATATAACAGCTGATATGGTCCTAGACTATTGCAAAGGACTAGCTGATGTGGTGCAGTCTGTGTCGGATCAACTACTCCTTCTCCACTACAGGAACAGTGCAATGCCTCTCGTCCCAGCAACTAGGTCTTAGTGAAGAAACACGTCAGGAAACTGTATGATGTGATCCCTGTTACCATAACTTCTGTGAAGTGTGGCGGTTTTCCCAGTTGGATCAACGCTTCCCATACTTGCAGAGTTGGGTGTCCCCTTGATGTGACTGCCCCAGAGGAATCAGTGCTGCAAGAAAGACAATGGGAACAGGTCAGCCAAGCTGTTGGGGGGGCCAAGTGAGCCAGAAGTAGCAGTCAATCAAGTTTAAGAGGGTCTTGAGCAATTCAGGACTGACTCTGAAGCTGAAATAGTAGAGTCATGTTCTGTGGTGAGTGAGTCAGATTCAGAATCAATCCCCAGAAAAGGAATGAGTGCCAGAAGAAAGCAAGTGGAAGCTGGAGACAATTTGCCCAGAAGACAAGACGAGGAAAAGTGGGTCTGCCTAATGAGCATGTGCCACTAGTTATTGCTGAGGAAACTGTGAACTCTGGTCTGAGCTGAATTGAAGATGATGGTGTGGCATTGAGAAAGTCAAAAAGAACAAGAATGCCTAGTCATAGGTATTCATCACCTGAGTGGACCTACTTTGCAAATGTCGCAGATCAAGAAATCTGGGAGAATTGAAGTCAACATACAGGTTTGGCTGAACCTCCATGAACTGAACATTGTGAATAAACTGTACCTTGAACTTACATTGTCATCTATGATTTTAGTTTGCGTGCTTGTTAGAGACACTTACATTGATCATGTTCAAGTGTTTGGAAGATTTCCTAGGCCCCAGTACAAGAAAGAGGGTTGTCAGTTAGAAGAAGACGGAGTAGGACTAGAGAAGTCTTTCAACGATTTTACACCTCAGATAAATAAACTTTTTAACTTTCTTTTGCTGCTTACATTGATGAAATCAAGAACTATTTTACTACTGCCATAATTACTTAATAATGGATCTGAATATAAAGATGTAATGGAGCCAAACTGGAGAAATAGATGTAAATACATAGTAGGTGCTTTATTGCTCATTTAATTTAGAATACTAATAATTTTTCTAGTAGGAGTGTTTCCCTTACCAGTCCTATAGAAGAAGAGATATCTTCTAGAGATCCCCTAATTTTTAATTCGAAGAAGGGTAGTAAGTAAGATGAGAAAGCATTACGCTTAGATGCATCTAAGGTAGATTATTATTCAAATGTATATTTCTGCTTATTATATGAATACATAGAGAGTATGGAAATGAGGGGTTATTATGTATGCACTCAGTTGCCTCCTTCTGTTTCGGAAGGCATCACCTATCTTCATATTCCCATGTAGTCATTTGTTGAATCTGTTTTATGGGACAGGACATTATAAGTACTATTTGTCAAACTTGATTTAGTTCTTTCAGCAAACCCTATTATTATCCATTTGAACAGACATGCATCTCTCTCTTTTGTTGAGGACAGAAGAAGAGGGTCGGAAGCCAGCTCACACTTAGATGACCTTTTCCGGAGTCAAATTAAATGGATGGACAAAATAGAACATCAGTTAGCAGGAAACTTTGCTGTCTTGGCTCTAGGTTGGGAACACAAAGGAAGATTGTGCATTTAGATGGAAAGATCTGGGACTGATGTGTTTGTTAAACAGAGTGAGTGCGAACATACTTTTGAAGTTTGAGGGAACTATGAGGTGTATTTGAATGGAGAAGACACTGTTTTCCCTGGAGTTTATTTGTTTACTTTGTTTGTGGAAAACATGTTTATTTTAGATTGCCAAGAGGATGGTATGTAATGTGTTACTTAGGATTTTTTCCCCAAAGTTTATCATGTGGAGCATTTTGACGATCCTGTTTGGACTCAAGATTCTGAATTTAAGCAAGGATTGAGTGCAGGAGAAGAGGTAGGAAACAATTTTGGTGTTTTGGCCCTATCTGTGGGGGAGATTTTGATTGATTTGAAAATGAGAAAGCTGTCTTGTATAGTGAATAAACTAACTATTAGTACAGCTGGAGAGTTACTTGTCGTGAATTCTGAGATAATATCGATCAGATCAGCGGTTTTGCAAAATCTTCTTGCATTAGACATGTTGCTCACAAAAGAGTGCGGCTTCTGTCAGATGCTTAAGGTCCAACAATATTATACATTTACTCCTGATAAAAGCAAGGATTTGCAGAAGTATATCTGGACTATTTCAGAGTTGGAAGCGACTGGTGCATGGGAAGTGAATGGAAATGTATTTTCTGTTATAGGTAGTAAGTTTGGAAATGTGGGAAGTGAAATTGTATGGTTTGTGTTGAGACCTTTGCTGATTATGTCCTTAGCGGGAATAGTTTTCTTAATTGGATATACAAATTTTCCATCAAATTCCAACATCCCTAGGGGACCAGCAATGTAGTGCTACTGTGCCACCCACTATCTAGCAGTTGAAGAAGTGTTTGCACAGAGCATTGTTTACAATTTGTCTTTTATTATTATTCTTTTTCTCGATACAGCTACTTCTGCCCAATGACCACCACTAACCAGACAAGAGATAGCAGCCTGTCTGCAACAGCAGAGGCTGGGGAACATTCAGGCAGAATACCAGTGCCTGGAGATCTTGGAGGAGGAAGAAGCCGAAAGAGCTGCATCGGACCCAGGACCCAGCAGAGCAGCATGCCAGCCCACAACCTCCCAGTCAGTTCATCGCCAGTGCTGCCACCAGCAGTCAGGGTCCCTGACCTCTGCACACTCCCGCTCTGCTAGGGCATTGCTCTGATACATACTGCAGCGGATGGACCGGGTGGAGAGCAGGCTTGCCAGCATGGAGCACAGCCTCGACCTACTCCGGGCCCATGTTGACAGTGCCCTTTTTTAAGCCCTTTGTTGTTTTTTTGTTTTGGTGAGAGGAACTTGTTGTGGGTGGAGAGGGTGGAGAATTATTTGTTCGGGGAGTGGGGTGGGCTGTTATGGATGGAGTGGGAGGGTTTTCTATTTGTAACTAATATAGGGGATTTTTTTATTTAATTTCAATCTAAAATATTTATTTGGGTGTTTTAGACTTTTAGTTTGCAATTCTTTCTTTTAGTGTAGCCTGTTATTTTTAATCTGCTAAAAAGAAGCGTATGCCATTTACTTGACCCTTGCTCTATTGCCTTCTTCAACTATTATTGACCACTAGGGGGTGATTACCCCTGCCTATTTTGCCTAGAAAAACCTAGTCCACACAGACAACATCTTCTTCAGTAGGAGTTAAATACTAACTAAACAAGTGCACTTCAATTTATAGTGCTTCACTTACCTGAGTAGATGAAGCAAGGGAGTCTTTTTATTGCACAGTTTTTCCCAAGATGGCATCTTAAGGGGGTGGTAGTTAGGCAGTAGTAGCAGCACGCTAACATGCTAACAGGGGAGATAGAACTTCACAGAACCTGCCACTCCCACCTATGTGAACTCCAACTACAGGATTTATCAAAGGGTTATCCATCACTGTCAACTCAATTGAAAGAAAACCGAGTTATTGGGTCAGCATCATATTATCACAACTTTAGGAAGAATGAGACCAGACTGTCACAATGACAGTATTTGATACACTGCAAAGAAGACCTGATATAATACAATCTAGCAATAGCAAGGTCTTCTGAGCAACAGTGAGGAGCTACAGTATAAAACTAAACTTAGGAAATTGAATCATGGAGTCATGAGAAGTGGGCTCAGACAACAGTGTTGGAACCAGGTTAAGCAATTACGAAGCACACAAAAGGCATTAATAAAGATGTTGATGGAGCCGGTGTGGAATAGTGCTCAGGTAATAGAAGTTAGAAGGTCATGGAGTGAGTTGGTGATGCTTTCACCACATCCACCCCAGCAAGTGTGTGATTCATTTATGGTGTAAAATTAAGTCACACCTCAATAAATCACACAGGGGCTAAATGAATAAATGGGAAAGGGGATTTGGGAAACGGTGTGACGAAGACAAGCCCTACAAAAAAGAAACCCCAACAATATTCATTGGGGTGCTGAGCAGGACACCACCATCAATCTGATGTGGAAGGAAACAAAGGGATACGTTAATATGAAACAGTTTAGTAAATTCATTGGAAACAGTCTTTCTGTCCTAGACAGACTGCAGTTAGGACATCCTAAGTGTTCTAGTTTTGAAATATGGAAGATTGAATGTAACCCATCCAGTCCTAAAATGTATGATTGTTAAAAGGAAAATGAAACTGTATTGCCAAATTGGGTGATGCATCTCCATTCTTCTGTGAATGTCTGTCACTCTGGTGCCTGAACCTGTCCTGTAGGTAAGCTGGAGTCTTGAGCTTTCCAAGTTTTGTTTGTGAAGGGGAGGACTAGGAGAAGACCTATGTATTGAAAAAAACTGTAGCTGTATTATAGATTAAAGGAAAAGGACAAAAGGAAGCAACTAATACTCAGCAGCATTTCCAAATCAACACATCTCACTACAGTTTATAGAGCTGAGTTAGTACTAGGCCTCAGAGTCTTCGCCATCATCATGGGTTCTCTTTGAAGTTGAAAACATTCTCTCTTTTAGCTGTTCTAGTAGTCCAGCCCTGAGTCCTTCCATCTTCCTCCTCCAGATTCAGAGTAACTCCGTCCCAGTCTCAAACCAAGCAAAGTAAACCTGTGAAGCGCACTGATGTTGAAGAACAAATAGAGGAAAAGAACTGGAGTATTTTTTGTGCAGATTTGAGTTTGGTAACTAAAGTGGCTGGTTTGTTATGAGGAAGAAGAAAAAAGGAGTAGACCCTGCAGGCAAATGTCACTACTTTTGAAAGGCCAATCACTTTCAGGAAAAAATGATCACCCATCAGCCCCCAAACATTGCAAATCATCTCAACAAATGTACAAATTTGTTGACCTCACTCCCTCACTGTCATCAACAACATATATCAGCCATTACTCACAAATTCACAGTCACAATGAATCAATATATTGCCACTCATTAGTGCAATAATTACTTAGGGCCAGATGTACGAAGCATTTTTCTAGTCGCAAATTATGTGAATCGGCCCGTTTGCGACTAGACATATGCATCTTGGGATGTACAAAGCCCAAACTGTGATTCAGTAACTTGTTTCCGAATCGCAGATTGGGTTTGGTGATTCGATATTAGGAAGGGCCGTGTCAAGGGCGTCCCTTCCCAATACCGAATCTAAATGGTATGTATGATAGTTTTGTACCCCTTTTACCTCTGTGAATGCATGGGGAAAAAAAAATTCAGAGCATGGCAATGGTCCCACAGACCACTGCCTGCTCTGAAAAAATTTAAAGAAAACTTTTAATTTTTGTTTTTGGAATTCATTCTGTTTTCCTTAAAGGAAAACGGGCTGCATTTCAAAAAAACATAAGTGTTCTAAAGCCTGTGGTTTTGGGTGCCCTTTTTAAACCCATTTTCTCCTTTGAAGTAGGCCTACTTCAAAGCAAAGTTTCTCCTGATTGTGAAATCCTGCCTTGCCCAGGCCAGGTCCCAGACACTCACCAGAGGGTTGGAGACTGCATTGTATAAGGCCAGGCACAGCCCTTTCAGGTGTGAGTGACCACTCCTCACCTCCATCCTAGCACAGATGGCTCATCAGGAAATGCAGACTACACTCCAGCTCCCTTTGTGTCACTGTCTAGTGTGAGGTACAACCAGCCCAACTGTCAAACTGACCCAGATTAGGGTATCCACTGACAGGCAGAGTCACAGAAATGGTATAAGCAAGAAAATGCTCACTTTCTAAAAGTAGCATTTTCAAACACACAATCTTAAAATCAACTTTACTAAAAGATGTATTTTTAAATTGTGAGCTCAGAGACCCCAAACTCCACTGGTCCATCCGCTCCCAAAGGGAATCTACACTTTAATCATATTTAAGGGTAGCCCCCATGTTAATCTATGAGAGGGACAGGCCTTGCAATAGTGAAAAACAAATTTAGCAATATTTCACTGTCAGGTCATATAAAACATACTACTATATGTCCTACACTGCACCCTTCCCTAGGGGCTACCTAGGGCCTACGTTAGGGGTGTTGTACATGTGAGAAAATAGAAGGTTTAGGCTTGGCAAGTGGGTACACTTGCCAAGTCAAATTTACTGTTAAAACTGTACACACAGACACTGCAGTGGCAGGTCTGAAACATGATTACAGAGCTACTTATGTGGGTGGCACAACCAGTGCTGCAGGCCAACTAGTAGCATTTGATTTACAGGCCCTGGTATCCCTAGGGCACTTTACTAGGGACTTACTAGTAAATCAAATATGCCAATCATGGAGAGACCAATCAACAATACAATTTATACAGGGAGCATCTGCACTTTAGCACTGGTCAGCAGTTGTAAAGTGCTCAGAGTTCAAAAGCCAACAGCAAAAGGTCAGAAAAAATAGGAGGCAGGAGGCAAAACGATTGGGGATGACCCTGCATAAGGAAAAAGATCCAACATGAACACATGCAAAGCAAATCGATATTGGCTGCATGCACAAAATATCTGCCAGCCTCAGGGTAAAAAAAAACAACAAGGAGGAAGGAGAACAAAGAAGAACACATGCAAGCTTATGGCAAAGGGAGACTGGCTGCATGCACAAAATGGCTGCCAGCCACATGGTCAAACAACATCGTATGCCATCAAATATTATTACCCCACAATATATACACTTTTTGGAAAGAAATTAAATGCAAACAGTAGCCAACATTTTAAAATTTCCTCCAATGCTATTCCTGCCCTAGATGACGTTTTACAAACATTCACCACTGAAACATTTATTTAATGCACTGATGAATATGACTGGCTAAGTGGCCCTTTGGAAATTTGGGGCACATACTAAAATAATATTGCAAATGTTGCAAACATGTAGAAAAGGTTCTGGCCTGTGCAGCAATTTTCCTTTACTAAAGGTGAAAAATCCATGAAATGCTAGCCCATACTTAAACTCCAGCCCACCCAACACTATAACATTTTAAAATCAAATATCAGATTAAAGTAAAAAGAAATACTGGTGCATGCCCAAGCAAACAAACACAACACCCTTATACAATATTTTTTTAAGTTACTTGTGTAATTCAACAAAAACAAAGACCTAATCCGAAGATATACCCAGGAGACAAAGAGAGTGATCCTCACCACCGTGAAATCCAAGTGAAAAGTGACCAGGAGATTAACAAAGCACTGGAAGGATCCTGCTGGACAGGATGTTGAAGCCTCTAACACACTTCCTTCTTGTTTGAAAAAAAAGGCTTATTAATCCAAAAAAACAAATTGCAGGGTCCATTAGAGAAGAAAACCTAGTCAATATCTCTTTTTGACTAGATTTGTGGCTCTGGAGTAGAAAATCTACTTCAGAAGTGACTTCACACTTGTGAACAGCCCTGTTCTGGCCGCCGGCGCTGCTGGAAGAAAAGCGAGAGAACGCGAAGTCTTGCGTGTGCTCGCTAATGGCCCGGGAGTATCTTCATGCTCGCAAGAGAGCGCCACAAGCCAATTTCACGAGCGTGAAAGTGAAAACCTTATTGCCACCTTCCCTTATGCATTGTTTATTTAGGTCGAAGGAACAATACCGACTTACGTATAAGGGGTAGTTCAAAAAAGCGTATAACAAATTCATTTCAAATTAAAGAGGTGCATACTCGGTACCTCAGCTAAACTCATTGGACTAGGTTGGAAGTTGTAGTAATGAGTTCATACTATATGGGAAGTTAAAGCTTTCAATCAGTCACAGAACCCCATGTCTTTACTGTGTTCTACACATTTCTAATAGCTTCACGTCCATACTAATCCCAATTTCTGAGGAATGTGTGGGCACAGGGTAGGCCCTACCAGAGTGGGAGGTAGGCTCTGAGACATAATCAATTCATCTGCAGGATCCATGAAGCTATGCTAGATCATTCATTTCTATAATATGAATGGCCTTTTGAGGTAGTACTGCTGTGATTGCTTCTGATGATGGGTGTCTTGAGTAAAACCTAGCCGGTACCTTTTTCAGAATTGTTAAATGGTGATTAATTATTTATCATCTAGTGGTAAGTCTGTTCCTTGACCCCCAGAACCTTTGATAAGGATGGAACATATTGAAATACATGGGTCATTTTAGTAGATATTGAGCCAGTCCTCAAAAGACTTCCATTTCCAAAATGATCTAGCAAATGATTTACTTTGGCATTACCACTCCTCCTTTGGCAATTCATCTAATAAATAGTGCTATATGTTTTCCTGTCAATAACTTGTGTCTTTTTTAGTAAAATCAAGCAGCCTGAGAAAATATTATCATGGGAGTGTGGCTCCATTTTAATTGGCTATCACAGTGCTATGGGTGAAAACCTATTTTAATATTGAAGAACACTCTGCATAAGGCACCGGGATATATGTATCTATGCTGACAGGGGAGGCCACCCAGGGTCCGCATTTTCATCTACTTAAGGAAGGTCGAGGATCCAATCAGCAATTAATTTGACAAACACGGTGGCGAAAATTCCTAAGTTTAGCCAGTCTACTCTGATAGAAAAGTGCAGATCACCTCCACTAAAGCTTTTTGGCCCGAACATCAATGACCAGCTTTCCTTGGGTGAAACGTGTTTGAAGAAGTTCTTGGGTCTGATAGTTTCAGTGGAAATTCATGTTTTAATGTATCTCGATATTTAGGTGGAAGGTATTTAAGAAAAATGCAGGTTAGGAACCTAATTTAAAGCTTTTGGACTGGTTTGGCCTAGTGGGAACTTGTGGAATCGCCCAGAGTCTGCTAAGCGGCTGATGCCTCAAGCATATTTGATAAACTAGCATCTTTTTAAAGAAAGACAAGTGATGAAGTGAGCAGAAAAGCATTCATTATTGGATTGTCTATTAAATGGTGACAAAAAAAGAAGTTGTGTGAAGTATTTTATTTCTGTTTCTATTCCTCCTATCAAGATGAAGGTCAAAAACAATCACACGGACATTTCTCCAATTGGCCGTTTTCTTATTTTTGGAGCTTTTTAGCTAGATGTGCAGCTTCAAGGTGAATGTACATCGGATTTAATTCTCTATTTTTCCGATTTGTCCAGTATGTGGTGAACCTATTGAAAAATGACAAGTACATCGATGGGACCTCTAGGAAAGATCACCGATTTCTTGAACTGGGTAGTCAGAAGCATAAGATGTGTTTGTGGCTTTAACTACCACTGTTTGAGTATTATGACTCATGACATAAACCCCCGAATGTAAATATATGACACTCTAACCCTGAATTATTATGTTGTACCTAGTGTTTTCTCCCAGGGTAAATTTAAAAAGGGTTTTCAGATACTGTAAGGAAAAAAAAATCTAAGCTTCTTAGTCACAGTAGCCCCTAGCTTATTATGATTGATTTCCTACTGATATCTGTTGTTTGCTTTTTTTTATCTCATAACCTCTGATGACCTCTAAAGTACTCCAGATCGCAAACTCCACCAACTGAACCCTAGCTAGCTAGTCCACCTTCAATAGTGCTACTCACTTTTGTCTGTCCACGAGGCAATGATTCCTCCACCGGTGCGGATTTAGGGAGACTGTCTAGTTGTAAAGAGTTTCTTCTCCTCTCCTCATTTTTTGCTGTGTCCTCATCTGATGCTTGATGGAAAATATATGTATTGCCCTGTAACAAGACTTTTATGTCATAACTCAGGCGTGCAGTGTATGCTGTTATGGTTCTAACCTTCTGAATAAAATCCCAGCAGTAGAGGTGGTTGCCTGCAGCTAGCTTATTCCAAGTGGAGCTTTAAAAAATTGTCATTTTTTAATGTCTTGCTCTACTATTTCTAAGATAGAAAGGTGTATTAATGGAGACTTTGTAATTCTATGTTGAGAGAGTACACTTCCTTCTTTCCAGTTCATGGATCGCTTACTAGGTAAGGCTGTTGTGGGTTCATTTTAGTACTTTATTCCTGCACACTTATTTAGTTCCAGGTCTGCAGCCTGTGCCCTTTTACCTATATTTGAATTTCTTAGTTTATTACTTTTATTACGTTTTTAGCATGGCTTGATTTTACCTTTCATGTTTCTATAATCATAACCAGTTGTTTTCTGAGAAGGCATTGCAGTTGGTGTTCTACACTTATCAGTCCTTTACAAGCATTTCATTCTGTGCTTTGATCAATGCTGTACACGATAATTTACTGGCAATTTCCGGTTCAAGAGTTCTGGAGTCAAACCTCAAACCCTAGACATAGCTACATGTCAGACCCATTCTTAGAACACCACAAGTGTGTTATATAAACACCACCTATGCTGAAATAGGATAGACATGACATTCCAGCCAGCCATATTACACTGTGTGCCACTTTGTTGCAGCTCTGCTGAGCTTGCCCCTGTCTCTCCAGCCAACTGGGGTGACTGCAAACACCTGAACAGGCAGACCTCTGCTTTTCTCCAGGTATGGGGACAGTGGGCACCTTCCATGCATTACTATGGGCAGAAAAGCTAACACTGCTATGCTCTCAGGTTAGATACTAAAAGTATAGGTAGGAATTCTTAGACTGATGATTATGTCAGGATGTTGGTACTGTTTCTAAGTTACGCTCTAATGGTCACAATCATCACTGTGTTATGTTTAATTTTCCTAATAATTGCTGCTCATGCCTTTTATCATAGAATGCAGTTTATTCAATAAATGTATTGAAACTTATCCTGCATTTCTCTCTTTGTCTTCGCATGTGTGAAGCTTTGTGCAATGAGAGAAAGGGATCTGATCTGTTCAACCACACCTTCCCTGAGAAGTTCAAATGTCATGTTTTAGGATGCCAGAAATCACCTTTACTTTTCTAGGTTTTGCTGAGGTGTTGCTAGCTAGTCCAGAGGTCAGGCTGATAACTTCCAGTCAGTGTGGGACTGACTCAGTCACCCACATGCAGTGGTGCTTCATCCCGAAACCACCCATCTTAGCCCCATGTAAGAGTCTTATGTGATAGCACCCTCAACATTGGTCAGGCACTAACTCAACATATCTCCAGAGGATCTCGGTCTCTCACATGCTAAAGGCACCCTAATTATAGATGCATCTGTGGTGTTAGGGAAAATTCCTCCTCTGCTAAATAGGGAGTACCTGTCTCATGCTGTAGATTGTTCAAACTTGAATCTTGAAAGGAATCCCGAAAATGGTGTTTCTATCTCTGAATCCTATTATTCAGAATATGGCAAAAAGTCAACAGGTTGCAATTCCAGTAAAAATGAGACCTCTCACAAAACTTCTTTTAGCTCATGGACTCACTGAAGATGGTGGGGATGTTTTGTTTGTGGTAGAAGTACACAATGCATACAGAACAGAACTTTTCTATTCCTATGCCTGGACCACTTTTCCAGTAACAGATGGAAATACACACTTTCCTCAATTACACAATAGCAAACACACCTGCACAAAGCAGAGCTTATGAATACTTATCAAGAACACCAAAACCGGTTTGAAGGCACCCTCCCACACATTGTACAAAACTTTAGATTACGTCCTTTAAGTAACGAAGGACCTACATAGGCAAAACTAGCCACATATACACCATCCCTAATGTAGGAAACATGCCAGTAGCATAATAATACATGATATGGATGTGACACCAACTAAAGACTTCCTTGAAGTCGAAACTGTGGACAGGCATGTCTCTCCACCCAATAGTTTACAAACTAAGAATTCAACCTGAGGGAGTCATAGAATGCACCATCAATGTGTTCTTTTGGGGAGGATTAACACTATTATGACATACTAGTAACAGAAAAATATTGGCCACCTGAATTTGTCTGTACATTCCCTCAAGAGGGAAGATGTAATTTTAACTTATTTTTGAGTCATTGTTCCAGACAAAGTGAAAGATTAGGCCACAGATTGGGTATTGGCGCAAGCATCAATGCTGTACCACAACCATATGGGGTGGGATATACCAATTAAATCCACTTTACAGATCAAAACCAAAATATTCCATAAAAATTAGGCTAAAGCAACAGTGCAAGAAATTCTCTCACAACTTGAGAACCAGGGACGAACCCTGTATATCTCATATGACTGATCCTTTGTTTCCCATAGCCATGCCAGACAATTCATACAGAGCAGTCTTAGATTACAGACACTTAAATAGTCATACATGCACATTTGGAATACAAAATTCACATGCACAACACTTATTAACAAGATAGTGCGCAAACAATACAAAACAACCTTGGAGATTTCTAACATTTTTTTCTGCCAAAATCTAGTGCCTGAAAGCAGGAATTTAAGCACCTTCACAGGCACTGCTCTCAAAGAAAATGTTGTAGACTCACTCAAATCTATGAGAATAGACTAAGATTGTTCTCAGTCCATGTAACATCAATATTGCATAATATTGATCCAGAGGCATTGTCCTATGTTGATGACAACTTTATGACAAATGACTAGGTCAGCATTTAGCCCAGGTGGATCACATCAATTTGGGATTTGCCACAGACGGCTACTAATTCAGTTTCAAGAAAAAAAAAAATACTTTTCTAAGTGTCCTATTCTTAGGATACACACTAACAATTGTGGGAAAGAGCCTGGCACCACAAGTCATAGAGAAGTGTGCTCCATTACAATCACCTAATACCATCAATAAACTACAGTAATTGTAGGATTTCTTCAAATTTGGCAGAACCTACATTCCAGAACATGCACATTGCATAAAACCATTCTAAGATTTAACTTATCCAGATTTCTCAAGGAAACATTTGATATTCAAACATACACACATTCTAAGATCATTACAGATAGGCATGCTTGAAGCAAATAATTTGCCCACGTGACAATAAAACAAACTTAGACATCAGGGTAATTCCTGGTGCCATCAGGTTCACCTATGTTACATTCAATGAAGGTGGCACTGTACCCACAGCATACAAATCTCATATGTACTCTAAAGCTGAACAGCAGTTTGCATCCACAGTCAAAATATTGACTGATGTGCAAACAGATGCCACAAAGACGAGACCACTAGCCCAAGGAAAACACATTAATGCTGTTATCCCAATACCAACCCTTGAGGCTGTCACCAAAGTAAGCGTTCCAAACAAAAAAGTCTTATATTCATGTTGAATTCAATAGGCTACCTCTCTGACTGTCACTGATGTTGATTATGTTTTTTATCCAAAAATACATATCCAAGAATTCCTTCAATATGAACTTGAAAGCCCCATCTCATCAGCATTTTGCCTCTTGAACAATATCAAATAATTATTAACACCAATGGTTCAGCTCACCCAGCTGTAGGTACCAAACACCAATAGTCTGCTACTTACTCAGCTGTTCGCAAGGTGATGAGGGAAGGTACATTTCTCCCTCAACAGACCTATACACAGACCCTAGGGGACTGTACAGCAAAACCTGCAGAACTTAAGGTTCTAATCTTGGCACTGGAACACGCGGAACCTAAACTTTCTATCTTGATGAGTGTGATTCATAGTACTGTGTCCAGTCCTTCAATGAATACTTACACTACTGGTGCTTAAATGAGTTCAGAGACTCCAAAGGAAACACCATAAACAAAAATTATTGTAGAGTAAGGTAGCAGATCTGAAAGAGAAGTTGCTACCATTGCTGCGGCTTCTGTTGATGCAATTACTCGTTCCCATTCAAGACTGGATGATGAAACATTGGTTGCTGCGAAAGCTGTGGCTGATGGCAAGACCTTACCAAAAGCATATCCTGCAAAATATTCCTACCCCGTACGTGCCCCAAACTTTGCATTTGCATCCGTCCCAAGGGCGGGTGATCGAGTGATCCCCAACCAAGACCAGAGATTAGATCTTCTCAAAGCAGCGCATTAAGGGCATCAGCCCATGCTGGTGTGGTGACTACCATATCCCTATTGTGAAAACATTGTCTGTGGCCTGGTCTATACAAACAGACCAAATAGTATGTCCTTAGATGTGACATCTTCCAACAAACTAAAGGATCCCCCATCAAATGCCCACTGCAGACATCTCTCTTGGTTGCCAACAAACCATTACAATGTGTGTACCTGGACCATTGCGTCCTTTACAACCAGATGGTGCATTCAAATATATTCTAGTCTGTCAGAAATGGGGTCTTTGGTTGGCAGTAAGATTACCCCCTGTCCAAGCAAAGACCCTCACTCTAGTCAGGGTAAATCACACATAATCCAAATTATCCTGTCCCCACCCTCTGGTAGCTTGGCACTGAGCAGTCAGGCTTAACCTAGAAGGCAATGTGTAAAGTATTTGTGCAATAAATCATACAATACCACAATATAGCAACACAAAAATACACCACACAGTGTTTAGAAAAACAGATAATCTTTATCTGATAAGATGCAGGTCAAAACGATTAAAAGGCAATAAGTATACATTGAAATGTTACTGTAAAAGCAATAAAAAGTGTCTTAAGTTCTCCTAGAAAAGACAAGTGTCTCTTGCAGGGCAAAGTACCTGGTTTGCGTCAAAAAATCCTCGCAAGGGACAGCAGAGGTGGATATGTGTGGAAAATGGTAGCTGTGCATAGGTTTCACCCCTTCGCACACAGACTTGCGTCATTATTTTCCATGCGAGGAAGATGTTGCATCGATTTCTGGTGCGCGGACTTGGATCCACTTTGGGTTGCGGGGTTTTCGAATGCCCCGGGGACGATGTGTGGAATATTGGGCTTGTGGAGTGAAGTCACAGGCGCTGCGTCGATTCCGGTGGGCAATGCGTGAAAATTTCTCCCGCACGGTAGGCGCTGCATCGATTCCTCTCAGGAATTTGGGCTGCGTCGTTCTGGGTCAGCTTGCATTGATCCAGTAGGACCGTGCGTGAAGGTTCCGGTCGCATCACTATTGCTGCGTCGATCTTCCATCGTGAACTCAGGATGCGTCATTCCGCTCTCAGCGTGTGGTGAATCTTTTACCATGAGCAGCCTGTTCATCATTTTTGGCAGGCGGTGCATCAAAATTTCACCGCACGGGGATTCCAGCTGTAGGAGTGAAGTCTTTTTGGTCCTGAAACTTCAGGGAACAGGAAGCAGGCTCAATCCAAGCCCTTGGAGAGCACTTCTTCATCACAGCCAGAGAGCAGCAAGGTAGCAGGGCAACAGCAAGGCAGCAGTCCTTCACAGAAAGCAGACAGATGAGTCCTTTGAGCAGCCAGGCAGGTCTTTTTGGCAGGATGCAGCTTCTGGTTCAGGTTCTCTTCTCCAGGAAGTGTCTGTGAGGTAGAGTGCCTACCCCACAAAGTGTCTGAGCTGGTAGGGGTAGAGGCCCTGTTTAAATAACCAAGTGTGCCTTTGAAGTGGGGGAGACTTCAAAGAGTGGCTTAGAGGTGCACAAGGTCCCCTTTCAGTTCAATCCTGTCTGCCAGGGTCCCAGTAGGGGGTGTGGTAGTCCTTTGTGTGAGAGCAGGCCCTCCACCCTCCCAGCCCACAAAGACCCACTCAAAATGCAGATGTAAGCAAGAGAGGCTGAGTATCCTGTGTTTGGGGTGTGTCTGAGTGAATGCACAAGGGTGCTGTCAACTAAGCCCAGCCAGATGTGGAATGTAGGGCACAAAAAGATTTGAGTGCAGAGAAATGCCCACTTTCTAAAAGTGGCATTTCTAAAATAGTAATATTAAATCCAAATTCTCCAGTCAGCAGGATTTTGTATTACCATTCTGGCCATAGTAAATATGACCTTCCTACTCCTTTCAGATCAGCACCTACCACTCAAACAATGTATGAGGGCAACCCCAATGTTAGCCTATGAAGGGAGCAGGCTGCACAGCAGTGTAAAACAAATTATTTAAGAGTTTTACACTACCAGGACATGTAAACTGCCTATGGGTTACCTAGGGCATACCTTAGGGGTTCTTATATGTAGAAAAAGGGGAGTTTTTGGCTTGGCAAGTACTTTTAAATGCCAAGTCGAATTGGCAGTGAAACTGCACACACAGGCCTTGCAAAGGTAGGCCTGAGACAAGGTTAAGGGGCTACTGAAGTGGGTGGCACAATCAGTGCTGCAGGCCTACTAGTAGCATTTAGTCCCTCATTACAACCTTGGCGGTCGATGATAAAGCGGTGGTAAGACCGCCAACAGGCCGGCGGTAAGAAAAATTGGATTATTACCACAGCGGAAATCGCCAACACATACAGCCACTTTAACACTCCGACCACCACAGCGGTAGCAACAAACACCTCAGCAGTAGCTGCCAACAGCCAGGCGGAAGACAATGTACTGCCCACTCCATTATGACAAACCAATCCACCACCTTTTCCAGGGTGGTACCAACACCATCAAAAGCACGGCCGAAACAGTACACAGAAGGGATACAACTCACCTCTCGACACTCAAGGAAGAACCACAACGCCATGGAGCCCGAACTGCAGATCTTCCCCATGCTGGTATACCTCCTCTTACACCAGGAACACGAACACCGGCGAAGATGACCAGGGTGAGTACTGCACCTAGCACACAGGGGAAGGGGGAGGAAAACGAGAGTGACACACACATGCAACACCCCCACCCCCAACACCATACAAACTAACAGATGCAACATCACATACACACCCTGTAACCCTAAGGAATAACGCAAGGACAAAAGGAATTGATTAAAGTGAGTGTAATATTAAAAATTTAGATTAACACGTCCTTAAAGCAATAAACACTTTGTACAATATATACAAATGGAGGGACAATGCCCATTCCAAAATGTCCGTGGCCCACGGGCCATAACACATAGGTCAAGGCCACACTTGACTCCTGCCTCAATACAAAGAGAACACTGCAGGGGCATCAGGTCGGAAACACACAGGTACCTCAGGGGGACAGGGATGGGGGGACACCTCAGCTGGAAGATGGTACAATGCCACTGCTCCTGGAGGGGGCTACATGCCCACTGCTTGGCCCTGGGGAGTGTAAAGCCACAGTCTCTCTAGTGGGTGGTTTGCCCAATGATGGTCCTGGAGAGTGCAAGGCCACAGTCTCTCAAGTGGCTGGCTTCTGCACTGGTTCTGAAGAGGGCATAGTGCCCAGTGTGCTTCATCCTGCCAAGGAGGGGGTGAGTGGATGCCTTATTCCACTGTTTCTGGAGGGGGGTTTGTGCCCAGTGTGCTTCATCCTGGCAAGGAGGGGGTGACTTGATGCCTTCTTCCACTGGTTCTGGAGGGGGCATAGTGCCCAGTGTGCTTCATCCTGGCAAGGAGGAGGTAAGTGGATACCTTCTTCCACTGGTTCTGGATGGGGCCTTGTGCCCTGTGATGCTGATCCTGGATGGTGCAAGGTCACAGTCTCTCACCTTGGTGTCACACCTACAGGTGTTGCAGGGGCTAGGATGCACTACAGCCCATGTAGTCACAACTACACACTGCTCGCCGTCGGTGGAGGCTGCTCAGTGTATGGCAGTTGCGGTGCAGGTGGCGGTGTTGTCAGTAGTGGGGGGAGGCTCAGCCCTTCCTCTGCAGCCTCAGACGGCTGCCCACTGGGACTGCTGCTGCTGGCAGTGGTGCTGCTGGCGGTGCAGCTGGCAGTGCTGGCAGCGGTGCACGTGGCGGTGCTGTCAGTGGTGGGGGAGGCTCCAGCCCTTCCCTTGCAGCCTCGGACGGCTGCTCACTGGGGCTGCTGCTGCTGGCAGTGGTGCTGCTGGCGGTGCAGATGTCCGTGCTGATGACGGTTCAGGTGGCAGTGCTGTTAGTGGGGGGGGGAGGCTCAGCCCTTCCCCTGCAGCCTCAGACAGCTGAACTGCCATGGCTGGTGTTTGCCCCGATGCTGCTCCAGCCCCAGGCACCAGATCCATCCTGCCTGCAGCATCAGTCCTTTAACATTGGTCTTGGCAGCTGTTGTCCCCTTCCCACCCTTGGCAAATGGTGGTGCCTCCTTTCTTCTGCCAGCTTGTGTTCCCTTCCTGCCCTTGCTGGCTGTTGTTCTGTCCTTCCCCTTGCTGGCTGGTGTTCCCTCCTTCCCATTGCTGGCTGGTGGTACCTCCTTCTCCTTGCTGGCTGGTGTCCCCTTCTTGCCCTTGCTAGCTGGTGGCCCATTCTTGCCTTTGGCAGGTGGTGCAGGCACACTGGCTGTGCTGACGGGTGCCTCATTGGAGCCTCTCACACCTGCAGTAGCTGCAGTAGCTGCAGAAACTACAGGACTGTGTGGCTGAGGTGCTGAACTGGGTTCTGGCCATGCTGGCCCGAAGTGAAGAACAGGGGGTAGGGGGAGGGAATAGGTCAAGGGTGGGGAGGAAAAGCCTTTTAGGGACACAGGGTCTGGAAGAGGGTGAAGATTTGGGAGTGGAGGAGGAGGGAGTGGTTGTGCCTGTATGTGAGGGTGTGTGGGGTGATGTGTTGGGGTGTGTGCTGTGAGGTGCATGGAGGGTGTATGGGTGATGGTGTTTTGTGGCTCTGATTCAGTGGGTGCTCCTGGTGTGTCTCTGTCTCAGTTGTAAATTTTGTGTAGTCATATAGGTTTGTGGGTAATGTGGGTGGGTGTTTTATAGAGGTGTGGGTGTGGTGTGTGTAGCAGTGTCAGGTGTGTGTTATTTAAATTGACCAATGTAGTGTTGTTTTGAATGTGTGTGTGTATTTTGAGCGCAGCGGTATGTACCGCCAATGGTTTACCACAGTTGAATATCTGATGCGGTGATTTGTGGGTCATAATGCTGTGGGCGTTGTTCTGTTGGCCTAACGGTGTGGGTTTTGGTACTGCCATTTTATCACTGACCTTTGGGCTGGCGGACTTGTGTGTGCTTCTGTATAGTGGTGGATTTCTATGTGTGGGTCATAATACGCATAGCGGTATACCTCAGCGGTCGCGGTATGTTAGCGGCAGTCAGTATGGCGGTAAGAGGCACTTACCGCCAATGTCATAATGAGGCCCTTAATCTACAGGCCCTGGGCACATGTGGTGCACTCTACTAGGGACTTACAAGTAAATTAAATAGCCCAATTGGGTATGATTCGATGTTACCATGTTTAAAGGGAGAGAGCATATGCACTTTAGCGCTGGTTAGCAGTGGTAAAGTGTGCAGAGTCTAACAACCAGCAAAAACAGTACCTCAAAAGTGGAAGGAGGCAGGCAAAAAGTTAGGGGTGACCACCCAAAGGCTTTCAGGTCTAACATAGTCCTTGCCACAACAATCAGCTAATGCTTAAACTGTTAAAAATGCTTTGTAAGTCTTCATCTGGACAAATGCAGTTGCAGCATTCCACTCAGAACAGGGCCATGCCTTTGCCTACGGCATGCAGGGACACCATGGCATTAATGGTTGTACAAGTGAATTTCTCGTCTCCCTATCATCCAGATGTAAACATGATTATGGAATGGAAAAAATGAGACTTAAAGCAATCCTTAACAGCTAGACTATTAGGTTCAGGTCTTAGTTGGCATCATCACCTGTATGTAATCCAGAGACCACCGACTAATCTGGCCAGAATGTCTTTGGGATGACATACCCCTTATGAAGTCCTGTTTGGAATACCTATGTATGCTCCATATCTTGATGGCCCTAGCCCGGTGGCGGCAGAACAACCTTTTGACATAAATGAATGAGTCACTATGTTGCAGGAATCACAACAGTTCAATTATAAAAACTCTTCTGCAAATGCCACCACCTTATGAATGAAGGACTTGCCATAAACACAGGTTGGATTCCTAAGGTTGGGGATCTAGTTAGTGAACACATACCTGTGAAGAAGGAATTTGGACTACCCTA
This sequence comes from Pleurodeles waltl, assembly GCF_031143425.1. Classification (NCBI taxonomy): domain Eukaryota; kingdom Metazoa; phylum Chordata; class Amphibia; order Caudata; family Salamandridae; genus Pleurodeles; species Pleurodeles waltl. The sequence continues at coordinate 1,008,418,579 of NC_090446.1, read as the reverse complement.
CAGAGCACCAGTTCTAGTCTTGAGAATACATGGTACCAGAACTGTCATTCTACCACTGCTGAATGGTTCTAAAGAAATCCATTTTGTTTTAATTGACAACATCAAATTCTGCCATGTTGCCATCTGGCACAGTAGACCACCAGGACAGCTGAGTATTCCCGTACCCCTCTCAATGCCATCCAGGAGCTACCTCTTCAAGCATTCAACAATGTTGAAATTATTTCTGCCGGCATGGGTAGGGTGGAGAATAAACTTTTGTTGATTCCTGTCACCACATCACCGACAAGAAAGTCCAAATTTAGATTTGCACCCTTCAAATGCAACAAAAACAGATGGGATGATTTATTACAAATTACCAATGGATACATCTAATAGTTTCCATTCACCTTCACTGGTTCCAGTTTTTGCATAGACTGCTTCTGGTTACTTTGCCGACATTGATGACTTTTCTTCAAATTCTTCTGCATCACCTACAGTACCTGTTTCAGAAACACATACTGTCTACATGTAGCTTAAATATAACTATTTTGTTTGTCCATAGAATTATATGTGGATACTTCTGACTTTACTTGTTTTTCTTCTATGGATTCGCGTTATTACTGTTTTCTTTCTGCTGATACATGGTCACTATCTTCCCGAATGCTTTGCTGCTGAACTGGTGTATGAGGTTTTGAAACTTTACCCATCCTCACATAAGTTCTGAAGAGACTAGTCCCTTGAGAACATTTCAGCTGTCCCAGTTCCTGATGGAATTGTTTGGGATAAAGTACCAGTTGATATCTTCGGCCCCACAGAAATGATTCAAATTATATATGCTTTAAAAGTAAAATGACTTACATTTTTACTCTGGCAGTTGTTTTTGATGATGGGGATGTAAAAACAGTTGATTCTATACTTTCCCAGCTTGAATGTTTTACTGAATTTAAAAGTGAAGATGTTTATATGTCAACAGCAAATTATGGGGAAATGTTTTGTTGTTACCATTACGGACATCATTTTCTACACTGAACTGGTACTCCAATAATCTTCTATAATTATAAACAATGGGAACATTGTCCAACTCCAACAGTGAGGAGTTCAAAAACAAATGTAGAAAAATGTTCTTACTTTACTGGGCATGATGTTTCAAATGCTGAGTCTTATTATTTCAAATTACCTCCTACAAAAGCAAGGAAAATGCTGCTAACATCAACAAAATTGATTTATTCAGATTTCTTTGCTTTGCAGTTGGCTATAGAAGGCTATGAGTATTGGATGATGTTGATTGACTTGAAGAGTGTGTGGGGAACAAGAGGTTTGCAAAGACAGGGTAGGGAGGCTTTGTGTAGAGCATGCCTTAGTCCGTTACAAATTTTATTTCTTAATGACACCATACAACAAACAACTTGCTAAGGCTTGGTGAAAATAAAAGAAATGAATGCACCCAGTATTCCCTCACCAGATAAATTTGACAATTGGCACAAAGATTTTAAATGCTATTGAAGAAAAGCTCAATGGTTGGGTTCAAAATGGCACCTACAGGTGGTTATTGTGGCCAGTGGACACAAATGGTTGTCATGTGCATTTTGTTAATTCCAAAAAGGAACAGACCTGACTCTTGTTATGTCACTACACATCATTCCGGTGTTGTGACAGCATACAGTATGGGCAAACATTGTCAACAATGGTTAAAATTGTCCACATTAGCAGCTGTAAAAGAACACCTCATTCTCTTTTCATAAGATGTAAACTTACAGGATGTATTGCCATGTCCCAGAAAACCATGCTCAAAACGTTTCTTATATGCAATGTATAATAAAATATGGAAGCTTTTGCAATAGGAAGCTGCAGCCCAGTTACGGCAAATAGATCAGGAAATCTTGGAGAAACCTCTAGCCATTTTCAATAATGGTATGAACACATTGTCCAACCACAATTACACACTGAGCAACATTGTGTCTTCTGGAATTGACATTATTCAAAATGATATGTAATTTTTACATCATGGAAAAAGTCAGCTTAGGTCCAATATGCAGCTGAGTTGGACATTACAAATTCTTAAACATGGCTCTGTGCACATTAATTGTAAAGAGGTATGGCCTTTTAATTTGGCCAGTATTTAACTTGTCTTTCTTGTCAACTTAGACATTTTATTTCTTTTACGTTTATTTTAGCTTTCTTTTGAATAGCAGTTTTAGCACAGGTTATTTTAGAGCTTGGACCATGCACTCTTGTACCGCCGATGGGGAGGGTATTGTGGGTTCAAAATAATCCTTTATTTGGACACACTTATTTTAGTTCCAGGCCTGCAGACCGTGCCCTTTTACCTATATATGCATTTCTTCATTTATTCATTTTATTACCTTTTACCATGGTTTTGTTTTAGCTTGCATCTTTTTATATTCATAATCAGTTGTATTCTGAGAAGGCATCACTGTTCATGTTCTACACAAATCAGTCCTTTACAAGCATTTCATTCTGTTCTTTGCTCAAGGCTGTACATGATAATTTACTGGGAATCACTGCTCCAAGAGTTATGGAGTCAAACCTCAAACCCTAGACATAGCTACATGTCAGGCCCGTTCTTAAAACACCATATGGGTGTTATATAAACACCACCTAGACTGAAATATGGTAGATAGGATAGTCCAGCCAGCTTTCTCACACTGTGTGTCACTTTGTCGTAGCTGTGCTGATCTTGACCTTGTCTCTCCAGCCAATCAGGAGGACTGCCAGCAGACCAACAGGAAAACTTCTGCTTTTCTCCAGATATGGGGTTGGGGGCTCCTTCCTTGGACTATTAGGGGCGGAAGGGTTAAGACTGCTATACTTTCATGTTAGATGCTGGAAGGGTAGTTAGAAATTCTTAGAGTAATGATTATGTCAGGCTGTTGGGACTGTTTCTATGTTACATTCGAATAGTCACAGTCATCACTGTGTTAAGTTTCATGTTCCTAATAATTGCAGCTCATTCCTTTGATCATAGAATACAGTTTCTTCAATAAACGTATTGAAACTGCATTTCTCTGTCTGTCTTTCCATGTCTAAGACATTGCGCAATGAGAGATATGGGTCTGATCTATTTTACCACGACTTGCCTGAGGAGTTTAGGTATCATGTTTTTAGGCTGCCACAAATCATATTTACTTTTCTAGGATTGGGTGAGGTGCTGGTAGCTAGCCAAGTGGTCAGGCTGATAGGTTCCAGTTAGTGTGGTCTTGACTCAGTCGCCCACATGCGGTGGTGCTGCTGCCCGAAACCAGCCGTCTTATGGTTAGAGTCCTACAACAATGTCATATGTTTTGAAGTAAGCACTTAGCATAGTATAATATTAATACTGAAACTGCATCTATTTTAATTTCAGATCATGATTTGGTTATCAGAGATTTGGATTTAGTAGCTGTTCAGAAATGTATTAGTGAATTCAAACATGAAAGCACTATGGGGCATATTTAAGAGCCCCTAGCACCACCAGACTGTCACTTTTTGTGACACTCCAGTGCCACTGTGCCCTGCGCCGTATTTACAAGGTGATGCTAAGCCACTTTTTGCGGCTGAAGGCCACCTTCTAAACACGGCCCCTTCCACGCAGCCCCTTGCGTGGAAGAAGACTGCAATCGGTATTGCTGTGGAACACCCATTACATTTTGATGCTGCCTCAGATTTACGGGTATTCGTGAACCTGAGGCAGTGCCAAAATCAAACACCACCTAAGGGTGGCGTTAGCAAGGTGCAATGAGGAGCAATTCTTTTATGACTCCTCGTTTTTTGCTTTTTCCATGTATGCTGCATTCTGCAGCATGCATAGAAAGAGCAAACGGCCAGAAATGATTTTTTATGGGCAGAAAGGTGTCCCTTTGTGAACAAAAACAATCATTTTAAAATGATGCTTTGGCACTTCTGTGTGTGCTGCCCTCTGCAGCGCACATAGAAGTGAAAAGTCGCCATTAGTGATTGTTTATGTGCAGAAAGGAGCACTTTCCCGCACAAAAAAGAGCAAACCCCTCAACACAGACATCCTTGCAGGATGGTGCAAGGATGCCTGTGTTGGCACTAGGCAGCTCAATTTAGCGCCAGCGCAGGGAGAAACGCAGAGGTGCTCTGTATTTTAATAAATACAGTGCATTCCTGCATTTCTGAGGTGACAGCATTGTGGTGTAAATTTTGGTGCAGCCCCACACTGCACCACTTTTTAGTAAATCTGACCTTATGTTTTATTGTTTTCTCCTCCATTTACTCCATTCACTACAGACTTTTTTGATGTGCATAGCAACCCTAATATTGCTATTCAAATGTTTTGGGATACATTTAAAGCGGCTTATCAAGGGTTTAATATCAATTATTTTTCTATGAGAGAAAAATATTTTAGACAAGGAACTTGGACACTGCTAACTAATACTAAACAGTTAAACATAATTTTACTTATCTAAGACAGATATTATTTATATAAATTAGTTAAGACAAAATGACAATTACCTCTTTATTTACATGCATTGCACAATACTATGGAGGCCGGAACAAAGCTGGTAATTTATTGGCAATTTATCTTAAGGTTCAAAGGAGCGAACCAAAATAGAAGATTTGAAGAATAATAGGGGTATTGAGCTATTGAAAGATATTTTAAATGAGTTTGAGTACTTTTTTTAAGACGTTATACACTTCATAACTATGGTGTAGGAAGAAAACAATAATTTATTTTTATACTCAATTAAAAACTTAATAACAGCAATATAGACTTCTCTGTTTTAAAACAGGATATATCCCTTCAGGAAATTGGTAAAACAATATTTTTTTTTTAAAACAGACAGACACTTTGTTTAATTTAATTCCCACTTTTCTAACATCTTATTATTGAAAATGTTGCAACTGTTTTTGCTATCTAATAATTCATAAAAGGGCACTTTCAAAGAGGCTACAGTTTGGCTCAGACACAAAGATGGCAAAGTCCATACTTTACGTAAAATTTACAGGCAAATCATGATAGTGACAGAAAATGGAGGACTCCAAACCCCCCTTCATTGTCAAGTTGAGGCATGGGGTGAACTGGTGTGTCTAACAAGAATGGCCTATATCTATGAAGCCTTGGGCTTCCCACAGAAACATGAGAAGATATGACGCAACTGGTGGGACTACTACAGACTGCATGCTGGGAATGGCTAGGACTCAATTGTTCCTTGTTAGGTTCAGTGTCATGCTTGCGTGGGTGGTGGTCTGGTTAAGCTGGTTGTCGGTGTGTGCAAAAATGAATAAAGATGGTTATAAAAAAAAAACAGGGCACTTTTATTGATTAATGTAGATCATAAACTCTTTGTCAAGGTAATAGCTTTAGGGTTAGACCCTTTTTTGCCACAATTAATAGGGGTGCATGAAATTATAATTAGAGGTCTTTTAAATTATGTCTGAGACATTACCACGCCTGCATGGGTGATGCAAAATGTCCAATTCCAACTACACTTGTGATGTTTTATACTTAAAATACATAAACAAAACACATAATTTCCAATTGTCACTCAGTGTTCAGATTTCCAGACTGGAAGTGGAAGTTCCAAGGAAGGCGCATTTGAAGTGTCAAGCCCAGTTAGAGCTCCAGGAGGCTGGATACAGACTCTCAAATGCTCCCCTCTGTCAATTGATGAGCATGGATTAGAAGTATGCATAAGAAACTTCTGTAGTAGTAGGACAAGGGGATAGGTGACCTACAGTCCAACTTGTTTCTTTCTCAGGTGGTGCAAGTGTCCTAGTAGCTCCATACAAGTAACCAGATGGACAGTCTCTATTCTCAGTGGGTTGAAAAACTCTGCCAGGACCCCAGGCCGAGCCTCCGGGGGGTCTCCCATGAGGTCCATGTGCTGAAATGCTGTGTTGCAGAGCGCCCAGCAATGGCTTCCCTACTTGACAATATTAAAAAGATCTGATTAGGACCAAGTCAGAGGTCTGTTGGGCCCTCAGTGAGGACCTTGGCACTTGGAATCCATAAGCCAGTCTGCTGTGCCACAAGTTGACTGAGATGGGTTTTGTAGACCCAGGTCATGACTCATGATTGGGTGGGTAAAGAAACTCTGAGTAGGCTATGGATCGGAGCTCAGATTGACCCTGGGGTAGAAGCTCCCATCCTGGTCTTCAATATCTGGCATGCCATTTTGCTAAGTGTCCAGGACAGGGTCTTGCAGGTATGGGGTACCCCCTGCTATGCTAAGTGAGAAAGCTCTGACTGGGCCTGGGGTCAGAGTTCCAGCTGGCCCAGGGTGGAAGCTCACGGCCACAAGCTTCATTCTCCAGTCGTGGTGAAAAGGTGCATCCTGGCTTCAGATCAGAGTTCAATGAGACCCCCTTCTCCAGCACGGTGCCTGAGTCCCAGTTTGAGCTCCAAGAGTGTAACCTAATGAGTCCAGAGAATGCCAGGTGGCCTTGCTCAGGATTAGTAGGAACACGGTACTAGAGACTTGTTTGCATCCAATTGCAACCTCAGGTTTCTGCGAAGGTCCAAACTTCCCTGGAACTCCTGCTGATGGTGCTTTTCACTCTTCAAAACTGGTCAGGGCCCAAGGAGGTTGAAAGCATTTGCTTGAATGTACAGACTGTCACTTGGTGTGCATGGATTGCAAGATTGGTATATTGCCTTTCTCCAGATTTGTAGGGACAAGGTATTAGGGACCTGTCTGTCATCCGGTTGTACTCCCTGACAATTGGAGGGCCCGGGATAGCCTACGCTGGACACCACTCGGCCCCTGGTCCATGGCTGCCTTTCAGCCCTATGAGAGGGGCCTTCTCTGAGCCTTCCTTCCCTGAGAGCAGGCAGATAAGAAACTGATACCCCTTTGCAGGGTGGGCTTCTTTGTAACAGTCTAGCCAGCATTCTACTCTGACTGATTGGGCATACTTGTTCTGTCCTGTCTGGACTGTTTAGAGCATCTGCCTTTCATGGAGCTATTCAGGAGAGAGAAGGTGAAGCTGCTGAGTAACTTTGCCCCTGCAATGGTCTGACCACAGTTGATGAATGGGTTTGGGTGGCACAAGTTCCATATGCCACCTGAGGCCCAGGTGCTTTGCTGTTACCCTTCTCCACTCAGCACATTTCTACATCAGCTTAGAACAGTTCCACTACTTGTCCATGAAACGACAAGTGACTCATCAAATCAGTTATGGTCCTTTCAATTGCTCTGTCTGTTACATGGATAATCATGGTCATTCTAGAGCTGATAAATGCCGATGAAAGCTGATTCCCAGGATGTGTACATCTATTAGAGCAAGGCAAATCTGCACTTGCCCAGCAGCATTGGTGGCTGTAGATAATCTCAAGTCAATTGGACGTAATCTTGATAACAATGATATACTCAGATATCTGACCCATCAACCTTCAATGGTACTTTCTATGGATCAGTGATACAATGTTGTGGAAGAAGGTTCTCTTTCGGTCCTCATAAAGGGTTGTACCTCTGGGGGAGGAAGTAACCAAGGAAGCCTTTTCTTCTAAAATACTTGCAGAGCTCAAGGAAAAAAATATCCATGAGTGGGCTCTAAAGCAAGCTTCTGTGTTAGATAGAAATCAAGCTGGGTGGGAAAAATAATTGGTTCTATTTCTCATATCCTTAAGGAGTAAGCAACAAGTGCAGACTCAATATCCTCTTAATCCAGAAGCTAAACATAACATACAAGACATTTTAGATCAGCTATAATGTCAAGGCATTTTTAACACCTTGCAGTTCCTCAATGGATACTCCTCTTTTCCCAGTTTTAAAACCTGGTGACTATTATAGAATAGTTTTAGGTTAAATTAATTTAAACACAAATACACAAACAAATGCAGTATAAAAAGCTCATAGCAATAGCATGGGTCTAATGATGAATCTGGTGCCAAAAAGAAGATAAAAAAACCCTGGACATCTTCAATGTTTTTTTAGTCAAAGCTTCATCTCTGAAAGCCAGTATCCAACCGCTTTCTCATTCAATCGGTTTTAGTACTCCCATATAAGCTTACCAATGGGCTATGTGAATAGCTCTGGTTTAATTGCTGTAAGAATCCAGATCTTATGGACAGCTCCTGAGGTGCTCTCTTACATTGATGATATACCCATCACAGATTCTGAATTGACTGAACACTTGTCTGGGATGATATTGACAGCCCATTGCAAGTATTAAATCAATTTAAAAAAATGAAACTTGAGTATTTAAGTGTATGCTTTAAGAAAAGTGCAAGCCCTAATGGGATTCTTAACTTCAGGTGGGCTTACTTGCCATATTATATTGACCAAGAGAAGTCCTTGTATGCTTTGATTTATGGAAAACATTGGACTAAAAAGCACACAGCTATCTTTCAGGAAATACGTGCAGACATGTTAGAGACCCAAAAGTTACAGACCAGTGATAACAAAAAAAACTAGTAATAAGAAATATTCTCAGTGACTTAGGCTATTCATTTGCATCACTCAATGAAGCACAGACAACTCCCATGGTGTACAGATTACATTTATACTCCACAGCTGAAGCAAGCTTTTCTCCTGCAGAAAAGGTTTCTTAGAGCCTCATTTACAAAGAATTAGCGCAGGGTGGCGCTGCAGCACATTTTGCAGTGCTGCACTGCGTCATCTAAAAAATGCCAGGACGCACCATATTACTACAATACAGCGCATCCCTGTGTTTTCCTTGGTGTGGTGCAAAATTTAGCTGCCTGGCACTAACTCAGGCACCTATGCACCATTGTGTAAGGGTACCTGTGTTGCAGGAAATGATTGTTTATGTGCAGGAAGGTGTCCCTTCCTGCATATAAACAATCAATAATTGTGATTTGTTATGCTATGTGAAGAAGTAAATCATCATTATTTATTGATTGCTTGCTGTTGGTTTTTTAGACGGATACCTTTTACCAGCATGGTGTAATTTTTAATTGCTACTACAATATTTTCCTTTCTGATGTGAATTATCATGCTGATTACAGTCATGCTATTAACAAATAGAGAGTCAACTATATTTCTGATAAAAACTGGGCTATTTATTTTGTTCAAGGAATAGCTGCCACATTCTTCTCACAGAGATTGTCAGGATCACCATTCTTTAAATGTCACTCCATATCCTGGGTCAGATGGTGTAGTTTGGGAGAAGGTCCCTTGTCAGGTTATGGAGCCAATAGAACTAATACAGAAGCCTTGTGTTTTAAAAGGGTCTTTTAGAAAAGTGATCACTGATTTGTCTTACACTACATTAGATGGTGAAGATCTGTATCTGAATGCGGAAAATCACCAAGAACTGTTTTATTCACATCATTATGGTCTCCATTACATACATAGACCTAGTTGGCCCTGAGAAATATATCATTATACACAGATGGAGCATTACCAGGCTCTGCCCATAAATAGACACAAACATTTTGAGAAGAAATTCTCCTATTTTAATGTTGATTACAGGTCAGACACCTTTGCTTTTGAATGTTTCCAGACACCCAAAAAACTCCCCCAAAAAGTATTTAATAATCACAAGGTCATATATTCTGCACAATTTAGTGAATCACTTTGTGACTAAGGCGAAGGCTATCAATATTGGAAAGAGAATACAAAATAGAAAACTATTTGACAAATTAAAGGTAATGAAGCTTTGTTTAGAGTGAGCATGATTTCTGGAGAAAATATGGCCCTCATTACGACCCTGGTGGTTGGTGATAAAGTGGCGGTAATACCGCCTACAGGGGAGCAGGAACTACCACGAAATTATGACCATGGTGGAAAGATCTCTGATAGAGAGCCAATGTACCACACTGACCACCAGGGTGGAAACAACAGCCACCACGGTGGGAGCCGCCTACAGCCAGGCAAACAAATCAATGTTCCTACCACCATAATAAGACACTGCAAACCACCACCTTTTCTGCAGTAGTACCAATGACATCAAACGCCTGGTGGAAACTGAGCTCAGAAAGGAAAGGATTCACCATTGGAGACACAGGGAAGAACCACGCCGCCATGGAACCTGAACTGCATGTCTTCCCTATGATATTTTACCTTCTGCTCCACCACGAACACCAACGCTGGTGAAGACGACGACGGTGAGTGCAGCCGCCTAGCACACAATGGAGGGGGGTGGAAAAAGAGAACGACACCCGTAACTCAGCAGAATAATGCAAGGACAAAATGATTTTGCAAAAGTGAATGTAATGAGGTCAACACAGTATGAAAAATAAGTTATGCAAAATAATAGATATATACATATGTACAGAAAAAGGGACACAGCCCAGTCCACAATTTGCGTAGGCCAGAGGGTCACAGGCCCAAGTCCAAGGCCACACATGTCACCTGCTTCAACACGGAAAGAACACTGGAGGGGCATCTGTTGGTAAAAAGGCAGTCACCTCAGGGGAACGGGGGCAACTGAGCCGGCAAATGTAATAAGACCATTGGTTCTGGAGGGGGCAACATGCCCTGTGCTTGATCCTGGGGAGTGATGGGCCACAGTCTCTCAGGTGGGTGTCATACCCACTGTTTCTGGAGGGGTGACGTGCCCTGTGCTTGAGCCTGGGGAGTGCAAGGCCACAGTCTCTCAGGTGGGTGTCATACCCACTGGTTCTGGAGGGTGCAATGTGACCTGTACTTGATCCTGGGGAGTGCAAGGCCACAGTCTCTCAGGTGGGTGTCATACTCACTGGTTCTGGAGGGGGCAATGCGACCTGTGCTTGATCCTGAGGAGTAATGGGCCACAGTCTCTCAGGTGAGTGTCATACCCACTGATTCTGGAGGGGGAAATATGCCCTGTGGTTTATCCTGGGGAGTACAGGGCCACAGTCTCTCAGGTGGGGGTCATACCCACTGGTTCTGGAGGGGGCATCATGCCCTGTGCTTGATCCTGGGGAGTGATGGGCCACAGTCTCTCAGGTGGGTGTCATACCCACTGGTTCTAGAGGGGGCAACATGCCCTGTTCTTGATCCTGGGGAGTGCAAGGCCACAGTCTCTCAGGTGGGTGTCTTGCCCACTGGTTTTGGAGGGGGAAGTCCGCACAGTAGCCCATGGAGTTAGGATTACATACCTTTCTCCGGCGGTGACGGCTGCGCAGTGGTGGTGCTGCTGGTGGGGGGAGGCTCCTGCCCATCCCCTGCAACCTCGGATGGCTGTACAGTGGTGGTGCTGATGGTGGGGGGAGGCTCCTGCCCATCCCCTGCAACATCGGACAGCTGCACAACCATGGTTGTTGGTGGGTGCTCCATCACAGTTCCTGGTCCAGGCCCCTTGCTATTCCTGCCTGCTGGTGCAGGCTCCTTGGCCTTTTGGGTGGCAGGTGCAGGCTACTTCCCCTTTAGGCCAGCTGGTGCAGGCTCCTTCCCATTCAGGTCATGTGGCCTGGATCCCTTTCCACCATGAGTGGGTGCGGTGAGACTGGGCCCATGAACTGTGTGGCTCAGGTGCTTGGCTGGGTTCTTCCTACCCTGGCCATACGTACAGGACAGGGGGGAGGGGTAGGGAAGAGGTCAATGGTGGATAGGAACAGTTTTTTAGGGACATTGGGGCGGGAAGTGGCAGAAGGATTTGGAGTGGAGGATGTTGGAGGTGTCTGTCTGCTGCTTTTGGGTGCAGGTGCATGGGCTGTATGCTGTTGTGAGGTGGACGGCTGTTGGGTGTCTGAGTGCTTTAGGAGGGGGGACAGACACAGTGGGAGAGGACACAGGGGATGTGTGCATGGCTGTTGTGGAGGTGTCTGTCATTGGGGTTTGTTTTCTGCTTGGTGTGGTGATGCTAGTAGTGGATGATGATGTAGTGCATGCAGGTGTGAGTGTGGACATAACTGGGTGGGAGGTGGAAGAGGAGGAGGAGGAGGAGAAAGTGGAAATAGTGGATGTTGTTGTGTCTGCAACTGGATGGTGTTTGTGTGAGTGCCTGTGGGATGAAGTGTGGTGCTTGTGTTTGCTTGTGACACTCTTGGGTGTTGTCTTGTGTGCATGTTCATCTGTATGTGTGCTTCGGATAGGTTGGGGTTGAGGAGAATGGGACTGGGCAGTGGAAGTTGGAGGGGGATGGTAGAAACAGGGACAATGGCTGCCAACAGAGAAGAGGCCAGAGCCTGAATCGATTTCTGTTGGCCCACCAACCAGTGTGAATGCCCTCCAGGAATGCATTAGATTGTTGCATCTTGGCTGACAGCCCCTGGATAGCATGCACAATGGGTGACTGCCCTACAGAGATGGATCTCAGGTGGTCAATAGTCTCCTCACTCAGGGCAGCAGGCCCTGAGGTTCCTGGGGCGACGGAGATGTACCATCCTGGGTGAGCAGGCATGGGCAACTCGATGAGGGGCTGCTGGGAGGGTGGTGCTGGTACGGGTTGGTGGCTGTACCTGTAGCTGGGCTGGTCACAGAAGTGTCCGCCATTACCAGGAAGCTTCCATCGGAGGAGGTATCTGTGTCAGAACTGTCCCCTCCAGTCGCTGTCCCACTGGTGCCCTCAGCATAGGTGGACTCTGCTTCCTGGGTCCTGTGGGATGCAGCTCCCTCTGTCACCGCTGCCTCTGCTCTTTCGCCAGATGATGCTAATGCACATAAGGACACAATGACAAAACAAAAACGGGGGAAGAGACAAAGGATACATTTGGTCAGTGGTTGCACCAACACCACCGTTGGTGTACACATCAACCTCACACAGAGGGAACAGCCCTACACAATATGCATTGCACTACCAGGGGAATAGTAAGTGGGAAAGGCATGGGGAAGGGCAAAAAACGCCAAATGCAGCACACCTGGGACCCACGCAGCCCTGGCCAGTAGTGGATACCTACGAGCTAGGTTGCAAGATTTTCCCTTCTGAGCCCTTGCCACCAGGGGACCTACACTGGAATGTCAGGCTTGGCCTAGGGGCACCCACTGACACACATCCCCCACCCAGATACCACCCTAGCATGCGTAAGTTGTAATGATGGGAACTGTACTGCCCTCAAGCGCCCATCCAGCTCAGGATATGCCACCTCCAGTATGCGGGCCATCATGGGGGTCAGGATTCAATGGGCACCCCTTCCTCATTGGGAGGCCATCCCCAGCTGGGCCTCCGCCGTCTTCCGTGCCCAGCATCTCTGGTCCTCCCACTGTTTGCAACAGTTGGAGCTCCGCCTTCCATAGACCCCAGGGTCTGCACGTCCTTGACGATGGCACACCATATACTCTTCTTTTGATGGGCGCTGACCTGTAGAGGCAATACACACAGGAAAATAGTCCTGCCTGTTACACATATGGCCCACTATACCCGTTTCCATCACCATTCACACACACATGGCCCAGCATACAACCTGTATGCCACCCAGAGGACATCCACCCACCTCCCTCACACGAGGCCTTCACACACACAACTCCATGCATTCATGCCACATGCATCGTTCTCACAGAGTACTCACCTGTTGGTCTGGAGGCCCATACAGAGGTCCGTACTGGGTTAGGACCCCATCCACCAGTCTCTCTAACTCCTCTGAAGTGATGGCTGGGGCCCTTTCCCGGTTCACACAGGCCATGGTAGGTTCCAGACACAGGTCACAGCAGCAAATGAAGTGCAGGTTCTCTCCTATGGAAGGTCAGGTAGCAAGTGAGGAATATGATAGAAAAAGACGGTCACGTATGCAACGGTGCATACCGTCACCACCGGCATAGATCACCATTGGCCACTGTACCCCATAGGGCCCAATGTTAACCAATGAGGAGTTGCACGGCGGTTCACGACTGCCTCCTGCCATGGCGCACACGTCAACGGAATTACTCACTTCCACCCGTCCCTCCACACAGGACAGGCAGACGCAATTTCTGGAGGGGGGGCAGGCCCAGGAATAATGCTGGGTCACATGATATATTAGCACATACTGGACAAATCATAATGACCCATTGCATGTTTACAGGTGATCAGTATAGGGAAAGGTGCGGAAGACATTGTGACGTGAAGGGTTAATTAGCTTGAGAAGTGTAGATGAGTGTGATGCCTGGTGAAACCCCCCAAAACATCGTGGAAAAGTTCATGATATTATTTTCAAGCTTGTTTGTGTAGAAGACTCCGTCTCAACCTTGAGAACGAGAGTACAGGGAAAAGATGGAATGAAAACAAAGGCTGGAGAAGGGCAAAGCAGCCAAGTGCTGATAACATAGCTAGAAAATGCCAGAATGAGATAGAATCCAAGCTTCGAGTTATTTAAGCACTGAAGTGTGGGTGAGGGATTTGAAGCTCGCAGATGGAGTTGTGAAAGCTGCCATGGCCCAGCGCTGCCTCCCTGTTTTGCTGACCATGATGCTTGAGGGAGAGAGAGGTCCAAGCAGGCGGTAGAGGGCTTCCCAGCATTTCGTGGACTAAGTTAAGTTCCACACAGGGATGAAAGGCCTTTGTTTCTCTGCTCTATTATTATGATTGATTATTTATGCTTGCACTGTGTTTATAACCTGAAGTATTATATTTTGCTTTCTAAACATCGTAGTGTGAGCCTGCAGCAGTAACTGAAACATGCATTTTGGTGTGCAGTAAATCAAAGCTTACCTGAAGTATTCAGCTTGTTTATATTTTGCTTCCTGAACATCGTAATGTGATGCATTTTGGTATACAGTTAATCAAAACTTATAACTGTCAATGAACTTTTTGCTTATATATTGGCATAGATGCTCTTTGTAGTGTACTTATATATAAATAGTTGCTTTTCATTGCTATTCTTATTCTGCTATTATTAATGTGCTAAATGCCTACATTTACCTGAAATTCTAGTAAAGCTAAATTGTATTTATAATTGGCATGTGGTCCTTCATTGAGCGTCCTTATTGACTTATTCCGAACAGGTGTCAACCAGTCACCTGGATAAGACATTTGGTACCAGAAGTGGGGTATAAGTCAATATTGCCTCTTTGGGGACGTAATAAAAGTGAGGCAGAGAGCGGAAGGCAGCATGGGGCAGAAGCCAGATCCATTCCCGGGTGGTTAGCAACTGACCCGTTCTCTGGTGTGGCAGGACTCCTGAACCAGTGGGCAGCGCCGGTGTTATGGGAGGCATTAGATGAGAAAGTGACTCCTCTCTTAGTGGAAGATGCAGTTGAGAGTGAGAAGCTAAGAGGGGCAAAGCTGGAGCTGGGCAAGTGGGATGGCTTGTCCTGTCTGCGCTCCGCACGGTATACAGGAAAACATTAACACAAGATGCAGAGATAAGAGAACTGCGTGATGAGGTTGCAGCCTTTTAGGAAAGGCAGTTACTTATGAAAGAGACCATAGAAAGTGCAGTGACTCGGGGTGATCAAATGGAGGCAAGGTGCACCGCATTAGCAGTATGAGTAGCAAAACAGAAGAGTAGGCAGAAGCCTAAAATGCCCTCAACTGTGCAAGTGAGGGCACTGATACGCAAACAGAAGAGTAGGCAGAAGCCTAAAATGCCCTCAACTGTGCAAGTGAGGGCACTGGTACACAAACAGAAGAGTAGGCAGAAGCCTAAAATACCCTCAACTGTGCAAGTGAGGGCATTGGTACGCAAAGAAAATTGGGATCCACATCCTTGGGAGGATGAGGTGGAAGTACGTGTACCAGAACTAGGTGGAGTTGAAAGTGGAGAAGGACGTGTAGGTGAAATTGAAGATGAAAAGGGAGTGAATGGTGGGCAAATACAGAATTCTCGTTTGGTAAGAGATTATACGCAGAGTGAGTTGTTGGAGAGAGCCCGTATGTTTAGGCAGATGCCTGCAGAGCCTTTGTTTAAATGGTTGGCGAGATTGTGGGACACTGGAGTAAAAGATGCAGAATCCTTTTACGTTAGGTCCCATCACAGAAGGAGACCAGTTTGAGCTGGAAATGATAGTACAGGATGATGTAGATGATGTAGGGGGTCATTACAACATTGGCGGGTGGCAACCGCCGCCCACCTAGTTGTAACTGCCGTGCGGCCGCCAATGCAGCCGCACTCCTGCGGTGCCCATAATGACATCCCCGCTGGCCCGCAACATGGGAGCTGGCTCCGAATGGAGCCGGCAATGTTGCGGCCGTGCAACGGGTGCAGTTGCACCCATCGCGCTTTTCACTGTCTCCTATACAGACAGTGAAAAGCTGCACGGGGCCCTGTCAGGGGGCCCCTGCACTGCCCATGCAGGCCCCGCGACTCCCCGTACCGCCAGCCTTTTCCTGGTGGTTCAAACCACCAAGAAAAGGCTGGCGGTAGGGGGACTCGTAATCCCCTGGGCAGCGCTGCAAGCAGCGCTGCCCTGGCGGATTATCACCGCCGGGGAAAATGTGATGGGAAATCGCCGGCCCTGGCAGTGGGACCGCAGCGCTACCGCCGCGGTCGTAATCCCCTCTGAAGCACCGCCAGCCTGTTGGCGGTGCTTCAGCCAAAATAGCCCTGGCGGTCTTGGACCGCCAGAGTTGTAATGAGGGCCGTAGTGTTGTGGAGCCTATGGCAGAGGCAGGGAAAAAAGAGGGTGCCACAAGATTGGGCCTTAGTGGGAATAGAACGCATAACTGATGATCGACCGGTCACCTTAAAAACATGGGTCCCCTTTCTAGGTTGGACAAGAGAAGGAGGGGTTGGCAATAAAGTAGGCAGAGCGCAGGAGTTTGCCATCATGAAGTGGAAATGGTATCTGCAGCAGAGGGCAAAACCGGGACCAGCAGGAGTGTCGAAGTTACAAGGAGATAAGCTAGAGGCAGTGGGCTTGCAGGCAATGGCCCCTGCGCAAGAGCCCTCTGAAATGGAATCCTCACCATTTAAGACAGCCCCGCCTTTTGAACAACTCACCGAAGAAGAACAGCAAAATGCATGTTTCACAGATGGTCCCGCCCGGTACTATCAAGGAAAAAGACAATGGCAAACAGTCGCATTCCAGCCTGCTACTGAAACAATGTTGCTGCGAGAAGGGGATAATGAATCAAGCCAGCTTACAGAACTGCAGGGGGTAGCAGCAGTGATCGAACAAGCCCCCATCGGAGAGAAAACATTTGTGTACACTGACAGTCGGGCCACTTACCAAGGACTAGTAAGCTGGGCCCCGACTTGGCGCAAGGATGGATGGAAAATCAAAGGCACCCCCATTTGGGGAGGCAAGCAGCTATGGGAAGAGATGTGGGAGAAAGGGCAAAAATGTCAAATCTATGTGGGACATGTGTATGCCCATTGCCCCTCGGACCCCTCACTTGCATCTCTATTTGACAACTCCGCAGATCAGATGGCCAAAACACAAACAGTGGTCATCAATGAGGAGGCTGAAGCTGCTCTAGCAAACTGGGCCCATGCAACATCTGGACATCTAGGAGAGAATGGCACTTATGCATGGGCATAGCAACAGCAGATTCCAGTTACTAAAGAACAGGTGCAACAAGCAGTAAAAGAGTGCCCCACATGCAACCAGATAAGACAAATGCCTGTGAAAAAGAAGCCTAGCGGCCATATAAGAAGAGGAACCATAGCTGCTACAGTGTGGCAATTGGACTATATCGGGCAGCTACCAAAGGAAGGAGGAAAAAGCTACGTATTGACCATGGTGGACATCTACTCTGGCTTTATGTTGGGTATGCCCTGTAAGTCTGCAGAACAAAAGTCCACTTTGCGAGGGCTAAACTACCTGATAAAACATTATGGGGCACCTGTTGAGATCCAAACAGATAGGGGCACACACTCTTCAGGGAAAACAGTGCTGGGCTGGGCTCAGGAACAGGGAACTCAGTGGATTTTACACCTTAGTTATTATCCACAAGCTGCAGGCATGATTGAGAGATATAACTGATTGTTGAAAGAACAGCTAAAAAAGTTATCAGCACATCAGACTCTAAAAGGATGGAGTAGTAATTTAGTCAAAGCCTTGTACGAATTGAACAATAGACCAGTTGGGCAGCAGACTCCTTTCATTCGGATGACAGGGCATGATAAAGAAATCACCCACACAATGATTGTCTGGAAAAACAGACCCTCGAGCTCGATTACCTTTACAAGCTACGTCTGGCAGTATAGGACTGGACCTGTTTGCTCCAGAGGATGGAGAAATACCTGTAGGACAGGTGAAAACTGTTCCCTTAGGAATAGGAGTAAGAGTACCACCTGGAACATATGGTAGAATTGCCCCTCGATCCAGCCTAGCTATCAAGGGAGTGTTGGTGCTAGGGGGAGTCATAGACCCAGATTTTAGAGGAGAGGTTAAAGTGGTATTACTGAACCAAGGAAATGCTACTGTATCGTATCAAGCACATGACATACTTGCTCAATTGATTTGTGAACAAGCATTCACCCCACACATTGAAGAAAGATCTGCCCCCCCGATAATACCCAGAGAGGTGAGGGAGGATTTGGAAGCACAGGAAGAAAAGTATGGGCGAACTATCCAGGAAAAAAGCCAGAGGCAGGAGAGATATTGAGTCAAGGAGTGGGGAGTACGTATATTGTACTTTTAAAGAACTCTAATGTACCTGTATTTGTACCTGCAGTGAGACTTACCCCACGGTCATAAATGATGACATCTGCGTCGATGACATGGTTTCTGTATGCGGTCAGACCGAATGTAGCAGAGAATGTCGTTACGGACCTTCATGACACTTGTGCACCTCAAGCCGCTAACGTAACTCATGACCAGGGAAATGTTTCACTTTGCAATGTGAAGGTACCTGGAGGCAAGTGGATGGCTGCCAAAGCTGGAACGTGGAAGGTAACTGGACAGCAAATCCGACATGCCAACGGACTGAACAAGTTACAGGGGATGCCAGCACCAGTACAGACATATCCGTATAGAACTTATGATTGTTCTAACAAACAAGATATTTTACCAGGACATATGGTGGTTGTTACAATGACCAATGGAACTAAAGGAGTTCGATACTCCAAACCACCTGCCTTTATGTTTTATGGAGCCGAAAGACGCATGGTTAGAAATTTAGGCAACGTTTACATAGTTCGATATAGAATAGGATGTAAGCAAGCTTTGTATGCAAGCATAATTAACCATATTGTGTTACAGATAACTATTGCCAAGGGGAATGTTTCTAAGTATGATCCATTATGCACACCATGGACACTACAGTTATGGCCCTTGCTGAAGTTACTCATCAGAAGAGATCTAGGATCCTTGATAGCCTGGGCCACCGGAATTGGGGTAGGGGCCCTGAACGCTTTTGATATTGAAGCCATCAGAAATAAGCTATCTTCTACATGATATAGTACAGGGGAGGCCATAAAAGTAATTTCTCAATGGGGACCCACACACTCACAAGAAGTATGGAAGGTTCTGCGTGGGTTGTATCATGATTGGCAATGGCATAATTTCACTTATGAACAATTTGGAAAAAGCTTTCAAAGCACACAAACAGTGTCCAAAGGCATTCAGTGCATACTATGGCAAAGCATTGTTAATCAACAGTATGTAGACTTCAAAGCAGAATGGGGACAGCTTCAGGGTGAGTATTGGAGACAACAATTGCCTGAGGAAATATGGGTAAAGCCCATACAATTTCATTGTGAGGGAGAGATGTGTTATGCTCATTTTGATATAGCTAAAAGTGATCTTCCTCCTGAAATATGGTGCCCCTTTATATATTACTACCTGTAGTAATAGGTGAAGAATGGTGGATACCTCACACTGACAAAAAGAAATGGAATGATCAAACAAATCACACCGTAGCTCCCACTAGATGTGCAGATTGGTCTAAGGGGTGGGTATGTACCCACACTGGAAGGGTGCTAGATCCATGTCTTCACACAATACCGGGAGAATGTGAATGGTTACCTTATCCTATTAAATGGCACAGACTTATATCAGATAGGGAAAGAGAGTATATGTTATGTCATTAATAATCCCTTAATATTAATGGATTTATACAAACCACCGGAGAGCAAGTAATGTGTATGCGCAATATGCCAGCATTATTGACATAAGCACTCGCATCTTGTACCGACCGACTAAGTTCACCATAACCACATTACAGTCGCAAATGCATGCGCAGTTAGAGTGGAACATCTCGCTTGTTGTTAAGCTACCCAGATTAGAGGCAATCAGGCACTACGCACAAGTTGCCTTTGCTAAATTTGATATGGGAGCTAAATACACCAAGGATACAGCCATACTGATGACCATAAACGCTAAACAGCTTATGCACACTGCTTCATGCATCCAGCAAATAACTGAGCATCATTGGTATGACATCTTCTTAGGCTGGGCACTAGGAGCTATGAAGACGCTAAATATAGTGTTACAACAGCTAATTTGGTTATTGATTGTTTGTGTTACGCTAATGACTATACTATGTAGACTATGGGGGTCATTCCGACCCCCGCCGGGGATGCGGGAGCACCACCAACAGGCTGGCGGTGCTCCTCAGGACATTCTGACCGTGGCGGTTTGGCCGCGGTCAGAAGAGGAAAACCGGCGGTCTCCCGCTGGTTTTCCGCTGCCCTGGGAATCCCCAATGCCGGCGCAGCTTGCTGCGCCGCCATGGGGGATTCCGACCCCCTCACCGCCATCCTGTTCCTGGCGGCTCCGACCGCCAGGAACAGGATGGCGGTGAGGGGTGTCGTGGGGCCCCTGGGCGCCCCTGCAGTGCCCATGCCAATGGCATGGGCACTGCAGGGGCCCCCGTAAGAGGGCCCCACAAAGTATTTCAGTGTCTGCTTTGCAGACACTGAAATACGCGACGGGTGCAACTGCACCCGTCGCACCTTCCCACTCCGCCGGCTCCATTCGGAGCCGGCTTCCTCGTGGGAAGGGGTTTCCCGCTGGGCTGGCGGGCGGCCTCCTGGCGGTCGCCCGCCAGCCCAGCGGGAAAACCAGAATGGCCTCCGCGGTCTTCCGACCGCGGAGCGGCCATTTGGCGGTTCCAGCCAGGCGGGCGGCCCGCCAGCCTCAGAATGAGGCCCTATATGTATGCACAAAACAGCTTTATACTAAATATGCAGGCGCTTAGAATAACGCTGACCAGTATTAGTAGCAACCTAGCGAGCGGAATGTCAAAGTAAATGATATCGGTTTCAGTATGCATCACGCTCATCTAAGGGGTGGAGTGATCAGTATAGGGAAAGGTGCGGAAGACATTGTGACGCAAAGGGTTAATTAGCTTGAGCAGTGTAGATGAGTGTGATGCCTGCTGAAACCCCCCCAAACATCTTGGAAAATTTCATGATATTATTTTCAAGCTTGTTTGTATAGAAGACTGTAGGAAGTTGGCTCTGTATGTGCTATTTCAAAGTAAGGAATAGCATGCACAGAGTCCAAGGGTTCCCCTTAGAGGTAAAATAGTGGTAAAAAGAGATAATACTAATGCTCTATTTTGTGGTAGTGTGGTCGAGCAGTAGGCTTATCCAAGGAGTAGTGTTAAGCATTTGTTGTACATACACATAGACAATAAATGAGGTACACACACTCAGAGACAAATCCAGCCAATAGGTTTTGTTATAGAAAAAAATATTTTCTTAGTTTATTTTAAGAACCACAGGTTCAAATTTAACATGTAATATCTTGTTTGAAAGGTATTGCAGGTAAGTACATTAGGAACTTTGAATCATTTCAATTGCATGTATACTTTTCAAGTTATTCACAAATAGCTATTTTAAAAGTGGACACAGTGCAATTTTCACAGTTCCTGGGGGAGGTAAGTTTTTGTTAGTTTTACCAGGTAAGTACGACACTTACAGGGTTCAGTTCTTGGTCCAAGGTAGCCCACCGTTGGGGGTTCAGAGCAACCCCAAAGTTACCACACCAGCAGCTCAGGGCCGGTCAGGTGCAGAGTTCAAAGTGGTGCCCAAAACGCATAGGCTTCAATAGAGAGAAGGGGGTGCCCCGGTTCCAGTCTGCCAGCAGGTAAGTACCCGCGTCTTCGGAGGGCAGACCAGGGGGGTTTCGTAGGGCACCGGGGGGGACACAAGCCCACACAGAAATTTCACCCTCAGCGGCGCGGGGGCGGCCGGGTGCAGTGTTAGAACAAGCGTCAGGTTCGCAATGGAAGTCAATGAGAGATCAAGGGATCTCTTCAGCGCTGCAGGCAGGCAAGGGGGGGCTTCCTCGGGGAAACCTCCACTTGGGCAAGGGAGAGGGACTCCTGGGGGTCACTTCTGCAGTGAAAGTCCGGTCCTTCAGGTCCTGGGGGCTGCGGGTGCAGGGTCTTTTCCAGGCGTCGGGACTTAGGTTTCAGAGAGTCGCGGTCAGGGGAAGCCTCGGGATTCTCTCTGCAGGCGGCGCTGTGGGGGCTCAGGGGGGACAGGTTTTGGTACTCACAGTCGTAGAGTAGTCCGGGGGTCCTCCCTGAGGTGTTGGTTCTCCACCAGCCGAGTCGGGGTCGCCGGGTGCAGTGTTGCAAGTCTCACGCTTCTTGCCGGGAGTTGCAGGGTTCTTTAAAGCTGCTTCTTGAAACAAAGTTGCAGTCTTTTTGGAGCAGGTCCGCTGTCCTCTGGAGTTTCTTGTCGTCGAAGCAGGGCAGTCCTCAGAGGATGCAGAGGTCGCTGGTCCCTTTGGAAGGCGTCGCTGGAGCAGAGTTCTTTGGAAGGCAGGAGACAGGCCGGTGAGTTTCTGGAGCCAAGGCAGTTGTTGTCTTCTGGTCTTCCTCTGCAGGGGTTTTCAGCTAGGCAGTCCTTCTTCTTGTAGTTGCAGGAATCTAAAATCTTAGGTTCAGGGAAGCCCTTAAATACTAAATTTAAGGGCGTGTTTAGGTCTGGGGGGTTAGTAGCCAATGGCTACTAGCCCTGAGGGTGGGTACACCCTCTTTGTGCCTCCTCCCAAGGGGAGGGGGTCACATCCCTAATCCTATTGGGGGAATCCTCCATCTGCAAGATGGAGGATTTCTAAAAGTTAGAGTCACCTCAGCTCAGGACACCTTAGGGGCTGTCCTGACTGGCCAGTGACTCCTCCTTGTTATTCTCATTATTTCTCCTGGACTTGCCGCCAAAAGTGGGGGCTGGGTCCAGGAGGCGGGCATCTCCACTAGCTGGAGTGCCCTGGGGCATTGTAACACGAAGCTTGAGCCTTTGAAGCTCACTGCTAGGTGTTACAGTTCCTGCAGGGGGAGGTGTGAAGCACCTCCACCCAGAGCAGGCTTTGTTTCTGTCCTCAGAGAGCACAAAGGCTCTCACCGCATGAGGTCAGACACTCGTCTCTCAGCAGCAGGCTGGCACAGACCAGTCAGTCCTGCACTGAACAATTGGGTAAAATACAGGGGGTATCTCTAAGATGCCCTCTGTGTGCATTTTTTAATAAATCCAACACTGGCATCAGTGTGGGTTTATTATTCTGAGAAGTTTGATACTAAACTTCCCAGTATTCAGTGTAGCCATTATGGAGCTGTGGAGTTCGTTTTTGACAGACTCCCAGCCCATATACTCTTATGGCTACCCTGCACTTACAATGTCTAAGGTTTTGCTTAGACACTGTAGGGGCATAGTGCTCATGCACATATGCCCTCACCTGTGGTATAGTGCACCCTGCCTTAGGGCTGTAAGGCCTACTAGAGGGGTGACTTACCTATGCCACAGGCAGTGGGAGGTTGGCATGGCACCCTGAGGGGAGTGCCATGTCGACTTAGTCATTTTCTCCCCATCAGCACACACAAGCTGGCAAGCAGTGTGTCTGTGCTGAGTGAGGGGTCCCTAGGGTGGCATAAGACATGCTGCAGCCCTTAGAGACCTTCCCTGGCATCAGGGCCCTTGGTACCAGGGGTACCAGTTACAAGGGACTTACCTAGGTGCCAGGGTTGTGCCAATTGTGGAAACAATGGTACATTTTAGGTGAAAGAACACTGGTGCTGGGGCCTGGTTAGCAGGGTCCCAGCACACTTCTCAGTCAAGTCAGCATCAGTATCAGGCAAAAAGTGGGGTGTAACTGCAACAGGGAGCCATTTCTTTACAAAGACTCAGTCTCAACCTTGAGAATGAGAGTACAGGGAAAAGATGGAATGAAAACAAAGGCTGGAGAAGGGCAAAGCAGCCAAGTGCTGATAACATAGCTAGAAAATGCCAGAATGAGATAGAATCCAAGCTTCGAGTTATTTAAGCACTGAAGTGTGGGTGAGGGATTTGAAGCTCGCAGATGGAGTTGTGAAAGCTGCCATGGCCCAGCGCTGCCTCCCTGTTTTGCTGACCGTGATGCTTGAGGGGGAGAGAGGTCCAAGCAGGCGGCAGAGGGCTTCCCAGCATTTCGTGGACTAAGTTAAGTACCACACAGGGATGAAAGGCCTTTGTTTCTCTGCTCTATTATTATGATTGATTATTTATGCTTGCACTGTGTTTATCACCTGAAGTATTCAGCTTGTTTATATTTTGCTTTCTAAACATCGTACTGTGAGCCTGCAGCAGTAACTGAAACATGCATTTTGGTGTGCAGTAAATCAAAGCTTATCTGAAGTATTCAGCTCGTTTATATTTTGCTTCCTCAACATCGTAATATGATGCATTTTGGTATACAGTTAATCAAAACTTATAACTGTCAATGAACTTTTTGCTTATATATATGCATTGATGCTCTTTGTAGTGTACTTATATATAAATAGATGCTTTTCATTGCTATTCTTATTCTACTATTATTAATGTGCTAAATACCTACATTTACCTGAAATTC
Source organism: Pleurodeles waltl (assembly GCF_031143425.1). Classification (NCBI taxonomy): domain Eukaryota; kingdom Metazoa; phylum Chordata; class Amphibia; order Caudata; family Salamandridae; genus Pleurodeles; species Pleurodeles waltl. Next base: position 1,008,394,109 of record NC_090446.1, on the reverse strand, counting down.
TAGTAAAGCTAAATTGTATTTATAATTGGCGTGTGGGCCTTCATTGAGCGTCCTTATTGACTTATACCAAACAGGCGTCAACCAGTCACCTGGATAAGACAACAGGATGCAAACTACTGTTGTAGCTCCATTGTTCAGTTTGTGACCGGATCCTCACTTTTGTGTCCCTACGATTGCTACAGCTGTGGATGAATAGGAGATGCAGACATACCCCCATGTACAGACCCCTGGTGGACTTCGCAACACTGGAGGACAGGCACATTATCCTCACCTATAGACTGGACAGGGCCAGAATCACTGAGCTGTGTGCCGAATTGGAGCCTGACCTGATATCTGTTATTTGTCACTCCACTAGGATCCCCCCACTTGTGAAAGTGCTATTTAAACTCCATTTCCTGGCAAATGGTTCTTTCCAAGTGACAGTGGGCTTGGCATCAGGAATGTCACAGCCAATGTTCTCAATAGTGCCGACAAGAGTGTTGTCTGCCCTGATAAAACACATGCTACATTGTTTTCCCCCAGGTTGGAGTTTTATGCAATGGGACATATCCTCAACAAAATTGGGGCAATTGATGCAACACATTTTGCATTTATACCCCCCCGCCAGAATGAACAGGTGTTCAGGAATTGTAAGAGTTTCCACTCAATGAATGTACAGATGGTGTACCTTGCGGACCAGTACATCTCCCACGCTGCTGCTAAGTATCCTGGGTCGGTGCATGATGCCTTTGTCCTGAGGAATAGCAGCATCCCAAATGTGATGGCCCAACTACAGAGGCACAGGGTGTGGCTAATGGGTGAGTCCTGGTTCCCACCCAGTATATGTTGGTGTATGGGAATGGTGTGGGGCATAAGGAATAGTGGGTGGCTAAATGTTGTCCCTCAATATTTGCAGGTGACTCTGGTTACCCAAACCTATCATGGCTGCTGACCCCTGTGAGGAATGTCAGGACAAGGGCAGAAGAACGTTATAATGAGGCCCATGGGTGAACCAGAAGGATAATTGAAAGGACCTTTGGCCTCCTGAAGGCCAGGTTCCGGTGCCTCAATCTAAAAGGTGGATCCCTGTGCTACTCACCAAAGAAGGTCTGCCAGATAGTGGTGGCATGATGCATGTGGTATAACCTGGCCCTCAGGCGCCATGTCCCATTCCTGCAGGAGGAGAAGGCTGGAGATGCCTGTGTGGCAGCAGTAGACCCTGTGGATGAGGAGGGAGAGGATTAGGAGGAGGACAACAGAACATCTGTGATCCGACAACACTTTGAATGACACACAGGTAAGACAGTGTTACTTCACAATTCAATGACATTTGTTTGAATTTGTGTGGAAATGGTATGCTGATAATTTCCACTTCTATGCCCACTTACGGTTCCCTCTGGTAATTCATTTTGCAGATGTTGGTGAGGTGACAAATACTCCTGGTGTGATCACTACAGCCAGCTACAGGTCATTTATCTATGCTCATCGTACGTACAGTTAATTAGCAATGTTTATACCTGTTTCAATGAAGACATATTTGATATACATGATATACGCCAAATAGATTTCTTTCAAAGGGTGTTTATTGAAGTGCTAATATATAGGGGGAAAGTGGATGGGATGGGGTGATGATGGAGGAAAGTCCAGGGTATTGTTCCTGTCTATTTGTAGCACAGGTCTGTTGTCCAAGGGGCCATAGGAAGCAATGGCAGTTCAAGGTGGATAGGGAGACTGAGTGGGACATAAGGGTGACAATTAGGAGAATCTCATTTTCTGGTGGGGGTCTTGGCAAGTGTCTCTGGCTTCTGTCTGGATCACAGGGAATGTTTGTGGGGTGGTTTACCTTCTGAAGGGGAAGGGGTGCTGGTGGCCTGTGAGTCCTGTGGTGCAGCCTCTGGCCACAAGCAGCAGCGGAAGTGGATGGCTGTTCAGATGTCTGGTTAGTGGTAAGGGCCCACTGATGTGAGACTGCCTCCCTCATAATATTGGCCATGTCAGCCAGCAACCCCTGCTATGGAGATCAGGGTATTGTTGATGGCCTGCAAGTCCTCCCTGATCCCCTGCTACTGTCCCTCCTGCAGCTACCTGTTCTCCTGCACATTGTCCAGGATCTGGCCCATCGTGTCCTGAGAATGTTGATAAGCTCCCAGGATCTCTGCAAGTGCCTCCTGGATAGTCGGCTCCCTGGGCCTGTCCTACCCCTGGCGGACAGCACTCCTCCCATTTTCCCTGTTGGCCTGTGCCTCTGTCCCCTGAACTGTGTCCCCACTGACACCAGGTCCCTGATTGTCTTGGGTATGAGGTGTGACCTGTAGTCCCTGTAGAGGTAGACACACTGCTGATTGACGTGTCCTGGGGACAAAGGTGTGGGTACACTGAGTGGGTGCTGTGGTGGTGTTTCCTGATGGGGGAGGCTCTGTGTTGGTGTGTGACTGGGCCTGGGTAACTGGCTGTCCAGTGGTCCCTGATGGGCCAGGCAGGTCATCCTGAAGACCAGAGTTGCTGTCATCACTGTGGGCCTCTTCAGTTGGGGAACTGGATAGTGCTGGCACATCCTCTCCGGTGACATTGGTTGGGGTACCTGTGGGGATGTAAATGATGTGTTATGGTTTCTGTGTCTGACTTATTGTGCATCTGTGGCTTGCCCTCTTTGGTTGGATTTGTCGTGGCAGCTTTCACTTGTGTACATTGGTGTATGGTGGAATAGTTAGTTCTCTATTGTGTGCATGCTTTAGTGATGTGTGCCCATGCAGGTCTGTGAGTGGTGTAGATGCATTGGTAGAGCATGCAGGGTTTGGCATTGGGATGAGTGAGATGTGATGGTGGGGTGTGTGGGAAGTGGTGGAGTGATGGGAGTGAGGTAGAGGGTGGGAAAATTTGATGGCATGCAGGTAGGGAGGTAGTAGTAGAGAGTTGACTTACCAGATTACAGTCCTTCTCCTACTCCGGCCAGGCTCTTAGGATGCAGGATTGCCATGACTTGCTCCTCCTATACTGTGAGTTGTGGGGAGGAAGTGGGGGGTCCACCGCCAGTCCTCTGTACAGCGTGCTGGCATCTTGCTGCAATGGAACGTACCTTCCCCCGTTGGTCATTCCATCTCCCTCTGATGTTATCCCTAGTTCTTGGGTGCTGTCCCAAAGCGTTGACCCTGTTTGCGATTCTCCGCCATAGCTCCATCTTCCTAGCTATAGATATCTGTTGCACCTGTGCTCCGAATAACTGTGGCTCTTCCCTGATAATTTCCTCCACCATGACCCTCAGCTCCTCCTCTGTGAACCGAAGTGTCTTTGTGGTGCCATTGGTATTTTGTGAGGTCTGTTGGTGAGGGTGTGTTGGGTAATGTGTTGGGGTGTGTGATGTGGGGTGCGTGAGTGGTGTATAGTTGTGAATAGTGTGTGGCTCTAGTTGTGTCAGTGGTCTTGGTGCCTCTCTGCTGGCAATGCTTTTTAGTCATAAAGGGTTGTGGGTAATGTGGGTGTGTGTGTTTTATAGTGGTGTGGTTGCGTGGGTGTGGTGTGTGTATGGGTGTCAGGTGTGTGTTTGAATTGTCCAATGTGGTGTTGTTTTGTCTGTGGGGGTCCATTGTGAGCACGGCAGGATGTACCGCCAATGGTTTACTGCCGTTGAATGTCCGCCATGGTGATTTGTGGGTCATAATGTGGTCGGCGTAGTTCTGTTGGCGTAACGGTGTGGGTTTTGATACCGCCAGTTTATCACTGTTCTTTGGGCTGGCAGATTTGTGTATGTGGTTATATACTGATGGATCGGTGTATGTGTGTCATAATATGGTGAGTCCATAAGTTGGGCAGTGAAAAGTGTGATGGGGCTGTCAATGGAGGTCCCTGCACTGCCCACGCCAAGTGTATGGGAAGTGCAGGGGCCCCCTGTCTCCGCCACCCTTTGCACGGTGGTGGAACCGCCATACAAAAGCCAGTGGAAAAGGGAGTCGTAAACCGCAGGGCAATGCTGCTTGCCTACTGGCAGCACTGCCCTGGCGGATTAAGACCGCCGGCACCTCAAGGCTGTCAACTGGCAGCAACGTGGCGGTGCCGGCGGTCAGACCGTGGGAGCTCCGGCAGTGTCATAAAATGGAGGTCAGATTGCTGCTTTGGCAGCGGTCCGACCTCCACCGCAAATCTGGCAGTCCCAGGACCGCCAGACTCGTAATGAACACCTGAGTCTTGTAGAGCATGAGCTTTTCGCCCTGAGGGATCTCAAGGCGCTGGGGGGGTGCTGAAAGCCTCATCAGGCTGTTGCTGGTGGTCTGAAGTCCTTCAGAAAGAGTAGATCGTGGGTGGGTGGTCCATGAGGCAGAAGGGGAGACGAAGGGAAATGGCTGGATACATGGGTGGCTGAGCAGGGGAGTGACCTGAGGAGCAGAGAGCAGGAGAAAAGCTGATGCAATGGGTTGGTGAGGATGACAATAATGAAGCTGAGAAAAAGAGAAAGAGAACTTTGCAGTGATAGTTGAGGGGAAACAAGCTGTAGACCAGCAAAAGAGTCTCAAAGCTGTGCATGATGACTATGAAAAGGAGGCATAATACAGCAAACCTATTGAGTGTGGAGAATTAGACCTTGCCACCAACTGCATGAATGATACTCAAATTCAGTGGCTTTTTTAGCAGAGCAATGATGAGGTGAAGAATGATTTTCAAGAAGGGGTATGATACATTCACCACCTGCAAATCAATTCAACATCAGTGGTGTAAGAAGCAAGGCAGCATGGAGGTGAAGAATGATGTGTCAAGAGCACTAACATGATGCTGTCACCATGGAGGAAACTTGGAGATAGCCCAACTTCACTAGAATGCTTAGAGTATCTTGTGAATGAATACACATCCAAAAGGAAACAATGAAGGAAAATTGATTGGGATGGACCCTTACTCTTTTCCTAAGGTCACAATTGTCCTTCATATTATCAAATCTATTGTTTCTGAGTCCTCCACCATCACTCATCTATTTCCCTAATGCATAGAAAGAAAGTCCTTTCAAAGTAACAGTGATCCTTCCATTTATCTCTGGTCTTTTATCAATGGTATTAAATACTGTCCTATATGGAATGTTCTGTGGTTAACAAATAACTGGATCAACCTTGGGCCTCTGTCTTGGTGTGATTTAAATGTTGGCCAGCGGTCCTTTAGCATGACATTTCTGGCCCATGTGCAAATCATCTTAACACGTTGGGCCTCATTAGGACTTTGGCGGTCTCAGGACCGCCATGTTGGCGGTTGCAGTTGTACCACCAACAGGCTGGCTGAGAACACCGCCAAATTATGGCTGTGGCAGTATTCCCAACAGAATACACCCAAAGTACAGCCGGAACCGCCACGACTGTCAGACCGCAGCAGATGACGGAAGTTGTCTGCAGGCCAGTGGATACCCTGTTACCACCCGACAGATTACGAGGCAGCACACCACCAGGGTTTCTGCCAAAGTCGCATGACCATGGTAACCCAGACGGATGCAAACACGTACGGAGCCACCATGGAACCAGAACTACTCATCATCCCGCTGCTCCTGCTCGCACAAAGACAACTGAATCTTCGCAGCCACCGACAACAGCAGTTGTTAGTACACACACTCACCCATAACTGTTGTATATTGTCAATGTAAGTACACTCACACAATATAACATCAGGAAGGGGGTGCGAGGGCAACAACCACACTCTACTAAACACTGACACACAGACTCACATACAGCCACACACACACCAGCACATACACAGTACACACACTGCTGCCAACACACACATATCAAAAACACACATGCATGGAAATACAGCACAGGCCCGGTTACACAACACATCACAACAACACCACAGCCATGCCATCGTCAATATGTTGGCAAGCACACACTATAGACTCTATCCAGGGACACATCAAACATACAACCAACAGGCAATGAACACACACAACTACACAATCATACAACTTACCAATTGACATACACATCACACACGACCCATCGTTTCTATCAGACCGTGCACTAAACACGCACACTGTTGAGACACACCAAGCTAAACAACACAGCAACAAACATATGTCACACAAACACTACTCAATAGCATGACAACAAAATGTTTCAAACAGACATACCCATCACACACCCCACACACTATCACTGTGGGACAAAAGCACATCACACAACCACACATACTGCCCAAATAATAGAGATAACACAAGCAACACACACACAAATACAGACACACAACTAATCTCAGCCAGGAACAGCTCCATACTAGGAAAAGAAATGAATGACAAAGATGTAACCACTAAACTAACAACATTTTGGTTTGAAATATTATTAGGTATCAAATTTTGAAAACAAAGGCAATAGGCCCGTCCTCAGACAACAGTCTTGAATGCACACAGTGCACATGTGTTTGCCCTGAACTAGACTCCTGACTGCCATGTATCCACCACAGGTAGGGGCAGCAAGGGGGCAGGCAGGCACCTCAGAGATTCCTGGGGGAGGTGGCAGAGGGGGGTTTTGGGTTTAGGTTTGGGAGGGTGGTTTTGGTATGTGGCATGGAGGGTTAGGTTTAGGCTTAGGGGAGGGATGGCTTATTTAGGAGGGGTAGATTTCTTGGCAGGGACATCAGTACTTGCAGGGGGGCAGGTGTGGCCTTGGAGGTGGAAGGGAGGGACTTGGGGAGGGGAGCAAAATATTTAGGGGTCTCACGGGGGCAGAGGAGTAGGGAAAAGTCTGAAAGGAAGGCTTTTTTTGGCACACGGGGATGGTCATAGCAAAAGGGTTTGGGTGTGGAGGGAGAGAGAGTAGTTGTAGGAGGTGCAGATGTCCTGTGTGCATGTTTGTGTGAGGTATGCTTGTGGGTGCTGCATGTCTGCTGGGTGGGTGAGTGTGGGCGTTTATGTGTCTTGGGATGAGGGGGTAGGGGTACTGGGGGATGTCATGGTGAGTAGGTGATTGTCTTTTGGGCTGGTGACTGAAGGTATGGTGCATGTGCTGCATGTAGAAGTATCAGTGGTTGTGGTGTCTGTTGGTGTGGTGACTGTGATGAATGTCTGAGGGTCTGCTGTGGTGCTGTCTGTGGGTAGGATAGGTGTAGTAGCTGGATCTATGAATGTTGTTGTGGTGTCTGCAGGTGTGACCGGTATGTTGTCTGTGTTGCTGGGGTCGTGGGGGCGTCAGGGCAGGTTTGACTGTTGCTGCGTGTGCATCTGAAAATTGCTTGTGTGCATGTCGGGGGCATGTCTTGTGGTGGTCATGTCTGTCTGAGCTACCCTTGGATGTTGAGGTGGATGTATGCCTGTCTGTGTGCTTTGGCTGGGACGGGGAAGAGGGGTTTGAGATTGGGAAGAGGAAGATGGAGGGGGGATGGTACACAATGGGTGACTGGCTCCTGTCAGTGTGGAGGTCAGAGCCTGAAAGCATCTCTCTAGGCCAGCCAATGCACCATGAATGCCCTCCAGGAACCCATTACTCTGTTGGATTTGAAATGCAAGTCCCTGGATGGCATTCATGATGGTCAACTAACCCACAGAGATTGACCTCAGAATGTCAATAGCCTCCTCACTGAGGGCACAAGGGCTAACAGAGGCTGGGACAGAGGTGCCTGTGGCAAAGGAGACACCCACGCTCTTGGGAGAGCGGGCATGGCCAACTGGGTGGGGAGCTACAGGGAGTATGGTGGTAGAAAGGGGGGTGGTGAACAGAATTGGTGATGGGGTGGTTACAGGTGGGTCTGCCACCACCAGGGTATGTCCACTGGAGGAGGATTCCGATGATGATGAAGTGGATCCTGTCACCCCCGTAGCATTCCCTTCGCCCTCCAGGCCACAGGGTCCCTCAGTGTCGGTGGTATCATGAGTTGAGTTCCCATCGCCAGCAACTTCCCCACTCAGCTGTGCCCCATCTCCTTTGCATGCCAATGATGATGCTGAACACAGAAAGAGAGGTAGGGTCACCATAGTCTTTTCAAACAGTAATATCACACTGGACTTTTCAATTACATTACAACCACGTGTACTATACACCCAGGTAGAACCAGGTTAGTGTCAACATCATGTCACAACTAACTACGACCTACACCCCTACATTACAACAATGTCACATACCAGCTAAGCCACCTATCACACACCTAACCTACTGTCATATCAGTAGAGCAATCACAATACCCATTCCATGACATCCTGTCTTGACAACATGAATCTGAGTCCCTATCCACAGCCACATAGTCAACCAACAACCATACAATGGGAAATAGTGGTAACATTCATTTCAACATATCTCATACACAAAATCCACACGTACCTACTTTGTTAGCTGATCTCAGGTACCAGGAAAGGAACCACAACATGTGCCAAACACATGACAGCGTGTCCGTACAAGCCAAAACCATTTCATGTCACAGAGTCCACAACCTTCACAATTGACATTTGCAAACATGCAACAACTATACCCGCATTTTCAATAATTTGAGTATGATAGAGTCTAAACACTTCATCAACACATATCCCAATAGTCATGTAGGGAAGGATAATACATGCTCTGTGGAGCTACACCTGTCATGTGCATGAAGGCCACATGCAGTACAACTAATCATGGTGAGTGGTAACATCAGTAGCCCATTATTCAAGTGGTAACATCACTATCCACCCTTCAGATATGAGCAATCTTACACCTGTATATGAACATTACAATGGCATAGCCCACTTCTGAGCCAAACATAAGAGACATACACCGTGAGGCAAGCCAAATGACTGACTACACATACCATTCCAACAACATGTCTAGGTGAAACAACACACCTGAAACACAATTCAGTCACTACAAATTATAGGATTCCATACCAAAAGCCTACAAAATATAACCGCAATAGCAAAAGTAAGTATGTTAAAGTTGCATCAAATTGTGAGATATGGCTGAACCTAATAATGTACACATGATTTTGGCAAAAAACAGTTTAGATTGTCACCAAGATGTTAGGGCCTATTTAGCACATTGGGTTAGGAAATTGCTGTGTAGCTACTCACCATCCAAAGAACATGTACATTGTACTTATATTCTGAGCTCTCAGTTCATTGACATGGGTTGCACCAGGAGTCTAGTTATACCATCATGGTTTAGTTCTTGAAGGGTGCCCAATCACATGTGCAAATGTTTAGTCCACACTTACCAATGAGCACACCTCCTATAAGATCTGAGTAAGTGCAGAAAGTGGGCATGTTAAATGTCAGTTTGAGATCACAGCCTCACAATAAGTTGACACTCATTGGAAACCTCAGGAATAGCAGGCACGTACTCAACTTGTCAAACTCAATGTTGCACATAATGATGGATCAAGGGGCATTTGAATGGACAGAGTGAAAATACCAGGACAATTTACCATCAGGATATTGAGAGTATGGAACTGCAGGTGACAAGCAACAACCACCAGGGTACTAAGAGCAGCATGGTGGTACACATATGACATAGTCACATGTGCATCATCATATGCTACTGTACAGCAGGGATGACATAGGTGAGAAATATGTCCCTATACACAATACAATCTGCACATCTATTTACCAATGTTGAGGACTCTACATTTAGGTTTTTCTAGGAGACGTTTTACATTTTGCACTTACCACATTGCCACAGCTTAGAGTCATTCACATCATACACTGACATTGCAGAGGATTATAAATGGGTTTAGTCAGTACTCACCCCCTTGTGGCTGCTGTGCTGCCCTCAATTTTCCATCCAACTCAGGGTATGCCACCACCAATATGCAGGCCACTGGGAGGGTCAAGGTCTGATGGGCAACCCTTCATCCTTGGGAGGACATCCCTAGCTGGGCCTTAGTGGTTTTTTATGGGCCCAGTGTCTCAGGTCCTCCCACCGCTTTCGATAGTAGGTGCTCCGTAGGCTGGGATGCCCAGGGTCTGCACTTTCTTTGCGATGGCGTGCCAGATCCCCTTTTTCTGATGAGCGTTGATGTGCATGGATGACACAGACAAGAGGAGAAAGTCATGTTCACATGCTCCATCCCAAAACAAGTATGGTGAACAATCAAGTTAGTGCACATAGCAAAACATACCCTTCCTCACACGTCAAACTCTTTTGCAAGTCACCCCCTGGAGTCAGGCCATCTGTGAAGTGTAGTCAGGAATACAACAAGCATACCCAGTACCAGGTTTTGGCTAGAAACATAGGAACAGACCACAAGTATGTACTTAGAATTGTACATCTATACAACTGTTTTTCACACCAACATTGATGTAACTGCTGTGATAAATATATGTGGATCTGGGCACATACATCACATACTGCCTACTGTGTATAAGGGATAAGAATCTTCCAATGCACATGTTCACATAACCATCTGCCCACACATGATAGCTCAAACCTTCATTCATTCGCATTTCATCTACCTCATTATACACTCTACCTTTCACCCATTGGTATTACTTTGGATTCACCTGTTCCTCTGGTGCACCATATAGCAGTTCAGACAGGGGTAGTACCTCCTCCACAAGCTTGTCCATCTCTTCCGGAGAGAAGGAAGGAGCCCTGCCACCTGCAGGACATGGCATGATTGCTGCCAGAGGCAGTACACAGCAGCTCAGGTCATGGAGGTCTTGCTGGCAGCGGTGTGAGGAGTCAAGTTTTGGGAAATTAGCTATATTTTGGTGGTCTGAGCTGTGTATCTCAGTACAGTGGTCAGATAACCACAAAGATGGCGGTCTGTTCGCAGACGCAACCGAATCGGTCTTACTGTCAGACTGCTAAAATCGTAATGGGGCCCATTATCTTCTCTCCTATTATGGACTTAATGCACTACTTCCATCCTTTAATGAATTAAAAGATTCCAGGTAGTGTCACAGACATGTGGGCCCCCATTTATTAAGGTTTTTAGTTGATCCATAAAACACAATGAGAAGCAGATGATAACATCAATTTTCTCACGATTTGAAAGGTTAACATGAAGTTAGGTTACACACACACCCTCACAAAGTTTAGTAAATGAGGACCCCTGCGTTTTTGTGAGCCACGCCTCAATTCTGCAAAGCATAGAAAAGATACTGGAATATGGCATAACATTAACAAATTTAGGGCCTGATTACAACTTTGGAGGACGGTGTTAATCCGTCCCAAATGTGACGGACATACCACCTACCGAATTACGAGTCCATTATATCCTATGGAACTCGTAATACGGTGGGCAGGATATCCGTCACATTTGGGAAGGATTAACACCGTCCTCCAAAGTTGTAATCAGGCACTTAATTTCCTTTGCTAAATATCTACTAGGAACCATCAACATTATCTTATAATAGGCTGAGAAGCTTGCAATATTCTGTGGCTCTCAGCACAGCCTCAGCCAGGACACTGTCAATTTGGATGCAAAGAAGCATAAAACAAGAAAAAAAGCCAGGCATTAGAGCTTCTCCATTTATGCATCGAGGACAAGAAACAAAATCTCCTTCACAATCAGGACTGTCCCAAAACTGTGCTATTTTATGGAACATTTGAAGATGCACCTCATTAAAGAACACTACAATAGTATGCAGTAACATTACACTTCTACTTCCACAATCCATCTCTCTGTTGAATCATCCATGGAATGTGTCTTTGCTTTGATCCTGTACATTTCTCCAGTGTCTTTGGGCTAGGTTTGAGCAATGCAAAAGTCACATACGTACAGATCAACTCAAGATGACATACTGATGTTCCTGATGCTAGTGTTGTATTTAGGTTCCTTAATTATTCAGGAGTTGCAGCTTTCACATTGTGCTTGCCATTGACATGGGTTTGCAAAAAAACATGTCACATCTTTATCCTCTACCTGCTGTTATATGCATGCATTTATCTGATTCATGAGTCTGAGGTGCTGGTGGTTGCCTGAGAGGCAATAACTAGTTCCAGAGGGAGTTTGGAAAAAATATTGATTGAAAAATATTGGGAGGCAGAAATATCGGAAACAATATTGTGATACACAAATTTCATGATGCACAAATATTGTTGACAAGAATATCATTTTTTCAGGCTAATAATATAGGCCCTTATTACCACTTTGGCAGCATATTCATAAGACCCCTGAGGCCGCGGGCGCCGAAAGACCATCAGTGCTGGCGGTCTTAAGACAGCCCTATTGCAACTGATTTAGGAATTACACCTGGAATCAGGTGGAATTCCGACACCAATCCACTGCAGGCACCAATGCACCAAAAGAACGCCACATGCCGTATTAGGACCCAAAATATAGTGCGGTGTTGTCCTGATGGTGGAGTGCTGCCGGCAGTGGAAGCACCGGGACCCTTGCCCTCTCAGACCACCTCCTAGAGGGACAAGGTTAGTGGATCGTCTGACAGGGGGTGTGTGTGCGTGTGTGTGTGTGAGAGTGTATGTGTGAATGTCATGAATGCAGCGGGAGGGGAGTGTTTGTGGGTGCATGTCTGCATGTGAGAGCAATTGTTTGTGGATGGGGTGAGGGGTGTGTGTGTGTTTGTAGATGGGGAAGGGGTGATTGCATGAGTGTGTGTGCAGGTGTGAGCCATTAAGTGCATGAGTGTAATTGAGCGGATGGAAGAGATGAGTGTGTGTATGCATGTGTATGTAAGTGGACAGGGAGGGGAATGATTGTGTGAGTGAATGGGGAGAGTGGGTGTGTGTGTGTGTCAGTGGATGGGGAGAACGGGTGAGTGCATGTATGCGGTGCAAGGGGAGGGCGGTGTGAATGTATGTATGCGCTGGAGAGGGTTGGGGGTACGAATGTATGAATGTGCTGAAGGGTTGTGGGGTGTGTGAATGTATGTATGCACTGGAGGGGGGAGGGAGAAAGGGTGTGATTATGTGTGTATGCGCTGGAGGGGGGAGTGAATGCGTGTGAGTTTGTGTCTGTATGTTATTGTGAATGGGGGTTTAGGATACCAGTGCGTGGGTGTGTGGGGGTGTGGGAGTATGTTGGTGCATGTGTGCAGGTATGTGGACATGTGTGCGATTGTATCCTGGCGGCAGGAATGCCCAGGTGCGACCGCTGGACAAATACTAGCGGTCTCCAGTGTCATAATACTGTAGTGGTATTACATTGTCACCGTGCTAGAGATGCTCTCCTCCAGCCCGGCAGACCGTGGAAAAGAGGCGGGGCGGGCAGATAACTCGTAATTTGGTAGTCTTCATGAGATCTCCACCGCGGCCCTGGCTGTCTTCGGACCGCCAGGGTCCTAATGAGGGTCATAGTGTTTTAGATAATATCGATATTTTCAACATGGTTTTCAATAATATGGTGCGTAAAATGTACTTTTTAGATTATTTGAATGTGCTTTAGTTGATATAATAATTTGAAGTGTTACTATTGTTTAAAGAAACATTATTTATTTCTAAATATAGATTGTAATTTTAAGTGAATTCAAATTTTTTTAATTATTTTTTTATATTAATTATAGTGTTGTAGCAGGTCATTGGGTTTATAGGGGGATAGGATGGAACGATAAGTAGTTAATAATAATAATGAATTATTTAATAAATGTTATTTAATTATGTGATTGATTTTTGGTATGTAAATGATGTAATATTGATGTATTTTTGCTATATGTTATTTCTGAGATGTTAGGTTTGTAGGAGTATAAGGCTGGAAGTTAAATAAGTAATAACTAACATTTAATTGTTAATTGTCAATTAATTATTTAATTTATTTTGATTATGTAATGTATGGAATAAATATTTGTTTGAGTTACATTTTAGATGCAGGCTGCAAAGTTTGTAGGGGTCTAGTGGATTGGGAAGTTAATTGAGTAATGGTTAATTAATAATTTATCAATAATGTTTAACTAATCAATTAATTTTCAATTTTGCAAAATATGAAACACTGATGTTTTAAGTTATATTAGAAGCAGGCTGATAGATATGTAGGGCTATAGGGAGGGAAGTTAATTAGTAATAATTGAATAATAGTTACATATGAATTGATAATTATATCATGGAATTGTAATTATGTAAATGGATTATTTGTTTATTTTTGTATTACATACATATCTGTCTATCATGCTAAATAATAATTTTTGTATTAAGAGTTTATTATTTTTTCTATATTCATTGTGTTAGGTATATTTGTAATGTCTATAAATTAAAATAGTTTCCCTACTTTTGTTTAGACAGCAGTAGGAGTAGTAAAGTTAACCTCTTTGCAATTCAGTACTTTCTCTACGGTTTCACAAACTGGAGTGGAAAAAGTAAATGTCACACCTTCAAAGCCCAACACTGCCTACTGTTGCGAGTGTGGATAGTAAACTTCACCCCTCTGAAATCCCACACTTTCTGTATTGCTGAACAGACTGGAATGGGAATAGTAAATGTTACCCCTCCAAAGCCCAATACGTTGCCTACTGTTGTGCTGTTTGAAGTGGAAATAGTAAACTTCACCCCTCCAAAGTCCAGTGCTTTTCCTATTGTTCCACAGATTGGAGTGAGAACAGTAAGTTTTACCCATCCTAAATCCAACACTTACCCTACAGCCCAGGCATCTCCCTTCTCCTTCAGTGCAATCTTGAGCTCACCTTCACGTTCTAACTCGTGTTGGTGTTTGTCTACTTCTGTTTCTCCTGTTAGCTGCTTGTCCTGCCCCTGACTCAGTCACCTCTCTTTTTTTTGTTTGTGCTGACTGTTCTTTCTGCCCTTTGTCTCTGTTTAAGTGCTCCTTTTTGTACCCTTGTTCCTTTCAAATGTCGGTTTTGCATATTTTGCTCCTATTACTGCTCTGTTTTGCATCTTGGTCCCTACTGTAAGTTTTTACCCACCTTCTGACTTGCTCTCCCGATCGTGTTTTCCTGTCCCTGCCAGACTCCTCCCACATTTTTCAATACTCTACTTAATGAAGGCCATAGTGCAGGCACACCAAAGGAAAACTTATCTGTGACTGGACCGTGCCCAGTGCCAAGAACCCGATCTAAATGCCTACCGCAGCTACACTGCTGATGAACTCCATCTACTCAACCATGCATGTCGCTACCAATGCTGCTGCCGAGATGCACCTCATTCCACAGTGAGCTACTCTTCCTGCTCACATTGGTACTTCACATGTCCCTACATACCTGCTCCCACTGCCCACACATACACCACATCCCCCACCAAGCCAGAACTCAAGACCTGCACTCACACAGCAAAGCATAACAAAACTCACCTGCATGCATGCTCCTAAACAAGTGCTTACTGGGGAATCACTGCGCCGAGGTTTGGAACCTCATTGACTCCAACATACTCGACCTCTTCTTCCTTAGTAAAACATGGTTCACCCCACATCAGCAACCCAACTGGATGCAAAATCCTACACCAAGGCTGAGCCGGTACACCAGGAGGCGGACTGGCCATCATCCACAGAGACACCATCAAGGGTACCACTTACACAGACCCAGAAACCACTTTTATGGAACACATGCACTTCAAGCTTCAGACTGACTGTAAAACCACTATCAAAGGCACTCTCACATATCAGCCCACAGGACCTCACACCCACTTCAGCAGCCTCCTCACTGACCTCACTGAATCCCTTGCCTTGGGCACCAAGAACTTCAGACACCTAGGTGATCTCAACATTCATCTTGACAACCCCACAGATTGTAACTTCACAGACTTACTCAAGAGTCTACAGAACATCCAACTCACCCTGCACAAACAAAGCACGATCCACATCTCCGGCCACACCCTGGACCTCATCTTCTACAGTGACAATGTTAAAGTACGCCACATCACTCCTCTCACATAGACAGTCCACTTCCAAAATAACAGGGCCATCAATCAGCCTTAAGGAGTTTAGCAACACTCAAAGCTGCTGCTGGATGAAAGTTACTGAAATGGAATGGCTCAACACCCTGCAACTACACTACCCTGAATCCATCAACACTCTCATCAACAACACAAACAACTTTAACAACTTGATCCCCACCTACACCAATATTCTGGCACCCCTGAAGAACACCAAAGCCAAGCGATCAACAAACAACCTGGCTGGTGCAACACTGAACTCAGAGAGTCCAAGAGAACTTGCAAACAACTAAAAAAAGGAAACGGAGAACCACCAGAAGAACAACTGCAAGAAACACCTACAAGGCCGCTCTTAGATGCTGTCACCAGCAAGTGAAAAAGACCAAAGAAAGATGCCCTGACCCTGAGACATTGAATTGAGTTCAAACAACTTCAAGGAACTATATACCATCATCAAGCAATTCACAAACCCTGTAGCAATAACCAAACACCATCACCCCTGCACAAGAACTCTGCAATAACCTCTCTAACTTCTTGCACAAAAAAATCACTAAGATCTACAGAAACTTTAAACCCCAGCCACTATGCTCCGGATTTCCCAGGCTGCTAACCTCATCCATATAAGACTATCAACCGTCAATTTAATCCGTGGGCAGCTAGCCCCAAGGCTCCGCCTGTGGCCAGGCCCTGTAGACAACACCCCAAGACAGCCAATACCACACTGCACACAGCCTTCAGCCATGAGCAGCTGGAGGTTAGCCATAGGGTCTAGCTCTGGAGATCCTATCTCTCAAGGTAATCTTTTAAGAGGGTAGGGGAGGGCAGGAGGACCTAATCCCCAAGGGCCATATATATTTTAAAAGGGAGAGGGCTGCATTGCCCCCCTCCCTGAGCCTCATTAGGCCCTGAGGACCCCATCTCCCATGGCCTTAACTATTTTTAAGGGAAGGTGGACAATGTGGCATCCCTTCCCAAACCTTTTTTGGCCCTGGGGACCTCATCCATCAGGTCCATTACTAAACATAAAGGGGAAAGGGGTTACAATGCCACCTCCCCAAGAGGGGCCTCCTCCCCAAGAATGTTTAGGCCCCGGGAACCCCATCCCCCAGGGCCTCTTATTTATTAAAGGGGAGGGAGGCTGAATGACACCACACCTCCACCGAACCTCTTCAGAACCTCGTCCATTTCACTAAGCTTTGGAAGGCTTTGGGAATTCCATATCCGAAGGCTGTTTTTTTTTATTGAAGGGGAAGAGGGCTGAGCAGCCCCCCTCCCTGAGCCATTGTCGGTCCTGGGGACACCCATACTCTGGCGCCCTGCACAGTAAAAAGTGGGGTTTCTGGTACCAATCCAGAGCACCTACCATTTAGCTGTTGGAGGCTGCAGGGCTAGTCCCAAAGCCTCCCGGTCCCAGCTGGCTCCATGCATGCAGGGGAATCCAGCAGTGCTCCTGCCAAATGCTGCTCCCTTTTGATGGAATATTTTGATCCACTTCAAAGCGGGCAGGGAAACAGATCAAAAGTCCACTCCCAGCAGGCAAGAGCATTTTCATAGATCCCAGGAACATAGGTACTGAGCCAGAGCAGGGATGGTGTCCCCAGGGTCATTAATGGCTCAGGAAGGGGCCCTGCATGGTTCCACTCCCCATTTACTGTACGTTTGTCCCTAAGGGTGAGCTCCTAGGACCTTTACAGGCTTGGGGATCGGGGTCACACAGCCCCTTCCCCATTGTCAAGATTTACAATCCAAGGGGGCTTCTCTGCTCATTATGCTCAATTAACCCAAAACAAAAATGCGTTTTCTACCTGATGTTTTAACGTTTTCCCTTTCCTCAAGATTAAGGTCCTGATTTAGAGTTTGGCGGAGGGGGTGACTCCATTACAAACATGACGAATATCCGATCCGCCGTATTATGATCTCATTATAGCTTATGGAGATCGTAATACAACAGACAGGATATAGGCCATGTTTGTGACAGAGTAACCCATCTGCCAAACTCTAAATGTGCCTCTACATGTGACAACATAAGCCTAATATATTTCATAGGGTACTTATTTGTTAGTTTCTACAGCATCACCGGAAGATTCTGGTTTACTCAATAAACAATAGGTAATATAATTGCTGCAGTAACACTCTAGGAGGGTGGTTGAAGTGTGAGGAGCATGCAGGTGTGGATCATTTAAAGTTGAGGTTTGCTGTATGACACAGTTAGGTGTAAAGTATTATTTTGCACAACATAATGAGCAGTTCAACATACATTAGTTGGTTTAGTGATGTATTATTATCAAGGAATTATGTTTTCCGCTGAGCAACGTGTCAATCTTCTTTGGCTACAAGGCAGTGCAGCTTTTCAAATATCAAGGGTTAATAGTGCTGGAGTAAACGATGAAGCTACTCAGGAGTTATGGAAGTGATGCTCTGCTATGGAGTGGAAAAGTGTTTGTTTATATGCATGCAATATACTCAAAAAATGCACTGAACTTGGGCAAATATACTTTGGCTATTGTAGAATCAGCCTGATTTCAAGGGTATGGCAGTGATGGCAATGCAAGAGGCCATGACTGCCCCTAACAGCATGCGAGCATTGGGCTGCCCTGAGAATCTTTCATCATCTGGGCTAGGACAAAAGGTGTCTGAAGGCTCATTTCTCGCTAAGCTTAAGCCAAATACACAAACAATGGTGGCTGCCATCTTTAGTTTGAAGGAGAGGATACTGTGGCTGTGTTCTGCATAGCAGGACCTATTTCTGTTGCTATTGATATGAGTGCACCATCAGGAAGAAGAGATGCTCCGCACTAAGGTGCACGCACCAGTGGTGGCCAGAGGCTCCTGCAGAACTGCGGTTACCATTTGAGATATGCTTCCTAAGGCCTATGTGGGAATGGGCTGGCTCAGAGCCCCTTACTCCGGATTAGCGTAAGCAGAGAGCATAGCAGCTAGCTCATAGAGACCGAAAAGGAGGTACCTGCCTGGGCTCCAATGTGGAAGGTGATTCCAGTGCTCTGAACTATGTACATGATGGGGTGATGCCACAGAGGTAATGAAAGCAGTGGTGGCCAGCTCCTATTTACAATGGAGAGGGGGTAGGAGGGGGTCATACAATAAAAATAAAAGTTCTTCTCGCATCTCGCGTCGTCTCTCAAGGCTCCGACCCTCAATGTTACAGGAACCAGGAAACTACGCAAGCCAATCCTGAGGCTGGTAACCAGCATGAAACCAGCCTCACAATTGATGGGAGCAGTCTTTCTCAGCACTCACCAGAGCCTGTGCCTTCTTTAACCCAGCTTTCTTAGTGATGTTTAGAGTGTGCATGTGTGGCTGGCCATCACAAACATGTGCACAACTCCCTGCAGCAATTACCATCCCCTGTCCTGACACTCATTTAGGATGGGCCGTTGAGAAATAAAATGGTAATAAACATATTTTTTTACCATTTTAATTTTCTGTTATGGGGGCATTTTGTTTGCTGAGCAGTGTTTCTCCTCCCACATGGAGAAGCTGCCCCTGAAGGAAAGTGGTGGCCCAGCACAAAGTAGAAGAGATATTCCTCTTACTCAACTTGATTTGGATCTTGCTTGTGCTGTGGGGACACATTAGACTTCTTAGGTGGCTCTGGTTGTACCCTGGTTGAACCTCTGATAGTCATGGGGACCCAGCTCTCTGGCAGCATAGGGAACTTCTGTTGATAAAATGGTGATAAGATGTGTTTGACAGTACACACAAACACACACATTAAGTAGAAGCATATATTACAGTGACTATACACCTGTGAAGAAAGCTACACATCCCTGACAAAGGCTGAACATCTCCAACGAAAAACAAACAGAAAGGCATATTGCCCAATTTGACACATTCAATGCCAGAATATTTATAGGGATATAAATAAATGGACTCCCTTGATGAGCTCATTGGCAGACAGAATCAATGTTGTTGAAATTGGTATCCTTTTCAGTGTGTATACCTGTTTCAGGCTTCCCAATCAGCATAGATGACCGTTTTTTTATCAAATATAAAAAAACAACAGGAGACTGCTAGGTTTTGTGGACATGCATACATAGAATTATTGTTTGTGTGAGGAATCATACACCATACACTATATGTGTGCAATTGGCACTATACACCTGTAGGACTACACCACAGGTATCCCATCAACAGCCAGGATTCTTGGACAAGATGAAGCAAAAGTAGTAACACTTTGTATATTTGGTAGGTTTTACTCAAATTTCACCATGGGGAATGGAACTAGAGGATTCCTTGAAGGAGAAGTTGCGCTATCCCATTCCCTTTCATCATGGGTGTGGCTGCTGGCTCTTCCGTCAGTCGGTTGCAAAATTTGTCCAATGTTGACCGGCACTTTGTGTGGCAATGTTAGGGGATGCACAAAACTAGCAATAGTTTTCCACTGGTTGAAGGGAGAGCTGCCCTCGCTAAGAATGTTTCATCATAGACTAGGGAACAATCTGGAGATGGAACGATTGATTACTTATCCAGGGGACTACCTTTAACTCTACCCCTAGCAATTAGAGAGATATACGGTTATTTGTTTAGATATTCCGGAATAGGTATTGATGGAATATTGCCAATAGCTATGATTTACTCTTATTACACATTGTGGGACCCGTGTTTTGTGTTCTACTCCTTGTTGTATACTTAGGTGTTTATTTAGTGGATGAGGAAGGGTGGGAGTGTAAAGGGAGGCTTGGTGATTTATGGTGACTCTGAAACAATGTTAGCCTTACATTTTATGCAAAGTGAACACTGAAGTCTTGGTTACTTTTCAAAATAAATAAAAAAATCAGATTCCTACTTTGACTCTCTAAAGTATAGTCCACTCAATTGACTTTGAATAGAAAACTAAAGATGAAATATAATGATAATACTGTTCATATATGCCTCTTGCTCCCAGGGCCTGTTATAACATGCTTAGAGGCACCTTTGACACTAGGATTTTATCTCTCACTCTGTGCCGAGATTCTACTAGTGACTAATATCCTGAGGATGAAGACTAATTCTAATAAACTAATAAAGACTAAATAAGACTGTGATGACATATTTAGTCATCAGAGGAGAGATTGCTAGTGCTGGTGTCTTAATAAAAATTATTAATGAGTGTTTAAGTATTTTGAATAATAAGTGTATGTAGAAAATATAATGACGTAGAAAAATAATGCACACATTTGAAAATGTGACCACAAAGAATGGCCACCAAGGTTAACGAAATATACTAATCAATGATTTATTACTTATGAAATGTTGAATATATGTTAGACTAATTCAGTAATATGTCATATTGATGGTTATGGATTAAACTTTAGCTTTATTAATTGTAGGCCTTAACTTAGCAAGTAGAAAACCAAAGGGGTTCCCTGACTTAATCAGCGTGGCTCATGAAGGGAAATAGACACTGTAAGCGCTAGGAAAAAAACTCTGCCCTATTGAACATCCAGACCATTTCGGACTACAGATGCGGTCAATCAGATGATAATGAAATAGAGCACCATCTCCAGCAATTACCATACTAGATTCAGAATTATAATTTCCTAACAACAACAAAGGACACCTCTTTCTGTATCTCCGAAAGTGGAAGATTCTTATCCGAGAAACTATATTTGACTCTTGCGACAGATATCTGCCATATCCGTGGCATATATCCAGAACTTGGCACAGGAAGTTGTCAGAATGTTCGGTTGTTGGGCCTGCATCAGTAATGGACTATAGCACTGGGAACTGTCCTGATGAAGATGGTCTCAATAATGGCTGTAGGTTCCTACTGTGTCTCATTTGAGATTGTTATAACAGTATCACTTTACTTGGTCATAGGTCCCTACTGTATTTGAGTTTAAGATTGTTGTACCATCTTCACTGGATCTCTATCAACCAAAAACCCTTAGTGATATATGTTAGAATGTACATTTCTTGTATTTATTCTTGTAGTCGTCAGAATTATATGTTATTAGGATCATCCAGTTTCCTGTTTTGTATTTTATGGATGTTTTAGTATGTTGTGACTGTGGGATGATTGAGTTAGGCAAATGTAATTTTTGTATTAGGTTTTAAGCCTTTAGTATTTTGTAAATGAATTAAATAAACCATGTATTGTTGACATAATTCTTATCCTGAAATAGTATATTCTGATAGATATTTAGCCCAAACCGTACATTTAAGAGTTCAACATTTATGCGACATACATAATTATGTTTATTGACACAAATTGTGATATTGTTTTTGAGGAATATCCATCCAGATGTATTTTCTTTGTAGCTCATAATTTTGATTCACTTAACTTAGCAAGTGTCTTGGCCTATTTGACAAACCTCATGTAAAAGCTGTATTTCTTAGCATTTAGTAAAATAGCTGACCAAGGAAGTTAAACTGTGAATCTTTATTGTATTGTTTAAATGTGCTCATAACAGAAGCTTTTCATGTCAACCGACTGCTAGGAGATGATGTTCCTACTAGAGCAACATCTTATGTATAATGTGTGTTAGACCGACTTTCCGAGGACAAGAACAATGATGATACTCACTAGAGTAGAAGCTTCAACAATATTGTTACCTGACAAGCCGAATGATGAGGACATCACAAGACAAACCAATCAACGACTTGTGAACGGAGTAATATTAGAATTCATAGATTTAGGATTTTAGTTTTATTGGATGGAGTGTGAACATATGATTAACTGACCAATAGGGATTTGGGGGGTAGTTTTGGTAAGTTTGAATTAACGACCCTGCACAGAGAGAAGACGTTCATTCTGAGAAAAGACAGTCCATTGCCCATTTTCTTCCTGAGCGAGAGGTTACTACTTCCTTATTGCATCTTAACAAGAGACTTGCTTAACTTTAAATGCTAAAAGACTTTGCCCTTTTAACGCTGATGCTAAATCCTGAAGCCTTGCTGATCGACTTGTGTTCTGAGGATGAAGACTAATTCTGCTTTGCTGATCGACCCTGAGGATAGTTAAATCCAAATTGTGATTATTATGCATATTTGCTTTTTCTTCCTAGGTACCAACTGCACTGTTTTGATAGAGCCATAGTTAGGTGTTTTCCAAATTTGTATTACTAAATTGTTTTGCATGAAGCCCAACATGCTGATGCTAATCTGATGTGGGTTAAGGAGTCTCACTAAATGAAATTACGATAACAGGGACTTATGCTTGATGAAATTCTCTGCTAAACTTCATGTACATCATAACATTGACGCAGCTGACTTTGTTACTGATTTGCACCATAACCTTAGAATGTGCTGTTGTTCAAGCTTTAATTAGATTACGTTTCTTCTGCCGCTTTGGACAGCCAGTGTTGTCTCTGTATGTGTTTCATCTGATTTTGAGACTAATCTACATGACCTTAGCATTGTTAATATAGGGAAATAAACATTATAAACTTTTACTAAAGGTGTGGTTATTCATGACTGAAAGATCATGGTGTGTGATAATTACTTACTCCATTGATTATTGATTTTATTGATTACTAATGATTACTGATGATTGTTGTGTATTGATTATTGATTATGTACTGGAGCTATGGTAAGAACATCTTAATTGCAAGTCAAAAGGTTCATTAACCTGTTCGCGTCCCCTTGTAAGTTTATTTATTAAGGTCAGGCGCGCTAACAACACCATTCAACTCCGTTAAGGCTGAGGCAATCAGGTGTTATACAGTTGTCAGTTGAGCACTATTTAGTCCATTGAAATCAA
Organism: Pleurodeles waltl; assembly: GCF_031143425.1. Taxonomy (NCBI): domain Eukaryota; kingdom Metazoa; phylum Chordata; class Amphibia; order Caudata; family Salamandridae; genus Pleurodeles; species Pleurodeles waltl. The sequence continues at coordinate 1,008,370,721 of NC_090446.1, read as the reverse complement.
TTACCTCATTCACTAACCCATCGTGCATTTTATGGATGTCGATTTCAAATACAAATCTGAATCAAGGACTGCAGAACTGCCAGCCATGTGCAGTCCTTAACAGATTTCTCTATTTGGGCCTGTCAATATCCCCGCTCAAGCAACTTGGTTGGATCCCATCTCTTTAGTTCCTCTTTGTCAAAGAAAGCTCAAGCCAAGCTTAAACCCAAAGCCAAAGCACAGACTGCATGGAATTATGAAAAGAAAAAATAATTTGCCATCGTCGTCCAGATGTTCAAGTAACTCTGCCTTGTTTCCTTCTCATCCCAGATGTTTGCTGCGGAGCAGAGAAAGAAAAGCTGAATGATTCTGCAATTAATCAATAGGAGCTTTGAGAATCAAACACTTAAAAACAGGGATCTTCTTAAACAAACTTAGGGACATCTTATATTTCATAGGTTCTGGGGGGGTGGGGCTAAAAAAGAATGAAGTAGCAGGTAAAATGAAGAGTAGAGAAGAAACTAATTTCTGTGAGTGATCTCAGGAGTTCACTGGTGTTGCTTACTGGCCTACCAGACCGTAAACCGCCACCAAGAACCCAAAATGTAGAGTATTATGTTACTTTTCTCTCTGACGTGAAACAGCTTATTCATTTTTATGGCTGTTTATGTGGTTATATTTCAAATAATGAAAAAAAAGATGCCCTTTGCATGTCATTGTAAGCATAAATGCACGACATTGAAAACACAAATGTGCTATTGTGAGTAAATCCACACAGCCACCATTACTGCTCAGCACAAAGCCCGGTTTATCACGAGCGTTCAACCCCTGACCTTCAATATTTGGTTGCCTTTTTATGTAGATGAAGTGGTCTAACAAGCTCTGTGTTGTTTGGCTTACGTGATTCTGCAAAATGAAGTATTTTTCAACAAACTCAAACAACGATGGTATTTACCAACTTATATGTTGGGACACCAAGGGGTGCAGCATTCATTGGTGCAGAAGGTGCAGTGGATCCAGGGGCCTGAGCCTCAGGAGCCCGCTGTATCATGATTATTGTCCCATTTCACAAATCAGACTGCGGCCCAGGCCTTTTGCGAAACCGCAGGTGGTTCTAAGTCAAGCCAATTCAAGTTTTCCCTTCCTGGAGGGTACCAGCGATCCAAAAAACGGAGCTACCGAGATCGTGCTGATGTGATCGATTATATGGTGATGTTTGGTAGTGTTTCCGTGACCAAAGGGTGCTTGTATTGTAAGCCAACAACTAGGCCTCAATTTTGTTAAGAGGTGAGAGAAGGTCTGCTCGGTTTGGAGCTGGAAATACGTTTGTAACCCTGATATGCATTTTAATCTCCAGCACTTGTTAGGCAAGGGATCTAGTTAAGCTTAAGCTAAGAGTATATCACACTTACCTAGTTCGATTATCAAGCACTATATGCACATTCTAAAAAGTACAATTTATTTCCCTTTGCAAAGTTTTGGGAAATGTACAAACCTTGCCAAACTTCCTTAGTGCCACGCTCACATTTTCTTTGTCACATGAATATTCAAGTATTCTGAGTAATGGATGTGCTTAGAAAATGTATTAATATAGAGAAAAATAATGCAAGCATTTGAAAATGTGTCCAGGTGAGTGGCCACCAATGTTCAGGGAGTGTAATTATTAAGGGCTTATTAACATGAACCATGGAGCTTATGTTTGATTAATGTAGTAATATGTCATACTAAGGGTTATGCATTATGTCTTAGCTTCATTAATTGTAGGCCTTAACTTAGTGGAGTTCTTGGCCTAGTTGCACGGCCTCATGTCAAGCTGTATTTCTGAACCGATTAATAAAATGTCCACTTAGAGAATGAAATTGTAATTTTACACAGTGCTGACCAACTGTGCTAGTAGCCAAAAGTATTTCTCATGAGAACCGCTTGCAAGAAGATGTTGTTCTTGTGAAATGTAACAGTATAAGACTGACTTTCTCATGAGGAGAACAACAGAGACACTGACTGGAGTTTAAGCTGCAACAATATTGTTACCTGACAAGCCGGATGATGAGGGCATTACAAGAGAAACCAATCAGTGACACGTGTACCCAGTTCTAGTAGAAATGATAGATTTGATATTTTAGTTTTATTGGATGAAGTGTGAACATGCGATCCCTTGTCCAATAGGGACTTGGAAAGTAATTTTAGGAAATCTAACTTAGCCAGACTGCACTGAAAAGAAACCATCACTTGCCATTCGCCATTCTCCCCATCTTATTTGAGGGTTTACCTCTGTTCTTTCGAATTGCTTAAAGACTTTGCATTTTCTGAACTTTGATGCTGAATCCTGATGCCTTGCTGATGAAACTGATGTCCTGATGATGAAGACTATTTTAGCTTGCTGATCCAATTGAGGAGAGGTATCCTGTTACGCATGTGTTTTGTTATGCCTATTTGCTTTTTCTTTCTAGGTACCAACCATACTATTTTGATAGAGCCATAGTTAGATGTTTTTCTAAATTTGTGTTGGCTAAAGTGTTTTGCATGAAGCCCAACATGCTAATGCTAATCTGGTGTTAAATACGGATCCTCACTAATGAAAATTCACTGTAGGGAGTAACAGTAGATGTCTTTCCTTTGCTGAATCTAAATGTATGTGACATCGTTTGCCCAATCGTTCTTGTTATTAATTTGCACCGTAACCTTAGAATGTGTAGTTGTTCAAGCTGTGATTTGATTACGTTTCTTTTGCCAGTTTGGGCAAACCAGTGATGTTTCTGTGTGTTTATCATCTGATTTTGAGATTATCTTATGTGACATTAGCATTGTTAATCTAGGGAAATAAATATTCTAACTTTTACTAAAAGACGTGGTTACTCATGACTGAAAGGTCATGGTGTGTGATAATTACTGACTCCAATTGATTGCTAATGCTATTGATTATCATTGATTATTGATGTTACTGAATGGTTATTGATTATTGATCTCCATGAACTGGATGTATGGTGGGAACATCTTAAATGCGTGTCAAACGGTCCATAGACCTATTCGCATCCTCTTGTAAGTTTACTTATTAAAGTTTGACGCACTTACACCTGAAGAGCAATATTTCATTTAAAAGTAAGGGTATTTCATCACATTCAGAAAAAGACTCACCAAAGAGCAGGCAGGTGATTCTCATTTATTAACCCACTCCTATTTTGATCTCATCTTCTTCGAGCCAACTGTTTAAAGGCAGCTGCGCAAAGGAAGCGTCTGACAACTTGTTTGGAATACACCATCCCGAATAACCTTGGGTGTTCTTCGCATTCATGAGTTTATTATGGAAAACAAAATTACCACACTCATTAGAACTTCTTTGACCATCAAATGCATAAATAGCGTGATGTTGTGATACAGACTTTGTAATGAATGATGGCTGGATTTGTTAAACAGGTCAACCCACCAAACAACTTGCCAGACCTCCTTAGCACTGAAGCCTGTTTCATCAGCGACATTTGGCATCCCGACTCCATTTATAGCGTTTTCTACCTGGAACCTGGAATGTGATAAAGAACACCAGGCTATCTGAGAGCTGAAGTGGTCTGAAGCAAGCCATTAGTGCTGCAGAGTCATCGTCCCGAGTGGAAAAGTTCACAAGACTTGATGCCTAAAATTGTTTAGTCTCTCAATTTTAACTAATGGTCTCCAAACTCACATCCCTTCAGGATACAGCCCAGCTTGTCACTCAAGATACTAAAGAGCTTATTTCTACCCAATTCAAATACTTTTCTTAAATTGGTTCCTGATCTTATAGGGGATAATTTTATAACACAAATGCTAAAGCACGGACAGGTAGAGCACAACGTTTTATTTATTTATTATGCAAAACGTGTGCAATTTGAAAGGCTTTCCGTTTTATTTAGCAAACCAAAGACATCCACACGCTGTTGGCTTATACTGCTTTAGACTTTTCAAAATTCCAGGCATTTGTCATTGTACCAATACATCCAAGTTTTGGGCAGCTGCAATGGCTAGTGGCCAGTATTAATCAATCCAGTGAGAGTCAACATTCAACTGGTTTGCTTATCAACATTTATTTTATGGATTACTTCTATTCTATCAGATCTATTAAATACATAGGCATTACCTTCTCATTTGTATTGCTTTTCACAGTTCATACATCATGAGGTTTGGCTTGCTACAAAGCCAGGATTTATTTCCTTTATCCCTACGGTAAACTTAAAAACAATGCTAATACAAAACTCCTTACTTAGGCTCAACCTCCTCTTTGGGAGTCATACAGAGCACGTCTGTCTACCATACTTCCTGTTTGTTTCTGTATCACAACACTATATACCTGTCTTCCCTTTTGGTAGGAGTTTTTTTTATTTTGTTTTTAGTTTCTTACCATTTACTTTCCTTATGTGTTGGACTTGGCCCTCTATGCAATGTGACCCCCAAAGGTTTTGCCTTCACCGCTTGTTTCCTGAATTTGTTTGTGTTGGCATTAGAACTCTGTGCCCTTTAGGACTGCTAACTGAGGTTAAAGAGCATGTTCTCTCTCCCTTAAACATGGTACACTTGGCTCAGACCCAGCTAATTTACTTATACGTCCCTAGGAAAGTGGTACAACATGTACATGGCCTGTAAATTAAATGCCATTAGTGGGTCTGCAGCATTTATTGTGCTACCCACTATGTTAGAACTTTAAAGCCTGTTTGGCCTGGTAAAATAAACTTTTGCCAGACCTAAACCTTCCTATTGAATACATACAAGTCACCCCTAAGCTAGACCCGTAAACAGCCCACAGGGTATGGTGCATTGTATTGAAAAAGTAGGACATGTATTCAAAATGTTAGTCCTGGTAGTGAAACACTCCTAAATTAATTTTTCAGTACTGTAAAGCCTACCACTCCCAAAGGATAATGTTGGGTTACCTTGTTACATTTACTAAGTGATAATGTTTGATTGGAAACAAGTGGTGTGTGGTTTTAAATTAATTAAACGTGAAAGTTGGATTTTTACTCACAATTCTGAAAATGCCATTTTTAGAAAGCTGTCATTTTCTTGTCTTAACCACTTAGTGCCAGCTGCCAGTGTCCTGTGTCACATGACCCTTCCGTCAGGCATTTTGTATTCCTCCCAGACAGTGCGACAAAAGACTTAGGTGTGAGCAGGATTGGCCATCAGATGTTCCCTGCTTGCCTACAGCACACCCGAAGTGACCACAGAGTTCTGTTTGTACAATGCTCACCTCGTAGAAATATGTTTCATGATTTCTGGATGTCCTCCTACTAAATTCAAGGCAATTCATGAGTAACTGCACAATTGGTAACATCATTTTTGTGTCCCTTTCAGGTATATAATTGGATTACGTTCCATTTTTCACCCAGCTGTCAATCTGCCCGAGTTCTGGCGGGTCTGATTTTCAGCTCCTGTTTCACATACAGGTGTTTTCATGTTTCATATACAGGAGGTCCATGATTTGAGAACATTTTCTCCCTCTTGGGCTTACAATTGTGTCAGAGACCCCTCTTTCTCTTACTCTGGGCTGATTGTTCTTTAAATTTTGCTGCTTTACATATTTCTGGTGATCTTGTGTTGCCTGGTCAGTCAATCGTGGAAACATCTGGTCCCACATGCTTGATTTCTGCTTATTGTTTTTCAGTGTTTTGTTCATTATCCTGCAGGTGTATTCTGGCCATGTTTATTGGGTAAAGTTCTTCAGGTCTCTGATGTTGATTCCTGATCAGACTCTCAGACTGAGGGGTAAAAGTTCAAGTCCTGTTGCAACCATGAGCCTGTGTCTGCTGGAAGAATTATTTAATCACAAGGGGTTTCATTTATTCCCTAGAAGTGAAAAGTAAATGATTTTCAATTTAGTTTCTCTACAGTGGTTCCTATGGAGCCCTTCTTGATAGAATCCTATCATTCCGCTTGTTTCTTTCTTGAGTTGTTACTATGAATAGTCTGGGATGGGTTTGTTTTTACATTTCTGCTCCCAGTATGTAATGGGGACACATCCCTTTTACATTGCGAATTTCCTATTATATGGCGTATGTTTCAGTTGTCTTGCCCTTCCATATCAGGGGAATAAGGTTGGGTCGTATGGTCTACGCCACTATCTTCTCAAAATGCTTGGTGGTTGATTCCTTCTCCAAACTTTTCTGGATGCATGCTGTGGCACATGCCTGTTATATTTTATCTTTGTGAGACAGAGGCTGATGGACTGCTTGAGTTTAAGGGTTCTGGGCTGCATTCTGCTGTCAGTCTGGTGCTCGTGGTAGGTTAGACATTTTCTTAGTGGTCTAGAAATTTTGAAAGAACTCTTGGATCCCAAATCGGGTAATGGATGGTGATCAAACTCAGTGTAAGTATAAAGCAGACCGAAACTCTCTTACACAGCAGTAGAATGACAGTATATTTGAGTAGTTAATGCAAATCAGCTGACACAGAACAGTGAATTACAGCTTTTTTATATTTAAAAAACAAGAAGTGAGAGCTTTGGCTTTGAATGCTCCCGTAAGGACTCATGTATTTTCACAACTCTTCGAAGCCCTAGGGACCTTAGGATGGTATGCTGTTTTAAAATCTGATCATGCTTCTCAGTGAGCTTTTAGAGGCCATTTCCCTGTGTGTCCTTTGCCTTCTGGAGTCCTTGTTGTTATTTCTCCTCTTTTGAGATAAATGCTACATAAGTCCTGTCTGTGTAATGTGTCAAAACCCACAATATAAGAACTATGACAAGGAAGACTAGAAGTCAGATGATAAATATTACTGGTTAGTAATCGGGGCATTCTCAATGATTGTCACATTTGAACCTCATACCTTGCCCCTCCTCTTGATTGCATTGCATAATGACAGTGCTTTATGGATCAACAGAACTAAATATTTTGCACTTTCTATCCTGACAGCCATCTCCACCTTCCCAATCATAAGCATGCTCTCTACAACTTAGTACGTACCATAAGCTTGCGTGATCTTATCTGTTCCAGCAGTATCCCCCATAGGAGCTCATAGATTTGGTACAGCGATATCCTCACAGTGCCTCAGCCTCACTGACATGCAGACATGCACACACATTACCATTCTGACACGCATTCACACACATGCATACATCCACGCAAACAACACTACACACACAGACGCATTCACGCAAACACTCACCCATTCATGCACACACTAAAAAACACACACACACAACACCCCCACTCCCCTCACCTGTCTGAAGCCCAACTTACCTTCTTCCAGGTGACAGGGAACGGGAAAGGGCGTTGCTACTGCCAGCAGCGCCCGACAGCAGAACACTGCCAGGCCGTATCACAGATCATGATACAGCTGGTGGCGTTCTACTGGCATGGCGGTGCTGGTGGTAGCAGCGCCACCTTACCACCATCCGCCAGTACCAGTATGATCACTCATAGTGATCATAGTATGGCAGACAGATGGCAGCCACAGTGACGGTCTTTTGGCGGCTGCCACCACGGCCGTAGGCGGTTTTTACCACCAATGACATAATGAGGGCCTATATATTACAATAAATCACAACACATTATACATTAAATTAAATACAAAAAAGCTTTTAAAAGTGTTAAAAGTGATGGGTAAAATACAGTCAACCTCTGAAATACATTTAAAAAGATAAAGATAAAAAAAGAAAGACTTTAAAAATAGTGACAAATATATGTTTATTTTCATAAATTGTATTCTAGGCATCCACTACAAGGGCCATATAATTCATGTTTCTGCTATCCAGCCAGAGCATACATTTTAAGGAAACTGCATTCCTGGTATTTCTCCCACCCCAAGACATTTCACTAGCTTTTAGCATGATGGGAAACCAAACATGAAGGATTACCACAAGATTTAGTTGTGGTATTTTCTACATCTGTATTAATTTCCATTTCCAAGGGGGCAATCATAGCCACACATCATAATAGGAAGGTGATTTATGATGCATCCTAAAAGTAAAAATACCACAAGTGTTGCTAACATTGGGTGCAAAATTACAGGATGTAGGTTTTACTACACAAGGTGAAATGTCCAATTCCTGGGGCTCAGTTCACAAAGGTCCCCTTGGACCAAAGGTCTAGGTTTAGACCAAATGTTTAAGTTTAGTCCAAAAGTCTAACTTTACTTGTTTAAGTTTAATCTTTTGGTCTAAGTTTAGACCAGAAGAATAAACTTAAACAAAAATGATAACTTTACTCATAATAAAGTCAGCCTTTTGGTCTAAGTTTAGACTTTTTGTCTAAACTTAAACCAAAAGTCTAAACTTAGACCAAAAGTCGAACTTTACCACAAGTAAAGTTACACTTTAGGTCTAAATGTAGATGTTTGGTCTATTTCAGATTAGTTCTCTTAAACCAGGTCAATGGAAATGCCTCAGCCTTATTAAAAAGGGAATACAGATGGATGTTTTTATTTTGAACACTCAAATAGTTAGACTAATATGTTTCTTAAATTTACACTAGGTTTCACTCCACTGTTAACTTTTAATGAGTACTAGTTTCACTACATATACACAACAATATAAAATTACCATCCTACATATCCTGACATGTACCATTCTACTTGCCTTCAACTTACATAAAAATGTTTATAACAAGTTATTTCATGTAAAGTAAAATATTCCAATATTATGTCTAGGATCATTTAGAAGAGCTTTAAGGCTGCAGCAGAGGAACACTTGTCCAATGACGAGGCTCCATGTAAAGTAAATTCACACACTTTGGCCCTCATTACAACCCTGGTTGACAGTGTTAAAGCGGCAGTAAGACCGCCAACAGGCCGGCGGTAAAAAAATTGGAATTATGACCGTGGCGGAACCCGCCAACAAAGACAGCCATTTTAACACTCAGACCACCACGGTGGTACAGTCAAACAGCGCGGCGGTCACCGCCAACAGACAGGCGGAGGACAATGTACTGCCCACAGTATCACAACCTATCAATCCGCCACCTTTTCCGGGGCGGATTCACCGCGGATAAAAACACGGCGGAAACAATCATTTAAAAGGGAAAATGCTCACCTCTACACACTCCACAAGGAAGGAGGGCACCATGGAGCCGGAACTCCATATTCTGCAGGCGCTAGTCTTCCTGCTCCTATACGAGGATCATCAACGCTGGCGGCGAAGACCACGGTGAGTACTGCACCTACGACATAGGGGAGGGGGGAGGCAAAAATACAGGGACACACACAACCAACATCCCAACCCCCCACCCCAACCCTCACCCACTACAACACACAGACCAATGCATATCTATACATTACAGTAACACCCCCCAACCACCCCGGAAGAATGCAAAGACAAAAGGAAATGAGTTGAACCATTGTAATATATCAAAATACAGTAAGCAAATATATACATATATATATACACAATAAACAAAATATACACCACGATTAGTAGTGCAGGTATTGCACCATTCATAGTCCGTGGACCACTGGGCCCAAACTGCATGGGCGAGGCCCACACAAGATACCTGATCAAAACAGAGAGAACACTGCAGGGGCATCAGATCGAAATACAACAGGCACCTCAGGGGGAAGGGAAGGGGGGGCACCTCAGCTGGATGAGTGCACCACACCAGATTCACGAGGGGGCTCCATGCCCATTGATGTATCCTGGGGAGTGCAAAGCCACAGTCTCTCAAGTCTCTACAGTGGGTGGCTTGCCCACTGCCATATCCTTGGGAGTGCAAAGCCACAGTCTCTCAAGTCTCTACAGTGGGTGGCTTGCCCACTGCCATATCCTGGGGAGTGCACAGCCACAGTCTCTCAAGTGGATGCTGTTCTCCACTGGTTCTGGAGGGGGACTGGTGCCCAGAGTGCTTCATCCTGCCAAGGACAGACGGAGTGGATGCTGTTCTCCACTGGTTCTGGAGGGGGACTGGTGCCCAGAGTGCTTCATCCTGCCAAGGACAGACAGAGTGGATGCTGCTCTCCACTGGTTCTGGAGGGGGACTGGTGCCCAGAGTGCAGCACACACCCCGGGACGGTCCCAGTTGCGTCACTGCCCCTGCTGCAAATGGGCTAGCGGTGCATTCCATGGCGGTCTTTGCCCTGTTCAGCGGTCCTTGGCCTGTTCAGCGGTGCTTGAGTTGCCAGTGTCAGACCTGTTCAGCGGTGCATTCCATAGCGGTCTTTGCCCTGTTCAGCGGTCCTTGGCCTGTTCAGCGGTGCTTGAGTTGCCAGTGTCAGACCTGTTCAGCGGTGCATTCCATGGCGGTCTTTGCCCTGTTCAGCGGTCCTTGGCCTGTTCAGCGGTGCTTGAGTTGCCAGTGTCAGACCTGTTCAGCGGTGCATTCCATGGCGGTCTCTGCCCTGTTCAGCGGTCCTTGGCCTGTTCAGTGGTCCTTGCGAAGGGGGTCCTTCATTGCCCAGCAGGGCTGTGGCTGGCGGTCCTTCATGGGTCAGCTGGGCTGTGGCTTGCGGGGCCCTCCTGGCCAGCTGGGCTGTGGCTGGCGGTGGCCTCCTGGGCAGTGACTCTGGCGGTGGCCTCCAGGGCAGTGACGATGGGGCTGGTCTCCTGGGCAGTGACTCTGGCGGTGGCCTCCTGGCCAGTGACGATGGGGCTGGCAGTGGCCTCCTGGCCAGTGACGATGGGGGTGGTGGTGGCCTCCTGTCCAGTGATGATGGGGCTGGTGGGGGACTGCTGGGCAGTGACTCTGGCGGTGGCCTTCTGGGCAGTGATGTTGGGGCTGGCCTCCTGGGCAGTGACTCTGGCGGTGGCCACCTGGCCTGTGACGACGGGGCTGGCCTCCTGGGCAGTGACTCTGGCGGTGGACTCCTGGCCAGTGACGTTGGGACTGGCGGTGGCCTCCCGGTCAGTGACTCTGGGGCTGGCGGTGGCCTCCTGGGCAGCGGGGATGATGGCGGTCTTCTCTGCCGTGCTGCTCCTCCCAGACTTTGGAGATTTCTTCTGGCCCTTCCCCACCTTGGGAGGAGTCACAGCTGAGTCGACACTCCCCCCGGGACCCTTGTGAGCGGCTTTGCTGGCTGGAGTCTTCCCCCTCTCCCGCCGGGCACTGTCCAACTTCTGGTGCTTCATAGGGGGGGACTGGCTGTGCTGTGGCTCCGTGCCACACTGGCTGGCCTGGTGGCCGGTGCACTCCACATACCTGTAACAACAGGCACCACTGGTCCCGGAGATTTTTTGGCTGAGGTGCTAGTACAGGACCTATGAGTTGGAGGGGGGTGGTCGGAAATAGTTAAGGGTGGACAGGAAAAGTTTTTGGGAGACACTGGGATGGGTAGCTGGAGGGGGTTTGGGAGTGGAGGAAGAGGAGGTGGTTGTAGGAGGTGTTAGTGGATTTGGGTGCAGGTGCATGGGCTGGAGGCTGTCCTGAGGTGGATGGCTGTTGGGTGTGTGTGTGCCTGCGTTTGTGTATCTTCGGAGGGGGCGTCACAGACACACTGGGAGAGGACACAGGGGACGTGGAAATGGTAGTGGGGGTGGTGAGTGCACGTGAGCGGGGTGTGGTGGTAGGTGTCCTGGTGCGGGACTTAGTGGCTGTAGTGGTAGTGCATGCAGGTGTGAGTGGAGACGAGACTGGGAGGGAGGAGGGAGACGAGGAGGAGGGAGACTCTGTGGAGGCAGTGTCTGTATGTGTGTGATGCTTGCATGATTGCCTGTGGGATGTGTGGTGCTTCTGTTTGCCTGAGCTTCCCTGGTGTGGTGAGGTGTGTGCAGGCTGGTCTGATGGTGTGCTTGGGATAGGCTGGGGTACAGGGTATTGGGTCTGGGTGGAGGAAGTTGGAGGGGGAGGCTAGACACAGGGACAATGGCTGCCATCAGTGCTGAGGCCAGAGTTTGCAGGGTTGATGAAGGGCAGCCTGACCAGAATGATTGCCCTCCAGGAATGCATTTGTGTGTTGCAATTCCCTTTCTACACCCTGGATGGAATTCAAAATGGTAGACTGCCCAACAGTGAAGGACCTGAGGAGGTCAATGGCCTCCTCACTGAGGGCAGCAGAGGTGACAGGGGCAGGGGCTGAGGTGCCTGGGTTCGAAGGTGATGCCCACCCTCCTGGGTGAGTGGGCACGGGGCGAAGCTGAGGGGCTGCTGGGAGGGCGGTGCTGGTAGGGGGGGTGGCGGCTGTACCTGTAGAAGTGGGGGGCACAGATTTTGCTGCCACCACAAGGGAGCTCCCATCAGAGGATGAGTCCGTGCCGCTGGTTGCAGATCCTGTGACCGCCGTGGTGCTCCCCTCGTCCTCCGTCCCACTGGTGTATTCTGAGTCCGTAGTGTGGCCCTCCATGGCTATGTGGGATACAGCTCCCTCGTGTTCCGGTGCCACTGTACCTCCGCCTGTGGATGCTGATGCACACAAGAACAGGGAGACCACAAAAAGGGGGGGGACGACAGAAGAAAGACAGGTTGAGTGCATGGCTTACCGCTACCGTTGGCGGACAATACAGACACAGCAGCCCCCTTCACTACGTTGCGCTGTTGGGCTCTACAGATGCAATTCCTGGGATATGGCCTACATGGCTATGGACGACATCTGCACACATATTTGACACAGGGGCATGAATACCTGTACTTGGCACTCTACAGAGGTGGGGTGGGGTGATACATGGCCTGCATTACGGAGGGGCCTAGCCTACGGAACTCTCCCTGGCCTAGGGAAACCCACAGCCCTCCTCCCCCACCCAGACACCTTCACTGCGCGCAAAGTCCGCTGAATGTTGTTGTACTCCCCCCCCTGTGGCTGCTGTGATGACCTCAAGCGCCCATCCAACTCAGGATAGGCCACCGCCAGGATCCGGAACATCAGGGGGGTCATGGTTCGACGGGCACCCCTCCCACGTTGGGAGGCCATCCCCAGCTGAGCTTCCTCCGTCTTTTTGCTCCAGCGGCGAATGCCCTCCCATCTTTTCCGGCAGTGGGTGCTCCGTCTGTGGTGGACCCCCAGGGTCGGACGTCCTTGGCGATGGCACGCCAAATATCCTTCTTCTGGTGGGCGCTGACCTACATGACATGTACAGGGGAAGAAGGGAAGTCATTAACAACTGCACCGTCTAAGTGAGTGGCCCACATCCCTACCCTTGCCATGTGGCATATGCATTCACAGTCCTTCATGCACGCAGAACTGTGCCCCCTTCATTCTTACAACCAGCCCTCCCCACACAGGCATAGCCCATACAACGTGCTTCCTGTGTAATTACCTGTTGGTCTGGAGGACCGTAGATTAGCGTATACTGGGGAGGACCCCGTCCACGAGCTTCTCAAACTCCTCTGCAGTGAAGGCAGGGGCCCTTTCCCCAGACGCACGAGCCATTGTCTCTTTCAGACCGAGGTCACAGCAGCACTTGCAGTGTAGGTCCTCTCCTGTCGAAGATCAGGTATCGAGTGATTGAACAGGTAGAAAATGGCGGTCACGTCCGCGGCGTTCACGTCCGCGGCGGTGCGTACCATCACCGCCGGCGTACATCGTCATTGGCTCCTGGGACCCATAGAGTCCAATGTTAACCAATGCAGCATTGCGCCGCGGTCTTCGACCGCCTACCGCGACGGTGTACAACGACAGAGCAGTTACCTTACATCCCATTGTCCCAGTTTAGAGGTCAGGCAGCCGCCATTTCAGGGGCCCACATGGCCTAATTACCAACTGCGTCACACATACCTAGGCCTTGTCTCACAACACAAATACAGGCCACATTTTGTGTATGAATGGTGTTCTGTGTAGACTGTGGGTACATACCTCTGAGTTATTTGACTCTGTGGTCGCTGTTGTCCTTCCTAGGCACTGTCCGCTGGGACATGTGAGGAGATGGCGGAATCTTCCGGTGCACAGACTGCTGGTGGACCTGTCGACAATGGAGGAAAGAAGTTTGATCATCACCTACAGGTTTGACCGTGCCACAATGCAGGAACTGTGTGCCCAGTTGGAGCCTCACCTGATGTCAGCAATCCGCCATCCCACAGGAATCCCCCCTCAAGTGCAGGTGCTATCAGTGCTCCATTTCCTGGCAAGTGGGTCATTTCAAACAACAGTGGCCATGGCATCAGGGATGTCCCAGCCTATGTTTTCCAACGTGTTGTCCAGAGTGTTGTCTGCCCTTCTGAAACACATGCGGAGCTACATCGTTTTCCCTCAGGTGGAGGACTTGCCTACCGTTAAAGGTGACTTCTATGCCCTTGGACATATCCCCAACATCATAGGTGCCATTGATGGGACCCATGTAGCTCTGGTTCCCCCCCACAGGCGTGAACAGGTGTACAGGAACCGGAAGAGTTATCATTCCATGAATGTACAGATGGTATGTTTGGCAGACCAGTACATCTCCCAGGTAAATGCTATGTTCCCTGGCTCTGTGCATGACGCCTACATCCTGCGGAATAGCAGCATCCCTTATGTGATGGGTCAATTCCAGAGACACCGGGTGTGGCTATTCGGGGACTCTGGTTACCCAACCTGTCATGGCTACTGACCCCAGTGAGGAATCCCAGGACCAGGGCAGAGGAACGCTACAATGAGGCCCATGGGCGGACTAGGAGGGTGATCGAACGCACCTTCGGCCTCCTGAAGGCCAGGTTCAGGTGCCTCCATATGACAAGTGGTTCCCTATTCTATTCACCAAAGAAGGTGTGCCAGATCATCGTGGCCTGCTGTATGCTTCACAACTTGGCTTTGCGACGACAGGTGCCTTTTCGGCAGGAGGATGGTCCAGATGGCAGTGTTGTGGCAGCTGTGGAGCCTGTGGACATTGATGAGGAGGAAGCAGAGGAAGAAGACATTGACAACAAGGACTCAGTTATCCAGCAATATTTCCAGTGACACACAGGTGAGAAAACATTCCTGCCTACTACAAGTACTTTAACACTTCTACCTCTGTCCTGTCTGTCGATTTCAACCAGTATATGGTCACTGAGTTGTACATTTCCCTTACGGTTTCACAGGTGTGGTTTCCAACGTGTGTCATCTGCTTAGATTCCTCATGGACTTGAGATGTGTGACATAGGTATGTTGACATTACATTTGAAAAAGCATTTTGTCACTGTCATTGCTAATACACATTTTCGAAATCACAGACTGACTCCAGATTGTTTTGTGCTTCAAGGGTGTTTATTGAGGCGCTCAATATTGGAAGGGGGTTGTAAAATGGTGAGGGGTGATGGTGGAGGAATGTCCATGGCAGAGTCCAGTCTATTAGTCTCACACGTGCATTGCCCATATGGGCATAGGAAGTGGAGCTGGGGCAGTTCCAATATGGACAGGGTTGCAAAGTGGGACAGTGGTTTGACAATCAGGGTGGTCTCATTTCTTGGCGGGGTCTTGGCATTGTGCTCTGTCTGACAGTGGTTCTCCGTCTGCAGGGGGTGGGGTGCTGGTGTGGTGGTCCTGTGGCGGTGCCTCCTGTCCACTAGCGCCGGCGGAGGTGGTGGGCAGTTCATCGTCCATGCTAGTGTCAGGGGCCCCTCGGAGTGCCACAGTGTCCCTCCTGGTGTTAAGTATTTCCTTCAGCACCCCTACGATGGTGCCCAGGACGGAGCTGATGGTTCTGAGTTCCTCCCTGAACCCCAAATACTGTTCCTGCATCCGCTGGGTCTCCTGAAACTTGGCCAGGACCGTTGCCATTGTCTCCTGGGAGTGGTGGTATGCTCCCATGATGGAGGAGAGGGCCTCGTGGAGAGTGGGTTCCCTTGGCCTGTCCGCCCCATGCCGCACGGCAGCCCTCCCAGTTCCCCTGTGTTCCTGTGCCTCCGTCCCCTGGACTGTGTGCCCACTGCCACTGCCCCCAGGTCCCTGTTGTTGTTGGGGTGGTGGGTTATCCTGGGTTCCCTGTAGTGGTGGACACACAGCTGATTGACGTGTCCTGGGGACGGAGGTATGGGCCCGCTGGATGGGTGCTGTGCTGGTGTTACCAGAGGGTGGAAGGTCTGTGGTGGGCTGTGCCTGTGTGAGGGGAACCGACTGTCCCGAGGCCCACGATGGTCCGGGCTGGTCATCTGGATCCAGATGGACAGAGCTGCTGTCATCACTGTGGGCCTCTTCTGTGGGTGGGGTGGAGATGTCTGGACCCTCCTGTCTGGTGACGTTGGGTAGTGGTCCTGCAGGGGTGTAAAAGCATGATTATTGCATCTGTGTGTGTCATGGTGTGCAATGGGTGGGTGACCGTGTACCCCAGTGCCAGCATTCCTGTGTGTGGGCTTGTGTGATGATGGTTGAGGAGGGTGTTATGGGTATTTGCAGTGGGCATGCTTTAGTGATGGGTGTCCATGCTTTGTTGTGTCATGCAGGGCTTGGTGTTGGCATGTGTGGTTTGTGTTATTAGTACATTTGTGAGGAGTTGGAGTGATAGGGGAGGGGGCGATGGTGGGGGTCTTTGATAGCATGCAGGTAGGGTGGGGGATATGATAGTTAAAGGTTGGACTTACCAGAGTCCATTCCTCCACCGACTCCTGCGAGGCCCTCCGGATGCAGAATCGCCAAGACCTGCTCCTCCCATGTTGTTAGTTGTGGGGGAGGAGGTGGGGGTCCACCGCCAGTCCGCTGTACCGCCAGGTGGTGTCTTGAGACCACGGAACGCACCTTCCCCTGTAGGTCGTTCCACCTCTTCCTGATGTCGTCCCTATTTCTTGGGTGCTGTCCCATTGCGTTGACCATGTCGACTATTCTTCGCCATAGCTCCATCTTCCTAGCTATGGAGGTGTGCTGCACCTGTGCTCCAAATAGCTGTGGCTCTACCCGGACGATTTCCTCCACGATGACCCTGAGCTCCTCCTCCGAGAACCTGGGGTGTCTTTGCCGTGCCATGGGGTGGTGTAGGTGATGTGTGGGGTGGTGTGTGTGGTGATAAGTTTGGTGATATGTAGTGGTGTGTGGTGTTTTGTGCGTGGAAGTTGTGTGGGTGATGGTGTTGAGTGCCTGTGGCTGCTAGTTTGTGGATGGTGGTGTCTCTCTCTGGCCTTCTTTCTGAACATTTTTGGTAGTAGGGGGTGTGGGTGATGTGGGTGTGTGTTTTATATTGTATTGGGTGTGTGGGTGTAGTGTGTGTATGTGTATCAGGTGTGTGTATTTCGAATTGTCCAATGTGGCGGTGTTTTTTATGTGTGTGTGTATTTTGAGGGCGGCGGTGTGTACCGCCAATGGAATACCACGGTTGAAAGACCACTGCGTCAATTCGTGGGTCGTGATAGCATGGGCGTATTTCTGTTGGCATGTTGGTGGAGGTTTTGTTTTTGCCAGTTTATCACTGACCTTTGGTGTGGCGGACTTGTGTGGGTGTCTGGATTTTGTCGGATTTCGAGATGTGGGTCGTAATAGCTGTGGCGGATTTCCGCTGCCGCAGCGGTGTGTTGGTGGTCTTCTGCACGGCGGTAAGCGGCTTTTACCGCCAATGTTGTAATGACCCCCTTTATGTCTATCCCTTTTTTGTGACATGGCCTAACATGGTAACAATACACTCAACACACCTAAGCTAACTTTACCCATGTTAAGAGTCACAACTGTGCTTTAAGCTCCTTTCTGAACTTTGAAGTATATTTGTGAGGTTCACCATTGTGAGCATTTGGGTATTTGACCTAGAGGCACATTTTAGAATGACTACACTGATTTGCACACATGGAGTGACTATGCATATTCTTACTCTGTATGGAAACAGGATCTGTATAAAAGGGGAAATATAAATATATTAGTTTCATGATTATGCTGCCTATATTGACATCTGATCTAGTGTGGTCAGTGAACATTAATACCACGACAACTACATGCCATTATTATTTATTCGTATACTGTAGAGGTGAATAGATGAAGGTATGATTTCCATTGATTACCTTTTTATATGGTCTAGAAAACAATCAGGTAGTAGGCTGTCTAGAGCCCCTGGTACTAAGGACTTTGTCAATGTACGAGCATGAGACAAAACGCCAGTTAGACTGCAACCACCCTGTAACCCACTAAGCAGTACTAAAGTGGGATACGTTTCAGGTAATAACAAGTTAAATAAAGTATTTCAGGGATACTTTGTGGATCTTATTAGAAACATGCACGCAACAATAGTATGAATCAAAGGATGTATTTTAAAAATGTATTAAAAAATCAAAATTCTATGTGACCACAATAGGTGTTGTAATTATTATAGTGCTCGCAATATGTTCAAAAACTAATATAAAGACAAAATAGAAGCCTCAACTTTTACCAGTAATGTGAGCAGCAGACTAATGTCATAGGGCTCTCCTCATGGGGATAGACTACTGGTTTCGGGTGGCAGCACCACAGCGTGTGGGGGACTGAGTCTTAACCCACACCATCTAGCAGCTGTCGGCCTAACCATTATGGCTAGTTAGCAGTATCTCACCAAAACCTAGAAGTAAAGGTGATTTGTGGCAGCAGGATACATTACACTCTGTGACTTCTCAGGTAAGTTGTGGTGGAAGAGATCTTACCCCTTTCTCTCAGCTCAGTCTCATAAATGCAAAGACAAACTGAAGCAGGATTCGGTTCAATAAATTTATTGAAGCAACTGCATTCTAAGTACAGTGGAATAAATTGTGATTATAAGAAAAATGAAACACAACACAATTAACATTGTGACAAGGAATGTGAAACCAATAAAGAAGTCCCAGCATCCTGTCACTCTAATGAATCTAAAACTTTTACCTGCACTACTAAAAATGTACATGAAAGCGTTGGCAGTGTTTTCCCTAATCTCCCCGTACTAGTATCTGCAAGAAAGCCCGATCCCCATACCTGAATAGCAAGCATGGGGGTTGCCTGTTGGTCTGCTGACAGTCCTTCCAAGTGGTTGGAGTGACAAGGTTAAGTTCAGCAGAGCCTCGACGACATGGTACAGTGTGAGATGGTTGGCTGGAATGTTCTTCTTTACCCTGGTTTGGGACAGCATGTTGTTTTATATCAAAACATGTTCTGAGGACGTCCTTGATGTGATAATGTGTATTTTCTGTATAGGTTAGTGTTAGAAATGGGGTCTTTGGTTGACAGTCAGGTTACCCCCTGTTCAAGCAAGGACCCTCACTCTAGTGAGGGTAAAAGAGGATCACCCTAAGCTAACCCCTGCTCACCCTCTTGGTAGCTAGGCAGAGCAGTAGGCTTAACTTCAGAGTGCTAGATGTGAAGTATTTGTACCAACACACACAGTAACTTAATGAAAAAGCTACAAAATGACACAACACCAGTTTAGACAAATAAGGAATATTTCTCTAAACAAAACAAGACCAAAACAACAAAAGGCCGACATACAATAGTCAAGTTATGAATTTTTAAAGATTAAACTCAAAAATAGCGCTTAGAAACACAAAATGCTTCAATGAGGTGTTCACACAGCATCATGACGGAGTCTTTCCCAACAAGCCGACACAAGCGGTGCCGGACATGGAGTCATGCAGACCCCCAGATACAGTACCTTTGGTTAAGAGTGAAAACAAGTCGATGCGTGAAGTCAGGGATCGCGGTGTCTGTGCGAAACATTGAATCTGCGCACTTCTAGCGGCGTTGGTCACAAAATGGTGCGGTGACTTCCACGGAGTCGCAGACTTCAGTGGGGCTGCGCGGTGTCGGGTCTGCGAAGGTCGGCGCATTCCAGTGAAGATCACAGAGTCGGTTACAGGCGGCGTCACCGGATTCAGCAGCGGCGTCGGTCCAAAGTCGCCCGAAGTCGATTTCCTTGGATTTCCACAAGCTTTCCTTTCAAGGGCCCAGGGACTGGATAGGGCACCACTTGTCAGAGCAGGAGTCTCTCCAGAGACTCCAGGTGCTGGCAGAGAGAAGTCTTTGCTGTCTCTGAGACTTCAAACAACAGGAGGCAAGGTCTAAATCAATCCCTTGGAGATTTCTTCACAAGATGGAAGGCACACAAAGTCCAGTCTTTGTCCTCTTACTCTGGCAGAAGAAGCAACTGCAGGATAGCTCCACAAAGCACAGTCACAGGCATGGCAGCACTTCTCTTCAGCTCTTTAGCTCTTCTCCAGGCAGAGGATCCTCTTGTTTCCAGAAGTGTTCTAAAGTCTGTGGTTTTGGGTGCCCTTCTTATACCCAATTTCTCCTTTGAAGTAGGTCTACTTCAAAGTAAAGTCTCTTTTGAATGTGAAATACTGCCTTGCCCGGGCCAGACCCTAGACACTCACCAGGGGGTCGGAGACTGCATTGTGTGAGGACAGGCACAGCCCTTTCAGGTGTAAGTGACCACTCCTCCCCACCCTCCTAGCACAGATGGCTCATCAGAAAATACAGACTACACCCCAGCTCCCCTTGTGTCACTGTCTAGTGTGAGGTGCAACCAGCCCAACTGTCAAACTGACCCAGACAGAGAATCCACAAACAGGCAGAGTCACAGAAGTAGTATAAGCAAGAAAATGCTCACTTTCTAAAAGTGGCATTTTCAAACACACAATCTCAAAATCAACTTTACTAAAATATGTTTTTTTAAATTGTGAGCTCAGAGACCCCAAACTCCACATGTCCATCGGCTCCCAAAGGGAATCTACACTTAAATCAGATTAAAAGGTAGCCCCCATGCTAACCTATGAGAGGGCAGGCCTTGCACAGTGAAAAACTAATTTAGCAATATTTCACTGTCAGGACATATAAAACACATTACTATATGTCCTACCTTAACCATACACTGCACCCTGCCCTTAGGGCTACCTAGGGCCTACCTTGGGGTGCCATACATGTAAGAAAAGGGAAAGTTTAGGCCTGGCAAGTAGGTACACTTGCCAAGTCGAATTTACAGTTAAAACTCCTCACACAGACACTGCATTGGCAGGTCTGAGAAATGATTACAGAGCTGCTTATGTGGGTGGCACAACCAGTGCTGCAGGCCCACTAGTAGCATTTGATGTACAAATATGCCAATCATGGATAAACCAATTGCATACAATTTACACAAAAAGCATATGCACTTTAGCACTGGTTAGCAGTGGTAAAGTGCTCAGAGTTCAAAAGCCAACAGCAACAGGTCAGAAAAAACAGGAGGCAGGAGGCAAAAAGATTGGGGATGACCCTGCATAAACAAAAAGGTCCAACAGTTAGACATCATATTCTGTGACAGGCAATACTCTGTAACTTATCATGTAGACCCTTTTACAGCCTTGGGCTGAGGACAAGATGAAATGTGCAAAAGAACAGAAAACAAATTCTGCGTGAAAGGGCAGCTGATAAAAATAATAAAATATCCCTGCTAAAATGAAGCTTTGCTAAAATATTAAAAAGGAATAAATGAAATGAAGTAGGTAAAAGGGATCGGGTGACAGGCACAGCGCTAAAAGAAGTGGGCCCATGCAAAGTGCTAAAAAACAAACACAACACTATAGCCCTCATCATGACATTGGTGTTAATCCCGCTTACCACCACGGTGACGGCCGCCAACTTACTGTTGCAGTGGCGGATATCCGTTCGCAATATTATGACACACACAAACCAAACTGAAAGAATACAGACACGTACACAAATCTGCCAGCTCAAAGGTCAGTGGTAAACTGTAGGTATCAACACCCATACTGTTACGCCAGCGAAACAATGCCCACCACATCATCACCCACGAATCGCCATGGGGGACATTCAACGGCAGTAAACCATTGACGGTACACACCGCCGCGCTCAGAATGGACACCCAAATACTAAATTACACAACATTGGCCAATTCAAACAACCCACACCTCACACCCATACAAACACCACACCCACCCACTCACACCACTATAAAACACACACCCACATTACCCACAATCCCTTACGAATATAAATCGTTGCCACCAGACAGACAGCAAGACCACTACGACAACTATACACACACCCATACATCCCTCACGCACTCCACTATGCACACCCAATCACACTACCCAACACCCACACACATACACACTCCACACAACACAAGTGGCCCGACAAAGGCTCCCCCATTTCACAGATGAGGAGTTGTGGGTCATGGTGGAGGAAATTGTTAGGGTAGAGACACAGCTGTTTGGAGCACAGGTACAGCAGATATCCATTGCAAGGAAGATGGAGCTATGGTGGAGAATCGTGGACAGGGTGAATGCTGTGGGACAGCATCCAAGAACAAGGGACAACATCAGGAAGAGGTGGTACGACCTGCAGGGGAACGTACATTCCGTGGCAACAAGGCACCAGCTCACCATACAGAGGAATGGCGGTGGGCCCCCATCTCCCCCCCCCCACAGCTCACATTATGGGAGGAGCAGGTCTTGCCATTACTGCATCCTGAGGGACTCACTGGAGTAGCCGGAGGACTGGACAATGGTAAGTCAACATTTACCACTTATCACCCCTCATACCTGCATGCCATCACACACCCTAACCCTCACTCCTATCACTCCACTCCATCCCACACACTGCACCAATGCAGATGAAGAACCCCAATGCCAAGCCCTGCATGCCATACCAATGCATGGACAGCCCTCTCAGCCCTGCATGGCCACCCATCATCAAAGCATGCACAGCATAGGGGTGCTAACAATCCCATAGTACATCAACATACACATTCAAAGGTGTCAGGAAAACAACAATGACAGAGGGGAAGATAGGGATGTACAATACGTCACAGGCATGAAGCATAATACATAACTTACATCCCCATAGGTGCCCCAGACAATGTCGGTGGAGAGTAGGTGCCACGACTATCCAGTCCCCCAGTGATGACAGTAACGCTGGACTTCAGGATCTGGATTAACAACCTGATCCATCAGGGACCACTGATCAGTCGGTCACCCAAGCCCACTCACAGGCTACCACAGAGCTTACCACCCATCAGTATCCAACACCACAGCACCCACCCAGCTTACCCACACCTCTGTCCCCAGGGCACGACAATCAGCAGTGTGCCCACCTGTACAGGGACCCAGTTCACACCTCGCCCCCAAGACAATCAGGGACTGGGGTCAGTGGGAGTGGGCACACCATTCAGGGGACTGAGTCACAGGCAACAGGGACACTGTGCGCTAGGGACCACTGTGCGCCAGGGGGAGGACAGGCCCAGGGAGCCGACTATCCACAAGGCACTCACTAATATCCTGGGGGCCTACAAACAATCCCAGGACATGATGGGCCAGATCCTGAACAATATTCAGGAGGACAAGCAGCTGCAGGAGGAACACCATCAGGAGATCAGGGAGGACTTTCAGGCCCTCAACTCCACAATGATCTCCATACCAGGGGTGCTTGCAGACATGGGAAACATCATGAGGGAATGGACTGCACAGCAGTGGGCCTCCACCACTAGCCAGTCTATTGACCAGCCCACTACATCCGCTGCAGCTAGTGGACAGGAGGCCCCACCACAGGACCCACAGGCCACCAGTACCCCTCGCCATGCAGCAGGTGAACCTCCACGCAAACGTTCCCTGCGACCCAGGCAGTAGCCAGATACACTTGCCAAGACCAAGACCACCATCAGGAAGTGAGACTCTCCTGATTGTCCCCCTTGTGTCCCACCCTGTCACCTTGTTCACTTTGAACTGCCTTTGCTCCCCTTCCTATGGCCCCTTGGACACCGGGCCCGTGCTACAAACAGACTGGAACAATACCCTGGACTTTCCTCCACCATCACCCCGTTCCATTGCACTTTTCAGTCATTTATTGGCAATACAATAAACACCCTTGAAAACAATTTGAGTGACACTGTTCTATGTTTTGAAAACGTGCATTTGTGGGAACAGTCACATCTAATGCAAATGATCTGAACACTGTGATAGCATACAAGCAATGACCTGTAAATGTCTGTAGTGATCACATCAGGACATTGTTGTCATATCACCAACATCTGGAAAATGAGAAGCCCTAGGTGACAGTAAGTTGAGATGCAAAGGAAGTGAATGCCATCATGCAACAACCACACAGAAAACATCAATAGTCAGAGTAATGGTCAGTTCCACTGTCTCACCTGTGTTGCATTGGAAGTATTGTTGTATAACTGATGTTCTGCCTCCTCATCCTCACTGTCCTCAGGGTCTACTGCTGCAACAGGGTCATCTCCAGTCCCCTCCTCCTGGAGAAAAGGCACATGTCGTCTAAGGGCCAGGTTGTACAACATGCAGCCAGCCACTACTATCTGGCAGACCTACCCGGGTGAGTAGCACAGGGATCCATCTGTCAGATGGAGGCACCTGAACCTGCCTTTCAGGAGGCTGAAGGTACGCTCAATTATTCTTCTGGTTCGCCCATGTGCCTCATTGCACCGGTTCTCAGCCACTGTCCTGGCATTCCTCACAGTGGTCAGGAGCCACAATAGGTTTGGGTAGCCAGAGTCACCTGCAAGAATTGAGGGACAATATTTAGCCTAACACAATCCTATGAGGATAACACCTGAAGGCATGCACTGACATACAGTGGGTGGGGACTCTGGCTCACCTATTAGCCACACTCTGTGCCTCTGTAGTTGGGCTGTCATGTTTGGGATGCTGTTATTCCTCAGGACAAAGGCGTCATGCACAGACCCAGGATACTTGACAGTGACGTGGGAGAAAGTACTGGTCCACCAGGCACACCATTTGCACATTTAGTGAGTGGAAGCTCTTCTGATTCCTGAACACCTGTTCATTCTGGCAGCGGGGACAAACGCAACATGTGTACCATCAATAGCCTCGATAACATTGGGGATGTGCCCCATTGCATAGAATCCTGCCTTCACAGTGGCCAAACATTCAACCTGGGGGAAAGATATGAAGATGCACATGTGTTTCACCGGGGCAGACAAGATCCTTGACCACACAATTGAAAACATTGACTGTGACATTCCAGCTGCCAAGCCCACTGTCACTTGGAAAGAACCAGTTGCCAGGAAATGGAGCACTGATAGCACTTGCGCAAGAGGGGGGATCCCAATGTGATGACGGATAGCTGATATCAGGTCAGGCTCCAATTGGGCACATAGCTCAGTGATTGTTGCCCTGTCCAGTCTATAAGTCAGTATGATGTTCCTGTCCTACAGTGTAGCCAAGTCCACAAGGGGTCTGTACACAAGGGTTTGTCTTCTATTCCCATTCATCTGCAGCGGTAGGTATCTAAGGGACACAAGAGTGAGCAGGCATTCATAATTTGGACAATGGAACCACCACCTCAGAGTACATATTGCATTTATGTGATGGGACAGTGGGAATGGCAAGGTATGTGCAAATCTAGACAGTGATGCAGGTAAGATTAATCTGATCGTTGTCCACCACCATGAAATGGCTACCGCCTGTCCTGTATGTAGGGACAGGTGGAAGTGAGGTAACTCCACCGACGTTGGGCGTCGTGGCAGAAGGTGGGGTTGCACTGTTGTGCAATTCCTCATTGCATAATATGGGGCTCTATGGAGTACAGTGGCCAATGGGGATCAGCACCAGTTGTGACGGTGTACACCACCGCGGATGTTTCTGCCATCTTCTATCAGACTACTCATTTGTTTCCTGACCTTCAGCAGGAGAACACCTACACTGCATGTGCTGCTGTGACCTGTGGCTGGATCCATGGCCCGTGTGACTGGGGAAAGGGTGCCTCCTTCACTGCAGAGGAGTTGGAGCGATTGGTGGATGGGGTCTTACCCCAGTATGAGCCTCCAGACCAACAGGTGAGTACACCTTGGGCACGATGCATGTGGGAAGGATGCATGGAGATGTGTGTGCAAGAAGCGTGTCAATGGGGGGGATGTCTTGTGGTGGTGTACATGTTGTGCGCTGGGATATGTGTGTCTATGATGATGGAAACGGGATTGGTGGGCCATATGTGTGACATGCTGGATTGTATGTGTAATGGTGTCCTCCTGTCTGTATCGCCTCTTCAGGTTAGCGCCCATAAAAGAAGGGAATATGTGGAGTGGCGGTAAGACAGTGATGGATCCCACTCCACCAGCCAGGGAGGGTAAGGATCCCACACCCCCTGCCATGAAAGGGAAGAAGCCCTCGACTCCTGCCATGAAAGGGAAGGAGCCCGCACCTCCTGCCATGAAGGGAAAGAAGCCCTCGGCTCCTGCCATGAAGGGGAAGGAGCCCTCGACTCCTGCCATGAAGGGGGAGAAGCCCTTGACTCTTGTCATGAAGGGGAAGAAGCCCTCAACTCCTGCCATGAAGGGGAAGAAACGCTCAACTCCAAGCGAGGCTGGCAGGGTGATATCCACACCACCACCAGTGGTCACAGAGCTCTCACCTCCAGCTGAGACAGTGCAGCCCATTCCTCCTGCAGAGGCTGTGCCTTCACCTGCTGGGACAGTGCAGCCCTCACCTCCAGCAGAGGCTGCGCAGGAGGCACCTTCACCTACTGACACAATGCAGCCCTCACTTCCAGCAGAGGCTGTCAGGGTGACATCACCACCACCACTAGTAGTCACAGAACCCTCACCTCCAGCTGAGGCAGTGCAGGTCACTCCTCCTGCAGAGGCTATACCTTTACTTGCTGAAACAGTGCAGCCCTCACCTCCAGTAGAGGCTGCCCAGGAGGCACCTTCACCTTCTGACACAGTGCAGCCCTCACCTCCAGATGAGACAGTGAAGCCCTCACCGACAGCAGAGGGCATGTAGGCCACCCTCCTGGGACTGCTGTACAAGGAGCCGCCTCCAGAAGCAGTGAGCAAGTTACCCACCTGAGTGACTGTGACCTTGCACTCCCCAGCAAACGATTATTGGGCATGAAGCCCGTTCCAGAACCAGTGGGCAAGTCACCCACCTGAGAGACTGTGACATTGCACTCTCCAGCACAGAGAAATGGGCATGGAACCCCCTTAAGAACCAATGGGCAAGTCACCCACCTGAGAGACTGTGACCTTGCACTCCCCAGCACAGAGAAATGGGCATGGAGCCCCCTCCAGTGCCAGTGGGCAAGTCACCCATCTGAGAGACTGTTATCTTGTACTCCTCAGCACAGAGAAATGGGCATGAAGCCCCCTCCAGACCAGTGGGCACGTCACACACCTGAGAGACTGTGGCATTTTACTCCCAGCACAGAGAAATGGGCATGGAGCCCCCATTCGAGAATCAGTGGGCAAGTTCCCAACTTCGACTGAGGTGCCCGCAACCCCCACACCCCTGAGGTGCCTGCCCATTTACAAACTGATGCCCCTGCAGAGTTCTGTGCGGATGATGTCAGGGAACAAGTTGGGCCTTGGACTGTACCCTGTGGCCATGTGGGCCCCTTATATTTTGGACTGGGCATTGGCTCTTTGTGGACATTTGTACATATCTATTTGTCATACAATTGGTTCATTTGCTGCCTCTTCCCATTCAATACATTCTCTTTACTGCCTTCTTGTTGTCCTTATATTATTATGAAGTCTGTCGTGTGCCATTGGTTTCCATCTGGAGCTGGTTGTGTGTATGGTGTGTGTGTGAATGGTGTGTGTTGTCCATTTGTGTGTCACTCTCCTTTTCCTCCGTCCCTCCCTTGTGTGCTATGCGTCTGTACTCACCGTTGTCGTCTTCATCAGCGTTGGTGTTCCAGGTGGAGCATGGCGTAGAAGAACATGAAGAAGACTTGCAGTTCCAGTTCCAATGGCGGCTTTGTCCTTCTCTGTGTCTCTGATGGTGAGTATTTGCTCTTCTGTGCAGTGTTTCCAGCAGGCTTTTGATGGCGTTGGTTCCGCCCCAAAAATCATGGCTGTGCACTGTGTCATGATATGGTGGGCGGTACTTTGTCTTCCGCCTGGATGTTGATGGTGACCGCCGGTGTGCATGGTGTTAACGCCCTGGCGGTTGGTGTGGTACATTGGCTGTCTATGGGAGTTCTCACAGCTATGGTCATAATTTGGCAATATTTACCGCCTGCCTGTTGGCGGTATTTCTGCCACTTTACAACTCACCGCCAATGTCATAATGACCAGCTATATTCATAAATATTGGCTGTTTAGCTGTATATCAAACCTGTCTTCATATTATTGGTTAACTAAGCTAAACTCAGCAGCAAAAGAAAGCCTAATTCTAGGTTCAAAGGTGGCTAACACTCTCATACTTGTTTTGAACAATGAAATTACTGTTCACTACAATAGCATAATCTGCAGTTTTTGGCTCCTCTGAAAAGAAATCTGATAAGCCCCTCCCAAGTGAATGCTAATTCCATCCCACTTTAGCCTTTAGTAAAAGTAGATGAAGAGATTATTCATGACCTGTCTCTTTGAATAATCATTTTAATAATAATAATGAAGAAGAAGAAGCAGTAGAAGAAATTCAATTGTTAGCTTCCATGAAGCTTTGTTCATACTCAGTAACAATTACTTTAGAATGGAGAGTGCAGCTAAGATTAAGTACTGTAAATATATTTGGCCAGACTTTGTTATCATGTGGTAATAAAAACGACAGTAAATGAACATGCATTATAAACTTATCATTCATTCTTAAATGATTAGCATATGTTACCTGAAAGAAGAATACCTTGAAGAGAAAAGCATGATAATTGTAAACCCTACTGTATTCTAGTAAAGGTAAATTAGATGAATATATATATTTGCTTCTATGTACAGTGATAAAATGAACCCCTTCGCTGCCAGGCCTTTTCCCCCTCCTGTGCTGAGCCTTTTTTTGGCTATTTGGGGCAGTTCGCGCATAGGCCCTCATAACTTTTTGGTCACATAAGCTACCCACGCCAAATTTGCGTCCTTTTTTCCCAACATCCTAGGGATTCTAGAGGTGCCCAGACTTTGTGGTTTCCCCAGAAGGAGGCCAAGAAATGAGCCAAAATACAGTGAAAATTTCGTTTTTTTCAACAAAATTGGAAAAAGGGGCTGCAGAAGAAGGCTTTTGTTTTTTTCCCTGAAAATGGCATCAACAAAGGGTTTGCGGTGCTAAAATCACCAGCTTACCAGCTTTCAGGAACAGGCAGACTTGAATCAGAAAACCCAATTTTTCAACACAATTTTGGCATTTTACTGGGACATACCCCATTTTTATGATTGTTTGTGCTTTTAGCCTCCTTCCAGTCAGTGACAGAAATGGGCATGAAACCAATGCTGGATCCCAGAAACCACAACATTTCTGAAAAGTAGACAAAGTTCTGAATTTAGCAAGGGGTAATTTGTGTAGATCCCACGAGGGTTTCCTCCAGAAAATAACAACTGAAAAAGAAAAATATTGAAATTGAGGTGAAAAAAACATCAATTTTTCTCTACCTTTTACTCTGTAACTTTTTCCTGCAATGTCAGATTTTCAAAAGCAATATACCGTTACGTCTGCTGGACTCCTCTGGTTGCGGGGATATATAGGGCTTGTAGGTTCATCAAGAACCCTAGGTACCCAGAGCCAATAAATGAGCTGCACCCTGCAGTGCGTTTTCATTCTATACCGGGTATACAGCAATTCATTTGCTGATATATAAAGAGTGAAAAATAGTTATCAAGAAAACCTTTGTATTTCCAAAAAGGGCACAAGATAAGGTGTTGAGGAGCAGTGGTTATTTGCACATCTCTGTATTCCGGGATGACCATACTAGCATGTGAATTACAGGGCATTTCTCAAATAGATGTCTTTTTTACACACTCTCTTATATTTGGAAGGAAAAAATGTAGAGAAAGACAAGGGACAATAACACTTAATTTGCTAATCTATGTTCCCCCAAGTCTCCCGATAAAAATGATACCTCACTTGTGTGGGTAGGCCTAGTGCCCGCGACAGGAAATGCCCCAAAACGCAACGTGGACACATCACAATTTTTGACAGAAAACAGAGGTGTTTTTTGCAAAGTGCCTACCTGTAGATTTTGGCCTCTAGCTCTGCCGGCACCTAAGGAAACCTACCAAACCTGTGCATTTTTGAAAACTAGAGACCTAGGGGAATCCAGGATGGGGTGACTTGTGGGGCTCTGACCAGGTTCTGTTACCCAGAATCCTTTGCAAACCTCAAAATGTGGCTAAAAAAACACATTTTCCTCAAATTTTGGTGACAGAAAGTTTTGGAATCAGAGAGGAGCCACAAATTTCCTTCCACCCAGTGTTCCCCCAAGTCTCCCGATAAAAATGATACCTAACTTGTGTGGGTAGGCCTAGCGCCCGCGACAGGAAATGCCCCAAAACGCAACGTGGACACATCACATTTTTTTAAAGAAAATAGAGGTGTTTTTTGCAAAGTGTCTACCTGTAGATTTTGGCCTCTAGCTCAGCCGGCACCTAGGGAAACCTACCAAACCTGTGAATTTTTTAAAACTAGAGACCTAGGGGAATCCAAGATGGGGTGACCTGTGGGGCTCTGACCAGGTTCTGTTACCCAGAATCCTTTGCAAACCTCAAAATATGGCAAACAAAACATGTTTTCCTCACATTTTGGTGACAGATAGTTCTGGAATCTGAGAGGAGCCACAAATTTCCTTCCACCCAGCGTTCCCCCAAGTCTCCCGATAAAAATGATACCTCACTTGTGTGGGTAGGCCTAGCGCCCGTGACAGGAAATGCCCCAAAACACAACATGGACACATCACATTTTTTGAAAGTAAACAGAGGTGTTTTTTGTAAAGTGCCTACCTGTAGATTTTGGCCTCTAGCTCAGCCGGCACCTAGGGAAACCTACCAAACCTGTGCATTTTTTAAAACTAGAGACCTAGGGGAATCCAAGATGGGGTGACTTGTGGGGTTCTGACCAGGTTCTGTTACCCAGAATCTTTTGCACACCTCAAAATTTGGCTAAAAAAACACGTTTTCCTCACATTTCGGCGACAGAAAGTTCTGGAATCTGAGAGGAGCCACAAATTTCCTTCCACCCAGCGTTCCCCCAAGTCTCCTGATAAAAATGATACCTCACTTGTGTGGGTAGGCCTAGCGCCCGCGACAGGAAATGCCCCAAAACGCAACGTGGACACATCACTTTTTTTTTTTAAAACAGAGGTGTTTTTTGCAAAGTGCCTACCTGTAGATTTTGGCTTCTAGCTCAGCCAGCACCTAGGGAAACCTACCAAACCTGTGAATTTTTTAAAACTAGAGACCTAGGGGAATCCAAGATGGGGTGACCTGTGGGGCTCTGTCCAGGTTCTGTTACCCAGAATCTTTTGCAAACCTCACAATTTGGCTTACAAAACATGTTTTCCTCATATTTCGGTGACAGAAAGTTCTGGAATCTGAGACGAGCCACACATTTCCTTCCACCCAGCGTTCCCCCAAGCCTCCCGATAAAAATGATACCTCACTTGTGTGGGTAGGCCTAGCGCCCGGGACAGGAAATGCCCCAAAACACAACGTGGACACATCACATTTTTTTAAAGAAAACAGAGGTGTTTTTTGTAAAGTAAAACAAATAAAGGATACCTTAGTGGGGGTCCTAAATTTTAGGAGCAAGACACCTCACACATCCCAAAGGATGTCATGCTTCATCATCGGAGCTGCTCCTCGTCAGACCGGCGGTGCAATGTCTGACGGGCACAACCCCGAAAGGGAGGGCTCTTTGCCGGAGATCTTTTGTAGTAGTGAAGCCGTTACCCCAAATGTGGGAAAGGGTAAAGAAGGAGATCAAAAAACAGGTGGTTAAAATTGACTCACTGAATCGGCACAGGATAATGACTTTATTAATCCAATGCAAAAAAACAGGGACCAAGGTTAAAAAATGGTCACAGAAGTGAATCTGAAGTGATGTTCAGTCACTCTGTATCAAGCTAATCAAAGAAAGGGTGGGGGAACCATCCCTATCGTGGGTCAACATGTTTTGCATCCTGGTGGTCCATATGGATCCAGTGATGCTTCATCAGGACCAATAAACAGCTATAAGTATCTCCTATATAGAAGAGAGGTCTGGAGATATATTCTGAAATTATCATAAAGGTATCCAGTCACTCACATCAAAAAAGAGGAAGGAAATTTGTCTTAACCGTCGCCCTAGAAAATAAAGGTACATGGGTTAATAAAATAGACCTTGAGTAATGTCAAGGACGAAAAAAAGCGTGATGGTGGGTAATCGTGCTGAGTGCTCGTGATCAAAAGTGGAAAGTAAAAAATGAATTCTTCCAAGTCATATTAAACTTACCAACCCAATTAGGGAAAAGCGCTTCATAGGGTCACACGGACCTTTGGTCGAGCGCAAAAAAGAATCTGCAGGGAGAATGTACAACAGATCACAGAGTTATTTATGTAAGTAACAAGGATATAAAAATCCCATAAATACGGGTAGAAGGTTACTACTTATATGTTGAAAATCACAATATGCAATGGAGGGTAAGCAACTTACTACCCTAGAGTACAAAATGCTAGGAAGTTGTAAAGGTAAACAACTCATCTATGGTGCTAATCAAAAATGTATCAAATATACAAACTCAATATATATGGAACTAGCCGTTCGTTTACTCCTCGAACGCGCTTGTTAAATAACAACATATGGACACAGAATAACAAACGAGCGTATTGTAAGCTCGAGTTGGCGTTATCACACGGAGATATCACTATAGATCGCCACGTCATGGACGGTCGCGGGGAGCAAAAACAAATGCACATAAAACCCGAATCCAAAGGTAATAGTAATGGAACGGGGAAATTGGGGGTCGGAAACCAGTGTTGCTTACTTGTCTTTACTGCCACCGTTGCGGGTCCATCTACCCGGGTCTGCGTTCCCTGAACAGTAAAGGGAATCGCGGATGTGCCGGTAATGAATGGTGTAGCCCGGAAGTGACAGAATGTTGTCCGGAACTCGGGCGTCATCAGGACGCGAGCGTGGTTGCCGGGGAAATATAAACATAGATGAAGGACTCGTCAGTCCAGAGTACTGGATATTAATGGTAAAAAGAAACAAGGGACTTGCGAGAATTACGGGGATCTAATTCACCTCGAAATGGAAGTATGGAAAAGAAGGACAGAGGAGGACAAAGCAAAAAACCATTATCAGTGAATATTAATGACAATGTTTTTGATAAATGTTTATAAACAAAAGAGCAGCAAGTTGGCTGTATAACTGACAGTTTGTAATCAAAGGAGAGCCTCACCACACAACTAGAGTAAGTGTAGCTGCTATAAAAATCACAGGGTAAAAAAATTGTTTACCGAAGTATTTGGTCAGATTGATTGGAGCTGCTACTAGGAATCACTGGGTAAAAAAGAAGAAAAGAGAAGAGAAAGTATGCCAAAGTGTTTACTTGGTCAGACTAATCCATGGGATATCATCATTTAAACCCTTTATATGAGTGCGTAATTTAAAAACCCACCGCTGCTCTAGTTCAAAAGGGGAATTGTTAGAATTTGATGAGTTTGTTTGTAAAATAATCCACCACATCTCATCAGGACCATGTCTGGCCTCCAAGAAATGGAGGCTCAATTTGGTAGTGATGCGGCTGCACCTAATATTGCTACGGTGTTCATTAATCCGCAGCTTAACTGCTCTGGAGGTCATCCCTACATAGCGCAATCCACAGGGACAAGTAATCATGTATATACAGTTACGGGTATTGCAATTAGTGTGTTTGACGAGTTGCCATGTGCCTATAGGTTCAAGGTCTACAGTTTTCAATTTCCTAGTCAGGGTACAGACATTGCAATGACCACAAGGGAAATGACCCACCACAGGGAGAGTATCCCACAGTGTATTCTGGCGGGCCGGAGGGGGGATGGTGCATGGTCTAGTATGGACTAATAAATCCTTCATGTTGGTAGATCGCTTGAACGCAAAAAGGGGTTTAGGTATTCGTTCGCCCCCACTACATAAGATTGACCACCTCTTATTCACGATTTTTTTAATGGTGTTGGAAAGAGGAGTAAATGTAGACACACACTTAAGTTTAGGGTCCAAATTGCGAGGAGTGGTGGAGAGCAAGGTGTCCCTGTTGCAGGACTTAGCCCGTTTATATGCTGCCTTCACCAGGGGAACTGGATACTGACGGTTATCAAGTTTAATGGAGAGATCCTTAGCCTGGGAACTGAACATATGTTGGGTACTGCAATTGCGTCTGAGTCGTAGGAATTGTCCGTATGGGAGATTGTCTCTAAGGGCCTTAGGGTGGTGACTATCATACAACAGAAGACTATTACGATCAGTGTTCTTTTGATAGGTATGTGTATGTAGTTTACCCCCTATTATGTTGATGTGGAGGTCAAGAAAAGATATCTGAGTGTCAGATACAGTGGAGGTAAAGCGTAGGTAAGGGTTGAGAGTGTTGATCCATGAGGTGAAATCTTCAACCTCAGTAAGGGGAGCTTGCCACACTACCAGAATGTCGTCGATGTACCTGCGCCATAGTTTAATGTGTGCCTGAAACGGATTGGTATCTGGAAGTATGAATTGGGATTCAAAATCAAACATGTACAGACAGGCAAGGCTGGGCGCAAAGGTACTCCCCATTGATGTCCCACGAATCTGATGAAAAAGAAGATCCTCAAACTGGAAGAAATTTTCTTTCAGAGCCAAAGTTGCACAGTGCATAATGAAATGAACTGGAGATGTCAGAGGTTGGTTGACTAGTTGGAGAGCGGTTTCCACTACTTGTAACGTGGCTTCCTGTGGAATGTTTGTATACACTGCTTCGACGTCCAGAGTAATTAGAGCGTGAACTTCCACAGATGAATTAATAGTCTCTATCAGATTCAGGACATCTTTGGTGTCTTTCAGATAGGTGGTGGAAGTCTGTACGATAGGTTGTAGGAAGTGGTCACAAAAAATAGAAAGGGGCTCAAGGATAGAGCCAATACCTGATACTATCGGGCGGCCCGGTGGAGGGATCTTGTTCTTATCAATTTTAGGGAGGCAGTAGAAGTAGGGAGTGCGTGGATTATCAGTGTCCAAGAACTCTGCTTCCTTACGTGTGATCCAAGCGTTACCTAAAGCCTCCTCTATCATGCTGCGTATTTCAACTTGTAATCTCCTCGTGGGATCCAGGTTGATAGGGATGTAATAGGTCAGGTCACCAAGTAAGCGTAGACATTCCTGCCTGTAGTCAGTGGAATTCATTACCACAGTTGCTCCACCCTTGTCCGCAGGTTTGATAACTATGCTCGTATCAGAGGCCAGTGTTCGTAGGGCATCTCTTTCAATAGTAGAAACATTGGAAAAGCTGTGTTTAGGTTGTAGTCCAGATAAGTCACTCAAGACTGCTTTTTCAAATGCCAGCACTTCACAGGGCATTGATGAGGCAGGGGGCATAAATTTTGATGTTTTTTTAAGACCCGAGTCCTTGGGTTGATCAACGTTAGGTTTATCATTAAAGAAATGTTGTAATCTAATCTTCCTAAAAAAGTGAGACATTTCGCAATGGAGGCGGAAAGTATCTTCTTTAGGTGTGGGTACAAAACCAAGTCCTTTGTTTAACACCAGCGTCTCGGTAGGTGAGAGAGTTCTGGAAGAGAGATTAACCACTAGATCCGATTTGGAGGATTCTTCCCTTGACTGCGGGTCACCATTTGTGGCTCGTCCTGTGCCCAGTGTACTCTTCTGCCTCTTCCTCTCCTTCTGCCTCTTCCCCTGCCCCGGCCGTGGCCTAAAAAAGGCATGTATGGTAGCACTGGGCGAGGTTTTTTTGAAAGAAAACAGAGGTGTTTTTTGCAAAGTGCCTACCTGTAGATTTTGGCCTCTAGCTCAGCCGGCACCTAGGGAAACCTACCAAACCTGTGCATTTCTGAGAACTAGAGACCTAGGGGAATCCAAGATGGGGTGACTTGTGGGGCTCTGACCAGGTTCTGTTACCCAGAATCCTTTGCAAACCTCAGAATTTGGCTAAAAAAACACGTTTTCCCCACATTTTGGTGACAGAAAGTTCTGGAGTCAGAGAGGAGCCACAAATTTCCTTCCACCCAGCGTTCCCCCAAGTCTCCCGATAAAAATGATACCTCCCTTGTGTGGGTAGGCCTAGGGCCCGTGACAGGATATGCCCCAAAACGCAACATGGACACATCACATTTTTTGAAAGAAAACAGAGGTGTTTTTTGCAAAGTGCCTACCTGTAGATTTTGGCTTCTAGCTCAGCCAGCACCTAGGGAAACCTACAAAACCTGTGCATTTTTTAAAACTAGAGACCTAGTGGAATCCAAGATGGGGTGACTTGTGGGACTCTGTCCAGGTTCTGTTACCCAGAATCCTTTGCAAACCTCACAATTTGGCTAAAATAACACGTTTTCCTCACATTTTGGTGACAGAAAGTTCTGGAATCTGAGAGGAGCCACAACTTTCCTTCCACCCAGCGTTCCCCCAAGTCTCCCGATAAAAATGATACCTCACTTGTGTGGGTAGGCCTAGCGCCCCTGACAGGAAATGCCCCAAAACACAACATGGACACATCACATTTTTTGAAAGAAAACAGAGGTGTTTTTTGCAAAGTGCCTACCTGTAGATTTTGGCTTCTAGCTCAGCCATCACCTAGGGAAACCTACAAAACCTGTGCATTTTTTAAAACTAGAGACCTAGTGGAATCCAAGATGGGGTGACTTGTGGGACTCTGTCCAGGTTCTGTTACCCAGAATCCTTTGCAAACCTCACAATTTGGCTAAAATAACATGTTTTCCTCACATTTTGGTGACAGAAAGTTCTGGAATCTGAGAGGAGCCACAACTTTCCTTCCACCCAGCGTTCCCCCAAGTCTCCTGATAAAAATGATACCTCACTTGTGTGGGTAGGCCTAGCGCCCGTGACAGGAAACGCCCCAAAACACAACGTGGACACATCACATTTTTTTAAAGAAAACAGAGGTGTTTTTTGTAAAGTGCCTACCTGTAGATTTTGGCCTCTAGCTCAGCCGGCACCTAGGGAAACCTACCAAACCTGTGCATTTTTTAAAACTAGAGACCTAGGGGAATCCAAGATGGGGTGACTTGTGGGGTTCTGACCAGGTTCTGTTACCCAGAATCTTTTGCACACCTCAAAATTTGGCTAAAAAAACACGTCTTCCTCACATTTCGGTGACAGAAAGTTCTGGAATCTGAGAGGAGCCACAAATTTCCTTCCACCCAACGTTCCCACAAATCTCCCGATACAAATGATACCTCACTTGTGTGGGTAGGCCTAGCGCCCGTGACAGGAAATGCCCAAAAACACAACATGGACACATCACATTTTTTGAAAGAAAACAGAGGTGTTTTTTGCAAAGTGCCTACCTGTAGGTTTTGGCCTCTAGCTCAGCCGGCACCTAGGGAAACCTACCAAACCTGTGCATTTCTGAGAACTAGAGACCAAGGGGAATCCAAGATGGGTTGACTTGTGGGGCTCTGACCAGGTTCTGTTACCCAGAATCCTTTGCAAACCTCAAAATTTGGCTAAAAAAACACGTTTTCCTCACATTTCGGTGACAGAAAGTTCTGGAATCTGAGAGGAGCCACAAATTTCCTTCCACCCAGCGTTCCCCCAAGTCTCCCGATAAAAATGATACCTCACTTGTGTGGGTAGGCCTAGCGCCCGTGACAGGAAATGCCCCAAAACACAACATGGACACATCACATTTTTTTAAAGAAAACAGAGGTGTTTTTTGCAAAGTGCCTACCTGTAGATTTTGGCCTCTAGCTCAGCCGGCACCTAGGGAAACCTACCAAACCTGTGCATTTCTGAGAACTAGAGACCTAGGGGAATCCAAGATGGGGTGACTTGTGGGGCTCTGACCAGGTTCTGTTACCCAGAATCCTTTGCAAACCTCAGAATTTGGCTAAAAAAACACGTTTTCCCCACATTTTGGTGCCAGATAGTTCTGGAATCAGAGAGGAACCACAAATTTCCTTCCACCCAGCGTTCCCCCAAGTCTCCTGATAAAAATTATACCTCACTTGTGTGGGTAGGCCTAGCGCCCGCGACAGGAAATGCCCCAAAACGCAACGTGGACACATCACTTTTTTTTTTTAAAACAGAGGTGTTTTTTGCAAAGTGCCTACCTGTAGATTTTGGCTTCTAGCTCAGCCAGCACCTAGGGAAACCTACCAAACCTGTGCATTTTTGAAAACTAGAGACCTAGGGGAATCCAAGATGGGGTGACTTGTGGGGCTCTGTCCAGGTTCTGTTACCCAGAATCTTTTGCAAACCTCACAATTTGGCTTAAAAAACATGTTTTCCTCATATTTCGGTGACAGAAAGTTCTGGAATCTGAGACGAGCCACATATTTCCTTCCACCCAGCGTTCCCCCAAGCCTCCCGATAAAAATGATACCTCACTTGTGTGGGTAGGCCTAGCCCCGTGACAGGAAATGCCCCAAAACACAACGTGGACACATCACATTTTTTAAAAGAAAACAGAGGTGTTTTTTGTAAAGTGCCTACCTGTAGATTTTGGCCTCTAGCTCAGCCGGCACCTAGGCAAACCTACCAAACCTGTGCATTTTTTAAAACTAGAGACCTAGGGGAATCCAAGATGGGGTGACTTGTGGGGTTCTGACCAGGTTCTGTTACCCAGAATCTTTTGCACACCTCAAAATTTGGCTAAAAAAACACGTTTTCCTCACATTTCGGTGACAGAAAGTTCTGGAATCTGAGAGGAGCCACAAATTTCCTTCCACCCAACGTTCCCCCAAATCTCCCGATACAAATGATACCTCACTTGTGTGGGTAGGCCTAGCGCCCGTGACAGGAAATGCCCAAAAACACAACATGGACACATCACATTTTTTGAAAGAAAACAGAGGTGTTTTTTGCAAAGTGCCTACCTGTAGGTTTTGGCCTCTAGCTCAGCCGGCACCTAGGGAAACCTACCAAACCTGTGCATTTCTGAGAACTAGAGACCAAGGGGAATCCAAGATGGGGTGACTTGTGGGGCTCTGACCAGGTTCTGTTACCCAGAATCCTTTGCAAACCTCAAAATTTGGCTAAAAAAACACGTTTTCCTCACATTTCGGTGACAGAAAGTTCTGGAATCTGAGAGGAGCCACAAATTTCCTTCCACCCAGCGTTCCCCCAAGTCTCCCGATAAAAATGATACCTCACTTGTGTGGGTAGGCCTAGCGCCCGTGACAGGAAATGCCCCAAAACACAACATGGACACATCACATTTTTTGAAAGAAAACAGAGGTGTTTTTTGCAAAGTGCCTACCTGTAGATTTTGGCCTCTAGCTCAGCCGGCACCTAGGGAAACCTACCAAACCTGTGCATTTCTGAGAACTAGAGACCTAGGGGAATCCAAGATGGGGTGACTTGTGGGGCTCTGACCAGGTTCTGTTACCCAGAATCCTTTGCAAACCTCAGAATTTGGCAAAAAAAACACGTTTTCCCAACATTTTGGTGACAGAAAGTTCTGGAGTCAGAGAGGAGCCACAAATTTCCTTCCACCCAGCGTTCCCCCAAGTCTCCCGATAAAAATGATACCTCACTTGTGTGGGTAGGCCTAGGGCCCGTGACAGGATATGCCCCAAAACGCAACATGGACACATCACATTTTTTTAAAGAAAACAGAGGTGTTTTTTGCAAAGTGCCTACCTGTAGATTTTGGCATTTAGCTCAGCCAGCACCTAGGGAAACCTACAAAACCTGTGCATTTTTGAAAACTAGAGACCTAGTGGAATCCAAGATGGGGTGACTTGTGGGACTCTGTCCAGGTTCGGTTACCCAGAATCCTTTGCAAACCTCACAATTTGGCTAAAATAACACGTTTTCCTCACATTTTGGTGACAGACAGTTCTGGAATCTGAGAGGAGCCACAAATTTCCTTCCACCCAGCGTTTCCCCAAGTCTCCCGATAAAAATGATACCTCACTTGTGTGGGTAGGCCTAGCGCCCGTGACAGGAAACGCCCCAAAACACAACGTGGACACATCACATTTTTTTAAAGAAAACAGAGGTGTTTTTTGTAAAGTGCCTACCTGTAGATTTTGGCCTCTAGCTCAGCCGGCACCTAGGGAAACCTACCAAACCTGTGCATTTTTTAAAACTAGAGACATAGGGGAATCCAAGATGGGGTGACTTGTGGGGTTCTGACCAGGTTCTGTTACCCAGAATCTTTTGCACACCTCAAAATTTGGCTAAAAAAACACGTTTTCCTCACATTTCGGTGACAGAAAGTTCTGGAATCTGAGAGGAGCCACAAATTTCCTTCCACCCAACGTTCCCCCAAATCTCCCGATAAAAATGATACCTCACTTGTGTGGGTAGGCCTAGCATCCGTGACAGGAAATGCCCAAAAACACAACATGGACACATCACATTTTTTGAAAGAAAACAGAGGTGTTTTTTGCAAAGTGCCTACCTGTAGGTTTTGGCCTCTAGCTCAGCCGGCACCTAGGGAAACCTACCAAACCTGTGCATTTCTGAGAACTGGAGACCAAGGGGAATCCAAGATGGGGTGACTTGTGGGGCTCTGACCAGGTTCTGTTACCCAGAATCCTTTGCAAACCTCAGAATTTGGCTAAAAAAACACGTTTTCCCCACATTTTGGTGACAGAAAGTTCTGGAGTCAGAGAGGAGCCACAAATTTCATTCCACCCAGCGTACCCCCAAGTCTTCCGATAAAAATGATACCTCACTTGTGTGGGTAGGCCTAGGGCCCGTGACAGGATATGCCCCAAAACGCAACGTGGACACATCACATTTTTTGAAAGAAAACAGAGGTGTTTTTTGCAAAGTGCCTACCTGTAGATTTTGGCTTCTAGCTCAGCCAGCACCTACGGAAACCTACCAAACCTTTGCATTTTTGAAAACTAGAGACCTAGTGGAATCCAAGATGGGGTGACTTGTGGGGCTCTGTCCAGGTTCTGTTACCCAGAATCCTTTGCAAACCTCACAATTTGGATAAAATAACACGTTTTCTCCACATTTCGGTGACAGAAAGTTCTGGAATCTGAGAGGAGCCACAAATTTCCTTCCACCCAACGTTCCCCCAAATCTCCCGATACAAATGATACCTCACTTGTGTGGGTAGGCCTAGCGCCCGTGACAGGAAATGCCCAAAAACACAACATGGACACATCACATTTTTTGAAAGAAAACAGAGGTGTTTTTTGCAAAGTCCCTACCTGCAGGTTTTGGCCTCTAGCTCAGCCGGCACCTAGGGAAACCTACCAAACCTGTGCATTTCTGAGAACTAGAGACCAAGGGGAATCCAAGATGGGGTGACTTGTGGGGCTCTGACCAGGTTCTGTTACCCAGAATCCTTTGCAAACCTCAAAATTTGGCTAAAAAAACACGTTTTCCTCACATTTCGGTGACAGAAAGTTCTGGAATCTGAGAGGAGCCACAAATTTCCTTCCACCCAGCGTTCCCCCAAGTCTCCCGATAAAAATGATACCACACTTGTGTGGGTAGGCCTAGCGCCCGTGACAGGAAATGCCCCAACACACAACATGGACACATCACATTTTTTGAAAGAAAACAGAGGTGTTTTTTGCAAAGTGCCTACCTGTAGATTTTGGCCTCTAGCTCAGCCGGCACCTAGGGAAACCTACCAAACCTTTGCATTTCTGAGAACTAGAGACCTAGGGGAATCCAAGATGGGGTGACTTGTGGGGCTCTGACCAGGTTCTGTTACCCAGAATCCTTTGCAAACCTCAGAATTTGGCTAAAAAAACACGTTTTCCCCACATTTTGGTGACAGAAAGTTCTGGAGTCAGAGAGGAGCCACAAATTTCCTTCCACCCAGCGTTCCCCCAAGTGTCCCGATAAAAATGATACCTCACTTGTGTGGGTAGGCCTAGGGCCCGTGACAGGATATGCCCCAAAACGCAACATGGACACATCACATTTTTTGAAAGAAAACAGAGGTGTTTTTTGCAAAGTGCCTACCTGTAGATTTTGGCTTCTAGCTCAGCCAGCACCTAGGGAAACCTACAAAACCTGTGCATTTTTGAAAACTAGAGACCTAGTGGAATCCAAGATGGGGTGACTTGTGGGACTCTGTCCAGGTTCGGTTACCCAGAATCCTTTGCAAACCTCACAATTTGGCTAAAATAACACGTTTTCCTCACATTTTGGTGACAGAAAGTTCTGGAATCTGAGAGGAGCCACAACTTTCCTTCCACCCAGCGTTCCCCCAAGTCTCCCGATAAACATGATACCTCACTTGTGTGGGTAGGCCTAGCGCCCGTGACAGGATATGCCCCAAAACGCAACATGGACACATCACATTTTTTGAAAGAAAACAGAGGTGTTTTTTGTAAAGTGCCTACCTGTAGATTTTGACCTCTAGCTCAGCCGGCACCTAGGGAAACCTACCAAACCTGTGCATTTTTTAAAACTAGAGACCTAGGGGAATCCAAGATGGGGTGACTTGTGGGGTTCTGACCAGGTTCTGTTACCCAGAAAATTTTGCACTCCTCAAAATTTGGCTACAAAAACACGTTTTCCTCACATTTCGGTGACAGAAAGTTCTGGAATCTGAGAGGAGCCACAAATTTCCTTCCACCCAACGTTCCCCCAAATCTCCCGATACAAATGATACCTCACTTGTGTGGGTAGGCCTAGCGCCCGTGACAGGAAATGCCCAAAAACACAACATGGACACATAACATTTTTTGAAAGAAAACAGAGGTGTTTTTTGCAAAGTGCCTACCTGTAGGTTTTGGCCTCTAGCTTAGCCGGCACCTAGGGAAACCTACCAAACCTGTTCATTTCTGAGAACTAGAGACCAAGGGGAATCCAAGATGGGGTGACTTGTGGGGCTCTGACCAGGTTCTGTTACCCAGAATCCTTTGCAAACCTCAAAATTTGGCTAAAAAAACATGTTTTCCTCACATTTCGGTGACAGAAAGTTCTGGAATCTGAGAGGAGCCACAAATTTCCTTCTACCCAGCGTTCCCCCAAGTCTCCCGATAAAAATGATACCTCACTTGTGTGGGTAGGCCTAGCGCCCGTGACAGGAAATGCCCCAAAACACAACATGGACACATCACATTTTTTGAATGAAAACAGAGGTGTTTTTTG
Organism: Pleurodeles waltl; assembly: GCF_031143425.1. Taxonomy (NCBI): domain Eukaryota; kingdom Metazoa; phylum Chordata; class Amphibia; order Caudata; family Salamandridae; genus Pleurodeles; species Pleurodeles waltl. Next base: position 1,008,328,116 of record NC_090446.1, on the reverse strand, counting down.
CAAAGTGCCTACCTGTAGATTTTGGCCTCTAGCTCAGCCGGCACCTAGGGAAACCTACAAAACCTGTGCATTTCTGAGAACTAGAGACCTAGGGGAATCCAAGATGGGGTGACTTGTGGGGCTCTGACCAGGTTCTGTTACCCAGAATCCTTTGCAAACCTCAGAATTTGGCTAAAAAAACACGTTTTCCCCACATTTTGGTGACAGAAAGTTCTGGAGTCAGAGAGGAGCCACACATTTCCTTCCACCCAGTGTTCCCCCAAGTCTCCAGATAAAAATGATACCTCACTTGTGTGGGTAGGCCTAGGGCCCGTGACAGGATATGCCCCAAAACGCAACATGGACACATCACATTTTTTTAAAGAAAACAGAGGTGTTTTTTGCAAAGTGCCTACCTGTAGATTTTGGCTTCTAGCTCAGCCAGCACCTAGGGAAACCTACAAAACCTGTGCATTTTTGAAAACTAGAGACCTAGTGGAATCCAAGATGGGGTGACTTGTGGGACTCTGTCCAGGTTCGGTTACCCAGAATCCTTTGCAAACCTCACAATTTGGCTAAAATAACACGTTTTCCTCACATTTTGGTGACAGAAAGTTCTGGAATCTGAGAGGAGCCACAACTTTCCTTCCACCCAGCGTTCCCCCAAGTCTCCCGATAAAAATGATACCTCACTTGTGTGGGTAGGCCTAGCGCCCGTGACAGGAAACGCCCCAAAACACAACGTGGACACATCACATTTTTTTAAAGAAAACAGAGGTGTTTTTTGTAAAGTGCCTACCTGTAGATTTTGGCCTCTAGCTCTGCCGGCACCTAGGGAAACCTACCAAACCTGTGCATTTTTTAAAACTAGAGACCTAGGGGAATCCAAGATGGGGTGACTTGTGGGGTTCTGACCAGGTTCTGTTACCCAGAATCTTTTGCACACCTCAAAATTTGGCTAAAAAAACACATTTTCCTCACATTTCGGTGACAGAAAGTTCTGGAATCTGAGAGGAGCCACAAATTTCCTTCCACACAACGTTCCCCCAAATCTCCCGATAAAAATGATACCTCACTTGTGTGGGTAGGCCTAGCGCCCGTGACAGGAAATGCCCAAAAACACAACATGGACACATCACATTTTTTTAAAGAAAACAGAGGTGTTTTTTGCAAAGTGCCTACCTGTAGGTTTTGGCCTCTAGCTCAGCCGGCACCTAGGGAAACCTACCAAACCTGTGAATTTCTGAGAACTGGAGACCAAGGGGAATCCAAGATGGGGTGACTTGTGGGACTCTGACCAGGTTCTGTTACCCAGAATCCTTTGCAAACCTCAAAATTTGGCTTAAAAAAACACGTTTTCCTCACATTTCGGTGACAGAAAGTTCTGGAATCTGATAGGAGCCACAAATTTCCTTCCACCCAGCGTTCCCCCAAGTCTCCCGATAAAAATGATACCTCACTTGTGTGGGTAGGCCTAGCACCCGTGACAGGAAATGCCCCAAAACACAACATGGACACATCACATTTTTTTAAAGAAAACAGACGTGTTTTTTGCAAAGTGCCTACCTGTAGATTTTGGCCTCTAGCTCAGCCGGCACCTAGGGAAACCTACCAAAACTGTGCATTTCTGAGAACTAGAGACCTAGGGGAATCCAAGATGGGGTGACTTGTGGGGCTCTGACCAGGTTCTGTTACCCAGAATCCTTTGCAAACCTCAGAATTTGGCTAAAAAAACACGTTTTCCCCACATTTTGGTGACAGAAAGTTCTGGAGTCAGAGAGGAGCCACAAATTTCCTTCCACCCAGCGTTCCCCCAAGTCTTCCGATAAAAATGATACCTCACTTGTGTGGGTAGGCCTAGGGCCCGTGACAGGATATGCCCCAAAACGCAACGTGGACACATCACATTTTTTTAAAGAAAACAGAGGTGTTTTTTGCAAAGTGCCTACCTGTAGATTTTGGCTTCTAGCTCAGCCAACACCTAGGGAAACCTACCAAACCTTTGCATTTTTGAAAACTAGAGACCTAGTGGAATCCAAGATGGGGTGACTTGTGGGGCTCTGTCCAGGTTCTGTTACCCAGAATCCTTTGCAAACCTCACAATTTGGATAAAATAACACGTTTTCTCCACATTTCGGTGACAGAAAGTTCTGGAATCTGAGAGGAGCCACAAATTTCCTTCCACCCAGCGTTCCCCCAAGTCTTCCGATAAAAATGATACCTCACTTGTGTGGGTAGGCCTAGCGCCCGTGACAGGAAACGCCCCAAAACACAACGTGGACACATCACATTTTTTGAAAGAAAACAGAGGTGTTTTTTGCAAAGTGCCTACCTGTAGATTTTGGCCTCTAGCTCAGCCGGCACCTAGGGAAACCTACCAAACCTGCGCATTTTTGAAAACTAGAGACCTAGGGGAATCCAAGATGGGGTGACTTGTGGGGTTCTGACCAGGTTCTGTTACCCAGAATCTTTTGCACACCTCAAAATTTGGCTAAAAAAACACGTTTTCCTCACATTTCGGTGACAGAAAGTTCTAGAATCTGAGAGGAGCCACAAATTTCCTTCCACCCAGCGTTCCCCCAAGTCTCCCGAAAAAAATGATACCTCACTTGTGTGGGTAGGTCTAGCGCCCGTGACAGGAAATGCCCCAAAACACAACATGGACACATCACATTTTTTGAAAGAAAACAGAGGTGTTTTTTGCAAAGTGCCTACCTGTAGATTTTAGCCTCTAGGTCAGCCAGCACCTAGGGAAACCTACCAAACCTTTGCATTTCTGAGAACTAGAGACCTAGGGGAATCCAAGATAGGGTGACTTGTGGGGCTCTGACCAGGTTCTGTTACCCAGAATCCTTTGCAAACCTCAAAATTTGGCTAAAAAACACGTTTTCCTCACATTTTGGTGACAGAAAGTTCTGGAGTCAGAGAGGAGCCACAAATTTCCTTCCACCCAGCGTTCCCCCAAGTCTCCCGATAAAAGTGATACCTCACTTGTGTGGGTAGGCCTAGGGCCCGCGACAGGATATGCCCCAAAACGCAACGTGGACACATCACATTTTTTGAAAGAAAACAGAGGTGTTTTTTGCAAAGTGCCTACCTGCAGATTTTGGCCTTTAGCTCAGCCGGCACCTAGGGAAACCTACCAAACCTGTTCATTTTTGAAAACTAGAGACCTAGGGGAATCCAAAATGGGGTGACTTGTGGGGCTCTGACCAGGTTTTGTTACCCAGAATCTTTTGAAAACCTCAAAATTTGGCTAAAAAAACACATTTTCCTCACATTTCGGTGACAGAAAGATCTGGAATCTGAGAGGAGCCACAAATTTCCTTCCACCCAGCGTTCCCCCAAGTCTCCCTATAAAAATGATACCTCACTTGTGTGGGTAGGCCTGGCGCCCGTGACAGGAAATGCCCCAAAACACAACGTGGACACATCACATTTCTTGAAAGAAAACAGAGGTGTTTTTTGCAAAGTGCCTACCTGTAGATTTTGGCCTCTAGCTCAGCCGGCACCTAGGGAAACCTACCAAACCTGTGCATTTTTGAAAACTAGAGACCTAGGGGAATCCAAGATGGGGTGACTTGTGGGGCTCTGGCCAGGTTCTGTTACCCAGAATCCTTTGCAAACTTCAAAATTTGGCTAAAAAAACACATTTTCCTCCTATTTCGGTGACAGAAAGTTCTGGAATCTGAGAGGAGCCACAAATTTCCTTCAACCCCTTGTTCCCCCAAGTCTCCAGATAAAAATGAATCCTCACTTGTGTGGGTAGGCCTAGCGCCCGCGACAGGAAATGGACCAAAACACAACGTGGACACATCACATTTTTTCATAGAAAACAGTGCCTACCTGTGGATTTTGGCCTCTAGCTCAGCCGGCACCTGGGGAAACCTAGCAAAACAGTGCATTTTTGAAAACTACAAACGCAGGTGAATCCAAGATGGGGTGACTTGAGAGGCTCTGACCAGGTTCTGTTTCCCAGAATCCTTTACAAACCTCAAAATTTAGCTAAAAAAACAAATTTTCCTCACATTTTGGTGACAGAAAGTTCTGGAATCTGAGAGGAGCCACAAATTTCCTTCAACCCCTCGTTCCCCCAAGTCTCCAGATAAAAATGAATCCTCACTTGTGTGGGTAGGCCTAGCGCCCGCGACAGGAAATGGACCAAAACACAACGTGGACACATCACATTTTTTCATAGAAAACGGTGCCTACCTGTGGATTTTGGCCTCTAGCTCAGCCGGCACCTGGGGAAACCTAGCAAACCAGTGCATTTTTGAAAACTACAAACCCAGGTGAATCCAAGATGGGGTGATTTGAGAGGCTCTGACCAGGTTCTGTTTCCCAGAATCCTTTACAAACCTCAAAATTTAGCTAAAAAAACAAATTTTCCTCACATTTCGGTGACAGAAAGTTCTGGAATCTGAGAGGAGCCACAAATTTCCTTCAACCCCTCGTTCCCCCAAGTCTCCAGATAAAAATGAATCCTCACTTGTGTGGGTAGGCCTAGCGCCCGCGACAGGAAATGGACCAAAACACAACGTGGACACATCACATTTTTTCATAGAAAACAGTGCCTATCTGTGGATTTTGGCCTCTAGCTCAGCCGGCACCTAGGGAAACCTAGCAAACTAGCGCATTTTTTAAAACTAGAAACCCTGGGGAATCCAAGATGGGGTGACTTGTGGGTCTCTGACCAGTTTCTGTTTCCCAGAATCCTTTGCAAACCTCAAAGCCGGGGGGGGGGCAGAATAGCCTAAAATAAATTTGTCCCCCACTCCCCCCCAACCACCCCCCCGGGAGCGACCCTTGCCTATGGGGTCACTCCCCCTGCGTGACATTGGCGCCCCAAAAAAATCCCCGGTGCCTAGTGGTTTCTGCCCCCTTGGGGGCAGAAATGGTATAAATACAATTTGCCCCCCAGGGGAGCGACCCTTGCCTAATGGGTCGCTCCCCATCTCTAAAAAAAAAATAAAAAAAAAAAACACAAAAAATGTGCCCTGGAACCTAGAGGTTTCTGCCCCCCCTGGTGGCAGATCGGCCTAATAACAGTAGGCCGATCTGCCCCCGGGGGGGCAGAAATTGCCTAAAATAAATTTGCCCCCCCAACCCCCCCCCAATCGCCCCCCCTGGGAGCGACCCTTGCCTACGGTGTCGCTCCCCCTGCGTGACATTGGCGCCAAAATAAAAAATACCCGGTGCCTAGTGGTTTCTGCCATCCTGGGGGCAGATTGACCTAAAATCGGCCGATCTGCCCCCAAAGCGGGCAGAAATGGCCTCAGTACAATTTGCCCCTCCAGGGGAACGACCCTTGCCTAAGGGGTCGCTCCCCATCTCTAAAAAAACAAACAAAAAATAAATAAAAAAATTGCCCTGGCGCCTAGAGGTTTTTGCCCCCCCCCCTGGGGGCAGATCATCCTAATAACAATAGGCCGATCTGCCCCCAGGGGGGGCAGAAATGGCCTAAATACAATTTGCCCCTCCAGGGGAGCGACCCTTGCCTAAGGGAACGCTCCCCATCTGTAAAACAACAACAACAACAAAAATCCCCGGTGCCTAGTGGTTTCTGCCCTCCGTGGGGGCAGATCGGCCTAAGTAAAATGGCCGAATATAAATTTGCCCCCCAGGGGAACGACCCTTGCCTAAGGGGTCGCTCCCCTTACGTGAAAAACAAAAAACAAAAACAAAAAAACTCCCTGGTGTCTAGTTGTTTCTGCACCCCTTGGGGGCAGATTGGCCTCATAAAAATAGGCCAATCTGCCACCAAGGGGGGCAGAAATGGCCTAAATATAATTTGCCCCCTAGGGGAGCGACCCTTGCCTAAGGGGTCACTCCCCACCTCAAAAACTCAAAACAAAAAAAAAAAAAAAAGTATCCCTGGTGCCTAGAGGTTTCTGCCCCCCCCGGGGGCAGATCTGGGGGCAGAAAAGGCCTTAAAAAAAATGCCCCCCCCTGGGACTGACCCTTGCCCAAGGGGTCGCTCCCTTATGCCAGTTTCATTTTTCAAAAAGACAGCCCTGGTGTCTAGTGGGCGTTTTGACAGCCGGATTGCTTTACAAACCGGCTGCCAAAACGCAGAGAGAGACTTCAAAGGGAAGGAAATACATTTACTTCCCTTTGAAGCCTCTCTGCCTCCTCCACGTGATCGGAAGAGAAATGCTTTGCATTTCTCTTCCGATCATCGCGCTGGAAGCTGAGCTTCCAGCGCGAAGGAGGAGGCATTGTGATTGTCAGCGCGCGCGCGCGCTGATGTCACAGAGGGGGGTGGTGGGGTCGGGGTGGAAGGGGAAGGGCTTCCCCTTCCATCCCTGACTTGGGGGGTTGGGGGGGTAACCCCACAGAGGGAGCGCTAGCGCTCTCTCTGGGCTGGGTGCCCAGGACATAATGGTTACGTCCTGGGCACAGCAGCACTGTGCCGCAGGACGTAACCATTACGTCCTCGGCACAGAACCGGTTAAGCAAGACCATTGTTAGACCTGACAGCCTTAGGGTGGTCAGCCCTAACTTTTTGCCTGGCTTCCTCTACTTTTTGGACACTGTTTATGCTGGTTATAAGACGCTGCACACTTTACTTTAGCCAGGAAGAGTTTCTTAAACACAGACGGAAGGTTTGGAGGGGGTTTGGGAGTGGAAGAAGAGGTAGTGGTTGTAGGAGGTGTACGTCTGCTGAATTTGGGTGAAAGTGCATGGGACGGAGGCTGTTGTGAGGTGGATGGCTGTTGGGTGGGTGTGTGCCTGCGTTTGTGTAATTTGGGAGGAGGGCTCACAGACACACTGGAGAGGGCACAGGGGATGTGTGAATGGTAGTTGGGGTGGTGATTGCACGTGAGCGGTGTGTGGTGATGGGTGTGCTGGTGATGGAGGTAGTGGATGAAGATGTAGTGCATGCAAGTGTGAGTGGACACAGACAGGGAGGGAGGAGGAGGACGTGGAGGAGGGGGACACAGTTGATGCAGTGGATGTTGGTGTGTCTGCATGGGGATGGTTCTTTTGTGAGTGCCTGTGGGATGTGTGGTGCTTATGTTTGCCATGTCCACTCCTGTGTGTTGACTAGTGTGCATGCTGGTCTGATGGTTTGCTTGGGATAGGCTGAGGTACAGGGGATTGGGTCTGGGTAGAGGAAGTGGAAGGGGGGAGGCTGGACACAGGGACAATGGCTACCATCAGTGCTGAGGCCAGAGCCTGAAATGCTCTCTGTTGGGCTGCCACGCCAGAATGAATGCCCTCCGGGTATGCATTTGTTTGCTGCAAATGCCTCTCAACCCTGGATGGCATTCAAAATGGTTGATTACCCAACAGTGAAGGATCTCAGGAGGTCAATAGCCTCCTCACTAAGGGCAGCAGGGCTGACTGGGCAGGGCCGCAGGTGCCTGGGGCGAAGGAGATGCCCACCCTCCTGGGTGAGCGGGAACCGGAAACTCAATGAGGGGCTGCTGGGCTGGTGGTGCTGGTAGGGGGGGGTGACAGCTGCATCTGTTGTTGCGGTTGGCACAGAGGTGCCTGCCACCTCAAGGGAGCTCCTATCAGAGGAGGAGTTGCTGTCGCTGGTGTCCCCTCCTGTCCCCGTCGTGGAGCTCCCCTTGCCCTCCATCCCACTTGTGCCCTCTGACTCCATTACTTCACCCTCCAGGGCCATGTGTGTTGCCGCTCCCTCCTGCTCCGGTGCCAATGCTCCTCTGCCAGATGATGCTAATGCACATAAGGACAGGGTGACAAAACAAAAAGAGGGGGAAAGACAGAGGAGACACACGGTCAATGCCTGGAACACCACTACCGTTGGCGGACACAACACACAGGGAGCAGCCCTATGCACTAAGCCATGCACTAACAGTGCAGGGGAAAAGCACATGCCCAAGGGGGACTCTGTCTAGATCCATTTCATGCACAGCTGGAACCCATGGGAGTCTGACTAGGTGTAGAGGGCAAATACCACCTTTGTGGTTGGGGTGGGAATGAGCCTGCAAATCAATGGATCTACCTTTGCGTATCTGCCCTGGCCCAGGGGAACCCACAGCCCACCTCCCCCATCCAGACACCTCATCAAGAGAGCAGAGTAAGCTGAATGAGAGTGTACTCACCCCCTGGTGGCTGCTGTGATGCCCTCAAGCACCCATCCAACTCAGGATATGCCACCGCCAGGATCTGGTACATCAAGGGGGTCATGGTGCGACGGGCACCCCTTCCACGTTGGGAGGCCATCCCCAGCTGGAACTCTGCCATCTTCCTCCTCCAGCGGCGCAGGTCCTCCCATCTTTTCCGGCAGTGGGTGCTCCGTCTATGGTAGACCCAGAGGGTCCGCACTCCCTTGGCGATGGCACACCAAATACCCTTCTTCTGGTGGGTGCTGACCTAGAGGAATAGTGAAGTAAAAAAGGATGTTACTCTCTCATACAGTTCTTCTCACACATTGGCCACAAACCTCCCACCCTGTCCAAGAAATACATACACTGGCCATGGCATCAGGGATGTCACAGCCAATGTTCTCAAACGTGTTGTCCAGAGTGTTATCTGCCCTGCTGAAACACATGCACAGCTACATCGTTTTCCCTCAGGAGGAGGATCAACCCACAGTGAAGGGTGACTTCTAGGCCCTTGGACATATACCCAATATCATTGGTGCCATTGATGGTATAGATGTGGCATTTGTCCCCCCGCAGGAATGAACAGGTGTACAGAAACCGGAAAAGCTATCATTCTATGAATGTGCAGATGGTGTGTTTGGCAGACCAGTACATCTCCCATGTGAATGCCAGGTATCCTGGCTCAGTGCATGATGCTTACATTTTGAGGAATAGCAGCATCCCTTATGTGATGGGGCAACTCCAGAGGCACTGTGTGTGGCTAATAGGTGAGCCCAAGGTCCCCACACAGTTTAAATAGGTGTCTGGGTAAGGGAGGTTCCCTAATGTTTGGAGGATGTCTAATAGTTGTCCCTCAACATCTGCAGGTGCCTCAGGTTACCCCAACCTGTCATGGCTACTGACCCCAGTGAGGAATCCCAGGACAAGGGCAGAGGAACGCTACAATGAGACATGTGGGCGAACTAGGAGGATAATGGAGCACACCTTCAGCCTCCTGAAGGCCAGATTCCGGTGCCTCCATCTGACAGGTGGATCCCTATACTACTCACCCAAGAAGGTGTACCAGATAATCGTGGCATGCTGTATGTTGCACAACCTGGCTTTGCAATGCCAGATGCCTTTTCTGCAGGAGGATGGGCCTGATGCTGGTCTTGTAGCAGCTATGGAGCCTGTGGACAGTAAAGAAGAGGAGGCAGAAGAAGAAGATATAGACAACTGAAACAACATAATCATGCAATACTTCCAGTGAGACACAGGTAGGAGGGTGGCACTGCTTCCCACATCTCATACTACTGTAGGACATAGCATAAATTTGCCTTGTTACCTCTGTGTATAGACCATAACATGTCACTTTGCCTTTCCATTTCACAGATCTGGGTCCCACTTTGTGTCCTCTGCTATGTTTACTGCTGCCCAACAACTGTGTAACATTGGTATGTGAACATGTACATTGACGTTGCTATATTTCTGAGAGGTTGCTATTACACATTTCTGAAAATACAGACTGACTCCAGATTGATTTGTGATTCAAGGGTGTTTATTTCTGTGATAATAAGTGGAGGGGTGTGTGCAATGGGCTGGGGTGATGGTGGAGGAATGTCCATGGTAGAGTTCAGTCTCTAGGTCTCACAGGTGCATTGTCCATGGGGGCATAGTAAGGGGAGAAATGACAGTTTAAGGTGGACAGGGTGACAAAATGGGACAGAAGGGTGACAAACAGGAGGGTCTAATTTCCTGGCGGGGGTCTTGGCAATGTTCTCCGTCTTGTTCCTGGATCTCAGGGACTGTTTGCGGGCCGGTTCTCCTTCTGCAGGGGGTGGGGTGCTGGTGGCCTGTTAGTCCTGTGGCGTTGCTTCCTGTCCACTAGCGCCGGCGGAGGTGGAGGGCTGTTCATCGTCCAGGCTAGTGGCAGGGGCCCGTTTTTGTCCCACTGTGTCCCTCATGGTGTTGGCCAGGTCTGCCAGCACCCCTGCAATGGTGACCAGGGTGGTGTTAATGGACTTGAAGTCCTCCCTGATCCCAAGGTAGTGTTCCTCCTGCAGCCGCTGGGTCTCCTGAAACTTGGCCAGTACCGTGCCCATGGTCTCCTGGGAATGGTGTTATGCTCCCATGATGTTTGAGAGTGCCTCGTGGAGAGTGGGTTCCCTGGGCCTGTCCTCCCCCTGTCACACGGCAGTCCTTCCAGCTTCCCTGTTGTCCTGTGCCTCTGTCCCCTGAACCGTGTGCCCACTGCCACTGACCCCAGATCCCAGATTGTCTTGAGTTGGTGGGTTTGCCTGGGGTCAAGGTAGTGGTGGACACACTGCTGATTGACTTGTCCTGGGGACAGTGGCATGGGCCCGCTGGGTGGGTGCTGTGGTGATGTTTCCTGAGGGGGGGAGGGTCTGTGGTGGCTTGTGACAGTGGCAGGGGAACCAACTGTCAGAGGTCCCTGATGGGCCAGGCTGGTCATCTTGATCCAGGTGTGAAGAGCTGCTTTAATCACTGTGGGCCTCTTCTGTGTGGTGACTGGATATGTCTGGCACCTCCTGTCCGGTGACGTTGGGTATGGGTCCTGTTGGGGTGTAAATGCATAGTTTTAGTATCTGTATGTGCCATCTTGTGCATTGGGTGAGTTACCCTCTACTCCTGTGCTTGTATTATTGTGTTTGCCCTTGTGTGATTGTTGTTTTGGGGTCTGGGTGGGTATCTGTACTGGACATGTTTTGGTGATGGGGGTCCATGCATAGGTGTTGCATGCAGGGCCTTGGTATTGAGATGGCTGGGTTGTGATAGTGGGCCATATGTGAGGTGTTGTAGTGATGGGGTGAGGGTGAGGGTGGGGGTATGTGATGGCATGCAGGTGGGGTGGGAGATATAATAGTAAATCTATGACTTACCAGAGTCCAGTCCTCCTGCTACTCCTGCGAGGCCCTCAGGATGCAGTATTGCCAAGACTTGCTCCTCCCATGTTGTTAGTTGTGGGAGAGGAGGAGGGGTCCACCGCCAGTCCTGTGTACAGCAATCTGGTATCTGGATACCACTGAACGCACCTTCCCCAGTAGGTCGTCCCACCTCTTCCTGATGTCATCCTGTGTTCTTGGATGCTGTCCCACTGCGTTGACCCTGTCGACGATTCTCCACCATAGCTCCATCTTCCTAGCAATGGAGGTATGCTGCACCTGTAATCCGAATAGCTGTGGCTCTACCCGGATGATTTCCTCCACCATGACCCTCAGAAAACCTGGGGTGTCCTTGAGGTGCCATAATGTGGTGTGGGTGATGTGTGAGGTGCTGTTTGTTGTGGTGTGTGATGTGTTGTGTTGGGGTGTGTTGTTTGAGGTGCGTGGATGTTGTATGAGTGATGATGTTGTGTGCCTGTGGATGCTGGTATTGTGTTTGCTATTCTCTCTCTCTTAGCTTCTTGAACAAAATGTTGTTGTAAGGGTTTGTGGGTGATGTGGGTGTGTGTTTTATAGTGTTGTGAGTGTATGGGTGTGGTGTGTGTATGTGTATCAGGTGTGTGTATTTCGAATTGTCCAATGTGGTTATGTTTTGTAAATGTGTGTGTATTTTGAGCGCAGTGGTGTGTACCGCCAATAGATTACTGCGGTTGAAAGACCACTGCGTTGATTCGTGGGTCGTGATAGTGTGGGCGTATTCTTGTTGGCGTGACGGTGTAGCTTTTGGTATCACCAGTTTATCACTGACCATTGGTGTGGCGGACTTGTGTGGGTGTCTGTATGGTGGCGGATTCCAAGATGTGGGTCGTAATACCTGGAGCGGATTTCTGCCGCTGCCACGGTATGTTGGCAGCCTTCAGCATGGCGGTAAGCAGGATTTACCGCCAGGGTTGTAATGAGGGCTATAGTTTGGTTGTTGTTCCAATGGTACATCCAAGTACATTGTTTCATTAAAGTTAATGCACCAAAGCGTGTGTTTCGCCTGAAGCAACTTGCAAAAGGAAAAGGTTCAATTTGCACTTATCTCATTCAATAAGTTTCTTCTAAAGTAAAATGCCATGGTTTAATGGTGTTGTTCTCTTGGGTAGAATTTCTTCCCATCACAGTGCTGTTGAAACGAGAATTGCACAACCAGTTATAAGCAAGGTATTTGGAAATCCAACAAGCAGACTTGCAAACAGTGAACTGAAGACTGAAGGAATGATTATGAAAATAGCTTAAAAGCCTGTGAAGAGGCCATCTTCAGGAAGAACTTAAAAATGTGGCTCTTTGGATGACGGCCCTCCCCTCCCCCAGCGCCTTGAGACCCTCACAGGTGAGTAGCCGTGCTTTACAAATACAGATTGATTGATTGAGGCCAAATCCAAGGGTTTTAATAACATTATTTATGCTTGATGTGTTTGATAAATAGAAGATGGTGTAAAGTAAGCAAAATGGGCAGGAAATTGTGTCTCTAATAGTCACTGGATTTCAGATGAAGAGCAGGCTGTTTGCAAGGTAAATGCTTCTTTCACATCGCTTAATAACACCACTTTTTGTGTTATAATGGCAACATGCTTATTTAATTACCTAAAGCACATATTGACTTTGGCTAGCTTTGCCCATGATACACATTGAGACAATGTATTCCACAGAGGATCCAGTGTAATACCACAACATTTTACTGTTTTATGAACTGATTAACGTGAAGGTCAAACCGGGAGTCATCCCAGAGCAGCTTATATTTGTATTTATTGGATGAGAGGCACTCACAAGGAGTTTGTGATAAACAAAATGAATGGAGCAGGTACTGTGAGTAACTTACAGGCAAGAAAGGCGTTCAAAAGGTTTCAGTGCCTGTTCAGAGTGATAATGAGAGAAGTGAATACCCTAGTGTTTTGGTGCTTTCAGATGTGCTTATGAAAGTGGGATTGGTTTTTTATCCAGCAACAAAACCAATCTAGGGACTTGTGATTTAAGAAAATGAAAATCATTGATTGGCAGGTGATTACTACATGTAAGAGAGCCATATGATGTTGAATTTCTGTCACAGAAAATGGGGTTCTCTGTATCTCTTCTATGGACAAAATGGTGCACCGTGCTTCTTTTTAAGTGTTCGTTATCTGTCTTGGGATCAAATTGCAATGATCACATACAGCATTTTCGAGAACGAACAGCTAAGAAACAGGAACAAACTAGGAGAAATAGAGATCTCTTCTTGTTGTGCACCTTTTATGCTACCCCTGGGTTGGCACAGGAATCTGAGCCATTCCCAGCCTTGTAAATCTGGGAATACATCAGATTCCATTTGAGTTGCGTGGAAACACCCACAGCAACACCCACAGAAAGCCCCTGTAACACAGAGTAATGCATGAAAGGGGGCCATATTTAGAAGGCCATGAAAAGCCACGCGAGATGGCATTGCATGGCCTTGTAAATATGGTCAGGCATACTGTGCTGCCGAAACGTTTAAAAAAAGTTGTTGATTGGCTTCTTGTTAAAACTGCAGCATTAGTTTCACTTGTTGAAACCAGCACTGGGTGTAATACTTGAGACACAACAGGCTCCTTAGTCCACAGAATGGGACTCACAATTTTAACATATCTCTTCCCACAGCAGTTCCTAGAGAGTAGAGGGAGGACTTGCGTTCTACGATAGAGGCACCTTGGTATCGATGGGGGTCTGCTGAACAGAATAGGCCACATAAAGCTTATTGATGTGTTCAAGCAACACATTTCCTTTCTTCTGTGGACCAGGCAAAGGCAGCAACATTATTGCTGCAGAGCTTTCTATTCCAAGGAATGAAGAAGGTGGTTTGTAGGATTGTCCAAAGACTTTTTTCAGGAATCTTTTCAAGAACAAACTCTCCCACTTTCAGGAGCAACCTATCAGCAGCTTTGGAACTCTGTCTTTGTTGGTGACAGTGTCAGAGTTCTTTACATTTGAGGTTTAGTTCTAGTTTATTGAACAGTGTGCAACAGAGCAAAGATTGATAATGCAACAGGTGATTTTGATTAATCTACCATTCCAAGGACAGCAAAATCAAGCACATACATCAGTACTTCCATACATCAGTACTTCAAAAGCAATTCCTATGGAGTATGACCACTTAATACTCCCCTAGGCAGGTGATTTAGTGCTCTCTGAATCCTACACATGCTGTGCAGAAATGTCAATCCTATATCCAATACCCTAGAGACCATGTTTGATTCCAGATGAAAGGGATGTAAATATAGCAGTCGTACTCCCAGGTCATACTCCCAGAAGAGATATAGCATCCATGAACACCTTGGTGGCAAATGAAGGAACACTGTCTGATTGAGAGGTAAGAACTGCTCCCATTTTTGCTAGAACCTGCATTTCTTTTTATAACTACTCTGGCAGTGGAGTCTTTTGTGGCTAAAATCAAAGGAATTTGGAGCATAAGTCGACCACAATGAGGAGATAATGGGGCTGATTCTAACCCCGGCGGTCTTCGACCGCCGGGGCGAGGGTCGGCGGGAGCACCGCCGACAGGCCGGCGGTGCCCCGCAGGGCATTCTGACCGCGGCGCTTTGGCCGCGGTCAGAAAGGGTAAACCGGCGGTCTCCCGCCGGTTTACCGCTGCCCTCAGAATCCCCCATGGCGGCGCAGCTTGCTGCGCCGCCTTGGGGGATTCTGACCCCCCCTACCGCCATCCTGTTCATGGCGGGAAAGCCGCCATGAACAGGATGGCGGTAGGGGGGGGTCGCGGGGCCCCTGGGGGCCCCTGCCGTGCCCATGCCAATGGCATGGGCACGGCAGGGGCCCCCGTAAGAGGGCCCCGCAAGGTATTTCAGTGTCTGCCTTGCAGACACTGAAATACGCAACGGGTGCTACTGCACCCGTCGCACCTTCCCACTCCGCCGGCTCGACTACGAGCCGGCATCCTCGTGGGAAGGGAGTTTTTCCCTGGGCTGGCGGGCGGTCTTTTGGAGACCGCCCGCCAGCCCAGGGAAAAACTCATAATACCCTCCGCGGTCTTCTGACCGCGGAGCGGTATTATGGGGGCGGAATTCTGGCGGGCGGCCTCAGCCGCCCGCCAGAATTAGAATCACCCCCAATGTATTTTGATTAACATTCAGAATTAGCCTGATATGGTCCAGGAAAATTAACTCAAAGTTTTTGATCAAAGCTAGCAAGAGGAGTCTGTTGTTCTTGCAATAGTAGAGTTGTTTATTTGTTGGCAACCATTACAGTGTTGCACATATTTTTGGTAACCTTTGGTAAATATGGCCACCAGTATTAATGCTGCAGCATTGATACAGGTAAGCTAATGCCTGCATGAGCCAAAGCTATCTCCTCAGGTGCTGCCCTGATTAGATCTCATTTAACTTGCTCATTAGAAATATGTCTGTCTCCTACTACAGGTGTGAAAACCATAGGAACATGGAGCTTTCTCCCCTTTCGACTTTGCATGTATTACTACTAAAATGCCTGCAGCAATCTGATTTTGGGACCGCGGTATAGGAGACACCTTAAAGCCTTGCACAGTTAATTTATATCTGAATTTGCTACAAATGTTCTCTTTTGCATGAATTACTTCAATCTTATGGACCATGATGTGTTGTACATTGACCAAAAGAAACTTGTCCTGTAGAACAGCTACCTTTGCTCAAAGTTTAATTGTTATTGACTTTGAAACTCTGAATCCATTTCAGCAGCAGTCCTGTAAATCTACATTGTATCTTCAGACACAGAATGCAATATCTGACATAGTAAGTGTTGGAGCTGTAGCGTAAGCAGCAGAGGATTTAATTTTAGAAATTGTGCATGGTAATCATCCACATTGTTAGTGTGCTTACTTAGCTTCTTGAAGGTGCCATTCTCAAAACTTCACTGCACTGCATCAGAAACCATTGAGTATTTATGCTTGTTGCCAACCACAGACTGTGCAGAACCATCTATGTAAAACACAGCATACAGAATTTTCAGAATATTTTTGGTGAATTGCAACCATTGTTGCATTTGAAGTATAGAGTCATATTCAACCTTTACATATGTAGTTTTAAAGAAGTGATAAAACCCAGAACAGGTTTCTATCACTAGTTGAGCAGAGCCACCTGTGTAGAATATGCTCTGATGATAAGACTGAATGGGTATGGCTTTTGGCGATGAAGGAACATAGGGGGTCATTAGCCCACCAAACTCATTGCATGCTTTTGCCGCTGGGACATTGGGTGGAAACAGTGTTTCTGCGTGCTGGCCCAGCGGGAAACAGGGCCTTTACATTTATGTCAGCTCCTAATGCAGCTGGTGCCAATGTGGCAGTGCGGCAGGTGCAGCAGCACCCGTAGTGCATTTTACTGCCCGTAATTCAGGCAGTGAAATGCACAACAGGGATGTGTATAGGGGCCCCTGAACTGCCCATGCCAAGTGCATGGGTAGTGCAGGGGCCCCCAGGGGGGCCGGGTCACCCATTCCCAAAGCCTTTCCCTGGCTGTGTAAACCGCCCAGAAAAGGGTGGCAGAATGGGACTCATAATCCGCAGGGTAGCGCTGCTTGCAGTGCTGCCCTGTCAGATTTAAAACGCCGAGACTGCCAGGTTCCTGGTGGCAGCAGCTGGGTTGTGGCGGCGTTTCCACTGTGGCGTCTCGCTGCTGTCATAATATGGCAGGCGGACCGCCACCGTGAGTCTGGCGGTCCAAGGACCATCAGACTCATAGTGAGGCCCATAGTGTGCATTTGAGAGAGACTATTTTCATATAAGGAACCCTCCTCAAATTCAAATTCAGGCAAAACACATTATTTTGAGAGGATGGGCATAATTTATTTACCCCGCAGAGTGTGGCTATAAGCTTACCTTGACCACCAGTGGATCCATGCATCAAAACATTTGCCTAAATAATTAATGTGTTTCAAAATTATTTCTATGTTGTATGTGCTATGTGTTGTGTGTCAGAAGGTACACTGATTTTATTAGAAATCTCACCACTATCATTGGCATGCATTAGTTTACTAGTGATGACACTAATTGATGGTGTTATGTATGCGTAAAAACAGTATGTGCTTGGAAAAATGTAATATGTATGTGTTGGTTGAAATATGTTTTCTGTTGAATCTTTAGCAGACTAAGGGGGTCATTACAACATTGGCGGTAAAAGCCACTTACCGCTGTGCAGAAGACCGCCAACACACAGCCGCGGCTGCGGAATTACGCCACAGCTATTATGACCCACATCTCGGAACCCGCCAAAATTCAGACACCCACACAAGTTCGCCACACCAAAGGTCAGGTATAAACTGGCGAAAACAAAACCTCCACCGTCACGCGAACAGAAATACGCCCACACTATCACGACACACAAATCCACGTGGCGGTCTTTCAACCGCGGTATTCCGTTGGTGGTGCCCACCTCCGCGCTCAAAATACACACACATTTACAAAACACATCCACATTGGACAATTCGAAATACACACACCTGAGACACATACACACACCACTCCCACACACCCAATACAATATAAAACACACACCCACATCACCCACAAACCCCTACGACAAAAATTGAGAACGAAGCACAGAGAGAGACACCACCAGCAAGTACAACAGCATCCACAGGCACATAACACCATCACCCACACAACTTCCACGCACCTCACACAACACACCACTACATATCACCACACTTATCACCACACACACCACCCCACACATCACCTACACCACCCCATGGCACGGCAAAGACACCCCAGGTCCTCGGAGGAGGAGCTCAGGGTCATGGTGGAGGAAATCGTCCGGGTAGAGCCACAGCTATTTGGATCACATGTGCAGCACACCTCAATTGCAAGGAAGATGGAGCTATGGCGAAGAATAGTGGACAGGATCAACGCAGTGGGACAGCACCCAAGAAATCGGGAGGACATCAGGAAAAGGTGGAACGACCTACTGGGGAAGGTCCGTTCCGTGGTCTCAAGACACCACCTGGCGGTTCAGCGGACTGGCGGCGGACCCCCACCTCCTCACCCACAACTAACAACATGGGAGGAACAGGTCCTGGCGATTCTGCATCCTGAGGGCCTCGCATGTGTAGGTGGAGGAATGGACTCTGGTAAGTCAAATCTTAACTATTACAACCCCCACCCTACCTGCATGCTATCACATACCCCCACCCTTGCCCTCACCCCTATCACTCCAACACCTCACAAATGTACCAATATCACATACCTGCCATCCCAACACCAAGCCCTGCATGCAACAACAAAGCATGGACACCCATCACCAAAGCATGCACACTGCACATAGCCATACACCCCCCTAAACCTTCATCACACAAGGTCCCACACAGGAATGCCAGCTCTGGGGGACACGGTCACCCACCCATTGCACACCATGCCACACACAGATGCAATAATCATGCCTTTACACCCCTACAGGACCCCTACCCAACGTCACCAGACAGGAGAGTCCAGACATGTCCACTCCACCCACAGAAGAGGCCCACAGTGATGACAGCACCTCTGTCCAACTGGATCTAGATGACCAGCCCGGCCCATCGGGTGCCTCGAGACAGTCGGTTCCCCTCACACAGGCACAGGCCACCACAGACCTTCCCCCCTCTGGAAACACCAGCACAGCACCCACCCAGCGGGCCCATACCTCCGTCCCCAGGACACGTCAATCAGCTGTGTGTCCACCACTACAGGGAACCCAGGATAACCCACCACCCCAACAACAACAGGGACATGGGGGCAGTGGCAGTAGGCACACGGTCCAGGGGACGGAGGCACAGGAACACAGGGGAACTGGGAGGGCTGCCAAGCGACAGGGGGCGGACAGGCCAAGGGAACCCACTCTCCACGAGGCCCTCTCCTCCATCATGGGAGCATACCACCACTCCCAGGAGACGATGGCAACGGTACTGGCCAAGTTTCAGGAGACCCAGCGCATGCAGGAGGAACAGTATATGGGCTTCAGGGAAGAACTCAGAACCATCAGCTCCACCCTGGGCACCATCGTAGGGGTGCTGAAGGAAGTACTCAACACCAGGAGGGACAGTGTGGTACTCCAAGGGGCCCCAGACACTAGCATGGACGATGAACTGCCCACCACCTCCGCCGGCGCTAGTGGACAGGACGCCCCTCCACAGGACCACCACACCAGCACCCCACCTCCTGCAGAGGGAGAACCACCCCGCAAACGGTCCCTGAGATACAGGAACAAGACAGAGCACGATGACCCCCGCCAAGAAATGAGACCACCCTGATTGTCATCCCACTGTCCCACTTTGTCACCCTGTCCATAATTAAACTGCCCCAGCTCCACTTCCTATGCCCATATGGGCAATGCACCTGTGAGACTAATAGACTGGACTCTGCCATGGACACTCCTCCGCCATCACCCCTCACCATTTAACTTCCCCCTCCAATATTTTGCATTTAAATAACACACCTAAAGCACAAAATTATCTGGAGTCTGTCTGTGATTTCGAAATAGTGTATTTGCAATTAAAGTGACAAAATGTTCTTGAAATAGTAATGTCAACATACCTATGTCACACAGCTCTAGTCCATGAGGAATGTAAGCAGATGACACACGTTGGGACCCACATCTGTGAAACCGTAAGGGAAAGTGACAACTCAGTGACCATACACTGGGTGAAAACGACAGACAGGATAGAGGTAGTAGTGTAAAACTACATGTAGTAGGCAGGAATGTATTCTCACCTGTGTTTCACTGGAAATATTGCTGGATCACTGAGTCCCTGTTCTGCATGTCTTCTTCCTCTGCTTCATCCTCATCGCTGTCCACAGGCTCCACAGCTGCCACAACACCACCATCTGTACCATCCTCCTGCAGAAAAGGCACCTGTAGTCGCAAAGCCAAGTTGTGAAGCATACAGCAGGCCAAGATGATCTGGTACACCTTCTTTGGTGAGTAGAATAGGGATCAACCTGTCATATGCAGGCACCTGAACCTGGCCTTCAGGAGGCTGAAGGTCCGCTCAATCACCCTCCTAGTTCGCCCATGGGCCTCATTGTAGCATTCCTCTGCCCTGGTCCTGGGATTCCTCACTGGGGTCAGCAGCCATGACAGGTTGGGGTACCCAGAGTCACCTGCAAATGGCGAGGGACAACTGTTAGACACACACTAACTTGCAGGGATAACCCCAGACAACCATTCCCACTGTCTTGCTTCCAGGGGCTCACCTCATAGCCACACACGGTGCCTCTGGAGTTGACCCATCACATAAGGGATGCTGCTATTCCGCAGGATGTAGGCGTCATGCACTGAGCCAGGGAACATGGCATTCACATGGGAGATGTACTGGTCTGCCAAACATACCATCTGTACATTCATAGAATGATAACTCTTCCGGTTTCTGTACACCTGTTCACTCCTGTGGGGGGGAGGAACCAAAGCCACACGGGTCCCATCAATGGCACCTATGATGTTGGGGATATGTCCCAGGGCATAGAAATCACCTTTCACTGTAGGCAAATCCTCCACCTGAGGGAAAACGATGTACCTCCGCATTTGTTTCAGAAGGGTAGACAACACTCTGGACAATACGTTGGAAAACATAGGCTGGGACATCCCTGATGCCATGGCCACAGTTGTTTGAAAAGACCCACTTGCAAGGAAATGGAGCACTGACAGCCCCTGCACTTGAGGGGGGATTCTTGTGGGATGGCGGATTGCTGACATCAGGTCTGGCTCCAACTGGGTACACAGTTCCTGGATTGTGGCACGGTCAAACCTGTAGGGATTATCAAATGTCGCTCCTCCATTGTCGACAGGTCCACCAACGGTCGGTACACCGGAGGATGCCGCCATCTCCTCACATGTCCCAGCGGACGGTGCCTATGAAGGACAACAGCGACCACAGAGTCAAACAACTCAGAGGTACGTACCCACAGTTTACACAGAACACCAATCATACACAAAAGGTGGCCTGTATGTGTGTTGAGACTAGGCCTAGGTATGTGTGACGCAGTATAAAATGAGGCCATGTGGGCCCCTGAAATGGCGGCTGCCTGACCTCTAAAGAGGGACAATGGGATGTGAGGTAACTGCGCTGGCGTTGTACACCGTTGTGGTAGGCAGTCGGAGACCGCAGCACAATGCTGCATTGGTTAACATTGGACCCTATGGGTCCCAGGAGCCAATGACTATGTACGCCGGCGGTGATGGTACGCACTGCCATGCACGTGACCACCGCGGACGTGACCGCCAATTTCTATCTGTTCAATAACTCAATAGCTGATTTTCGAAAGGAAAGGACCTACACTGCAAGTGTTGCTGTGACTTCAGTCTGGAAGAGACAATGGCTCGTGCGTCTGGGGAAAGGGCCCCTGCCTTTACATCGGAGGAGTTGGAGAAGCTCGTTGATGGGGTCCTCCCCCAGTACACGCTACTCTACGGTCCTCCAGACAAACAGGTAAGTACACAGGGAGCATGTTGTATGGGCTAAGCCTGTGTGGAGAGGGCTGGATGTAAGAAGGAAGGAGGCAGAGTGCTGCGTGCATGAAAGACGGTGGGTGCATGTGCCACATGGCAAGGGTAGGGATGGGGGCCACTCACTTTGACGGTGCAGTTGGAAATGACTTCTCTTCTTCCCCTGTACATTTCATGTAGGTCAGCGCCCACCAGAAGAAGGATATTTGGAGTGCCATCGCCAAGGATGTCCGGACCCTGGGGGTCTACCACAGACGGAGCACCCACTGACGGAAAAGATAGGAGGACATTCGCCGCTGGAGCAAGAAGACGGCGGAGGCTCAGCTGGGGATGGCCTCCCATCGTGGGAGGGGTGCCCGTCGAACCATGACCCCCCTGATATTCAGGATCCTGGCGGTGGCCTACCCGGAGTTGGATGGGCGCTTGAGGGCATCATAGCAGACACAAGGGGGTAAGTACACTCTCATTCAGTTGACCTTGCGCGCAGTGGAGTTGTCTGGGTGGGGGAGGAGGGCTGTGGGTTTCCCTAGGCCAGGGCGAGTTCCGTAGGCTAGGCCCCTCCGTTAGGCATGGCCCTGTGGCCCCCCACCCCACCTGTGTAGAATGCCAAGTACAGCTATTAATGCCCCTGTGTCATCTATGTGTGCAGATGTCATCCATAGCCTTGTAGGCCATTTCCCAGGAATTGCACTGTAGATCCCAAGAGCACAGCGTAGTGCAGGGGGCTTCTGTGTCTGTCTTGTCCGCCAACGGTAGCGGTAATCCATGCACTCAACATGTCTTTATTCTGTCTCCCCCCCCTTTTTGTAGTCTACCTGTTCTTGTGTGCATTAGCTTCATCAGGCGGAGGAGCAGTGGCACCGGAGCACGAGGGAGCTGCATCCCACATGGCCATGGAGGGCCACACTACGGACTCTGAATTCACCAGTGGGACGGAGGGCGAGGGGAGCTCCACGGCGGGGACAGGAGCTGAGACCAGCGATACGGACTCGTCCTCTGATGGGTACTCCCTTGTGGTGGCGGCAACATCTGAGCCCCCCGCATCTACAGGTATAGCTGCCACCCCCCCTACCAGCACCGCCCTCCCAGCAGCCCCTCAGCCTTGGCCCGTGCCCGTTAACCCAGGAGGGTGGGCATCACCTTCGCCCCAGGCACCTCAGGCCCTGCCCCAGTCACCCCTGCTGCCCTCAGTGAGGAGGCCATTGACCTCCTCAGGTCACTCACTGTTGGGCAGTCTACCATTTTGAATGCCATCCAGGGTGTAGAAAGGCACTTGCAAAAAACTAATGCATTCCTGGAGGGCATTCATTCTGGTCAGGCGGCTCTTCACCGAGATTTTCAAACTCTGGCCTCAGCACTGATGGCAGCCATTGTCCCTGTGTCTAGCCTCCCCCCTCCAACTTCCTCCACCCCGACCCAATCCCCTGTACCTCTGCCTATCCCAAGCACACCATCAGACCAGCCTGCACACACCTCACCACACAAGGGAAGCTCAGGCAAACATAAGCACCACACATCCCACAGGCACTCACGCAAGCATCACACACATGCAGACACACCAACATCCACTGCCTCCACTGTGTCCCCCTCCTCGTCTTCTCCCTCCTCCCTCCCAGTCTTGTCTACACAAACACCTGCATGCACTACCTCTACAGCCACTACGTCCCTCACCAGCACACCCCGCTCACGTGCAGTCACAACCCCCACTACCATTCACACGTCCCCTGTGTCCTCTCCCAGTGTGTCTGTGACCCCCCCTCCGAAGATACACAAACGCAGGCACACACCCACCCAACAGCCATCCACCTCAAGACAGCCTCAAGCGCATGCACCTGCACCCAAAGTCACCAAACGCACACCTCCTACTACCACTACCTCTTCCTCCACTCCCAAACCCCCTCCAGCTACCCGTCCCAGTGTGTCAAAAAGAATTTTCCTGTCCAGCCTTGACCTTTTTCCCATACCTCCCCCACCCCGTCCATCTCATAGGTCCCGAAGTAGCACCTCAGCGACAACATCTCCGGGACCAGTGGTGCCTGTAGTCACAGGTATGTGGAGTGCACCGGCCACCAGGACAGCCAGTGTGGCACGGAGCCACAGCACAGCCAGTCCCCCCCCTGTGAAGCATCAGAAGTTGGCCAGTGCCCGGCGGGAGAGGGGGAAGACTCCAGCCACCAAAGCCGCTCCCAGGGGTCCGTTGGGAGTGTGGAGTCAGCTATTACACCTCCCAAGGTGGGGAAGGGCCAAAAGAAACCCGGCAAGTCTGGGAAGAGCAGCACAGCGGAGAAGACCACCATCATCCCCGCTGCCCAGGAGGCCACCGCCAGCCCCATCCCAGCTGCTCAGGAGGCCCCCGCCAACCCCAGCCCAGCTGTCCAGGAGGGCCCCGCCAGCCCCAGCCCAGCTGCCCCAGAGGGTCCCGCCAGCCCCAGCCCAGCTGCCCAGGAGGACCCCGCCAGCCCCATCCCAGCTGCCCAGGAGGGCCCCACCAGCCCCAGCCCTGCTGCCCAGGAGGCCACCACCAGCACAAGCCCCGCTGGGCCATGATGGACCGCCAGCACAAGCCCCGCTGAACAGGGCACCGCCAACTCAAGCAAGTTCAAAGACCCCAAACTCCAAATCTCTATCTGCACCCAATGGGAAATTACACTTACAAGCCTTTTCAGGGCACCCCCAATGTTATCCTATGGGAGAGATATACCTTGCAATAGTAAAACAAAAAAAAGAAATTAGCAGTATTTCACTATCAGGACATGTAAAACACACCAGTACATGTCCTACCATTTAACTACACTGCACCCTGCCCATGAGGCTGACTTGGGCCTACTTTAGGGGTGACTTACAGGTAATAAAAGGGAAGAGTTGGGCCTGGCAAGTGGGTGCACTTGCCAGGTCGAAAATGGCAGTTTAAAACTGCCCACACAAACACTGCAGTGACAGGTCTGAGACATGATTACCGAGCCACTCATGTGGGTGGCACAATCAGTGCTGTAGGCCCACTGGTAGCATTTGATTTACAGGCCTTGAGCACACAAAGTGCACTTTACTGGGGACTTGTAAATCAGATACGCCAATCATGGAGAAACCAATCACCAATACAGTTTAGACAGAGAGCATATAAGCTTTAGCACTGGTTAGCAGTGGTAAAGTGCCCAAAGTCCTAAAGCCAACAGGTCAGAAAAAAATAGGGGGAAGAAGGCAGAAAATATGGGGATAAAACTGAAAAAAGGGACATGTCCAGCAAGCTAATACTTGAAGTACCTGCCCATCTTTATTGGGAACACCGTATTGAAGCTGGAGATGCTGAGTAACTACTTCCCTGTAATTGGCTCCTATTTCAAAAGGGGCCACCATATGAAGGGACACAAGTAGAATGGATGCAAAGATTTAGAAAACTCACATAGCGGGGAAAGCCCTTTTCAAAGTCAATGACAAACCTATAGCAGTAAGTGCTCCCGTATTCTCTGAAGGAGGTAACAATGATTACTTCCAACGTCTCCGTAAGGACCAAGGAATGATTTACATGTAGTGTATGTAAAAAAGAAACTTCTTAAAGATAGCCAAAATATCTAGGTCTGGTGTGGGCACCAATGGTGCATAAACTGAGTCTCTAGCTTACCTCTACATTGTTTGTTTTCACACTCACTGGTGAAACTAGTGGACTTAATTCAATGCACCAACTCTTGAATGTGAAAGACAGGTTTTTTGTAAGCCTGCAGAACCCCACCCAATACATAGTTGAAGTGGTGTCAATGCTTTTGGGTCTAGGCACACCGTGGTGATTGGATCGAAACCTTTTGTTTTTCTCAATACCACACACAAATTGGACTAAGAAAAAGACACTTTAACTAAAAAGTGTGTTTATTTCAACAGGTACACCCTGTCGCTTAGCAAATATAAAACAACCATACTGAATATAAATAAAGCTACACAAAAGCATGTTGGGAACAACAAGATCTAAAAACCTAGTACACTAAAACTACTACTAACAGCTACACTAGGAAAGCATGGAGTTGGAAAAACGTGCATATAGGTTTTCTAGGGAGAATCTGCACACTGTATATCTGTTTACAGCCAAATGCTGTAATATCAGTAGTTGGGAGGCCCGGTTCCCAGTGAACTGTGCACTGCATCAAAATCAACTCCTCCCGGACTCGGAGGCAGACAATGGCAGCATCTCTGGCAATAAAGATCATCTCTGGCAGTATCTTGCATGATATTCCCTTGTGGTCGACCTCTCCTATCAAGTGGTTGAGTGCCAGCCCTTCATAACATATGTTATGTAAAATGGAATTTCCAACATCACCTTAGGAATTTCTAGTATAACCAATAAGCATTAAAATGCTAGTCTAAGAGGCACTCTGATAAACAAATAAGGTTAATATGTAACAATTCAGACTGAGTTGTTTTGGCTGTTGTTCTTATTTGAACTTGAAATTGAAATAACAATTTTTATTTGCCCCAGACTGATATCATATCAGATGTCTTGTTGATGTCTATGTCTGAGTGACTTGA
This sequence comes from Pleurodeles waltl, assembly GCF_031143425.1. Classification (NCBI taxonomy): domain Eukaryota; kingdom Metazoa; phylum Chordata; class Amphibia; order Caudata; family Salamandridae; genus Pleurodeles; species Pleurodeles waltl. The sequence goes on along the minus strand of NC_090446.1, from coordinate 1,008,302,205 downwards.
CATTTTCACATACTCTTGGAAATGTAAGGACAGACAACATCTGTGTCAAAGGCAGACATGTTGATGATTCTGACGAAGTACAGGAAATGCAAACTCAGTCTACTTAAAATGGAGTCAGGCCTTATAATCTTTATGTGACTATGTTCTGATTGTGTGATTTATGTCTGTCCAGTGCTGACATCAGGGATCTTCTTTTCATTTGTCTTTCAGTTGTAGCTCTCCATGGTGGTGCATATTTTTGTTTGTTCTCTTTCCCACGTCTCCCCCTCACCTCCCATTCCTGCTTCAATTTTATTTTCTTGTAAGTACTTTTTGGTGAGGTTTTACACTTTTACTGGCAACTCACTCTTTGCTCTGAATTTCAAAGTGGCCACCGGTGTATTGTGATATATAGGCATCGCCAACCTTTTTGGAATGTGTTTTATTTGAGAAAATACCATGTAAATATTGAATTTTATTTTTCTTCAGATAAACACTTTCCAAAATGGCCTCTGTGGGCTGTGCATGCTTTACAATATCCTAATAGAAGTGTATATTGCTTTGGACATTCTTTAATAGTATTTGAGACAATAATATTCAAAGATGCCTGCTGTAGTGTGTGCATGTGTTGTGACATCATGATACTGAGCAGGACACACTGTCCCTTTTTTATTTTATTATTTTTCCTCTACCAAATGGAACAAGCATTGGCAAGCCAAATAGCTTGCCACCTATTTTCAAAAGGCAAAACTACAGCTGAGGAGAACATCTTCCTCTGTGGTCGAGGTTGTCCTGCACTTAACCATTCCAGGCTCTAGCCACTGTATATATTTCTGGGCTTCACTCAATGTACTGGGACACCAGTAAAGCTTTGTTTGTTCCAAAGTGCAAATGATTTGTCAAAGCTTTAATTTACACCTGAAACAGCCTCTGAACTGCTGAATCATATAATAGGGGTGAGGTTGTGCATAACAGCCAGAACTGACAACTTTGGCGCTGGAGAATCAGATTTGAGTCTCGGTGTTGACTAAATATCCTCTGATTCTGGGAAAATCAGTACATTTTGTGTCATGTAACTGCACTCTAATACCTTCGGGTTAAGTTCATGCTATATAAAACTGCAAATAAAATTCTCTCTATGTTTGCAGTGGCTATTCAGACAGTAATTAGAACCCTCTCCATCATAGATATAAACTGAAGAATCACGTTCACTTTCTAACTAAATGACATGAACAGCCCACTAACTTGAAAATATGCCCTTCTATTTGATTGTGGAGAGTGAAATAGAACAGTGGTTCACAACCTTTTGACTTTTAGGGACCCCTGCTGTATCATTACTGGAATCCAGTGAACCTTACAGACTCATTACAGGAAGACAGGGAACAAACATTGTTGATGATTTGAAATGCAAAACAATACACAAAAAAACAGAATCAAGCATTCATCAAACACATACACAAATGATAACACATTTTAAATTGAAGCCACATATCGTCCATACTGTATTCTGTTTGATGCACCTGCACTGCTCCCACAAATCAATCTGAGAGTACTAATTTAATTTTTAGCCTCCTATTTCAAAGTCCTTGACATGTACACTTGGGCTTAAATTGTTCATTTGTACATTTAGCCACTTTATTTATAGACACTTTATTAATTTGTTAATATTATTTAATTTTCTAATCAGTTGTGGACTCCTTGTGGCAGCTTTGCAGACCCCCAGGGGTTTCTGATATAGAAAACAATAAATTAGAGAATACTGAACATAATCATTTTCACAGTACAAAAGGATATCTGTACCTTAGCGCTTAGATGACTCGTCAAGGGTATGATGTGCTCTATGAATACAATTTGAGGACAATACCATACTATTACTAGGTTGTGATTAACCTGCTGTGCCAGTCTCTACAGGCCAATGAGCTGCACTTGTTGAAGACTGTTGGGATGCTAGCTTAGAATAAAGAGTTGAAAAAGCAAAGTGACTTTAAATAAATTCAGCATTTTCATGTGTTTATTACTTCTTTGGCCCAGAAAGGGCTCTTATTTTCATAGATTATTCTAAACCCCTTTTTACTGATTGGGTGCCTATTTCAGTCTAATGTTGTGGTTATTTTAAATGTCCATTGTTTGTATGGTTCCCCTTTCCTGTCATTTGCCCTGGCTTGTGCTTCTGTGCATCATTTGTAAAAAACGTTGATAAAGGCAGTAGATCTTGCATAAGTGAAAGCTAATGGTTTTGCCAATGCTTGTTGCTAATTGTTTTTATACACAAACATATGTAACTCAAAATTAAAAGGCAAAAATTTGCTTTTTTTAAATCAAAGTCATCTTACCGCAATCTATGTATGGGATGGGCCCAAAAAGGAATAGAAGCTTTGAGTATGGAAGGCATGTGATGAGTATGAATGCCCTCAACATTAGTGCTCCTTGTTCGTACATAGATTCCCTGCGCAAGATATAAAACGTGGGTGGTATGACTCACCTGTCCAGCCAGATGGACATGGCAATATTTTGGCCTGTACATGATTGGTAGGTAGTTGCGACATAAAGACCAGGGTTTAGCTGGGATAGAAATAAGCGGGGCACCAAAATAAAAGTGTCCCCTTTAGTGAATTAGAAAGCGAAAAAGGTGCCCTCTGTTTGAAAATTGGGGCAGTTTTGAACTTTTAAAGAAATGCTTTATAAATACTTTGCAAGGTGTGGAAGACTGCCAGGATCTAAACTTCCTGCAGGCAAAGTTTGTTTTAATATCAGGGAAATCAATAGTAAAAACCCAGCTCAGCAGACTATAAAACACACCCTCAGACAGTCCTAAAACCAGCCCACACACTAACCTGTCAGACCAGCCCATTAGGAACTGCCTGATTGCCCTATAGGTGAGAGACCATAATAAACAAAGCATGGCCAAACAACAAATGTTGCTGTTTGATATGCGACCCAAGTAACCGAACCAGGGGCCAGATGTAGCAAAACGCCAATTTGCGACTTGCAAATTGCGAGTCCCTGCGACTCGCAATTAGCAACTCGCAAACTGGTATGCAGAACGGTGTCTCAGACACCGTCTGCGAGTCGCTATGGGGTCGCAATGACCCACCTCATTAATATTAATGAGGTGGGTCGCAAATTGCGGCCCCATAGCGAGTCTAGGCACTTGCAAACATGGAGGCCTGCTGTAGTCAGCAGACCTCCATGTTCGTGACTGCTTTTAAATAAAGCAGTTTTTTTTTTAAAGTGTAGCCCGTTTTCCTTAAAGGAAAATGAGCTGCACTTAAAAAAAAAAAAGAAACCTTTAGTTTCGGTATTTTTTCAGGGCAGGGAGTGGTCCCTTGGACCACTCCCTGCCCTGAAAAAATATTTGTGGGTCCATTCACAAAGTGGAAGGGGTCCCATGGGGACCCCTTCCAATTTGCGAGTGGGTTACCATCCACTTCAAGTGGATGGTAACTGCGACTCCATTTGCGACCGCATATGCGGTCGCAAATGGAATTGCATTCCACTCCGAATCGCAAATAGGAAGGGAACACCCCTTCCTATTTGCGATTCTGAAATGCATATTGCGAGTCGGTCCCGACTCGCAATATGCATTTCTGAATAGCAAAGAGGCTTTTGCGCCTCGCAAACGGCGATTTTCGCAGTTTGTGAGGCGCAAACCCTTTGCTACATCTGGCCCCAAAAGCCAATTGAACTGTGCAATGGAAAATTGCAGTGAAATCATATGAAAAGCCCAACATGTAAAGAGTGTTTATGGTGGTAGCCCTACATTCAAAGCACAGTTAGAAATATACAACGAACGTACGTATATGATTTAGTGCCCCATCTGCACAGGGATATTTACCAATGTTAAGATGACCTCACCATAAGAATAAAGAAAACTGAGGTGCAGTAATGGCCTATGATTCTTTCCACTGGTGGGATGGGTTAGATTTTGATAAGATTTCTGAAGTCCCAGATGACTGCCCAATTTAGCAGTGTGGAATTCCAGACACTGAGGTGGAGCCAAAGTCACATCGAATGCCCCCTCTCCAAATGCATTAATTTTGAGGGCTCGTTTAAATAAGGTATTATCAGTGTTTACAGGCACTTGTGTAGTTAGCATGTCCCCGTAAGGATATTTGATGCAGTGCTGGAAATGGAGCTGCAGAAAGCAATAGCAAGAAAAACACCATTGCAGAATTTGCTAGGTTAAAAATACACATGCAATATATATTATTGGGACTAGTTAATTCTTAGCTACAGCATTTTCGGTGACTGCTGATCTAGCTCCGTAAAAAAGCTATTTTTATCCAAAAGACCAAAATCCTCATTCCTTGCCTGGGGCACGTGCAGCACCAGCCACTCACAGGTATCTGGTGCCACACACGCCCTTATTTACATATGAAGTCATGACCGCTTAACGAAATCAGAAAGCCTACTTTCCATGTGGTATAATCGAAGCTGAATGTAATCGAACCTAGCGGAACAATTTCAGTCAACTTCACTTTGAGGAAAACTGAGCATGAATCCCAAAGTGAATGACATCATGTTTCTTCGCCACAAAACAGTGCACATTAACCAGTGTTTGAACAGCCGTCAACAAGTCTGTTAGGAGCAGTTCTTGTTTCACTTAGCTGGTGACTGCTCCTATCTGCCTTCATGTTATGCCTCACTTTAATGCAGTGCTTCCTTCTGCCCATGGAGGAGTTTGTGCAGAATTAATGCAAATATTGCTTTCAAAAGGATATTTATACACTACAATTCGGTCAATTCATTTCGTCTGATACACAGAACGCATACGTTTGACTGTCATGCATCACAAGAGTGACATAAACATGTAAGTAACAATACATATATTGTGTGCTTCAATATTACTAATTGTAAAGTGGAGCATCTAAATGTATTATTGAAGGTGCATACGCAATAGAGGTTTAATAATTCATATGTAAGTGTGTTCTAATGGTGATTTTAACATGTGGGATTTTGATACTGATATACATTTATATTTAGATACTTTGAATAAGGTGTTATGGTAAACTTCCATATTATCATGTTAATTCACGATTATTTTACAATTGTAATTGAAAATGCACGTGCAATCATGTAGTTTCAATGTGCATTGAAATGCCACGCTAAGTTAGCCTAACTAACAGGCCTGATTTGTGTAGATAACCCTCAATGTGGAGTTTGCTCTTGTTGCAATATTCGTATTTGCAGGTGCACCCATCTGAGTCTACAGCAAAGAATGGAATATTTTGTATCTGAGATAGCAGGATATGGGAGGATACTTCGGCAGGGACAAAGGAAGCACTAACTAATTGAGAAGTAAGACTCCCATTTGTGTACCATGCTCCAAGAGGCTCTTAAGGTCGTCCTGATGTTCCCGGAATGAGATCTTGAAGGGAATTGTCAATTTTAACTGTACAAAGAAGGTGGAACTTTACTGGTGTTGATGATGTGGATTTCTCAAAGGTTCAGTAAGGTTTAATTGGCACTTAGATGAGAACAGATACCCTTTCTCCTTTGACGAAAGCAGATTCCCCCAAGACTTAGAGGTGTACATACCTCTCTACTTTATCCTGTTGAGTGTCTTTGTGCTACAAAAAACCTATCAGAACTTCTACTGAGGTTTCTGCTATGCTGACACTTTCCTATTATTTCCATAATTTCCTATTTTTTCTATTATATTGCTGCAATCGAGATCCTTGTATGCCTTATGCTTGTGTGATTTAACTTAATTCAATGATTTGCTTCATCTTTGGTGATTCTGTACTTATAGAGCATGTTTTTGAGACTTAGCTACATATGTTTGGCCTTACATTTATAATACACCTTTAAACTTTACTCTCTCTCACCAACATTTAATGTGTGACTAAATAGGTTGCACTTTTAATTAATTTAAATTGTTGATTTCAGCTCCCTTCACCCCTCGAGACTCCTAAAAAGGTCAGTCGAAAGATCTAAAATTAGAAAATGGGCCCACAGCGTCATCACACCTTTTGTGCAATCCATTCATCTATGACAAATAAATTGATATTTTAAATGCCTGGGCTATTCTTAGCTGTAATAAAATAAATCCCTTTCAATGCATGTTATTACTTGTACAATTGTAACTCAGTCAATGTTGGCTACCCAATACCATGCAAGCAAACTACAGAAAGACTTGTTGTATGGGTGAGGTGAGACAGGAGAGCAGTTCACAGTCAGTTTACACCCATGACCCCCTGTTAGACCCTGACACATGCACGCAGGGGAACTAGCAACTTAAAAAATGGCACATTCAAAGCACGAACATTCATTAATGATCTTGAACAGTGACAAATTATGCTTCTGGGAAGTTCATGGGAGTTTTAATGTTTACATGTATTAATTTCCAAGCACAAAAGCATGAAACTGAAATGGGGTTCATGATTCATTATAGAGAATTTATAGGTGTACAACACTTTGCTGTGTTATGTGATGTATATGATGTGATATGTTTGTTACTGAGCCAACATCTAATCAAGACTTTGATTTAAAAACAATTTCCCATTGCTCTGTGCTTAAATTTGATATGTATGAGTTGTCTTTCCATTAATTTTGATTGAGTCCTTTCCTAGATTATTGACATCGGTGGTGGTAACCTATGTAATAGTGGGATCACGCGAGCATGCCTCCACAGCTACAATACAAGTCACCTGCCTGGCCTACTGGCATGTTAGTTTGCAACCAGGGAGCTCATATTGATCCATGTTAAGTGTACTATAATGTAGAAGATGATGAAAAAAGATTAGTTTAACCAAATCAAAAGAAATGTAAGGATGACAAAAAAACAGACTGCTTACAAATGTGCAGAAAGGAGAAGAGAATGGCAAATTATGGGCACAAGGACCAAAAGGAGAAATAATAATTCCTGTGTCAGTGAAATTTTGAAATGCACAACTGGCAACAATTAGATAACAGCAAGGAACTTGGCCTACACAAATTAGTGGGGACTCATCAAAGCCTGTTATGTGGATAACATATTGCACCCTAATTAAGACTCTGCAAGCAATAGCTAACTAATGCAATTGTTTGAGAAGTGGCAGAACACAATAGAAAGTGGTCAACCACATTCCAGGTAAGCTACAGCCTACAGAGAAGACATTCTGGTATTAAGATGAGTGTGATTGTTCAGTTACGAAGGGATACAAAATTGGTTATTACCAGTGAGGTTCAAGCCTCAGAATAAAAATACAATAGAACTTTCTACAGCTCTTACAGATGGTAAAATAAGTGATGAAGACATAGACCCAAGTTGTGTACCTCCCTTTGCAAACAAAATGCATATATAGCTACCAATTTAAAGGCAGGGCCTGAGGAGTTTTTTCTTCATCCAACAATCAAAAGGAGTTTTCTTTTACTCCAACAGCTATTATTTAAATCTTATTGAAATTTAACTTCAGCAAATGGATCCAAAAAACATTGCCATTTCTATCGAGCTCTAAAAGCATAACTTATATTCCAAACAATTTTGAAGATCGAGCTGAACATTCATTAAAACCAAAGATGATGGCCCTAATAGCAAAAGTGCAGTAGGTAAAACAAAAATACTGTATGATGATTCATGTGGCCTGTGTGGCACTCCAAATCAGAATCCTTCATACACCTCATTTAGGCCCAAATTTTGGAGGGCCTAACGCCTCCTTGTGCAACATTAGCGTCATTTTTTATGATGCTAATGTGGCTCAACAGGACCAAATTCACCATTCTATGAGACTCCACTGTGTTATTTTTAGTGGCTATTTTTAATGCCTGCACAGAACAGGCGTTAAAAGAGGGCACACCAATATTTATAGTGGGCCCCTATGTAATCCTGCAATGTACACAATAGGGTCAAAATGTTTATGCCATTGCCCCTAACCTCCGCCATGGTGAACCGTATGTTTAATATGGCACACACATGGTAGCATTAGTGGGGGGGGCGCTACTGGGCATAAGAAAAGTGGCGCTGCATATTTTGCAGCACCACTTTTCATAAATGTGGACCTTAGTGTAGGTGACAGTGCAAAAAGCTGCCAAATGGTCCCAAAAAGATAAGGGCAAAAAGAAACACAACAGAGAAGGACGAAGGCAGCCAGTCTGAAAACTGGAACTGATTCCATAGGCTGATGAAGATGGATGATGGCGTGGAAAATAACTAGGAAACTTGGTGACTCATTTAGTCTTGGAATTGCAAAAAATCAATGATCTGAAGATGATTCACTGAACCAGACTGGTAAACTCACAGTGGATCCTTTGATTTGTTACTTCCCATCAGCATAAGTAAAAGTATAGCCATCTCTATTTAACCATGGTGGAAGAAAGAAAAACAAAGGGTACCTGACAAAGCAACTAGAGAGATAATACAAGCTAAAAACTTCCAGAACTTCACAGAGAAAGCATGATAATTAGAATCTGATGCAAAATTCAAGAGCTCAGCAAGCTAATATAGTAGAATCTTTGAAAACATAGACTATATGGCAAGCTCAACAATACTGAATTTGTATCATACTGACAAAATGCACTACTAAATCTGTTGCCTGGTGGAAACCACCTTTGTCCCCACATAATTATGAGAATTTAAAAAAAGGATGTAAAGAAGAGGAAAGACTTGGTGAGGAGCCAGTGATAACAGCTTCTGAATAAAGCCAAATATTTATTTTTTGCATTGATTGACAAGTCAACCCTTTCAGAATAGAATGATGCCATTCCCTCACAATGTGTTAACTTATAAAAAGATTTTATTTGAATAGAGTCCAAAGCAACCAACTCATACCCTAAGATTAGTTGCATCCTTCAGAGTTAGCTTAAGGGTTTGGGGATGGAAGGGAAGAGCTGAACCACAGGATCAGCTTACCACGTGTTAGGCACAATCTCAAGTTAAAAAAAGCAACTATGATAATGAAGGCTAACATCCTTGGTGATGACATAGCTAGAAAAGCTTCTTTTACATAAAATTCGTGAAGTAATAATGATGTCCCCAAAGAGGAAAATAAGGATAAGAAAATCTAATTGGGTCAATCTTGATCTGAGATCATGGTGAAGGGACAGCTAGGAGCAAGTGTGCCAATGGAGACAAAATAATAAAAATAAACAGAATCATGGTCAGGTAAGGGAATTTCTGAGACTGTAAATTCAACAGCATCTTCCCACTGAGCCAATACATTATCCTAGTTGTTGCCTTCTGAGAGAGTCACTCCACAAAGAAGCTGCTCAGATCCAACAGACTATAAACAAAATTAACAGAAGCCTATGATAAAGAGTATTCCACTCAGTTCAGTTCATAATCTTTATTCGGCAAACATAAAAAAAACAGTAGGCCATAAAAGCACATAACTATATAGAAATCGTCATTGTAACACCAAATACATAGTAAGAAAAATAAAAAAATAAAAGATAAAACAGACAGTTTCCTTTTATACAGGTGCTTCTCGAATGCAAACAAGGCTTAACTTGTATGGCTTTTAAAATGTAAAGTGCCACCCTATGACACACATATGGGCTATTTAGGGTTAGCAGGAATTCCATTTCCACCAGGTGTGTTCTTATATTGAGTTCACTAAAAAGAGGTTTGAGATAACAGATTCTAAGATGTTCATAGAACTTACAAAATAAGATAAAATGCAAAGTGCTCTGTTTCCTAACCCAATCACACGGGCATTTAAGTAGCTCATGCAGGCAATACCCGATTTGGGGAAATGCTACTAAATGGTGCACTATATTCAGTCTTAATCTAATTAGGAAAAATCGGTGCTGCATGTCAGTAGCTGCAGAGAGATAACCATACCTAATTGCTTCCAGTGAATAGGACATGTATATACCAACAGTGGTTTTAGTAGAATAAATTGTCTTTCTACTATCTGCCTTATAGTGCACAAAAGTGTCCTAAATACATTTTTTGGATAATGTCAGCACATTCTCTGGATTTGAATTTATAGATGAATTAAAAACAGGTTTAAAAGTAAAATCAATAAAAGCAAGCCATGGTATACACAGGGCGTTGTCCAATTTCAGACAGTCTAAAATGAGTTCATTAGTGAAGACAGCAACTTCCTTAGACCATATACTGGGCCATAGAAGCAAGGGTCTCACCTAAACATCTTCTAGGTATTGGAAACCCACCTCCTGATGTATAACAATTCTCGTCTAGTTGTAAGGGTGTACTTTTTATATATCCCCACACTCCTAGACCATACGCTACTGTGGAAACAACTCTACTCCTATGAATATTCAGCATAATGCCTATGGGACGGCTCCCTAATTTACTGACAAATCTAGAAATGGCACCGGAGTTTGTTCTTAACTTGTTCCTATCCAAACAGATAAGCTGTTCCCACCGCTCATTACTTGAGAACAATACACCCAAGTAATTAACACAATTAATAGTACTATTCTCTGTATTCTGAATATAGAAGCTCTGGCCACATACCATAGTAATTGTTTTAGATTTATTAATCATCATGCCCCTAGATGTCATAAACTGCTCAAAACCACACATATGTTTCTGGAGCCCCACTGGTGTCCTGGAAATCAGGACAACATCATCAGCGTAAAGTAATGCAGGCACAGTGCATCCTGCCACGTGCGGGGATCAGCCTGTATTCCCTATAAGTGTTTATGTACCCCATTTATAAACAGGGAAAACAGTAATGGGGCAAGAGGCAACCTTGTTGGACATCTCTTCCGATCTTAAAAGGGGTGGTACATTCTCCCATTTGGCCAAAGTGAACTTTACATATTAGATCTCCATATAAAAGGACCAAGAAATTGATGATATACCTTGAGACATCCAGATCTAATAATGTAGGCCATAAAAGGGCATGTTCCAGTAGGTCAAAGGCACTACAGAGATCTGCAAAACAAAGGTATAGTGCACCTTCTTTGGCCTTGGTGTAATTCCCTATTATCAGGTCTAGATTAACACATTGCTCGATAGTGCCTAATATTTTTCTAAAGCCAAACTGAACAGGAGACAGAATGTTATTGTCCAGAACCCAATCATTTAATCTTGCCAAAATAACTCTACTAAATGTTTTCAAAGATGAGTCCAGCAATGATACTAGGCGATAATCTTTAGGGTCAGCGTTGTCTCCTTTTTTGAAAATAGGTATGAAAATGGAGGTGAACCAAGACACTGGGATATCCCCAGATACGGCCATATTAAACAACCTGGTCAAGACTGGTACCCAAAAATTATTGTTATGTTTAAAGATGGGAGGCCCCAGCTCAAATTGCCCAGTTAGATCAGCTGCCCTAGTCCTTTGCTTAAAAACTTCCAAATAGTGGTCCACCCATGCTGCACAGGCTACACTAGATCCCAGATCTGGGGGCACCCATTCAGACAAAAAGGGGGCATTTATTGTTTCCCAAAGCAATTTAACATTGTTTGTTTCCTTCGCCAGGGCTAGTTTCGACCATGCCTCTTCCCTCAGTTCTTTGTTCCCTTATGCTCCGAAACCTTCCTATATTCCACTTGTAGTGACTTATTTACCACTGGATATCTAGATAATGTCTGAAGGGCTAATTTGAGATTCCCCCTAGCTTTAGTGTAAGCATGGTTGAACCACCCTTTGTTATTCCTAGACCGCCTATGTTGTGGATAATGTGTCAAAAGGCCCAGAATATATGCAGTAATTATACTAAAATGGCTAATCAGCCATGGGGCTTCTATCCTCTTGTAAACAATAGGCAATTTCCTGGGGGCATCCTCGTATAACCTTCCGCAGAAAGTTGACCAGGTCGATATCTTTCCATTTCCGTCTCACCCCATTTGTTCTATGTATCTCAACCTGATTAGGGATAGTATAGAACATACCTTTGGCCCCCAGAAAGCAGTTGGAGGAATAATCGGATCATGATCACTAAGTGGAGTCAGACCAATGATATGATCTATAACAGATGATGAATTGGCACCTCTGTAGGTTGGTATTATCTCACCATTACCACCAAGCTAATGTTCCATTAGCGACAAGTCAAATGTGGACAACATCAAATTAAGGTCCTCGCCGTAATCATTATGGCGAAAATGATCATACCCTTCCCCTTTGGGGGTAGTAAACCCACAAGTCCGAGATAGAGGCCAGGAACAAGGCTGCATATTAAACTACCCAGCCCATAATATGATAGCATTAGAGCAAGTAGGGTATAAAAATTTGCAGAAACTTTGGCCCAGGGTGTAAACAAGTCTGCAATAGGTAGTAGAGTCAAAAACATAATTGTAATACTTGATTAAGACCACATCAGCCATTTTCATATACTTAAGCCAAAACAATTGGAAATAGGGGGACTCCCAAAAAGTATTTTTAACCACTACAGGATGTTTATTGCAGATAAGCACCAGGAGCCCTCCTTGTCCCTCCCAGATTGTGAAGGTGTAGCTGGCAGGAAGTATGAGGTAAATCCATGCATATAGACAGGGAAAACACACCATGTTTCTTGGATGCAGACCGCATCCAGTTTACTAATAAAGGCGCCCTGCTCTTCTGTCTCAATTTTACCACGTATGCCTTGAACATTCCATGTTGCAAAATAGTGACGCCCATTATTATTATCTGTAAACACTTTAGCCCCAGTCCCTACCTCTGTCAGAATGACTGGCCTTTGGACTACTTCAATCGATACCCCATCACAGTTGTTAATAATGGCCACAGAGTCCATACCATCTCTGCCCTGTGGGACTGTAGGTGCTTTGTTGGGACTCGTGACCGTCATTAGTTTAACAGTTCCCACAATACAGGACCTCATCGTCTGGCTGTCTATATAGGCCTTGTGAAACAGTCAGTCGTTCTCTGCCAGTGAGCACAATGCCTGATATTTATTGCTTAGTAGTAACAGGGGTGTAGTGTAGATTGTCGGTAAGTTCAATGCCTAGATGTACTGAGGGGAACATTGGCTGCACAGGTTGCAAATGTCTATAAAATGCACCGAACAGGAGCAATACTGGAGTGTTACTACCTTGGGGGTATAAAGAAGCCCTAGACAGGATGTCCCTCAAGAGACAGGGACTTCTAATGTTGATAATTATGCAGTCACCCCCAAAATCTTTTACTAGTGGTCCCACCCAGCCTACTCTCCGGGTTAAGATTATCTGATGGGCATAATCTATTTAACGTAAATTATCTTGGGCTAGCCAATGCATGTCCTATTTCTTCAAGGCCCTCTGGGATTCACTCTGATCAGGCCATAAAGGGGGGACATTAGCCATGATGATAACGTAGGGGCAATACTCTGGCAATAAGTTAACAGTAGGAAGATCTTCCCTCAAGTGTGGCTGGACACATACGGGTTTTTTGCGGGTTCAGAGTTTTCCAAAAATGGGGCCATTCGTATGCTTTAATATTTAGAGTGGGTCGTAAAGCCATCTGAAGTAAGCCCCTGCGGTCTCTTGTTAGTTATTGTATGCCACCCACTTGGTTGATCTACTTTGTGGGACTCCCTTAATTGCCCTTGTGTAGGGGCCCTATGTCCAGAGCTAGATACTCTGCCTATTCCATCTATTGGGTCTGTGCCCTGTAATATAACTGTGGGACCTGACTCATTATGTGTAAAATTCTGTGCAACAGTAATTTGGGAGTTGGAGGGCACCATAGGCAGAGAGAGCTTCTGACACATTGCCAGTATTTTCCCCACCTCCCCCTCAAGTTTATCCAGTTTATCATTAATTGGCCTAAGCAGGTAATCGAGGATAGATATAAAGTCATTCCAGGCTGTAGATTCAGTATTTCTAGGCATAATAGGGCCCAGATTGCTCTCAGCCCCCCTTCTGCACCATTTCTTCCTTTTTACAATAGGTGACTGATTGTCTGGTGTAGAGTTTGCATTGAATGAGGCCCTAGGCTCTATCTGAATATCACCATTCCTCATAATCGCTGGTTCAATATTATGGTGAATGTCGGGTACTTGCTCTGGGGGTATAAGGAATCTCTCTAATTCTTCCCACAATCCTGATACCCCCAAAGATAAATTAATTTCTGTGAGGTCAATTTCCTTGGAAATGACCCCCACCGCTCGTACTAGAAAATATTAAATTGTGGTACGACAGGGTTCTGAATCTGCCTTCTGGCCTCCCACCTTCTGTTTGCCCATAATTGGGGATGTGTGTTATCGCCTCCTTCAATAAATGGTTTCTAGCTGCAGGGGGCAGACTTCCAGTAAGCTTAGTGAACGGGGGGCAGAAATACCCCCATTTTCTCACCTATGCTTATTATGGGTTATTTGTAACTTGGGGATAGGGGACTGAGACCCATAGGTCGTGTCCTCCCTCCGGTGTCCCTGGGAGGTGTGGTTCGGACCAGCCTTCCGCCCCCGAGTAAGGATGCAGAGTGATGCGTGCAGCAGAAGCGCGAGTCTTAATTTGTGCATCTTGGGCATGACAGCGTCGTAGGCAGCCTCCTCCCTCTAGTATTCTTGGGAGGTGTGATAAGAACCAGCTTTCCGCCCCGAGTCAGGATGCAGAGTGATGCGCACAGCTGAAGCGCAAGTCTTAATTCATGCTCCTTGGGCACGACAGAGCATCTTAGGCAGCCTCCTCTCTCCGGTCTTCCTGGGAGGTGTGGTTCGGACCAGCCTTCCAACCCGAGTCAGGATGCAGAGTGATGCGTGCAGCGGAAGCGCAAGTCTTAATTTATGCACCTTGGGCTTGACAGAGCGTCGTAGGTGGCATCCTCCCTCTGGTGTCCCTGGGAGGTGTGGTTTGTACCAGCCTTCCTCCCCGGGTGAGGATGCAGAGTGATGCGCTCAGCAGAAGCACTAGTCTTAATTTATGCACCTTGGGTGCAACAGAGTGTCCTAGGTGGCCTCCTCCCTCCGGTGTCCGTGGGAGGTGTGGTTTGGACCAGCCTTCCACCCTCGATTCAGGAAGCAGAGTGATGCGCGCAGCTGAAGCAGAAGTCTTAATTTATGTGCCTTGGGCTTTACAGAGCGTCGTAGGTGGCCTCCTCCCTCCAGTGTCCCTGGGAGGTGTGATTCAGACCAGCCTTCTGCCCGGGTCAGGATGCAGAGTGATGAACGCAGCGGAAGCTTGAGTCTTAATTTGTGTGCCTTGGATGTGACAGAGTGTCGTAGCTGGCCTCCTCCCTCCGGTGTCCCCGGGCGGTATGGTAAGGACCAGCCTTCCGCCCCAAGTCAGGATGCAGAGTGTTATTAATTAATTTATTTATCATTCCACTCAAACACTGAATTCAACACAGATACCAACCTTAGAAAATATCAAAGCTAGAGAAGAAATGATTTCCGGAAAAATACATTAAATATGACCATCATAACCTGCATCCCACCATCAAGAGAACTAAAGAGATGGGGGTTAATACACATTGAAATATTCATCACAATTATTAAGGGCCTCATTATGAGTCTAGTGGTCTTTAGACCGCCAGACTCACAGTGACGTTTGGACCATAGCAGCTTTGGTAGTCTGACCACCAAATTTCAACTTTGACAGCCAGACCACCAAAGGACCACCGTTCCCGCTGGGAGCATGGTTCCTAACAGCATGACAGCAGTAGGGCTTGTAATAAGCCATGCCATCCTTATTACAACCCCCCTTTCAAGGCTGGACCCTGACATAAAAAGCCTGGCAGAAAGGTAGTGCAGGGGCCCCTCCACCCAGCACCCTCGGAACGTGCACTGTCTGCCATGCAGACAGTGCACGTTCCGAGGGTGCTATTTAGCCCACCTCTGTGATACGAGATAGCACTTGGCTCCTTTAAGAGAGCCGAGCACTATCTCGTGGCACTGTTCCCACTGAACTGACTGGCGGGAATGCTCTATTTCATGGTTTCCACTGGTCAGCCAGGTAAGGCCGCCGAAAACCTTGTAATAGTAGTGGTGACCTCCCGCAAGTTTGGCGGTCCCACGTTGGGACTGCCAAACTCTTAATACGGCCCTAAGTTTATTTAATGATTAACATAATCCTTTAAAGTATACACAAAGTTCATCACATAAAATTACAGCAGAAATGCCATTAAAACCCAAGAATAAAATGGTTAATAAGAGATGCTTTTGTTCAAAAATAAAAAATAATAGTAAAGATATATTGAGATAAAATTGTTAGTAATAAGAATTGTTGTCCACAGGTGCAGGCAATAACAGCTTTTGATTACCCTACACTGAAATTATGGGCCTGAGCTACATTTGAGGGCCCATGATGAAGGGAAGTTAATTGACAGCTATTATTACCCTGCAGGTATGGGCAGTAAGGCCACCTTACCAAGCAATTAATTCAGTTCACCCTCAGTCCAGGGTGCAGGCACTCCTCCAATGGATAGGTAGGAGGCTGGCCCTCTATGTAGTGTGCAAAGCTAGGCACACTATGGAGAGTGTCCAGGCAACCACACATTGTTTTTCAGAGGTCACCTAATGCTCCAATTTTTTAGCTAGCTGGTCGAGCCGTTAGGCTAATCCAGGAGGAGTGCTAAGCAATTGTTGTACTCACAACATCAATCATGCACCACGCACACTTAAGACCAATTTTATAAAACTACTTCACATTTTTATATAATTTTTATGACCAAAATGGGTAAGATGCGTTAAGCACTTTTTGAGTTATGATTTTTCAAAGTGTTCATAAAGATAGTCTTTCTATGCGTAATTACGCTCCATAGGAATCAATGGAAGGCCACCTGTTAAAATGCATATAGAATCACACAGTTGAGTTACCAGTCTCTTCTTTTGCAGGATGGTCGATGGGAGTGGTGGGCACACTGTGCCAGCTGGAGAACCTTGGGTGGCTCCTGGCTCCAGCGGGAGCAGAGCTGGAACGTCTCTTAGCACAGGGCCACTTGGAGGGGCCAACTGGAAAAGGAGCTGGTTTGTAGAATGAATTAAAGGTGGTGCTTCAGGGTGCCCTTGGACTGTTGAGGTCACAAGGGGTTAGAGACCTGTGACACACAGCTGGTTCTGTGATGCAGGGCTCCGGACAGCCGGATGCTTGGTGAGTTGGAGGTCTTGGAGGCTGTGTGCAATGGAACAAGCTGGAGGTAAGTCTTCTTCTGGGAGCCTTGCAGAATGACGAGGGTGCTCTGTAGGGAGGTCTGGGGTGTTCCCGAAGTCCCTTGGCTGAGTCTTCTTCCTGTTCCAGTTGCAGCTCTGGGAGAGCTGTTTTTGCTGTAGTCCGATGTGCACTGACCAGTACCTGGGAGATTAGCACAACTCGGCCACGGGACAGCGCAGTGCTACCAATTTTGGCACACTTGTAGGTCTTGTCTGGGCTGTTGTTGGTGTGTCATTAGGTCCAGTTGCAGCTTCCAGTTGCAGAGATATCAGCCAGTTGGTGAAGTGACCTTCACCAGTTTGCTGTTTTTTTGAAGGTTTCTTTTGGTTCTTGAGAGGTGCCTCCACTCTAGAGGGAGATCTTGGACTTCTTGCAAAGCCTGGAGGTCATCTGGGTCTTTTGACATGCCGTCGGGTTCTTTGGGCATGTCTTATTTTCTTCTTGATGAATCAAACTTCTTGGTCTAGGGGTGCACACTAAATATTGAATTTAATGACCTTTTTAGGGGGAACCTGGTAGTGTATAATGGGACACTTACATTTGGGTGGTTACACCCACTATTTTGACCACTTCCTGTGGGAAGGGTCACTGCCCTAAAACTAACTGGCTATTTTGCTAAATTCCAAGAAGGAGGAAACTGAATTTAAGGATCCACTTTGCAGGCACCACCTTCAGGGTGGGGCATGCTAGGTGCGGCCCCTCCTCCTACCCTTTGTTTTGTTTCCACCCTTTGCTCCCTCAAAAAGAAGGGGTTTGTAAACGGGGAGGCCATCTGCTGGTAGTAGCAGGCCTGGAGATTGAGTTTCAAGGGCGGTAGCCCTCTGAAGCTCACTGCCAGGGCAGTGCATATTCTTGAGGGAGGGGGCTCCTCCACCCAGGTAGGGCATTGTTTTACAAACCAGAGAGACAGGGCTCTCCCCCAAGGTTTGTGTATTGGCTGTCTGGATGTGGCAGGCTGGCTGGAACCAGTCAGCAACCATGCCAGGACAGTTAGATTTTGCAGGGGGCACCTCTAAGGTAACCCCTGGGTACATTTTATAATAAATCCAGTGCTGGTACCAGTTTGGATTTCTCATTCTTTTTTTGTGTTGTATTTTTTTTTATTGTTAATTGCGTCATATTACACAGTATATAGTAAACAGTCTATTAATCTAAGCCATTTCTGTGTCTAATCATATTTTCTCTTAGTGAAGGCAACAAGTACAATTTTACATTCTGTGAATCATTATCAATATACATGTCTGTTTCCTTTAAGCATTATGCATGCACGATTATTGTTTTATATCTCTCTTGTCTACTGCTATGCCATTTGCCATAGTTGTGGCATTTTCTTATAAAGATGCAGATACAATCAGTGGTACGTTAAGCGATCCATTATAACCAACTTATAAAAGAAGAGGAAGAAAACAAAAGAACAAGGATCCATTTGCTCCATGATGTCCTCGTTATACAATTCTACTGTAATAACAGTCGAGTTCAATACTAATCTGGTGTCCCATTTGCCATCTCCTTGAGTCTCCCAGAGATATGCTGCTAGTCATTTAAGGAGCATAAGTCATAATGCTTTGTGATAAGGATGGGATACGGTCAAGGGTAATGGGGGACCATTGGGGGTGTACTGAGGAATCTAAGGAAAAATAGTGATTAGTGTGGGTTGTGGAAATGGGAGGAGGAAGGGGGGGTGGCGGGTGAGGGGGGAAGGCGTCTGGGTAGGGATCAGAGAATATAGAAAATGTAGAATAGAGAGAAAAGGTAGGGAAGGAATAGGGGGAGCGAGAACATATATATGAATTGTATTAGTGTCTATGGTATCCAATAGGCAAAGGAAGAAAAGAAAATGACAGCGATAGTAAAAATAATAATCACTGCAGTAATAATGATGTTAATATTAGTAGTGATATTAGTAGTGATAGTGATAGCGATAGTGACCGAGGGGAAGGGGTCGCGTGAATTCAAAAGGCAAATCATTATAGTGGCTGCGTCCATATGAAGAGAATAGGGCCAGGTTACAAAATGTTATGGGGCGGGGGGGTGGGCCGGAGAATGGCACGGTGACATGAACATCAATAATATATTTCTAAGGATTGGGATATGAATAGTGGTATAGGTTATGCCAAAAAGGTCAATGAATAGTGGATAGTGAGCAGTGGCTTTACCGTAGATTATGCGGTAACTTTCTTCCTTTCTACTGGGGGGAGGGTCATCTGAGTCCAGGAGGGGAGGGATGGTGTGTTAAGTATGGGCGGATGTACCTGCATGGGCATGGCATCAGGAATGGTGTATTCTCACTACGTGGTATTTTGTGGAGTTCTTTAGGGAAGATCCGGTCCTAGTGTCCGGAAATGAAGGGTGACCAGGTCTGGAGAAACACCTCAGTTCTGTCCTGTAAACTGTAGATAAGTCGTTCATGTGTGGCTGCTTGGTACATTGCTGTCAACCATTCATCATGGGAGGGGACGGTTGGTGGATGCCAGTAGGATGCATAATTTGGCCGTTGCTAGCGCGGTGTGTAGGAGTGTACTTTGAGTTTGTGTAATCGTATGGAATTCTCCCATGTCGTGTAGCAATAGGAGAGATGGGGTGAGGAGTGGTGGGAGGGGTAGAGTTTCTCAGAGGGTGTTTCCCACTGATCTCCAAAAAGGTTGTACGGATGCGCAATCGTGTAGAATATGGAGTAAGTCACAGTGCGTGTGTGGGCACCTCCAGCAGTTTGCATGGGGGAGAAGTCTTGCCGTATGTAATTTCTGTGGGGTCCATTACCAATCATGTAGTGTCTTAAAAAGGTAGAATTTCAGGTGAGCCTCGCGTGCTCTGCCGTCTCTAGCTTCGATCAAATCTGCCCAGTCCTCCAAGTCATATTCAGTTTGTAGGTGCGTCTGCCATTTATTTTTGAGGGAAGTCAGGAGTGGGAGTGAGAAGAGGTGACGATTCAGCAATGCCTGAAGTCCTGATATCGCGCCTTTCATTTGCCCCCATGTCTCTAGGTAATGTAGTACAGGAGAGCGAGGGAGCTGTCGGGGAAGGACACCTAGTCTCTGTTTAAGACAATGTTTGAGTTGGAGGTAGCACCATGAGTGGCATTCCGGGAGGTTGAATTCCACCTGTAGGTCCCTGAATGTTTTCCATGTTTCCCCTGATATAAGTTGGTCCACTCGCATGACGCCTCGTTGACCCCAGTCCTTCCAGATAATAGTTTTCCCTCCAATTTGGAACCCTTTGTTGCCCCATAATGGAGCTCTGTCATGTAGGTGGGGGTCTATTTTAAGGAGTCGGTGTACCCGCTGCCAGGTTTTCTTCATGGCTCCTATCATAGGATTGGTGGTTCGGGGGCATTTTTGGCTCGTATCGTATAACAGCTGAAGGCCGTAGGGGGCCCCTGTAAGAGCTCGTTCTACGTCCACCAATAACGGCGAATTTATTACAGTCGGGAGTAGGAGGGCCATTTGTGAAAGATATAACGCGTAAAAATAGTGTTTGATCGAGGGAAGGCTTAGTCCACTGCATTCCCGTCGGGCTATCAAGGTGGTTCTGGGTAGTCGTGGGCGCATGGATCCCCAAGCAAAGGAGCAGATACAGCGGTCTATCTCTCTTAATACAGGTAAGGGGATCTGTAAGGGGAGCATACCTAGGACATATAAGAACCTCGGCAAGGTTACCATCCTCACCGCTTGTACCCTGCCCCACATGGAGAGGTTCAGCTGACCCTATTTCTCAAAGTCCCGTTTCATGGCACTGATCAGTGGATCTATATTGTCTGTTACTACATTGAACAGCCCTGTATTTACGTCAATTCCTAGATATCTTAGTCAGGAGTGTTTCCATTTGATCGGTAAACCTTGTATGGAGGCACTCACTGTGACTGGGGAAAGTGGTAGGGCTTCGCATTTGTCCCAATTGATTCGATATCCTGATATGCATTCGAATTCCGTTAGAATCTCCCTCAGGGCAGTGATGGAGTTGGGTAAGTCAGTAAGGGTAAGTAAGATGTTGTCCGCGTATAAATATATGTCAGAGTTTCAGCCTGGTAATGAGGTTGGAAGTACGGATAGCTGCCGCCAGAGGCTCCACCGCGAGTAGAAATAGGAGGGGGGATAGTGGGCATCCTTGACATGTCCCTCTCCGAATCGCAAAAGTGTCCGATAGGAACCCCCCACAGTTTACCTGTGCTGTCGGGAATCATATAGGAGGCGCACCTTGTTAATGAAACCTTCTCCTAACCCGAACCGTTTCAAGATTTCGAAGAGGTACCACCATTCTATTCGGTCGAATGCTTTCTCGGCATCCAACGAGAGGGCTAAGGCTTCCTCTCGTGTATCGCGAGCAGTCCAAATGGCATGGAAGAGTGTGCGGAGGTGATTCCTGGAGGAGCGGCCCGGCACAAAGCCTACTTGGGAGTGATGGATTAGCGAGGGAATAACTTTTTTAAGGCGAGTGGCCAGTATTCCCGCTAATATTTTAATATCTCCATTCAATAAGGAGATAGGACGATAGCTTCCACTGAGAAGTGGGTCTTTTCCGGGTTTCGGCAAAACTGTGATAGTGGCTTTATTAGACATAGGATGTATGGAGCCTTCCCTCTCGGCCCCTTGGAACGCCTCGTATAAGACATCTACTGTGTCGGTTCCCGTCCATTTATAGAATTCAGATGTGAACCCATCTTCCCCCGGTGCTTTGTGATATGATAGATTAGCTATTGCTTGTTGTATCTCTTCCTTACTAATTTCTCCTTCTAAAAGAGCCCTGCCTTCATCTGTAAGATGGGGGATTTGCGTCCTCTGCAGGAATGCGTCTAAGCGGGCAATGTCCTCCGATGTTTCTGAGGAATACAGAGTTTGGTAGTACCGGCCGAATTCTTCTGCAATCGCCTGGGGGGGTGTGATGAGTAAGTTATCCTGGGTGCGTAGTGCCAGTATAGCAACTGCTGTTTCCCGTTGGCGTAGTTGGGCAGCCAATAAGCAACCTGCCTTCTCTCCATGCTCATAGTGTCGTCCCTTCAGCCTTTGTAGGGAATATTCTGCCTGTGAGGTATAAAGGGAATTAAGCTCCATTTTGGCCTGTTCTAGGGAGCGGCGGTTGGGGGGGTGGGTTGCTGTGTGTATTTCCTCATGGCCTGCGTTATTGTATCTTCTAACGTGCGTTGTCTGGCCCGTCTATGGGTATTGGAGATAGCTGCATCTCTCATTAGTTGCTCTCTAATAGTTGCTTTCGCGGCAGCCCAGAGAAGTTGTGGTGAGGTTACTGAGCCTCTATTGTCCTTCATGTATGTGGCCATATGGGTCCCGAGTTGTTCTTTCCCAGTCGGGGATCAGTACCTAGTGTTAGGGAGGCGCCAGGGTTTACGGCCAGGTGTAATCATTCCGAGTTCCAGGGTTATTAATACCGGAGAGTGGTCTGATAGTGCGGCTACCAGTTTTTCTATTGACTTAACCGCTTGTAGCATTCTATGATTAAGTGAGAAATAGTCTAGCCGTGATTGGGTCCATGGACTGAAGAGACAAAGGTATATTCCCTATTGGAAGGGTGGGAGAGACGCCAACAATCTATTAGGCCATGGTCTGAGAGGATGTCTTTTAGTACGGCTCTATCTGCATTGTTACCCTTGTCAAGACCACTTGATCGGTCTAGAATAGCATCTTGGACTATTTTCCAATCCCCCCCCAAGAATATATTGTGAGTCACCTATCTGTGTTAGAAGACGATTAAGAGAGAGAAAAAAGGAGCGCTTAGAGCCGGTGGGGGTGTATATGGAGCCTATGCATATTGTGGAGGATCCTACCACTAGCATGGCTAGTACGTCCCTCTGGGTCATGCCATGTTTTAACTAGTCGGAATTGCAGGGAGCGACGCAGGAGTATTGTCACTCCACATTTCCTTCCCGTTCCCTGTGTACCTGCCAACATAGGTGGTGTTCCGCTGTATATTACTTTTCCCACCCAATCTCTACGTAGTTTCTCTGATTCCATCGAGGAGAGGTGTGTTTCCTGTAGTAGAGCAATGTCGGCATGTTTGGAGCGGAGATAGGACAGTATCTTCTGTCACTTAATATAGTGGGTCATACCGTGTACATTCCAGGACAGGGCCGTGAGCGGAGTTGTCGTTCCCGACAGTGCCGGATGTGTGATGGTTTATGGTGTATTGAATATGTTATGGTCCGTGTGATAGAGCCAGGAAGTAAGTACTGACAGGCCTGAGAAGTGAGGAATATTGGTTTCTTGTTCAGTTAGGCCTTGGGAGGTTGAGAGAGATCCCCTTGGTCACAATACGAAGAATATAGAAGAGGAGGAAAAAAGGGGGTGGGGGATGGAGAAAGGTAGAGTGCGGTGTGTAGAGAGAAACGGACAGCGATTCGTAGGCGGGTGTAGGTGAGTATAGAAGTGGAGAGAGAAGTGGGTCTAGGAACCTCACTAAAACGAAGAAGTAAATGATAATAATAATAAAAGAATAAATAGAAAAATAGAGAGTGGAAATTGGTCAGAGTAGGAAAACACTCACTACTGCCTAAATCCTTCTAATCTGCGGGTCTAACCTGTAAGGCCCGTGCGCTGGTAGGGTATTATATCAATGGGGCATAATGAGGGAATATATGCTTTGTTCCTGATATCATGAGACCTCCCGGGGGGGGCCCAGTCGCGTGGGCGCATAAATGGATGCATGAGATGCCGGGGGTCGGGTGTGGGTCCGGAGCAAATGTTAGGGTCTAAAGACGAGGAGGGAGGGGGAGGGGAAGAGGAACGGGCCCGGGGCGAAGCGCCATGGGACCCCCCACAACACGCACTCTATGCTTATCATCTGTTAAGACATCATAGAATGTAAAAATCCGTGGTATCTTATGATGGTCTATGGCGCTGCGTTTTGAGTCATCACCCGGGAATATGTCCCTTGTGGCGGTCTCGGAACCACCGCGACCCTGAGTTGTGTTAGTCTTATTACTCCCTTCAGTGCGGTTGTTATATGCCTAAGAATTAGCTGAGCTGTTCCACAGGTGTACCTTCTGTGGTTTGTCTTCAGTAAGAGTAGGGGCGTGTTATCGTCTGTTAATATCATCTGTAGGTTTTCCTAGGGGGTAGGAGCGTTGGGGCTTTCCCAAAAGATGCTATCAGTATTGTTACGCTGCTGCCGTTTGGGCCTAGGGTATTGAGTGGTCCACCCACCCCCTCCTGGGGTGGCGGGGGTGGAGGGGCGGGAGGGAGGGGATCCCACGCCAGCGGGTCGTCAGGTTGACCTCCCCTATGAGCTGTCTATCCAGTAAATGTATAGTGTTCGAGACGGCACGGTGCTGGGGGTGTGGTGTGTATCTTCACGTTTGTGTATGTCTGCCCTATGAGGGGGGGGGCGTACAGGTGAATTGAGTATGACTGTGTTAAGCGCTGAGATTGGGGGTGATGCTGTGTGGTGTCCAGCAAGTCTAATCCTATCTGTTCCTTGTCCTGATTCCTATGTGAAATCCCCTCCCCCCCCAACCCCACATCGGAATCCGGGTCGACCCTCCCGCCGCGGCGGGGTCAGCAGTTAATGGATACGGCTTGCCCTATGTGTTACACTGCTGCAGTCAGCATTTGATAAATGTGTTTTTAGTAGGCCCCCACCCCCCTGCTGGGCGAACAGCAGATAAGGTGGATGTGCATGTCACTTAGCTGTCCCAGGGTAGAGGGTAGATGGTCTAGAAGCAGGTCCGGATCTCCAGGTCATCTGTCCTACTGTGAGCTTAGTGTTCAGCATGTTGATCTTCTGATGATGGTTTCAAGGGGGAGCGGGATTTGTCTCTGCCCGCATCTTGAGTGTGATCAATCACTGCTTACAGGATATGCTCCCGGGCTTCCTGTGTCTTTGGGGGCCGATCATACCCTCGGCCTCTTTTTTGCAAGGGGGGACGTTGAGTCTGGGGCCATGGAGTTGGCAGGCTAATAGCAGTTTCTGTATGTGGTGCTGGAGATTCCAGATGGCCGGGGGCGGGGTCCATAGATTGCGAGGTCACACTGTGCAGATAGGCACTGAGGTTCTCGGGGTCAGTGAAGTCTCTGGATGTGCCGTGGTGCGTGATCCACATATGTGCCGGTTCAAAAAGACCATACTTGATGTCTAGAGATCTTAGTTGCGGGCCTAGAGCAAGAAATGCCCTTCTTCTGTCATTTGTTAACCTCGACAAGTCTGCCACCACTCTGATTTCGTGTCCATCCAGTGATATCGGTTGTCGTGTTTTAGCTGTGGAGATGACCTGGCGGGCTTGTTCATGGCGCAGGAAACATGCGATGATAGGGCGCAGTTTATTTGTAGACGCTTTGTGTGGGGGACCAATTCTGTGCACCCTCTGAAATTCTGGAGGTGGTGAAAACTCTATGCCAAAGTGTTTGGTCAGCAGTGAGCTAAGGAAGGTTTTGATATCGGATCCTTCTTTTTGTTCCGGTATACCGAAAAGCGTACATTGTCTCTACGACTTCGGTCCTTCAGGTCAGTGAGTTTAGCTCTGAGCGACTTTAGTTCCTCTTCCTTATCAGGGGTTGCCGCTATATGGTCTTCTACTGCCGACAGGCGCTGGTCTAGGTTGGTTACTGTTTCTCTGAAGCCTGCTATATCAACGCGGATTGAGGAGGAGGCCAAAATTAGGTCTGTTGTTTTTAGGTCCATTACCTCCAAGCGCCGTCCAACTGAGGCAATCTCTTGCAGTATACGATCTGTGGCGTCTAGTGTGGGTTGATCTACCGGGGGAGATGTATGTCCCTGTGGCGCCATTTGTGCCGTCATAGCTTTGGGTTGAGCAATGGCTTCAGAGAATAGCAGTTGGCGAGAATGTTTATTTGCGGTCTTGTCGTTGGGTATTGTTCTCAAGGAGTGGTAGTCAGATAGAATATATTATTTTAAGAGCTAGCACTCGAGAACTTGTATGAGTCTGTTCAGAACTACGGACAGTTTCTTCGACTTCCGAGGATGGGTCAGACTTTGGGGTATAGGATCTGTGGATAAGGTACCTACTTGGTTTGGTGTCCTGCTGTGACCTGCGAAGATTTAGAGCATGGTCTATAGAGGACAATCTAGAATACGCTCAGTTTCTGATAGAGGTTCATTGATATAGGGCTGAAGAGTGTATTTCTCATTCTGAGTTGGTTGATACCAAGCAACCTAGAGCTCAGAGTAGCCATTATGTAGCTGGAAAGCTCATGCTAGCCAGTTTCCAGCACATACATTAAAGTGGCTGCTCTGTTCACTCACTATATCCCAGGATTTGGCAGGGACACAGTGGGGGCATATTGCTCATGCAGCTATGCCCTCGCATGAAATGTGGAGCACCCTGCCTTAGGGCTGTAGAGCCTGCTAGAGGGGTGTTTTACCTATAGTAAATGCAGTGTATGGTGGACAGGGCACACAGGTAGCGTGCTAAGTTGGGTTTGTGTTTTGGGTTTGCACCGGGGCACTTAACCTGCAATGGCAGTGCTGGGTGCATCTGCATGTGTGGCCCTAGAGGTTGGCACAATCAGTGCTGCTGCCCTCAGAGGCCTACCCATAGTAGGCCATGCCCTGGGTACCTAAGTACCTTTTACTAGGGACATATAGTGGTAGGTAAAGGTCTATCCAATTACCTTTACAATGTTTCAGGGAAAGAACACTGGCACTGAGAACCTGGTTAGCAGGATCCCAGTGCACTCCAGTCGAAGTTGCATTCAGAAACCAGGCAAAAAGTAGGGGGGTACTGCAACAATATGCCAGTTTCCCACAGGCTGCTGCTGCACCTCCTCTTTATTCCAGTCCTTCTCCTTTTTCATAACGCCAATTTAAGCACAAACATAACAGAATAGTATAAAAATAAACAAATGTGTCAGTTTGTTGCATAATTTGTTATATTGGTAAGGCAAATATAACATTGCACAATGAAAGATAAAAAGTTACCACTTTTTCTGACACAGAGATATAATGGGCAAAATAACATTTGAACATGTTTCATGTAAAATGCCATCACAGTGGTCGGCACTAAACAGGTTTGAAAGTTACTCCATTTTTTGGACTCCTCTCCAAACCGCAGAAGCTCCAATTTAGCCCTGGCATAAAAGGATCACATACAAAGAGGATACCTAACTTCTAAATTTCGGTCACAACCCATAGCTCATTTGTTTGACAGGTAACGCTGACCTCTGTTTGTGGTGAGATCTACACTTCTCTCGCTTTCAACTGTGTTTTTTTTTATCTATTGATCCCTCCTTGTAAGGAGACTCTCCTACCCTTCCCAAATGTCTCTCCACCTGCCTGCCCTCGAGTGCAATTACGCCTCTAATAGAAACACACACAAGTCCTTTTCTGGTCAGCTTTTCATCACTTTGTTGTGATTCTTTCATTCGCTTGAGTGACAGGAAAGATGTCTTCGATGCATTAAGGAAATTATGATCTACAGTTGTATTCCTCAATTCTTTGCAAATGAGTGGGAGTTGTACGTCTCATTGAGGTGGTGGAGCGAGCAGGGGCGGGGTTGGGCATGGGCTCTTTTGACTCCAGTTCGAAACAGCTTCAATATATGAGTGTCATTGTTATTATATGAGAAGGAGTCTGCGTTCGAATAGGTCTGCATTCTGTCTACTCCATGCAGTATTTTGGCTGCAGAAAATATGCGAGCCGTACAACATTAAAACTCTGGAATTATCCCTAAAATTCTTTATAGCTCAACTGTTTCAGTTTATTTTGGCAAGGAGAAGTGTTGAACCCTTCGCCCTGTTGGAAGTCAAGTATTTGTTTGATTTTGTTAAGAAGGTGGTTGATACCGGAGATAAATTACGCATGCGACCTAATACATGGATGCAGGTCTTGATGAACATAGCAGAAAAAGAGATCAGGTTTAAAAACATATTTTGTCTACCTGAGTCGATTAGTCTAAACGTGGTTTTGAATATTGTTATTCAACTGTGGCAAAATATACAAAAATCATTGGCAAAATTAGTACGTCTGGATTTATTTTGCTGATACATTCAATGCATTAAATAAATGCACTATACAAGTGCATTTTTATATTCTTTGCTTGTACACCTGCTGTTTAGCACATGAAAATCAACCCTATAGAATTTGTCACTGCTTGGAAAAAGCAACAAAAAGTAACTGCTTTCTGTATACAATTAGTTCAGGAGATAAATAATTGAATATGCCGAACTGTTTGATCATTCAGTGTACGTTTTAGATGTAAAAGAGACCCTCATGCATTCCAATGGAAGAACTTCCTAGGAGGCAGAATGAATAGCCAAATAGCATTAGGGGAGAGAAAATACTCCACTGGGCGAAGGCACCACTCACTCTTTGACTATGTATATTTTAAAGCATTGCCAACCATAAATATTACATACAGTGGTGCTTACAAGCAAAAACCTAAAAAAAACAGTAACGGGAGACTAAAAAATGCCTGATTACTGAGACTAAGAACAACAAGAGTGGCAGATTTCCAGATGGGCAAGTGAGTCTGAAAGGCCTGCAAGGATGGAGTAGAATCGGTAACAAAAATAAACCTCCTTCATAGTTGTTTTTATGGGTGGGCGCAAAGCACTCCGTCCCATGTTGTAATCTCTCTTTGCGCTTCCAGCCCCGCCCATGTCACGTCAGTCACTTTCATTGGTTTGTGGGCTTGCCTCTTTAAATCTGCTTTCTTTAATTTGTGAAAGGCATGCATACGTCATACCTTTTCCAGTGTTTAGCCCACCTACAAAGCACCGGTCAACTACTAAAAACATACAAGGCTCGATGTTTTCAGCATGGTTTCCGGACTACTTTATCTGTTTATTTTCCACGCAGCGCAATCGCGCTGCATTTTACATAGCGTTATCACGCTGCGTTTATTTCTTTTATTTGTATGGCAAGAAAAGCCCAGTTAGGAGTTTACAACACTAATAGCTCTAAATCGAGCAAATGTGAGACCCGTTGCATTGAAAATGCTAGTTTAAAGTATGGCACTTTACTATTTGGAAATCTCATTTTCTCCAGAAATGTAAAGAGAACTGTCACAAATGTATTAAATAAAAACATACAAGTTTGCACTCTAAATTTAAATAAAAGATTATTAGAATGCTTGCGCTTTGTTTGCTATTACTTGAACAGTTACTTTCTGATTTTTAATGCTCATTTATGTTGTCGTTATTTCATAATTTGCGTTTTAGCTGATACTTTTAATGGTAATGGACCTGTCACTGACCTATACATTAACTAAGGATATAAAAAATATGCTTCTGTTAGGTTCACATATTTTTCAAATGTTATGAATCAATCATTTATATGAGGGACGCAGAATGCCTTGGTGGAGGAGGAGATTTCAACAAAGGATAAGTCTTAATGTTTCTCTTTAGACTGATCCACGTCTGTTTTTATGATAAATGCTCAATATGATGAGGGTGAAGAAAGTATTTTTAGTATATGATAGAGCATACCGTAGACCACTGTACCTTTTGGTGAATTGAAGGACAGATAGGCTGTTGAGTGTAGGTGCCTAGGCATCCTTATTCTGCTTCAGTTTGACCTTGAGCTAGCCTTGCCCTTCTGACTCGTGTTAGTGTCTGTCACCTTTTCTTTTTCTTGTTAACTGCTTGTTCTGCACTGCTCCCCACTGACTCAGTATCTGCTCTTTCTTGTTTGGGCCGTCTGTCCTATCTCCTCCTTGTCTCTGTTTAACTGCTCCGTTTAGCATCCTTTGTTCCTCTAACCACCTCTTTTTACATCTTTTGTTCCTCTTACTGCTCCATTTTGCATCTTAGTCTATTCGGTTCATAGTTCCACCTGACTTGCTCCTTCATGCGCGTTTTCCTACCTTGGTTTTCCTACCCTGCCGGTCCCACCAGACTTTTTTTCTCCCTGCAGAGCTTTCCTGCTCTTACTGAGCCCACCCAACCCCCTGAAACTCCTCCCACTCTCTAAGGCCATACTTAATGAGGCCGCTGAATACCCCAATTGAGAAGGTGCCCAGGAGTTTCTCTTCTGCTTCAGTTCGACCTTGACCATGCTCTTCTGACTAATGTTGGTCTCTGTCTTTTGCCGTTTTTTTTGTTAGCTGCTCATTCTGCCCCTGACTCAGTACCTTCTCTTTCTTCTTTATGCTGTCTGCTCTATCTGTCCCAGTCTCTGTTTAACTGCTCCTTTTCACATCCTTTGTTCCTCTTCACTGCTCCTTTTTGCATCTTTTGTTCCTCTTACTGCACCACTTTATATGCTGGTTATTTCTGTCAGCTTTTGCCTCCAACGTGCTCTGCTGATCATGTTTTTCCACCTTGAGACTCCCACCAAACTTTTCAGCTCTCCCTCTTGGAATTTCTCACACTTGCTCAGCCTGCCCACCACCCTCCATAGTCCTTCCACTCTCCACGGCCCTCCTTAAAGTGCATGCCAAGCAATGGGCAAGCCAAAGATGCACCAAAAGCAATCCTGTCTTCATCCATCCTTGTTTGGATGGAGCTCAGCGCCAGGAACCCTGGTCCAAATGCCTCCAGCAGCTACACTGTTGATGAACTCCACCTGCACAACCCTGAATGCAGCCATAAATGCTCCTGCCAAACCACATCTCAGTCAGTGATGGGCTCCTTTGCCTTCTTGCAAATCCACTTTTGGTGCCTCCAAACACCCTCTGCCATCACCAACACACACAGACCGCACCCCCCACACCAAGTCAGAACTCAAGACCTGCACTCACATAGCACCACACACCTACTGCACACAAAAACACTCACTTGCATGCATGCTCCTCAACACACGCTCCCTCAGTAAGCACTACACTGAGATTTGGGACCTCATCGACTCCAACACACCAGACTGCCTCATCCTCACCGAAACCTGGCTAAACCCCATTTCTGCGCTGGACATCACCACAGCCATCCTGACTGTATACAATATCCTATGCCAGGACTGACTTCATAAACCAGAATGCGGACTTGCTATCATCCGCAGAGACACCATCAACTGTTCCTCTTTTACTGACTCAGAAGCCACCTTTAAGGAACACATGCACTTCAAGCTTCAGACAGATAGTAAAATGGCTATCATAGGCACCCTTGCCTACCGGCCCCCAGGACCTCGCAGCAAGCATCCCGCACTCCATGCCATGGGCAACAAAGACTTCATACTCATAGGTGATTTCAACTTGCATCTCGACAACCCCATGGACATCAACCCCACAAACTTTCTTGAAAGCCTACAGAACTTCGGCCTCACCCAGCTTGTACAAGGCTAACTAAACTGCAGGACAAATCATGGACCCCATCTCCTCCGGAAACAAGATTAAAGTCAGCCACATCACACTACTCACATGGCCAGACAAATCTGTCATCTACTTCCACAGCCACCCATACAGAGTCTAGAAACAACCCAGGCCACTGCTGGAAAACAGTTACATAAACAGAATGGCTCAACGCTCTCCAACTAATCTACCCACACCAGAACAATAACCTAATCAATGACACAAATAACTTCAACAACTGGATTACCACCTGCGCCAATACCCTAGTGCTTCCGAAAATCACCAAATGCAAAAGATCCAACAAGCAAGCTAGATGGTAAACGGTGACCTCAAAGAACCCAAGAGAGTTTACAAGAGAGTTTCGGAAGGAAATGGAGAGCCATCCGAGAAACAAGCACAAGCAACACCTACAAGGCCTCACTTAGACACTATGACCATAAATTAAAAGAGACCAAGAAAAAGGCCTTCACCCTGAGTATCAAATCTAGCTCTACATAGAATTTTTGGACATTGTCAAGGAATTAACCAGATCGACAGCTTCAACACTAGCCATCACCCCTACACAAGACCTCTGCAACAATCTCTGACTCAAGATCACCACATAACCAAAGACTAACAACTGACAGCATGAAACCCTCTATCTATTGAGGACACTGCTGCAATAATGAAGACAGTCCACTCAGGAGCTCGCTCAGAACCTTGCCCTCAACATATCTGCAACTTGGGAAGAGCCACAGTCAGTGCTGGACTCACTTCCATCATCAACATCTCACTCAAATCAGCCACCTTCCCAGATGGCTAGAAAAAAGCCAAATTCACCACCCTCTTCAGGAGACTCTTAGATGAACCCGAAGTACTCAGCAGCTACCGATCCATCGTGCTGCTCACCTTCCCAGCCAAAATCATCGAGAAGACAATTAACAGACATCTTTTGGACCACCTAGAATCACACAAACGTCTAGATGACGTGTGTTAGAAATGGGGTTGCTTGTTGGCAAAGCATTTGCACATCACACACAACCCAGTCACAGAATAAGTACACCACAAAACGAGACTTCACAACCAGTTATATACAAATCATCTGTATTGGACATAAAGCATTCAACTGTAGACCAAAACAACATAAATCAGTAATATTCTGCCAAGTAGGCAATAGTCAAACCATCATAGTGCAAACACAATGAAACATTTCCCTATTGCATCCGTCATAAATGTTATCATAACTGAAACAATACTGTGCCAATACTGTGCCTATCATATGGTTCATGAAACGGTATGTGGGGCTTTTGTCAGCAACAAACCCAACATACATCGCTGTCAGAACACAAAAGGAATGCAGCAGATAATGAATTACACATTTAGATCATAAAACACTTTCCTGCCTACTGGGTAGCTGGAAAAACACATGGATTACTCTGGCATCCTATGGCACAGTGCCCTTGTACACCCATCGACCTGCAGAAAGTAAGGTGTGAGTTCCTCACTGCACACAATATGGCACAGCAGGGGTTGTGGCACAGTTCTGCTCCCATTAAAGGAAGTACAGAACTTTGGGAAGAAAACCCCATGCTCTATCAAGCAGAGAAGCTCCTGGGTCCCTGCTACATCATGTACGGCACTGGTCCCATGATTCCAGCAGGCTCAGCAACCTTCGTTGAGGGTTGCAACCATGTCCTGTGTTTCATGCACTAAGAGCCCAACCTAAGATGGCAAGTCGGCACAATATGAAAGAGGATCCACACTCCCTTTCACCACGAGAGACCTGGTTTGGTCTCCGCACTAAATCCCTGCACACCAGTGGCCCGCACGGTCAGAAAGACCTCCTCAGGTCCCTCCTGTGTAGGGTCAGACCTCATACAGCCACTCATAATGGTAGCGCAACGCAGTGCCAGGGCTCCTCTCCCTACCTGCCTGTCATGTCGCTGCTCCTAGGGGTCGTCATCCCACCCTGCCTGGATTCTATCTCACCGTAAGAAATGCACACACAATGCAACACAGGGTGCAGCGGTGTACTTCCTTACAAGTCAGTGCCTGCCTGAGATCCGATGATGTGGAAAGCAAATACTTTCTTTCCCCGGCCTCCAATCAGTGGAGGGAAGAAACAAGGGCAGCACGTGCTGTTTAAGGGAGTAAGGGTAGTGAAGGTAAAAATGCGCTCACCACACTTGCAGTTGGCCATGCTCTCCCCAAGCACACCAGCTCATGCAGGGATTATTATCACTCCAGGGAAATCCTTGCATGCCCTGGAGATTCCATAGAGAGCAGGAGGGACAGGCCCCTGGAGAACACTGGGACCTGGGGTGATATAGAGCAAGCAGTCCAGCACATAACCAGCACATATCCAGTCCAATGGTTCTAGTGGGGGTTCCTCCTGGCAGAACAGAATAAGAGAGCAGCTGGCAGTAGGGCAACATGCAGAAAAAATAATACAGATGAGTCCTTTGTGCCACCCCATTGATACCAGTCAACAGGGCAACACACAGAAGAGCAGTCCAGTTGAGTCGTTGTGCAGCTCAGCAGTCCCTCTGGCAGAGGTTCAGTACCCAGTTCCAAAAGTGCTCTTCAAATCAGAGGGCTACAGCCCCTCTACTAATACTCAGAAATGCCTTTGTTCAGGGGGTAACTTCAATAGAGCCCTTTTATGTGAAGCACAACACCCTTTCAATCCAGCCTTGCTTCCAGACATCAGTAGGGATAATCAGTCCATTGAGGGCGGGACAAAGCCTCTTCACATGAAAGCTGTGAACAACTCACCCTCTCTCCAGTACAGTAAGACTTTCAATATGCAGATGTCCTTTCTGTCACACCCAGCCCTTCCTGTTATGGCTGTCTAGAAAGTATGCAGCAAGTAGAGCTGTCACTATGCCCAGATGTGGATTGGAGTCAGGCTGCAAAGCACTAGAGTTATAAGCACAGAGAAATGTCCACTTTCTAAAAGTGTAATTTCTAAAATAGTAATGTAAAATACTCCAGTAAGCAGGATTTCTCACTACCATTTCAAACACACTTCATATGCCCATGCTACTTCTTATAGATCAGAAGATCCAACCTAGACATATGTAGGGGCATTTACAATGCAATCCTATGAGAGAAGCAGCACTGACAGTAGTGAGAAACTAAATAGGCTGTTTGCCACTACTAGGACATGTAGTACATAAAGACATATGTCCTACCTCACCCGTCTCATAGGGCTATCTAGGGCCTATGTTAGGGGTGACTTGGGTGTATTAAAGAGGGAGTTTAGACCTTGGCAAGTCAGTGTGGTGGTAAACTGTGCTGGCAGGCCCTGCAGTGACAGGCCTGAGTCAACTTTGAAAGGCTACTTCTGTGGGTGGCGCAATCTGCACTACAGGCATACTAGTAGCATTTAATTCACAGGCCCTGAGTATATGGTATATCACTTTACAACGGACTAACAGGTAAATTAAATAAGCCAAACAGGTATAAGTCAACTATACCAAGTTTCAGGCTAGAGAGAACATGCACTTTAGCACTGATTAGCAGTGATAAAGTGCCTAGACTCCCAAAGCCAACAAAAAGAGGGTCAGAAAAATAGGAGGTGAAAGGCAAAAAGTTTGGGTATAACCCTGCGGAAAAGAACATCACTGCCAGATGACATACTCACCATCCTCGACCATAGACAGGCTGCTGCCCTCATACTCCACGACCTCTCCCCGCCGCATTTGACACTATCCCTTCACCACAAAATCATCACTAGACTACACATAGCAGGATTATAAGCCCCAGCAGTCAAATGCATAGCTTTCTTCTACTCAAGAACACAAGTGAAGATCTTGCTGTTCACTTCAGAACCCAAGGACCTCATCTAGGATCAGGGATCATCACTTAGCTCAACACTTTTTAACATATACATGACTCCTCTGGCCAACATCATCAGATCCCACAGGCTCAACATCATCTCATACCCGATGACACCCAGATAATTTTTTCCCTCTCAGAAGAAACAGTCACCACAAGGCAAACTTTAAACAATGCATGACCAGGGTGGCCAATTGGATGAAAAAACAAATGTCTCAAGCTCAACATCAACAAAACTGAAGAGCTGATCTACGGGAATAAGAGCTCATGTTTGGACTTCACCAGGTGGGCCACTGATCTTGGACCGATATCCATCCCAACCCACCACACTAGGAACCCAGGCCTCATACAGGACACCAACCTCACCATGAAGTCCCAGCGAGTGTAGTCGTCTTCTCATGCTTCCACATCCTTTCCATGTTATGTAAAATCTTCAAGTAGCTCCTACTGGACTCCAGACATACCATCACCTAGACCCTAATCACAAGCAGATTTGACTATGTCAACACACTGTACTTCAGCCTCCTAACCCATCTTCTTCACAGACCTCAAATCATCCAAAACTCTGCCGTCAGAATCGCCCTCAAACTCCTGCACTGAACCCACACCACTCATCAGACAGATCTACTGGCTCCCCATCCAGAAGTTCTGCCACTTTAAACTTCTCACACATGTATGCAAAGAACTACACAATATGGTAAATGCATACCTCAATCACTGGCTTCACTTTCACCAAACCACCTGACAAATTCACTCAGCATCACTCACACTCATACACATGCCATGCATCTACACAAATAGAACTTGAGGCCGATCATTCTTCTGCCAAGCTGCCAAATCCTGGAATGATCTCCCTCAACACATCAGGGACTCCTCCTCACTTTTTGAATTCTGCAAGAAGCTGAAGACATGGCTGCTCTATTAGTCTTTATAAAGGGCTATTGAAACTGTCTGTATTCAGACCCAGCCTCACTACATGCCTACACACACCTAGTCAGTGTCTGGAAATCCTCTAGAATGACAGGCAGTGCTGTTCAAATCCACCTTACAGTGCATAACATTACATACAAGGATGAAAAATGCACTTATTCATAGGAGCCTAATTACAAGTCAGATGGCACTGTATCTCCAGGTGAGATACAGCTCTCTTAATCACAAATCACATGTTTTTCCCAGGTGGGAGCACCTAACCCAACTTATGCAACTGGAAATTGAGGTGGCAAAAATAACATGAAGCTTAGAGTGCAACAGCAGGCAAGCTTCGGCCCCCAACCCCTACCAAGATTTATCTCTGTAAAAGGGGGAGCTCCATGCTCTACTCTGCCTAAACTAAGCTTTAATTTCCATCATATACACCCTCAGTGCCCCTTCCTCCTCCCACACTTGGTAGGGGCCCACTGCTCTAATTTCCTACCTGCTCTGTGCAGGTGGTAAATGCTGGTGTTCAGTCCCTCAGAACAGGGAGTACTAAGCAGAATTCCATATAGTAAATCTGTGTCTGTAAAGTTATACCCCATTCCACTGGGTCTAGCTGATAATAAGCAGAAATTCATGCAGTGATACCATCCGATCCTGGTATTTCCAGACACTGGAACCACCAAACTTGGAATGTGGCTTTAGACTACAAAATATATGATAAATCAAAGTATACTGATTTGGCTTAGTTCATTTTACAGGAGACGACTAGCTTTGTGTGAATCACAAATTATTCCAGGTATCACTTATGCCACATTTTGCTGGAAGGTGCAACATAGTAATGATTACAACTCCTAGCAGCAACAAAGCCTGCTTCGCCTTAATGTATCAATGTTTTCTTGCCTAGACTTTTAAAAGCATTGTTAAATGTCCCAGATGACGTATTATGAATTTTTGTATTGTTGGTGGCAGTGACCAGTGACCTGAAACTCTTCTTTTTACCTTCTTTACATAGGAGACCAAGAAACTGGGGCAGTTCAGCGTAAAGGAGTGGAAACTGTTCTACCTGTCTCCTATCAATTGAAGCACATGTTATTTTTCAGTTTTTTCTGCAACGTATTTTGTGATGAGAGGCACACTAATACCGAATAGACTCCCAAACAGTGATTGGCCTGAAAAAAAAACAACGTTGTTAGAGACTCCTTTTGAGCAGTTGTTTATCTCTCGATCCCTTAATGAAGAGCAGTAAAAAATATTTAAAAGGAAAATAACTTCCTGTGTGTTGTGGTTCAAAGCCTTAAAGCACTTTTTAAGGTGACTGCTAAACACATGTAACTGTAACTTTAAGTGAGATTTGATCCCAATTCACCATGAACTACCTTGACTGGCCCTTGACCTTTGCTTCTCCTTATTGTGAAATGCAGTTTCAATACATTTTTCATACCATGAGAAAGTTCTCACAAGTAACAGTAATTATTCAAAAACAATGAATAAAACAAAGGCAGCTTTCTAATAATGATTAGCTGATGGTATAGTGAAAGGATGCAGCAAAGTATGTGTTTATCATTTGCAGGAGCATGCAAGTCTTCAGGAGTGGAGGTGGATGGAAGGGTGTGCTGGGACTGGATGTTGCCTTAGCAGAAGTCCCATGTTTTAGAAGGAAGAGGTTTATGAATCAACAAAGGCAGAGGAAGAAGGTCTACTTGACTCATGAGCCCGCAGTGATCTCCCCGGAGTTGCTGAAGGTTTTGGCCAGCTTGAAGCACAGAGTGTAAGTTCCTTGTGGTCAGTAGCTTCATTGATACACAATTGTGATTTACAGTTGCTGCAACCGTGACTTTTTGTTAGAATGTTTTTGTATCTGTTCTTCCATGAAGTCAACAAAGGCATCTAGCAAACTTTAGCAACATGGATAGTTAATGATTTGTGTTTTAACCACTGAGTTTATCTAGGAATAAAGGGCTACCTCATTATCAAACAGGAGTCTCAGATTTTGTACTTAGTACTGGAATTGTCTCTTTGAAATATTAACTGTAAGCTTGTAACTGCTGGGGCTAAAGGTTCAGTAGAATAGTACATACACAACAAGATCTGTGTTTGACATCATTTTTACATGTTTGAATTCCAATGGATACAATCAGCAGGCTCATTGTTCCAAGGCTGAAAAAAGAAGAACTACTGGTTTGCATATCAAAAAACATGAGGGGGCCATGTGAGCACTATGAACATCTCAAGGCCTCTCTTATAACCAACACGTCGTCCCAACAACGAACTGGAAAGAAAATGGACAGTAAGGAGAAAACACTTTGACCTATTGTTTCCTGCCCCCTCTGTGCAACAAAGCACATCAAAATAGCCAAAGTCAAGTACTGTATCATCATCATCATCATCAATTAAGCAGCCAACAGAAGAAGAATGCTCTTTAAGACAATCAAGCACTACATCAGTCAAC
This sequence comes from Pleurodeles waltl, assembly GCF_031143425.1. Classification (NCBI taxonomy): domain Eukaryota; kingdom Metazoa; phylum Chordata; class Amphibia; order Caudata; family Salamandridae; genus Pleurodeles; species Pleurodeles waltl. Next base: position 1,008,263,892 of record NC_090446.1, on the reverse strand, counting down.
TCTCTGACCCTCTTCTCCACACTCCATTGATAAATGCAATGTCATCAACCTCTTTCATTGACAAAATACAGAAAATTCAACAACACATTGACAACACCATACTTGCTTCTCCTCTTAGATCTAGACCTTTCCAAAGCATCCAGTCAGCATCCTTTAAAACCATATAATTCATAGATCTCACTGAATTACTCAAATCCCTCAAAGCCACATCATATGAAGATTGTTAGAAATGGGGTCTTTGGTTGACAGTCAGGTTACCCCATGTCCAAGCAAGGACCCTCACCCTAGTCAGGGTAATAGAGAATCACCCTCAGCTAGCCCCTGCTTACCCCCTTGGTAGCTTGGCAGAGCAGTAAGCTTAACTTCAGAGTGCTAGGTGTAAAGTATTTGTACCAACACACACAGTAACTTAATGAAAAGACTACAAAATGACACCACATAGGTTTAGAAAAATAGGAAATATTTATCTAAACAAAACAAGACCAAAACGACAAAGATCCACAATATACAAGTCAAGTTATCAAGAAAAATGCAAAAACAGTCTTTAAGTAGTTTTAAACACACACTAGCGCTGCTAGAGTGAAAATGTACCTGGTGCGCATAAAAAAAAAACTGCACCGGCGGGTGTGCGTCAAAAATAACTCTGCACGGCGGTACGTGAGTCGAAAATCCAGCCGCACGATGATCCAAAAATCCCGCAGCGCAGGTTGTGATCTCCCAGCCTCCGTCAGTGATGCTGCGCGTTGTTTCTCCTGCTCTGTGAGACAATTCTTCGGTCGCGTTTCCTGCGAGCGTCGTTTCTCAACTGCGGAGCCGGCGGAGTATCGTTTTTTCAGCTGAAGATCTGATTGGCATCAATCTTTTCCCCGCACGGCGCTCTGTGCATGGATTTTCTTGTCTTTGGGCTGCCAGCTTCTCCTTTCAGGGTCCCAGGAACTGGATGGTCACCACAGGGCAGAGTAGGAGTCTCTCCAGAGACTCCAGGTGCTGGCAGAGAGAAGTCTTTGCTGTCCCTGAGACTTCAAACAACAGGAGGCAAGCTCTAGATCAAGCTCTTGGAGATTTCTTCTCAAGATGAAAGGCACACAAAGTCCAGTCTTTGCCCTCTTACTCTGGCAGAAGCAGCAACTGCAGGATAGCTCCACAAAGCACAGTCACAGGCAGGGCAGCTCTTCTTTCTCAGCGACTCAGCTCTTCTCCAGGCAGAGGTTACTCTTGGTTCCAGAAGTGTTTCTAAAGTTTGTGGTTTTGGGTGCCCTTCTTATACCCAATTTCTCCTTTGAAGTAGGCCTACTTCAAGGTAAAGTCTCTTCTGAATGGGAAATCCTGCCTTGCCCAGGCCAGGCCCCAGACACTCACCAGGGGGTTGGAGACTGCATTGTGTGAGGACAGGCACAGCCCTTTCAGGTGTAAGTGACCACTTCTCCCCACCCTCCTAGCACAGATGGCTCATCAAGAAATACAGACTACACCCCAGCTCCCTTTGTGTCACTGTTTAGTGTGAGGTGCAACGAGCCCAACTATCAAACTGACCCAGACAGGGAATCCACAAACAGGCAGAGTCACAGAAATGGTATAAGCAAGAAAACGCTCACTTTCTAAAAGTGGCATTTTCAAACGCACAATCTCAAAATCAGCTTTACTAAAAGATGTATTTTTAAATTGTGAGCTCAGAGACCCCAAACTCCACATGTCCATCCGCTCCCAAAGGGAATCTACACCTTAATCAGATTTAAAGGTAGCCCCCATGTTAACCTATGAGAGGGACAGGCCTTGCAACAGTGAAAAATGAATTTAGCAATATTTCACTGTCAGGACATATAAAACACATTATTATATTTCATACCTTAACCATACACTGCACCCTCCCTTGGGACTACCTAGGGCCTACCTTAGGGGTGCCTTACATGTAAGATAAGGGAAGGTTTAGGCCAGGCAAGTGGGTACACTTGCCAAGTCGAATTTACACTTAAAACTGCACACACAGACACTGCAATGGTAGGTCTGAGACATGATTACAGAGCTACTTATGTGGATGGCACAACCAGTGCTGCAGGCCCACTAGTAGCACTTGATTTACAGGCCCTGGCACCTCTAGTGCACTTTACTAGGGACTTAATAGTAAATCAAATATGGCAATCATGAATAAACCAATTGCATACAATTTTACACAGAGAGCATGTGCACTTTAGCACTGGTTAGCAGTGGTAATGTGCTCAGAGTTCAAAAGCCAACAGCAACAGGTAAGACAACAATAGGAGGCAGAAAGCAAAATATTGGGGATGACCCTGCATAAGTAAAAAAGTCCAACTAAGTTTATGTCTTACCTGCATGGTTCATCAAAGACCTCTCTGGAGAAAGTCTTTCAACCTATCTCACCATTACCTATGCCTCAATCAATCAAGGCATCTTTCTAGGCATCTTCACATACCCTCTAAAGATAGAATAGATCTTCCCACTCCTAAGGGAAATCACATTACCCCCTTACGGCTTAACTCTCATGTGCACTTTTTTGACAATATTTTGACTATGCTCCACTCAGCAATCTCTTGAATCCCAAACATTGATTGCACAACTACAAACGTGGGATCAGGTCATGCTGCAACATGGAGGAAGTTAACTTACAAATTGTTGATGATGCGCTCCTGACCATTGTTAAATAATGACCCCTGTCTTCTGATTTTGATTGACCTCTCAGTTGCCTTTGACACCATTTCAAATGGTATTTACTGACAATGCCATTTACTGGTTCTCCTCCTCCATATCTGTAGTAGAGTCTTTAGTGCCGATAGAAGAAATCATCCAAGAATAAAGATGCAAAAACTTCTTTTTTCATGAAGATGAGTGGTACAGAAACTCCAGCCACACCTACAAGCTGCTCCTTCAGTTCTCAACTGCCAGAATCACAAGCATTCCAGATCAGCCAAGAGCTGGAGCATGAGGGGGGGGGGAGCAGAGCATACCAAGTACAATATAAGCTACACATATATTATAACCTTAAACACAAAATACAGAATAATACAGAAATATGAAATATGAATAAACAACACCTATATACTACACTATCTTCCCCTTTTTACAACAATAAAGACCAACAAAACTTAAAAACAAAAAGAAAAAAAAACAACAGTTCATCTCAGATTAATAACTCTATTCAAATTCCAAATGCGTCCATCATCAACCTTAATCGCCCCCTTAAATACTTTAACAACATTGACAATTTTGCTATAGTGAGACTGTCCACCTCCTGTTTTTCCTGGCAATTTGATTTTAACAGAATCACCAACGTTGACATGTACTTCTTACGCAGATTTGCGTATATCATAAATACGTTTTCTTTTCTTTTGGCAACTCAAATCTTTTTCTAGGGCAATCTTTTTTTGCAATTCATAATTAAATTGTTTCTGAGCACATTTTTTTTACCCACGGAGGATCTATTCTTGTGTGAGGAATACCTTTCCTGAAAATAACAAAAGGAGACTGTCCTGTGCTCGAATGTGGAGTAAATCAATAATCTTCAACTTTACATCTAATCATACTTGCCCAATTTTCACCCAACTGAATTGCTAATTGAACAGTCTCTTTAAAAGTCCTGTTGAAGCGTTCTACCATCCCGTTTGTTTCAGGATGGTAGAGGGCACACGTTTTGTGAACATTTCCCCTTGAGTTAAAAAAATCACACATTCATCTCGATGTGAATTGAACACCATTGTCAGTCAAAATACATCTCGGGTTACCTTCTCTCCCAAACACTTCTGACAAAAACCGGACTACGGTTGACCATGTGACTTCAGGAGTGATCAATATTTCTCGCCATCGTGACAGTACATCCATGACAACTATGACATACTTGGAAGCAGTCCCACTACCTATGGGACCCATGATGTCCGTGGAGATTTCCTCCCACACTTCTTTGGGTATTTCTTTCAAAACCATGGGTTGAGTTCTAAGTTTTAAACTTTTATCTGCCACATAACACTCAACACAATCACAAACTTTCCTTTCTTCCGCAAAATCCATTCCAGGCCACCAATACACACTACTCATTCTTTCTTTAGTTTTACATATACCTTGATGGCCCAGATGCGCAAGATCAATAAAACGCGCACGTAACCTAATAGGTGGTATCAATCTACAGCGTCTCACAACTAATTCATTGCACACTGAAAGTTAATGCTAATTTTTTTTAAACTGTTCACCTAGCACAACGTCTTTATCCGGAGAAGAACCTGAAGACAGTAAGCTCCCGTTTTTTTTTTGCAATTCTTCATCATTGTCTAACTCTAGCTTCCACCCTTCCTCAAATACACACCCATCAGAAATATTGCAAACTTTAACTTCTTCATCAACCCACCAAGAGTCATCATTGTCATTCCCAACCAAATCCATCACTCTCATCCTAGATAAGCAATCCGCAGTTCTATTATCACGCCCAGGTACATACTTAACTGTAAAATGAAAATCTTGGAGCCCAACTATCCATTTGCATATGTGAGCAGAAATGTTATCCAACCCTTTCTTCTCAAACACTTCACGTAACGGTTTATGGTCGGTCTGTACTTCAAATTGAGTACCCCAAAGAAACTGCCTAAACTTCTTGATGGCCCAAAATATGGCCAAAGCTTCTTTCTCTATCGTAGAATACTTGCTCTCTGCCCCCGCAAACTATGTGAGGCAAAAGCTATATTATTAATCTTACTGTCATTCCTCTGTTTCAGAACACAACCTAAACCCTTCTCCGAAGCATCTGTCATAAGGTAACAAGGAAGACCAGGATGGAAGCTGCTGAGTGATTGAGCTGTAGACGAAGCACACTTTAAATCCTCGAACTCTTTTTGACAATCAGCATCCCAAACAAAATCAATACCTTTCTAGAGTAGATTTCTTATGGAACAGCTCCTTCTAGCAAAATCCGGAATGAACCTAGCATAGAATTCTGACATACCTAAGAAAACTTGAACTTCACTCTTATTCTCGGGGGCAGCCAAATTCACAATAGCCATCACCAACTCCTGTTTAGGTCTAACTCCTTCCTTTGATATGATATAACCTAAATATGAAACATCAGATTTGAAAAATGTACATTTAGCACCCTTCAAGGTAATCCCTTTCAAGTGAAATTTTCCAATCACCTTCCTGACTAGCTCCTTATGTTGTTCAATAGTTTCTGAGAAAATAAGGACATCATCTTGAAAAAACTTTACACCCCCAATGTCTCCCAAAATATCATCTATCAACCTTTGGAAGACAGAAGCCGCAGAACACAGTCCAAAAGGCAGTCTGTTGAACATGAACCCACCGAACGGCGTGATAAAAGAGGTAAGGCGTTTGGACTCTTCACACAACTGCACTTGGTGATAAGCTGAACTAAAATCTAAAGTGGTGAAGTATTTAGCATTTCCCAGGGAACTAACCATCTCAGATATGTTTGGCAGAGGAAATCTATCTTCTACAACCACTTTGTTAAGATTCCGTAGCTCCACACACAATCTAATCTCCCCTGAACTCTTTGTTGCGACCACAATAGGTGCAATCAATTCTGCTGCTTCCACCTTCTCAATTATGCCCTGAGATAGTAACCTCTGAAGTTCCGCTTTTACTTTATCCCGAACACTGTACAGAATGTTTGTAACTTTGCAAGTAATAGGAGTTGCATTGTCCTTCAGAACAATACAGTGCTTATACCCTTTGATGCATCCCACCTCACTATTGAAAACACTTGGGAATTCACACATCAATTCTTCGCCTAAATTAGAAATGATTTGCACTTGTACTTGTGACACGGAGTTGGGATATAATATAATCCCCAACAGCTTCTGATGAGGCCAACTTAGTATGGTGTCACCTAAAACTGGAACATATACTTTGCCCACAATTTTGTTTCCTTTGAAGTTAATTTCCGCATTGAAGTAGCCTTTTAGCTCAATGGCTTTCCCCCCATAACTGAGAGGTGTAACGTCAGGTTCATGAAGTAATACTTTACCCATAAAATAGTTGACATAATCGGTTTCTGAGACTAGGGTCACTTCGCCCCAGAATCCATCATCATTGAGATGTTGACACCACTCACCTCCACAATATCCGAAGGGTACTCACAATGAACATTGGAAATGCAATTGACGTCGTTAACTATTTGAAGAATGAAACTGCGTTCATCCTCCTCCCGTTCATCGCACTCAATTTCATTTACTTTCACCCCTTTCTTTTCCAAAGACCTACAACACTTAGCAAAGTGTCCCTTTTTGCCGCATTTGTTGCATACCACATTAAAAGGTGGACAAACTTTGCTGTTAACCAGGTGCAATGGTGAATTGCACCTGAAACACAGTAACTTCACCTTAACATTAGAATTTGTTTAGTTTTAGTTTTGGTATCTAAAGCGTGAACAGTGGTATTCACATTCTTAGACTTCCTTAGGTCTTCAATACAAGACTCGGAATGTTCAATCTGTTTGGCCACAATTAAAACTTCCTCCAACGTCGGATCACCTTTCAACCACAAAGCTTCTCTTACTTTGTCACTTCTGCATTCTAGCATGAACTGATCGCGGATTTGTTCGTCCAAATTAAATCTAAATTTACACTGTGCTGCTAATTTCCGCAGATTAGTAACAAAGTCCTCAACAGTCTCAGTTTCGCCTTGCTTACACTTTCCAAAATAATACCTCTGAAGGATAACTGAAATATTAGGCAAGTAATGCCTGTCCAATTTAAGCAAAGTTAGTTCAAACTCATTTAACAAAGCATCTCCATCCGCTCCCTCAGAGTAACTGATAGATGGTAGAGTCTTCAAAATTTCTTGTCCTTCTGCACCTAAACAATGCTGTAGAAGCGATGTCTTCCTTTCTGCTGACAAATTACTCCCACAAACATGTATGTGTGTAAGAAAGACTTTCTTCAATTTGTACCAAGCGATGGGTGGCTCACCCGGAATTGATAGAAAAAACGGTGGTGGAGAAATGTTCTGCATAGTCAACCAGAAAAAAAAAATGTATATGTGCACAGAAAAAAAATGAAGAAAAAAAATAATATATGTAAGTATATACTCAGATATTTTTAAGTGACCAAAGTAGAAAAAAAAACTGAAGAAAATGATTATCAGCAATCTCCAGTTCATTTGTAATTGTTGCAGTCAATATGAAACTTAAAATTCAGTTTTAATGTTTACACAATTTACACCAGATGAGGCAGTGTAATATTCAGAAAAAAAATAGTGGAAAACTGAAAATACAGCAGACGAGCGCAGTAGATGCAGAAGTCAAAGTAGACTTTGTTTTAATATGAAATACTCACGTCCACAAGAGAAACAAAGAATCCTTCAAAAGCATGCTTTACACGGATGCATAATAACACATCCGTTTCAGCTGCCGGAGAGTGCCGATAGACACGGTGTACGGCGTGCACAAGAGCTAGTTGCTAGGTAACGTGACACGCTGAAATCCACAAGTCAGCAGACGCTTTGTCACAGCAACGAGGCACGCTAGAAACCTTGAAGCTGTGCTGAAGCAGGCACATGTTTTCAAAGTAACGGCATGCAAAAATATGCGTATCGGTAAAGAAAAAAAATAAATACACAGCCACAGAGTTATCTGAGTATATATTAACATTAAAAACAAAACGGAATAGGTGTCACACAGGTCAAAACAACAGTACCTTACAGTGTGACTTGGACACAGATGTGTTGGAGTTTCTTGACAAATCCAAAGTAGGGGTAGGTTACCACCTTCGTCGCCAAAAATGTAGTAGTCTTTAGTGGCGATAGAAGAAATCCTCCAAGAAGAAAGATGCAAAAACTTCTTCATTCATCAAGATGAGTAGTACAGAAACTCCAGCCACACCTACAAGCTGCTCCTTCAGTTCTCAACTGTCAGAATCACAAGCATTCTAGATCAGCCAAGAGCTGGAGCATGAGGGGGGGAGCAGAGCATACCAAGTACAATATAAGCTACACATATATTATAAACTTACACACAAAATACAGAATAATACAGAAATCTGAAATATGAATAAACTACACCTATATACTACAGTATCCAACCAAAACCTGATCATTCAAATTGGTACCTCTAGTTCTACAAAGATACCTTTCAGCTACAAAGACTCCTAGGGTACCATCTTCTATATCTTCTATACCAATTAATAAATGCAAAATTCACTAATATGACAATGACTCTAACTGAAAGTCTCCCCTGCTCCAGATACTCCATGCATCAAATCATTTATTCACTCTATTTGCCAAGAATATCAATCAACAACTAGTCAAAGCTAATCAAAACTTGACTTAATACCTTGGACTTGGATGAATTCAAACCCCAGCTTTTACCTACTACCATGTCACATGTATCCACTCTGAACACAAACCTCACCATCAAGTAACATATTGCCAAAAATCAAAGACTACCTGGTATGGGTTTTCTCTGCTAAAGAAATTGAAAGCATTTCTCTGACAAAGGGGATTCTGAGGTGCTGTTCAAGCCCTCATATTCTTGCATCTGGCAACTCGGTAATCTTAGGCCTCACGGATTCCCCCCTATGTGCACTGACATGCTGCAGCATGTCTCATCTAGGACCTGAACAAATATGACCACGTTACTCTCATTCTGAAGGAGCCCCCTGGCTCCCCTTGCTTGCTTACCTTAACTGCACTTACCTATCTGGCTGACAAACCAGTCATCTCTGGTGGGTCTCAGCATACCCACAGTTGGACACCATCAGACTGGAGGCTAAGTAGTTCAAAAGAAAAAAAAATAAGACACAGGCCTTCTCCATCTATGCATTCAGAATCTGGAACAACATTCATGTATTTATCTAGATCGCCCCAACTTTTCTTCATTTTAGGAAGAGGATGAAGATGCACCTCACTGAAGAACAGTAAGTTTCAGTGCACTAACAGTCCACTTCTGGTCGCAGCAACCTGCTACCTCTCCAATCACCTGTTGATTTTATCTTCACTTTTGACAGTGTACAGTGCTGTGATACATTCTGACTATGTCCACTCTATACAAATACAACACATGTACATACATGCATATACCTGTTATTTTTCAACACAACACAAAGTATTTTGAGGTGAATGTGCACTCCTTAAATACATTTGCTTTGTCATGAAATGTGTTCATTGTGTTAAGATGACTCTGTGACTAATTGAGAGTTTGGCAGAGTGGCTTCTCTATCGCAGCAGTGATGTCCTGTTTGAAAAAGCCAGGCATCACACTTTTAGAATGTTGATTGGAACTGAAGTAACAGTGGTTCCTGCAAATGGTAAAAGTTGTCTGCAGGTCTTGTGGACAACTCTAGATTTGACAGGTGTAGGTCGTTCGGGATGGTGGGACAATGTTTTCTGCCATCATGTCAGAGTACCCTCAATCTATCAAAAGATGAATCAGTCCTTTTGTAACCCAGTAATCTTTTCTTCGACATATTATGGGGATCGACAATGGGGGCAGATCACATTACTGCATTTGCCAATTCAAATTGAACGTTTTAAGGGAAAAATTCCTAGTTTGACTCATATGTACTAAAACCCAAGAATTAGTGTAGATTTGTATAACTAAAGCCAAAAGACTATGGCTAATGCTCAAGTGCTACAGTAACAATGATGTCACAAGGCATAGTCATCTCTCAACTCTTTTCCCTGTTCCTGGATCATGGTTATCAAACATAAATTCACAGAAACATGATGCAATTTGAGGCCTTTTGTGTTTATTCTTCTTAGGAATTATTGGTCATCACACACATCAGAGACTTCTATTTTGCAATAATGAGGTTTCTTTCATTGTTTCATAGGCCTACATCTCATCTGACTTGTGTGGATGTTCCTACTTTATGAATGTGGAGATGCATGCTTCCCATTCATTGAAGCTTAGGATTGACCTGCTGTCCTGCTGAAGCTTTTGGATGGTTACCCTACTGCTGATATTTTCAGAGAGGAAGCATCCAGCCACACCAAGGAGTCCAGAAATGTGAACAGAGAGCAGTAAGACATCCTCTCTACCACTCACTAGCAATCTGAGGAGAGTCAACCAAGAAATTACCTTCTGCATGTGGAGGTGAGCTGAGTGGCCATTCTGTCTGGTAAGAACCCTTCCTCCCTTTACTAATGTTTGCATGCATCTCTTTGGGTACCCTTATTGAACTACCATGTCTGTTCTTTCCTGATAGCTACTAGTCTCTATGCAGTGTAGTAAGACACTGGACCATCACCAGCCTAAGTTGCCTGGATTCTGGATGAAGTACCCCTGGGTCACATCTAGGGCTGCAGAAATTCAGCATCCAGTTGACTTGCTTGCTAGCTGCTTCCAGGTAGCTTTTTGTGGTTTAAGGGTGTGCCCCCGTGTCTGTGAGCTCGAACACAAATTGTCCCTGTGGTGATTCTGCATCTCCCTAAAAATCCATATCCAGATTTGAACCCCCCTGACTATGAAGCTATTGGCCCAGAGTTCATAAAAGCAGGTCACTAGATATGCATTTTTCAAGAGACCAGTAGCTGCTAACTTTAAACTGAGTAACCAGCATAACGTCCTGGCTCCATAACTCTGAAATCTAAAAAATTAAGCCCCCAATAGAAGTGTCCCAGAGCAGTATCTGAGGAAGGATACTCCTGTGGGTACTCCATCTTGTCTGGTTTCTCTGGTCCCAGTATGCAAATACTTGACTCAGTAATCCGAGATCTTAAGATACCAACCTGGTGCCATAAGTGCTGCATGCTTGTCACCCACCCTATCTCTTCCTGCACAATGAGGGGCAGCAGATGCTCTGACAGCTCTTTTCTACCCTACTCTGCCATTCCTCTGATCCCAACTCTCTCACATGGTCCACTAAAGATGTTCCACCACCATTTACCACCTGCTATGTCCAGCGGGTAGTACATAGCTGTAGATGCAGGCCAGTTCTTCTGCCTGGAATGAGGAAAAAAACTGTTGAATTGATCCCAGTATTTCGTGATCAACATCCTATTCACCACTTTAGGGAATATAAATTGTAATCCCTTATTTTGGTGCAGGAACACAAGTTGGAATTTGTAACACCCCACCCATCCTCACAAACCCTGCACCAAAAAATAGGGCGCATTTAGCTTGATTCTAAGGTATATGATACTTTTGTTGTAGATTCAAAGAGCCTGATTTCCCAAAGGCAAACTTGCACTTCTGTGTAAGCTTGCTCTTGTTTTAGTATTCACAAACAGAATTAATGGTAAGTTTACAAGTGAAGAGACTCTGCAGTCAGTGCGGAGATCGAATGTCTCTGCCCCGGGTATAAAGCCTTTGCGTTAATAAACTTACTATTAACTCACTGTTTGTGAATATCAAAACAAATGTAAACTTACACAAGTTGGGGAATCAGGCCCAGTGTATTTAATCTTTGGTTGGTAGCAGGCTTCTGAAACATCTTTGATTCTCTGTGTAGCTGGGTGAGCAGTCAAGGCTTACTTCAAATGAAGTGGTGTGGAAGTTAAGTCAAGCACAACAAAGTTGTCACAGTTGCAATATAGTAAGACATGCGATACTAGGTTCACTTTATATATTTTTATTATAACTCTATTTTATGGAGTTTATAATAGAACAACTTAACCCCTAGGGTGCCCAGGATGAGCTGGTCTCGCCCTTGGCAACGGTTGCCCGGTGCCGAGGACGAGACCAGGTCATCCTGCTATGGGCCCCCAAGGGGAGCGCTAGCACTCCCCCAGATGGCCAAGCACCCCCCTCCCCTGGGAAGAGATGGAAGGGGAATTGCTTTCCCTTCCACCCCTGCCCCCCCAACCACCCTGTGGCGCCTGATGACATCAGTGTGCTCTCGCTCGCTGACCTCATGAGAGGCCTTCCTCTCCACACTGGAAGCTCAGCTTACAGCGCCGATCCAAAGAGAAATGCAAAAGCATTTCTCCTCCGATCACGTGGAGGGGGCAGAGAGGCATGAAAGGAGAGGAAAGGTCTTTCCTCTCCTTTCATGGCTCTCTGAGCATTTCTGCTGCCCGATCGATCGGGCAGCAAGTTCAAGTTTATTTATTCGATGCATAGTTAATAAAAACCAATACAACACATCATTTCATATAAATAAATAAAAAATACAGTCCAGAATATCAAACTATAAAATCTAATATGCATGAAAATTATATTACTTAAGAATTTTCTAATAAGTACCTCCTATTCTGAGGTCGGGATAAACTACCCATATATGTCTAATATCTTAGTTAACTAGACCTAAAAATAGTTTCATGAGTACTGTACAGTGATCTATTGCTTTTAAAGAGAATTAAAAACATTCTGTAAATTCTGTACAAAAACTTAATATATATGTACTAATTAAGATCTTAATTTGAAACTTTTTGTGATGTGAAGTGTAAAAACTTAGTAAATTTAGCATTCAGAACCACATCACAGGGTTTAAAACAGGCAATCACTGCTTGCCTGCAAGTCTGTATCCTCCTTTGATTGAATGCTGCCTTCAATAGAGATTTGCGTTCATTTCGTAGGCCATTACAAATACAGATCAAATGAATTATATCTTCCTTACCCCGGCCACACAGCCTGCACTGAGGGATTGTTGCAGGCGTTCCCACGGGAATAGGTAGGCACCAACAGGAATGATGCCAAATCAGTATTTGATTAAATGATCCTTGTCTGACTTTGTCCACTCAGCTTCCAAGTAAGGCTGACATTTCAAAAGTTTATACTTGTTTATTACCATCCAGGAATGCGATATGAAGGCCAACTCTTTTCCAGGTTCACTGATCTTTTCCCTGTTATCCGGTTTAGGATTTTTTTAAAAGCAAAGTAGCAAAGGTTTGAGTCCCATAATTCCACTACTTCCAAGTCTGTTACTGCCTGATCTAAGTACTTTTGAGATTTAGCTTTAGAGTTTGAACTAATCTCCTTATAAAGAGCTTGACAGACCTGATTTTCCTTTGTTAGCTATAAATGTTTCCAGGCTTTGATATAACTTGCTTTCCTATCTATACCGACAGACTGGACAAAAACAGACACAACAGCAGAGAACTCTTCAGCATCGTCAAGGAGTTCTCCAACCCCAGCGCCAACGCCGTCACGCCCTCACAGGATCTGTGCGAATCCCTCGCCACTTTCTTCCATCGCAAGATTAGCGACCTCCACGACAGCTTCGGACACCAGACCCAACCAAACACCACCGAACCGGCATCCACGGCCATCACCCTCAACAACTGGTCCCACATCAACACGGAAGAAACTAAATCCATCATGAACTCTATCCTCTCCGGCGCCCCTTCGGACCCCTGCCCGCACTTCATCTTTAACAAAGCCAACGACATCATCGCCCCGCACCTCCAGACCGTCATCAACTCTTGTTTTTCTTCTGCTACCTTCCCCAAATGCTGGAAACACGCCGAAGTCAACGCCCTACTAAAGAAACCTACGGCTGACCCGAGCGACCTGAAAAACTTCCGCCCCATCTCTCTTCTGCCTTTCCCAGCCAAAGTAATAGAGAAGACCGTCAACAAACAGCTGACCACCTTCCTGGAAGACAACAACCTGCTCGACCCTCACAAACCGGATTCCGAACCAACCAAAGCACTGAAACCGCCCTCATCTCAGTCACTGACGACATCAGAACCCTGATGGACAACGGTGAAACAGTCGCCCTCATTCTGCTCGACCTCTCGGCTGCCTTTGACACCGTCTGTCACCGCACCCTAATCACCCGCCTCGGCTCCACCGGAATCCAAGGCCAGGCCCTGGACTGGATCGCCTCCTTCCTCTCAAACCGTTCCCAAAGAGTTTACCTCCCTCCGTTTCGCTCAGAACCCACCGAGATCATCTGCGGCGTACCCCAAGGCTCATCACTCAGCCCGACACTCTTCAATGTTTACATGAGCCCCCTCGCCAACATCGTACGCAAGCACGACATCATCATCACCTCCTACGCCGACGACACCCAACTTATACTCTCCCTCACCAAGGACCCCGCCAGCGCCAAGACCAACCTACAAGAGGGTATGAAGGACGTCGCAGATTGGATGAGGCTCAGCCGCCTAAAGCTGAACTCTGAAAAAACGGAAGTCCTCATCCTCGGCAACACCCCATCTGCCTGGGACGACTCCTGGTGGCCCACGGCCCTCGGCACCGCACCGACCCCCACAGACCACGCCCGCAACCTCGGCTTCATCTTGGACCCTCTTCTCACCATGACCAAGCAAGTCAACGCCGTGTCCTCCGCCTGCTTCCTCACCCTCCGCATGCTCCGCAAGATCTTCCGCTGGATCCCCGCCGACACCAGAAAAACCGTGACCCACGCCCTCGTCACAAGCCGTCTGGACTACGGCAACACCCTCTACGCCGGGACCACAGCCAAACTCCAAAATCGCCTGCAACGCATTCAAAACGCCTCGGCACGCCTCATCCTCGACATACCCCGCAGCAGCCACATCTCCGCACACCTGAGACACCTGCATTGGCTCCCAGTCAGCAAAAGGATCACCTTCCGACTTCTCACCCACGCACACAAAGCCCTCCACGACAAGGGACCGGAATACCTCAACAGACGCCTCAGCTTCTACGTCCCCACCCGCCTCCTCCGCTCCTCTGGCCTCGCACTCGCTGCTGTCCCTCGCATCCGCCGCTCCACGGCGGGTGGGAGATCTTTCTCCTTCCTCGCGGCAAAGACCTGGAACTCCCTCCCCACCAGCCTCAGGACCACCCAGGACCACTCCGCTTTCCGGAGACTCCTAAAGACCTGGCTGTTCGAGCAGCGATAATCCCCCTTTTCCCCTAGCGCCTTGAGACCCGCACGGGTGAGTAGCGCGCTTTATAAATGTTAATGATTTGATTTGATTAGATAACCAAACTCCAGCCTAATTTGTGCTTGGGAGGTGTACCCCGGTAGCTGGAATAAGGACCTAAAAATCTTTCCAGTGATTTTATTCAGGGTGATAGCATCTTGTCCACACATAGCTTCGCTTCCGTATCCTGAAGTTGGAATTAGTTTGGCTGCAACGACTTGAAGCAACGGCTGGTAAGCAGTTTTTTTAAAGTGCGGAAAGCGAACAGTAGAACATTTCCCTTTCTGTACTGGGGAAGAAAAGAGCCCTGTTCATCAAAAAGTACATTATAATTAGGCCGATCTTCCCCAGAGGGGGCAGAAACCACTAGACACCAGGGATTTTTTTTTGTCAGTTTCACATGAGGGGACTGACCCCTCAGGCAAGGGTCGCTCCCCATGTCGGGGGGATTTGTTTTAGGCCATTTCAGTGGCAGATCAGCCTATTGTAATTAGGCCAATCTGCCCCTGGGAGGGTAGAAACCTCTAGGCACCAGAGTTTTTTTATTTATTTTTTTATATGTGGGGAGCATCCCCTTAGGCAAGGGTTGCTCCCCTGGGGGCAAAATTATCTTTAGGCCATTTCTGCCCCCCCCCCCTATTTTATTAGGCCAATCTGCCTCCAAGGCGGCCAAAACCACTAGACACCAGGGATTTTTATTTTTTTGTGTCAATTTCACGCAAGGGGAGTGACCCCTTATGCAAGGGTCATTCCCCTTGGGAGAAATTTTATTTTAGGCCATTTCTGCCCCCCTTGGGGGCAGGTCGGCCTATTGTTATTAGGCCGATCTACCACCAAGGGGGGCAGAAACTACTAGGCACCAGGGATTTTTTTTGCGCCAAATTCACGCAAGGGGAGCAACCCCTTAGGTAAGGGGCGCTCCCCTTTGGGGGCAAATTTATTTTAGGCCATTTGTGCTCCCCTTGGGGGCAGTTCGGCCTATTTCTATTAGGCCGATCTGCCCCCGGGGGGCAAAAACCACTTAGGCACCAGGGATTGGTGTGTGTGTATGCGTGTGTTTTGTTTGGGTGGCAGCCTCTTGGGCAAGGGGCGCTCCCCATGTGGGCACATTACTGTTGGCCATATCTGTCCCCCTTGGGGACAGATCAGCCTATTTTAGGAAGGCCCATCTGTCCCCAAGGGGGGCAGAAAGCCCACCAGAGACCAGGGATGATTTTATTTTCAAAATAAGAGGGTGGGGTATGGCCATACCCCCACCCCAAATAAATGGGGCCAAAGTTGTTCTGCCCACCAGTGGGCAGATGGGGCAATTACCCCCGATCCACACCCTGGGGGGGGCCGAATGTCCACTAAATGCCAGGGAATTTAAAAAAAAAAAAAAAATAGTGTGTGGTGGCTACCAACCAGTATGGGCATGGTTATGCACCCACCTCAACTGAAGGGGGTAACAGTCTTTCAGTTCCCCCTGCATACTAAAACATCTTATCCCACGGTAAGCAAGTGGACATTTGATTATTTGGGGTTTTGGTTTTACATTTGGGCCATGAGAGATTGGCTAACTCTCAAAATCGTCCCACTTGGAATGATGAGGGCTGCACTGTTTGGACTTTGGGATTCTGCCATGTAGCAAAAATCCACAAGACCTAGACACATCTGAAAACTAAACATCTGGGTGAGTCCAAGGTGGTGTGCTTCACATGCAGCCCGCACCATTTTCTTACCCACAATCTCCAACTTTGCTGGAAATCACACATTTTTTCCCCGTTTTTGTGATGGAACCTTCCGGAATCTGCAGGAATCCACAAACTTCCTACCACCCAGCATTGTCTCATCTATACCGATAAAAATTCTGCTGCACTTGTCAGCCTAGACATGTTTTTTTTCAAACTGCCCTTTTGGACCCACTTTGGTTCCCTCTCAATTTCGACATGTGTTTGGCTTTTCCCTGTTACAAGCACTAGGCCCACCTACACAAGTGAGGTATCATTTTTACCGGGAGACTGAGGGGAACATTGGGTGGTAGGAAATTTGTCCCGGTGCCGTTATCCCACACAGACATGTGGGAAAAATTTGATTTTTGAGCTACATTTGAGGTTTGCTGAGGATTCTTGGTAAGAAAACATTGGGGGATCCACGCAAGTCACACCTGCCTGGTGGACTCCCGCGGGTGTCTAGTTTTCAGAAATGTCTGTGTTTGGTAGGCTTCCTGACACGTAGTATTTTCCAATACTTTTATTGTAAGCAGATAACTTCAAAGTGCATCAACATCCACCATAGGTAGCCAGTACATTTCCTAGTCATCTTCCACCTTCGCTCTCCTCCAACCGTCTCCCCTGGAATCCCCACATCTCCAAGTTCCACCTATTACCTCACCATTTCTAGAATCTCATCAATACACAGTGCATTACAGTACATGAAACCATAACACATCTCCCCCCCTTACAATCCATTAAAATATAATAGAAACATTACAGAGAAAATAACTATAATACAACATATATACATTCCTTCTTTGTGGTGGAAAAAACACATTGAATAGAACACATTCTCAGGACGTACATCATTTTGGCAAAATGCAATTTCTTACTGTTTCACAAAATCTGAGAGATGCGTGGGATAAACTCTGTTCCTCATACTTCGCCTCATTTCTTCCCTCACACCTGGATTGGTTTCCACACGCACATCTGGATTGGGAAGTGAGTCCTTCACTTTCCTTCCAGTAGGACACTTGGCAAGACGAGACATACTCCAAACTTCTCCATTCTCAAGCACCACCACATTTCTTTTTACTTCCACAATTTTCCTAGGTCCCGAAAATTTCGAACCACCTTTATGACACCAAACAGGCTTTTTAATAAACACCAAATCTCCTTTAGACCAATCCCTTCGTTTTACACTCATCTTTGCATCAAATCTTTTCTTGTACTTATTTTGGTTCTCAACTATTCTGGCCCTAATAGATTTAAAATTAGGTACATCTCCTAAACTCTGGGATCCAGAATGCAACCATGAAGGATTCAATTTGGAACCTGCCAATCTCCCCTTCAAAATGCGAAAAGGAGACATTCCCGTAATAACATTAGGTGCATTCCTATGAGCCCATAACTTCTCTCTCAAAACACCCTTCAAAGGCAATCTGTGCTCAAGTGCCACCTGAGCACTCGCTCTCACCAACTGATTCATCTTCTCCACTAATCCATTGGCTTGAGGAGCATATAATGCCGTGCGATGATGAGAAATAGCTAAATCCTTAAGAAAATTTCTCATTTCAAAAGAAGTAAATTGCACCCCATTATCAGTAACAACAATTTTAGGAATACCCTCACACGCAAACACATCAGTCAAAAATTCTATCACATTTTTCGTAGTGATAGAACTTACACAACTAACAGTAACCCACTTAGAGGTGTAGTCAACAAGAACAATTACAAATCTCTCACTTGGCGGGAGCAGCTCAAAAGGTCCAACTAAGTCTAAACCTAATTTGACCCATGGGTCATCCGGAACAGGTAGAGGAGACAAAGGAGCAGTTCGTACTACTTTAGATTTATCATTACTAGCACATTGCACACAATCCCTAATGACTGCTTCAACTTGCTTGTCCAAACCCGGCCACCAATAGCGTTCTCTAAGACTGGCTTTAGTAAGATTTTTACCAAGTGTCCATCATGGGCCAAATTTATTAATTTTCCATACAACCCAATAGGGGAAACCAATCTACAACCCCTGTACAAATTCCCCTCTATGATGCTAAGTTCATCCTTTACACCCCAGAACGCTCTAACATCAGCCAAGCATTCATTCAAACACAGCCACCCTTGTACAACATAGTTTATCACCGTTCCACGAACAATATCCTTACTACATTCTTCACTCCACTCCTCCACATCAAGAGCAGTCTCCTTAATCCATAATATCGGAGAAGGCTCATCAATACCATAATCCATCACTGACATTCTAGAAAGAAAATCTGCAGGAATATTTTTTTTTCCAGGATAATATTCCAGTGTAAAATTGAAATCCAGTAAACCTTCAACCCAACGCCTAATCCTGGGTGTGGTGTTCTCATTATTTCTGCATGCAAACAATTGTACTAAAGGTCTATGGTCACTTCTGAGAGCAAATGGTAAACCCCATAGATAAAACTTTAAATGGTTTATAGCCCAGGTACACGCCAGTGCCTCACGCTCTATCACAGAATAGCGTTCTTCCGCTCCCTTAAGGGAACGTGAGGCAAAAGCAATCACTCTCTCTTCGCCATCAACCAATTGAGAGAGTACAGCACCCAGACCTTTTAGGCTGGCATCAGTGGATAAGATGGTTTTGCGTTTAACATCAAAATTACCTAAAGTGGGCATTTTGCCAATATCTTCCTTTACTGCCTTAAATGCTTCATCACATTCTGGGAACCATTGAAACTGTACCCCTTTCTTTAAAACGAATCTCAAGGGTTGAACCACGCAAGCAAAGTTCTCAACAAACTTCGAGTAGTATTCAGCAAGGCCAAGAAACAACTTAACTTGATCTTTACTAGTGGGTGTTGGTGCAGACAAAATTGATCTGGCTAATTCTAATTTAGGCTTGATGCCATCTCCAGATATAGTGTGACCAAGAAATGAAACTATATTAACTCTAAACAAACATTTCTCTCTCTTTAAAGTCAAACCATTACTTTTTAGTCTTTTAAGCACAGCTCTTAGAATAACATCATGCTTGACTGTATCTTCTCCATAAACTAATATATCGTCTTGAAAGAACAAAACTGAATCAAGACCTTTGAGTACCTCCTTCATCACTCTCTGGAAACAAGCAGCAGCCGAGGCCAGCCCAAAAGGCATCCTCAGAAATCTGAACGCCCCCAAAGGAGTAACAAAAGAGGTGAGATGTCTTGACTCCTCATGAAGCATGATTTGGTGATATGCCGCTGACAAATCCATGACACTGAACACTTTGGCATCAGTCAGCATAGTCAAGGTTTCACCAATATTTGGTAATGGTTGACGGTCTACCCATATAGACTGATTAAGACCTCTAAGGTCAACACATAATCTTATTTTTTTCCCATCATCCTTAGGGACCAAAACTATGGGGGCCAACCATTCAGAAGCCTCAATTTCTTCTATGACTTCTAAATCCAATAATCTATTAAGTTCTTCTTGTAAAGGTTGCAACATCAAATGGGGAACTTTCCTTACTTTGTATACAATAGGTTTAGCACTCGATTTTAAAATGATTTATGTTTAAAATTCTTTAGTAAGCCTAATTTGTTACAAAATACCTCAGGAAACTCAGTCGCAAACTCCTCAACATCACTCATACTGGAAAAAGAAAGGACCTGGTCAGGAGCATTCGGGTTCAAGATTATTCCCAAATCTCTTTGATGACGCCACCCCAAAAGATTATTACCAAGCTTAGCTACATAAACCTTTCCTAGAGTCTCACGCCCTTTAAACTTAATTGACATTAACGAGTAACCAAATAAATCAATTTTCTGTCCACCATACCCAACTGGAGAAATATCAGGTGGAAAGAGCTTGATATTATCATCTCTGAAAATTCTTGCCCAATTCTTGTCACCTATCAATGTAAAAGGGGATCCAGAATCAGCCAGTACTGTAACAGTTCTCTCCCCAATAACAACATCACATTTAGGCATAACCAGTTTATCATCAATAAATTCCTTAGATTGTAACTCCCCAGTGTCTGTGTTATTAATGCACAAAACGATTTGCTGACCATCAACCGGCTCAGCAACCATATTTAACTTAGGACTTCTGCAAACCTTCGCTAAGTGTGCCCTCTTCCCACATCTCCTGCAATTAACATTCCTTGCAAAACATTTGGGATTATTTGCTAGATGACCAAAATTCCCACATTTAAAACATCTGAACTTTGAATCTTTTTGTACATCATTACTGACTTTCATTTTTTCTGCAATTTTATGTACTAACTCATTCTCACAAATACTATCTGAAGTTGAAACCGTAGCTGACATAGCTAATTGTCCAGAGTCTATATGAGTGCCAGTGATGGGACCCACATCTTTTGTCTCTTTAACCCAAAGAATGGCATGCTCAATACTTTCAGCAATTATAATTGCTTCATTCAACGAAGGGTTCTTAGCTAACAATTTTTCTTGAACTCTGGGATTGTTTGTGCAACGAACCAATTGATCCTGTATTAAAGATTCAGTTAAATTTGCGAAGTCACATGTCTGGGCCAGTGTTTTAAGTGACGCAATATAATTTCCAACTCTCTCATCTTTCGCTTGCGACCTCATAAAAAATTTGTGTCTTTCCTTAACAACATTGATACGAAAATCAAAATGCTTCTTAAGCATCATGAGAGACATTTCATAAACATCCCTTGGTTCACCTTCTCCAGCACCAATGTTTATGAAATCAAGACTATCATAGATATTGCGTCCCTCAATCCCCAGATTGTGTTGTAGAATTCCTTGTTTCCTTGCTGGTGAGAATTTCTCTCCACCAATACCAATCAAGTAAGAGTCAAATACGTTTATCCATTTCTTCCATGGTAGAATAGGGTCGCCGCGTTCTGACAGAAATTGAGGTGGTTGGGACATGCTGAGAGGAGAATGATGTGACATAGTGTGTGATGATAAGAAGATAAACAATATGTAGTGAGTAAATAGTAGTTCCAAAATCGTAGTTAAATTATTTGTTTGAATTCCACAGTTCAAATTAGGTCAGCAGTCTAGTTGTTGGTTCCTAATAATCTTGCTTGAGTTCCACGATACAGAAGAGGTCAGCACTCTAGTTGTTCTCTTTTTTTTCCTTCCGTATTTTTTTCGTTTATTTTTTAACTTCCTGGGAGTAATATCTGGATCAGCAATGCTGAATATTTGTTCACCAGTAAAGACTGAGGTAAAATATTTCTTAACTATATAAATAATATCTGTAGGGCAGTGTAGGAGGCTGGACTGGCTTGTAGTGAGTACCAAGGGGTACTTGCACCTTGCACCAGGCCCAGTTATCCCTTATTAGTGTATAGGGTGTCTAGCAGCTTAGGCTGATAGATAATGGTAGCTTAGCAGAGCAGCTTAGGCTGAACTAGGAGACGTGTGAAGCTACTACAGTACCACTTAGTGTCATATGCACAATATCATAAGAAAACACAATACACAGTTATACTAAAAATAAAGGTACTTTATTTTTATGACAATATGCCAAAGTATCTTAGAGTGTACCCTCAGTGAGAGGATAGGAAATATACACAAGATATATATACACAATAGCAAAAATATGCAGTATAGTCTTAGAAAACAGTGCAAACAATGTATAGTTACAATAGGATGCAATGGGGAAACATAGGGATAGGGGCAACACAAACCATATACTCCAAAAGTGGAATGCGAACCACGAATGGACCCCAAACCTATGTGACCTTGTAGAGGGTCGCTGGGACTATTAGAAAATAGTGAGAGTTAGAAAAATAACCCTCCCCAAGACCCTGAAAAGTGAGTGCAAAGTGCACTAAAGTTCCCCTAAGGACAAAGAAGTCGTGTTAGAGGAATAATGCAGGAAAGACACAAACCAGCAATGCAACAACTGTGGATTTCCAATCTAGGGTACCTGTGGAACAAGGGGACCAAGTCCAAAAGTCACAAGCAAGTCGGAGATGGGCAGATGCCCAGGCAATGCCAGCTGCGGGTGCAAAGAAGCTTCTACTGGACAGAAGAAGCTGAGGTTTCTGCAGGAACGAAAAGGGCTAGAGACTTCCCCTTTGGTGGACGGATCCCTCTCGCCGTGGAGAGTCGTGCAGAAGTGTTTTCCCGCCGAAAGAATGCCAACAAGCCTTGCTAGCTGCAAATCGTGCGGTTAGCGTTTTTGGACGCTGCTGAGGCCCAGGAGGGACCAGGGGTCGCAACTTGGACCAGCAGAGAGAGGGGACGTCGGGCAAGACAAGGAGCCCTCTCTAACGCAGGTAACACCCAAAGAAGTGCCAGAAACAGGCACTACAAGGATGCATGAAACGGTGCTCACCCGAAGTCGCACAAAGGAGTCCCACGTCGCCGGAGACCAACTTAGAAAGTCGTGCAATGCAGGTTAGAGTGCCGTGGAACCAGGCTTGGCTGTGCACAAAGGATTTCTGCCGGAAGTGCACAGGGGCCGGAGTAGGTGCAAAAGTCGCGGTTCCCAGCAATGCAGCCCAGCGAGGTGAGGCAAGGACTTACCTCCACCAAACTTGGACTGAAGAGTCACTGGACTGTGGGGGTCACTTGGACAGAGTCGCTGGATTCGAGGGACCTCGCTCGTTGTGCTGAGAGGAGACCCAAGGGACCGGTAATGCAGCTTTTTGGTGCCTGCGGTTGCAGGGGGAAGATTCCGTCGACCCACGGGAGATTTCTTCGGAGCTTCTGGTCCAGAGAGGAGGCAGACTACCCCCACAGCATGCACAAGCAGGAAAACAGTCGAGAAGGCGGCAGGATCAGCGTTACAGAGTTGCAGTAGTCGTCTTTGCTACTATGTTGCAGGTTTGCAGGCTTCCAGCGCGGTCAGCAGTCGATTCCTTGGCAGAAGGTGAAGAGAGAGATGCAGAGGAACTCGGATGAGCTCTTGCATTCGTTATCTAAAGTTTCCCCAGAGGCAGAGACTCTAAATAGCCAGAAAAGAGGGTTTGGCTACCTAGGAGAGAGGATAGGCTAGCAACACCTGAAGGAGCCTATCACAAGGAGTCTCTGACGTCACCTGGTGGCACTGGCCACTCAGAGCAGTCCAGTGTGCCAGCAGCACCTCTGTTTCAAAGATGGCAGAGGTCTGGAGCACACTGGAGGAGCTCTGGACACCTCCCCGGGGAGGTGCAGGTCAGGGGAGTGGTCACTCCCCTTTCCTTTGTCCAGTTTCACGCCAGAGCAGGGCTAAGGGGTCCCCTGAACCGGTGTAGACTGGCTTATGCAGAATTGGGCACTTCTGTGCCCAACAAAGCATTTCCAGAGGCTGGGGGAGGCTACTCCTCCCCTGCCTTCACACCATTTTCCAAAGGGAGAGGGTGTCACACCCTCTCTCAGAGGAAGTTCTTTGTTCTGCCATCCTGGGCCAGGCCTGGCTGCACCCCAGGAGGGCAGATGCCTGTGTGAGGGGTTGGCAGCAGCAGCAGCTGCAGTGAAACCCCAGGAAGGGCAGTTTGGCAGTACCAGGGTCTGTGCTACAGACCACTGGGATCATGGGATTGTGCCAACCATGCCAGGATGGCATAGAGGGGGCAATTCCATGATCATAGACATGTTACATGGCCATATTCGGAGTTACCATTGTGAAGCTACATATAGGTAGTGACCTATATGTAGTGCACGCGTGTAATGGTGTCCCCGCACTCACAAAGTTCAGGGAATTGGCTCTGAACAATGTGGGGGCACCTTGGCTAGTGCCAGGGTGCCCTCACACTAAGTAACTTTGCACCTAACCTTTACCAGGTAAAGGTTAGACATATAGGTGACTTATAAGTTACTTAAGTGCAGTGTAAAATGGCTGTGAAATAACGTGGACGTTATTTCACTCAGGCTGCAGTGGCAGGCCTGTGTAAGAATTGTCAGAGCTCCCTATGGGTGGCAAAAGAAATGCTGCAGCCCATAGGGATCTCCTGGAACCCCAATACCCTAGGTACCTCAGTACCATATACTAGGGAATTATAAGGGTGTTCCAGTAAGCCAATGTAAATTGGTAAAAATGGTCACTAGCCTGTTAGTGACAATTTGGAAAGAAATGAGAGAGCATAACCACTGAGGTTCTGATTAGCAGAGCCTCAGTGAGACAGTTAGTCACTACACAGATAACACATTCAGGCACACTTATGAGCACTGGGGCCCTGGGTTACCAGGGTCCCAGTGACACATACAACTAAAACAACATATATACAGTGAAAAATGGGGGTAACATGCCAGGCAAGATGGTACTTTCCTACACAACCCCCCCCCAAACGAAGGACAATAAGACTAGCCATGACCTGATGAGTCTTCATTGTCTAAGTGGAAATATCTGGAGAGTCCATCTGCATTGGAGTGGCTACTCCCAGGTCTATGTTCCACTGTATAGTCCATTCCCTGTAGGGATATGGACCACCTCAACAATTTAGGATTTTCACCTTTCATTTGTTTTAGCCAAAGTAGAGGTTTGTGGTCTGTCTGAACAATGAAGTGAGTGCCAAACAGGTATGGCCTCAACTTCTTCAGTGACCAGACCAGCAAAGGCCTCCCTCTCAATGGCAGACCAACGCTTTTCTCTAGGGGTCAACCTCCTACTAATAAAAGCAACAGGTTGATCCTGGCCCTCAGAATTAAGTTGTGATAGGACTGCCCCTACTCCTAATTCAGATGCATCAGTTTGGACATAGAATTTTTTAGAGTAACAAGGGCTTTTCAGGACAGGTGCAGAGCACATGGCCTGCTTCAGCTCCTCAAAAGCTTTCTGACAGTTTGCTGTCCATAATACCTTTTTAGGCATTTTCTTGGATGTGAGGTCATTAAGAGGGGCTGCAATGGAGCCATAGTTCTTAATGAACCTCCTGTAATACCCAGTGAGGCCTAGGAAGGCTCTCACCTGAGTCTGAGTGGTAGGGGGAACCCAATCAATAATTGTTTGGATTTTCCCCTGAAGTGGTGCAATCTGTTCCCCACCAACAAGGTGTCCCAGATAAACCACCTTACCCTGCCCTATCTGGCACTTTGAAGCCTTGATAGTGAGGCCTGCCTTTTGCAGGACCTCCAAAACTTTCCATAGGTGGACCAGGTGATCATCCCAGCTGGAGCTAAAGACAGCTATATCGTCCAAATATGCTGCACTGAAAGCTTCCAGCCCTTGCAGGACTGTGTTCACCAACCTCTGAAAAGTGGCAGGTGCATTTTTCAAACCAAAAGGCATTACAGTATACTGGTAATGTCCTCCAATGGTTGAAAATGCAGTCTTAGGTTTAGCATCTTCTGACAATTTGATCTGCCAATACCCTGCAGTCAAGTCAAAAGTGCTTAGATACTTGGCAGATGCCAGTGTATCTATGAGCTCATCTGCCCTGGGTATAGGGTGAGCATCAGTTTTGGTTACCAAGTTGAGACCTCTATAGTCTACACAAAACCGCATTTCCTTCTTTCCATCTTTGGAATGGGGTTTTGGTACCAGTACCACAGGAGAAGCCCATGGACTGTCAGAGTGCTCAACTACTCCTAGTTCTAACATTTTCTGGACCTCTTGCTTTATGCAGTCCCTGACATGGTCAGGCTGCCTATAGATCTTACTTTTGACAGGTAAACTGTCTCCAGTATCTATAGTGTGCTCACACCAAGAAGTGGTACCTGGCACAGTAGAGAAGAGTTCAGAGAATTGATCTAGGAGATTTATGCAATTATCTTTCTGCTCAGCAGTAAGACAATCAGCCAAAACTACACCTTCCACAAGAGCATCTTGTTCTGTGGAAGAGAAGAGATCAGGTAGAGGATCACTGTCTTCTTCCTGTCCCTCATCAGTTGCCATGAGCAGGGTGAGATCAGCCCTGTCATAGTAGGGTTTCAGGCGGTTGACATGGAGCACCCTAAGGGGACTCCTGGCAGTGCCTAAGTCAACTAAATAGGTGACTTCTCCCTTTTTTTCAACAATTGTGTGGGGACCACTCCATTTATCTTGGAGTGCTCTTGGGGCCACAGGCTCCAAGACCCACACTTTCTGCCCTGGTTGGTACTGAACCAAAACAGCCTTCTGATCATGCCATTGCTTCTGGAGCTCTTGGCTGGCCTGAAGGTTTTTACTGGCCTTTTTCATGTACTCAGCCATCCTTGATCTGAGGCCAAGTACATAATCCACAATATCCTGCTTAGGAGCTTTTAAAGGTTGTTCCCAACCCTCCTTTACAAGTGTGAGTGGACCCCTAACAGGGTGTCCAAAAAGAAGTTCAAAGGGGCTGAAGCCCACTCCTTTCTGGGGTACCTCCCTGTAGGCAAAAAGGAGGCATGGTAGAAGGATATCCCATCTCCTGCGGAGTTTTTCAGGGAGACCCATAATCATGCCTTTGAGAGTTTTATTAAATCTCTCCACCAGTCCATTTGTTTGTGGATGATAGGGTGTTGTGAACTTGTAAGTTACACCACACTCCTTCCACATGGCCTTTAAGTATGCAGACATGAAATTGCTTCCCCTGTCTGATACTACTTCCTTTGGGAAGCCCACCCTGGAAAATATTCCCAGGAGGGCCTTTGCCACTGCAGGAGCTGTAGTGGTCCTTAAAGGAATAGCTTCAGGATATCTTGTGGCATGGTCCACTACCACCAAGATAAACCTATTGCCTGAAGCAGTAGGAGGGTCAAGGGGGCCAACTATGTCAACCCCTACCCTTTCAAAGGGAACCCCAACCACAGGCAGTGGAATAAGGGGTGCCTTTGGGGTGCCACCTGTCTTGCCACTGGCTTGACAGGTTTCACAGGACTTACAAAATTCCTTTGTGTCCTCAGACATTCTAGGCCAATGAAACAGGGGAACAAGCCTGTCCCAAGTTTTCATTTGTCCTAGATGCCCAGCTAAGGGAATGTCATGTGCCAGTGTTAGGAGGAACTTTCTGTACTCCTGAGGAATCACTAATCTCCTGGCAGCTCCAGGTTTAGGATCCCTATGCTCAGTGTACAAGAGGTTGTCCTCCCAGTAAACTCTGTGAGAGTCACTGACATCCCCATTAGCCTGTTTGACAGCTTGCTGTCTGAGACCCTCTAATGTGGGACAGGTTTGCTGTGCCACACTCAGCTCCTCTCTGGCAGGCCCCCCTTCACCCAAAAGCTCAGCAGTGTCTGCTTCCAGCTCCTCTGGTGTAGGTTCTGCACAGGGAGGGAATTCTTCTTCCTCAGAAGTAGAATCCACTGTAGAGGGAGGGATAGTAGGAAGTGGTTTGCTTCTACTAGCCCTAGCTTTAGGGAGCACTTGGTCCATTGTTCCAGGATCCAAGCTTCCCTGTCCTTTTTGCTTTTTGGCCTGAGCCCTTGTCAAAGCAAAAATATGCCCTGGTATGCCCAGCATTGCTGCATGGGCCTCCAACTCCACATCTGACCAAGCTGATGTCTCCAAATCATTCCCTAATAGACAGTCTACAGGTAAATCTGAAGCTACCACAACTTTCTTTGGACCAGTAACCCCCCCCAGTTGAGATTTACAACAGCCATGGGGTGGCTAAGTGTGTTGTTGTGAGCATCGGTTACTTGGTACTGGTGACCAAGTAGGTGTTGTTCAGGGTGGACCAGTTTCTCTATGACCATAGTCACACTGGCACCAGTGTCCCTGTAGGCCTGAACCTCAACACCATTTATTAGGGGTAGCTGCTTGTACTTATCCATATTAAGGGGACAAGCAACTAAGGTGGCTAAATCAATAGCCCCCTCAGAGACTAACACAGCCTCTGTGGCCTCCCTAACAAGGCCAACCCCAACTAAGTTACCAATAGTGAGCCCAGCTACTCCCTTGGATTGGCTATTAGTAGGTTTGCTCCCACCACCACTGCTATTAGTAGGGACACTAGGTGTAGCAGTAGGGGTTGTAGTGGTAGGAGGCTTGGTACCTTTCTTTGGACAACTGGGATCTGTTGTCCAATGGCCTTTTATTTTACATAAATAGCACCATGGTTTCTTTTCCTTGTTCTGATTAAAAGAGGATTTGGGCCCACCACCCCCACCAGAGTGTTTTTGTGGGCCTGATGAAGACTCATTTTTAGATTTGTCCCCACCCTTGTCAGAAGACTTACCATCCTTCTTTTTGTTGCCATCTTTGTCACCCCCTGTATGAACTTTTCTGTTCACCCTTGTTCTGACCCATTTGTCTGCCTTCTTTCCCAATTCTTGGGGAGAGGTCAGATCAGAGTCCACCAAGTACTGGTGCAACAAATCAGACACACAATTATTAAGAATATGCTCTCTCAGGATCAAGTTATACAGGCTGTCATAATCAGTAACTTTACTGCCATGTAACCACCCCTCCAAGGCCTTCACTGAATGGTCAATGAAATCAACCCAGTCTTGTGAAGACTCCTTTTTGGTCTCTCTGAACTTTATCCTGTATTGTTCAGTGGTTAAGCCATAACCATCCAGGAGTGCATTCTTAAGAACTTGGAAATTATTAGCATCATTTTCTTTCACAGTAAGGAGCCTATCCCTACCTTTTCCACTAAATGATAGCCATAGGATAGCAGCCCACTTCCTTTGAGGGACATCCTGTACAACACAGGCCCTCTCATGTGCAGCAAACCACTTGTTAATGTCATCCCCCTCCTTGTAAGGGGGAACTATCTTGTGCAGATTCCTGGAATCATGCTCTTTTACAGGATGACTATGGGGAATACTGCTGCTGCCACCATGGGTTTCTAAACCCAGTTTCTGTCTCTCCTTCTCTACTTCTAAAGTCTGTCTATCCAAATCCAGCTGTTGCTTCTTGAGCTTCAGTCTGGTTTGTTCCACTCTCAATCTATTGAGCTCCCTTTCTAACAATCTGTCATCAGGGTGGGTGGGAGGGACATGCCTTGAAACAGAAGTATGGTGAGAATGGACAGAAGGAGACCTGTCCCTTACAGAAGCCACCCTAACAGCTTGGCTAACAGAAACATCACTACCAGCATGGTGAGAATAAATGCTTTTGCTATGATGTGAGACAACACTATTTATATGGTGTGGCTCATCATCATTACCAACTATGCTAGACTGTCTAGTAATGGGCAGGCTAGGAAGTTTCTTTCCTGAATCTTTTCCTGGGGGAGTCCCTGGATCAGATTGAGAACCATTAGCTACTTTTTCAACAGATTGGGCACTTATGGCCTTATCCTGTACTCTAAGCATGTTAATTAACAGTTCTAAGGAAGGATTCTTCCCTACACTCAAACCTCTCTCTATGCAGAGACTCCTTGCTCCTTTCCAGTTAAGGTGATCATATGCAAGTTTGGACAGATCAACATTTTGGCCTGTGCCAGACATTTTTAGAGAGAGTTAAAGTGATAGTAAAAGATAAAAAGTTTGTCAGAGCTTTTAGAAAGACAGAGAAAAAAAAACTTTTTAAACTTTTTAGAACTTTTTAGAAAGTTAGAAGTACTTTTCAGCACTTAGAAAAGAGTGAAAAGAGGAAATGCAAAACTTTTTGGCTATGTGTATATACACTGACCTTGTTTTGTATATTTTTCTCTCATGAAAAGTACAATGACAAGAGTGGTAAGTAGTCTCAAAGCACTTATCCCACCGCTGCACAACCAATGTAGGAGGCTGGATTGGCTTGTAGTGAGTACCAAGGGGTACTTGCACCTTGCACCAGGCCCAGTTATCCCTTATTAGTGTATAGGGTGTCTAGCAGCTTAGGCTGATAGATAATGGTAGCTTAGCAGAGCAGCTTAGGCTGAACTAGGAGACGTGTGAAGCTACTACAGTACCACTTAGTGTCATATGCACAATATCATAAGAAAACACAATACACAGTTATACTAAAAATAAAGGTACTTTATTTTTATGACAATATGCCAAAGTATCTTAGAGTGTACCCTCAGTGAGAGGATAGGAAATATACACAAGATATATATACACAATAGCAAAAATATGCAGTATAGTCTTAGAAAACAGTGCAAACAATGTATAGTTACAATAGGATGCAATGGGGAAACATAGGGATAGGGGCAACACAAACCATATACTCCAAAAGTGGAATGCGAACCACAAATGGACCCCAAACCTATGTGACCTTGTAGAGGGTCGCTGGGACTATTAGAAAATAGTGAGAGTTAGAAAAATAACCCTCCCCAAGACCCTGAAAAGTGAGTGCAAAGTGCACTAAAGTTCCCCTAAGGACAAAGAAGTCGTGTTAGAGGAATAATGCAGGAAAGACACAAACCAGCAATGCAACAACTGTGGATTTCCAATCTAGGGTACCTGTGGAACAAGGGGACCAAGTCCAAAAGTCACAAGCAAGTCGGAGATGGGCAGATGCCCAGGAAATGCCAGCTGCGGGTGCAAAGAAGCTTCTACTGGACAGAAGAAGCTGAGGTTTCTGCAGGAACAAAAAGGGCTAGAGACTTCCCCTTTGGTGGACGGATTCCTCTCGCCGTGGAGAGTCGTGCAGAAGTGTTTTCCCGCCGAAAGAATGCCAACAAGCCTTGCTAGCTGCAAATCGTGCAGTTAGCATTTTTGGATGCTGCTGAGGCCCAGGAGGGACCAGGAGGTCGCAAATTGGACCAGCAGAGAGAGGGGACGTCAAGCAAGACAAGGAGCCCTCTCTGAAGCAGGTAGCACCCAGAGAAGGGCCAGAAACAGGCACTACAAGGATGTGTGAAATGGTGCTCACCCGAAGTCGCACAAAGGAGTCCCACGTCGCCGGAGACCAACTTAGAAAGTTGTGCAATGCAGGTTAGAGTGCCGTCGACCCAGGCTTGGCTGTGCACAAAGGATTTCCGCCGGAAGTATACAGGGGCCGGAGTAGGTGCAAAAGTCGCGGTTCCCAGCAATGCAGCCCAGCGAGGTGAGGCAAGGACTTACCTCCACCAAACTTGGATTGAAGAGTCACTGGACTGTGGGGGTCACTTGGACAGAGTCGCTGGATTCGAGGGACCTCGCTCGTTGTGCTGAGAGGAGACCCAAGGGACCGGTAATGCAGCTTTTTGGTGCCTGCGGTTGCAGGGGGAAGATTCCGTCGACCCACGGGAGATTTCTTCGGAGCTTCTGGTGCAGAGAGGAGGCAGACTACCCCCACAGCATGCACAAGCAGGAAAACAGTTGAGAAGGCGGCAGGATCAGCGTTACAGAGTTGCAGTAGTCGTCTTTGCTACAATGTTGCAGGTTTGCAGGCTTCCAGCGCGGTCAGCAGTCGATTCCTTGGCAGAAGGTGAAGAAAGAGATGCAGAGGAACTCGGATGAGCTCTTGCATTCGTTATCTAAAGTTTCCCCAGAGACAGAGACTCTAAATAGCCAGAAAAGAGGGTTTGGCTACCTAGGAGAGAGGATAGGCTAGCAACACCTGAAAGAGCCTATCACAAGGAGTCTCTGACGTCACCTGGTGGCACTGGCCACTCAGAGCAGTCCAGTGTGCCAGCAGCACCTCTGTTTCCAAGATGGCAGAGGTCTGGAGCACACTGGAGGAGCTCTGGACACTTCCCAGGGGAGGTGCAGGTCAGGGGAGTGGTCACTCCCCTTTCCTTTGTTCAGTTTTGCGCCAGAGCAGGGCTAAGGGGTCCCCTGAACCGGTGTAGACTGGCTTATGCAGAATTGGGCACTTCTGTGCCCAACAAAGCATTTCCAGAGGCTGGGGGAGGCTACTCCTCCCCTGCCTTCACACCATTTTCCAAAGGGAGAGGGTGTCACACCCTCTCTCAGAGGAAGTTCTTTGTTCTGCCATCCTGGGCCAGGCCTGGCTGGACTCCCGGAGGGCAGATGCCTGTCTGAGGGGTTGGCAGCAGCAGCAGCTGCAGTGAAACCCCAGGAAGGGCAGTTTGGCAGTACCAGGGCCTGTGCTACAGACCACTGGGATCATGGGATTGTGCCAACCATGCCAGGATGGCATAGAGGGGGCAATTCCATGATCATAGACATGTTACATGGCCATATTCGGAGTTACCATTGTGAAGCTACATATAGGTAGTGACCTATATGTAGTGCACGCATGTAATGGTGTCCCCGCACTCACAAAGTTCAGGGAATTGGCTCTGAACAATGTGGGGGCACCTTGGCTAGTGCCAGGGTGCCCTCACACTAAGTAACTTTGCACCTAACCTTTACCAGGTAAAGGTTAGACATATAGGTGACTTATAAGTTACTTAAGTGCAGTGTAAAATGGCTGTGAAATAACGTGGACGTAATTTCACTCAGGCTGCAGTGGCAGGCCTGTGTAAGAATTGTCAGAGCTCCCTATGGGTGGCAAAAGAAATGCTGCAGCCCATAGGGATCTCCTGGAACCCCAATACCCTGGGTACCTCAGTACCATATACTAGGGAATTATAAGGGTGTTCCAGTAAGCCAATGTAAATTGGTAAAAATGGTCACAAGCCTGTTAGTGACAATTTGGAAAGAAATGAGAGAGCATAACCACTGAGGTTCTGATTAGCAGAGCCTCAGTGAGACAGTTAGTCACTACACAGGTAACACATTCAGGCACACTTATGAGCACTGGGGCCCTGGGTTACCAGGGTCCCAGTGACACATACAACTAAAACAACATATATACAGTGAAAAATGGGGGTAACATGCCAGGCAAGATGGTACTTTCCTACAGGCGGTCAATATATGTTATTCAAATGTAGTAGTTCACG
Source organism: Pleurodeles waltl (assembly GCF_031143425.1). Classification (NCBI taxonomy): domain Eukaryota; kingdom Metazoa; phylum Chordata; class Amphibia; order Caudata; family Salamandridae; genus Pleurodeles; species Pleurodeles waltl. Next base: position 1,008,230,883 of record NC_090446.1, on the reverse strand, counting down.
CGCACACAAATCCAAACGCGTTGAAAACACGAGCGTTAGGCGCGTGCACAAAAACTATGTTAATCGAAGGTAGAAGTTCACGCGTACACAAAACAAGGCGCGTTGTGGAAACGAGCATCAAGCGCGTGTACCTAATGGTACAAATTAACTTACAGTTTCAAAGAAAACACTTCACTTATTATTAAAAGCGTTACCTCGAATCCAAATAACAAGTTGTTTGCCGGTTGTATTCAGATGAACGCGATGGTTTAAACAAACACAAATGTAAGAAATTCGAAATCCGCGTTCGTTTTAAAAAAAAACAAAATACGTCCTCCAAAACGTCAGAACAACATTTCGGATTAAGAAGGCTTCTAAAGTTCATACTTGCAAAATCAGAAATAGGCGCTACATTTCTCCTTTGACACAGCGCCCAATGCTCCAGCAAACACGAATGTACACAACGCGTGGATCCTTGGAAAAGGTGAATGTTGCGATGAATAACTCGTCGCCAATGACACGTAGTATTTTCCAATACTTTTATTGTAAGTAGATAACTTCAAAGTGCATCAACATCCACCATAGGTAGCCAGTACATTTCCTAGTCGTCTTCCACCTTCGCTCTCCTCCAACCGTCTCCCCTGGAATCCCCACATCTCCAAGTTCCACCTATTACCTCACCATTTCTAGAATCTCATCAATACACAGTGCATTACAGTACATGAAACCATAACACTTCCCTAGATGGCTGCTGAGCCCAGGACCAAAAACGCAGATGCTCCCCCCGCAAAAACAGGTAGTTTTGTATTTGATAATTTTGATGTGTCCAGATAGTGTTTTGGGGCATTTCCTGTTGCGAGCACAAGGCCTACCCACACAAGTGAGGTACCATTTTTATCGGGAGACTAGGGGGAACAATGGGTGGAAGGAAATTTGTGGCTCCTCTCAGATTCCAGAACTTTCTGTCACCAAAATGTGAGGAAAAACTGGATTTGTGGCCAAATTTTGCAGTTTGCAAAGGATTCTGGGTAACAGAACCTGATGAAGTCACCCCATCCTGGATTCCCCTATGTCTCTAGTTTTAAAAAATACACAGGTTTCGTAGGTTTCCCTAGGTGCCGACTGAACTAGAGGCCAAAATCCACAGGTAGGCACTTTGCAAAAAACACCTCTGTTTTCTTTGGAAAAATGTGATGTGTCCATGTTGAGTTTTGGGGCATTTCCTGTCCAGGCGCTAGGCCTACCCACACAAGTGAGGTACCATTTTTATCGGGAGACTTGGCGGAACATAGAAACGCAAAACAAGTGTTATTGCCCCTTGTCTTACTCTACATTTTTTCCTTCTAAATATAAAACAGTGTGTAAAAAAGACATCTATTTGAGAAATGCTCTGTAATTCACATGCTGGTATGGGCACCCCGGAATTCAGAGATGTGCAAATAACCACTTCTCCTCAACACCTCATCTTGTGCCTATTTCGGAAATACAAAGGTTCTCTTGATACCTATTTTTTACTCTTTGTTTTTCAGCTAAATGAATTGCTGTATACCCGGTATAGAATGAAAACCAACTGCAAGGTGCAGCTCATTTATTGGCTCTGGGTACCTAGGATTCTTGATGAACCTAGAAGCCCTATATATCCCCTCAACCAGAAGAGTCCAGCAGACGTAACGGTATATTGCTTTAAAAAATATGACATTGCAGGAAAAAGTTACAGAGTACAACGTAGAGAAAAATGGCTGTTTTTTTCATCTCAATTTCAATATTTTTTTTATTTCAGTTGTTATTTTCTGTAGGAAACCTTTGTAGGATCTACACAAATTACCCATTGCTGAATTCATAATTTTATCTACTTTTCAGAAACGTTTAGGTTTCTGGAATCCAGCATTAGTTTCACACACATTTCCGTCACTGACTGGAAGGAGGCTGAAAACACAAAAAATCGTAACAATGGGGTATGTCCCAGTAAAATGGCAAAATTGTGTTAAAAAATTGGGTTTTCTGATTCAAGTCTGCCTGTTCCTGAAAGCTGGGAAGCTGGTGATTTTATCACCGCAAACCCTTTGTTGATGCCATTTTCAGGGAAGAAAAAACACAAGCCTTCTTCTGCAGCCCTTTTTTCCATTTGTTTTAAAAAAAATGAAATTTTCCCTGTATTTTGGCTAATTTCTTGGTGTCCTTCAGGGGAACCCACAAAGTCTGGGTACCTCTAGAATCCCTAGGATGTTGGAAAAAAAAGGACGCAAATTTGGCACGGGTAGCTTATGTAGACTAAGGGGCATATTTATACTCCGTTTGCGCCGAATTTGCGTTGTTTTTTTAGACGCAAATTCGGCGCAAAACTAACGCCATATTTATACTTTGGCGTTAGACGCGTCTAGCGCCAAAGTATGAGGAATGAGCGTCATTTTTTTGCGTGAACGCCTTCCTTGCGTTAATGAGATGCAAGGTAGGCGTTCCCGTCTAAAAAAATGACTGCGACGCAAATGCGTCGTATTTATACTCCCGGGCAAAAAAACCCGCATTTGCGCCTCTTTTTAACGCCTGGGTCAGGGCAGGCGTTAAGGGACCTGTGGGCTCAAAATGAGCCCACAGCTGCCCTCCCATGCCCCCAGGGACCCCCCCTGCCACCCTTGCCCACCCCAGGAGGACACCCAAGGATGGAGGGACCCATCCCAGGGACATTCAGGTAAGTTCAGGTAAGTATAATAATTTTTTTTTTTTATTTTTATTTTGGGCATAGGGGGGCCTGATTTGTGCCCCCCTACATGCCACAATGCCCAATGACCATGCCCAGGGGACATAAGTCCTCTGGGCATTGCCATTGGGCAAGGGGGCATGACTCCTGTCTTTACTAAGACAGGAGTCATGTAAATGGCGTCTGGGCGTCGTTAAAAATGGCGCAAATCGGGTGGAGGCGATTTTTTTGCCTCAACCCAACTTGCCCCATTTTAAGACGCCCTAACGCCATTTTCCCCAACGCCGGCGCTGCCTGGTGTACGTCGTTTTTTTCCACGCACACCAGGCAGCGCCGGTCTGCTAGCGCCGGCTAACGCCATTCAATAAATACGGCGCCCGCATGGCGCTTCAGAATGGCGTTAGCCGGCGCTAATCTTTTTGGTGCAAAACTGCGATAGCGCAGTTTTGCGTCAAAAAGTATAAATATGGCCCTAAATGTTATGAGGGCCTAAGAGTGCCCTACCCCAAATTGCCAAAAAAAGGCCTGGCACCTGAGGGGGAAAAGGCCTGGCAGCGAAGGGATTAAAGACAAAGACAGAAACAAAGCAGTGCATATCAATGTGAGATACCACAATGTCTATTGCTCCCCTGGGAGAAGGATGATGACACATACAGACAGAAACATGGAACATATCCAGTCAGACCAATAGTAGCTACCCCTACCTCCCCTTCCCAATGAGCTCACATGTAACCAAGTCGTTCATATACTACGTTTACCAGCGTTACCATATCACCACAGTTGGTTGTCACCTGTATGCATAGCATAACATTCCACAGTCAACAATCATCATCAGTGCTCCAATCAATCAAAGCTGGACTCCTGAACCCATGTGAAGTCTTCTAATTCTGTTCTCCAAGCCGTTCTGTCAGTCAAAGCCCCTTACTCCCCATGTGTCAGTCTCATGTGTTGTTCTTGGGCAAAACATCACAGATCCTGCTAGGAAAGAATGGGCTTTGTGCACTTATCCAGCCTATAGCCACCCTGCATTTAGAAAGCACCAGCACAATCTGTTCAAATCTGTATGGGATGCACCTACCCCGTGGTCTCCGTAATGTACCCAGGAGGCAAGTCAAAGGCGTTGCTTTGAGCCCCAGACCGATGACCCCGTCTATCTCCCAAACCACCACCCACCAAAATTCCCTGCAGGACCAGGCTAAGTGCAGAAAGGAAGCACCTGTCTCCCCACATCAAGGACACCCAGTCTCCCTTGTCGGGTCCATCTTGTTAAGTCGAGGTGGTGTAATATATACACAATGAACAAAATTAAAGTGCAACAACTTAAATCTGTGGTTACAAGAGACCGTGCGTACCAGAGACAGTGCCATATTCCAGTCCCCATCTTCTAGAGGGTCCTCCAGTTCTCCATCCCAGGCCATACGCGTTGCACACTCCAGCCCCGCACGATCCCCATGCAGCTCTCTATAAAACAGGGTAACCAAATGGGAATCCTCTCCCCAATTTATTAACCTGTTCAACACCTTTGATGCTGGGGGGGCCACCGGGAATCCAGACCAGACTTCTCGAGCCACACTCCCGATCTTGGCATGCTGCAAGAACTGTCCAGCGCACAAGCCGAACGTATCTTGTGCCTCCTGAAAGGAGATAAACTCCCCATTAGGATATAAATCACCCGCCACCAAGCAGCCACCTACTTTCCAAGCTTCCATTGACATTAAAGTATTCATATCCCGAAAAGGGGCTAGACTCCAAATCTTTAGTTCCCTATCAAAGGGGGCACATCAAAGTATTTTCTTAAATGCCTGCTTCCAGACCCCTGCTGTAGTCTTAACCAAATAGGGGACAGGAGTCTCCGACCGACTGCCCGTCATTAATTTGTGCACCAATGCCTCACCTCCCAACATGCCAGCGAATAGTTGCTTCTCCCAACTGTCCGACTGCATCATCCACTTAGCAGCCTGTTGTAAAAGAGCTACATAATAATAGAGTCTAATATTAGGGCATGCCAAGCCTCCATCTTTCATATCCCTTTGTAACGTGGACAATGCTACCCTGCTATGACGGCCAGCCCAAACCAAGTAAATCAACAAACTGTCCAGGCGATTGAAAAGCTGAGCTGCCAACGGAAACAGAGAATTCTGCATAAGGTAAAGACACTGCGGTAAGAACACCATCTTGGCCACAGCCGCCCTTCCCATCACAGAAAGAGGCAGCTTATTCCAGAACGAGACAGAGCGCTCCCGACTATTCAGCACCTGCTCCACACTGTGCATCACATGTGCTGTCATATGTGTGACCCATATACCCAAATATTGAAAACTTTCGAGCTCCCACCTGAGCCCCACCCCTAGCAAATCCTCTGGCAGGGCATCACATAGTGATCCTAAAGGAAACAGGAGTGATTTTTTCCTATTCACCCAGAGACCAGATACAACCCCATATTGTTCCAACAAATGTAACAAAAAAGGAACTGAAACGCGTGGCTCTTGAAGGTATATCAATGCACTGTATGCATATAAGGGAGGCAATATGAGTAACCTTTCCCACCTGCACATCCCAGGGCCCCAATTCATCACCCAGCCAGACCACCAGCGGTTCCACCGCTAAAGCAAAGAGGAGCAATGACAGTGGACATCCCTGTCTGGTCCCCCTACCAATCATCCAAGAGTCCGAAAGCTCTCAGCTCGCCTGAACACGTGCAGGTGGAGCAGTGTACAACAAACAAACTCAAGCACAAAAATGGGGGCCAAATTCCATTCACTGCAGAACTGCCAGGAAGTAGTTCCACTGCACAGTATCAAAAGCCTTCTCTAGATCCAGCAATACTAAAACCAATTTGTCTACCGCCCCCAAAGTTTCATGTAGAAAGAGTGCCAAATTGCATAAGTCATACTACGACCAGGAATAAATCTACATTGATCCTCGTGTACCAAACCCCGGATCATTCCACGCAGTTGAGTAGCCAAAATTGTGCACAGACTTTTGACATCCATATTGAGCATAGTGAGCGGATAATATGAGGAAGGGTCATCAGGATCCCCCCTGTCTTAAGCATTAGACAGACGACACCCTGACGCATGGTCTCAGGAAGAATGCCCTGATCCCGGGCCTCCTCAAACACTGCCAACAACCTCTCTCTCAGAAGGAGAGAAAATGTTTGGTACAACTCGATCGGGAAACCATCCCCACCACGCGACTTAGAATTCGACCACGCCTCCAGAGCCGCACCTATTTCCTCAATTGTTATCTCAGCCTCTAGATATTCCATACAGTCCAGCTCCATCTGTGGAAGTCTCATCCACTTCAGAAACTCTCCTAAGCTAACATCCAGGATGGGAGGACCAGTCCTGGACACAACCTGCAAATGCTCCACTAATACCAGAAGGATATCTCTGCGATTGGTAACCTGTACCCCTTCCGTATTCTTAATGTGCAGGATGGGAGAAGACTCAACCTCCCCCTTGAGGAACCATGCTAGCAATTTAACAGACTTGTCTCCCTCTCTATCGAGTCGCTGCCTATACGATCTAAGGGTGACCTTATCTAGCGTGTCCCAGCAGCTATTGACCTTCTTAAACAGCCGAAGCTGCTCTTGCTCAACCTCTCGAGATATTGGTGTCTGGTGTTGTAATACCTCCAGTGCACTCTCCCAGTCTGTAAGTTCCTGTTCCATTTGTTTGCGCAACCCAGATGAAGTGTGGATACACACTCCCCTTAATACCAGCTTTGTGGCTTCCCATTCCATGCCCCTTTAGTTAGACGTACCCCAATTCAAATCCAAGTAGTCCTTAAGGGCCACAGCCACTTTATCACAACAACCAGCATCCATCAAAAAAGACGTAGGCATCAGATCCCCACAGCACATGCATCAGCACTGGTGCATGATCAGACAAAAACCTCCCCAAATGCTTGACATCCATTACCTGTGAACAAGTCAGTCCACCCAAGAGGAAACAGTCCAACCGACTATATGTATTGTGCGTCTTAGAATGACAGACGTATTCCCTAGTCTCCGGATGTAGTTCTCTCCATCCATCCCAGAGCCCTAGATTATGCATAACGCTTATGAGGGATCTCGTCATTAATGGTTTGGTGCCCAATTTAGACGCAGAATGATCCATCTCGCCATCCAATATACAATTGTAGTCTCAAGCCCATATTAGAGCGCCGACTATCCCCTCCCCCAGCATTTCAGGTATATTGTCAGAAAAGGAGTGATCATCTATGTTAGGTGCATAAGTTTTGAGAATGGTAAGGGGCAGCCCATCTAACATGCCCTGTAAATATATATATCTCCCTTCCACATCTGCTTCACTATAGATATGTATAAAAGGAACCCCTGGCGCGATTCATATCAACACTCCCCTTGCATAGGGGGGAGAAGGACAGGGAGAATACCTGACCCCACCACTTTTTAGCCAACTTATGTGATTCCTCCTCTGTCATATGTGTTTCCTGGAGACACGCTATATGAACCTTATGTCACCTCATGAATGAGTGTACTATATAACGTGTAGTATAGCTCTTCAGTCCCCTAACATTCCATGTCAGTATATTAATCTGTCGACCCATGTTAAGAATGCATATTCACCCCTTCCCCCTAGGGTCCCTCCTCCAAACCCATGCCCAATAGGAGAAGGCAAGACAAGTCCCTACCGCCCATCCCATGTTCAACAATGCACTGCTGTTACAAATATCAAACCTCTGCGACCTTTGCGTGAACTGTAATCCCCAAACCTCTATACCCACCCCGGATGAACAGTAAAACATACACATCAAACCATATTGTAGATCCATATGTATGTATGCTGCCAGGACAACAGCCCACACCCCAATTCTCAAAAGCCCTACCACAAATGTGGAAGTGAACACCTACGTCCCAACGACAGTATACACAGTGCCTACCTCTCCAACCAATTATAGTCTAGGATAAGCATTCCCCCCAAACATAAAATACAAATACATATGAAGCCCCTTTAAACCAACATCCCTGACATTTCCATTGCCCCCAATCATGTGAGGCGTGTTCCGCAAGCCGAACACAGGACTCCCTGCGGGACCACAAGAGCAGTATCCACTAAAGGCCAACATGTTCAAGAATCAACAGAAAGCATCTCAGCTCCCCTATCTGATGAGTCAGCAAGTTCGACGGCCTGCTCAGGATCCACCACCACCATAGTACCATCCTGTTGGATTTCAATTCTGCTGACAGAGTTATCACAATGCTGCGCCACGACCCACAACGGGCCATCTCCATACCTCCTCCAGTTCATACCGTCTACTCCAGAAGTACTAGCTGAGCCAACTTCAGACTGCACAGAAGAACCCAGGCCAACCTTGTCCCACATCTCCAGCCATCTCCAGACTTCCTCGGGATGATCCAAAAACTGTGACTTGCCTCCGGAAATCACCTTCAGATGTGCGGGTACAATAATATGTATCTGATGTTCATGGCATGAAGCTTGGCCTTCACCTTCAAAAAACCCTTTCGGGAGGACTGGACCTTATTCGTATAATCCAGGTAAAGGGATACTTTGCAATTTTCAAAAACAGCCCTGTCGGTCTCACGGGTGGTCCCAGGGCCGGAGATGAGCAACCAAAGCCCTGAGAGAGTGCTCCACCACAAACACCCTGGACAGCCCCACCAGCTGCAATACGTCTCTGATCCATTGCTTTCCACCATGGAGCCTTCCGTGCATTCTGGGAATCCAAGTAGGCTCATGTTGTTCCGTCGGGATCTGCCCTCTGAATCCTCCAGCCTTTCCCCCAACGTTCCGACAGAGGACGTGAAGTGAGCCATCTATTTGCACAAGGTGCCAACCTCTGTCTGCAAGTCCACAATAGACCCCTCCCCCACCTTGACCTTATCAGAGACCTTAAGGACATCAGCTCGAAAAGGTTTCACCTCCACAGCCACCTTTTTTATTTTCCCCTCCAGGGCCACTCAAGTGCCTTGAATGGCAGCTAACAGCTCAGCACGTCAGGGCTCCTAAGCAGTGGCCAGCACTGCCAATGCCTCTCTGGACCCCCCCAAATGAGTCTGTCACTGTGGGAGCGGTGTAGATGTAGTATATTTCTCCATTGTGTTCCCCTGAGATGGCGTAGTCTGCCTATGCCACCCCATCTTACCTCCAATAAGAGATAGTAGGATGTGTCACCACTAGGACAATGCACATCAGCTGTCCAGCCAGAATATCCACAATAGGGCCCACTGAACGCCCACGCAGCCACGCCATCTACTCCATCCCGGCGTGGGTCAGGTGTGCTCACTGCACATGGGGTCGTAGTTTCCAGTCCTCCACACCTCTGCACAAATACCAAAATCGCAAAAGACACCTCACCGTCTCAGTGCAGCTACTTGTCGAGTCCCAGAGCTGCGACACTCGTCATCTCCCACAAGACAGCTCTGCAGTGAGGTGTGCCACCCCAGGCCACTGCTCAGCAACCCAGCTTGGGCTATGCACTACCTCCACTCCTGTCCCGCACCTCATCGTCGCTGTGCAGGTCAGATCCTCAGCACATGGGGGAAATATATCTGAGCCCGATATGTTGCAAGGCTATCCAAAGAGGGGGCCGTTGTGCCCCCTACCTCCTTCTCCTCGAAATGGCATTGCAGGGAGAGCCGAGACCAAACACCCGCCCCAGCGCCTGTCATCCACCTTGCTCACCTCGGGGGGAACAGCCCCAGAGAACACCCCCCCACGTGAAAACCAGCTGCCCGCTTCAAGACCGGCCAGCTGCTACGCCCACCAGGGAAGGCCGTAACGGCCCACTGTGCCCTGCGCAAGGCCGCGCCCACCTTGCCTAGGCCTGACTCCGCACTCCAGCCGACGAGGCTCCAAAAATAACCAAAAGCAGGCATGAACCCGTTACAGCTGTTGGGGCACCGCTGCTCGCTTTTTTGGGGGGTGTACAACTGTCAGGCACCCCAGGATCCCCAAAGGATTATATTGGGATGGCGGAGCGCACTAGAGACCCGTCCTGCCGGCCATCTTGATTGGCCACCCCCCCCAGGGTCATTTTATATTTTTAAAAAACACAACATTTTAATAATGTCCAAATTATTTATATATATCTATACGTCCATAGAAATGAAAATTACAACATTTGGTATGTAATTACAGCCAATTGAGGATGTATGCCGTCACTAACTGATTGTTACTGCTCCTTATTTACAAACAAAGACAACACAGAGAAACCCAAACTTTGAGAAGATTGTGAAATGATAGGATATGCCTATCTTTTTATATGCAGAATTCTCTGCCCCGATTGAGGGGGTCTCTATTTTTGTACATTTACTATTAACTCAGTATTTGTGAATAACAAAACAAATGTAAACTTCTACAAAAGTGTCAGTTTACCTTTGTCAATCAGGCCCCCAGTGTTGTGGCTATTAGGGAACATCTGCAAACTCATCTTTAGTGTTGGTATATTATTCCAGAGAATTCAAGGATCAATGAATTCAAGGATCAGTAAAAACTCTTGACACATGCAAGTTAATACTTCAAGTCTTCTCCAAAGAAGGTTGAACCTATGCTTCTCAAAATGAGAAGTCTAGGTGTGTAATGTCCAGCTACAGTAAAAAGAGATCATATAATGCAAGCTCGCAGGCCAGTTCAAAGGCTAACTTGTGGCAAATGGTGTGCCATTTACCTGTGCAACTTAACCACTGTTTGTTGAGCGACTCTTTATGGTTAATATAAATAATTGCTTTACATTCAGCTTTTAGTTCCCTCGTCACTGTAATGATTAGGGCATTTCCCCTTAATTTACGCAAGATAGTTTTTGTCTGTTGTGCCAGCTCCCTATCAAAACAGATATCATAGAATGAATGCTTTCAATTTGATTTAAATATGAAATGTTCCCCATATGTGAACCTACCCCAACACATGTACTTAGAAGCATGGTGACACCAGTTTCATACCAAGTTTCCAGTGGCAAAGGAAATCATACATGAAGCTCATTCTTGCAGGCTTTGACTTTTACATGAATATAAATGTACCAGATGATCTTCTCCTGTGCAGTTCCCCAGTGAGAGTGTGCCCACTCATTTTCCAGTTTACAGGTGCTGCTCACCCTATGTCCTGGATAAGGGTTGGAAGTTGACTAAATAAATATCTATATGCCACACAAATATGTAGTGTAATATTGCACTGTCCCAATAAAAGTAATGTGTGAGCAGCTGGGACATCGTACTTAGATGTACTATTTAAAAATCTAAAATCTGGCTCTAGATACAAAATTATCAGCTTTGTCTTTGTTTCGGGAACGCCTCTGGGCCAGTTGCATAAGACTGATCAGTACACTTTATGTGATGAGACCAATTTTCTCTATTAAAGACTGGAAGCATTGAAATTGCCTTTAATGATGAATAAATGATCTGGATTCTTATCTAGGAGCTTTTCTACACAATTCACAAATTATTTGAACGACCACTAAAAGAGCCTTCGAAGGAGAAAAGTAAATGTTGATAATCAAGATTGTGCATTCAGCCCTTTCCTAGCTTCTGATTTTGTTCCTCCCATCAATAGACTGTGGCATTGACTCAAATACTGACCCCACTCAACCCCAATTTGATAGCGGAAGTGGCGGAGGTCCTACTTTGAGATCTACATTGTTTCATGTTTCAAAGAATAGTAATCTACAAGTGCCAGATGTCTGCTTACTCAATGTTCTTGTAATCGAGCAAGTGAAAATTATGAGAAAACTGAATCAAGCCTGTTTAGATGAACTGCTTATGGATACCAGTCATATAGATGGGCAATATCACACCTGTACCATCTGTTGCAATGGCCACATATTAATTTTTTTTGTTATCCCAAAATAGCCTTTGTGTGCTTGAATCACTGCACTCCATTCCTTGCATGAGAGTTAACTTAGGCTCATGAGTGGAGGAAGTCATTTAGAAGCATTATAAAAAGCATCATTTATGCTGCCAAAATAATACAACATTCAACACTAACCACAGTCATTGAAGCTCCTCTCCAGTATAATATTCTGTTGTCAGGTAACTGCGAGCTATTCAACTTTTATCAGATAACACTCCATCACCATGTTGTTATGATGAAACTGTTGCACTATTGGTCATCATTTTCTGTGTAATTATGGGTACCTACACTGCTGCACTATTGGCCATCATTTTCTGTGTATTATGGGTTTAGTGGATGGAATCCAGTGCTGCAGATCTCATGAGAAAAAACAATAGCCCACCTCCAAAAGACCACATGGAGTTCAAACCTCTACTGCAGATACTACTAGCTCTCACAAAATAAATGAGCAGCATCTCTTATTCCTATGTACCTGATCACTGGGTCTTTCAGAGACAGGTGCTAAGTTTTAGGTGATGCCTGAACACAGATAAGGGACACTGGTCATGCTTTCAAAAAGCACCCAAAGTCAGTGTTTGGAGAGCCACTGATTCAGAAAGTTAGACTATAATATACAATGGTCTCACGTGGTACCAACATATAGGGTCAATATTTATAAAACGTGAAATTGGTCTGGGGTTGTTTTTCTTTCTGTTCTGTGAGTACATGGTCTGACAATTTTAACTATTCAAAAGGTTCATGGATTATTTATATAAGGTAGGTCCCCATCTGTGATGCAAAATGAGCAAAAAATATGAAGGCAACAGTTGGTTGTGATTAAATCAATCATTCTACCCAGGGCTTTCTTTTTTCTCATGCAATTACCAAGCTTGAGAGCAGCACAGGGTTTGGCCTGACCGGGCTGGTTTACCTCTTCCTCGGGCACACGGAGTCTCCACAGTTTAGACCAACCTGACTGTCAAATACAGCTGGGTTGGAGAAACCTAAATGCGCATGTCTGTTAATGTGGCCTAAGACTGCCGGCTTAACTGACATACGCACTTAAGTGCACTCCACTCTACTTTTCCTCCTCTCTCCCATGGCCCAGCTCTGCCCCTCCCTACATCAGCTGGCTCAACAAGCAGCTGAAAAACAAAACAGTAATAAAATATTGTTTTATTTTTCTGCTGCTGGCTCTGAGCTAGTGGGGCTACACTCCTCCGTCATTGCGGAGGACCGACAGCTAACTGTTCATGGCCTCACTCCTGCATCCTTCAACCTCTCAGGTTTGTTTCTTCACCTCCTATAGCAAACCCCTGCCACCATACTATACTGGCACACAGCTTCACCTCCCTACCATACCTCACATTTCTGCTGGATAATAACCCTCCATTTAAGTCTCTCAAATACAGCACTGACACCCTCCTCTCCCCACCTGGTCCAGTCAGGTCTTCAAAACATCCAGCTGTTGCTGGGACTGCTCGCTAATGTTTACAGTCTGCATTATCTTGGAAGCACTGACAAGCAGATCATGCAGTAAACATCAAGGAGAGAGCAACTACGAACTAAGGGCCAGATGTATCAAAAAAACAAATTGCATTTCTTAAATAGCGAATTTTAAGAAATCGCTATTTAAGAAATGCAAATTGGTATGCATGATTTTTGCGATTCGGTAATAGCGATTTCTTAAAATTCACAAATGCTATTACCGAATCTCAAATAGAGAATCCAACTCCATTTGCACCTATGGGCCTGCTGCAAATGGTTTTGCATTTCCTAAATTGCGAATTCCAGTTAGGAATTCGCAATTTAGGAAATGCAAATCCCAGGGTGCTGGGGGCCTAAGGCCCCCTCTGCTGCACCCCAAAAATATTTTTACGGACATGTGAAGCACACACATGCCTTAGGGGCATGTGTGCGCTATATGTCAATTTTAAAAATGCATTTAAAATGCATTTTTAAAATTTACACATGGTTACCAACAAACTTCTGTTGGTGGTAATTGCATTTCCTAAATGCCCATTTCGCATTTAGGAAATGCTTGACACAAGTGCTTAAGAAATCGCAAATAAGGATTCCTCTTTTGCGATTTCCTATTTAGAGAATCGCAATTTGCGATTCTCTGAATGGGGTCGCAATTTTAAGGAATCGCTATTTTAGAGATTCCTTAAAATTGCACTGCGACTGCCTTTCATACATTCAGAAAGGCATTTTTGCATTCGCAAACGGCCGAATTTTGCGATTCGCACCGTTTGCAAATGCAAAATCGTTTGATACATCTGGCCCCAAGACCTGTGCCTGAATGTGCTAATCTGCTACGGGGCCACAAGGGCTCACACATGAGGTGCCTGAAACAGACGCATTGTGTGCTCCTCCCCAACGATCTTGACGATCTTGGGTGTCAGCAACCAAATAGATAGCATAATTCATGAGTCGTAAGAATTAGCTCAATAGATGCACCAGAATAGGAGGGCTTTAGGGATACAATAAAGTAAGAAATAAGGAGGTGATATGAGATTTTTCCTTTTAGAAATACATGTGATGGGTAGCATAGAAAGAAGTTACACGGCCCGTGAGTCACACTATGCTATTTACTTTTATAATTACTCGGCTCACACCACAAATGACCCGTCTACAGTCTTTATTAAACAATTCAATGGCATTCACTAGATCACCCTGGAAAAGATAAAGAATGCAGTAAGTCCTGAAGTTGTATGAAGGGTCAGTGCATGGCTCGCTAGGTAATTATTTAATAATACATATCTATGGACGCTGTCTGGAGAAGATAGTATGAAAGCCAGCAGGGTGGTTTTAGAGACATTTAATTGGAAACTTTCTTCCTGGGGGACCATTGTGCTTTTTTGATTACAGATCAGTGGCCCGGATTTAAGAAGCTTTAACGCTACATTAGCGCCATTTTTTTATGCTAATGTGGCGTTAGGTTTCAAAAATTGCTGTACCATATTTACAAAGTGGTGCAATGCATGCGTTGTGCCACTTTGTAACCCCTTGCGCCACATTATGCCTGCACATGGCATAATGTATGCATGAGGGGCAAACCTTGTTGGTGGGGGCCACTAAAATGGCACAAAGAAATCAAAAAGATTTATTTGCACCATTTTTTGCGGCATTTTTAACACCTGCACAGAGCAGGCATTAAAAGGAGGCACACCATTATTTATAAAGGACCTCAATGTGCTTTGCAGGATTAGCGTCCACATTTTTTAAGCTAATCCTGCAAAGCACCAAACTAAAGACAAAATGTTTGATGCTAGTTCCCTAACTACTGCCATGGTGCGCTGTATCTTAAATACGGCACACACATGGTGGTGTTAGGGGGCGCTAAGGGGCGCAAAAAAAGTGGCACTGCATTAGACGCAACGCCACCTTTCTTAAATCTGACCCAGTATGTTTTCACATACTGTCACTTGAGCTGTGGCACTGTGCAGTGATGACCAGTCCTGCTCATTTACAAGCCTGTAAGACATCGGAGCATCACTTTCAGATATGCTCTGGTGTCGCTCTGCCCTTTGCCATGTTTACAAGGTGGCGCTAAGCCACTTTGTGTGGCTCAACTTCACCTTATAAATATGGGCCCCGCCGACGCAGTTTTCTGCGGCAGAGGGGCGTGAAGTGGGTGTTGCTGTGAATGTTTCCACGGAATACCCATTGCTTTTGACACTGCCCTAGATTTCAGAGAATTCATAAAACTGAACAGATTCAAGAGCCCTTCGTGCCTCCTTGCACCACATTAGCATCATTCGTTTTGACGTTAATGTGGCCCCACGAGGCCAAAATTGGCGTGCCACATTTACAAGTTGGTGCAATGCATGCATTGCCCCACTTTGTAACCCTTTGTGCTACATTATGCCTGTTCCAGGCATAATGTATGCAAAGGAGGTGTTCCCTATTAGGGGGGAGGAAAAAAATAGCGCACAGAAATCTAAGAGATTTCTTTACATCTTTTTTTTCAGTACTTGTTAAAGGAGGCATGCTATAATTTTCAATGGGCCTCAATAGGCTTTGTAGGATTAGCGTCAACATTTTTGACGCTAATACTGCAAAGCTCCGAACTAGCATAAAAAATGTTGATGCTAGTTCCCTAAGTAGCGCTGTATCTTAGGGGGGCACTAAAGGGGAGTAAGAAAAAGGGTTATTCACTGAGTGCAGCACCTTTTTCCTTAAATCAGGCCCAAACAATCATTCCCTGCAACACAGAGACCTTTGCACTATGGTGCAAGGGTGCCTCGTTGGCTCTAGGCAGCTAATTTTAGCGTCAGCCCTAGAGAAAACAAAAGGGTGTGCTGTATTGTAAATACTGCGCATCCCTGCGTTTTAAAAATGTCAGAACGCAAGCTGCAAATTTGGCTCTCCTCTTCGCTCCCACATTTCCGCGTAAATGAGGTCCTATGTGTTATGGCAGCGTGAGAGTGTGTTGATAGTATCAAGTTGACCAACGGACTCCCTCCACAGATATTCCCTTCACATTATGGCCCTCATTCTGACCTTGGCGGGCGGCGGAGGCCGCCCGCCAAAGTCCCGCCGTCAGGTTACCGTTCCGCGGTCGAAAGACCACGGCGGTAATTCTGACTTTCCCGCTGGGCTGGCGGGCGGTCGCCTTCAGACCGCCAGCCAGCCCAGCGGGAAAGAGGCTTCCACGATGAAGCCGGCTCGGAATCGAGCCGGCGGAGTGGAAGCTGTGCGACGGGTGCAGTTGCACCCGTCGCGTATTTCACTGTCTGCGCAGCAGACAGTGAAATACATGTAGGGGCCCTCTTACGGGGGCCCCGCGACCCCCCCTACCGCCATCCGGATCTCGGCGGTCCGACCGCCGGGATCTGGATGGCGGTAGGGGGGGTCGGAATCCCCGCGGCGGTGCAGCAAGCTGCGCCGCCGCGGAGGATTCAATGGGGCCGCGGTACACTGGCGGGACCCCGCCAGTGGTGCCGGTCCGACCGCGGCTTTACCGCCGCGGTCGGAATCCCCATTGGAGCACCGCCGGCCTGTCGGCGGTGCTCCCGCGGTCCTCCGCCCTGGCGGTCAAAGACCGCCAGGGTCAGAATGACCACCTATATATACTACGGCTAACATCTTAAATTCACACTGCTATATTTCTTGCTGTTTTACAGCGTTATAAATTGGTTTCTAACTTTCAGTGGTTCAAGATTTCAGATTGACGACCATACGTCGATATGTTACACACACTCCACCCCCCCTATACGACTTAAAATAAATGTACATCCCTGTAGGGCGTGCCAGGGTACTGGAAAACGACTGTCCGTGTCTCAGTCATACCATATGCTTAGTTCTGAAAGAGTTAAAAAACGGGACTGGGCTAAAATATTATTTCCCTGGGACACGAGAGGAATCATGCTTGGTTTAGCAGTAGTCTGTCAGCCTGTCACAACCTGTCTGGCTCAGGGCAAAAGAAAATCGGCGATTTCCCTTCACGGAGTACCACTGGGGATACAGGAATGAAAGAAGGCCCGCATACTTTCATGGTCTGCGGGGCACCGGGAATCAGTGAACTCCAGCAGAGTTTAAGGCGCACCTATTGAACTCTAAAAATAAAAACATGGATGTCGTGCAAGTATGTGACATTTCTATTTTGTAAATAGCGGTGTCAAAGGCGACAGTTACTTTTTGCGGCCCAGCTTTACGAAAATTGTTGGATTGTTGACATTACTGACGTATTTATACGCAGATACTGACAGTTTTTTATAGGTACTAGAAACAACGTGTCTGATTGTTTTAATATGATAGAAAGTTATATAATTAGCTGTCTCCCTAACAGCACATTTGTATTCTCTCACAGCCCCATATATCAAATAAGTTACCTTAAACAATCCACATGCACAGCTCATTGCATCAAAGCCATTGCATGTGCCACTGATGCCTTTCAATAGGCTTCTTAGCAATAGAACAACATTGAACGAAATAAATGGTATCATCGTTTGAGGCACTCAGTCACGCATACACACAATGTGTAGAGAGCAACCTGGCTTGAACACAGAGAATACTCCTGCTCTCAGAGTGTCCAGCGCACCTCTGGGATTGAGTTGTGACTAACACCATGTGTAGACAAATAGGGGCTTGGGGGACAGCCACCAGAGGGAGGCCCATTGTCTGAGATTACGGGGGAAATGGTGCAGTCCAATGACTGCGCGCCTTTTGGGTTACATTCATTATAGGATGTAGCCCAGGGGTATATATGCAGCCATTTTTGGGCTGCATCCTACCATTTGTGAAAAGTGACACGGTGTCAGCCAACTGAGCAGACAGGATATTTTTCTGCAAATACTTACAGGTGGGAGTATGTGCAAAGCGAAGATTCAGGAGGCATTCTGCTTATTGAGGAAAGTGGGGTACCTTGATTTGCTAATTAATGGTGGTGCGCCTCCTCCACCAATTTGTCCATCGAGGTGTAAGTCTGGCGAGGTAGTCGCCGCAGACCTGGCACGCTCTGCAGCCTGTGGAGGAGCTGATGGGTGTCTGGAGGCCCAGGTGTGAGAAAAGGCCTCTTTTGTCATGATTAGCCCCCACTTATTGCCTGGTTTTTGATGTGGTCTCAAAGTTGTTTGGGCAGAGGTCCCCTTGCAACTAGGTTCCCTGGTCCAGATCTCTTTCCCAAAACTGTTGTGATGCATTAGCACGGTTGGCAACCCCTTTAGCTGCCACTATAAGTCCCTAGTAAATGGTACTTAGGTACACAGGGCATGGAGTACTATGGGTAGGCCCCACAGGGCAGCAGCACAGATTGTGCCACCCTCTAGGGCCATGCATCCAGATACACCCAGCACTGCCATTGCAGGTGGAGTGTTCTGATACAATCCTAAAATGCAAACTCAACATGGCACACAGCCTGTGTGCCCTATCCACTATACAATACATGCAATATAGGTGAGTCATCCCTCTGGCAGGCCTTCTAGCCCTATGGCAGGGAACACTATATTGTGTGTGTGGGCATAGATGCATGAACAATATGCACCTACTGTGTCCCTGCCAAACCTAGAACATAGTAAGTAAACAGAGCACTGGTCAGTATGGTTAGTATGAGTTTCTCAGCTGCATGATGGCCACTCTGAACCCTGGGGTGTTTGGCATCAAACAACTCAAATTGATAAATCCAAACTGTTACCAGTATTGGTATTTGTTAGACCTGACAGCCTTAGGGTAGTGACCCCTAACTTTTTGCCTGCCTCCCTCCAATTTTTGGACACTGTTTTTGCTGGCTTCTAGACTCTGCGCACTTTACCACTGCTAACCAGTGCTAAAGTGCATATGCTCTCTCCCTTAAAACATGGTAACCTTGAATCCTACCTGATTGGACTATTAATCTACTTATAAGTCCCTAGTAATGTGCACTCTATGTGCATAGGGCCGGTAGATTAAATGCTACTAGTGGGCCTGCAGCACTGGTTGTGACACCCACTTAAGTAGCCCCTTTTCCTTGTCTCAGGCCTGCCATTGCAAGGCCTGTGTGTGCAGTTTCACTGTCACCTCGACTTGGCATTTAAAAGTACTTGCCAAGCCTAAACCTCCCCTTTCTCCACATATAAGTCACCTCTAATGTTGCCCTAGGTAACCCCTAAAGCAGGGTTCTGTGTGGGTGAAAGGCAGGACATGTACCTGTGTAGTTTACATGTCCTGGTAGTGTAAAACTCCTAAATTCGTTTTTGCACTACTGTGAGGCCTGCTCCCTTCATAGGCTAACATTGGGGCTGCCCTCATACAGTATTGAAGTGGTAGCTGCTGATCTGAAAGGAGTAGGAAGGTCATATTTAGTATGGCCAGAATGGTAATGTAAAATCCTGCTGACTGGTGAAGTTGGATTTAATATTACTATTCTAGAAATGCCACTTTTAGAAAGTGAGCATTTCTTTGCACTTAAATCTTTCTGTGCCTTACAATCCACGTCTGGCTGGGCTTAGTTGACAGCTCCTTGTGCATTCACTCAGACACACCCCAAACACAGGTTACTCAGCCTCACTTGCATACATCTGCATTTTGAATGGGTCTTCCTGGGCTGGGAGGGTGGAGGGCCTGCTCTCACACAAAGGACTGCCACACCCCCTACTGGGACCCTGGCAGACAGGATTGAACTGAAAGGGGACCTGATGCACTTCTGAGCCACTCTTTGAAGTCTCCCCCCACTTCAAAGGCACATTTGGGTATAAAACAGGGCCTCTGCCCTACCTCATCAGACACTTGCTGGAGAAGAAACCTGAACCAGAAACTACATCCTGCCAAGAAGAACTGCCTGGCTGCTCAAAGGACTCACCTGTCTGCTTTCTACAAAGGACTGCTGCCTTGCTATTGGCCTACTGCCTTGCTGAACTCTTGTCTGGCTGTGAAAGTGCTCTCCAAGGGCTTGGTTAGAGCTTGCCTCCTGTTCCCTGAAGTCTCAGGACCAAAAAGACTTCTCTTTTTCACTTGGACGCTCCGTGTGCGAAAATTTCGACGCACAGCTTGTTCCGTGGCGAGAAAAATGCCGCACACCGACGCTGATCGACGCGACGCCTTCGGGACGACCGGAACTTCGACGCACGGCTTCGCAAGGACCACGCCGCCCGACCTCTAGAGGAGAAATCGACGCGACGCCTGCCGTGAGATCGTAATTTCGACGCGCAGCCCCGCAGAACGACACGCAGCCGGAAAACAAGCAGGAAAATCCACGCACAGACCCGGGACATCTGGTAATCCCCGCGATCCACAGAAAGAGACTGTCCGCGTGCCGGAAAACGACGCACGACTTCCCCGCGTGAAAAATAACTACGCAAGTCCGTGTGTGCTGGGGAGAAATCGACGCACACACCCTTTTTCCACGCCTCTCTTCTTCTGTGGCCCTCTGAGGAGATTTTCCGCTCCAAACCAGGTACTTTGTGCTGAAAGAGACTTTGGGGGTCATTTTGACCCCGGCCGGCGGCGGAAGCCGCCGGCCTGGCTGGGACCGCCAGAATACCGCTGCGCGGTCAAAAGACCGCTGCGGGTATTCTGGGTTTCCCGCTGGGCTGGCGGGCGACCGCCAGATGGCCGCCCGCCAGCCCAGCGGGAAACACCCTTCCATGAGGATGCCGGCTCCGAATGGAGCCGGCGGAGTGGAAGGGGTGCGACGGGTGCAGTTGCACCCGTCGCGATTTTCAGTGTCTGCATGGCAGACACTGAAAATCTTGGTGGGGCCCTGTTACGGGGGCCCCAGGGGCCCCACGACACCCCATACCGCCATCCTGTGCCTGGCGGCCAAAACCACCAGGAACAGGATGGCGGTATGGGGGTCGGAATCCCCATGGCGGCGCAGCAAGCTGCGCCGCCATAGAGGATTCCCCAGGGCAGCGGAAAACCGGCGGTACTCCGCCGGTTTTCCGTTTCTGAACGCGGCTGTACCGCCACGGTCAGAATGCCCAAGGGAGCACCGCCAGCCTGTTGGCGGTGCTCCCGCGGTCGTTGGCCCTGGCGGATTTTACCGCCAGGGTCAGAATGACCCCCTTTGTTTGCTTTTTAAAGACTTAAGACATTCTTATATCACTTTCCAGTGATATCTCTACAAATACATATTGCCTTCTAAGTTAAGCCTGACTGCTCGTGCCAAGCTACCAGAGGGTGGGCACAGGATAATCTTGGATTGTGTGTGACTTACCCTGACTAGAGTGAGGGCTTTTGCTTGGACAGGGGGTAACCTGACTGCCAACCAAAAACCCAATTTCTAACATTGGTGATCAGCGGTGAGGATAGGACTTGTGTTTGTGAAGTGACATACAGTAGCTAAGTATTTCACTACCTAGCCACAGTTGAAGGTCAACTTGATTTTTATCTCTTTTTGCAAAATTTTGTTTTTTTCTTCCTGACAATTTTCAAAAACGAAATCCTCACTCGACATGTCTCTGACTGGGTCTCAAATGGGAGACTTTGACCCAGTCCTGTTGGATACTTATACGGTCAAACAGCTAAGAGCATTCTGCAGGGCAATGAGGGTACCCACCCAAGGGGCCTCCAAAAAGGAGGACTTTCAAGTGGCGCTGAGGGCCTGGGCAGAAGCCCATTTAGAAGAGAATGATGAGGAAGAGGAGGCAGAAAATGGCCCCTCAGAGGATTTGTTGCTATCTGTGGATGATGTTACCACTGCAATTGTGCCCCCTTCCAGACCAGGGAGCAGTGTCTCTGTGCAAAGCCTGACCGCAGAGGAAAGGAGAGAGGAAAGGGAGTTCCAATTGCAAATGGCAAAACTGAAAATTGAGGCTCAACAGGAGGAAAGAAGGGCTGAGAGAGAAGACAAGCAAGCTGAGGCTGAAAGAGCAGCCAAACAAATTGAAGCTGAAAGAGAAGCCAAACAAGCTGAAGCTGAAAGAGCAGCCAAACAGGTAGAGGCTGAGAGAGCTTTGGCTGAAAAGAAACTATTGTTGGCTCATGAACTGAGTCTCAAGGAGCTGGAGATCAAGGCGAGACAGTCTGAATCCAGCAATAATGGTGGCAGCATACAGACAGGACCTGCTGGAGAAAAGAAGGTTCGTATACCCAAAAATGTGGTGCCCAGTTTTGTGGTGGGAGATGACATAGATAAATGGTTAGCTGCTTACGAAGTTGCACTAAGGGCTCATGAGGTTCCTGAAGGGCAATGGGGGGTAGCTATGTGGGGTTATGTACCGCCATTGGGGAGGGACACACTCCTCACATTGGATCAACCTGATCAAAACACATACCCACTTCAGAAAGCCACTTTACTTGCCAAGTTTGGGCTGACCCCTGAGGGATACCGTCAGAGGTTCAGGGACAGCACCAAACAAACCACACAAACATGGGTAGATTTCTTTGACTTCTCCAGTAAGGCACTGAATGGATGGGTGCGGGGCAACAAAGTAGATGATTACAAAGGTTTATATGACTTGATTCTGAGAGAGCATATGCTTAACACTACTTATAGAGAGTTGCGCCAGCACTTAGTGGATAGTAAGCTGACTGATCCCAGGAAGCTTGCTGAGGAGGCGGACCTCTGGGTTAGCACCAGAGTGTCCAAGAAGGTACCTGGGGGGGACACCCACAAAGGTGGTCAGGGTTCCCAACAGAAGAAAGAGGGGGGAGATAAACTTACAGATAAGGAACTCTCCAAAGGCCCCCAAAAGAATTCCCAGGGAGGGGGTGGCAACCCTTCCTTTTCCAGATTTGGGAAAAAGCCAGGGACTTATGACAGGTCAGGAAAATCCAACCCCAAATGCATGGAGTGTTACCAGTATGGTCACTATAAAGGCGATCCCCAGTGCCCCAAGAGAGCACCGTCCACTACCGGACAGACACCTGGGTTGACTAGTGTAGCGCTCGGGGGGAGATGGACCCAGATAGCTTTGGGGAACAGGTAGAGATTTCCCTAGTGTCCCTGGGAGAAGAAGAAATGGTGCCCAAAGCCCACATGCCCCAAAATACTTCCAAGTACAGGCAGTGGGTCACCATTGATGGGCAGAAGGTGGAGGCTCTGCGTGACACAGGAGCCAGTATGACTACTATCAAGAGTCAGCTGGTGTCAACAGAGCAGATAGTCCCTAATACATTCCACCAGGTCATAGTCGCTGACAATCGTGAGAGTCACCTACCGGTGGCTCTGGTTCCCTTTGAGTGGGGGGGGGGTCTCTGGTACTCTGAAAGTAGCTGTGAGTCCTGCCATGCCTGTAGATTGTCTGTTAGGCAATGATTTTGAGCATACTGCTTGGAAAGAAGTGGAGCTCAGGTCTCACCTGGAGATGTTAGGGTTACCTGAGTGGGTCTGCATGACCACACAGTCCATGGCTGACCGAGAGGGAAGTCAAGGGCGTCTGGAGCCTGGAACAATGGCCCAGAGAGCTGCCAAGAGGAGGGGCAAGGGGCGTGGGAAACCGGCCCCAGAAGTTCCCGCAGTGGCTGACGGGGCTCCTGAGGAGGAGGCTCCCGAGCCAACTGGGGAAGACATTGCCACCCTAGGTGACTTACCTGAGCTTGCTGGCTGGCAAGTTGAGGGTGGACACACCAGGGAGGAATTCTGCAAGGCGCAGAAAGAATGTCACACGCTGGAAGGTCTGAGGAAACAAGCCTCAAACCAGGCGGCAGGTGAAGCCTCTGGCGATCACCACATATATTGGGAGAATGATCTCCTCTACAGTGAGCCTAAGGTTCCGGCCTTTGGGGCAGCGCGTACGCTGGTGGTCCCCCAGTGTTACCGAACCTTCATACTGGGTCTGGCTCACGACATTCCCCTGGCAGGACATTTGGGGCAAGGCAAGACCTTTAACAGGCTTGTCACCCACTTTTATTGGCCCAGAATGAGGACAAACTCAGATAAGTTCTGCAGATCTTGTCCTACCTGCCAGGCCAGTTGTAAAGCAGGAAAGAGGGTTAAAACCCCCCTGATTCCACTTCCTGTCGTTGGCACCCCCTTTGAAAGGGTGGGCATCGACATTGTTGGTCCATTGGATCCCAAAACTGCCTTAGGCAACAGGTTCATCCTGGTTTTGGTGGACCATGCCACCCGTTACCCAGAGGCAATCCCTCTGAGGACCGTAACTGCACCGGTGGTGACCAGAACTCTGATGGGGATATTTACCCGTGTGGGATTCCCCAAGGAGATAGTGTCTGACAGAGGCACTAACTTCATGTCTGCATACATGAAGTCTCTGTGGGATGCGTGTGGTGTAACCTACAAGTTCACCACACCCTATCACCCCCAGTCTAATGGTCTTGTGGAGAGATTCAACAAGACCTTGAAAGGCATGATTGGTGGCCTCCCTGAGGCCATGAGGCGTAAGTGGGACGTCCTCTTACCATGCCTTTTCTTTGCTTACAGAGAGGTCCCCCAGAGGGGGGAAGGGTTCAGTCCCTTTGAGCTTCTCTATGGGTACCCTGTCAGGGGACCCTTAAGCATTGTCAAGGAGGGGTTGGAGAAAGCTCCAAAGGCACCCCCTCAGGATGTGGTCAGCTACATGTTGGCCCTCCGCAACCAGATGACCCGCTTCTGGAAAGAGGCCCAAAATAACCTTGAGGCCAGTCAAGAGGTAATGAAACGCTGGTATGACCAGAAGGCCACCCTGGTAGAGTTTCAACCTGGAGACAAAGTGTGGGTAATGGAGCCAGTAGAGCCTAGAGCTCTCCAGGACTGCTGGTCTGGCCCATTTGAAGTAAAGGAGCGGAAAGGGGAGGCCACTTACCTAGTGGACCTCCAAACCCCTAGGAACCCCCTAAGGGTGCTCCATGTTAACCGACTAAAGGCTCATTTTGAGAGGTCGGGGATCAACATGCTTCTGGTCACAGATGAAGGAATGGAAGAGGAGAGTGAACCTCTCCCCGACCTCCTCTCTGCCCAAGAAGGTGATGGGTCAGTGAACGGGGTCATTCTTTCTGACTCCCTGACTCTAAACCAGAAAGGAGACTGCTATGAGCTGTTGGAGCAGTTCTCCCCCCTGTTCTCCCTTAATCCTGGACTGACCCACCTCTGTGTTCATGACATTGACACCGGTGACAGTCTCCCTGTGAAGAACAAGATTTACAGGTTATCGGATAAGGTGAAGGCCAGCATCAAGGAGGAGGTCTCCAAGATGTTAGCTCTAGGGGTTATCGAGAAATCCAGTAGTCCCTGGGCCAGCCCAGTGGTGTTGGTCCCTAAGGCTACTGCCCCAGGTGCGAAGCCAGAACTCCGGTTCTGTGTGGACTACCGGGGTCTCAACTCAGTCACACGGACTGATGCTCACCCCATCCCCCGAGCTGATGAGCTCGTTGACAGGCTGGGCGCTACCAAGTTCCTGAGTACGTTTGATCTTACTTCAGGGTACTGGCAGATCGCCCTGACTGAGGGGGCTAAAGAAAGATCCGCATTTTCAACCCCTGATGGCCATTACCAGTTCCGGGTGATGCCGTTTGGATTGAAAAATGCCCCCGCTACCTTCCAATGGTTGGTTAACGGGGTCCTAGCTGGCAAGGATGCCTTCTGTGCAGCCTACCTGGATGACATAGCTGTCTACAGTTCCAGCTGAGAGGAACACCTGCTTCACCTCAAGGAGGTGCTTCAGGCCCTGCAACAGGCAGGCCTGACCATCAAGGCTAGTAAGTGCCAGATTGGGCAGGGTTCCGTGGTGTACTTGGGACACCTAGTGGGTGGTGGCAAGGTGCAGCCACTCCAGGCCAAGATTGAAACTATCAAGGCCTGGCAACCACCTAGAACTCAGACTGAGGTGAGAGCCTTTTTAGGCCTCACAGGATACTACCGCAGATTTGTCAAGGGCTATGGTACCATTGTGTCACCCTTGACAGAACTCACTTCCAAGAAACAACCTAGGTTGGTGAATTGGACAGAGGCTTGTCAGAAAGCCTTAGACTCCCTGAAGGAAGCCATGTGCACGGCCCCCGTGCTCAAGGCCCCTGACTACTCCCAGGAATTTATCGTGCAGACAGACGCTTCAGAGCATGGCATAGGGGCAGTCCTAGCACAGCTAAATGAGGAGGGCCTAGACCAACCAGTAGTCTTTATTAGCAGAAGGCTATTACCACGGGAACAGAGGTGGAGTGCTATTGAGAGAGAAGCTTTTGCTGTGGTCTGGGCACTGAAGAAGCTAAGACCCTACCTGTTTGGGACTCACTTCCGGGTTCAGACAGACCACAGGCCCCTCAGATGGCTCATGCAGATGAGGGGTGAGAATCCAAAACTCTTGAGGTGGTCCATTTCCCTACAGGGGCTGGACTTTACGGTGGAACATCGCCCAGGGTTTGACCACGCCAATGCTGATGGTCTCTCCAGATACTTCCGCCTTAGCAATGAGAGCTCCCAGGAGGTCGGGTAGCTCTCCCCACTTTCAGCTAGGGGGACACATGTTAGACCTGACAGCCTTAGGGTAGTCACCCCTAACTTTTTGCCTGCCTCCCTCCAATTTTTGGACACTGTTTTTGCTGGCTTCTAGACTCTGCGCACTTTACCACTACTAACCAGTGCTAAAGTGCATATGCTCTCTCCCTTAAAACATGGTAACCTTGAATCCTACCTGATTGGACTATTAATCTACTTATAAGTCCCTAGTAATGTGCACTCTATGTGCATAGGGCCGGTAGATTAAATGCTACTAGTGGGCCTGCAGCACTGGTTGTGCCACCCACTTAAGTAGCCCCTTTTCCTTGTCTCAGGCCTGCCATTGAAAGGCCTGTGTGTGCATTTTAACTGTCACCTCGACTTGGCATTTAAAAGTACTTGCCAAGCCTAAACCTCCCCTTTCTCCACATATAAGTCACCTCTAATGTTGCCCTAGGTAACCCCTAAAGCAGGGTGCTGTGTGGGTGAAAGGCAGGACATGTACCTGTGTAGTTTACATGTCCTGGTAGCGTAAAACTCCTAAATTCGTTTTTGCATTA
This sequence comes from Pleurodeles waltl, assembly GCF_031143425.1. Taxonomy (NCBI): domain Eukaryota; kingdom Metazoa; phylum Chordata; class Amphibia; order Caudata; family Salamandridae; genus Pleurodeles; species Pleurodeles waltl. The sequence continues at coordinate 1,008,204,045 of NC_090446.1, read as the reverse complement.
CTGTGAGGCCTGCTCCCTTCATAGGCTAACATTGGGGCTGCCCTCATACAGTATTGAAGTGGTAGCTGCTGATCTGAAAGGAGTAGGAAGGTCATATTTAGTATGGCCAGAATGGTAATGTAAAATCCTGCTGACTGGTGAAGTTGGATTTAATATTACTATTCTAGAAATGCCACTTTTAGAAAGTGAGCATTTCTTTGCACTTAAATCTTTCTGTGCCTTACAATCCACGTCTGGCTGGGCTTAGTTGACAGCTCCTTGTGCATTCACTCAGACACACCCCAAACACAGGGTACTCAGCCTCACTTGCATACATCTGCATTTTGAATGGGTCTTCCTGGGCTGGGAGGGTGGAGGGCCTGCTCTCACACAAAGGACTGCCACACCCCCTACTGGGACCCTGGCAGACAGGATTGAACTGAAAGGGGACCTGATGCACTTCTGAGCCACTCTTTGAAGTCTCCCCCCACTTCAAAGGCACATTTGGGTATAAAACAGGGCCTCTGCCCTACCTCATCAGACACTTGCTGGAGAAGAAACCTGAACCAGAAACTACATCCTGCCAAGAAGAACTGCCTGGCTGCTCAAAGGACTCACCTGTCTGCTTTCTACAAAGGACTGCTGCCTTGCTATTGGCCTACTGCCTTGCTGAACTCTTGTCTGGCTGTGAAAGTGCTCTCCAAGGGCTTGGTTAGAGCTTGCCTCCTGTTCCCTGAAGTCTCAGGACCAAAAAGACTTCTCTTTTTCACTTGGACGCTCCGTGCGCGAAAATTTCGACGCACAGCTTGTTCCGTGGCGAGAAAAATGCCGCACACCGACGCTGATCGACGCGACGCCTTCGGGACGACCGGAACTTCGACGCACGGCTTCGCAAGGACCACGCCGCCCGACCTCTAGAGGAGAAATCGACGCAACGCCTGCCGTGAGATCGTAATTTCGACGCGCAGCCCCGCAGAACGACACGCAGCCGGAAAACAAGCAGGAAAATCCACGCACAGACCCGGGACATCTGGTAATCCCCGCGATCCACAGAAAGAGACTGTCCGCGTGCCGGAAAACGACGCATGACTTCCCCGCGTGAAAAATAACTACGCAAGTCCGTGTGTGCTGGGGAGAAATCGACGCACACACCCTTTTTCCACGCCTCTCTTCTTCTGTGGCCCTCTGAGGAGATTTTCTGCTCCAAACCAGGTACTTTGTGCTGAAAGAGACTTTGGGGGTCATTCTGACCCCGGCCGGCGGCGGAAGCCGCCGGCCTGGCTGGGACCGCCAGAATACCGCTGCGCGGTCAAAAGACCGCTGCGGGTATTCTGGGTTTCCCGCTGGGCTGGCGGGCGACCGCCAGATGGCCACCCGCCAGCCCAGCGGGAAACACCCTTCCATGAGGATGCCGGCTCCGAATGGAGCCGGCGGAGTGGAAGGGGTGCGACGGGTGCAGTTGCACCCGTCGCGATTTTCAGTGTCTGCATGGCAGACACTGAAAATCTTGGTGGGGCCCTGTTACGGGGGCCCCAGGGGCCCCACGACACCCCATACCGCCATCCTGTGCCTGGCGGCCAAAACCACCAGGAACAGGATGGCGGTATGGGGGTCGGAATCCCCATGGCGGCGCAGCAAGCTGCGCCGCCATAGAGGATTCCCCAGGGCAGCGGAAAACCGGCAGTACTCCGCCGGTTTTCCGTTTCTGAACACGGCTGTACCGCCACGGTCAGAATGCCCAAGGGAGCACCGCCAGCCTGTTGGCGGTGCTCCCGCGGTCGTTGGCCCTGGCGGATTTTACCGCCAGGGTCAGAATGACCCCCTTTTTTTGCTTTTTAAAGACTTAAGACATTCTTATATCACTTTCCAGTGATATCTCTACAAATACATATTGCCTTCTAAGTTAAGCCTGACTGCTCGTGCCAAGCTACCAGAGGGTGGGCACAGGATAATCTTGGATTGTGTGTGACTTACCCTGACTAGAGTGAGGGCTTTTGCTTCGACAGGGGGTAACCTGACTGCCAACCAAAAACCCAATTTCTAACATTGGTGATCAGCGGTGAGGATAGGACTTGTGTTTTTGCAGTGACATACAGTAGCTAAGTATTTCACTACCTAGCCACAGTTGAAGGTCAACTTGATTTTTATCTCTTTTTGCAAAATTTTGTTTTTTTCTTCCTGACAATTTTCAAAAACTAAATCCTCACTCGACATGTCTCTGACTGGGTCTCAAATGGGAGACTTTGACCCAGTCCTGTTGGATACATATACGGTCAAACAGCTAAGAGCATTCTGCAGGGCAATGAGGGTACCCACCCAAGGGGCCTCCAAAAAGGAGGACTTTCAAGTGGCGCTGAGGGCCTGGGCAGAAGCCCATTTAGAAGAGAATGATGAGGAAGAGGAGGCAGAAAATGGCCCCTCAGAGGATTTGTTGCTATCTGTGGATGATGTTACCACTGCAATTGTGCCCCCTTCCAGACCAGGGAGCAGTGTCTCTGTGCAAAGCCTGACCGCAGAGGAAAGGAGAGAGGAAAGGGAGTTCCAATTGCAAATGGCAAAACTGAAAATTGAGGCTCAACAGGAGGAAAGAAGGGCTGAGAGAGAAGACAAGCAAGCTGAGGCTGAAAGAGCAGCCAAACAAATTGAAGCTGAAAGAGAAGCCAAACAAGCTGAAGCTGAAAGAGCAGCCAAACAGGTGGAGGCTGAGAGAGCTTTGGCTGAAAAGAAACTATTGTTGGCTCATGAACTGAGTCTCAAGGAGCTGGAGATCAAGGCGAGACAGTCTGAATCCAGCAATAATGGTGGCAGCATACAGACAGGACCTGCTGGAGAAAAGAAGGTTCGTATACCCAAAAATGTGGTGCCCAGTTTTGTGGTGGGAGATGACATAGATAAATGGTTAGCTGCTTACGAAGTTGCACTAAGGGCTCATGAGGTTCCTGAAGGGCAATGGGGGGTAGCTATGTGGGGTTATGTACCGCCATTGGGGAGGGACACACTCCTCACATTGGATCAACCTGATCAAAACACATACCCACTTCAGAAAGCCACTTTACTTGCCAAGTTTGGGCTGACCCCTGAGGGATACCGTCAGAGGTTCAGGGACAGCACCAAACAAACCACACAAACATGGGTAGATTTCTTTGACTTCTCCAGTAAGGCACTGAATGGATGGGTGCGGGGCAACAAAGTAGATGATTACAAAGGTTTATATGACTTGATTCTGAGAGAGCATATGCTTAACACTACTTATAGAGAGTTGCGCCAGCACTTAGTGGATAGTAAGCTGACTGATCCCAGGAAGCTTGCTGAGGAGGCGGACCTCTGGGTTAGCACCAGAGTGTCCAAGAAGGTACCTGGGGGGGACACCCACAAAGGTGGTCAGGGTTCCCAACAGAAGAAAGAGGGGGGAGATAAACTTACAGATAAGGAACTCTCCAAAGGCCCCCAAAAGAATTCCCAGGGAGGGGGTGGCAACCCTTCCTTTTCCAGATTTGGGAAAAAGCCAGGGACTTATGACAGGTCAGGAAAATCCAACCCCAAATGCATGGAGTGTTACCAGTATGGTCACTATAAAGGCGATCCCCAGTGCCCCAAGAGAGCACCGTCCACTACCGGACAGACACCTGGGTTGACTAGTGTAGCGCTCGGGGGGAGATGGACCCAGATAGCTTTGGGGAACAGGTAGAGATTTCCCTAGTGTCCCTGGGAGAAGAAGAAATGGTGCCCAAAGCCCACATGCCCCAAAATACTTCCAAGTACAGGCAGTGGGTCACCATTGATGGGCAGAAGGTGGAGGCTCTGCGTGACACAGGAGCCAGTATGACTACTATCAAGAGTCAGCTGGTGTCAACAGAGCAGATAGTCCCTAATACATTCCACCAGGTCATAGTCGCTGACAATCGTGAGAGTCACCTACCGGTGGCTCTGGTTCCCTTTGAGTGGGGGGGGTCTCTGGTACTCTGAAAGTAGCTGTGAGTCCTGCCATGCCTGTAGATTGTCTGTTAGGCAATGATTTTGAGCATACTGCTTGGAAAGAAGTGGAGCTCAGGTCTCACCTGGAGATGTTAGGGTTACCTGAGTGGGTCTGCATGACCACACGGTCCATGGCTGACCGAGAGGGAAGTCAAGGGCGTCTGGAGCCTGGAACAATGGCCCAGAGAGCTGCCAAGAGGAGGGGCAAGGGGCGTGGGAAACCGGCCCCAGAAGTTCCCGCAGTGGCTGACGGGGCTCCTGAGGAGGAGGCTCCCGAGCCAACTGGGGAAGACATTGCCACCCTAGGTGACTTACCTGAGCTTGCTGGCTGGCAAGTTGAGGGTGGACACACCAGGGAGGAATTCTGCAAGGCGCAGAAAGAATGTCACACGCTGGAAGGTCTGAGGAAACAAGCCTCAAACCAGGCGGCAGGTGAAGCCTCTGGCGATCACCATATATATTGGGAGAATGATCTCCTCTACAGTGAGCCTAAGGTTCCGGCCTTTGGGGCAGCGCGTACGCTGGTGGTCCCCCAGTGTTACCGAACCTTCCTATTGGGTCTGGCTCACGACATTCCCCTGGCAGGACATTTGGGGCAAGGCAAGACCTTTAACAGGCTTGTCACCCACTTTTATTGGCCCAGAATGAGGACAAACTCAGATAAGTTCTGCAGATCTTGTCCTACCTGCCAGGCCAGTGGTAAAGCAGGAAAGAGGGTTAAAGCCCCCCTGATTCCACTTCCTGTCGTTGGCACCCCCTTTGAAAAGGTGGGCATCGACATTGTTGGTCCATTGGACCCCAAAACTGCCTTAGGCAACAGGTTCATCCTGGTTTTGGTGGACCATGCCACCCGTTACCCAGAGGCAATCCCTCTGAGGACCGTAACTGCACCGGTGGTGACCAGAACTCTGATGGGGATATTTACCCGTGTGGGATTCCCCAAGGAGATAGTGTCTGACAGAGGCACTAACTTCATGTCTGCATACATGAAGTCTCTGTGGGATGCGTGTGGTGTAACCTACAAGTTCACCACACCCTATCACCCCCAGTCTAATGGTCTTGTGGAGAGATTCAACAAGACCTTGAAAGGCATGATTGGTGGCCTCCCTGAGGCCATGAGGCGTAAGTGGGACGTCCTCTTACCATGCCTTTTCTTTGCTTACAGAGAGGTCCCCCAGAGGGGGGAAGGGTTCAGTCCCTTTGAGCTTCTCTATGGGTACCCTGTCAGGGGACCCTTAAGCATTGTCAAGGAGGGGTTGGAGAAAGCTCCAAAGGCACCCCCTCAGGATGTGGTCAGCTACATGTTGGCCCTCCGCAACCAGATGACCCGCTTCTGGAAAGAGGCCCAAAATAACCTTGAGGCCAGTCAAGAGGTAATGAAACGCTGGTATGACCAGAAGGCCACCCTGGTAGAGTTTCAACCTGGAGACAAAGTGTGGGTAATGGAGCCAGTAGAGCCTAGAGCTCTCCAGGACCGCTGGTCTGGCCCATTTGAAGTAAAGGAGCGGAAAGGGGAGGCCACTTACCTAGTGGACCTCCAAACCCCTAGGAACCCCCTAAGGGTGCTCCATGTTAACCGACTAAAGGCTCATTTTGAGAGGTCGGGGATCAACATGCTTCTGGTCACAGATGAAGGAATGGAAGAGGAGAGTGAACCTCTCCCCGACCTCCTCTCTGCCCAAGAAGGTGATGGGTCAGTGAACGGGGTCATTTTTTCTGACTCCCTGACTCTAAACCAGAAAGGAGACTGCTATGAGCTGTTGGAGCAGTTCTCCCCCCTGTTCTCCCTTAATCCTGGACTGACCCACCTCTGTGTTCATGACATTGACACCGGTGACAGTCTCCCTGTGAAGAACAAGATTTACAGGTTATCGGATAAGGTGAAGGCCAGCATCAAGGAGGAGGTCTCCAAGATGTTAGCTCTAGGGGTTATCGAGAAATCCAGTAGTCCCTGGGCCAGCCCAGTGGTGTTGGTCCCTAAGGCTACTGCCCCAGGTGCGAAGCCAGAACTCCGGTTCTGTGTGGACTACCGGGGTCTCAACTCAGTCACACGGACTGATGCTCACCCCATCCCCCGAGCTGATGAGCTCGTTGACAGGCTGGGCGCTACCAAGTTCCTGAGTACGTTTGATCTTACTTCAGGGTACTGGCAGATCGCCCTGACTGAGGGGGCTAAAGAAAGATCCGCATTTTCAACCCCTGATGGCCATTACCAGTTCCGGGTGATGCCGTTTGGATTGAAAAATGCCCCCGCTACCTTCCAATGGTTGGTTAACGGGGTCCTAGCTGGCAAGGATGCCTTCTGTGCAGCCTACCTGGATGACATAGCTGTCTACAGTTCCAGCTGAGAGGAACACCTGCTTCACCTCAAGGAGGTGCTTCAGGCCCTGCAACAGGCAGGCCTGACCATCAAGGCTAGTAAGTGCCAGATTGGGCAGGGTTCCGTGGTGTACTTGGGACACCTAGTGGGTGGTGGCAAGGTGCAGCCACTCCAGGCCAAGATTGAAACTATCAAGGCCTGGCAACCACCTAGAACTCAGACTGAGGTGAGAGCCTTTTTTGGCCTCACAGGATACTACCGCAGATTTGTCAAGGGCTATGGTACCATTGTGTCACCCTTGACAGAACTCACTTCCAAGAAACAACCTAGGTTGGTGAATTGGACAGAGGCTTGTCAGAAAGCCTTAGACTCCCTGAAGGAAGCCATGTGCACGGCCCCCGTGCTCAAGGCCCCTGACTACTCCCAGGAATTTATCGTGCAGACAGACGCTTCAGAGCATGGCATAGGGGCAGTCCTAGCACAGCTAAATGAGGAGGGCCTAGACCAACCAGTAGTCTTTATTAGCAGAAGGCTATTACCACGGGAACAGAGGTGGAGTGCTATTGAGAGAGAAGCTTTTGCTGTGGTCTGGGCACTGAAGAAGCTAAGACCCTACCTGTTTGGGACTCACTTCCGGGTTCAGACAGACCACAGGCCCCTCAGATGGCTCATGCAGATGAGGGGTGAGAATCCAAAACTCTTGAGGTGGTCCATTTCCCTACAGGGGCTGGACTTTACGGTGGAACATCGCCCAGGGTTTGACCACGCCAATGCTGATGGTCTCTCCAGATACTTCCGCCTTAGCGATGAGAGCTCCCAGGAGGTCGGGTAGCTCTCCCCACTTTCAGCTGGGGGGGACACATGTTAGACCTGACAGCCTTAGGGTAGTCACCCCTAACTTTTTGCCTGCCTCCCTCCAATTTTTGGACACTGTTTTTGCTGGCTTCTAGACTCTGCGCACTTTACCACTGCTAACCAGTGCTAAAGTGCATATGCTCTCTCCCTTAAAACATGGTAACCTTGAATCCTACCTGATTGGACTATTAATCTACTTATAAGTCCCTAGTAATGTGCACTCTATGTGCATAGGGCCGGTAGATTAAATGCTACTAGTGGGCCTGCAGCACTGGTTGTGCCACCCACTTAAGTAGCCCCTTTTCCTTGTCTCAGGCCTGCCATTGAAAGGCCTGTGTGTGCAGTTTCACTGTCACCTCGACTTGGCATTTAAAAGTACTTGCCAAGCCTAAACCTCCCCTTTCTCCACATATAAGTCACCTCTAATGTTGCCCTAGGTAACCCCTAAAGCAGGGTGCTGTGTGGGTGAAAGGCAGGACATGTACCTGTGTAGTTTACATGTCCTGGTAGCGTAAAACTCCTAAATTCGTTTTTGCATTACTGTGAGGCCTGCTCCCTTCATAGGCTAACATTGGGGCTGCCCTCATACAGTATTGAAGTGGTAGCTGCTGATCTGAAAGGAGTAGGAAGGTCATATTTAGTATGGCCAGAATGGTAATGTAAAATCCTGCTGACTGGTGAAGTTGGATTTAATATTACTATTCTAGAAATGCCACTTTTAGAAAGTGAGCATTTCTTTGCACTTAAATCTTTCTGTGCCTTACAATCCACGTCTGGCTGGGCTTAGTTGACAGCTCCTTGTGCATTCACTCAGACACACCCCAAACACAGGGTACTCAGCCTCACTTGCATACATCTGCATTTTGAATGGGTCTTCCTGGGCTGGGAGGGTGGAGGGCCTGCTCTCACACAAAGGACTGCCACACCCCCTACTGGGACCCTGGCAGACAGGATTGAACTGAAAGGGGACCTGATGCACTTCTGAGCCACTCTTTGAAGTCTCCCCCCACTTCAAAGGCACATTTGGGTATAAAACAGGGCCTCTGCCCTACCTCATCAGACACTTGCTGGAGAAGAAACCTGAACCAGAAACTACATCCTGCCAAGAAGAACTGCCTGGCTGCTCAAAGGACTCACCTGTCTGCTTTCTACAAAGGACTGCTGCCTTGCTATTGGCCTACTGCCTTGCTGAACTCTTGTCTGGCTGTGAAAGTGCTCTCCAAGGGCTTGGTTAGAGCTTGCCTCCTGTTCCCTGAAGTCTCAGGACCAAAAAGACTTCTCTTTTTCACTTGGACGCTCCGTGCGTGAAAATTTCGACGCACAGCTTGTTCCGTGGCGAGAAAAATGCCGCACACCGACGCTGATCGACGCGACGCCTTCGGGACGACCGGAACTTCGACGCACGGCTTCGCAAGGACCACGCCGCCCGACCTCTAGAGGAGAAATCGACGCGACGCCTGCCGTGAGATCGTAATTTCGACGCGCAGCCCCGCAGAACGACACGCAGCCGGAAAACAAGCAGGAAAATCCACGCACAGACCCGGGACATCTGGTAATCCCCGCGATCCACAGAAAGAGACTGTCCGCGTGCCGGAAAACGACGCACAACTTCCCAGAGTGAAAAATAACGACGCAAGTCCGTGTGTGCTGGGGAGAAATCGACGCACACACCCTTTTTCCATGCCTCTCTTCTTCTGTGGCCCTCTGAGGAGATTTTCCGCTCCAAACCAGGTACTTTGTGCTGAAAGAGACTTTGTTTGCTTTTTAAAGACTTAAGATATTCTTATATCACTTACCAGTGATATCTCTACAAATACACATTGCCTTCTAAGTTAAGCCTGACTGCTCGTGCCAAGCTACCAGAGGGTGGGCACAGGATAATCTTGGATTGTGTGTGACTTACCCTGACTAGAGTGAGGGCTTTTGCTTGGACAGGGGGTAACCTGACTGCCAACCAAAAACCCAATTTCTAACAGTATTATTACAAAATGTACCCAAGGGTCACCTTAGAGGTGCCCCCTGCAAAAGCTAACTACCCTGGAATGGTTTCTGTCCAGTCACAACCAGCAGCCTGCCACCACCAGAAAACATTCTGGAACCCTTGGGAGATCCTTCTCTCTGGGTCACACCTCCCCCCAGGTATGTGTCCTGACCTGCCAGCGAGCTTCAAAGGGTTTGCTGCCCTTGAAACGTGACCCCCCCCCAAACCTGCTGCTGGCAGCAGATGGGTGCCCCATTGCAGACCCCCATTTTTGGTGGTAGCAACAGAGGGAAAACGTAAAAGGACAGGAGGCGTGGTCAGCCCCAGACTGCACCACCTCTAGGGTGTTGCACGCAAGGTGACCCCTCCATTTCATTTTCCTCCATCTTGCATGGATGGAAAATTGCTTTTCAGGTGCAAGGAAGTGACCTCTGCCCACAGGAAGTGATCATTTAGTGGGTGTAGCCACCATAAGGTAGATGACCCATTGGTCAGTACTACGTACTCCCCTAAACACCAACTAAATTCAATATTTAATGGGCATCCCTAAGTCAGAGAATCAGATTCCCAGGACAAAGAAGTCCATGCACAAAGAAGACCCAAGGTTTGAGAATTGATGTCCTGAAGTAGGTGGCAAACCCTGCCTGCTGCACCCAGGACACGACAATCACCACTAAGGGGTTGCTTGGACACTGGATGGACTCTATAAACCCCCAGCGGACTGCCACACTTTGAAAATCACTGAAGATCTCCCTCCAAGAGTGAAGGCAGCCAAGACCAAACACCCAGTGAAGGTCACTTCACTGACCGGCTGCTGACCAGGAATTAGATGCTGCCGTCTGACCAAACTCCACCCAGTCAACTGTAAGGACAAACCCTGCAAGTATGCCAGGTTTAGTGGTACTGAAACCTCTAGGGGGCCAAACCGTGCACAGCCCCAGATAGTGGTGACCTGCACAGCCCCAGATATTGGTGACCTTGAGTTGGATACCAAGAAGGACACTAGGACCTTTCGCCACAGTACCCCTGCTGACCTGCAAGCAACCCTCAAAGTGACCTACCTCCTGCTTTCAAGGGCACTTTTGCACACAGCTCCTGGCTCATAGATTCACTCTGCACCCGGCCACCCTTTGCCCTGCACCCTGCACCAAAGAACCAGCTCTGCTCTAAGGGTCCTCCAACCCTTGCAACCTCGACACTCCAAGGGGAGCCACCGGACTTACCTTTAAGTCCACCTGTGCAGTGCTTTTCCAAGTAGTCCCCCACAGTGGCCTGGCACCAGCTACAAAGACTTTCTGCAGCTGCTCCCACCAAAACCGGGAGCCACCCGAACTTCACCAGCTGGTCCATAGTGCCCACCAACGACCTCAACATGCCTGCAAGAGGAGACATTGGTAAACCTATTGCCTGATTTTATACGTATTTTTAAAGCATTTCTCCCATTATTTTCTATGGTGTGTAATTACGCCCAGAACTGAGACATTTTTCTAAACTTTAAAAATGAATTACTTAAAGAGAAGTACTTACTCAATCTTGATGATCTTGGTCATAATTTGCTTCTAAATCAGAATTATTTTTGTAAATTGGTCCTGAGTTATTCCTTTGAGTGTGTGTCTTGCTTTATTGATACTGTGAGTACGACAAATGCCTTGCACTTCTCCAAGATTAGCCTAACTCCTTGACCAAGTTACCATAAAAATTAGAGCATTAGGTGGTCTTGTTTTTACCTCTGTAAACAGACATATGGTTGCCCGGACCCTCTGCACAGTGTGCCTGGTTTTGCACACTACATAGAGGGCCAGCCTCCTACACCAGAAAAGGGAGTGGGGCCACTCTTGTGCGTGAAAAGCAGCCCTGGCAGCAGGCAAAGGTAGAGGCTGGGCAGGGGGGGGCCAAAGGAAGAGAGCAGCGGTAGAGGGAGTGTGCATGTAGTGTTAAACGCCTCCCCACTTGGGCTGGAGGTATGTGGGGAATTAGTAAATATGGCTCTGATAGCAGGGAACAGGGCTGCAAACGATGAGCGGCAATGTTGGGAGTATGTGATTAATGCACAAAGCTTCCCTGCTTTGGCTCGAGGCCCGCGAGGAAGCTGAGCCGTCATTCAGGGAGAGAGTTGGGCAGGCCAAGTATATGCAGGGGCAATCAGAGCAGGGTGGTGGCCAGGGGGGCAGGCACCATGTTCGAAGAGGAAGGCAAGTGGGGAGGAGTAGGGGAGTGAAGGTTTCAGCTCAGGCTTGAGCAAGGACAGAAGGTGTGGGGTGTCAGACCAAGCCACGTTAGAGCTGAGGGACAGGTATCGGATGTTACGCCATTGGCCCAGCTTCCTGGAATTCAGGTTGGGTTCAGCAGAGGTCACAGGCAATCCTTGATAGGAGAGAGTGACTGTAGAGGGCCCACAGGGACAATGGCCAGAAGAGGTATCATGGGAGGGCGTGAGGACAAGGTGTAGGGTTGGACCAGGGGGCCAATGGTGAGACCTTGGTTTAGTGTCTGACCCTGGGTCCAACCAGGGGCCCAACGACAACTTTATTGGTGGTGAGACTAGAGTGGAGTATGGATGAGTGTGCAGCTACTAATATACAGCAGATAAGGTAGCTGGGTAAGGAAGCTAGACCTCATCAGATGTATTCCTGCAGAGGTCAAAGGGGAAAGGGGAAACAAGCACAGGGTGGACAAAGCTCTGGACTAGCGAAGGCGGAGGGGCGGCAGCCGTTGGGTAGCATCAACATGCTCCTGGCGGGGCCAGTGGGTATTGGGCGAGCTCTGGAGGATGATAGCATGAATATGGGGGTTAACAGAGAGAGGGAACTGAAAGAAAGGAGCGTAGAGTGCCAGGGCTAATGCACAACAGACTTATTACATTTTTGCATGTTCCAAGATGGGCTGCAGATTCAAGAGGGCACAGTACGGCCCACCCACTGTGAAGCGAAGGCATGGCACAGAACAGTCAGCTGGATGGCCTTGTGGGATATGTCCTTTGCTAACACAAGAAGGTCTGGTGAGGCCTTGTGAAGGGCCAATGGAGGAAAAGTGCAGATTGTCATTGGTAGGACAGAAGTATGGGTCACAATGGCCTGCAATGACAAGGGAACTGGGAGGGTTCACTACAGGCCCCCAGGAAAAGGTATGCATTTACTTCATTGCATGATGTGCAATAGCATATGGCAGTTAAACCATGAGCTGATTGGGCAACAGCGAATGAAGTGGCAGATTATGTGGCATTTGATTGTAAGGAAGACATGCTCAAGGAGAATGAGGTTGTGGACAGTGATGTGCGTGCAGAAGCGCAACAGAGATGTTGGCACGGGGAGCGAAGATCGGGAGGGATATTAATCAATGTCCAAATAGTGTTTTACAGACTACAGACATGGCACAAGCCAGATTCACTGACACCAGGTTGGCAGACAGACAGCTTCCACTGGAAAAGTAGCAGGCTACAGAGTGGGCACCAACCTTATAGCCGGGTAAGAATACGAAGGCCATGGCAGCCCCAGCTATGGTGTTCATTGGGGTGGATGCTATGAACAAAATGGAGGAGTCCACACGGCTAAGAAAAGATAGCTATGTGAAGGACGCAGGGGTAAGCACAGAGGAACAAAAGGCAGAGGTGAAGGAGGGTGAAAGTACATGTATGAGGGAGGTGACACAGGAGAAATCAGGGTGTCCTACACAACCAGAGACACTAGTGGGAGAGTAATGAGGGAAGGCTAAGGCCACAGGAACTGACATGGAGGAGCAGACATTGGGTGAGGGGAAAACAGGTCAGACAGAAGGAGCCAAGGTCAAGGAAAGCAAGAGCTAAAAATCAAGAAGTTGCCCTAGATGGGGGAGATGACACCCCTTGGAGCCCACCTTATGTTGTCCACCAAAGAAAAGATCTGAAAGGGAGAATATGTTGAGACATTTAAGCTGTTACATAGGCAATTGAGAGCTAAGGAAGGGTCCAAGGAAGAAGAGTATTAACTTTCCAAGAAACCTTGAGCGAAGTGTAGCCCTGTTTAAATACGTGGATGTAACACACAAGACACAGATCTCCTATGTGGGTTGTGTATGGACGCATTGTGATGATGAATTCATGGTGTGTAGGGCCTTGGACCCTGAGGCAAAGTGGGGTGAAATAGACTCAGACCTCTGGCAACTCATAATTGGTCCACCAAAGTTCTTGAAAATAATATTCAGTTTATCGTCCCTTTCAGGCCTATCTCATCCACAGATGGGTGGGTTTAACAAGAAAAGGTCAAGGGTAATCACTGGACGCCTGCTGGGATTTCAATAAAAGGCTTTGCTCCATGGAATACTGCAAGTTTAGACATGAATGTTCCAAATGCTCAGGGAGGCACACCCTTGTGCAATGCCTTGGTGCCACAGGAAGCCAGGAAGGGGACCGTCAAGGTGGATACATGGGACAGTGGCAACAGAATCAAGGGGTTTTAGCTGCACCTCAATATATATCAGACATTTATAGAGGAGGTAAGGGGGCACAAGGACCTGATGGCTAAAGCTTGTCTGCCATTTAAGCCAGACAGATTGAAATTTTGATTGCTCCTTTAATTTAAGACAGGAGATGCAGCAGTTTTGAGGGAGGGATTTGAAGTAGGTCCCTTGATTCCGGCAGATGTGAAGTCCGGCGGAGTCACAATGCTACGGGGAACCTCATGGGGTTGCAATGACATCAAAGGGCCACAGGTGCTACAATGGCATCAGATCATTATGGACCTTGGACTTATGACACTCCGGTGTCAGCGAAGTTGGGCGGGATGAGTGGCTGCAGCAACGCAAAGCCTACAGGGTCGTTGGACTTCCACGAGGTCCCCGGCATCGGGACAGGTGGCATCGCTGTTCAGGGGTAGTGGCGTTAGCTCACAGGGTCGTCAGGTGCGTCGCACTCAGAGAGGTCCACGTCCTTGGTGCAAGCGGCAGCACAGTTCCAGGCAGCGGCATCCTTTGCGAAGTCACACGGCATCGTCTGGAATCATTAGACTGTTTGTTATCCAGGAATTCACTTCCAGGGGTCCAGGAACTGGAATGGCACCCTCTGGCAAGATAGAGTCCACAGCAATTATGCTCAGGTCTGGTTGGTGAAGCCTTTGATGTCCCTGAGGCTTCAAAACAGTAGGCAAGCTCTACTCCAAGTTTGACCCAAGAGATCAAGGAGAACAGGGAGGCAAACTGACCCAATACCTTGCGACAATCCCTCTGTTGGTCTGAGGTCAGGGATGGGGAGAGGTTCAATCCCTCCACAAACCCATCCAGTTTTCCAGCAGACAGGAGGTCAGGAAGAGGCTCACTCTCTTCCTCCACCCCATCATCTGCCGCTAGCAGCATGGACAATTCAGTCTGCTCAAAGTGTGACTTGAGATGGTTCACATGCAGGACCTTTAATGGGTTCCTGGGAGCCCGCAAGACCACCTGGTAGGTGACTTCGCTCTTGCGCTCCACCACCTCAAATGGCCCAGTCCACTTGTCCTGAAGTACCCTAGGCTCCATTGGCACCAGTACCCACACTTTTTGCCCAGGCTGAAACTTGACCAGAGTGGCATTCTGGTCATACCACAGTTTCATGTCTTCCTAGCTTGCTTCCAAGTTCTATTGTGTGAGAGCTCTGAAGTGGGCAGTCTGGTTTCTGAAGGCCAGCATGTAGCTAAATACATCCTGTGGAGGTTTACTGGGGGCTTTCTCTCAGCCCTCCTTCACCAGACTCAAAGATCCCCTAGCAGGGTGGCCATACAGTAACTCAAAAGCACTAAATCCAAGCCCCTTTTGAGGCATCTTGTCAGAGTCACCAGATCCTCGGGGTTTGCGCACGTTCCCAACACGTCCTCTAATGAACAGCTCCAAGACTCTGACAGATAATTCACAGAGACTGTGAGAGTTCAAGAGGGGAAGAGGGAATTAGGAAGGGTACTGCTGGGAAGGAGACCTTTAATGGGAAAAAAGGTTAGAACACACAATATAACCTGAAGTAAATATTAATAAACATAGTCTTTCTGAAAATATGAGCAATCTTGAATTGCAGTTTTAAAAATGAACAGATTTTTTGTGATGATCAGATACCTGTAATGGAATCAAGATTAATTCAAATAAAACTTTTCTTATTCAAGCATGAATTAGAATAACAAGAATATGCATAATAGGAGCATATAATATTGCATCTAGAACTTCTGATCCTATATATATATATATATATATATATATTTTCCTTGAAATGTTTTCAACACAGATTACACTCTTAAAACACTAGAGAAGAAATATTTTTCAATGGGTTCAATAGTTCAGGAAATATTTCCCATACTTGTCAACTCGAATTGTACTAAGCAATTATCCTGGAATGGTAATATGCAGTTCACAACATAAATAAACTCTAGTAAAAAATAGCATGTCCTGCTGACTCGAATGCCACCATGCAAAGTCAAGAAATGGTTTCACAATAAATAACAACAGGTTTTGAAATTATCTTAAACTGAATTATACATCGTACCACTTCAAAACCTTCATTTAAATGTCAATAAATAGTAACACACAATGTATCACAAGCTTTTAAAGCTTCATAAACGAACCGCGCCTGTTGCCGATTCGTGATCAATCATGTATGTGTCAATAAATGTCAGCGCGCAATGCAACTCCAGATTTCAAGGCTTTTCAAACGAATCGAGCCTCCTGCTGATTCATAAATACCCACGTGTATGCCAATAAACACTGGCGCGCAATGTAACACAGTTTTTACTTTTTAAAGCTTTTCAGACAAATCGCGCATCCTATCGATTTGTAAACCTCAACGCATATGTCAATAAACACTGGCGCGCAATGTAACCTTAGTTTCAAAACTACAGGGAGTGCAGAATTATTAGGCAAATGAGTATTTTGACCATATCATCCTCTTTATGCATGTTGTCTTACTCCAAGCTGTATAGGCTCGAAAGCCTACTACCAATTAAGCATATTAGGTGATGTGCATCTCTGTAATGAGAAGGGGTGTGGTCTAATGACATCAACACCCTATATCAGGTGTGCATAATTATTAGGCAACTTCCTTTCCTTTGGCAAAATGGGTCAAAAGAAGGACTTGACAGGCTCAGAAAAGTCAAAAATAGTGAGATATCTTGCAGAGGGATGCAGCACTCTTAAAATTGCAAAGCTTCTGAAGCGTGATCATCGAACAATCAAGCGTTTCATTCAAAATAGTCAACAGGGTCGCATGAAGCGTGTGGAAAAACCAAGGCGCAAAATAACTGCCCATGAACTGAGAAAAGTCAAGCGTGCAGCTGCCACGATGCCACTTGCCACCAGTTTGGCCATATTTCAGACCTGCAACATCACTGGAGTGCCCAAAAGCACAAGGTGTGCAATACTCAGAGACATGGCCAAGGTAAGAAAGGCTGAAAGACGACCACCACTGAACAAGACACACAAGCTGAAACGTCAAGACTGGGCCAAGAAATATCTCAAGACTGATTTTTCTAAGGTTTTATGGACTGATGAAATGAGAGTGAGTCTTGATGGGCCAGATGGATGGGCCCGTGGCTGGATTGGTAAAGGGCAGAGAGCTCCAGTCCGACTCAGATGCCAGCAAGGTGGAGGTGGAGTACTGGTTTGGGCTGGTATCATCAAAGATGAGCTTGTGGGGCCTTTTCGGGTTGAGGATGGAGTCAAGCTCAACTCCCAGTCCTACTGCCAGTTCCTGGAAGACACCTTCTTCAAGCAGTGGTACAGGAAGAAGTCTGCATCCTTCAAGAAAAACATGATTTTCATGCAGGACAATGCTCCATCACACGCGTCCAAGTACTCCAAAGCGTGGCTGGCAAGAAACGGTATAAAAGAAGGAAATCTAATGACATGGCCTCCTTGTTCACCTGATCTGAACCCCATTGAGAACCTGTGGTCCATCATCAAATGTGAGATTTACAAGGAGGGAAAACAGTACACCTCTCTGAACAGTGTCTGGGAGGCTGTGGTTGCTGCTGCACGCAATGTTGATGGTGAACAGATCAAAACACTGACAGAATCCATGGATGGCAGGCTTTTGAGTGTCCTTGCAAAGAAAGGTGGCTATATTGGTCACTGATTTGTTTTTGTTTTGTTTTTGAATGTCAGAAATGTATATTTGTGAATGTTGAGATGTTATATTGGTTTCACTGGTAATAATAAATAATTGAAATGGGTATATATTTTTTTTTGTTAAGTTGCCTAATAATTATGCACAGTAATAGTCACCTGCACACACAGATATCCCCCTAACATAGCTAAAACTAAAAACAAACTACAAACTACTTCCAAAAATATTCAGCTTTGATATTAATGAGTTTTTTGGGTTCATTGAGAACATGGTTGTTGTTCAATAATACAATTAATCCTCAGAAATACTACTTGCCTAATAATTCTGCACTCCCTGTATAAACGAATCGCGCTTTTTGCCGATTCGTAAACATCCATGTACACCCTTTAACAAAAATACTCGAGTGCACTTTTCATATAACCTTAAAACAAATTGTTGACATAAATAAACAATCAGATCTTAGAATGAGATAATTCTAGATAAAATAAACGGTATTGGGAATAAACCCAAACTACCGTCTTACCACCCAGGAACAAGATGCACCAATGAAGATTTCAAAGCAGAACTGGGAGATCAAAAAGGCCACCGGAACTGAAGTTCTGGAAATAGCTGCTCTTCTGTACTGGAACCTGTGAATAGTGAGCACTGGGAGTTGGGCTGACTCTCCTTTTATAGAGTCTTGGCCCAGCCCAAAACCACGCCCAGGCATGTTGCAGGGAAAGTCTCTGGAAGGCCCTGGAAAGAGGCCACACCCTAACCCACTCTGAAAACCTGTAGCAATATCTTGCAAAGAAACAGTATTTGTTAACATATTAAGAATAAGGGGGTCATTCTGACCCTGGCGGCCGGTGACCGCCAGGGTCACCAACCACGGGAGCACTGCCAACAGGCTGGCGGTGCTCCCGAGGGCATTCTGACCGCGGCGGTTCAGCCGCGGTCAGAAAGGGTAAACCGGCGGTCTCCCGCCGGTTTACCGCTGCCCCATTGAATCCTCCATGGCGGCGGAGCGCGCTCCGCCGCCATGGGGATTCAGACACCCCCTACCGCCATCCTGTTCATGGCGGGAAACCCGCCATGAACAGGATGGCGGTAGGGGGTGCCGCGGGGCCCCTGGGGGCCCCTGCAGTGCCCATGCCAATGGCATGGGCACTGCAGGGGCCCCCGTAAGAGGGCCCCGCAAAGTATTTCAGTGTCTGCTTTGCAGACACTGAAATACGCGACGGGTGCAACTGCACCCGTCGCACCCCTGCAACTACCCCGGCTCAATTCTGAGCCGGCGTCCTCGTTGCAGGGGCATTTCTGCTGGGCCGGCGGGCGCTCTTTCGGAGAGCGCCCGCCGGCCCAGCGGAAATGTTTAAATGGCCGCCGCGGGCGGTCATTTCACGGCGGTACCTTGGAGGACGGCGGACCCCCTAAGTGTTTACGATTGAACTCTGCAATGCAAAAGGGTAAAATACAACATATCAGCACAATGCATGAATCATGTTATTTTGAAAATGATGGTTTTTTTGCATTTTTTGATGCCAATAGAGCGCGTACTGTTCTGGTGTTGACACATCTCCCTGTAGGCGAACAGAAGGCATGGTAAGAGGACATCCCACTCCCGCCTCAAGGGCTCCAACAGACCCATGATCATGCCTTTTAAGGTGTGGTTGAATCTCTCAACCAGACCATTGCTTTGGGGGTGGTAAGGAGTGGTAAATTTATATGTTACCCAACACTCCTCCCACAGAGCCTTCCTATAAGTAGATATGAAGTTGGTACCCCTATCAGATACCACTTCCTTGGTGAACCCCATGCGGGTAAAAACCTCCATAAATGCACGACCCACCACAGGGGAAGTGATTGATCTCAGAGGAATGGCTTCTGGGCACCAAGACCAGGATGAACCTGTTGCCCATGGCTGCCTTGGGATCCAGAGGCCTCACAATGTCAATACAGACCCTTTCAAAGAGGGTACTAACTATTGGAAAAGGTTGGAGGCGAGCCTTACATTCTCCCACACTCTTGCCACTTGCCTGACAAGTTGGGCAAGACCTACAACGAGCATCCAAGTGCCTGCGCATTAAGGGCCAGTAAAAGTGTGTGACAAGCTATTCAAAGGTCTTGTTCTGCCCCAAATGTCCAGCTAAAGGCACATCATGAGCCAGACCCAGTAGGAAGGCTCTGAAGCACTGGGGTACCACCAGGCTCAGCAACCTTAGGCTCACTACACAGGAGGCCATTCTCCCAATAAATCAGGTGAGATCCTGGCTCCTTGCCAGGCACCTGGTCTGAAGCCTTCTGTTGCAAACCCACTAGAGTATTGCATGTCCTCTGTGCATCACAAAATGCCTCCCTGGTGTGTCCCCCTTCCTGCTGCCACTGTGACAGTTCAGGGACCTCCACCCAGCTCAGCCAATGGTTCCCATGTAGGCTCTGAGGCGTCATCCTCAGGCTCAGCCTCCTCCCGGATGGTGGGAACTTCTGGGGCCGGTTTCCCGCACCCCTTGCCCTTCTTCTTCTTGGTGGACCTCTGGGCCATTGTTTCAGGCTCCAGGGTTTCTGACCACCCTGATGGGCTGCCACTGACCTGGTGAATATGCATACCCACCCAGGCAGACCCAACATCGCTAAGTGTGACCTGTGTTCCACCTCCTTCAAAGGGGAATCCTCCAGGTCATTGCCAAGCAAACAATCCACAGGCATGGTTTGACTCACAGCTATCTTCAAGGAACCTGAGACCCCACCATTCAAATGGAACCTGCGCCTCTCTGAGTTGTCCACTGCAACTACTTTGTGAAGTACGTGGGGATCTATCTGCTCTTCAGACACCAGGTGACTCCTCACTGTAGTCGCATTGGCTCCTGTGTCTCCCAGAACCTTAACCTTCTGTCCATTAATGATCACCCACTAACTATACTTCTTAGTGTTCTCAGGCATGAGAAATCTCTGGACCATCTCACTGTCCCCTAGCAAAACAAGGGTCATCTCATCTGGCTCCCACCCACCTGGAACCAACTCCTCCCTAAGTGCTACACTAGCCAAACTCAGGCACTGCACACCAATGGGTGTCGGTGTACTCTTAGGGTATTTGGGGTCCTCCCTCACATGACCCACTTGGTCACATGCAAAGCACTTGCGGGGACCCCCCTCTCCAGGTTTCCCTTTGGAAAACCATGGTTTCTTTTCACTTGGGAGCTGGAAATCCTTACCCTGAAAACTAGGTTGGGGCCCTTTTGAGAACTCCCCCTGTTTACCCTTACCCCCCTTCTTCTGAGATGGACCCTACTCACCCTTGGTGTGGTCCCTGCCATACGTCTTTTGGACTCTGGTGCTCTCCCAATGGTCAGCTTCCTGTGCAAACTTCCTGGGGTCAGTCAGCTTGCTGTCACTCAGGTGCTGGTGCAGCTCTGGAAAACACAAACTGTACAAGTGCTCCCAAGCAATCAAATTGTAAAGCTCCTCATACATTGTCACCTTACTGCCCTTCACCCAACCATCCAGTGACCTGCAAAAGGAATCAACACATTCTTACCATGGTTGGGATTCCTTCTTAAAGGTCCTTAACTTGTCCTTATACTGCTCAGGGGTGAGACCGTACCTTGTGAGCAGGGCGTCCTTCATGACAGAGTAAGTGAGCCTTTGAGGATCCCCTAAGGATGTCAGAGTATCCCTCCGCTCTACCTCAACGTGCTTCCACAGACCAATCCCCCCAATGAGCTTCAGGGACCAGATTCATATGGAGAGCAGACTCACACCCATTGAACCACAAGAATATGTGATCCTCCCTTTTGAAATCCTTCACAAGGTCCTTAGGAATGTGCACCCTCCTCTCAGGCTGCACTGTGATGTTGCTGCCACCATCCCTATTGGACTGGCTCCTATGATCCAAGTGTCAACATCAGGACAGTGCGCGCTCTACGGACAACGTAAATGCAAAAACCCAGTCCTTATGCAAGGGCATATTTCATGCATTGTGTTTCTATGCAGTATGTTAACCTTTTGCATTGCAGAGCTTTTACCTTGAAAAGTCATTAATGCTGTTTGTGATACATTGTTCATTTTTAAGGCTTGTTTGCAGGATTACAGGGTGTGGTCCTTATTCTAAGACATTCTAGAAGCCTTTCCTGCAGCATGGTTGGGTGTGGCTCATGGGCGGGGCTTAGCTCTATATAAGGGAGCCAGCCCAGCTCCACGTACTCACTATTCAGAGGTCCCGGTGCAGAGCAGCAGCATTTCCCAGAGCTCCTGTCCCGGAGGCCTATCAAGTAATTTCCAGGCCTGCACTCATTTATTTGGTGATCTTCAAGCAAGGCGGTAAGGCGGAGGTTGGGTTAGGCCCCCGACTCCGTTTCCAGTGATATTCGAGTTTTGGGCCTAAACATAAAACCGCGTGTGCAATTGTTTTCCTGGCATTTGGCTCTTGGCATTCAGGTCGGCAGTGTGCGCGATCATTTCATGGCAATTGCATTGTGATGTTCGAATCGGCAACAGTGTGCGCAATTCAATCTTGGCATTTGGCTCTTGGCATTAAGGTCGGCAGTGTGCATGATCATTTCATGGCAATTGCATCGTGATGTTTGAATCGGCAACAGTGTGTGCAATTCATTCCTGGCATTTAATTCTTGGCATTCAGATCGGCAGTGTGCACGATCATTTCATGGCATTTGCATTGTGAAGTTTGAATCGGCAACAGTGTGCGCGATTCATTCCTGGCATTTGACTCTTGGCATTCAGATCGGCAGTGCGAGCGATCATTTCATGGCCTTTGATTCTTGATGTTCAAATCAGCAACAGTGTGCGCGATTCATTTCTGGCATTTTACTTTTGAAGTATAGATCGGCAGTGTGTGCAATAATTTCATGGCATAAGGTTCTTGATGTTCGAATCAGCAACAGTGTGCGCGATTCATTCCAGGCATTTAACTCTTGAATTACAGATTGGCAGTGTGCGCGATCGTTTCATTGCATTTGAATCTAGATATTCAAATCGGCAACACTTTGCGCGATTGATTCCTGGCGTTTTAACTTTTGAAATACAGATTGGCGGAGTGCGCGATCATTTCTAGACATTGAAATCTTGATGTGCAGTTTGATTAAGGTGCATAATAATTCCTGAACATTTGAGTCTTGGAACTCTTAATCAGAGTGTGACGTAGCAGTGTTATTCATGATTCTAGTATAGTTCATTCATGCAGAGAAAAACAGGTTCTCTTTGATTTTTGTTGTAATGCAGTGATTATTCTAAGAACTATTTGGAGAGCGTTCATTGTTCAAAATATGATATGTTAATTCTGGAATGTTCATATGAAACTTTGCATAACCTTTCTTGATTTTCAGGTACCTAGATTCCTGAGACCTAGTTATAGTGAAGCTTTAGGCCATTCATGTTTTCAGTATAAGTGTTATTTGAAACAAAGCTTATTGAAAGTCATTGTGATTAATCTTGCAATTGTGTTGTTTAACTCTTGCTTCCACAGGTTCTCTTCCCCGCTGTTTCCAACCCAAAACCCATTCCCCCACTTGGCCATTCTCTAACTCTGTGCTATAATAACTATTGGAGTTTGGAGCTGCCAAGAGGTGGACATGTTGGGAACATGTGCAAGGCCAGAAGATCTGGTCTCCTTGACAGAATAGTGAGCCCACAAATGTTTAATCCTCCTGGTTTGTGCTAGGTTCTCAATATGGCCACATTGGATGAGTTAATTAAAGTTATCACGCAGCTCCAATCGGAAGTAGTAGCATCCAAAGACACAGCAACCAGCTTAGCTGAGAGAGTGAGTCAGTTACAAGACTGAGTAGAAAAGAAGGAGCAAGGTTCTTTGGGTGCGGGTTGGCTTGGTCCTCCTTCTCAAGATTCAGGAGGTAATCCTCCAACTAACATTTCCCTCAACGTTCCTTCAGCCATACCTCTGGCTCCTCCAGAGCGGTTTTCAGGTGATCCTGTGAAAGTGCAATCCTTTTTTATTCAAGTAGAATTGCATTTTACTTATCGACCAAGCACTTTCCCTGATGCACAATCCAGGGTGGCCTTCCTGTTATCTTATCTGACTGGAGACGCGACCACCTGGGCAAATCCTCTTGTGCGTAAAGACAGTCCCCTGCTTTATAATTGGAGACATTTTGTCAGTGAATTTGAAAGAGTGTTTGATCGAAGAACAGTGACTCTATCAGCAGACCGAGAACTGTTAGAATTGCGACAAGGCAATAAAGATTTAGGGGGTCCTTCTGACCCTGGCGGCCGGTGGCCGCCAGGGCCACCGACCACGGGAGCACCGCCAACAGGCTGGCGGTGCTCCCACGAGCATTCTGACCGCAGCGGTTCAGCCGCGGTCAGAAGTGGCAAGTCGGCGGGCTCCCGCCGACTTACCGCTGCTCGGGGGAATCCTTCATGGCGGCGGAGCGCGCTCCGCCACCATGAGGATTCTGACAGCCCCTACCGCCATCCTGTTCATGGCGGGAAACCCGCCATGAACAGGATGGCGGTAGGGGGTGCCGCGGGGCCCCTGGGGGCCCCTGCCGTGCCCATGCCAATGGCATGGGCACGGCAGGGGCCCCCGTAAGAGGGCCCCGCAAAGTATTTCAGTGTCTGCCTTGCAGACACTGAAATACGCAACGGGTGCAACTGCACCCGTCGCACCCCTGCAACTACGCGGCTCAATTCTGAGCCGGCGTCCTCGTTGCAGGGGCATTTCCTCTGGGCCGGCGGGCGCTCTTTCGGAGAGCGCCCGCCGGCCCAGAGGAAATGTTTAAATGGCCGCCGCGGTCTTTTGACCGCGGTGCGGTCATTTCACGGCGGTACCTTGGCGGACGGCCTCCGCCGTCCGCCGTCCGCCAAGGTTAAAATCACCCCCTTAGTTTCCTACTTGGCTAGTTTTAATCGGCTGATAGCAGAGACATCCTGGCCTGAAGAAAAGCAAGCAGCCCTGTTCTACCAAGGACTCAAAAAGAGCTAAAAGACATTCTTGCCCAGATTGATCCTCAACCTACAGATTGTCAAGATCTGATAAACCATGTTTTGAGAATAGACCATCGTCTTGCAGAACGACAGGGAACACACAAAAAGATTGAGAAATATTCCTAGCGTGTTTACGAATGTAGAGAATCAAGAACTCAGAAAGAGAGTAATCACAAACCAATGGAAATTGGAACTATCAGGCGGCCTTTGACAAAAGAAGAAAAAGACCTACGTAGAAAGAATGGACAATGTCTTTACTGTGGGCGCAACGGGCACTTCACCAAAGAGTGTCCAATAAAACCAAAGAGCAAACAAGGTCCCATCAAGAAAATTGCAGCAAATGTACAAACCGAGCAGGAAAAACTAGATCACCCAAGATGTAAAGAAGGTTTGCTCTTGGGTGTCACCATGGACCCTTCACAGTCAAGGCATCTTAAGTTAGACATTGAAGTACAATTAAAGAAGAAGAATTATCTTTAAAAAGCCTTAGTGGATTCTGGGGCTACTGGTAACTTTGTGGATGCACAATTGGTTCGAACATGGGGGATACCATTCACCAAGAAGAAAACACCAGAAATAATACAAGCCGTAGATGGAAAACTCTTAACTGGAGGTCCAGTGACTCTGCAGACCGTCCCCTTGTTGGTGGCCTGTAATGGGGGAAATCAGAATATCAAACATAAAGAGAAAATTATATTTGATGTCATCCATGCTCCTCAGTATGGAATCATTCTTTGACTGCCGTGGTTAAGTTATCATAACCCTGAAATCAACTGGTCAGAACCGAAAATCATATTCTCCTCCATCTTGTGTAATGAAAAATGTCTCCAGGCATCAAGAGTCACAAAACCTTGCAAATCTCACATAGCAACAGCTGCTGAAAAAGATGTAACGCTGCCCTGGCAGTACTCATCCTATCTAGATGTATTTGATGAAAGAGAAGCAGAAACCTTGCCACCTCACAGACCATATGACTGCAAATTGATCTAACTCCTGGTGCTATACTCCCTAGTTGTCGTGTGTACGCCTTGTCAGAACACAAAAATCAACACCTAAGAAAATACTTACATCAATTTCTAGCTAATGGCTTTATTTTTCCTTCCAAGTCTCCTGCAGCGTCTCCTCTTTTTTTGTCCCCGAGGCTAATGGGGATCTTTAAACCTGCATAGACTATAGAGGATTGAACAAAATCACAGTCAAGAACAAATACCCATTACCTCTGATTCCTGTCTTGTTGGATCAAGTTAAAAAAGCAAAGATCTACACTAAGTTAGACTTAAGAGGTGCTTACCATTTAGTCAGAATGAGAGAAGACGATGAATGGAAAACTGCCTTTAAAACCCGGTATGGTCTATTTGAATACACAGTCATGCCCTTTGGACTTTGTAAGGCACCAGCAGCATTTCAATTCTTTCTGAATGACGTCCTTAGAGAGTATCTCAATCTATTTGCAATAGTCTATATCGATGATATTTTAATCTATTCAGACAATGAAGTCGAACATGTACAACATGTCAAGAAGATTCTCACAGCCCTTCAAAAACATCATCTGTATTGCAAATTAACCAAATGTGAATTCCACGTTACCAACGTCGGGTTTTTAGGAGTCATCCTTACCCCTGAAGGTATGGTCATGGCAGAAAGAAAAGTACAAGCGGTAGCTGATTGGCCAACTCCAAAGACTGTTTTAGATGTTCAGTGCTTCCTAGGTTTTGCAAACTTCTATTGCAGGTTCATAGATCATTTCTCTCAGGCAGTGGTGCCAATCACCAAGTTATTAAGAAAGAAAGAACCATTTGTATGGTCCCCCGAAGCTGACAGAGCCTTTTCAACCTTAAAGGAAGCCTTCTCCACTGCCCCAGTTATGACTCACCCAGACGTTGAGCGTCCATTCATAGTGGAAGCAGATGCTTCAGATGTGGTAATTGGTGCAGTGTTATCACAACGCAGTAAAGATACTGGTCAACTACATCCTGTAGCCTACATGTCTCGAAAACTGAATGAAGCTGAACGAAATTATGTCATTGCTGAGAAAAAGCTTCTGGCAATCCGTGATGCCTTCAAAGAATGGAGACACCATTTGTTAGGCGCCAAATGTACTATCACAGTATATACAGAAAACAGCAATCTCCAGTTCATGAGTTCAGCTAGACTTTTGACTCCTCTGCAATTATGATGGATGCTGTTTTTTCCCGAGTTTGATTTTGTGGTAACCTTCCATCCCTGAAAAGATAATCGCAAAGTGGATGCTTTGTCCCATCAAGACTCTACTATGTTAACGCGATCCAGTCTCCTAGGACTAACACTGCTCCAGACAAGGTTCTATGCATCATAAAAACCGAAGACATTTTTGAAGAAATCCGTAATTCCTTCACCATTGAGAAATGGCAGACATGGGCTCAAGCAGATCCCAAAAGGTCAATCAAACAAGGACTACCTTTCCATGATGCCCGTTTATTTGTTCCAACTACCAAGTTGTGCAAGTTGGTATTTCATTGGTTGCATGTTATACCTATGGCAGGTCATCCAGGTATTCCTAAACTCTTGAATTAGTCCAACAGTACTTTTGGTGACCTACTTTGATAAAAGGCATCAAGCAGATGGTAGCTAACTGTGAAGTTTGTGCTAGCATCAAGTCAAGTCATTCAAAACCAAAAGGATTGTTACATCCTCTCCCAACTCCACTTCGACCTTGGGAGCACATCTCATTAGACTTTATTACTGGTCTACCCATTGTTCAACATCACTCAGTAATCCTCCTGGTGATAGATAGTCTCACAAAATATGAACATTTCATTGCTTACCAGAAATTGCCCACCTCCAGTGAACTGGCAACAATCCTTTTAAATCGAGTGGTCTGATATCACGGATTACCAAAAATGATTCTCTCCGATCGAGGATTACAATTTGCCTCTAAAGTCTGGAAAACGTGGTGCAAAACACTTCAAATCACTTCTACACTCTCTACCAGTCATCATCCTCAAACGGATGGCCAAACTGAGAGACTAAATCAGACATTGAAACAATATCTGTGTGCTTATGCTGAGAAAGCACTTCATTTTTGGACATCGATGCTTTGGTTAGGTGAACTAGCCTACAATAACTGGTATCATACTTCCACTGGTGTCACCCCCTCTTTTGGTCTGTTTGGCTATCATCCTGATACCCTGCCAATCACATTTCGACAAGAAAGTTCACTTACACCAGCCGTGTCAGAGACGATTCAACAACTCAATCAAACCCCGAAACAAATCCAGCAACATCTAGATAAAGCTAAACAAACGTATAAAAAGCACTATGACAAGAAACATTGTGAAGGACCCCAATATAAGGCAGGTGATAGAGTGTGGCTTTCCACATGTCATATTGACTTCAAGAAAAACCATATGTTTAATCCCAAATTCATAGGTCCTTACACAGTCCTTCAGCAAATCAATCCAGTGACCTATAAACTGCAGTTACCAAGGTCACTACGTATTCATCCAGTGTTTCATACTTCTCTCCTAAAAAGAGCTGTCCAAAAAGTCCACTCTCAACCAGCTCAATTTCCAGTACATGGAGAATTGGAATACAAAGTTAAACAGGTGCTGGATTCAAAATTTAGAGGTCGTAATCTCTGGTATCTAATATCTTGGAAAGGTCCTGAGAGCAACTCATGGGTCTCTGCATCTGACATTCATGCTCCACGACTAGTGAGGCATTTTCATCGCCTAAATCCAGACAAACCAGGCCCTAGAGCGTGTTTGGGAGGGGGGAGCACTGTCAACATCAGGACAGTGCGCGCTCTATGGGCGACATCAATGCAAAAACCCAGTCCTTATGCAAGGACATATTTCATGCATTGTGTTTCTATGCAGTATGCTAACCATTTGCATTGCAGAGCTTTTACCTTGAAAAGCCATTAATGCTGTTTGTAATACATTGTTCATTTGCAAGGTTTGTTTGCAGGATTACAGGGTGTGGTCCTTATTCTAAGACATTCTAGAAGCCTTTCCTGCAGCATGGTTGGGTGTGGCTCGTGAGTGATGCTTGGATCTATATAAGGGAGCCAGCCCAGCTCCACGTGCTCACTATTCAGAGGTCCCGGTGCAGAGCAGCAGCATTTTCCTGAGCTCCTGTCCCGGAGGCCTATCACGTCATTTCCAGGCCTGCCCTCATTTATTTGGTGATCGTCAAGCAGTGCGGTAAGGCGGAGGTCGGGTTAGGCCTCCGACTCCATTTCCAGTGACATTCGAGTTTTGGGCCTGAACATAAAACCCAGTGTGCAATTGTTTTCCTGGCATTTGGCTCTTGGCATTCAGGTCTGCAGTGTACGCAATCATTACATGGCAATTGCATTGTGATGTTCGAATCGGCAACAGTGTGCGCAATTCATTCCTGGCATTTGGCTCTTGGCATTCAGGTCGGCAGTGTGTGCGATCATTTCATGGCAATTGCATTGTGATGTTCGAATCGGCAACAGTGTGCGCAATTCCTTCCTGGCATTTAGTTCTTGGCATTCAGAACTGCAGTGTGCGCGATAATTTCATGGCATTTGCATCATGAAGTTCGAAACAGCAACAGTGTGCGCGATTCCTTCCTGGCAGGTAATTCTTGGCAATCAGATCGGCAGTGTGCGCGGTCATTTCATGGCATTTGTATTGTGAAGTTCGAATCGGCAACAGTGTGCGTGATTCATTTCTGGCATTTAACTCTTGAAGTATAGATCGGCAGTGTGCACGTTCATTTCATAGCATTTGGTTCTTGATGTTCGAATCGGCAACAGTGTGCGCGATTCATTCCTGGCATTTTAACTTTTGAAATACAGATCGTCAGCGAGCGTGATCGTTTCTAGACATTTAAATCTTGATGTGTAGTTTGATTAAGGTGCATAATAATTCCTTAACATTTGAGTCTTGGAACTCTTAATCAGAGTGTGACGTAGTCGTGTTATTCATGATTCTAGTACAGTTCATTCATGCAGAGAAAAACAGGTGCTCTTTGATTTTTGTTGTAATGCAGTAATTATTCTAAGAACTATTTGGAAAGCATTCATTGTTCAAAATATGATATGTTAAGTCTGGAATGTTCATATGAAACTTTGCATAACCTTTCTTGATTTCAAGGTACCTAGATTCCTGAGGCCTAGTTACAGTGAAGCTTTAGGCCATTCATGTTTTCAGTATAAGTGTTATTTGAAACAAAGCTTATTGAAAGTCATTGTGATTAATCTTGCAATTGTGTTGTTTAACTCTTGCTTCCACAGGTCTACTTCCCCGCTGTTCCCAACCCAAAACCCATTCCCCCATTTGGCCATTCTTTAGCTCTGTGCTATAATAACTATTGGAGTTTAGAGCTGCCAAGAGGTGGACATGTTGGGAACATGCCAAGCCCCCAGGATCTGGTCTCCTTGACACCAAGAGTAACTTCTTCCCTCAATGGCTATCCTCTTTTCTTCCTTCCAAAACCTTTCCAACTCCAACTGGTGAGCCCTCTCTGCCTGTCTGTCCTGTAAGTCCTCAGAAGTCAGACGTTTGGATAGCACACTGCTACCTGCCCTGGAGACCATTTGCCGGGACATAACTTGCCCACCCACTATACCATTGTGTATGGATTGCTCTTCCTCCTCCTTCTCCTCTTCCTCTCTGTGCCCCTCAGCTTCCTTGGCTGTCACCCAGGCACTCAGTGCCTTCTGCAGTGCCTCCTTCCTGTTGGAGCCCTTAATGGGACAGGCAAGATGTTTGCAGAATTGCTTCAACTGAGCCACTGTATAGGTCTCCAGTTTCCCTAAGTCAAAAGCAGCTCTAGCTGATGCATCTCCAGATTGGGACATGATGAAGAATCAACAAAAGTGCAAAGTTCCAAAGGCAGAAAAAATTGTTCCCAATGAAGTTCCCAATGAAGTTTGAAAGTCGATCAAGGATCACCAAAGATATGAAACAGGGAAAAAGTCCAAAGTAGAGTAAAAGCAAAAAAAAACAACTATATGTGGTTATGTACTGGTCTGCACTGAAAACAGTAGTGTACACTTAATCATTGTATGTCAAGTACAAATACAAGTTCAAATCCTCACCGCTCATTACCAATGTTAGAAATGGGGTCTATGGTTGGTAGTCAGGTTACCCCCTGTCGAAGCAAGCACCCTAACTCTAGTCAGGGTAAAGGAGAATCACACTCAATTAACCCCCACTCACCCTCTTGGTAGCTTGAAACGAGCAGGTAGGCTTAACTTCAGAAACAATGTGTTAAGTATTTGAACAAACACACACAGTGATACAGTGCACTACTACAAAAGGACACAACACAGGTTTAAAAAATAGTAAATAATTTATCTAAATAAACAAGATCAAATACAATAAGAAATCCACAATGTACAGTTAAGAATATGAATTTAGCGCTTAAAAGCAAGAAAACAGTGGCTTGAGGCACAAATACTGCAAGTTGGTATCCTGTGGCATTGTGACGGAGTTGTTCATTCCCCAGGTACAGTACCAAATAGGCCGGTGCACGGAGTTGGGGAGAGTGGCTTCCCTGGCTCCGATGTGGTGTTGGTTCTGGGGGAGAAGGACAGCTTTGTCGTGCAGCAGCGTTGAGTCCTCACTACAGGCGGTGGAGGTGAAGCAGAGTCAGATGTGAAGTCGGTCCCTTGGTTCCGGCAGATGTGAAGTCCGGCAGAGTCATGATGCTGGGGGGCAAAATCTCGGGGTCGTGATGACATCACAGGGCCGCAGGTGCTGTGGTGGCCTTGGATCATCACGGAGGTTGGACTTATGATACTCTGGCTTACACAACATGAGGTCTACAGGGTCATCAGACTTCTACGAGGTCCACGGCCTCAGGGCAAATGGCATTGCAGGTCTGGGGTATCAGTGTCAGCCACAGGTTCGACGAGTTCATCACACTCAGGGAGGTCCATTGCCTCAGGGCAAGAGGCGTTACGGTTCTGGGCAGCGGCGCCCTTTGCGAAGTCACACTGCATCATCTTGCACCGTTAGACTGGTTTTTCTCCAGGAATTCACTTCCAGGGGTCCAGGAACTGGAATGGCACCCTCTGGCAAGCTAGAGTCCACAGCAAGTAGACTCAGGTCTGGTTGGTGAAGCCTTTGCTGTCCCTGAGGCTTCAAAACAGGAGGCAAGCTCTACTCCAAGCCCTTGGAGTCACTTCTCAAGCAGGAATGCAACAAAGTCCAGTCTCTGTCCCCTTACACAGGCAGAAGCAGCAACTGCAGGATAGCCCAACACAGCACAGTCACAGGCCAGGTCACCACTTCTCCTCAGCTCTTCAGCTGTTCTCCAGGCTGAGGTTCCTCTTGAATTCTTGATGTAATCTAAAGTCTGGGGTTTTGGGTCCAATAGTTATATCCCTTTCTGCCTTTGAAGTTGGCAAACTTCTAAGTAAAGTCTCAAGTGTCTGTAAGATCCCATTCTTGTCCAGGCCAGTCCCCAGCCACACACCAGGAGGTTGGAGACTGCATTGTGTGAGGCAGTCACAGCCCCTTCAGGTGTGAGTTACAACCCCTCCCCACCCTTTCAGCACAGATGGCTCATTAGGATATGCGGGCTACACCCCAGCCCCCTTAGTGTCACTGTCTAGAGAGAGGTGCAAACAGCCCAACTGTCAAACTGACCCAGACAGGGAATCCACAAACAGGCAGAGTCACAGAATGATTTAGTAAGAAAATGCCCACTTTCTAAAAGTGTCATTTTCAAACACACAATCTAAAAACCAAAATCACTAAAAGATGTGTTTTTAAATTGTGAGCTCAGAGACACTCAACTCCATATTTCTATATGCTCCCAAAGGGAATCTGTGCTTTAATAACATTTAAAGGCAGCCCCCCATGTTAACCTATGAGAGAGATGGGCCTTGCAACAGTGAAAAACAAATTTGGCAGCATTTCACTGTCAGAACGTGTAAAATACATAAGTTCTTGTCCCACCTTCAACACACACTGCACCCTGCCCAGGGCGCAACCTAGGGCCTAGCTTAGGGGTGGCTTACATGTACACTTGCCAAGTCGAACTGGCAGTGCAAGACTGCACACACAGAGACTGCAGTGGCAGGTGTGAGACATCTTTACAGGGCTACTCATGTGGGTGGAACAATCAGTGCTTCAGGCCCACTAGTAGCATTTGATTCAACGGCCCTGGGCATCACTAGTGCACTGTACTAAGGACTTACTGGTAGTTCAAATATGCCAATTAAAGAAAGACAATTACACATATATTTTACATAGGACGCTTGCACTTTAGCACTGGATAGCAGTGGTAAAGGGCCCACAGTAAAAAAAAAAAAAAGCAAAAACAGAGTCCAGCACACATCAACAACCTGGGAAAGAGAGGCAAAAACTTAGGGGATGACAAATCTAACAGGTGGGTACATCTGAAATCAGTGAGACAGCACCCACATGTGGTGAGGGACAAATGGTAGAAAAAGATACATTGAGGCAGAATGATGGGGCCATAGGGGTGGTCCCCAAGTAAAAGCAGGGTCAGCTTTGACTTGGTTGTGGGGAAATCAGTAAATGAGTTCATTGTTAATGATCTTGAATCAGTTTCTCATTCCTCAGTGGACATGGCCATGTCACTAGTTAGAGTGGGTGGGGGCAAGAGCACAAATGATGAAGTGCGTTTCAAATCAGCCTTTAAGGTGTTGCCAGTGCACCTGAAGGAATTATAACTGCTGGGTATTCAGTTTGAAGGAAAGAGATAAGTTGACAAGGCCCTCCCAAAGGGATGTTCTATTTTGTGGTTACATTATAGGAAGTAAAGTTTTGTAGATGTTCATTGGTTCACTTTTCTACAGAAGGGGGACTAAACATTACAATTGCAGGAATGCATTATCGTATTAGGTCAATATTTGATGGGTTAAGTGAGTTGGGGATAAGGCTTTTAGGGGTGGGGGTAGGAAATCTGGTTACAAGCTTTGTATAGTGAGGTCTTAGTTTTGTAAGGCAGAATGCTGAGGTATATTTGTGATGCACAGCTGTTTCAATAAAGCTACCTTTTTGTACACACATAAAGTGTCAGTGGTCTGGGCTGCACCTCTCTCACCCAAGGGTAGAGTAAAATGAGACATCCTGATTTGAAAACAAAAGTGAGACTCTGTGAGAATGGGAATTTCTCTGATTTCAATCTGACAAGAAAAATAAATGTAATAACGGTGGTACTGCTACATTGCTTCCTCACTGCTGTGGAGGTCTGGGGATCGTGCACATTTGATGCCACCATGTGACAGTTGTTGATGCAGATGCCTTTCTTCCAAATCTTTCCACATATAAGGGGGAGTCCCCTGAGGTACAAGCAAGTGCATTGTGGTCTTGACTGGGATCACCTGCTGCTCCTCTCAGGCTGTCACCTCAGACCACAGATGCCTCCAACATGCCAGATGAGGAGACACTGCACAACATAAAACACCTTTCTACTCTCTCGGATGATGAACATGGTGGATGATGCACCAGGTGCTCATTTAAGACCAGGTGCCCTGGCTCCAAATGCACAGCCATCTGCAGTGGTGAGCACCCATAGCTCCCTCACTGCCCTCCAGCCTTTCAGTGAGCCAGTAGACCTGGACACCGCAGCTTTAAGATGGAAGTCCTGAATTGGATTCTTGAAAAATTATTCCAGTACGACTAAAGAGATGTATTACAAGATCAAGAGACCACTACTGCTCCACTTCACAGGAAATTTTAAAAACTCTTCCAGCACCTCCCAGGGACTGGTGCTGACTGCGGCTATGATCGCACTGTCAGAGCAGTGAATGCATACTTTGACCCTGAGTGAGCCTGGACTTTGAGTGATTCAAACTCCAACAAGCTCCTCAGTGCAAGAGGGGAAGCTATTGATGCATCCAAATCATGTCTTCGTGAGATGTTGAGCATGTACAATGATGATGACCAGGTCAAATAAGTCTGGGCCCAAATCACTCAGGGATGCAGGTCTGCAGTGCTCTGACAGCTCATCCTACACCAACCAAGCATTACCAAGGAGAACATTCCTATCCTGGCATGCTCTCACGATTGCATCTCACGCTAAGGAAATGTCCTGGCAAAAACCTTGATTTCCTCTCACTCTGAGAAGCTGACACCCATTAAGTAAAAAAAAGTATACGCTCTTCAAACTCAGCCCACTCCTGATGTACTAACATGACCAATCATTGCTCAGGTGCCCACTGCAGGAACTTTGGGGCAGAGGAAGACCTGCGGGAAAAGTGCCCATGCAGGGAAAGAAGTGTTCCTTTTGTGGCACTGCAGCAGGGAGAGAGGGCAGTGGTCACAAGGAAAACCACACCATCATCAGCAGTTTGCAACCTTGAACTCAATGATGGAGAAAGGTGTCAAAATTACATCCAGACATCATGGAGGAATAAGTACTAGGGAAGAGACACAGATGACAAAGAAGACATCTTCCTCATTTCCTATACTTTGACAGCAAGCCACCACAGCCAGTTTGGAGATCCAAATTGCTGCCACACTCTTAAAGGCCCTCATTGATACAGGAGCAGCTGTGAATCTCCTGTGTGTAAAGTTATACAACCACCTGAATCTGCGGCCCAAGCTGTCACCGACTCAAACCAGAATCTGCTCTTATGGCAGCCTCCTTGAGTACTGGATGTAGTGGTGCAGCATTGTCAGAAATAAGTGTCAACAAAGTTTCATGTCACCAAGAAAGGTTGAAGATGCTGCTAGAATGTCATATGGCAGACGACCTCAAGCTAGTCCCCTTTGCAAGAACTGTCCACTCATAGCAGATGGATCACATACTCAAGCATTGTCCACAACTATTCAAGGGGTTAGGATGTGCCATGAGTGCTCCAGAGATGCTACACATGGACAAATCAGTGAAGCTGCTGGTTCTTCTTTGCCACTGAATACTGTTTCACTATAGCCTTTGGTGGAGAAGGAACTGGAGGAGTTTAAACACCTGGATATGATTGAGAAAT
The DNA here is from genome assembly GCF_031143425.1 of Pleurodeles waltl. NCBI lineage: Eukaryota > Metazoa > Chordata > Amphibia > Caudata > Salamandridae > Pleurodeles > Pleurodeles waltl. The sequence goes on along the minus strand of NC_090446.1, from coordinate 1,008,169,022 downwards.
TGCCCAGGCCCACCAAGTGAGTCTTCCCAATGGTGACTGTGGAAAAACACAAGCAGCTGTGGAAGATTAGTCTAACCATTCTTGTGCGCCTACCTAACAAGGTGATTGAAAGGAAAAGACGATTCATCCCAACCATGGATGACATCATAGCAGGTCTCAACAGGGCCCAGTGGTGCTCAAAGTTTGATCTCAGTGCCGGCTCCCATCAACTGTCACTGGATAATGAGAGCCAATATATCACAACCTTCTCAATGCACTGTGGCCTCCATTGTTGTAAGTGACTCAGTTTGAGAGAATTGTCAGCAACAGGTGTGTCCCATTCACCATTAGAGAGAACCTCTTCTGTCTTCAAGTAGTGATGAAATCAGTGATCATAGCTTAATGTGCATAGCCACCCTGAGGATCATCACAATCATTTACTTGCCATTCTACATTGCCTCAGTGATCATGGTCTTATGCCACACAGGGACAAGTGCTTCTCCTTCAAGATGCAAACAAGCACTGTTGAACACTACAACAATGACCTATTTTGATCCAGAGAAAGCCAAATAATTAGTTCTCAATGCCAGCCTCACTGGCCTAGATTAGGTTCTCATGCAAAAATGAGAGCCAGGTATATGGGTTCCCTCTGCCTTCCTGAGCCATGCGCTCATGAGCACTGAAGCCCAGTATGCTCAAATTGAAAGAGAAGCCTTGGCCATCAAATAGGGGTGCAACCATGTTCACCTGTGCCTCTGAGGTAAGGCAGTTCAAAGTGGCCACGGATCAAAGGCCTCTGGCCACTCTGTTTGGTGGGATGGCACCTCACCTGCCCTGTCACATTAAAAGGTGGACTGTACAACTACAATATTAGTTCACTGTCATTTACCATCCCATAGCTAAGAATCTTACTGATTACCTCTCACATCACTCCATACGTCAACAAGATAGCTGACCCACACTCAAGCCAGAAGTTGAAGAGTACGTGATGATGCAACTTGCAGCACATGTCCGAAGATGCTTACCAATGAAGAGATAAGTAGAGCAACAGAGGACAATGATGATCTTGAGCAGATTATCACTACCATCCGTGGAGGGTCTTGGAAGATTTTCTTCCAGGATGCTAACCAGTGGATAACTGCAGACAAAGTCTACCTGTCCCAGCTATGGAGGGTGCCGAATGAGCTAAGCATGTTATCTGATGATGTGCTCATGTGAAGTCACTGCATTGTGATGCCACACTGCCCAACAAGGGGTATCAAGGGATGACAAAAATGAAAGCATACATGTGGGAAAAGGTATTGTTCTGGGGATTCAATGCCAGCATCAACACCACAGGGGCAAGCTGTCCAGCAAACCAGATGACCAGAGGAATGGGCGCACCAGCTCCTGTGGTCACAGTAGACCCCCTGTACAGCTCCTTAAACCAAAGTAAGCTTAGACTTCAGAAGTTGTCCTGATGGACACCTATCATTGGCAGTGGTTGACAGATACTCAAAGTACCCAGTAATAGAGATGATGGAGTCCAAGTTGTTCAGCGAGGCGGGCCCAATGCTAGAGAAGTTTTTTGTGATCCCTGGTCTCCAGTATGAAGTGCATACAGACAATGTACTTCCCTTTCAGGAAGCGGAATTCAGAAAGTTCTTTGAGCATCTGGGTATCCACCACAGGAGGACTCAGGTCTCAGGCCAACAGAGAAGTGGAACGTTTTATGATAACACTTAACAAGACCATGAGCATTTATGCTGATGAGGAGGCCGAGCCACACTCCAGCTTCCTCCATTTCTGGTGGCCACATAGAAGCATGTTGCACTGCATAGTGAGATGCTCATCTCTTACAATGCTCCTAGGGAGGCCAGGGTATGATACCATCCCAAAGAGCCTTCTGTGGCTTGCCATAGAGTTTGTTCTCGCTGGCATTTAGAAGACGTAGAATTACACTAAAGAAGAGGCCAGCTGCCATTGGCAAGCTAAAGCATTCAACCTAGCCTAGGAGACCACATCCACATTGTGATCGGACACCCTGGCTGGAAGTTCCGCACCCTCTATGAATGGTTACCTGGGGTCATCACTGATGTGAAAGAGACCCTAGTCTCAGCACGTAGAGGTGTGGAGGTTGTGGCCCTAAACGTATCATGGTTCAAGAAGATCTACATCTGCGCTAAGTGACAAGAGAGCGAATGCAGCGAGGAGGGCAAAGACACTTGGGGCCTCATTTACAAGAAAATGACAGAGCGTGACGCTGCACCAAATTTGCCAGTGCCGCACCCCTGTGTTTCCGCCTGCGCCGGCGCTAAATTTGCTGCCCAGTGCCAAGGCAGCCACCCTTGTGCCATGGTGAAAGGATGGCTGCGCTGTGGGGGATATTGTTTTTGTGCAGGAAGGGACATCTTCATACACAAAAACAATCTTCAATGGAGATTTGCTCTTTCTATGTGTGCTGCAGAATGCAAAAGAGCAAAAAACGAGGAGAAAGGAATGTATCTCTTCTTGTTGCGCCATGCTAATGCCACCTCTGCGGTGTCATTAGATTTTTGAGATGCCTCATGTTTCTGAAACCTCGTAAATTTGGGGCAGCCTCAAAATGCAATGGTTGTTGCAGCAACACCTATTGCACACCCCTTCCGTGCAAGGTGCTGTGTGTAAAGAGGCCTTATTTACAAGGTGCTGTTAAACCACAAAAAGTGGCTTAATGTTGCTTTGTGAATACGGCGCAGTGCACAGCGCCACCAGAGGATCACAAAAAGTGATGCTTTGTGTCGCTAGAGGCTCGTAAATGAGCCCCATGGTGAGGGGGAGATAAGAAGTGGTTTGGACAGCCAGGAGGCTCAACATTCATGATTCCGCCAGTGACACTACAGCTGTAACTCCAGCAAACACTAGCGAGGTGTGACCAGGGCAGGGTTGCCTAAGGTGCCTTCTGAGCAGACTAAGGCAATCACTTTAACAGCTCAAAGTCAGCGGTATGACAGGCACTCCAGCCCGGCACCCAGCATGAGACTTGGCGCCACATGCATCAAACTTTTTTGCACTTGCAAATGGTGCGAATCTAAAAAATCAGCTGTTTGCGAATGCAAAAATGCCAATTACGATGTATGAAAGACATTTGCAGTGCGAAAATAAGGAATTGCTAAAAAAGCAATTCTTTGTGACTGCAACATGATTTTGCACGTTGCAATCTGCGTTTTGCAAATAGCGACATGATTTAGCAAATAGCTATCTGCATTACACAATTTGCGACCTAGAATTGTGAATCACGATTAGCGATTCGCAAAATCATGACGCTATTTGTGATACGCAGATTGCGACATGCAAATTCCATTTCGCAATGCGATGCATAAAAAATTCGCAACTAGCGAATATTGGCAGACAGGCCTTTTGCACATGCAATTTACCATGAATTGAAATCAGGTGGTAAACAGGTGCAACCTATATAAAGAGGCCCAGAATGACTCAGCGTCTTTTCCCCAATGGCTGGACTCTACGTGATGGCGAGGAGTACAAGGATCCTGGCAGGTTTGAGGAGCGGGAGAAGGAGACAGTAACGCGTTTTCAGAGTGCTCATGACCCTGTTTGACCAGACAGAGGAGGAGATATATGAGAAGTACAGGTTAAGCTCAGCCATGATACTTGACCAGATAGCTGATCTACAACCCATACTGCAGCACACCACGCACAGGACCAATAGTATAACCACCCATGTAGAGGTATTATGCTCCCTGCACCTATTAGCCTCAGGGAGCTATCAAGGGGTCATAACAGCAGCAGGAGGGGTCTCCCAGAGTGCCCTCTCATGATTTTTCAATGCATTTCTCAATGCCATGTCGAGCAACATTCAACAGCACATAATATTCCCCAACACCAGAACACAGGAATTACAACAGACAAAAATCAATTTCTACCAGATTGCCCAATGCCCATATGTCATATGTGCCATCGATGGGACACATGTAGCTATCTGTCCACCATCGGCCACTGAATATGTTTAATGGAACCGTAAGAACCATCATTCCATGAACATACAAGTGATTAGCAATGCCTTCAACATCATAACCGATCTCGTGGCCAGATACCCAGGTAGCACTCGTGACTCCTACATCTTTCACCACAGCGGAATTCACACAAGACTACTAGCTGGGAAGTTTGGCGAAGGTGATCTACTGGGTAATTTGATAGTTGACAATGTATCATTAAAGTATATGTGATGTCAGATATCACAGGTACTCATTTTACTCTCTTTTCATTCCAGGAGACAGTGCCTATGTAGTGCGGACCTATATACTGGCTCCCTACCTGAGCCCCGCAGCGCCAGCCGAGAGGAGGTACAATCCTACACACAGGGCAACCGTCAGTGTGGTGGAGAGGACCTTCGGACTGCTGAAGAGACGCTTCAGGTGCATCCATAAGAGCAGAGGTGCACTACAGTACAGCCCAGAGACGACCTGCAAAATTGTGGCTACATGCTCTATGTTGCACAACATTGCAACGACAAGGGCCATATCTGTGAACCCTCAGAGACGAACTCAGATGAGGATGGTGATTCCTTATTAACCCTTCACCCATTAGACAGGAGCAGTGCAGCAGAGGGCAGGCTAAGACATGTTGACATCTCGCGCAACCATTTCTAATGTAAGTAATGACAACACCACTTCAATTTTATGTATTTCCGTAGTTAGCACATTTATTACCTTGACTTCAAGTAACATATGTGTCAATTGGTCATAGCTATGCACTATAGGCAAATATGTGTGAGTAACAGTGTCATGCTATTAGCATGATAGTATAACTGTATTACTACATGTTGAGGTGGTCCCCTGTAGCCCTCAACATTACTTCCTAAGTCCACGCACTCCACTTGAGTGTTCAGTGGCCTCGCTGGCACCTCTTGTAGCGGGTTCCAAGACAGTACTCTGTCTGCTACTGCAACGCCCAGGATCCATCACAAGGGCTGTAAGACGGCTGAGGCTAGAGAGCTTCTCACTATCCCCACCACTAAGTTCACTATTTGTAGCGCTGCGAGCTGTCTGCATTGCATCAAGAACATTGGTTATTTGCACCAATCCCTGCGCAACGTCCCAACTGCAATGTGCCATCTCCACCTGTATGCCCACAGCACGTTGTGATATCAAGGCAGTTGAGCTAGCGAGCTGATTGACCTATCTGCAAAACCCATCAAACCTTCCCATAAATTGGTAATGCCTCCTACTTTGGTTGACACGCTCCTGCTGAATCTCAGTGCAGAGTTCCCTAATGGCGTTTGTCATCTCCTTTGTGTTTTCTGCTGCTGTTTGCTGTCCCTCATTCAGAGACTCCAACTGCTTGTGCATGGATCCCATGTTTTCATTTTGTGCATCCAACTGCTTGTCGAGTACTCCCATATTGTCATTGTGAGACACCAACTGCCTGTGCATTGGCCTCATGTGTTTGCATTGCAGGTGCTGCACTTTCAGCATGGAAGCTTCAAGGCTGCCAAAGATTGTTGGGTTCTCTCCTTCATCTGTGCACTGTCTGCCTGCATCGTGATGCCTCCTGAGGGGAGTTGACTGATGCTGGGGCAGGGACTGATATCACCCTGTGGACCTAGCCTCAGGGGCTGGTGTTGGTACTTCCTCCAGCATTTCATCAGAGTCCAGGTTATACTCTGAGAGAGGTAACAGCCTTGCCCTGCTTCTAGTTGGTGCAGTACTGAAAGACTCACTGGTGTTTGAGTCAGACGGTAGCTGTGTATCGCCATCCCCCACATTTCCACCTTTTGCTGCATCAGGGCCCGAGACATCTACAACGACAATGTGCAGGATGTCATTTATGAATATTTCACAAAATGTTGCACATTAGTAATGACTGTACTAGCATCTTCTCACTGTGAATTGTTTTTGTTGTTCCTCTGTGTGGCTGTACACTAACTTGCTACATATGTGGGATTAGCACTTTAGGGATGTGGACTACCACTCTCATAAGGCATTGTTGCATAGTATGTAAGATGTGGCATGGACTACTTATCACAATGCATTGAGCTAATAGTTATTTTCTAAGGGGCATTTGTACATGCACGTATTGGGATACTCATCATTACTGCCCTTACCTTTGCTGGTGCTGGGTGTCCCTGAGGTGTCAATGTCAGTGACACCACTGACAGCTTCAGGAAGCAGGGTAGACCATGTCTTTCATTGGTGTGGACGGTTTCTGGGTGGGTGGTCCTCTTCCGGTGCTACTTGCCTCCTTCAGCCTGCTGGCTACCCTCTCTTTGGCATGGGAACGCAAGTCATACCATCGCTTGCGTATCTCCATAACGGAGCGCTGCGCAACACCCACTGCGCATATTTTTGTCTGGATTTCTGCCCACAGTTTCCTCTTCTCACTTTCAGATACCTGGAGTGAGTTCTTCCCAAAAAGTTTGTTGTGGTTCATTACCATCTCCTCAGTGAGCACCTCCACTTCCTGCTCACTGAATTTGAGCTTACGCTTCAGGTCTCCTTTCTCCTTCACATTCCCATCATTGGCCATGTTGCTGTTTGGTCCTGGCTGGCTCACACAACTGCCTCTCTTGTCCTGGACTGTGTCTCTCTGCTTGCTCCTGTGGGTAAAGGCTCCTGTAAACAGCATGGGCTGACTCACTTTCTGGTTGTAATGTCATTAGCCTGTTCCGGTTTGCCGTTTTCACAATTTGCGATTTTCAAATACCGAATCACAATTTTTTTTGCGATTCGGTATTTGCAACTCGCAAATTGCATTTGCGAATTTTAAGAAATCGTTATTACCTACTCGCAAATTTGATACATCCCATTTTGCATTTCTAAAATAACGATTTCTTAAAATTTGCTATTTAAGAAATGCAAACGGGGAGATTGATACATCTGGCCTTTAGAGCTTTGTGTGTTTCACTGGGTTATTTAGCTCTAATGTTTCTCTTGCCAGTAATTACAGAGGAAATGTAGTGAAGTACTATTAGCATTAGCATTAGCATTAGCATGAAGCATAGTCATAGCTGTTAGCAATTTTCAGGTAACAATCAGAAATAAAAAGATGAGACAGCTGCTGTCACTAAAATTTGTGTCTTTACTGGCGTTGTTTACTAGCAGCCGGTAGCTGCCGATAATCACTGCTGGAAATTACTGGGTTATCACTGGAATGTAGTGTCATGCATGGCCATCCTTTCTGGGAAGTTTAGGTAACATTTATTTTTCAAAGTTGAAATTGAAGCAAAAAAATGCTGTACATGTTTTGTGTTTCATTAAATCCCCAAAATTCATTTTATTGAAACATGGGAGACTCTGTGCTCCAAACTGCATATATTTTCACAACAGCTGACATGTGCTTCACCACCATTTGCGACGTTTTCAAGGCTCAATGTATGTAAAAGTACAAATAGCAGTAACAGATTTTAAAAGGTTGATTCACAGTAACGCTTCCAAATCTGAAGTTACAAAGAAAACTCAGAAAACTCGTCAAGATAAAATCATCTGTAACTGAGCCTGTACAATTGGTGTTTCCAGGAGTCATTGGATAGTTTAGGTAAGTTGAATGATGACCAAGCTAAGGACCGTCTTCCAAATGCACGCGGTCTTGGATAACACAAGGTAAGTCATTAATGAGACCCTGATAAGTCTCTCCCTGTCTCTCCAAACAGTCAAAGCCATATGGCGTCCAAAGTATAGCTATACTTTGGATGCCACACAGTTTTGACTGTGTACTGTGAAATTATGTTAGTTGCTCGAAAAACCTTAACAATCCTTTAAGAGTATTATACTTTATACTTCCTCATAATTTCTTCACTCTGCCTTTCCAATGCCTTTTGTATTAAGTTCCTACTTTTTCCTCAGTACATCTTCTGGATTGTAATTCCATGCATGCTCACCTTTTGTAGGGACTTTGGGTGATTTTTCTTCACCAAAGTTTGAAACTGGTAAATGCTATACATGTTTTACATTTTGTTAATTCTACAACATGAGGTTGTTAGATCAGCAAAATGCAGCAAGTTTGGCGAAGCACATTTTCCTAAAAAATAGAAAAAAATCGAATTAATCCTTTATAGAAAAATAGATCCAGTTAAATAATTAGAGTGCCATCATATTTTGTTCATCCCTCTTCATTTATTACAGTCCATCATAGTAGTGAGGTCTAACCAGTTAGTCAGGGGATGGTAGCTACTCCAGCATTTCACAACTGTGGGTTGCAACTCACTGGTGGGTTGCAACCTGATTTTGATGGGCTGGTAAAGTCCAAGCAATAAATAAAGATGCCTTTACATTCTGGGCCTGATTCAGAAAGGTAAACATGCACATTTGTGTAATAATACTCATTTTCAATAGTCACAAATCTGCCGTTTAAGTATGTATGTTTATGACTGTGGGGAACTCTGGACATAAAAAAGTGGGGCAGGCCTATGTTTAACAACCAAAGTGCAAGCTTACCTTTGTGAAATCAAGCTCTCTGTGTTTATCTTATCACATTTGCCAATGCTTCAAAGACAGAATTCAAATGTCAGACTATGGGCCTCACTACGAGCATGGAGGTTGGACAAGCTGACCACAAGACTCGCAGTGAGGAGAACGCTGTGAATCGGTCGGTCTCCCCACCAGACCCATTACAAGGTTTCAACTGTGCTGACTGGGAGAAACCAAGATTTCCACTGATCAGCCCGGTGGAAGCTGTGCGGCGGCCTTGGTCTCAGCTCCAGGTGGAGAAGAGGCCAATGCCACCACACTGGGGGACCCCCAGCACCATCAGAATGTGGACTGTCTGCTGGCATTCCGATTGTGCTGGGCATGGGGCCCCTGCACTGCCCATGCCATGGGCAGTGCAGAACTCCCTCTGTGGCCCCCCAACACTGGCTTTCCACCAGCCTTTCCATGGCATGGGCCCTGCCATGGAAAGGTTGGCGGAAAGCTGAGTTGTAATCAGCCAGGTGGAGCTGAGTTTAGCATCGCCCTGGCTGAGTACACCCCCAACTGCCATCACCACACCAGGAACCATGTTCCTGGTGGGGACAGCGGTCTTTAGGCAGATCCACATTCCAGGGCTGCAATGTGGTGGTTGGACTGTGTTGGACCTGGCTTTTTGACATGGACATCCCCAAACTTTTTGCCTCCTTCCTCCTATTTTTTCTGACCTGTTGTTGTTGGCTTTTGACCTCCGGGCACTTTAATACTGCTAACCAGTGCTAAAGTGCATATGCTCTCTGGGTAAATTGTACTACTGATTGGTTTATCCATGATTGACTATTTAATTTACTTGTAAGTCCCTGGTAGAGTGCACTACATGTGCCTAGGGCAGGTAGATTAAATGCTACTAGTGGGCCTGCAGCACTGGTTGTGCCACCCACCTCAGTAGCCCCTTAACCCTGTCTCAGGCCTGCCATTGCAAGGCCTGTGTGTGCAGTTTCACTGCCACTTCGACTTGGCATTTAAAAGTACTTGCCAAGCCTAGAACTCCCCTTTTACTACATATAAGTCATCCCTAATGTGTGCCCTAGGTAACCCCTAGAGCAGGGTGCTGTGTAGGTAAAAGGCAGGACATGTACCTGTGTAGTTATATGTCCTGGTAGTGTAAAACTCCTAAATTCGTTTTTACACTACTGTGAGGCCTGCTCCTTTCATAGGCTAACATTGGGGCTGCCCTCATACACTGTTGAAGTGGCAGCTGCTGATCTGAAAGGAGCAGGAAGGTCATATTTAGTATGGCCAGAATGGTAATACAAAATCCTGCTGACTGGTGAAGTCGGATTTAATATTACTATTCTAGAAATGCCACTTTTAGAAAGTGAGCATTTCTTTGCACTAAAATCTTGTTGTGCCCTTCAATCCACGTCTGGTTAGGTTTAGTTGACAGCTCCTTGTGCATTCACTCAGACACACCCCAAACACAGGGTACTCAGCCTCACTTGCATACATCTGCATTTTGAATGGGTCTTCCTGGGCTGGGAGGGTGGAGGGCCTGCCCTCACACAAAGGACTGCCACACCCCCTACTGGGACTCTGGCAGACAGGATTGAACTGAAAGGGGGCTTGGTGCATTTCTTAGAGACTCTTTGAAGTCACACCCACTTCAAAGGAACAACTTAGTATAAAACAGGGCCTCTGCCCTACCTCATCAGACACGTGCTGGAGAAGAAACCTGAACCAGAAACTACATCCTGCCAAAAAGAACTGCCTGGCTGCTCAAAGGACTCACCTGTCTGCTTTCTACAAAGGACTGCTGCCTTGCTGTTGCCCTGCTGCCTTGCTGAACTCTTGTCTGGCTGTGAAAGTGCTCTCCAAGGGCTTGGATAGAGCTTGCCTCCTGTTCCTTGAAGTCTCAGGACCAAAAAGACTTCTCTCTTTTACTTGGACGCTCCGTGCGCCGAAAATTTCGACGCACAGCTTGTTTCGCGGCGAGAAAAACGCCGCACTCCGACGCTGATCGACGCGACGCTCTTGGGACGATCGAAGATCCGACGCACGGCCTCGCAAGGACAACGCCGCCCGACCTCTAGAGGAGAAATCGACGCGACGCCTGCCGTGAGATCGTAATTTCAACGCGCAGCCCCGCAGATCGAAGTCTAGAGGAGAAATCGACGCGACGCCTGCCGTGAGATCGTAATTTCGACGCACAGCTCCTCAGACCGACGCGCAGCCGGAGAACAAGCAGGAAAATCCACGCACAGACCCAGGACATCTGGTAATCCCCGCGATCCACAGAAAGAGACTGTCCGCGCGCCGGAAAACGACGCCGACTTCCCCGCGTGGAAAATAACGACGCAAGTCCGTGTGTGCTGGGGAGAAATCGACGCACACACCCTTTTTCCACGCACCTCTTCCTTTGTGGCCCTCTGAGGAGATTTTCCACCAGAAACCAGGTACTTTGTGTTTGAAAGAGACTCTGTTTACTTTCTAAAGACTTAAGACGCTTTATATCACTTTTCAGTGATATCTTTACAAATTCATATTGCAACTTTGATCGTTTTGACCTGAAGATACCCAGATAAATATTATATATTTTTCTAAACACTGTGTGGTGTATTTTTGTGGTGTTATGCTATGGTGTTGTATGATTTATTGCACAAATGCTTTACACATTGCCTTCTAAGTTAAGCCTGACTGTTCGTGCCAAGCTACCGGAGGGTGAGCACAGGCTGATTTTGGATTGTGTGTGACTTACCCTGACTAGAGTGAGGGCTTTTGCTTGGACAGAGGGTAACCTGACTGCCAACCAAAAACCCCATTTCTAACAGACTGCCACAGTTCCGGCAGTCCGACCATCATTGCAAGGCTGGCAGTCCTTGGACCGACAGCTTTATAATGAGGCCCCATGTCTTCTGAAAAATGTATGCTTATTTTTTAACATGTGTATTGGATTCCTTTTCTTTTACTGACTTGAAAGAGAAAGGAGTTATTAAAGTAAATTATGTGACAGTATCTCTGGGGTGTAGGTACTGTGAAAGAAAAGGCTAGAGGCAATCATTTTTTAAATTTAATGTTTTAGCAACACACAACAAAATGTAAATACATGTAATTGGGGTGTATGCATTCAATAGTTAGAAAAACAAAAATAAAGCACATTTTTGTAACTTTGAAGTGTGCTTGATGCAGAAAATGTAATATGATCAAAACAAATCAAGACACTTCACTTGGTGATGCACGAATGCTTAGTATTAATGGAAACCTGATTTCCACACATTCTCATTTGTGTGCTGTATTGTTTTATTGGTAAAACTGTGTCTGTGCAGAGTTAGTGACCATTTCAATAAAAGATGTGCTGCCTGTAAATGACAGTGCACTATCACATGATCCTTTAGTCACTTTAAAAAATCGCCACGCCTCATGTCCGTTCAAAGTAGGTGGGTCGCGAAAGTTCTCATTCTAAAAAGTGGGTCATGGTTCTAAAAAGTTTGTGAAGCACTGATCTTTCCTATTACCATTTTAAGACCCATAATGACAGTTGGCCTTAACTATGGAAAGTTGAAAAATGTGAAGAAATTAGTTGATTTCAACGTTTGTAAACAACATGGATACCAAAACAGTCTTCGCCACAATGAAGCACAAACATTGCAATCAAATGATGGAGACACAAAAGTAATCACAAATCATAGGAGTTTCAGCATCCAGGCTAGCAAAATGAAAAGGTTTTCAGACCTGCACTGAATGCCAGATGTATGTCAATTTTCCTGACCTCCAAACATGGGTTTGTTGTAGAGCCTGAGAGCAAGGTACCTACCAGAGTGCTCTCCAGAACTTTCCCAGTTAATCCAGGGAGTAGAAAGGAGAAGGAGATTTTAGAAGCACAGAGTGTACCCAGACTTAAAATGGCAAAGACCTTCAATACATACAGACACCTTTCATCTATAAAAGGATTAGCATGTCTAACAGAAATATGTATTATGTGTCCTTTGCTCCACTGCTTACCAGTGCAGTTCTATTTGTGAAACAGAGACAAAATAAAGTTCACCGAACATCTGTGCTTTCTTTGCTGTAGTGGTCAGTACTTCCTGCAAAACATCCTTAAACTGGTGGGCAGACTGAAGTACTGATTATTTCAGGAATCCACTTTGAAGAAGTTACATGAACACCAGCGGCAGCATGTGGTCCCTTTGGGAAGAAGGGTAGTATCTTTATGTGAAGGAGGAGAATGCAAGAGCTGCACATTATACTGCTCTGTCAATGAAGGCCCCCTTAGTCTTGAATGGGTAACTGACATCAGAAGTCTTCATGCAAAGAGGACATAGAACAATGATCAACCACTCAAGTTGTTCCTCTCAGTTAACTTTATTTGCACTGAGCTATAGAATAATGTGGCCCATGCAATGGTGAATGTCCACCAAAAAATCCCTCACTCCTGTGAAAGGAAGGGGAATCATTGCCCCACTGAGTAATAAGCCGGATATACTCTGCATGTGAAAGGATACTGCAGCCACATGATCAGAACATGTGAAAAAGGGAGCAATCATATCGGAGGGTATGGGTGACGAGGAAAAAGCCATGTGGCATCAAACAAAAAACTGCTGACTTTGCTATTCTGAAAGCTAGAAACAAGATATCCTAGAATTGCTCTCCCAGGAAAGACTAAACCAGGTCAATAGAATTCCTTCAGTCTCACCCTTGCTTACCTTTGATTGTAGTTGCACCTGGACCATATCTCTTTCCTTATCTTCTACTCTCAAGCCCCCTTTCTACAATCCTGATAACTTTTGCATTCTTTTTGAGCACCCAAATTATTTTCCTTAACTTCAATAGGTGACCAATTCAATAATCTGGACTTTCCCAGCCATCCTTTGTTATCCTTCATGTAAGGAACTTCCCTCTCATGACTGTGAAAGGGCTGAACCCTGTAACAGTAGGTGTCACACACATAGTTCTTCTGATGCTTACTTCCCAGCTCAAATTCCTACTTCTTGGTATTTGTAAATATCCCTTAATAACTGTATTCAATCTCTCGACTTTTCCATTACCACTGGGATAGTATAGGGAAGTTAATTTATGCTTAATGCCATTCCACACTAAAAAATCCTTCTTAATTCCACACTTGAACTGCACTCCATTATCTGCCATAATATTTTTAAGGAGACCTTCCCTTTGAAAGATTACATCAAGAAATGCTACTATGGTATCAGCATTGATATCACAAACACATTCTACTTCAGGCCATTTAGTCAAATAGACCATGGCTACTAAAACATACCAATTACTTCCATATTCTTCACACACTGGGCCCATAATATAAATTCCTATGGTTTCCCACGGCATGTCAGAACAAGGCACAGCATGTAGGGGTGGTCTCATTACTACTTGGGATTTATCAGCTCCCTCACACAAATCAAATCCTTTGATAATCCTCTCTACCTCCACATCCATCCCTGCCCACCAATAACTACTCTTGATTTTCTTTGTACTCTTTACTATGCCTAGATGTCCTTTGTGGAACAATTTAATTATGGTATTTCTCAGTCCCTTGATGGATGGTACCAGCCTTACACCTCCCAAAATACTTCCATCCATTATTGTCAATTCATGATGCACTTCCCAAAAGCTCTGACAATCTTGCTTCAGAGACCTTTTTGCTGGTCACCCACTCAACACAAAGGCGGTCATTCTGACCGCGGCGGTCAGCGGTCGCCGCCCGCAAGCGGTTCCCGCCGAAAGACCGCTCCGCGGCCAAAAGACCGCGGCGGCCATTCCGGCTTTCCCGCTGGGCCGGCGGGCGACCGCCAGAAGACCGCCGGCCGGCCCAGCGGGAAAGCCCCTTCAACAATGAAGCCGGCTCGGAATGGAGCCGGCGGAGTTGCAGGGGTGCGACGGGTGCAGTGGCACCCGTCGCGATTTTCACTGTCTGCACAGCAGACAGTGAAAATCTTTGTGGGGCCCTGTTAGGGGGCCCCTGCACTGCCCATGCCAGTGGCATGGGCAGTGCAGGGGCCCTCAGGGGCCCCACGGCACCCGTTCCCACCATCCTGGTTCTGGCGGTGGACACCGCCAGAAACAGGCTGGCGGGAAGGCGGTCGGAATCCCCATGGCGGTGCTGCAAGCAGCGCCGCCATGGCGGATTCCCTGGGCCAGCGGGAAACCGGCGGGAAACCGCCTGCTCCCCTTTTCTGACCGTGGCTTTACCGCCGCGGTCAGAATCGCCCAGGAAGCACCGCCAGCCTGTTGGCGGTGCTTCCGCCGCCCTCCGCCATGGCGGTCATGGACCGCCAGGGTCAGAATAACCCCCAAAATATTTTATGTCTTTCAATGTAGAATCCTCCTCATTCGCCTTTTCCCACTCTTCTCTGTCAATGGCATTCATATCCTCCATCATATCCTCCACTGCTATCCATGCTACATTCAATTCATCATCACAATCATTGGAGGCTTCTTCTAATACTAATGGAAGCTTGCTCAAGAAATCGGCCACTTTATTCTTAATTTCAGGTACATAGAACACCTTGTCCCAAAAATCCATAAAACCTCAGTGACATTCTCACTATCCTGAGGATGGCGTTGAATAAACCCTCGGTGGTCATGAGTTTTGTTCAAGGCTTGTGGTCTCACCCAACCTCAACTTTATAGCCCCAAACAAAATTTGTAAATTGTTCCAAACCCCACACAATCGCTAGTGTCTCCTTCTCAATGACCGACTATGTCTCTTCTGATGGTGTTAATGCTCTTGAATTCTCTTGAAGCAAAAGCTACTGTATACTCAGTACATTTGTTGTCTACCTGGCCGAGTACAGCACCTATACCTTTGTTGCTAACATCAGTGGTGAGCATGCTCTTAAGCTTAGGGTCACATCCATGTATATTTTCTGCAAAACAATTGCTACTTTTTATTAATTTGAACTCTGACGCTAGTGTCAGGAATAAGGCCAGGCGCGGTCCTGCGGTGCTTTATGCGCACCACTTGTCATCCCCTGTTGTTCCAAAGGTGACCATCAGCGTCCTCTGCCCTGTGGCAAAGCTCATAGAGCTGCAGGTTCAGGGCATTGGTGGACAAGATGCACTTATCAGTGCTCTTCTATAAAGGGACTACAATTTCCATGTTTTTAGAGGCAGCAGCCATCTCGGGGTGTGGCAGGTCTATAAAGCCCAGCCACACCCAAGCAAGTTGCTCACTATTTTGAAGACTTCAATGCAGCCAGACCCCCGACTGGCTTCATCATAACCCTGTGCTATAATAACTTTCTGAGTTGGTGATGCCAGGACGTGGGCCTTATGTCCAGCGACGTGCAGATCCCGAGGAAAGGACCCTGTGACATTAGTTCTCTAGTTCCTTAGGCCAATTAATTCTTAGTTTGTTTTTGAATAGTTGACTTAAGTTGTATGTTTTTTCAGAAAAGTTTCTAACAAATCTTGCATAAAATTCTGCCAACCTCAATTCATTGTTATTGGTTGGACATGGAGACTCCTTGATGGCGTGTAACAGATTGTTTTTAGGTTTAATTCCATCTGCCGTAATCTCATGTCCCAGGTAATTCAGACACTTCACCCTAAATTTACATTTTGAAAACTTAGCTGTTAACCCATGGTCTTTAAAATCTGCAAAACCTAATTCACAGTAGAATCATGCTGTTCTACACTCTCTCCCATAACCAATATGTCATCTTGGAAATATATAACAACAGAAAGATTCTTGAATAGTTTGTGCACACGTTTTTGGAACACAGCTGCTGCCGAAACAAGTCCACATGGCATACGCACAAAACGGTAACATCCAGATGGAGCTATAAAGGCTATCAAGTTCTTACTATCCTCATGTAACCTGATTAGATGATACGCCAATGATAAATTGATCGACGTAAACCAACTCATCCCTTTAGTTTGTGCAAGCATCTAATTTATTTTTGGTAAGGGTAACCTTTCTACTACTATATTCTTGTTGAGGTTCCTCAAATCTACACATAAGCGGATCTTCCCATTAGCACTCCTTGCAACAACAATAGGGGCAGCCCATTCTGCAGCATTAATTCACTCAATTTTGTTTTCCTTAAGTGATCTTTCAATTTCTTGGTCCTCCTCCTTCCTCACTATCTAAGGTAGTTCTCTAAATTTGTGTACTCTAGGTACTGCTGTATGTTTTAAAATTATTTTGTGTGTGTACCCCTTTAATGTGCCAAGTTTCCAAGCAAATACTTTTTGAAATGTGCCCTTAAAGTTGTTTTCATCTCCATTACTGACAACAAGAACCTGTTCCTCACTATTCAGATTTAATATAATACCTACATTTCTCTGGTCAATCCATCCCAAGACAGAAGGACCAAATTCTGCAACATACAACTTGCTCATAGTTTTCCTCCCTTTGAATTCAAAAGATAATGTCCTTTAACCAATCATAGAACTAGATTTTCCTGTAAAACCTTCTGGTATGATGTCTGATGTTGTTAGTTTTCTCCCCAATACTCTTGAAAATTTATTTTTTCAAACACTTTTATCTACTATTGTATACTGAGACCCAGAATCTGCAACAATGAGAAATTCAACTGCCCACAATTTAACGTTCCACACAGGTTTGCTTCTAGATTGCTGAGAAAGGAAATTCACACCATTAGTATCTTGGGCAATCTTTCCCTGTACATCAACTACTCAAAGAACACAATTATCCTTCAAACCAAAATGTTCTTCTGAGGATTTGTCAGTTTGAGATTCTGAATCAGAATCCTGTCCCTCTTGAACTACTTTAACTTTCTTACTAAATGTACTTTTCCTACATACTTTTGTGAAATGCCCAGTAGTACCACATTCCCCACATTTCTGGTTGTGTGCAGGGCATTTTCTGCTGTATGCTAAATGTGTCTTGCTACCACATCTGTAACATCTTTTTTCCTGCTGCTTAGTGGCCGTCTTTTTCATGTCTTCTTGACTACATGTTTCTTTCTTCTTGTTTAGCTTTATTATACAGGCAACACCCTTCTGCTCCTCTCTATGTTTAATTTCTGCTGCCCTGGCACACTTGTTGTACAATTCTGATCGTTCTACTATAGCAATAACTTCTATAAGCAATGATTCACGTAGATCCATAATCTCTCTTGAATATGCTCATTGTTCACATGCACAATAATTTGATCTCTTGCTAATTCATCATGCAATGCACCAAATCTACTAGTGGGTGCCACATTTTTTAAACAAAAACATAGCCTGCTATTTGTTCCTGTATATTCTGCTTAGTTTAAAAACAATTGTGTCTATTGATAGCAATGCAAACTGAAGTTGAGTAATATTTGTCCAGATCCTCTAGAGTGTATTGGAATACATTAGTCTCACTTGTACCACATTATTTTTCCGCCATAACATTGTATACAATAAGACCTTGTGGTCCAAATAAATGTAAAATAATTTTCTTCTTTCTCTCCTGCTATAGTTCCTCATCCTCTGTGGTATCGATATAATTTAAAAAGTATTGTTTCCACTCACTCCATTTTATTGGTGGCTCGCCTTAGCCCAATAAGAACGGTTGTGGTGGAGTCAAAAAGAATGTCTGGGATGTCTGGGATGCACACATAGTTGTTGTTAAAAGAGTATCTCAAATAAATAACAAAGATGTTCATAATGCACAACTTTGAAACATGTACACTTGTGACAACAATGTTGTTTCTAAAAGTAGAAGGTCTGCCTATTACAGATGGCAAAGGCAAAAATTATAAATATAAATTAATAAAACAGTACCTACAAGCCCGATAGTGTGCAAAATACCAATAAATATATGTTGATTTCCAAGCAGACTATGTTAGAAATAATGAAAGTTGTGCAGCTGAAACGTTGTGAAGTTTAGTATATCTTTAACAAGATTGGTGCTGTTATGTTTGTCTACATGCTTCTTACATCCGGGCATGTTTTTCTGTATCAAAAATACCTTTAACAAGATGGCTGCCGTTACGTGATTTGACATACTTTCTACGTCCGGTAGAGCTTGTTTTTCTCTGTCAGCTGCGTCAAACTGCGGTAATACAGTCTAAAATCCTCTACATGATCAATAAGTTCCCTTTACCGCAACCAACACTGGGCTTAAGTTTCCATACCTGACCAGATGGACACTCCACCCAGGTGTGATGGGACGCTTCTGTGTTGTGTAGTACACATTACACCCAGTAAGTTCCCTGTGCCACCTCCCTGTTCGTGGTAAATACATTTCACTGACACATGTATGTTCCTCTGTGCAAACCGCTGCTGCTTATCCTTTGATTTATCACTGAGGTGCTGCTGGTCTTAATGTTATTCACTATCTTGAACCTGTATGGCAAGTAGATGAGGGTTCTTCTACATACAGGCTGTACGCTGCTTGTTTCCAAAAATTGTTGAGTCTGCTCATTACACTATGCGCATCCAGGTGTAGATAAGAGGATTTATTGTGAATAAAAGACCAGCATGATCGCTTGCAGCAGCATTCAGGGAGCAACTGACATCCTGGAATGTCTAGTGGCTCACTGTTGACCATCACACGCACAGGTTCTAACTTAATGTCATTACACTAGATTCAAAGGTAAACACAACAGCTCCTACATTCAGAATGTGTTTTTCTTTATTTATTCATACATCCATTTTGTTCCACAGCCACTGTCATGTATGGTGGAAAGTTAGTAACAATAATACTCCATTGATTTCACAGTGAAATTACTCACTAACCAGGACATTGTTATTTTTTCTTATATCCTTACAAAGATGTTTGTCAGTTTCAAGCTATCCAAACATTCAGATAAGCTGCAACCCTTTGCAATCAATATTGAGTATGATTTAAACGGGATCAGTATATGTTTGACATGCCATAGTGGATGCATAAGAAGAGTTGTATTTTATAGTGAATCCCACTTTTATATATGCATCTTTTTTAATATGCTGATGGTGGATGGTATAGACGAGTGGCTGTTAATATATTTTGGACCTCATTTACAAGCACTTAAACGGATGCATTGGGTCAATTGTGTCAGTTTGTAAACACTTGCATCACATTATACCTGCACCAGGTAAAATGTATGCAGGTTAGGCGTTCCCACGGGAAAAGCCAAGCAGAACTGATACAGTCAAATTTACATTTCACTGAGTCATTCTGCGAATTCAAGTAGCAGAATTTTACTCGCTGCTCTGAGCAGGCATAAAATTGATACAGGGCTTTTCTCTATGGGGGCCTCTTCGCATTGCAGGAGTAGCGTCCTTTTTTTTATGCCAATCCGGCAATGCGTGAGTTTAACGCCAACAGATGTGTCCGAATTTTTTATGCATCTGTGAAAACGTGCCATGGAGCACTGTACTGGAAATACAGCGCATCCATGGTGTTGTTAGCGGATTGTAGGGCAGAGCAAGAAATCTGACACATCGGGGCTGATGCGTCGTATTCTTGTAAATGAGGCTCCTTGTGTGTTAGGCACTCCTATTTTTTGACATTCAGTTATCAGGTGGCTTACCTCTGTTTTGTTCAGAAGTACAATGATGCAACAAATAGTTAAGGCCTTCATTACGAGTAGAATGATTAATTCTGATATGTGCAACAATTATTGTTACTGCAAATATTGGAATTATGAGGTTTGTGATAAATATTAGCATGTCGCTGGATTTAATTGGAACATATAGGTTTTGATGTGGTAAGCATCAAAATCTATACAGTTCCCAAACATTCATAATAGGTTATAACTATTGCACCCTATTAATACCGAACACCTCAGTGTCAGTTTTTAGATGCAATATTTATTCTGCACTACCTTTTTGTTTATGAGCGGTCTATTGACGTATGTATGTTACCTGGCTTGTTTTGTTACATTTTAGGTACTTTTCAAACTATGTCAGTAATAAACCCTGTGTCCTTAGACAATGCTATTTTTGTGGTTATTTTAGCTATTACACAATACTCTCTCATAGTTGACTCGAAATCACAGCCCACTTCGCAAACAATATATAAAAACTCCAATAAACAAGTCCATAAATGCCTCCTGAAAGGAGCATATTAAAATAGAGATTAAACATAGACATAAATAAACGGTCACTTGCTACCTGTAATAGAAATTGCACTGTTGTTAACTTACATACTTTATTTTCATTGACATTTTATATAAACAACAATGGACTACAAAAGATCTCACACTCCCGCTACACCATGCTCTTGAAATTAAATGCTGTCAATAATTCATATTATTGAGAGCAAGAAGTGCACCAATAAACTCTACTTTGCACATTTATTACTAAAAAGCAAAGGTCGAATATAATCTTAATGTCACAAGTTTAACGCCTGACATCTTGGTGATGGCAAGATATGACCTCTATTTGCAGCTAGGAAGGTAATGATATTCCTATTCATCGCAACGTGTAATGGCCCGAACACAATCACACCAAGTCCTGTTCTCAAAGTCATTTTAATGCTGCCTTTCAATTGTGAAGATGCAAAGAATTCACTCCCATGTGAGCACACCCCTTTGTCTTTCCAACCTGTGCACATGCGCCTCCAAGGCATCTGCATAACCTTCATATTCAACATAACTGCACAATATCTAGATGGCGGTCAATTGGACGGCATGCACCACTCTCTCTTCAATAAGCCCTGGCACAGTGTCTTGTCACCCAACAAGTACAATTTGGTCCAAGTCTGGAACAGATTGATGTGCTTCGGGCGTGTGAGTAAAGAGGGGCATATTTATGAGGGTTTTGCACCATGCTTGCACCACACAATGTGGTACATGCGTGGCACAAATCACTAAGTCATATTTTTGATGACATGCAAAGCCACTTTGTGTGACTTTGAATGGCTTCATAAATATGGAGTAAGGCAACGCAGTGCAAATCACTGCGTTGACTTACTCTGCCAGGGCGGTATTCCATGGGCATTGCGTGGGTGTTCCCACAGTTTTTGACTCATTCCCAGATTCACCAACCCTGGTATATCTGGGAATACATGAACATCCTACGCCTCCCCAGGTGAGGCATAACAAGGAGAAATATCTTTATTTCTCCTCGCTTCTTATGATTCTTTTTGTGCAGGAAGGTGTAGAGCAGCACAGAAAGGTGACTGTCCTGTGCCACAAAGCCCATACATCAGGGCCCTTGTGTGTATAGCTTGAGGCACAATTAAAGTCAAGGAGAGAAGCTTGTCTAGAGCCCCATGGTCAGTTTGTGGAGTTTGGAGCTCATGAACAGACTGCACGAGCATTCAGAATCACCAGGGGTGACTCAATTGTTCAGTTCTGTCCATCAGACACTTTGCATTATGTGACAATGGATAACCAAATTATGTGGTCGAATTTTCCAAAATTATGAAGTGAGCAAATGCAATGAAGAATGGTAAATTAGGTAATATATTATGCCACACATTTTAGGGCACATGGCGTGGCATTATTATTTTCATATGTTATGCCTATTGATACAAAAGGAATCCCACTGATACAGAAAAAGCAGCAGATGCTTCAGAAATTAAACTTTATACGTTCAGCAGATACTACTCATGCCACTTTCAGCAAAAAATATTGTTTTATTTCTACCTCGAGATTAACCCCTTCATTGCATGTGTTAGCGAATGGCAGTCACATGCATACCTTCAGCTGTGCATCTGTTGTACATTGGCCAACACCGGAGAGGGCTAAATAAGGATCCTCTGACCGAAGGATCCCTTTTTTAAGCCAAAGGGTGGAAGAGATGCAGAATTGCTTCAGCATCTCTCCTCGTCCCCCTTCACCCTTCTGTGATGTCAGCATGCTGCAAAGCGTGCTGATGTCACAGATTCCCCATTGGCAGTGGACAAGATGGAGGTGAGGTCTTGCTCTGCTGTCCTGTGGAGTTTTAGGGGCTATGATGTCTCCTCAAGTGTCATGGAGGCATTGCTGGAAAGGGGAGAGTGTCCCATTTACAACGATCCATTCCTGGAACTGTTTCCTGGCTGTGGATATCTATCTATCTACCTATCTATCTATCTATCTATCTATCTATCTATCTATCTATCTATCTATCTATCTATCTATCTATAGATATATATATATCTATATATATATATATATATATCTTACCTACTAGGTAGTTATAGTTAGGACGTTTACATTTGACTAGCCTCTATCTTTTGTGCCATTTGACGAATCTTAATGAAATTTTGCCCCAAAAAGTGTGCCGGTGATTCTTGAATTCTTGTTGCACATGTAAAGTTTTGGGATGATCCATCAAGCGGGTCGAGAAAGAGGGGGGTTCAATAAAAGTGTGTTTCCCATCTTAATTTCCATAGGAATTTTGTACTCGGCTGCAGCCTGAACCGCTGGGCGAAATTACTCCAAATTTGGCAGAAAGATAGATTTGGTCTGCAGATTGTGCTTTTTGTTATCTAGTGTAAATTCATTCAGTAGTTTTTGAGATTTTAAAGAGAAAATCAATGTGTATATCTAGGGCTATGGATCCATCACGACAAATTCACAATGATCGCAGAGTATTTGCGAATGCGCTAGCCACCAGGAATGCTATTGTTAGCTGCCTGCCACCTGACCAGAAAGTTGCAGCCACCATTTTAGGTTATGGAACACAATTCCTGGGGCTGAAAAATAAAATAAAAAGTGGTATAGGGGGTCATGGTGGAGGTACCCTGACCCCAGGAGTGTGATATAGTGGTGTTTGAGGGTCAAATTATGAGTTAAAAAAAAAATTCACCACGGACAATATTCACCAATACATTGCAACACTTTTATTTTAAGAATTTAATGGATTGCAAGCAGCCCCGACTCGGCAGGGAATATACGGCTCATATGAGGATAAATGTCATCTATGCAAAAGAGCTAATGTATCCTTTTCTTGTAATTACAAAGAATTGTATATGTTGTAGGCATCAAATGGCAGTATGAAAGTTGAAATCTGTGGTCAGATTATTTGCCCACTAGGGCTAGATTGTAGGTGCATCAAGAGAAAAAACATTTTAATGTATTAAGGGTGAAGCCCAAATGTTAAAGTTAAACACAGAGTTATCATGATGATAATGATTTCTGAGTGAGCAGGTTTCAGGAAACCAACTATGGTAAAGAAAGACTTTGTATTCATGACTCACAATTTGATTTATTAAACTTGAAAATATCAGGAAAGGAGAATTGTGTTGGAATCAATCCAGTAACGAGCTGTAGTAGTACAAATTTGTCTGTGAAATGATTGCTGTCGTATATAGGCTATGGGATGCTTTCCTACAATACGTAGACCATTTTTTATGTTTATTGTCACAAACTTTGGATATTTATAACGCAAGTTACACAAGTGAGAATTTACCAGTGATCAAGGAGAAGAGGTCTCTGAAACACATTGGGTTTTGTCTCTGTGTCACCGTGGATGAATAAAGAAAGTTGCATCCGAGTAAATAGTGGTCAAAACTGTTTCTTTTGACGAATGAAACAACACCGAGCAGAAGCATTTTGGAGTTGGATATATATATATATATATATATAAATATATATATATATACTCACATATATATATATAAAAGTAGTTATTTATAAGTAGGACCTAGTTTCCATAGAGAAAGTGTTTTTTTACTTGCCTATATCTTTGGCACCGGTCAACGAATCTTCACAAAATGTTCCCCCCCAAAAATATTTTATATATATATACATATATATCCAAAACAAAGGGTCATAATTTTGACACGTGCACTCAGACTGCCGGTACCATTGGTAGGAGGTAGACCATTCCTCATTATGTAAATTCAAAGAAAAGGAAAACCACTGCACTCCTTTTCACTGAATAGCCAATATCTCATTCTAAGCCAGCAACAAACAGTCTATTCTGTGTGTGGTTTCCCTTTTCTTTGGATTAATATATATATATATATATATATGTATATACATATATATACATGTATGTATGTATATATATATATATATATATATATATATATATATATATATATAGATGAATATATATATATTACCTAGTGGCAGTCACCTCTAAGTAGATATAGTTAGGACCTAGTTTCCATAGAGATAGTGTTTTTTTTAACCTGCCTATATCTTTGGAACCGGTTAACGACACTTCACAATATTCCCCCCCCCCAAAAAAAAAATATATATATATATATAAATATATATATATATATATATATATATATATATATATATATATATATATATATATATTAAACAAAAATAAATAAACAGTGAAATACGCACACTCAGGACATCCGAAAAATGAAGAGAAAGTGGTGAGCTTTAATCGCAACGTGTTTTGGCTGTCCCTGCACCTTGATCACATACACTACATATCAAATCATTAACATTTAAATACAATTGTGTTCAGTCGCATAGATACAGGACCAAAGAAAGAAAGAAGGAAACGGTATATTGATCCCACTTTCCATAATTGTTACGATCAGTGTGGTTTATCGTGTTTGAATGAATATGTGAGTAAAATCTGTAAATAATTCATTAATAGATAATATTCAAACCTAAATAAAAGAAAAATGCAAAAACATAAATATATATAGTATATCTATAACCAGAAACAGGCTCATATAGCAAAATCCAATTATATTATTTTTTTGGGACAATGCAGTATAGTATATAATAGATCCCATTATCCCTCTAACCAGATCACACTGTGTTGTTCATCAAATAATGGGAAATCCTAAATACCTTTCAGAATATATGAATGTTAAATAATCTTAGCCTGTTCATTATTATAGATGTCACATCAAACTGTAATACAATTAATAAACATGCATAAAAAAGAGAAAAAAATGCATATGTGCAAAACATCCTTATCTGTATACCATTACACTCAGTGCAAAACGTGTGAATAGACATAAGTGAGAAGGAGTGAAGACAAAGGAAATCCAAATATATATCCACCCAGCCCCATTCTTCCAGTAACAACATAAAAAAGATATAATAAATAAACTTATGAAATAATCTTATTTGAATAATTACTCATCTAATCACATAAACTTTATGGCCCTCATTACAACCCTGGCGGTTGGTGATAAAGTGGCGGTAATATCGCCAACAGGCTGGTGGTAACTACTGCCAAATTATGACCATGGTGGTGAGAACTCAGATAGACAGCCACTTTACCACACCGACTACCAGGGTGGAAACAACAGGCACCACAGCAGTAGCCACCTACAGCCAGGCGGAAGCCAATGTTCTGCCCACCGTATTAAGACACCGGAAACCTCCACCTTTTCCGGGGTGGTACCAACTACATCAAAAGCCTTGCAAAAACACTGCACAGATGGGAATGGACTCACATTTGGAGACACAGGAAACAACCATGCCGCCGTGGAGCCCGAGCTGCAAATATTCCCAATGATTTTCTAACTCCTGCTCCTGGAGAGGCTAGGGTTGGTGGGTGCCTTACCCACTGGTTCTGGAGGGGGCAGCGTGTCCTGTGCTCTACATCCTGGGGAGTGCAAGGTCACAGTCTTTACCCGTGGTAGCAGGCCACACAGCAGGCCATGGAGGTAGGACCACATACCATTCGCTGGAGGTGACGGCTGCTCAGTCGTGGTAGTGGTGCTGTTGCAGTCGCTGGTGAGGGGGAGCCTCCGGCCCACCCCCTGCAGCCTTGGATGGCTGCCCACTGGTGGTGGTGTAGTGTGGTTAGTTTTACGTATTCATTGCGCTTTAGCTTCAGGCTTTAGGCCTTTGTGCATTTTGCCCTGAATACATTTTATTCATTTGCTGACAGCTTAGAGCCTCTGTGCACTCTGCTCTACATGCTTTTTATTAGGGTTCGTACTGTTATTTTTCAAATAGCCAGTTCTACGGTGTTGTTTTTTATTCATATCACACTGTTTTGCATACTTCAGCACTGGAGTTCTCCATAACATATTTACTCTGTGCTTCAGTCAAGGATAACAGTCTGGTACATTGCCGATAGACGTGGTAAGAGTTTAGACTTGGCATTCCTGCGTAGGGACATTTTGTGATCACGGTGACATGTTAGTTATAAAATCACTTCCTTGTCCCAATACACGCAAGAGGGAGATTCCGACCAGGGAACCACAACTTGACGCTGACTGCCTCGTTGCAGATGCTGAACCAAGATCACAGGTCTTTGCTCAGGTATGAGGGCTGATATCTCCACAGTGATTCTAATAGGCAAGCTAGAAGCTTAACATGCTGTGCTCTAGATAGAACAAGCAGAGGGAGAGTAGAAACTGTTTGACAATATGATAGCATTGTTTTTATGTTTTACTCTCCTGGTAACTATTACAATCCTACTGTGTTGTATCGTTCTGGTTATTGCGGCTCACGCCTTAATATCTAAAATACAGTCGTTTTATTAAAACATTATATAAAACTTATACTGTCTTTGTCATTTGTATATGAGATCATATTGAAAATGAGAGAGTTGGTTTGGATCTGAGTAACCACGACTTCCCTGAGAAGTTCCAAAGATGTCATGCGCTCGGCTGCCAAATCATTCCTTCCACATGGGAGAAATGAGGCACTGCTAGTTAGCCGGAGCAAAAACCGCATTAAGGGTGACAGAGTTCTTTACACGTGGGTCAGACTCAGTCCCCCACACCGTTATCGATCCTGCTACCTAGAAATCCAGTAGTCTCATTTAGAATAATGAGAGCCCACGCGACATGGCGCCGCCAACGTTTGGTCTGGCTCTAATGATTAGGTCCGACTGACTCTCTAGGTCTCATATATGTTTTGACTCCTCGGTTCCGTATACGGAGACGTCCGTGGGGCTGAGGGTTTCCGCCACCACAGCATAGGTACTTCCTGTTGCTTAGTGGTTGGTTGTTGAAGCTTGAACTTTGAAAGGAAAAAACCCCGATATTGGTGTGCCTTCTCTGACCTGCAGCAGTTTTTTCATAAAATGGCGAATCCTAATGTAGTGAACATAGCAATTAATATGCGACATCCGCTCACGGGACATCTATTGACACATGGACTGACAGTCCAGGGGGGTCCAGTCACTTTTGTGGTGGACGCCCATGCAGCCTATAGAACGGAACTTTTTTATTCTTGGGTCGCATTTCCAGCAGTGGATGGGGGAACAAATACTTTTCACGAATACACAGTTGCGAATGTCCCTGGACAATACAGGGCTTATGCTTATTTAGAAATACCTCTATCTTATCAAGAACACCATAATTGGCTTGATGGCGCTCTCCCACACTCAATAGCACAAGTTAGGTTAGGTCCACTGAGTAATGATGGTCCTACCTGGCCTTTATTGGCTACATATACACCACATCCTGCGGTTGCTCAATTGGCAGTGGTTGAAGTTCGTCGTTTATATACAGAATTAACGGCTACATATAGACGATTAGTTCAGTTTGTGATGCAGACATTAAATACGAATGCAGCGCGTGCTGCTCCAGCGCACCCACAGGCTGTGGTTCCGGGTATTAATCCGGCCACTGTACACTCAGTTATGGGTAAAGTACCGGCTAAACGAGAGGAGACTCCGTTTTGGCTGGCGCAAAAAATTAATACGCTGGATGCAGTATTTCCCCATACGGGACCTCAGGATAAACATAGAATTTTGACGATGTGTTTGCCGTACGGGATGGTTCCTCCGATGGACCTTTGTAATACCTGGGGCACGGCGTTTGCCGCGCTCTACACTACGGCACACGGTACACCGACATTAGCTAATTTACCGGACGTACTTAAACAGATTCAGGATGAATATGGGGCTGCCCCTGCCTTGGATTTGGGCATGCAGTTGCTGGGCAATTTTGCCACAGTTTCTTCTATTATTTTGAGTAATCTCAAAGGAGAGGCAGTAGCACTAGCAGTGCGTATGCGTCTTCGGGATGTTCCGCTGCTTAATCAGGAGCGGGAGCTTCCGAGAATAATAGCGGAAACATATTCTAGTATTGGTCGTGATAGCCTAGGGGCTAGACCACAAAAACCCCAGTTACAGGGTAAAAATAATAAAGATAATGCTAAACAGCAACAACCTGAGGGTTCGAAAAAGCGCTGGGAAAAGAAACAGCAAACACCTAAGAAGGATGGTGGGCAGTCTCCGCAACCGGAGACCCCACAGAATAAATATAATCTCAGGAATAGGGATACTTTGAAGACGCCTGATAGATATCAATATACTGATACACGCCAATCTCGTTCCTTTCAGGACTCCTCGAAAAAGAGAAGTGAGAGAGGTGGGCGGTCAGAGCGGAGGACGGAGTACGTGAAACCGAGACAGGATTCACAACGCTCAGCGGAGGTTTCTATTAAACAAGAAGAGAAACCGCTGCAACAGAAACAGCAATTTAAAAAGAAGAAAGTGGCAGCTGTCTCAGTTAGACATGCCGCTCAAGAAGAGAGTTTTCTTTACGAACAAGACATGGGCGTTGGCACTGTTAGACAGCGCGGCAGAGGTCACAATAGTTCGCCGGAGTCTTCTAGAGCATCTGGAGGTGAAAGCAACTGATGACTTCATACAAGTCGAGACGGCGGATATGCGTGTCTCTGATCCTGATAGAGTATATGAAGTGACTCTGCGATTGGAAGGGGACATTGACCGTGTTATAAACGCCATTTTTTGGGACCATGTGGTAAAATCATATGATGTTCTGTTGGCCGAACAAGATTGGCCACCTGACTTTGTTCGCGACTGTCCAGTTGGGGAGGAGGTTATTACACCTTCCTTCTCACCACTTGTTCCGAGAGAACTCGCGGAGTCCTATAGTAAATCATGGGCTCTAGCACAGGCTCCCGCCTTGTATAGAAATACCGTGGGGTGGGACAGACAATCACCTTATCATGTAATACCGATAAAGGGCGAACCTCAGCCACAACCGCAATATCCTATCAAATTTGAAGCTAGGGAATCGGTTAGGAAAATTCTTACACAATTGGAGTATCAGGGTGTAATTGAGCCCTGTGTCTCGCCGATGAATAATCCCTTGTTTCCGGTTGCTAAACCGGACCATTCATATAGGATAGTGGTGGATTACCGACATTTGAATAGTCATACACGCACCTATGCAATACAGAATTCACATAGCGCAGCGCTTATGAGTAATATAGTGCGTAAAAAATACAAAACAACATTAGATATCTCGAATGGATTTTTCTGCCAGAATATAGCGCCCGAGAGTCGGGACTATACCTGTTTCGGTGCGTTTGGCTCTCAGAAATTTTTTTGTCGTTTGCCTCAGGGGTATAAGAATAGCCCAGGACTGTTTTCGGCTCGTGTAACTGAAATGCTGCATGAGCTCGACCCTGAAGCATTATCAAATGTTGATGACATATATCTTACAGATGATGAGATTCTGCAACATCTAAGGCGTGTATCGAGCATTGTTGTGGGGTTTGCTGATATTGGCTATAAGTTTAATTTTAAGAAATCAAAGATTGCCTTCCTCAGCGTCATTTTCCTGGGATATGAGTTGTCGAGTGAGGGCAAGAGCTTAGCGCCACATTTTTTGGAGAAATGTGCTTTATTGCAGCCTCCTAATACGGTTCGGAAGCTCCAGTCATTGTTGGGGTTTCTGAATTTTGGCAGAACTTACATTCCTGATTATGCAACGCGTATAAAACCCTTATACGAGTTGATTCGCCCGAATTTTTCGAGTAGATTTTGGACGATTGAACATACACACATACTATGAGAATTACAGAGTGATCTCTTAGCAGTTAAACACTTACACACACGGGACAATAAAACACATTTAGTCATCAGGGTGATACCTGGGGCTGTTGGGTTTACTTATGTCACCTTTAATGAAGGGGAGACAGTCCCGATTGCATACAAGTCTCACTTGTATTCTGCTGCAGAGCAGCGTTTTGCACAAACTGAGAAAATTCTCACTGCAGTACAAATGGCTGTTATTAAAGAAAGACTGCTGGCCCAGGGTCAACGCATTGTTGTCGTTTCCCCGGTTCCGGCCTTAGAGGCTGTTACAAAAGCGAGTGTTCCTAATTCGAAAGCTTTACACCAGCGATGGATACAATGGGCTACGTCTTTGACAGCCACTGATGTAGATTATGTATTTGACCCTAAACTGCAGACTCAAGAATTTCTTCAATACGAAATAGAATACCCTGTTCCTGCTGGTACGTTGCCTATTGACCAATATGAAGTGGTCATGTATACTGATGGCTCTGCGCAACCAGCGGTTAGGACTAAACAACAGTATTCTGCTGCATGTGCGGTGGTGAGCGGCACTATGGAGGGGGAAGTGTTCTGCCCCCGACATACTTATACTAAAACCTTGGGAGATTGCACGGCACAGCTGGCTGAGCTCAAAGCTCTATTGTTAGCGTTGGAGCACGCGGATCCGGCACTTTTAACCTTGCTGGTCTGTGACTCCTACTACTGTGTGCAGTCTTTCAACGAATATTTACACTATTGGAAGATGAATGGGTTCAGAGATTCTAAAGGCAACACCATTGAGCATAAAATGTTGTGGGGTAAGGTTGCGGATCTGAAGGAAACGCTTCCTAAAGTCCATGTTGTGCATACACTTGGACACCAGCGCATTGGAATACACGTTGCTGGTAATACTTTGGCTGATGAAGCCGCAAAATCGGCAGTGGCTGTCGCCACTGTGGCCGCAGTGACTCGCTCGAGTTCCAAACCAGACACAGAAATTTCGGCTGCCATAAAGGCTACGGCTGATGGCACGCCCTTTCCTAAAGGATTTCCTTCAAAATATAGTTACTGCTTGAATGGTGCGCTAAATGCTACTGTTACAATTCCAGGCATTGGTGTACGTAAAATTCCCAATAAAATTGAGAGACCTCGATTGATTTCTGCAGCACATGAGGGGGTGGCTTCTGCACATGCTGGGGTGGCTGCCACAATTTCACTTTTACAGGCTCGTTACTGGTGGCCTGGTCTCTATAAAGAGACGAAGCAATATGTCCTTTGTTGTGACGTTTGTCAACAAATTAAAGCATCGTCGGCTAGACGCCCGCAGCAGACGCCCCTTCTGATTTCAAATAAGCCATTACAGTGTGTGTACTTGGATCATTGTGGTCCGCTGACACCAGATAGTGCATACAAATATATATTGGTTGCTGTAGATTCGTGCTCCAGATTTGTATGGGTATGGCCACAACGCTCGGCTGACGCTCGAACTGTTATTAAAGATTTGCGCATCTTTGTCGATATATTTGCAGTTGCGGCTTTTCATTCGGACCAGGGCCCTGCTTTTGCCTCTAAGGCATTCAGGGACACCATGGCTTCGTTGGGGGTCCAACTCCAATTCTCGTCTCCATTTCATCCCGAGGGAAATTCTGTTGTGGAGCGTTTAAATCGTGATTTAAAGCAGTCCTTAACGGCCAGAGTTATAGGTACGGGTCGTGGTTGGCTAGCCCATCTATATGGAGTACAGAGAGCACTTAATAACTTGCCTAGAAGGTCACTGGGGGGTCGTACTTCATATGAGTGCCTGTTTGGAACACGAATGTATGTTCCTGATCTAGATGGTCCTGGTGTGGAGGCGGCAGATACGCCCTTTGACATAAATGATCGTGTCACTGTTTTGCAGGATTTACAACAATTCCGTGAAGATAACTCTTCTGCCAGTGCTGCCTCCTCAGGAATTAAGGATGAGCCAGTAACACCTACTGGTTGGATACCCAGGATTGGGGATCTAGTGCGTGAAAAGGTCGCAGTTAAAAAAGAATTTGGTCCTTCTTATCGAGAACCTGTCCCTGTGTTAGGGGTAAGCGGCACGAGAACTGTGATTTTACCGCCGCTGCGAGGGGCCAAAGGAAATCGCTTTGTTTCCATTGATAATGTCAAGTTACAACATGTGGCCGATTCTGCACAGCAGACCAAGAGGGACACCCAGTAGTTCCGGAATCCCTCTCACTACTGGGGAAGAGGTCCCGCTGCAGGTGATTTTCACCGACACTGTTTCCTCCCCGAGCTTGGGGAGGGTGGATGATGATCTTGCGGTTGTTCCACCGACTGCGATTAATATGGAATCTTGTGATCAAATTGCTGTACGTTCTACTGACATTTCTGAACATGTGGTTTATAGCGTGCCACGGCGAGAGCCTCCATCTGCTTCTTCGTTCACAGTTGCACCTTTTGCTAGAACTGCTTCTGGCTGCTTCAACGACGCTGATAATGATGGGTCCGGCTCCTCGTCCTCGATGTCTTCTGTCCACGGTTCACGACGGCTGCTGGGATGGCTTAAACAAACATATTTTGTTTTTCCTTGGAACTATTTTTGGCTGTTTTTGGCCGTGATGACTATTTTATTATGGTTGGGATTTGTGGTTACTTTTTTTCTGATAATACATGGTCATTTTCTTCCTGATCGATCTGACATTGAGCACGTGGAGACTGTGTTAAAACCGCATTTTTCGTCTCATATGGTTCGAAGAGACTTGTCCACAGTGAACATTTCTGCTATACCAGTTCCGGATGGAATTGTGTGGGATAAAGTAATGTTTGATATATATGGTCCCACTGAATTGATTCAAATACCGTATGTCCTCAAATTGTCAATGAATGATATTGTTATACCTGGCATTGTTTCTGACGATTGGGATGTGAAGACAGTAGATTCTATGCTAACGGATTTGCAATATTATACTGTCTATGACGATGAAGATGCTTACCAGTTTAGAGATAATCATGGTGACATGTTTTGTTACAACTATTATGGACACCACTTTATTTATAAAGCTAGTAGCCCTAAGCCCATGTTTAATTATGTGCAATGGGAACATTGCTCGACTCCTCCACAAGGGAGCTCAAAAACGTATTATGAAACATTTGCATATTTTGCTGGGCATGATCCACGTAATGCTAGGTCCTACTATTTTAAAGTTACACCGTATTCTAATAAGCAAATGTTATTGACCGATACTAAATTACTGTATTCCAATTTGTTTGTATCTAAACTGTCGGTCGAGGGATATGAATACTGGTTCAAAACTGTTGACTTGAAAAGTGTTTGGGGTACGAAAAATTGGCAAATGCAAGGCAGGGACACGTTATTTAGAGCATGTATTATCCCTGTGCAGATGATTTTCCTCAATGACACAGTACAACAGACTAGCTGTTTAGGCTTGGCGACAATTAGGGAGTTAACTTTGCCTAGTATACCTGTCCCTTCTAAATTAAAAAATTGGCAGCACTATGTGAATGCTACTTTCAATGACTTTACACATTGGGTCCAGAATGGTACGCTTAACACTTCATCGTTACATCCAGGCGGGTGGTTATTATGGCCTGTAGACACTAATAAGTGTCATCAACGTTTTGTCACCTCTTCAGGGGGGTTCAGGACTAGTAGGGCAGACCCTCGTTATGTTTCACCAGAACATGCTGATATTATAACTACATACAGTGTGGGGAAGCTTTGTCAGCAATGGTTGAAGTCATCCACGCTGGATGCAGTTAAGTCACATCTCATGTTACTGTCTAATAATACTGATTTACAAGATTTTTTGTCAGGTCCCAGAGTACCACGGAAGAAAAGGTTCTTATACGAGGTTTATAATGAGATTTGGAAGCTTTCACAAAAAGAAGCTGCAGCCCGGTTGAGGCAGATTGATCAAGAAAATCTGATGCAGACTTTGGGGGTTATTCCAACTTTGGAGGAGGTGGTAATCCGTCCCAAATGTGACGGATTTACCACCAGCCGTATTACGAGTTCCATAGGATATAATGGACTCGTAATACGGCTGGTGGTATATCCGTCACTTTACCGTCACTTTTGGGACGGATTACCACTTCCTCCAAAGTTGGAATAACCCCCTTTGTCTGTTGTAGATAATGGCATGCATACCCTTTCTGAACGTGTTTACACGATTGACAGCATTGTTTCCTCTGCCACTGACATTATTAAATCGAACATGTCTTCTTTATATCATGGGCAGAGTCAGACGCGGTCCATCATGCAGCTGGGTTGGACTCTTCAGACCTTGAAGGCGGGTCGCGTTCCATGGCAGCACGTTCGTGCCAGAGAGAACTTTATCTCTTTTAATTTGACTCGTCAACAACAACTGATGGCTAAAAAGGAAGCAACATATGTTATGTTAAATATTGAGAAATTAGAGAAACTGCCTTTCACGGTAGCTGAGATTCCGTCAGCTGAATGGTTGATCCATGGGGTTATTAATTTGCCTATCTCTACTTTGCAATTTACTTCGTGTTTGAAGCACATTCCGGTGGGTAGATATGAACTATTGGGAGACAGTTACATACACGAGGTGTGGGACCTTCCCTTTCAGTACAGATGTGTTAATGGTTTGAAGGAGGTTTTTCTTAGCGGCAGCGAATGCGAAGCTTCTGTCAGCCATTCAATGGTTTGTAAACAGCTGTCCTTGCACGGGGCGTGTAACGCTTCGATTGCTAACTTAGCTTGTTATCTGAAGGGAGTTCCAGTCCCGGTTATTAAAAACACTTTCCAGGTGCTTTCTAACGGCAGTTACATCGTTCTTAACAGCGAACGCTGCTGTGGCATGCGTGCCGGAATAGTTTACATCGTCGTTGTCAACAAGGCCGTTACGTGCTGCGGGAATGTGTTGTTTCCCCCCACTCAATTTAGGGAGGTAACAGACATCTGGCCTCATATTGCTACTTCCAAGGTTGATTTCGACAAGTTGAGTCGGCTAAAAGCTTTATTGTTTCAAAAGCATGTGGCCCTTACATCTGCCAGCGAGACCTACGCACTTCAGGTGGCAAGGTCGTCGGCAGAGATACAGTCCCTTTTGAATACTAACTTTCCGAATCACTTTGGTGAACTTGTGGGACGTATATTTAATGCATCCAGCACCGCTGGTATTGCACATTTTTTCAAAGTCGTTGGTGTTGGTTTTGCTCATACCTTCTCTTCCATATTCGGTTTGATACCTTCGGCTATGCATTCTATTTTCGGAAGCATTTTTGGGGGTTTCCCGATTACTTTGGCTTTATTAGCTGGAGTCTTGCTGTTGTTGCTGTTTTTTCACAATGGCTGTCCCGTCACGACGAGATCCTGTACTGCTGCTCCCATCAGCGCAGCTGTGTCGTGAACGCATGATGCAGCATTTTGGAGCAACACTCCTGGGACATTTGGAGTGCGACTGGTCTCTGTCATTCAGACCGGTTTTGGATTGTGTGCAACCCGTGTTTCGATGCCTTTGGTGCTCGTTTGAACATGCACTGGCTCTCTGTCTCTCATTGCAGCGCCCTCCAATGGTCGATACTGATCTGTTGATGTTCCCGATTAGGGCTCATTCCCAGACTTGTGCACTACGGATGCGCTTGCTTCGTGAGGCAGCTTATGAGATTCCCTTCCTGGAGGAAGATGGTATTGTCTCTTTCATAGGCCCTGCACGGGGTGCCGCCCTGAATGGTTTTGGGGCTTTGGATCACACCTGCTCCATGGTACTTTGTGGCGTGGATCTTCCGATATTGACATATATCGAAGTGGAGGAACTCCTGCGTTCTATTGCTTCTGTCTGACGATTGGATTTTTACGAAATTGACACTATATTGAATTTGGTTTTATGCTCGCATGTTACCTAAATTTATGACTTTGTTGTCTTCTCACCTTGTCGAAATACTTGTTTTAGATATTATTTATATTTAGGGCATCCTTTTATATTATTGGAACCACTTGCTACCGACAAGGGGAGGGTGTAGTGTGGTTAGTTTTACGTATTCATTGCGCTTTAGCTTCAGGCTTTAGGCCTTTGTGCATTTTGCCCTGAATACATTTTATTCATTTGCTGACAGCTTAGAGCCTCTGTGCACTCTGCTCTACATGCTTTTTATTAGGCTTCGTACTGTTATTTTTCAAATAGCCAGTTCTACGGTGTTGTTTTTTATTCATATCACACTGTTTTGCATACTTCAGCACTGGAGTTCTCCATAACATATTTACTCTGTGCTTCAGTCAAGGATAACAGTCTGGTACATTGCCGATAGACGTGGTAAGAGTTTAGACTTGGCATTCCTGCGTAGGGACATTTTGTGATCACGGTGACATGTTAGTTATAAAATCACTTCCTTGTCCCAATACACGCAAGAGGGAGATTCTGACCAGGGAACCACCACTTGACGCTGACTGCCTCGTTGCAGATGCTGAACCAAGATCACAGGTCTTTGCTCAGGTATGAGGGCTGATATCTCCACAGTGATTCTAATAGGCAAGCTAGAAGCTTAACATGCTGTGCTCTAGATAGAACAAGCAGAGGGAGAGTAGAAACTGTTTGACAATATGATAGCATTGTTTTTATGTTTTACTCTCCTGGTAACTATTACAATCTGTGGTGCGTAGATCGAATGTGAAAGGTTGACATTCGCATTCGATCTACGAGACGGGGGTTCGGAAGGTGGCGGTTAGGAACGAAAAGATCAGAATGAACGGAGCGGTTCCGACATTGCTCCTGTAAAGTCCCCGCGTATTTTAGAATAAAATATTACCTGTTACTGCCGGTCTCCGTCTTTACAGTGGCGACGAGGCGGGCAGGAGCGATGTCGGAGGTGAGGATCGTGCTTTTATTTTCGGCGAATTTCTGGCTGCTGGTGTTTCCATAACTTGAGGGGCGGCGCATTAAGTACTTCTTGATGTCCTGTATTGGCAAGATTCCTGTTTCGGAAAAATATCTGCAACTACGCCAGGAATTATGGGTTGGAGTGTGCCCAAATTACTCTAGAGAGTGAACAACACAGTTGAAGCAGCCATTTTGAAGTGGTTTGGAGATCTTTTCAATCTTTATTAAGGAACACGGTGATAGGCACACCTGTGTGCCTACAAATAGAAAATTGGCAGCCATCTTTAAGGAGTAGACTTCGTACCTGCAAATATTGTCTACAATTACAAGGAACTAGGCACGTTTAGTGTGCTATAAATACAATTACAAGGAATTTGGTACGTTTAATTTGGAATACGGTGATAGGCACACCTTGTGCTTATAATTACAAAAAGAACCTTTATCTATACATTTGACTTGTTGGATGTGCCGGAATTTATTGTGACTGGACTCTGTTTTAAAAAAAAAAAAAAATACAACTGCATTCAGTAATTATTGATATAGGACATTATTAATTACAGAATGTCTAGTATTCAACCTCCACCATTTTTTTTGAATGAACCAGGAGATCCGCCCATTCAGTGGGAATTGTGGTTGGATTTATTTGAGGCATATGTTGATGTGTTGGAAGAGGGCGAATGTTCACCTG
Organism: Pleurodeles waltl; assembly: GCF_031143425.1. NCBI lineage: Eukaryota > Metazoa > Chordata > Amphibia > Caudata > Salamandridae > Pleurodeles > Pleurodeles waltl. The sequence goes on along the minus strand of NC_090446.1, from coordinate 1,008,131,556 downwards.
ATAGGCACCTGTCATTGCTTAAACATCGTTTGGGCGCTGTAGGGTTAAGGGAATTAAAAAATGTACCACCTGTAGATAATGTGCATGGGGTAGATGTGTATAAATGTGCTTTACAACAGTTACAGGATAGGTATGGCCGGAAAATAAATGTAGTTATGGAAAGATATACATTTTATTCCAGGGAACAGAAGGTTGATGAGTCTATTGACCAGTATATGGCAGTGTTAAGAGGCTTAGCGGTTACGTGTGCTTTTGACAATATGACATATGACCAAGTTTTAAGGGACCAATTATTAATGAAGACTAAATCTAAAAAAATACAGGAGAAACTTTGGTCTTCTGGGGAAATATCTTTTAAAACGGCTGTTGAAGTGGCGAGGAGCATTGAGATTACCGAAGATTGCATACAAACTATGAGGAGGGAAGTTAAAGATTGTGACAACGTTTGTACCGTAAGCAAAGGCAGGGATTGCAAGGATAAAAAGAAAAAAATGGTTTCCTGGTCTGGTAGTGGGGATAACAAGTCTGGCATGAATAACAATACTAGAGTGTGCTTTAGATGCGGCGCCAGTTCGCATTTTGCAAATTTTAATGGTTGTCCGGCGATTGGGAAAAATTGCAGTGCATGTAAAAAAAAGGGACATTTTGCACGCGTCTGCAGAAGTTTCGAGAAAAAAGTGAGTTGTGTTGTGGAGAATGTGGATGATGATGAGGTTGAGGGAGGAATTTAGAATTTGGTACTAAGTATTCAAGAGCGTAACAGTAAGGGAAAAGAGCTTCAATTTCCGAAGTGTTATATAAATATTGACGGTGCACGACTGGAAGTTATGGTGGACTCGTGTGCGTGGTACACTATAATAGGCAAGTCTCTATTTAATCAGTTGTGGCCTGGAAGGAGTTTACAAAAAACAAAAAACAGTCCTTGCAGTTATTCTGGTCATAAAATTGCTATTGTAGGAAAAATACAGGCAGAAATCGAATATGCTGGAAAGAAGTGTTCAGGTGAAGTTCTTGTGGCAGAAGGAGGGGCAACTATTCTGGGTTGGCCACATATATGTCAATTGGGGTTGAGGGTGGACCCTAATGCTACTCCGCCAGTGTACATTGTGAGTATGGATACGTCACAGGATGATTTGTATCATGATATAAAGGGACTATTTCCCACCGTGTTTAGTGGTTGTTTGGGAAGTATGAAAAATTTTAGACATACAATTGTATTAAAGGAGAATGCTGTTCCCATAAGGCAGAAGTTGAGGAATGTTCCCTTGAATTATAGAGAAAAATTGAAGGAGATGTTAAAGGATTTGTGTGATAATGATATTATTGAACCCATTGAGTGCTCCGATTGGGTTTCTCCGATTGTAATTTCGGTAAAATCCAGTGGGGACCTCAGGTTGTGTGTTGACCTGCGGGCACTCAATGATGCAATTTGGATAGATACATTTCCTTTACCAAATTTGCAGGAATTGATGTCGTCTATTGGAGATGCTACTGTATTTTCAACCATCGACTTGGCAAGTGCGTATCATCAGATACATTTAAGTCCTGAGTCTAAACATTGTACAGCTTTTATTACACCGGAGGGGATGTTCCAGTACAAAAGGATGCCGTTTGGATTGGCTAGTGCGTCTGCAGTTTTTCAGAGGGAATTGTCCAAAATACTTTCGAATGTTAAGGGGGCAAAGGTATTCCAGGATGACATTTTAGTATATGGTCGCGACAGAAGTGAGCATGACCGGAACTTAAAAATAGTATTGCAAGCACTGAGTGACTATGGATTAACTGCTAAGGATCAAAAGTGCAAATTTGGAGAGAGCCACGTGGAATATTTAGGTCATATTATTTCTAAGGATGGTATTCGACCTAAGGTTAGTCACATCAAAGCTATTAGTGAGGCTCCAGAACCAAGGTGCAAGGAACAATTGTTATCATTTTTAGGCCTAGCAGAGTTTTATTCTCGCTTTGTGGAAAACTTTGCATCCAAGGTGGAGAACCTCCGTGCCTTGCTGAGGAAAAATGCGACGTTCTGCTGGACAGAGATACATTCCAAGGAGTTTTCGACTATAAAGAAAGAAATTGTCAATGCCTCTTGTCTCAAATCGTTTGATGAAACTGCTGAATGTATTATAGCAGTAGATGCTTCCGCATATGGTATTGGTGCGGTTTTGTCTCAGAAGAAGAAAGGAGACACATGGGTGGTTGCATATGCTTCTCGTACTCTGTCTCAAGCAGAGAGGAACTATTCTGTAATTGAGAAGGAGTTACTGGCCGCTACGTGGGCTGTGCAACGATTTAGGATGTACATATGGGGGCGCAAATTTAAAATTTGTACGGATCACAAACCTCTGATTAATATTTTGAGCGCGGGAGGGGGAAGGAACCTCACTCCTAGGTTGGCAAGGTTGGCTTCCAAATTACAAATGTATCACTTTGAGATTTTGCATCTTCCAGGGAAAAGTAATTGTGTAGCAGATGGGTTGTCTCGGTTACCACTATCGCATAGTAGTGCCGAGGAAATTGATGATGGAGAGTGTGATGTTGCGTTCACTTATAGGGATGCTATGTTTCTGCAAAATGGGAATGTGCATGACAATTTATCTGAATGCGTGTGGATGAGAGAAATGCAGAAGGATGAGGTTTTGTTGAAAGTGAAGGAGTTTATTTTGAGAGGATGGCCATCAGAACGTAGTTTACGAGGTGAGAGCAGTACATTTTGGAAGATTAAAGAGGAATTGTCTGTGTCGAATGATATTATATTAAGAGGTGATAAAATTGTGCCTCCCTATGGTATGCGTGATACCATTGTTAAGTTGGGACATGAAGGTCATGGTGGCATGGCAAGTACCAGGAGGAAGATCAAAGAAGTTTTTTGGTGGCCGGGGTTAGATGGTATGGTAGATCGTTGGGTAAGAGAGTGTGGTAAGTGTGTACTGAGTGATAAGTCTGTGAAACCATTAGTGGTACCATTACAGTTGGTTGAGTTGCCTGATGGCCCGTGGCGCAAAGTTGCAATTGATTTTATGGGTCCGTTTGTTAACTTACCTGCTAAGGAAGGGTATGCGATTGTCCTAGTTGATTATTTTTCCAAATGGCCAGAGGTTCGTATGGTTGGCAATATAACTACTGATACTGTGATCCAATTCTTAAAAGATGTATTTGCGAGGGAAGGAATTCCTGAAACTATTGTTTCGGACAATGGTGTACAACTTACTTCTGTTAAGATGAGTTCCTTTTTGAAGAGCTGTGGGGTAAATCATGTGAGGGTGTCATTATACCATCCTGAAGGCAATGGTCAGGTTGAAAGGTTCAACAAGGTTATTAAGGACACTATACAATTAGCTTTAGAATCTAATTTGTCTTGGAAGGAGGCCATCCAAAATATGTTGTTATCATACAGAATTACGCCACATTCAGTCACTGGAAAAACACCTTTTGAGTTACTGAGGGGTCGGAAACCATCTTCTAAACTAATCCCTTGGTGGTTGATGAACAGAAGGCAAGGAAGTTTTGGTGGGGTAGACTTTAGCTCTGTGAGAAATCGGGTGCAAGAGTATCAAAACAAAGTTTTAAGCAAAATCAATAGTGGAAAAAATATGCCAAACTTGGCAGTTGGACAGTACGTACGTGTGAAGAATTTTGGGCTAATAAATAAAGGGAATGCGAGATGGTCACACCCTATGAAAGTGGTGAAGGTATTGAATGGTGCAGTTCAGCTTGAGGATGGAAGAGTACGTAATTTGAGGCATGTGAGTTTGTTTAAAGCAAGTAACATTCCCCAGGAATTTGGGTGTGAAGATTTTGATGAAGAGAGTGGATATTTGTGGGGATACGAGGATGCGCGGCCAGACAGAGGTGAAGGAGGCGGTGAATTCCGTGGTCTTGAATCTAGGAATCGGGAGGATGACGTGATACCTATTCGTAAAAGTTGGAGAGAAAGGAAATTACCAAGGCATTTCAATGAATTTGTGATGGGAAGTTAACTAAATGGGAATGCTTCCAATTCAATGTAAAAAAATTATTTCCTTTAGAGGTACATGTATTATGTATTTTCTCTTATATGTATTTTCCAAATTTTAAGTATGTTATTTGTTTTGTTGTTGTTGATAAGAGGGGAAGATGTGTGGTGCGTAGATCGAATGTGAAAGGTTGACATTCGCATTCGATCTACGAGACGGGGGTTCGGAAGGTGGCGGTTAGGAACGAAAGGATCAGAATGAACGGAGCGGTTCCGACATTGCTCCTGTAAAGTCCCCGCATATTTTAGAATAAAATATTACCTGTTACTGCCGGTCTCCGTCTTTACACAATCCTACTGTGTTGTATCGTTCTGGTTATTGCGGCTCACGCCTTAATATCTAAAATACAGTCGTTTTATTAAAACATTATATAAAACTTATACTGTCTTTGTCATTTGTATATGAGATCATATTGGAAATGAGAGAGTTGGTTTGGATCTGAGTAACCACGACTTCCCTGAGAAGTTCCAAAGATGTCATGCGCTCGGCTGCCAAATCATTCCTTCCACATGGGAGAAATGAGGCACTGCTAGTTAGCCGGAGCAAAAACCGGATTTAGGGTGACAGAGTTCTTTACACGTGGGTCAGACTCAGTCCCCCACACCGTTATCGATCCTGCTACCTAGAAATCCAGTAGTCTCATTTAGAATAATGAGAGCCCACGCGACAGTGGTGCTGCTGCTGCTGGTGGGGGGAGGCTCCAGCCCTTCCCCTGCAGCCTCGTACAGCTGCCCACTGGTGGTGGTGGTGGTGGTGGTGGTGCTGCTGCTGCTGGGGTGAGGCTCCAGCCCATCCCCTGCAGCCTCGGATGGCTGCACAACCATGGTTGGTGGTAGGGGCTCCGTCAGAGTCCCTGCACCAGGCCCCTTGTTCTTCCTGTCTGCTGGTGCTGTCTCCTTAACTTTCCTGGCAGCAGCTGGCGCAGGATCCTTGCCCTTCCTGGCAGCAGCTGGGGCTGGCTCCTTGCCCTTCCTGGCAGCAGCTAGTGCTGGCTCCTTGCCCTTCCTGGCAGCAACTGGGGCTGGCTCCTTGGTCTTTCAGCCCGCAGCTGAGGCAGGCACCCTTTCCTTGAGGCTGCCTGTGCAGGCTCCTTCAACATCTGGACATGTGCCCTGGATCCTTTCCCATCACGAGTGGGTGTGGAGACTACTGGGCCCATGGACTGGTTGGCTGAGGTGCTTGTCTGGGTTTTTGCCACCATGGCTAGATGTGAAGGATGGAGGGGTAAGGAAGAGGTCAATGGTGGAGAGGAAAAACTTCTTAGGGACATTGGGGCAGGAAGAGTGAGAAGGTTTGGGAGTGGAAGAAGAGGGACTGGTTGTGTGAGGTGTCTGTCTGCTGAGTTTGGGTGCAGGTGCATGGGCTGGATGCTGTTGTGAGGTGGATGGCTGACTTGCACTACCAGTTAAATTGTTAGCCACCAAGGCATGGGGAGAGGCACACACCATCAAATGTAGCACACCCGGGACCCCGGCAGTCCTGACCAGTAGTGGATGATTATGAGCTAAGTAGCAGGATTATCACTTCAGAACCCTGGCCACCATCAATCAATCACAATATTTGTAGAGCGCACTACGTACCCATTAGGGTTTCAAGGCGCTGAGGGGGGGGGAGTGCTGCTACTGGTCGAAGAGCCAGGTCTTGAGGAGTCTCCTGAAGGTGAGAAGGTCCTGCGTCTGCCGCAGGGGGGTCGGGAGGGTGTTCCAGGTCTTGGCGGTGAGGTAGGAGAAGGATCTGCCGCCGGAGGACTTGCGTTGGAAACAGGGGGACAATGGCGAGGGCGAGGTTGGCGGAGCGGAGTTGGCGGGAGGGGACATAGAAGTTGAGTCTGTTGTTCAGGTAGGCTGGTCCGGCGTTGTGGAGTGCCTTGTGAGCGTGGGTGAGGAGCTTGAAGGTGATCCTCTTGTCCACGGGGAGCCAGTGGAGGTCTTTCAGGTGGTGGGAGATGTGGCATCGGCGGGGTACGTTGAGGACCAGTCGGGCGGAGGCGTTTTGGATGCGTTGGAGGCGTCTGATGTCTTTTGCTGGGATGCCTGTGTAGAGTGCGTTGCTGTAGTCTAGTCTACTGCTGACGAGGGCCTGGGTCACCGTTTTTCTGGTTTCCGTTGGGATCCATTTGTAGATTCTACGGAGCATGCAGAGGGTGTTGTAGCAGGAGGAGAAAACTGCGTTGACCTGTTTGGACATGGTGAGAGCGGAGTCGAGGATGAATCCCAGGTTGCGTGCGTAGTTGGCTGGCGTTGGAGGGGGTCCCAGCGCGGTAGGCCACCAGGAGTCGTTCCAGGCCGAGGTGGTGCGTCCGAGGATGAGGACCTCCGTCTTGTCGGAGTTCAACTTCAGGCGGCTGTTTCTCATCCACTCGGCGATGGACTTCATTCCCTCGTGGAGGTTGGCTTTGGCTGTGTGTGTGTCTTTGGTGAGGGAGAGGATGAGCTGGGTGTCGTCGGAGAGAATGTTGAGGTTGTGCTGACGGCCAGTTGTGCGAGGGGGGCCATGTAGACGTTGAACAGCGTCGGGCTTAGAGAGGATCCTTGGGGTACGCCGCAGATGATGTTGGTGGCTTCGGAGCGGAAGGGTGGGAGTCGGACTTTCTGGGTTCTGCCGGAGAGAAAAGAGGAGATCCAGTTGAGGGCTTTTTCTTGTATTCCGGCTTCATGGAGGCGTGTTAGTAGGGTGCGGTGGCAGATCATGTTGAAGGCTGCGGAAAGGTCCAGGAGGATGAGGGCTGATGTTTCGCTGTTGTCCATTAGCTGTGTGATGTCATCCGTGGCGGCGAGGAGAGCGGTCTCGGTGCTGTGGTTGCGTCTGAAACCGGACTGGGAGGGGTCCAGGATGGAGTTGTCCTCGAGGTGGCGGGTGAGCTGAGTGTTGACGATCTTCTCGATTACCTTTGCCGGGAAGGGGAGGAGGGAGATCGGGCGGACGTTTTTGAGGTCGTTGGGGTCTGCTTTGGGTTTCTTGAGGAGGGCGTGGATTTCGGCGTGCTTCCAGCTGTCCGGGAAAGTCTCGGTTTCGAAGGATAAGTTGATGATCTTTCGAAGTTGGGGGGCGATGGTAGAGTCGGCTTTGTTGTAGACGTGGTGGGGGCATGGGTCTGAAGGGGATCCCGAGTGGATGGAGTTCATTATCTTGCAAGTTTCAACGTTGTCTACGTGGGTCCAGGCGGTGAGGCGGTTGGCACAGGTGAGTTGTCGGGGGTGGGATCTGACGGCGGCGTGGTGTTGAGGCTGTCGTGGATGTTGGCGATCTTCTGATAGAAGAAGGTGGACAGGGCGTCGCAGAGTTCTTGGGATGGTGGGATGTCGTTGACGTTGGCGCTGGGGTTGGAGAGCTCTTTCACGATGCAGAAGAGTTCTTTGCTGTCGTGTGCGTTGTTGTTCAGGAGTTCTGTGAAGTGGGAGTGTTTGGCGAGTCGGATTAGCTGGTGGTGCTTGCGGGTGGCCTCCTTGTGGGCTGCCAGGCTGTCGGTGTGTGTTCGAGGAGCCATTTCTTCTTTAGTTTCTGGCAGGTGCGTTTGGAGGTGAGGAGTTCGTCAGTGAACCAGGCAGCTTTTTTCTTTTCTTGGTTGTCGGTGGGCCTCTTGAGTGGTGCGAGGGTGTTGGCGCAGTCGTTGATCCACTGTCGTAGGTTGAGAGCGGCGGTGTCTGGGTCGGTGGAGTCGGTGGGCGGGTTCTGGGCGAGGGTGCTGGTCAGTTGGTCTTCGGTGACTTTGCCCCAGCGGCGGTGTGGTGGTAGTTGGGTGCGGTGGTGTTCGATGTGCTTCTTGAATGTGAAGTGGATGCAGTGGTGGTAGGTCCAGTAGAGTTCGGTGGTGTGGCTAAAGGTGACGTGATTGCTTGCAGAGAAGATTGGATCAAGCGTGTGCCCGGCGATGTGGGTGGGTGTGTTGACCAGTTGTCTGAGGCCGAGGTTGGAGAGGTTGTCGATCAGAGATGTAGTGTTGGCGTCGTTGTTGTTCTCCAAGTGGAAATTGAGGTCTCCAAGGAGGATGTAGTCCGATGAGGTGAGCGCGTAGGTGCTCGTGAGGTCGGCTATGGAGTCGCTGAAGGTTGCTCACGGTCCTGGGGGTCGGTAGATGAGCGTTCCCCTGAGGGTGGTGTTGGGGTCGGTGTGGATCCGGAAGTGTAGGTGTTCGGCGGTCTTGAGGGTGTCGTCCGTGTGGGTGTGGATTTTGAGGGTTGATTTGTGGGCGATGGCTATTCCTCCTCCGATTCCGTTGGGGCGATCTCTTCTGGTGATCTTGCAGCCGTCCGGGATGGCTATGGCGATGTCGGTGCTGAGGACTCGTTCCACCAGGTTTCGGTCAGGAAGGCTACGTCTGGGGCGGTGGTGTCGAGCAGGTCCCAGAGTTTGATGGCGTGCTTGCGTGCGGAGCGTGTGTTGAGGAGTATGCAGTGGACGTGGTTTGTTGCGGTTGTGGCAGGTTTCCTTGTTCTGTCGCAGGTGAAGTTGCAGGCAAGGCAGGAGAAGGGTCCCTGGGTGTTCTTTGGAGATGACTGGAAACATGTTGTGGAGCGGCCGTGGTTGAGGGCGCTGAGTTGGTTGGCCGAGTAGCGACGTCTGGTGGTGCAGGGGGCGATCGGATCGGGGGGGGTGCTGGGCGCGGTCCAGGCGCGGACAGGCGCAGACGGGCTTGCCACTGGCGCGCCTCTGGCGCGCCAGCCATTAAGAAGGAAGGGGGGAGGGGGAGGGAGGAGCAGCTGGGAGGTGGGAGGGAGCGGCGAATGGGGGCGCGAGGGGGGCGGGCCGCAGGGAGGCAGCGGCAGGGGAAAGCGGCAAGGGGGAGCGCACAAGGGGCGAAAAAAGCGGTTACAACAGTAGGAGAGGCACAAATGGAAGCAAAATGGGGCAAAAGGCACAAAAAGCAAGGCACAGAATATAGTCACAAATACAGTGAAAACGGCAAATGGGGCAGAAATGGCAGAATAAGCAAGGCGCAGAATACAGTCACAAATACAGTGAGAACAGCAAATGGGGCAGAAAAGGCAGAATAAGCAAGGTGCAGAATACAGTCACAAATACAGTGAGAACGGCAAATGGGGCAGAAAAGGCAGAATAAGCAAGGCGCAGAATATAGTCACAAATACAGTGAGAACGGCAAATGGGGCAGAAAAGGCAGAATAAAGCAAGGCGCAGAATACAGTCACCAATACAGTGAAAAACGGCACAATGCACACGAGTACAGTGAAGCTTACCAGAAGCCTACTAGACGGGCCTCGAACACGCTAGCAGCAGCGTGGGCGGGGGTCGGGACACGGGCACAGCAGGGTGGTGCTGCGGACGTGGGGGAGCGAGCTCTTGACCGAAATCAGGTCAGAGGTCGCTCTACTCTGCAATTTCAGGCCTGGACTACATCCCCCACCCGGATACCACCCTACCACCGATAAGTTGTAATGATGGGAACTGTACTCACTCCCTTGTGGCTGATTTGATGACCTCAAGTGCCCATCCAGCTCAGGATAAGCCACCGCCAGTATGTGGGCCATCAGGGGGTCAGGGTTCGACGGGATCCCCTTCCTCGTATGGAGGCCATCCCCAGCTGGGCCTCAGCCATCTTCCGTGTTCAGCGACTCAGGTCCTCCCACCATTTCCAACACTGGGTGCTCCACCTCCCATAGACCATGAGGGTCTGCACGTCCTTGGTGATTGCACACCATATACCCTTCCTTTGATGGTGGTGACCTGCAGAGGAAATACACACAGGAAAATAGTATCAGTCAGACAGTCCTGCCTATTACACTTTTGGCCCACCATACCCCTTGACATCACCATTTACACACACATGGCCCAGCACACAACCTGTTGCCGCCCAGGGGACATACACAAGGCCTTCACACACACCACTCCATGCATTCATGCCACATGCATCGTGCCCACAGTGTACTCACCTGTTGGTCTGGAGGCCCATACAGCAGTCCGTAATAGGGTAGGATCCCATCCACCAGTCGCTCCAACTCCACTGAGGTGAAGGCAGGGGCCCTTCCCCAGTCACACAGGCCGTGGTACGTTCCACACACAGGTCACAGCAGCACATGCAGTGTAGGTCTTCTCCTGTTGAAGGTCAGGTAGCAAGTGAGTGATCAGATAGAAAATGGCAGTCACGTCCGCGGCGGTGCAGACCGTCGCTACCGGCGTATATCACTATTGGCCACCGTGCCCCGCAGGACCCAATGTTTACCAATGAGGAGATGCACGGCGGTTCCCGACTGCCTCCCGCAATGGCGCACATCAGCAGAATTACCTCACTTTCACCTGTCCCTCCGCACAGGACAGGCGGACGCCAATTCAGGTGGTGGGGCAGGCCCTGGATAATAACTGCGTCACAGTTAAAATTTGGACATACAGGACAAATCCCACTTACTCATTACAAATTAACATCATGCATTGTACTGTTGTGGCTCCAATGTTCAGTTTGGAACTGGCTCCTCACTCTTTTGTCCCTTAGACTGCAACCGCTGTGGCTGAATAGGCGATGTAGACATACCCCCATGTACAGACCCCAGGTGGACTTGGCAACAATGACAGGAAGGCACATTATCCTCACCTATAGACTTGACAGGGCCACAATCACAGAGCTGTGTGCCCAATTGGAGTCTGACCTGAAATCTGCTATCCGTCACCCCACTGGGATACCCCCTCTTGTGCAAGTCATATCTGTGCTCCATTTCCTGGTAACTGGTTCTTTCCAAGTGACAGTGGGCTTGGCAGAAGGAGTGTCACAGCCATTGTTCTCAATAATGCTGCCCAGAGTGTTGTCTGCCCTGATTAAACACATGTGCAGCTACATTATTTTCCCCCAAGTGGAGGATTTGGCCACAGTGAAGGCTGACTTCTATGCAATGGGACGTATCCCAACATAATTGGGGCGATTGATGGAACTCATATTGCATTTGTCCCCCCGCCAGAATGAACAGGTGTTCATAAATTGTAAGAGTTTTCACTCCATGAGTGTCCAAATGGTGTGCTTGACGGACCAGTACATCTCCCATGTCAATGTTATGTTATGTTATTTGAACTTGTAAAGCGCCAGACTACCCGGAGGCCTCGCATCGCTACAGGACAACAGGAGCCAGAGACGGGAACTAGAGTTTAAAAAGTCTCAATGCAAAGTATCCTGGGTCTGTGCATGATGCCTTTATCCTGAGGAATAGCAGCATCCCAAATGTGATGGCCCAACTACAGAGGCACCAGGTGTGGTTAATAGGTGAGGCCTTGTTCCACCAAGTATAGGTTGGTGTATGGGTATGGAGTGGGCCTTATGAGATAGTGTGTGGCTAAATGTTGATCCTCGATATTTTCAGGTGACTCGGGTTACCCCAACCTATCATGGCTACTGACAACTGTGGGGAATGCCAGGACAAGGGCAAAAGAACGTTACAATGAGGCACAATGGCGAACAAGAAGGATAATCAAAAGAACCTTTGGCCTCCTGAAGGCCAGGTTCGCGTGCCTCCATCTGACAAGTGGATCCCTGTGCTACTCACCCAAGAAGGTCTGCCATATAATCGTGGCATGCTGCATGTTGCACAACCCTGCCTTGAGATGACATGTGCCTTTTCTGCTGGAGGATGTGTCTGGAGATGCCTGTGTGGCAGCAGTGGACCCTGTGGACTGTGAGGATGAGGAGGCAGAGGATGAGGACAACAGAACAGCAGTGATACAACAATACTTCCAATGACACACAGGTAAGACAGTGTTACATCATGTTGCATTGTCAATATTTAGATTAACTTTGGCACTGGCATGCTGTTATTTCCCACTTCTATTCCCACTCACTGTACCCTTTGGCAGTTCATTTTGCATATGTTGGTGCCCGACTATCGCTCCTGGTGTCATCACTGCAGGAAACTACAGGTCTTTCCTATGTGAACTTTACTCTACCATTGAATTGCAATGTTTGAACCTGGTTAAACGACTACCTACTTAAAAAATGTTACATACTCCATACTTGTATTTTTTCAAAGGGTGTTTATTGACGTGCTAAGAAGAAGAGGGGCAAGTGAATTGGGATGGGGTGATGATGGAGGAAATTTCAGGGTATTGTTCCAGTCTATTTGTAGCACAGGTGCATTGTCCAAGGGGACATAGGAAGGAAAGCAATGGCAGTTCAAGTTGGACATGGTGACAGAGTGGGATACAAGGATGACAATCAGGAGAGTCTCATTTCCTGATGGGGAACCTGGCAAAAGTCTCTGGCTTCTGCCTGGATCGCAGGGAAGGTTTGGGGGTGGTTCGCCTTCTGCAGGGGGAGGGGTGCTGGTGGCCTGTTGGTCCTGTGCGGGCCTCCTGTCCACTAGCGGCAGCAGAGGTAGAAGGCAGTGGCATTGGCACTGGCTAGTGGCAGGGGCCCACTGTTGTGCGACTGCCTCCCTCATAATGTTGGCCATGTCTGCCAGCACCCCTGAAATGGAGACCAGAATGGTGTTGATGGCCTGTAAGTCCTGTAAGTCCTCCCTGATCCCCTGGTACTGTCCCTCCTGCAGCCGCCTGTTCTCCTGCAGATTGTTCAGGATCGGGCCGATCGTATCCTGGGAATGTTGGTAGGCTCCCAGGATTTTTGTGAGTGCCTCCTGAAGAGTTGGTTCCCTGGGCCTGTCCTCCCCCTGGTGCACAGCACTCCTCCCAGTTTCCCTGTTGTTCTGTGCCTCTGTCCCCTGAACCGTGTGCCCACTGCCATTGACCCCAGATCCCTGATTGTCTTGGGTATGAGGTGTACCCTAGGGTCCCTGTAAAGGTGGAATCACTGCTGATTGACATGTCCTGGAGACAGAGGTATGGTTACGCTGGGTGGGTGCTGTGGGGTGTTCCCAGATGGGGGAGGCTCTGTGGTTGTCTGTGACTGGGCCTGGGTAACCGACTGTCCAGAGGTCCCTGATGGGCCAGGTTGGTCATCCAGATCCAGGCAACCAGATTTGCTTTCATCACTGTGGGCCTCTTCAGTTGGAGAACTGGATATTGCTGGCCCCTCTTCTCTGCTGACATTGGCTGGGATACCTGGGGATGTAAATGTTGTATTATTGTTTCTGCGTGTGACATATTGTGCATCGGTGGGTTGCCCTATTTGGTTGTTTTTGCCCTGGCAGCTTTAACTTGTGTAGGTTGGTATGTGGGGGCTAGCTAATTCTCTCCAGTGTGCATGCTTTGCTGTGAGTGATGTCCATTGGTGTTGCATGCAGGGCTTGCCATTGGGATGGGTGGGATGTGATGGTGGGGTGTGTGGGATGTGGTGGAGTTATGGGTGTGAAGGTGAGGGTGGGTGTATGTGATGGCATGCAGGTAAGGGGATGATAGTAGTAGAGAGTTGACTTACCAGAGTCCAGTCCTCCTCCTACTCCGGCCAGGCCCTCAGGATGCATGATTGCCAAGACGTGCTCCTCCCATGTTGTTAGTTGTGGGGGAGGAGGTGGGGGTCCACCGCCAGTCCTCTGGATAGCGAGCTGGTGTCTTACTGCTATGGAATGCACCTTCCCCCGTAGGTCGTTCCACCCCTTCCTGATGTTGTCCCTTGTTCTGGGGTGCTGTCCCATGGCGTTGACCTTGCCCACGATCCTCCGCCATAGCTCCATCTTCCTAGCAATGGGTATCTACTGCACCTGTGCTCCAAATAGATGAGGCTCTACCCTGACCCTTAGCTCCTCCTCTGAGAATCGGGGTGTCTTTGTAGTGCCATGGGTGTTGTGTGAGTTGTGTAGGTGAGGGTGTGTAGGGTGATGTGCTGGGGTGAGTGATGTGGGGTGCGTGAGTGGTGTATAGGTGTAGGTAGTGTGTCGCTCTGGTTCTGTCTCTGGTGTCTGTCTTGTGCCAATGGTTTGTAGTCGTAAGGGGTTGTGGGTAATGTGGGTGCGTGTTTAATAGTGATTTGGGTTTGTGCGTGTGGTGTGTCTATGGGTGTCAGGTGTGTGTTATTTAAATTGAGCAATGTAGTGTTGTTTTGTATGTGTGTGTGTGTTTCGACCTTCCCGGTCGTGATCAAGACCGGGAAGGTCGATATGCGTTGGTGTCAGTTTGTTTGGGGTCCTGTGATGGAATAAAAGAAGTCTGATCTAATCCTGTGAGTGCCGCATCCTTGACTTAATTGTCAACTTGGTGTGAAGATTATTGATGGGAGTAGGTCCCCCCCTGCTGCAGGCACCGACATGAGATGAGCGCACCTCTTTGAACCTGCTGGAGTTAATATATATATATATATATGCATATATATATATGTGTGTGTGTGTGTGTGTGTATGTGTGTGTGTGTGTGTGGGAATCCATTCAGAATAGGCATGATGTGTATGTGCTCATTACCATTCATGATCAAAGCTCTTCCGCCATCATTTTTTGGGGTCAGATGTTGGAAGTTCACAAGCCCACCTGTGCACTTGATCACATCATGTACATGAGTGGACTGATAAGAGCAACCAAGTTCTTCAGACATGCAATGCGAGTCATAGCTTAGTACAAAAAACTATTTACCTGCCTGATTCAGGTGGCAACATACAATGCATATGTTGTTTATCATCAGACACCCACAGGAAGTCTCATGTCTTTCCTTAAAATTTGGTTGTCCGTCATTGAAAGTCTTACTACTACAGAAGTAGCAGCCTCCATTCCATATGCTCTGGATGACCTGGCAAGGTTGCAAGAGTGATACTTTGCTGATTGCATTCCTGAACCACCTAAAAAGGCTCAACCATGTTGTTGTTGTTGTTGTAGAGTCTGTTCCTAGCACCGAAAGAGGCATAAGAGCTGTGTTTACTGTCCCTAGTACCCATCTCACTTAGGGCCAGATGTCGGTAGAATCCAATTTGCGAGTTGCAAATTGCGAGTCCTTCCGACTCGCAATTTGCAACTTGCAAATTAGTATGCGGAAAGGTGTCTCAGACACCTTCTGCGACTCGCTATGGGGTCGCAAAGACCCACCTCATAAATATTAATGAGGTGGGTCGCAGTTTGCGACCCCATAGCGAGTCTAGGCACTCACAGGGATAGTGGCCTGCTGGAGACAGCAGACCACCATGTCCGTGACTGCTTTTAAATAAAGCTGTTTTTTTTTTCTCTTTGCAGCCCGTTTTCCTTAAAAGAAAACGAGCTGCAAATAGAAAAAAATACCCAAACCTTTTTGTTTCGGGTTTTTTCATAGGACCACTGCCTGCTCTGAAAAAACATTATTGTGAGCATTCACAAAGGGGAAGGGGTCCCATGAGGACCCCTTCCCGTTTGCGAATGAGTTACCATCCACTTCAAGTGGATGGTAACTGCAGGTTGATTTGCGACCGCTTTCGCGGTCACAAATCAACCCTACATCGAGGTGCAACTCGCAAATAGGTAGGGAACGCCCCTTCCTATTTGCGAGTCTGAAACACATTTTGCGAGTCGGTACCGACTCGCAATATGTGTTTCAGCATCGCGTGAGGGCATTAGCGCCTCCCAAACGGCATTTTTCGCTGTTTGCGAGGCGCTAATGCCTTCCTACATCTGGCCCCGAGCCCTGTGTTTCCCTACTTGCTTTATGTTGTGCCATACAAAAGTGAAGTAATGGAAAATTGATCTTTCAGTGGCTGTGCAGGGATACCTACCTTACATTGGCCACTAATTTTGTAGGCAAACAGCAATAGAATTTTAGTTCCTCTACTGGGGGAAATTATGGACTTTTTTTGTCCTGCTCCACACTTTTATCTGCCATCAGAATGTGGTGGGTGTTCTGTTTGCCGATTGACAATTAGTCTCACACTGCACATAACGGTGGATGAAACATATAATATGTTGTCATAGAGTACCCTGTGTGGCATAATTTTAAAGGCTTGATTAGATTTTGAAGTGCTTTTAGGGAACTTAGGTATACAGCAAAAGAACCATCCTGATTGTCCAGGCGAACCCGAGTAAGTGTAATAAGTCAAACAAATGTTCAGTGGGACTTATTCACCAACGTTTCTACTTGCTTTGAAAGTGTGCAAACTCAATTAGTAACTTGTATCATAATCAATGTTTTTGAAAAAGGGTACAGGAAACAATATTTGTATGATAATTGTTTTCACATCTTTAGTATAAGGACAAGATACATTCCCTTCTATATCCAAATTAGTGCAGACGACGCTGTGCACAGACAGTGAACAAATATATATACAAAAACATACAACCTTGGGATATGTTCAGTGTCTTGCTCTATGTAGGCATATTGTTCTAACAAATGTACAGGTTTGCCAGGTATCCCTATGTGCCAGCTGAGCTAGGGTCCTTAATCTATTTCTATGCGTCCATGTTGTGTTTTGGGCCATTTCATGTCACAGCCACTAGGTTTACCCACACAAGTGAAGTATCATTTTTATTGGAAGACTTTGGGAAATGCCAGTTGGATGGAGGTGTGTGGCTTCCCACAGATTCCAGAACTTTCCATCACAGAAATATGAGGAAAATGTGTTTTTTAGTCAAAGTTTGGGGTTTGCAAGGGATTCTGGGTAAAAAGATCTGTCAAGAACCATGAAAGAAGCACACCCTGGATACACTTAGGTGTCTAATTTAATAAAATGTACATGTTGAGGAGGTTTTCCTCTGTGCCTGCTGAGATCGGGACCAAAATCTACATCTGCCCACATTGGAAAAAAGGGTCAGTTTTCAGTGGCAAAATGTGATGCATCCATGTTGTGTTTTGGGCTATTTCCTGTCACAGGAATTAGGCCTACGCACACAAGTGAGGTATCATTGTTATCGGTAGATGTGGGGGAATGATGTGTGGATGAAAGTTTGTAGCTCCCACAGATTCCAAACCTTCAACCACAGAAAAATGAGGGAAATGTTTTTTAGTCAGAGTTGCAAGGGATTTGGGATAAAAATACCTGGTGAGAGCCATGCAAGTCAGCCTAACCTGGATACCCCTAGATGTCTAGTATTAAAAAGTTTACAGGTTGGCTAGGATTACCCAGGTGCCAGCTGAGGTAGATTCCAAAATCTAGAGCTACCCACATTGGAAAAAAAGTCAGTTTTCAGTGGAAAATTTTTATGCGCCCATGTTGCATTTTGGGCTGTTTTCTGTTGAGGGCACTAGGCACACATGAAGTACCATTTTTATTGTGAGACATGGGGGAATGCCGGGTGGAAGGAGGTTTGGTGGATCCTCGCAGATTTTTCACAAGAACTTTCTATCACAGAAATGTGATAAAAATGTATTTATTTGGTCAAAGTTTGACGTTTGCAAGGAATTATGGTTAAAAAATCCTGGTGAAAGCATCACAAGTCAGCCATACCTGGATACCCAAAGGTGTCTAGTTTTAAAAAAATTACAGGTTTGCTTTTTTTGCCTAGGTGTCGGCTGAGCTAGGGACCAAAATCTACAGCTATAAAAATAAATAAATAAATAAAAGAATCAGTTTTGAGTGGAAGAATGTGGTGCATCCATGTTATGTTTTGGGCCATTTACTGTCACAGGCATTCTGCCTACCCACACAAATGAAGTGACATTGTTATCGAGAGACTGGGGGAAATTCTGGGTGGAAGGAAGTATGTGGCTCACCACAGATTCCAGAACTTTCCATCAAAACAATATGAGGAAAAGGTGTTCTTTTTAGTCAAAGTTTGAGGTTTGCAGGGGATTCTGGGTAAAGAAAACCTGGTGAGAGTCACATAAGTCACCCCTCCCTGGTCACACCTAGATGTCTACTTTTAAAAAAGTGCTCAGGTTTGCTAGCTTTCTCTATGTGCTGGGTCAGCTAGGGTACAAAATCAGTGGAAAAACTTGAAGTATTCATGTTGTGTTTCCACCCACTTCCTCCACAGACACCAGGTCTACCCACACAGTGAGGCATCATTTTTATCGGAACACTTGTGGGAGATTGGAAGAGTAGAACATGTGTTATTGCCGATTGTATTTCACTGCATGAGTGCCTTTCAAATGAAAGCCAGTGTGTAAGAAAGAAGACACTTTGAAAAATACCCTCTAAATTATACTCTAGTACGGGTACCCACTGATTCAGAGATGTACAAATAACCACAGCTCCTAAACTCACTATTTTGTGCTCATTTCTGAAATGCGCAGCTTTCCTTGATTCCCGTTTTCACTTTACCTATTTAACTATATGAATTAGTTTATACTGGGGACTCAATGAAAAAACATATGGTGCAGCTCAGTTGTTGGCTTGGGGTACCTTGGTTTCTAGGAGAACCTACAAATCCCCTCAACCAGAAGGGTCTAGTGGATGAAATGGTATATAGCTTTTTTAAATTGGCCATTGTGAACAAAGATGACATATGAATATGTCAGAAGTGGCTGTTTTTTCCTGCTCATTTTCAATATGTCTTCATTTCAACAGTTAATTTCACTTGGAAAAACTTGTGGGATCTACACATATGATCCCTTGATGAATTTAGAATTGTGTCCACTTTTCAGAAATCCATAGCTTTCCTGGATCACCCATGGGTTTCATACTGGTTTCTACCACAAACTGAAAGTAGGTTGAGAGCACACAAAATGAGAAAAATGGGCTACCTCTTTAACAAAATGTGGAAAATGTAGTACAAAATTAGGCTTTTTTATTCAGCTCTCTATGTCCCTAAAAGCTAGGAAGATGTTGACTTTACTACAGCAATCTGTTCGTTGATGCCATTTTTAGGAGAAAAAAAAGAAACAGACACTTTTATCTGGAACACTTTTTTTTCTATTTCTCTCAAAAAACTCAGTTTTGTTTGCTATATTTTGGCTATTTTCTCGGTTCCCTCCTGGGGAATTCCCATACCCTGGCTAGCTATAGAATTACCAGGATGTAGGGGAAAAGGACAGAAATTTGACGTGGATACCTTAAGTGGAAAAAAAAAGTTATGGAGACCTAAGCATCAAATAATCCAAATAGCCAATAAAAGGCTCAACACTGGAGGGTACAGGACCTGCAGCTAAGGGATCAAAACAAAATTGCTTGAAATGCACATTGTTGCACTTCTCCACATCTTAGTTATGTTTTAAAAAGTGTTTCCGGTGCATGTATTTATTATGCAGTGTTGAAACAACAGGCCTCTGAAACAACCTTTCATACAACATGTAAAAGAGAATATGCAATCCTTTTGGTTCTCCAGCGTTCCTATTTATAAATGAAGTGACAGCAAGGGTCGTGCTTAATGTAAATCGTACGTACAGCATATTCGGAAATGGACTCTCACTTTTTTCTGATTCACTCACGTTGTCTAGTTTTTGTGCCTGACAGATAAACACTTATTCTGATTTGAGTAGTGTTAAAACCATCCTTGGGAGGTAGAACGCAGAATTCCACATGTAGAAATACGACCTGTAACTATTTAGAGGTAACTAGTAGCATATGTGCAGTTGTCTGTTTATTGTTTAAGGGTCATGCATTTACAAGTCACTTTGGTATTTTTATGAGCATGATAGGGCAGAATATAAAACCTAGGCGATAACACAAAAATGTTTGCTAGGAGCGGAAACACCCTGTCAGAAAACTGAAGCAGCTGCAACTATCAATCTACTATAAAAGCTAGGGCATACTGAAAGTGTTTCAATGGTTTTTGTGTACACTAATAATATCGATTATATGTCAACTTGTGGAAGACTTTTTCTTTAGTCTACAAAAACAGGTGTGTTCTAGGAGGACATCATGGGACATATGGGACATTATTTACCATGGTTGTGCCATATTTACATTACAGTTAGGACAATAGCGTCAACATTTTTGATACTATGGTGGTGCTTTGCTGCACTAGCATCAAAACTTTTGATGGTAGTACAGTAAAGCACAGGAAGGCCAATTGATTGAAATGGGAGCACGATAAGATCTCTGAATATCTTCAATACTTATACCACTGGCTGTGCGATAGCTCCCTGTGTCTCATCCTCTGCTATAATTGGCCACTGATGATTGGCATGGTACACTCCCCAAAATAAAATGCTAGGAACCTGGGCATCGTGTTCAACACTGAGCTTTGCTGAATGCTTCAGGTCAGTGAAGGAGCCAAAGTTCTGGATGACAAACTCAACTTTCTATGAAGCATATTCCTGCTACTGTGTTCAAGCCAGTAGAATTAGCAGAATCATTGATTATTTAGATAGTATGGGGCATGTTTACTAATCTTTCATGCAACAACGGGCCGCAAGCAAAGCTGCTGCACTGCGTTGGGTAAAAGGGAGAGAGCAGAAATGTGCTATATTTACAAATGCATGGGGTATTACTGCGCTCACCTTGCACTGTCACACTCTGTGCGGCCTAGCGCCAATGCAGGCACCCTGGCACAGTAGTCCAAAGGTGCCTGCATTGCAGATAGGATTGTTTTTCTGCAGAAACGGACACCTTCCTGCACAAAACAATCTTTAGAGGCATTTTCCTTTTCCATGTGGAAAAAGGAACTAACAAGTATAAATAAGTATATTTCTTCTCATTGTGCCTCGCTGGGAAAGGCAGAGCATTTTGACACATTCTGCATCAAAATCCATGTGTGGATGCATGTGAATGCCCATGCTCCACCAATGGAGCAGCTTCAATCTTGAAATGTAGTGTAACAGTGCAAGCAGCTGCATTGTTACATTTCTTTACAAAGCCATGCAAGGTGGTTCAAATCACCCTTTCAGTGACTTGTAAATATTACTGATGCCTTTGTATTATTGTCTTAGATCGCCTTGCACCTAGCAAGGACAATGCAAAGCCTTGATAACTCTGTGCCTATGCTTGTCAACCTCTTAGTTATAGTTCAACATGTCCCAAATCCATATGCTTTAGAGACAACAGCAAAAGGTGTTGTGGCTGTGTCTAAATCTCAAACACATGATGTAGGAAGCGGTCCTGGTGTGTGGTGGCTACCTGAGGTACTTACACCTTATACCAGCTCCAGGTCTCCCCTATTAGTGTAGTGTAGGCAGTGTCTAGAAGCCAAGCTCTCTAGAGGTAGTTCTGGATGAGCAGCCAAAGCTTATATAGGAGACAATGCAAAGCTCATGAAATACCGCTATAGTCACACAGCACTTACACACATGAAAGAAAACACTCAGTGTAACAAATATAAAGTACTTTATTTTAGTGACACAATTACCAAAAAATACTAGAGAGGCAACCCTCCAATAGAAGGTAAGTAAAACACCAGATATGTACACTAGTAATCAGTAATAGGCATAAGAATTGATAGAAAACAGTGCCAATGCAAATAGACAATAGTGACCCTAGGGGGAGTCCAAACCATGTACTAAAAAATAGAATGCAAATGCAGGACCACAACCTAGGTAAATGGAATGTGTAGAGGGGAGCTGGAGGTACTAGGCATCCCTAAAGGTAAGTACCACAGTGCCCCCTAGCCACTAGGAAGGACGGAGTAATTTATCTGGTTTTCCCCAAACCACCCAAAAGGATGGAAAAGAAGAAAATGAAACACCCAGACAAGACTGCAAGAAACCAGTAATGGACTCTTGAAGAGTAAAACCTGTGGAAGAAGAGGATAAATTCTAGAAGTCACAGAAGAATCCATAGGAAGCAGGAGCTACTACCCACCCAGCTGTGCTTGCAAGAGTTGGTCGACAGTAGGACGAAGATAGTCATGAATGCAGCCCTGGAGCAGGTGAAGAGTTCCTGGAGGATACAGTTGATGTCCCACGCCGGATGGATGATTACAGTCAGTCAGTGGCATGGAAGAGCCACCAACAATCTTTGGCAAAGGCAGAAGTAACGGTGAGGCAAAAGTGGAGCTGCTGGGGACCAGCAAGGTCCCGGACGACTCAACCCACAGAGGGAGCCCTAGAGGGACCCTCAGCAAGGTAGAGAGTCCACAGAAGAAGAGGCAGCCCCCACAAGAGACCCACTGGGTGAGGAACCAGCAGTTCCGGAGGATCCCATGCAGCACAACTGGAGAAGGGACCCATGTCACAGGAGAAGTACACAGAGTACTGGGGCTACATGGAGCCAGAGGATCCTTTGGAGGAGATGCTGACAAACCTTGGTAGCTGCAAGAGACAGAGTGCACGGGGGTACTGTCCTACGTGGGAAGGCAAAGACTTATCTCTACCAAGAGGACTACTCCGGACCACCACCCATGATGCAGGATCCATGCAGCTCAGGATGAGAGGAGATCCACTCAGCAAGTCGTTGTTGCAGCTGATGCCTGTAGATGCAGGGGAGTGAGTCCTTCACTCCAAGGGAGATTCCTTCTTCCTTCTCATGGAGACTGAAGACATGCCACCCTCAGAGGATGCACAGCTGGGGAAATGTTGCAGAAGCTGGAAGGAGTTGTAGAAACAATGTTGAAAGCAGAGTCTTCGTCGTGGATGCAGATTGTTGGTTCCTGGAGGGTCCAGTCGTGGTTCCAGTGGCTAGAAGTCAAAGTAGAGGTTTCAGAGGGGTCCTGCTAGAATCTTGCATGCTGAATCTGAGGACCCACCCAAGAGAGAGACCTTAAATAGCCCTGAAAGTTGGATTGGTCACTTCCTATCAGGAGGAGGCTCTGACATCACCTGCCTGACCTGGCCACTCAGATGCTCCCAGAGCCCCCTGCTAACCTTGGATTCAAGATGGCAGAACCTAGGGACTCCCTGGAGGAGCTCTGGGCACCATCCCTGGGGTGGTGATGGACAGGGGAGTAGTCACTCCCCTTTCTATTGTCCAGTTTCGCACCAAAGCAGGGACTGGAGGTCCCTGAACTGGCGTAGACTGGTTTATGCACAGAGGGCACTAAATGTGCCCTTCAAAGCATACCAGTGGCTTGGGGAGGCTATCCCCTCCAAGCCAAATAACACCTATTTCCAGAAGGAGAGGGTGTTTCCCCCCTCTCCTAAAGGAAATCCTTTGTTCCACCTTCCTGGACTTTAGCTGTTCAGCAGCAGGAGGGAAGAAACCTGTCTTAGGAGTGGCAGCATTTTGGGCAGCCCAGAAAACCCCAGAAGGCTAGTAGGAGCAATGCTGAGGGTCCTCTATGGAGCCCCCAGAGTGCATGAAATCATACTTCCAATACTGGCAACAGTATTGCAGTATGATTCTGACATGTTTGATACCAAGCATGCCTAGCGGTCAGAGTTACCATTATGTGGCTGGACATAGGTATTGACCTATGTCCAGTAAACGCATAAGATAGCATCCCTGCACTCACAAAGTCCAGGAAAATAGAACTGGAGTTCATGGGGGCACCTCTGCTAGTGCAGGGGTGGCCTCACACACAGGTACTTGCACCCCGCCCTCAGGGCTAGGAGGGCCTCCCATAGGGATGACTTACAGTGATGTGGTGCAGTGACCTGTGGTGAAAAAGGGCGCATACACCCTTTCACTCAGGTTGCTATGGCAGGCCTCCAGATACACTTTGCATGGGCTCCTATAGGTAGCATAATACATGCTGCAGCCCATGGGGATCCCCTGGTATCCCAATGCCCTGGGTACCATATAGTAGAGACTAACATGAGGGCACCAGTATGTGGGGTGTAAGTAACCAAGTTACCAAGTTAGAAGGGAGAGAGCATAATCACTGGGCTCCTGGTTAGCAGGATCACAGTGAACACATTCAAACACACTGACAACATGCAGAAAATGGGGGTAAGCATGCCAAGAAGGAGGGTACTTTCCTACAGATGTACACATAACTATTGACTTGAAAGCAACCTTTTCCTTACCAGTTGAACAAAGGGAAGTAATGAAAAGCGCTTTCCACAAAGATTTACTGTTCAAGGGTAGAAAATCCCTTCATCAAATGGCACTCAAGTACACTTCCGTATGATGTCTGTGCTCCTGCCAATCCCTCTTGACAAGCCCTTAGCATTCTAAAAGGAAGAACTGAAGTAAGACCCTCAGCATAGTGGAAATTAACACCTTGAAGCAACTCGGAATTGTCTTTACGTTTCAACCAAATGACACTTGTTTTATGAAGGACCTCAGACTTTTTCTGTTCAGTCAGTCCAGTCGGATGTGTTGTGGTTACGCTACACTACTTATGCAGGAATATTGACCTCACCACAAGTAGCCTATCAGACCCAACTGACAATCTCCTAAAAGTGACTGCTGGACACACTTCAAGATAAACATTATTTTAATGTACAAAAACTAACAGAACACTATTTTGTGTTTAAAGGATAACCTAACGCCATTCGAGAGCACCTCAGTCCAGCCTAGCAAGTACAGGGAACCAGTCAAGAAAGAATCTGCACCCACTTCTTACTATTAGCAACCATCACAATAAAGAAAAGTGAACCAACCATTGAAAACACTGAACACCAATATTCCATGTTATTTCCCAAACACGTTCTGTTGGACCTGGCTTTTTGACAGGGACATCCCCAAACTTTTTGCCTCCTTCCTCCTATTTTTTCTGACCTGTTGTTGTTGGCTGTTGACCTCTGAGCACTTTACCACTGCTAACCAGTGCTAAAGTGCATATGCTCTCTGTGTAAATTGTACTATTGATTGGTTTATCCCTGATTGAACTATTTAATCTACTTATAAGTCCCCAGTAATGTGCACTCCAGGTGCCTAGGGCCTATAGATTAAATGCTACTAGTGGACCTGCAGCACGGATTGTGCCATCCACTTAAGTAGCCCCTTTCCTTGTCTCAGGCCTACCATTGCTAGGCCTGTGTGGGCAGTTTCACTGCCACCTCGACTTGGCATTTAAAAGTACCTGCCAAGCATAGAGCTCCCCTTTTTCTACATATAAGTCACCCTTAATGTATGCCCTGGGTATCCCCTAGAGCAGGGTGCTGTGTAGGTAAAAGGCAGGACATGTACCTGTGTAGTTATATGTCCTGGTAGTGTAAAAAACCCTCAATTCGTTTTTGCACTGCTGTGAGACCTGCTCCCTTCATAGGCTAACATTGGGGCTGCCCTCATACACTGTTGAAGTGGCAGCTGCTGATCTGAAAGGAGCAGGGAGGTCATATTTAGTATGGCCAGAATGGTAATACAAAATCCTACTGACTGGTGAAGTCGGATTTAATATTACTATTCTAGAAATGCCACTTTTAGGAAGTGAGCATTTCTTTGCACCTAAATCCTTCTGTGCCTTACAATCCACGTCTGGCTAGGTTTAGTTGACAGCTCCTTGTGCATTCACTCAGACACACCCCAAACACAGGGTACTCAGCCTCACTTGCATACATCTGCATTTTGAATGGGTCTTCCTGGGCTGGGAGGGTGGAGGGCCTACCCTCACACAAAGGACTGCCACACCCCCTACTGGGACCCTGGCAGACAGGATTGAACTGAAAGGGGACCTGGTGCACTTCTTAGCCACTCTTTGAAGTCTCCCCCACTTCAAAGGCACATTTGGGTATAAAACAGGGCCTCTGCCCTACCTCATCAGACACTTGCTGGAGAAGAAACCTGAACCAGAAACTACATCCTGCCAAGAAGAACTGCCTGGCTGCTCAAAGGACTCACCTGTCTGCTTTCTCCAAAGGACTGCTGTCTTGCTGTTGCCCTGCTGCCTTGCTGAACTCTTGTCTGGCTGTGAAAGTGCTCTCCAAGGGCTTGGATAGAGCTTGCCTCCTGTTCCTTGAAGTCTCAGGACCAAAAAGACTTCTTCCTTTCACGTGGACGCTCCGTGCGCCGAAAATTTCGACGCACAGCTTGTTTCGTGGCGAGAAAAACGCCGCACACCGACGCTGATCAACGCGACGCCCTCGGGACGATCGAGACTTCGACGCACAACCTCGCAAGGACAAAGCCGCCCGACTTCCAAGGAGAAATCGACGCGACGCCTACCGTGAGTGCGAAACTTTGACGCACGGCCTCGCAAGGACAACGCCGCCCGACTTCCAAGGAGAAATCGACGCGACGCCTGCCGTGAGACCAAAATTTCGACGCACGGCCTCGCAAGGACAACGCCGCCCGACTTCCAAGGAGAAATCGACGCGACGCCTACCGTGGGATCGAAACTTCGACGCGCAGCCCCGCAGAACGACGCACAGCCGGAAAATAAGCAGGAGAATCCACGCACAGACCCGGGACATCTGGTAATCCTCGCGATCCACAAAAAGAGACTGTCTGCGCGCCGGAAAACGACGCCCGACTTCCCCGCGTGGAAAAGAACGACGCAAGTCTGTGTGTGCTGAGCGGAAATCGACGCACACACCCCTTTTTCCACGCATCTCTTCTCCTGTGGCCCTCTGAGGAGATTTCCCACCAGAAACCAGGTACTCTGTGCTTGAAAGACACTTTATTGCTTTTTAAAGACTTAAAGACACTTAATATCACTTTTCAGTGATATCTTTACAAATTCGTATTGCAACTTTGATCGTTTTGACCTACAATTACCCAGATAAATATTCTATATTTTTCTAAAACACTGTGTGGTGTATTTTTGTGGTGTTATACTATGGTGTTGTATGATTTATTGCACAAATGCTTTACACATTGCCTTCTAAGTTAAGCCTGACTGCTCGTGCCAAGCTACCAGAGGGTGAGCACAGGCTGATTTTGGATTGTGTGTGACTTACCCTGACTAGAGTGAGGGTTCTTGCTTGGACAGAGGGCAACCTAACTGCCAACCAAAAACCCCATTTCTAACATTGGTGATCAGCGGTGAGGATAGGACTTGTGTTTGTGCAGTGACATACAGTAGCTAAGTATTTCACTACCTACCCACAGTTGAAGGTCAACTTGATTTTTCATCTCTTTTGACTTTTGGTCTCTGATGTCCTCCTGGATATACTATTGATATTTTGGACTTTGGATTTTGGTTTTTGCTGGTAAGATCCTATCAGAATGGGATCGCTTACCTACTTATTCTTTTTGCCTACTGACCACCTCACTAAGGCTGACCTAAGGAAGCTTTGCAGAGAATGTGGCCTTCCTGTAGCAAAGAGATCTACTAAAGCAGAGATGCTACATGCCTACATAGTCTGGGAGGAAGACAGATGGGCAGAGAGAGAGGCAGCAAGAAACCAAATGACTAAGTACCCCTCAGAGGAGGAGGAGGACTACTCACATGAGGAGGAAGACGACTCAGATGAGGAAAGAGACCCAGTGAGAAAAGAATGGCTCATGGCTCAAGCACGGTGGATGGAAGAGCTAGATGAGTTTCTTGAAAGGGCTGAGGCGGCAAGTCTCTTAGCCCTGGAAGAAGAAAAGATTGCAGCTCAAGAGCTGAGCTGTAAAGAGCTGAAACTGGAGGCCGGAAGGGCTGAGTCCAGTTCAGATGGTGGCAGCAAAAATCTTGCATCTAGTAATGCTGAAGAAGGGCACAAGCCCAGAGATGTGGTGCCCAACTTGAAGAAGGGAGTTGACACACCCCGGGTGGTTCAAGGGTATGAGGTAGTTCCCGTTATGCACAGGGTCCCTGAGGAGGGTTGGGGAACTGGCAAAGGGAGTCATATTCCTACTGGGGGGAGGGACACTTTACTGACTCTAGCAGAGAGTGACAGAGAAAAGGGTTCCCCCCTGGTGGACGTCCTGGATATAGAGTGTAGAGACATCCCAGAAGAGTATGGGTTGAGTGTCAGGGACAGACAGAAACTGTCTCACCAGTCTCAAGAGGGTGATGTAGAGTGCTTTTCCAAGGCTGAGTTACTAGGTGGTTGGGTGAAGGGTACTGTGGTTAATACATGTGAAGGGCAGAGTGATGTAATTGCTGGAGAGCATATGTCTGGTCCTTATTTTCCAGAGCTACGCCAACACCAGGTGGAGTGTGAGTTCTCTGACCCCAGGGAACTTACAATGGAGGCAGACTTCTGGGTGAGTACCAGAGAGTCTGAAGAGGCATTTGGGGGTGCTCCTGAAGGGAGTGGTCTAGGTGGTTCCCAACCGAGTAAGGTGGGAAAGGATTGTAGTGTCCCAGGTAGGTCCCAGGTCCTGGAGGGTTCCATGAGGGAACACCAGGAGGGAAGCCTAGTCTGTACCGTAGGGCCACCTTTTGAGGGAAGTCCCGCAGTGTCAGAAGAACTTGGGGGGGTGACTGTAACCAGCATCCCACCAGTTCTGGTGTCTGGCAGTACCCCTCCTAGTGAGGGGGTGCAGAAGTCCAGACATAGGGTTGAGAGGGGGTGGCCGACCCCAGTGGAGGATCTTGAAAGTCAGGGGTCAGCTCTGAGAGCAGAGCCCCCCAGGAATGACCCAGGTGAAACCGTTTCTGGTTTGGGGGAAACCCAGACTCTGCCGGATGGGCAGAGGTCGGGAGACCTGCGCCAACCAGACTCTTGTGTGGCCCTTGGGGACGGCGTGTCCCTTGTGGGGGGTGAGAGTGCCCCCCAGGAAGTCCTGGCATGCCAGGCAAAGATTCAACCTCAGGGTGGTGACTCTGGGTTGGATAACCGGGTTCAGAGGTTAAACTTTGACCTGGTGGGGGGTAGATGTGCCCCCCAGAAAGTCCTGGAATGCCAGGCAATGGTTCAACCTCAGGGTGGTGACTCTGGGTTGGCTTACCAGGTGAAGAGGTCAAACTCTGACCGGGTGGGAGGTAGGTGTGCCTCCCAAGAAGTCCTGCTGTGCCAGGCAATTGTCCAACCTCAGGGTGTTGACCCTGGGTTGGATGGTCAGGTTCAGAGGTCAAACTCTGACCTGGTGGGGGGTAGGTGTGCCCCCCAGAAAGTCCTGGTATACCAGGCAATTGTTCAACCTCAGGGTGGTGACTCTGGGTTGGATATCCAGGTTCAGAGGTTAACCTCTGACCTGGTGGGGGGTAGGTGTGCCCCCCAGAAAGTCCTGGCGTGCCAGGCAATTGCCCAACCTCAGGGTGGTGACCCTGGGTTGGGGAACCAGGCTCAGAGGTTAAACTCTGACCTGGTGGGAGGTAGGTGTGCCTCCCAGGAAGTCCGGGTGCGCCAGGCAATTGTTCAACTTCAGGGTGGTGACTCTGAGTTGAATGGTCAGGTGCAGAGGTTAAACTTTGACCTGGTGGAGGGTCAGTGCGCCCTCCAGGAAGTCCTGGTGTGCCAGGCAATTGTTCAACTTCAGGGTGGTGACTCTGAGTTGAATGGTCAGGTGCAGAGGTTAAACTCTGACCTGGTGGAGGGTCAGTGTGCCCTCCAGGAAGTCCTGGCGTGCCAGGCAATTGTTCAACTTCAGGGTGGTGACTCTGAGTTGAATGGGCAGGTGCAGAGGTTAAACTCTGACCTGGTGGGGGGTAGGTGTGCCTCCCAGGAAGTCCTGGTTTGCCAGGCGGTGATCCAGTCTGAGGGTACAGACCCTGGGCTGGAAGACCAGGTTCAGGGTGTCCCCCCGGACCTGGAGGGAGGGGCTACTGATAACAGTGCCCCTACCATGTTGTCTTCTGAGGAGGCCACTCCTAGTTGGAGGGTGCTGGACCCCAGAAGGGAGGGCAGGGGGAGAGAAGCCTCACCCCGGGCCCTAGTCCAACCTGAAGGTACAGGCCCCAGGTTGGAGGGCCAGTGGCAGGTTAACAGCCCTGCACTGGTGGAGGAATGGTACAGGGTGACTTCTGTAAGCACCCTGACCATGTTGGACTCTGGGGGTACCGCTCCAGGAGGGAGGGTACAAAGCCCCAGAGGGGAGGACCAGGTTCAGGCTGTCATCCCTGACCTGGTGGAAGGGAGAGTGGTTAAAGGGTGCCCAGCACCTGGGGCTACCGCCCCCCACTCTCCACAGCCCCAGTGGTTGGAGAGCTTTGAGAGGCCTGGGGCCTGGCTCTCATCCCTGGCAGCTGTCAGTAATCACTGTGGCTTGCTGTCCGGGTGGACAGAGTTATCCCTGGGGAGGGGACAAGTGTCACACCCCAGGGGTAGAGTGGGCAACACCACTATGTTGGTCATGGGGGTACTATCCTGCTCCTGGGATACATCTGTGAGCAAAGTAAGGTTAGGTGCTGCACAGATGGGATCCGCAGGAAAGGAGAAAGGTTCCCCATGGATGGGCTTAGTGGGCCCTGAGAGTATGGACAGAGGGATCCAATGGGAGTCAGGAAGGCGAAGAACTGGAGCATGCCCCTGCTGTTGTGGGCCTGGGTCCTTGTTCTGTCGCCTCAAACAGGGAAGTACATCAGGATAGTGATTGTTCTCCCCTGGCTTTAGGCTGGTGGGGGGTCATGTTGGACCTGGCTTTTTGACAGGGACATCCCCAAACTTTTTGCCTCCTTCCTCCTATTTTTTCTGACCTGTTGTTGTTGGCTGTTGACCTCTGAGCACTTTACCACTGCTAACCAGTGCTAAAGTGCATATGCTCTCTGTGTAAATTGTACTATTGATTGGTTTATCCCTGATTGAACTATTTAATCTACTTATAAGTCCCCAGTAATGTGCACTCCAGGTGCCTAGGGCCTATAGATTAAATGCTACTAGTGGACCTGCAGCACGGATTGTGCCATCCACTTAAGTAGCCCCTTTCCTTGTCTCAGGCCTACCATTGCTAGGCCTGTGTGGGCAGTTTCACTGCCACCTCGACTTGGCATTTAAAAGTACCTGCCAAGCATAGAGCTCCCCTTTTTCTACATATAAGTCACCCTTAATGTATGCCCTGGGTATCCCCTAGAGCAGGGTGCTGTGTAGGTAAAAGGCAGGACATGTACCTGTGTAGTTATATGTCCCGGTAGTGTAAAAAACCCTCAATTCGTTTTTGCACTGCTGTGAGACCTGCTCCCTTCATAGGCTAACATTGGGGCTGCCCTCATACACTGTTGAAGTGGCAGCTGCTGATCTGAAAGGAGCAGGGAGGTCATATTTAGTATGGCCAGAATGGTAATACAAAATCCTACTGACTGGTGAAGTCGGATTTAATATTACTATTCTAGAAATGCCACTTTTAGGAAGTGAGCATTTCTTTGCACCTAAATCCTTCTGTGCCTTACAATCCACGTCTGGCTAGGTTTAGTTGACAGCTCCTTGTGCATTCACTCAGACACACCCCAAACACAGGGTACTCAGCCTCACTTGCATACATCTGCATTTTGAATGGGTCTTCCTGGGCTGGGAAGGTGGAGGGCCTACCCTCACACAAAGGACTGCCACACCCCCTACTGGGACCCTGGCAGACAGGATTGAACTGAAAGGGGACCTGGTGCACTTCTTAGCCACTCTTTGAAGTCTCCCCCACTTCAAAGGCACATTTGGGTATAAAACAGGGCCTCTGCCCTACCTCATCAGACACTTGCTGGAGAAGAAACCTGAACCAGAAACTACATCCTGCCAAGAAGAACTGCCTGGCTGCTCAAAGGACTCACCTGTCTGCTTTCTCCAAAGGACTGCTGTCTTGCTGTTGCCCTGCTGCCTTGCTGAACTCTTGTCTGGCTGTGAAAGTGCTCTCCAAGGGCTTGGATAGAGCTTGCCTCCTGTTCCTTGAAGTCTCAGGACCAAAAAGACTTCTTCCTTTCACGTGGACGCTCCGTGCGCCGAAAATTTCGACGCACAGCTTGTTTCGCGGCGAGAAAAACGCCGCACACCGACGCTGATCAACGCGACGCCCTCGGGACGATCGAGACTTCGACGCACAACCTCGCAAGGACAAAGCCGCCCGACTTCCAAGGAGAAATCGACGCGACGCCTACCGTGAGTGCGAAACTTTGACGCACGGCCTCGCAAGGACAACGCCGCCCGACTTCCAAGGAGAAATCGACGCGACGCCTGCCGTGAGACCAAAATTTCGACGCACGGCCTCGCAAGGACAACGCCGCCCGACTTCCAAGGAGAAATCGACGCGACGCCTACCGTGAGATCGAAACTTCGACGCGCAGCCCCGCAGAACGACGCGCAGCCGGAAAATAAGCAGGAGAATCCACGCACAGACCCGGGACATCTGGTAATCCTCGCGATCCACAAAAAGAGACTGTCTGCGCGCCGGAAAACGACGCCCGACTTCCCCGCGTGGAAAAGAACGACGCAAGTCTGTGTGTGCTGAGCGGAAATCGACGCACACACCCCTTTTTCCACGCATCTCTTCTCCTGTGGCCCTCTGAGGAGATTTCCCACCAGAAACCAGGTACTCTGTGCTTGAAAGACACTTTATTGCTTTTTAAAGACTTAAAGACACTTAATATCACTTTTCAGTGATATCTTTACAAATTCGTATTGCAACTTTGATCGTTTTGACCTACAATTACCCAGATAAATATTCTATATTTTTCTAAAACACTGTGTGGTGTATTTTTGTGGTGTTATACTATGGTGTTGTATGATTTATTGCACAAATGCTTTACACATTGCCTTCTAAGTTAAGCCTGACTGCTCGTGCCAAGCTACCGGAGGGTGAGCACAGGCTGATTTTGGATTGTGTGTGACTTACCCTGACTAGAGTGAGGGTTCTTGCTTGGACAGAGGGCAACCTAACTGCCAACCAAAAACCCCATTTCTAACACGTTCAAATTGTCATGCCATGTTTTCATTGAAGAATTACTAGCTTGGACTTGATGTGAATCCTGCCCTGAGATTGTAGTTGAGTAGCTAATTCCCGTCTAACAGTTTCTCCTTTTCCTGCTCAACATCGAATTTTCGTTTGGTGATTTTGCTTCTGCTATTTGTGCCTTAGTAATGTTGTGTCTTTAACAGTGACAGCTAATAGAAATGGTAACAATACTTGCATATCTCCCACTTCACACATAGCTAACACTAAGCAAAGACGTGTGTCACCAGAGAAAAGTGGGTGCTAACTACTGTACCATATAGGAAAATGTGTGACTCTTTTTCCAAGCTCATCCACTCAAATTCCCACATGATTTGTTGTTTGTATGTCAAACAGAGTTTACTGGGGTGTTAGACAATATTCGAGCATTAATCCTGTACAACCCCAAAATAAATCGCTACGCGATACGCAACGGACTCAGGTGATGCCATGCACATACAGCGATTATTAGCTAAATTGAAGACACAACTAAATGTACCAGTCACAATTCTCATTCTTGGATTTTGGAACAGTTTGCCATATTAAATTAGAAATATTAAATAAGAGCGAGTGCCATTTCCACGAGGCTCGTAAATCGTTAATTCGTATTTGTGTCAAGGTAAAAAGGATAAGAGCGGTGAAAAGAAGCTTTACGAAAGTATCACCACGAATGTATTTATTTCTTCATTCATATAAATAGTCCAATCATATACACTCTTTTTCTAGAACTGTGTACCTTTAACGATCTGTGAGCGTCTCTTGTGCATAAACACCCCAGAAAACGTAAACGTTCCTATTGTGTCTCTCTACTCTTTTATAGATTTATAATTAAGGATGTCTTGCGCTATTTAACTTGAGGCCTGTATTCTTTGGCATTTGAAGGGAATTGTTGTTACGCTTGCGGAGATCTCTCGATGGCCGTAATTAGCGTCTGCCAGCTTCTTGCTGAAAGATACATTTGTCAGTAGAACTGCATATGTAAAACAAATCAGAAAGGTAATTTAAAAACAAAGGTGAAAGGACAGACTGTCTCACTGAGGAAAACCTGCACGAAATTCTGGGCGTCGATTGCCCTGGTAGCGCGGCGAGAAAATAGCTCTACAGCCATTCATACCATGTTCAATGTACAGCTCTTAAAGAGCCTCCATTTTGTGCATGTGCTAAAGTGGCTGCCCTGGAGAGGAGAGCTGAGGAAGACACTCATTAAAAAGTGGCAGCCGCACATGTGGCCTTATTTTTACAGTCATTCACTTTGTTGATATAAAGTATTCCATTTGAGTCAAACATCATCTGCGTGAGTAGTTAAAGTGAAAACTGATCCGGCCTCGCATTGTGACTCAAATGCCTGTCCAATTAGCAGGATGATTAGCTGGCCTAATATCAACAGAGCCAGTCCTATGTCAACTTGACAGTTGCATCACCCCGCAAATGCAGAGTGACTCCTGCCTTTCACCAAAATGAGTGCTTTATGAATTAAATTATTTTAGTCTATCTGTAATGGTGGAAAAACCCGGGGAGCAATTTTGGGATGTGTTTATGTGGTTTTAGACGGGTAAAAATGTTTTCCAATTGCCTGGTCTCTAACAGAAGGCCATTTAAAGGGCAAGGGGTGTTTTATTTTACTGACTCGCCGCACGAGGCTCTTCCACAGACCCAACATTAGTTCTATTTAAAGGAGAATAAATGTTTGTGAGAGGCAGCAAAATACTTAGTTGACCACTTGGTGACCAGTGTTTGCTTGAAAGGCGTACCTGTTGTTCCCTGAATGAAAGTGGAAAGGTCATAGAGCGGCTGTCTAGTTGTGCTGGGATAGCTTTCTTACCCTTGAGAATAAACATTTGTTTGTACTGCGATAGATGAATAGCACAAGTCTACCGTACAAATCAGAGCCTGTGTCAGTCCTCAACATTCTTTATTACAGGTCACACAGGGAAACAGAATCTTTTCTCCAAAAGATGTTGTAACATAGATAGATAGGCAGGCATGAAACTATAATTACTAAACATAATTAGGCAGAAGAGACTGAAGTTGGAGTGTCATTAAGTGAGCGACGAATGAACCAATGACCACGTAGTATATCACACATGACAGCAAGATGGCTCAGTGAGCAAAACATTCTCTGCTGGCTTCTACCCTGATCTGCAAGCCACAAGTGAAAACCTCAGCAAGCTGTATATGCCTACAGACATCTGCTGTGATCTGCAGCTCTTGAATTGCAAGGCCAACCTCTACTTTGTATTTGCAATGTCAGTAGACTGAATGACCCTACACACATGGTAGGTACAGCACTTGGGCCAATATTTATGAAATGTTTGTGCCGCCTTAGCATCATTTCTTTTATGCTAAAGCAGTGCAAAAATAACTCCATATTTCAGTTTTGATGCTAGACCTGTTTAGCGTCACAATTTAGGAGTTAGCGCCATTTTAAGGGAGCGCCAAAACACCTTGCGTCTCATTGAGACAATGAGATGCAAAGGTAGACCTTCCCTTCCAAATAGATGACACTAGCCCTCTATCGCCATATTTACCTACTGACGCAAAAACAACGCTAACCAAGGCAGTGGACTTAAAAAATGGTGCTAGGTCTGATTAGCATCAAATTTCAATACCTAGACAGACCAGGCGTTAAAAAGAGCCCCACACACCACCACTCAAGTAAAACACATAGAAGGAGCTTAGGAAACCTCCAGGACAACATGGAAGTGGTACTGCTCCAGC
This sequence comes from Pleurodeles waltl, assembly GCF_031143425.1. Classification (NCBI taxonomy): domain Eukaryota; kingdom Metazoa; phylum Chordata; class Amphibia; order Caudata; family Salamandridae; genus Pleurodeles; species Pleurodeles waltl. Next base: position 1,008,096,621 of record NC_090446.1, on the reverse strand, counting down.
TTGACACATGCCGCAGATGTCAGCGAAGACAGCAGGTCCCTCCACCACCACTGCAGCAACCCCAAACACCACCACAGCAGCCACAAAAACAGTGCAGAAGGAGGGAGAGGATCTTCAGACAGTGCACAACCATCCTTGGACTGAAGGAACAAGATGTGATCCAGATGTACAGACTGAACCAGGCATCCATTGAACATCTGCTGCACCACATTGCGCCACCCATCACAGCAAGGGTACAAGTCCTTCTTGTTGTGGAGCCCAAGTGTGCAGCTGGTTAAGTCCTTCAGAGTGCAGTGTCCAGGTGCATGTCAAGGGTCCAGCATGACAGTCCTTCTTTTCCTGATGTGCTTCCTTGTAGGAATCTGGTAGGGATCTGAGGTTTGGGTGCAACTCTACCACTTTTATCCTTGCTCCTGGGTGAAAACAGGGGGGTCCTGGTTCTCCAATCAGATACAGGGTCCTTTCCCCTGTGATGAGCACTTCCTGGGTAGTGTGGTGAAAATCAATCCCAGGGAGCAACATTCTTTAAAAATCCATAAGGGTTGAAACTGATTTTTGGAGGTTACATCTGGCTGAGCCCACCCACTGGTGTGGCTAAAAATCCTTAACACACCCTTCTCCTGCCCTCTCCTAATCTAATCAAGAGGGCACCTAATTTTCTTGGGTTGCAGGATGTGAGGGACGTGATGGGTTGCTCCAAATGTCCTTCCCTGCCTTTGAGGACCAGTTTGGAAGCCCTCCTCACTTACTACTTTCCCATTTGCTGAGGCAGTTCCCCTCCCCCGGGCACATCCTTTGTGTTCAGCCCAGGCCACTTCACACCTCATCAAGGCAGCCTGGCCAGGCTGCCAGAGGCTGGCCAATCAGAGACAGGCACTACTGAGCTGAAGTTGGCAACTTTTTAGTTAGAGTTTAAAACTCTTTACCTGAACTAGTTATATTAAATCCAACAATGCTAATTTGTGCGATTTATTATAACAATTAATTTGATACCAAACTTGAGGTATCAGTCACTTAAGGGGACTTTGTTAATTAAAATAAAGTCTCCCCATTTTAGCCTACAGAGGCCATTCACTACAGTAAGGAAAAAAAGAATCTGGCTATTTTACCTCACCGCGGCTTATAAAACTATTTTTATAAGGTCCCTGCTTATAGTTACATGGCACCCAACCCTAGGGACACATAAGGCACACCTTAAGGGTGACTTATATGTAAAAATAAGGTAGGACAAGATGGCCACAGCACACAGAATGTATAGTCCAACAGTATGGCAGGGATAAGTATCCCTGATGGTATGTTGTTGGTCGGAGGAAGTGAGAGGTTGAATAAAGTCTCAAGTCTTGTTTGTAGATGGTGTCTTTATTTGTAGGCTGTACAAAGGCTGTATTTGTAGGCTGTATCTCAATGATGGCACAATGATCTATAGCACCTACAAATAAAGACACCATCTACAAACAGGACTTGAGACTTTATTCAACCTCTCATATGTGCTAATCCAGCATTTGGTGTGAGTCAGACTGAAGTGTCGAATGCTATGAAAGATGGTTTTGCCTGACCAATGTTATGATATAATTGGAGAATAGATGAGACATCATGTATGTTGGAATGTGGTGCAATGAAAATGGCTTGCTTATAGTTCAATAGGCAACGTGTGTTGGCATTGAATTGTGTGAAATAGGAATTGTAATGGCTGGCCACTTATTTATTGCTGTCTACCATGATAGGTCTCAGGGCAGCTGTTTATGTACATAGCATGCCTGTTGACAAGCATTGTCACACATAGCTTACACTCACTGACAAAACAGCACAGATGTGGGTTATACCTGCAGAGGTCTCTAGGGGGCTTATGTAGGAGACACATACACCACAAGTGCCTCAGTACCCTTCAGATATTATGAGTCTGTAGTACTGCAAGAAACCATATTGTGCTGCACAACAGTCAATACTATACACAATTGGTAGACAACTAAGCTCCAGATGGTTGTGGGAAAAGTCTATGATTCTTCCCATGCCAGATCTCAGCAGTTTTCACAACATGGTCCTGCCACTGTGATATTTCTAAGTGATGTGATGTGAATGCTTGGTGTGTATTTGGTACTTTGATGATGTCTGACATGCATGTGCAAATGATGCACAATGTTTCAGGATACTGTTGCAGCACCCAGTGCAGTGCCAAACTCACTGTGGGCCTGAGGGCACCCATACAGCCACCATGTGTGTGCTGTTTAACACACGGAGCACTACATAGCACAGGGTAGGGGGTTTCAGTTCTGTAATGTGTTGCCAACTCTGATGTGCATCTCAGGCTTTGGCCAAACTTCCTGGAAACATTGCATCAGTTGTACATGTGGGCACATCATGGGCAATGGCGTGCCTCCTTATAACATATGCTCAGGCCAAGTCTCACACCAGGACACATTAATGTTGATTTACCAAACCTTAGAATAGCAGTTGGGAAGTTATCAAACCCCATATCATATGGCCCACACCTTGCCTCCAGGATGACTGTGCAAGCCTTGATGTTTCACCAGAGGTGTTGAGGTGATGGATTGTCTGCATATCCACCTTTATGCACAAGGACCAAAGAAATCCAGACTTGTAGGGGCACGCAATCCTCACAAGTTAGATGACACAAATGTTGATCATGAACAATTTTGTCCAGTCAACTCTGGGCCCTGTTGGTTAACAATGAATTGCCGTCATCCCAGTGACATGTACATGATACTGTTGATGGCTGGTTGGAAAAAGTCATAAATGAGGAGTAATTGTTGAGAAATGTTTGTTGGACTGTTTGTGTTATCTGCAGTTGCAGCGTACATTATATGCCTGTACAACCTCCACCCAATGCAGATACTGATGCTTGCTTCTCCTCACATTTCAGCTGCCAACATGACACCAGAAAAAAGGAGACCTTTCAACAAAAGGACAGAATGCCACCGCCACATAATGGAAGTTGAGACCAATACCGCCAAATGGGAAGGAGGTTCAGAAGTGAGAAAGCATCAGGGGAATGGCATGCATTTGACCATGGTGGACCTCCACTGCAGCCACACAAGGACACTGGAGCAAAGTCATCAGGGGTGCATGGGGCCACAGCTGGACCAAGGCCCTCCACATCAGCTGCAGTAGTCTTCACCCAGCCACCAGTTCAGCCAACTGCAGCAGTTGTCGCGAGCCAGTTTGAAGAGGACAGGAGAAGGGACATTGGCAAGATTTTACCCAGAATTAACAAATTGGAGGAGGAATCAACAGAGAAGCAGAGGATGTTGTGAAACATCAAGAAGATTAAGAAAAGCAGGAAGTGAACTTTTTTGTGTTGTACAACCTCCCAGTTCCTTCCCCTCCCTTTTACTGTTTTACATAGTTTATATTGGGTTTTAGATGTGTAGTGTTAGGCTAGTGTAGGGTAGGCATAGGGTAGGTTAAGTATAGTTAGGGGTGGGTTTTTCTACATTATTTTCTTGTTGGGGGTTGGGTAGGGGGTCATGTTGAGGTATTTGTGTATAATAAAATATATACAAATAATACAAAAAATACAAAAAAATGTATATATTTGTTTAGGCCATAAGTTAGGTTAGTACATGTGTATTCATAGTTTACGTTGTCCTATTTGTATCTTGTCTCTTAAGAGGGGTGGGGGGGCAATGTTTAGAGTGTGGTGTTACATGTGTAAGATACGTTTAGAATAGGTTAGATAGGTGTAGTTGTTAATTAAGTATAGTTAGCATAGGTTAGTTTAGCATAGGGTAGGTTTTAGTTATTCTTTTGGTGTATGTTTTTAAATAAATCCTGTTTGTCTTAGCCCAGTGGTTTCCAACCTGTGGTCTGGGGACCCCTCAAGGTCCGCAAAACCTCCTCTGGAGGTCTGTGACTGCTCAGAAAATTAAATAATATTAACAGTTTAGGTCCCCAGGTTTCAGTAATGACTCATTGGAGGGTCATAGGATTCCAATAATGATTCAGTGGGGGTCCCCGGGTTCCAGTAATGATAAAGTCTGGGTCCACAGAAGTCAAAAGTTTGGAAACCACTGTCTTAGGCTAATAATTTTGTAATTTGATTGAGTGTCTGGGGCTTCGCATGAGTGCACTGGCCAAAATGGGGGAATGGCCCAGGGTATGCTTACTGTCTTCATTTCCCAGGTTTCCCATGTGCATCTCCTATGACCAAGGAGCTATCAGAATGGCTGCTGCATATTGCCTTTTACTGCATACATTTGCCATCCACTGTTGCAGCCATTCACAATGTGTATGTATTCTTTATCTTGCACAGGTAAATATGGTACTTCACCTGTCATTGGTGGTGTCCTGCAATTTCATTGTTGGCAAGTGTGGTACATCCGACAACAGGCAAATTTGGAACTGTATCCTGCAACACTGTTAGATGGCCATCACTGATAAGGTTAGTTTTTCCTGTTCCACACAAATAAGTTGTACTGGTACTCCAATCTGTGTACATTACCATTGATTGGGTTTAGAGCCATACATGCAGTATGTCTACTTCAAAGGGTATGGGTTCAAAATGATTTATTATACACAGTAAGTTGGTTGTAGCTAACAGCACCATTATTCAGCTTTCTCTTGTTCGGATCCTAGTGTGTGGCTTAGCGTCTGACAGTCGTGCACTCATGTACTGATATTCTGTACATATTGACATGGATTGATGCAATGCTATCTTTTAGCTGAGTAAACATAAAAAGGCTATATGTGTAAAAGGTGTTTATTTACAGGTTCAATTGTAATTGTGATTTCTATAAAATGTCTATTTCACAGAGCCTATGAGTGAATGTTTGCCATATGTAGCACAATCGAAGTCCAGGGTTGATGGACATGTTATGAGACATAGTTAGGGGTAGTGCGCATTAGTGAGGAGTGTATAGAATTGCCAATTGGTATGGAAAAGACAATGATAGTACATAGCAGACAATTCAGCAGTGGTTAGGTGAAGAGAGCACATTCCCTACCGTCACAACACTGGCATGATCTTAAGCCCAGAACGAAGGAGAAACTGTCCATGTGGCACAGACTGGTGCTACCGGGTGCTTTTCCTTGTGAATGTTATTCCTTCCACATTTTCATCCTCTGATGTGTGTGGTGCCATGACTGATGCGATTATAGAAGTAGAGGGGGGCACACACACTTCAGGGGATAGAGATGTGGAGTCAAAGGTTCCGGCAGCTGCCATATGTTGCAACATGGAACTGCTGATTTTTCAACATCACAGTGGTAGGCAGCCATGTTTTTCCTGAGGCAGGCCACTTCCTGCTATAAAGAAATCCAGGGTATTCTGCGTGTTGCTGACAGTTTGGGAGGGCATTTGTTGTAGCCTCTGCTTAATGACAGCAGCTATGTCCACCAGAGACTGCTGGAGTCCACGTAGCAGGGAATGTGTGCCTCTGCTGGCAGCTAAGTTGTCCTTATTTGGACTGAGGCATGTCCACACATCCTCTAGGCTGCTTGCTATGGTCCCCATCCCCACCCAAACCTGCTTTTGCAGCTCCCGCTGGACTGGCTGGTGGCATGTGTTGGTGGCCGGGTGGTTCATGTGGAGACCCCGCAACACTGTGGTGGTCATTCTGACCCTGGCGGTCTTTGACCGCCAGGGCGGAGGACCGCGGGAGCACCGCCGACAGGCCGGCGGTGCTCCAATGGGGATTCCGACCGCGGCGGTAAAGCCGCGGTCGGACCGGCACCACTGGCGGGGTCCCGCCAGTGTACCGCGGCCCCATTGAATCCTCCGCGGCGGCGCAGCTTGCTGCACCGCCGCGGGGATTCCGACCCCCCCTACCGCCATCCAGATCCCGGCGGTCGGACCGCCGAGATCCGGATGGCGGTAGGGGGGGTCGCGGGGCCCCTTGGGGCCCCTGCAGTGCCCATGCCACTGGCATGGGCATTGCAGGGGCCCCCGTAAGAGGGCCCCTACATGTATTTCACTGTCTGCTGCGCAGACAGTGAAATACGCGACGGGTGCAACTGCACCCGTCGCACAGCTTCCACTCCGCCGGCTCGATTCCGAGCCGGCTTCATCGTGGAAGCCTCTTTCCCGCTGGGCTGGCTGGCGGTCTGAAGGCGACCGCCCGCCAGCCCAGCGGGAAAGTCAGAATTACCGCCGCGGTCTTTCGACCGCGGAACGGTAACCTGACGGCGGGACTTTGGCGGGCGGCCTCCGCCGCCCGCCAAGGTCAGAATGAGGGCCTGTGTGTCCTCCCTGCGACTGGAGGTGGTATATGGAGTGATCCTAGGATATCCTGGAGATTCTGTTCATTGAGGGCTGGCAGCTGGTCATCCATGTCATCAGAAAAATCCAGGACAGCCAGATTGGCAGAAGGTAAGCCATCAACCTCTGCAATGAGATACTGTAAAATCAATGTTCGATTGCATTGCCTGTTGAAATGGGACATTGTGTATTTGCCACTGGAGGCTCAGTGACATGTCACTGACCCAAGGTTGTGGTTTTACTTATGTGTAGCATTGTGCATCACACATGGGTCAAGCTCGCTAGTAACAGAAAATGATGGAGCGCAATGCTGAGCTAAAAGTGGCAGTGAGGAACCAGGAAAGATAGAATCCCCACCTGGGGTCTCCTTCCCAGCGGTGGAGGGACACCCTAGTCCTCAGGGTCAGTTTAGCAGAGTGTACACAAATCAAGCGGAGTCACCAACTGGAGGAATAAAGAGAAGTTTATTACATGGATTATAGCTCGAGCTAATACAGAGTCCCAGGACAGTCAAGTGACTATCCTACGGAGGCTGCCCCTTCACTCTGGGGCACCCAACCTTATATACACACAAAACTGCTTAGTCAGAGGACAACTCCACCCCTAGCGTATTCAAGGTCCTCTGCGGCCTTCAGAATATTTCAGGTATACACGTGTGGTGGGAGAAAGTACAGATGCAGCTGGCAGGAGGTGGCAACGACCTGTACAAACCTGTTCTGGCAGTTACTGATTAAGCACGACAATTCTCGGAACTGTAATTGGAAAAAGTAAATGGCAGCGATAAGCAGATTGCAGCCCAAGGCTGCGGGCACAAGGTCAATCATCAAAGTTCAGGAGGTTTGTCGAGCACATAGCAACATAATAAAGATAAACAGATGCCTAGCAGCTATGGTGTATGATTAAGTTTATGTACATTTTCTCAATCCCTCCTTTTGCCATTGTGAGGCAAGTTTGAACGTCATTCAGTGTCTATGTTAATGGACATAAGGTCTTTTATCTCCTGCTCAAGGGACAGCATAGCCGTGTGTTGAGGAGGGCGAACAGGCCAGGGGACAAGGAATGTCATACAGCAACCGCACAAAGCAGGTAGGCACTGTACACAAAGACAACAGGTGAGGAATACAGCAGCGAGCACAAAAAGGAATATTAGTATCTTCCAGCCCCATTGGGAAATCAAGTCCCAAAACCAGTCGGTCAAGGACCATGTTCCTTCGTCTTGGTGTATTGTGGAAGCTATCGTATGCAACCTTTGAATAGCTTTATACACTGTAGGGGCATTGTCCAGTATATAAACGCAGCAGCTCGATCCGATCAAAGTACAAACTCCACCACGGTCCGCCAAGATTATGTCAAGAACCATTCTGTTTTGAAGAGTAACAAGGCGGTCAGCAGCGAGCTCTGCAGTGATGTTACTCAGAGCTCCTGCTGTTTCATTTATTGTTGCTTCCACGACTCGTGTGAGATGTCTGATATCCCTACTGTTCATCATAGGGCCCCAAAATGGAAGGACTCCTTTAAAATAGTCCAATGCTTCTTTTGCTGAGGTATCTTCTGCAGATATTACCCCTCTCCGAGTCCTGTGGTGTTGAGGGCCAGCTGTGTAAGTTGGTGGTAGTAACCAAACAATGTAACACGTGCGGTCCAGGTGGGTACCAAGGAGGTGTAGGCATTATTACCACAAACAAAATACGAGTTTCGTGATGGTATCATGGTAGGACAAATAGTTCCATTCAATATTACTGTACCATTACAGTTACTGGCACCTACACTTCTATTACCACTTTTCTGAAAACAAAGTGGAGCCTTGACCTGTGTTACAAAAAATCTTCGGCCAATCTGGGGTGTGGTATTAAAGGATAAAAAATATATGTCAGTAGACCTATTTCGTCGGTCAGCATATTCTGACTTTTCTTCCTTTGTTCCATAAACTCTCGTTCCAGTGGGCCAGCATAACCGGTATAGGTGGGTGACCAATAGTCCGGAATTAGTAGCATCCATTGAGGTAGCCCAAATGGCTGATAGTTCATACCAGGTGCTGCAGGTGCCATAAAAAAAAAAAAGGGAATGAAATATATGGCAACCTTCTTTGCACGGAACTCGGTAGTAAGCCACATATCCAACAATTTGTTCTATTTACAGCCAGCTGATGTTGATGTAACATAGATATGAAGGTATTGTTTTCATATTCCTTACGTCGTCCTTCCTCATCGGGTGGTAAGAAAACATGGCTGTGTTCTGAAGGAGGTGGCGTAGTTGGTGAGACCTCTGAATCAGAATCATGTATTACCCACCCAATGCAGGACAGAAGTACCAAAAATAGTATTGTTATGGTGAGACAAGCGATACGTGGGCCTAATAGTCTTTTTGAATTACTTATTTTCTTCTTTTTCCTCTTGTCTTCTTGTATAACACCCATTTCTCTTTATTGCTTGTCCCACTAGCAGTTCAGTCCGACCTAAGTGCTGCCCATGACTGGGTGTTGCTTCACTGTGGGGTGATTCCGGCAGTCCTATTGACACACTCTGGTCCGCCCGACAGACAAAATCACGGCCCTGCAGCTATCATCAGACTTAGTACAGGAGACAAGCAATCAGTTCATTGTTCATTTTCTTATTTTCGTGGGCGGAAATCGTATCTTGTGGACTGTGGTATGGTATGGTATGGTCAGGAAACAATTGTTCAGTGTGACCAAAATCTGAGGGAACCTCCTGCAGCACACTGTCATTCTGTTTTTTATCACTCTGCGTAGTGTTGCTGAAATGGTCCTCAGTCGTCGGGTGGTCACCACTTTTTATTTCATCAGAGGGTACGTGTAGGGGTACTTTCTTACAGTGGGATGCATATCTCCAATTCGTAGCTCCCTCGACTTTAACTGCTGTTCGAGTAGCAAGAAGGACCTGTCGCGGACCTTTCCATCGAGGTTCGAGACTCTTTTTCCGCTGGAAATTCTTTGTGAGAACCCAGTCGCCAGGTAGTATCTTGTGACCTGGATCAGTGGATACAGATGGGAGTGCTTCACGCACCTGTTGGTGAATAGAACGCAAAGAATTAGTGAGTTCATTTAAATAATCCATTAAAACAGGATGTTCCAGTTCTGAGTACTTGTGAGGTCGAGGGACCCCCCAGACATTTGCTGGCCTTCCCATCACTATCTCATGGGGTGAAAACCCTGATCTAGAGTGAGGCGTCATCCTGACCGACATTAAAGCCAGGGGCAACGCGTCCGGCCACCGTATACCGTGTTCTGTGCATATCTTTGACATCTTCAATTTAAGTGTGCCATTATATTTTTCAACTAGTCCTGCTGACTGGGGGTGGTTAGCTGCATGAAACTTCTGGCGGAGGCCCAACCCTTCACACACCCTTTTCATCACCTGCCCTACAAAATGACTCCAATTATCTGACCAGACACACCTTGGGACCCCAAACCGTGGGAAGAATTCCTTCAGAAGTACCATTGCGGTAGTAAGGGCAGTATTATCTTTAGTAGGGTAAGCTTCTACCCACTTACTAAACATACAGACCACAACTAGGACATATTTCAAGTTGTTACACCTTTCCATCTCAATATAATCCATTTGTAGTACTTCAAAGGGATACGTTGGTGGGGAAAAATGCCCAGCGGGGACTGAGGCACCCTTCCCTATGTTATGTTGTAAACAAATCATGCAGGATTGAACCAGTTGGTCAGCTACTCTTCTGATAATTTTATTAGACCAAACCGGATCAAGCAAATCACAAATACTTTTTGCACTAACGTGTGCAGGACCATGGGCCATAGTCACTACTGGCAGAACGAATGCATCGGGTAACATCCATCTTTCCCTCTGTGACAGATCTGTCCAGCACAGCGTATTTTCATCTAACTTGGCCTTCCCTTCTTCCCATTCCTTTTTCTCCTGTTCAGTTGCCTCATCCTGTATCTTCCTGACACTCTCTACCGTGTTTCCAAATATTTCTTGGGGACGAACCTTCTCTGTACTATATACCACATACATGTGTCCTGTCTTTGCATACGCTGTATCTTTTGCTGTCTGATCGGCTAGCGCGTTGCCCCGTTCAGTTTCATCTGTCACCTTTTTGTGTGCACTACACTTCATTATAGCCATTGTTTTGGGCAATGCCAGGGCAGAAAGTAAGTTAGTTATAAGGGTCCCATGTTGAATACGTGTCCCATGTGAGGTGAGAAATCCTTGTTCTGCCCACAAGCGACCAAAATTGTGTGCTACGCCAAATGCATACTGACTGTCCGTGTAAACATTCACATTAAGGGGGTCATTCCGACCGGGGACCACGGAAGCACCGCCAACAGGCTGGCAGTACTTTCAGGGCCATTCTGACCGCGGCGGTAAAGCCGCGGTCAGAAAAGCGGAACCAGCGGTTTCCCGCCGGTTTTCCCCTGGCCCAGGGAAAGCCATGGGGATTCCGACCTCCTTCCCACCAGCCTGTTTCTGGCGGTTTACACCGCCAGAAACAGGATGGCGGGAATGGGTGTCGTGGGGCCCTTGGGGGCCCCTGCACTGCCCATGCCACTGGCATGGGCAGTGCAGGGGCCCCCTAACAGGGCCCCATTAAGATTTTCACTGTCTGCTTTGCAGACAGTGAAAATCGCGACGGGTGTTACTGAACCCGTCGCACCCCTGCAACACCGCCGGCTCCATTCGGAGCCGGCTTCTATGTTGCAGGGGCTTTCCCGTTGGGACGGTGGGCGCCCTTTTGGCGGTCGCCCGCCGGCCCAGCGGGAAAGCCAGAATGGCATCCGCGGTCTTCTGACCGCGGAGCGGCCATTTGGCGGTGACCGCATGGCGGGCGGCAACCGCCGCCCGCCGCGGTCAGAATGACCGCCTAAGTCCTTTACTTAACTCACAGGCTCGTGTTAGAGCTATTAATTCTGCGGCCTGAGCAGAGTTATGTGGTATTCTAGCTGTTTCAACTACAGTGGTAGCTGTTGTAACTGCATAGGCTGCAGAGGTAGTGCCATCGGGTAGCTTGATGCATGAGCCATCCACGTATAATATGCCATCAGGGTCTTTCAGTGGAGTGTCCTGTAAGTCCACTCTCCCTTTTGTTTCATCCTCCGTCCGGAGAATGCAGTCATGTATGTCATCATAAGAATCTTCAGTTTTTTTAGTAATTGGCAATAAAGTGGCAGGATTGAGCGTGTTGCACCTTTTAATGTTATATGACTAGCTAAAAGTGTCAGTTCATAAGTAGTTACTCGTGCATTAGTAAGATGCTGTGTTTTTGTTTTGTTTAATAGTGTGTCAACAGTGTGTGGGACCAACAGGGTGAGGGGTGAATCCATTGCTATCCCGGCCGACTGGCGCACTGCGACCGCTGCAGCGGCTACTGCCCGTAGACAGCTCAGGAGTGCACGGGCCACTGGATCCAGTAGGGCCGAAAAATAAGCACAGGGGCGTTGTTTGCCGCCATGCTCTTCGGTTAACACTGATAGTGAACATCCATTTCTCTCGCTCACATATAACTGAAAATCTTTACGATAATCAGGGGTACCCAGTACAGGTGCAGTGCAGAGTGTATTTTTCAATTAATCAAAACCAGACTGAAAATCATCATTCCATTCAATTTTTTCAGGACAATCTTTGTAGGTGAGATGCAAAAACGGTTTTATCAAAAGAGAATAATTAGGAATCCATTGACAACAGAAGGAGATAATACCTATAAAGGCCCTAACCTCTCTCTGTGTCCTTGGAACCGGTATGTCTCGTATAGCTTGTATTCTCTCAGCCGTCAACGTACGTCCCTCCTTAGACAGGAGGTGTCCTAGGTATATAACCTCCTGTCTACAATATTGCAATTTGGAGAGGGAGACCTTATGGTGATGGTGTGCAAGATGTTTCAATAAGGCTACAGTATCTGTTTTACAATTTTGTTCTGAAGTGGATGCTATTAAAAGGTCATCCACATATTGAACCAGCGTCGAGGAGCAAGGAAAAACAAGGGTATCTAATTGACCCTTGAGGGCCTGGCTAAAAATACTAGGCGATTCAGTATAGCCTTTTGGAGCGCAACAGAACCGGACACTGCGACCACCCAGTGAAAACCCAAAGATGTGTCTGCTATCTGGATAAATGGGAATGCAAAAGAATGCATTTTTAAGATCGATAACAGAGAACCAAGTAGCGGAGGCAGGTATCATTGTTAATAATGTCGGAATGTCAGGAACAACAGGGAACTGGGGTATTACAATCTTATTGACCGCCCGTAAATCAATAACAAATCGGAGTCCTGGAGAAGCAGTGCCATCAGATAATTTTTTATGAACAGGAAGGACAGGACAGTTACAATCAGTAACACGCGTTTCTTCAATGACACCCAAATCAATCAACTGGGTCACAATATTTTTGAGTTGTTGTTCAATGTGTTGGGATAATTTGTATTGGGGAAGACAAGGTAATTTGGCATTGGCTTTCAAGCGTATGACATACGGTGGTATGTCCAGACATCCAACATCGTCCTTATGTGTGGCCCATAAAATGTCTGGCAAATCTCGAAGTTCGGGTGGAAGTGGTTTTGACAAAAATTGTGACAGGGAAATATTTGGACCTAAAGTGACATGAACTCCATCCGGAGAGCAATAAATGGTGGCGTACAATTTCTTTAATAGGTCCAAACCCAATAAATTCTCACTACAGGCCGAAGTAAGAATGAGAGGGGAGCTAATGGTGTAAGGACCTATAGCAACATGCAGCGGCTGGGAGACGGGGTTAGCCACCGGTACACCAGAAAAACCCATAGAGACGTTAATATTGCCAGGCAGAGGGACCCCTTGGACCTCTTTCTGTTTAACAGAACTTTTGGTGGCCCCAGTATCTACCAAAAAATCATGTGGAGTACCGTCTAATTGTACCTCAACGTGAGGGCCATTCTGCCTAACAGGAATAGAAACTGGTCCCAACCCCCTCTGTCAAAGGCTGTCCTAGTCAAAGGAGGACCCCTGACCTTCATACGCATCATAGTCATCATTAAAATATTGACGCTGGGATGAAGCATCAAAATAATTCGGGCGGGGCGTACTAGGGACCGTGAAGGGGCCTGCTGGCGGGGTCTGTCTGCATGACCAGACCTACCGCGTGGTCTGTTGTCCTGTTGCTGTGGGGGCATGGGGCGGCCTGTGGAGTTGTCCTTATTGGGGCAGTCATTCTTCCAGTGGCACTCCTGCTTGCAATAGGCGCACTGATTGTAGGAGAGGGAAGAACGGGGAGGGCGTTGGGACTGCCTTCTGTCATTGGAAGGTCCTTGTGACCTTGATCTGGACTGCTGTTGACGGGGCTGAGGGTAGGCCTGCTAAAATAACACCTTCATTTTCAAATCCTTTGTTTTTTTCTCGTTCTTTTCTGGTTCTTCTATCTCCCTGTTCTCATAATACTGGGCCATTGTCAGTATTCCAGTGGCAGTAGAGACTGGCCACGTACTTTCACACAATTTCAATTTTCCCTTTATGTCTGGTAATAAATTGTCCACGAATTTGTCAACAAAGAGTCTTATCCCCCCTTCAGTAGTCATGTCTTGGCCGCTGTAATCAGAAAAGACACCCTCAAACCTTGTATAAAAATCCGAAACACCCTCGTCCTTTTTCTGTTTACAATTTATCCCAATTTATCCTGTGTGGTGCAAGTATGGTCTTCATTAAATCCAAAATACGCAGTGGGAGAGCCAATATAAGTGGGTCTGGTTTCGCTCCCCCAACCCTATCCCTTTCTGCTGCTTGCAATTGGTCCCACGTGCCCCCTAGTTCAGCATGGTTGTGCCTCTGTACTTTTGACCATACTTCCTGCGGGACTACTGCTGCCATTAACATGTCAATATCGGACAACGTCATAGTACAGGATTCAAGAATTTGTTGCAGTTCTTTATAATATCCTGCAGGATTCTTACGGGGGTCAGGTAAGGCGGCTTTTAGGGTATATGTTTCAAATCTTTTCAATGGGGTGTGTACCCACATTTGTTGAAAATGCCCTGCGGTAATAACTTGACCAGCGTTATCCATCACCGGCTCTCGCCAAACCGGCGGAACCTCTCTCATGGGAAACGTGGATGCCCTTATAGAAGGGCTACATGCCCACAGGCGGTCCCTATATACGAGAAGAGTAACAACATAATCGTGTAGACCAGAACCAAACGGCAGTCCAGTAGAGGTGCGTTTTTGGAGGTCAACCAGTCCCGCGGGAGCTGAGGAACCATCATCCTCATATTCTTGTATTATAATGTTGCACATAAGGGTAGCTGCATGTAACTGAACTAAACTATCCCATTGTTTCATAGTGTGGACAATGTCCCTGACCCCATAGTCATTCCAATTAGTCATCCACCTCCGTGTCATTTCTTCAATGACATCTTCCTCTTGTGAATTAGAGAACAAGTGTCCGCGGAGGGTGCGCTTTTGCGGGGTCCTGAGGCGGGGGGTATGTGTGGTGTCTGGACAGGAGTCAGGGGTGGGCCAAACGGGGCCAGTCGAGGGGTGGGTACAGTCGGGCGGGGTGTATCCTCTATAGGTCTGGTGACAGGAGGGGTGGTGGGTGGCGGAGCACTTGCCTGAGATCCAACCGGGGGTGGCACAATAGGGTCACCTGGTGCAGGTTGAGGATGTAGTGTAGGATATATTGGTGGAGTATATAACGGGGGTTTATCTAACATATCGTTTAAAAGGGGGTCTTCCTCTTGTGGCTTATCCACTACTGTCCTGGAAGGGTAACACTTATCAGTTTGTAAGTGAAGCCTTCGGTCATGTTCTAAAATGTTCTGTTGTTTTTCAGCTACGTCAGAGTCATATACCTTTTCAGTCACCATCCTGGTCTTATGTCTCTGTAATTCTTTCTCTGCCTTCCTACGTCTTTGGTCTGCTTCTTTCTGCCAAGTCTGTAGTGAATCAAACATCCCTGGTCTACTTTTTGTCACAAACAAACGTTCCTGTAAATAGTCTAATTTATCTTTATCAAACGTCCCGTGAATAGGCCATTGCAAATCAGAATTACCTTTGGTTCTTTTTCTCCATATATCAGACCAAATATTTAACATATATATCATGATTCGGAGTCCCGGCCGGAGGAGCGGGCATGTTTCCTCCAGGCGGGAGTCCGTACTGCAAAGACAACAACACAATTTCCTAAAACAACTGAACGCTGGCATTCTTCCAGTATTTAAAAAAAAAAAAAATCTTACACCAGTGGTTTGAATACACCAAATGAGTGGCAAATATGCCCTTTGCTTCCTATATACTTAAATGACAACTGAGGTCAGTCTTACCACTGACGTCGATCTTTGCAAAGAGCGATAGAAACCGTACAATACTCACAGACCTATTTTTAGACAGGAATCTTTCAACTTCTGTCCTTACCTGACACTTCTGTTATAGTCCGACAGTTGGGGACTCCAGTAGTTCACAGGAAACAGAGACCCGAATTCAGACAGCGCCAGGAGAAGTCAAGCCGGCTGGAAGACACACAGTGGAGATCCGCAGGTCCACGACAGAGAACGGAGCTCAGAATCTGGTGTGGGGCGCCTCCCTTGGAAGCCCAATCGTGAGTCCTCCGTCACCTGGTCGGTCCCCTGGATGCCTGACTCGGGTCCCTGTTCGGGCGCCAACTGAGGAACCAGGAAAGATAGAATCCCCACCTGGGGTCTCCTTCCCAGCGGTGGAGGGACACCCTAGTCCTCAGGGTCAGTTTAGCAGAGAGTACACAAATCAAGCGGAGTCACCAACTGGAGGAATAAAGAGAAGTTTATTACATGGTTTATAGGTCGAGCTAATACAGAGTCACAGGACAGTCAAGTGACTATCCTACGGAGGCTGCCCCTTCGCTCTGGGGCACCCAACCTTATATACACACAAAACTGCTTAGTCAGAGGACAACTCCACCCCTAGCGTATTCAAGGTCCTCTGCGGCCTTCAGAATATTTCAGGGATACACTTGTGGTGGGAGAAGGTACAGATGCAGCTGGCAGGAGGTGGCAACGACCTGTACAAACCTGTTCTGGCAGTTACTGATTAAGCACGACAATTCTCGGAACTGTAATTGGAAAAAGTAAATGGCAGCGATAAGCAGATTGCAGCCCAGGGCTGCTGGCACAAGGTCAATCATCAAAGTTCAAGAGGTTTGTCGAGCACATGGCAACATAATAAAGATAAACAGATGCCTAGCAGCTATGGTGTATGATTAAGTTTATGTACATTTTCTCAGCAGCACCCCGCTGCATCAGTTTCACAAAGCAGGGATGTACTGTTTTTTTTTGCATAATGCACACCCCTGTGTTGTCCCCTGTGCTGGCACTAAATTGAGCTGCATAGCACCAATTCAGGCATCCTTGCACCATCATGCAAGGATGTCTGCCTTGAAAGGTTTGATTGTTTATGTGTGGGAAGGTGTCCGTTCCTGCACATACACAATCACTCATGGCAATTTGGCTCTTCTGTGTTCTCCTGAACAGGGGGTACACAGGGGTGTGGTGTATTCTTATATATATGGCACATCCCTGCATTTTTAAAATGATGGTGTGTGAGGCTGCCTACTTTTGCACTCCAGCAGGCACCATCATTTTCTGTTTGATCTTGCCCTCTTACTTGTCAAATGGTGAGATTGCAGCCACTTGTTCAGCTGCACACATGATGTTTACATGGATGCACAATGTGTTGTATGCATTTTATTTTGTGCCCATTCCCTAATGATGCATATGGTTGTGTGTGAGGTATTGTGGGTTCAACCTGTATGGGTTGTGTTCCACAGGTTGCAAGCTTTAGCACAGATTTTCTCTTATATGGCATGGTTCAGGGCAGCTGCAAGATGTGTTGCAGTACATTGCATCAGTTTAGATATGCAGTGATGTGCCATATTTACTGCAATACAGTACAGCCATGCAATTCATCATGCACCTGCGCAGAATAGTGCTTCCTGCACCAACACAGGCATTGTTGCAGGACGATGACGGGGGGGGCTGCCTTGAAGTGATGATTTGTTTATATGCAGGGAGGAGACCCTTTCTGCACATGTACAAGCTATTTTTGTGGAGATGGCATTTCAATGTGTGCTGCAAGATGCAGCACGGATGAGTAAAGGCAATGCAACATTGAGGAAGGGAAAAATGTTGCCCAGAGACACAACCCTGACACCAGCCCTGTGGTGGTATTGACTTCTGTCCTACTCTCTGATGTCTATGTTGTGTTGGTACAGGGGCTTTGACTATATGCAATCAGTGTTGTAATGGCACAGCCACACTTCTTGCACATGCCTACCAGGCAATGTGGTGCTTATTTGTATGGTGGAGTATAGCCATAGTGAGTGGCCAATGTTGATGTTGTGTATATGTTGGTGTGCATGGCATGGGTGAGGATGGTGCATCTTGATTCAGGGACTAGGTGTCCTGATGCAACCCTTTAGCATGCAATGAGTGTGTCCTATGTGCCTCCCCCTTCTCCCATTGGTGGAGTCCAGATATCTCCCCGGCAACTTCCCCTGCATTTCTGGAGTTTCCTGGTAGTCAGCATAGTTTAGTCCTGCGATTCAAGTGGCCAGCTCCTCAGAGATAACTGCTGTAACCATCTCCTCCAGGTCCTCCTCTGGTGTGGGACTTCCACCTCCACTCTACAGTGCTGCCTTACGGATTCTGGCAAGTTTCTCCTTAGTCCTACACTTACAATCGTGCCAGTGCTTCTTGACCTCAGTTACAGTCCTCTTCACCTCAGCAACACAATTGATTTTGTCCATTATTTGCTGCCATATTGTGTCTCTCCTACTAACTGGCAATTTGGAGGTGATAAAGAGCTGATGTTGGTGCTCCGTCACCTCTGTGACAAGGATGTCATGCTCCTCCTCGCTAAAGCAACACTTGTGCTTTCTCTTTTCCTTCTCCTGTGAATTTTCTCAACCCTCCTGGCTGGTACTTGGGTATTTCGGTCTCCCTGGGGTCTCTCCTGGCCTCATGATTCCATCTTCTCTTGCAACTGTACTTTTTCCTGCTTTTGCATTTTGTTTTGACACTAATGTGGTGTCCAAATGACGCTAACCCTTTTGCAACATGTTTATGTGCGGCAAAACGGAGTACCACTTTTGCAGCATTAACGTAATTTTTCCTTACAGCATTTTGCAGCTGTGAGTGCCTTTTTTTACGCTAACCATTCCTTAACGCCATCCTATGTCATTTCATAAGTATGGTGCAAGGTTGGTGCTAAGGAATGTCTCTAGCTCGTATTAATAAAAATGACGACCGCAGTTGTGCATAATTTTTCATAGAAATGCCCCTTGATGTGTCATTTTGTTAACATGCTGGTACCTTCCATATTAGTTTTCCTTTGCGTCTGAGCGTTCTGAGGGGAGACAGAGAATCACAGGAATGCTATGATAATTGGGCCAATATTTAAAAGAAAATGATGGCGCGCGATGCTGCGCCAAAATTGGCAGCGATGCGCTCCGTCATTCTCACAATGCAGGAATACGTCGTATTTAATAGAATACAGTGTACCCCTGTGTTGTCCCCTGCGCTGGTACTAAATTAAGCTGCCTGTGCCTAAGCAGGCATCCTTGCACCAATGTGCAAGGATGTCTGCGTTGAGAGAGGTCTGACTTTATGTCTTGGAAGGTGTCCCATTCTGCACATAAACAATCAATAATGGTGATTTTGATTTTGAAGTTCTGTGTGTGCTGCAGAGTGCAGCACAGACAGAAGTGTCAAAGCATCATTTTTAACTGATAGTTTATGTGCGGGAAGGGACATCTTTCGGCACATAAACAATCATTTCTGGCATTTTGCTCTTTCTATGTGTGCTGCAGAATGCACGCATAGAAAAAGCAAAAAACGAGGAGGAATAAAAGTATTCCTCCTCATTGCACCCTGCTAAATCCACCCCTGGGGTGGTGTTAGATTTTGCTGCGCCCCAGGTTTACTAAATCTCGGAAATCTGAGGCAGTGTCAAAATGCAATGGGTGTTGCTGTGGCATGCTCACAGCCACACCCATTGCATGCACCTTCCACACAAAGGGCTGCATGTGAAGGGGCTGTATTTACTAGGTGGCGTTAAGCCACAAAAAGTGGCTTAACGCCACCTTCTAAGTACAGCGCAGTGCATAGCGCCACCAGAGCATCACTAAATATGCCCCTTGGTGTAAACAAATGTCACATATAGATAAAGTGAACGTCTCTCATGCTGAGAACAGTCTTGACTGCTTTTGCACTTGATCAGAAATATATATTGTTTCCTTTGAAATGGCTTTTTTTATTTGACCATAAACGAATGACCCAGTGTAGGTGTTGGCAGTCTACTTATTCAGTCAGCGAAGTTTCAGTATGCCAAGTTAGGAAAAAATCTATCCACTGGAAAAAAAGTTAAGGGAGGGGGATGAAAAAACAATTGACTTCTAATTTTTGCTCCGATTAAAAATGTTGCTCACATCTACAGCCCAAATGGAATAACAGATTTACACCAAACCTGGCATGAACGTAGATAACTATTCAGATTGTGGTCTTTTTTTGGTTTGACGTAAAACTGTTCAATAGTTTGTGAGATACAAGCGTTTACAAAATTTCTGGAGCAGGCTTTACTGGTTTGACACTTTTGTATATCACTGATGCTTTATCTAGTGGGTCATGACTGAATCCTGCCAATCGCATTCACATTTTTAACAGAATGTGATTGGCTAGACTATGCCTGATTTTTTTCCCAACAGAGGCCCTTTCAAAAGAAAGCAGTACCATTCTATTGTGATGTTTACTTTATGATGTGTCCGTGCATGTGTGCTCCTGGGATAGTAAGTGCCTCTCTTCATATTCTTTATTTTACAGTCGTTTGCAACAGTTGTGATCAGTTTTAAAACTGCCAATGTGTTTTAAAAGAAGCTTAATTTCTGATAAGATGGTAGAGGGTTATTGTATAAAGAAGAGTCATTTTTATAATAGTGGATGGAATATTATTATTACATGGTGTATTCATAGTCAATGTGGTTTATTAAATTCTGTAATTAGTAATCAGTTATAACACAAGGTTAGGTAAACCACTTAATAAATAATGATCTACCTGAAAGTAATTAAGTTAACGTGAAATAAGAAGATCATTGTTATCATTGGATGAGGTCATCAGTGATTTTATCTGCTTATGGGCTGGGATTATGCTGTAGAAATACTACAAACGTGCATGCATGTATGTAATCAATGATGTCACTCAAGATTACATTAGTAGTGTCATCACTGATGTCAATTAATATACGATATCTCAGCTATTTGATATGTCATAAGTGATGCATTATATGAGGTAAAACCTTGTTGCCGTTTGACAAAAATTACATCCACTTTGGGTCGTTTGCAGCATCCTTTAGGTCCATCACAGCAAGTTGCATGCAGGTCTGTAACAAAAGAAAAAGCGTGGTCCAAAATGTGGCATTCCCTTTTTAATTATAATAGGATTCCTTTTGATTCAGTACAGCAAAGTCAGTATCCCACAGATGGTGGTGTACAGGGTGTGCCTGGAAAATAAGCCTTCTGGCCTATCAAGCTGCGCACGGCTAAAGGCAATGTGTAGGGATTGCAAGATGCTCACTGAAGGTGGGGCTCATAGCAGGGTTTAGCCACTTATGGGGAGTGGGTTGCTTTTCCAGAGCACTTCTATTTGGTCACGTCACCCAAGTTGAGTAACATGCAAGGTCTGGCAGGAGGCTAAGTTCTGTGAGAAAACTCCAGGTATGCAGGAGACCAAAGGCTGTATGCAGTGGTGAGTGAAGCACAGCTATGTAACTGACCAGGGCTTCTTGGCAATGCCCACTATGGCAGAAGAACATTTGCAATGGTAGTTCTCCATAAGTTGTGTAGTGAATCCTAGTTTGTTTTAATGGGAACAGGAGTTAGCTTAGCCTTTGGCTTGCATGCTCGTGCCCACGTCACCTAGTGACTTTTACCCTACTTAGCTTGCTCTGTTTTAGCAAATGTATTTAACTATAAATTTTAGGTTGGCTGCCTTGTTTATAGTTAGGCTTATGTTTTAGTTTCACGTTATCAGTGCCACAGTGCTAAGGTGTCAATATCAAGCTGCAAAGATAAACAAACTGTAGGTGCTCACATTAGGTGCTTTCCCTCTTCACGCCTTCGAGGGAATTGTTTATATAAATTACTGTCCCAAGCATGTCTTGATATCTATTGTTTAGGAACAGACCTACGTCAGGGGTCCAAGCAGATCTGTATAAATGCACCTCACTTAGACATATGCACAGAGGGATTCAGACCAGATCCCATCACTGCTATCAATGCTGCACTTCGCCTTGACGCTGACCCAGTCTTCGTGTCCCTGCAGAGTCTGAGCTAGAGACCTCATTCCAAGGTAAAGAGGGTGTGAGGCTCTTCTCATTGCCATGGCATGGCGGATTAGATTTATCACACCTAGCTCTCTTTTAGGTTAGAGATTAGGTACATGACATTAGGGTATTAGGACATAATATATTGCATGTCACTTCAAGTCATTGCAAGATGGTCTTTGTATCAATGACTTTTAACTACTCTGTCTCTTGCATTATTCATTATCCTAATCATTGCAGCCCAGGCAACTTATCGTAGATTGCAGCTTTGCTAAATAAACTTTACTGCATCACCTTAATTGCCTGTGTTTGATTGAGACATGTTGTTCATGTGAGAAAGGGGTAATCTCCATTGAACCACAACTCTCCCTGAGATGTCACACTCTTGAGTCCATGTGTAAAGACTGCCACAAATCACCTTTTACTGTTTTGGTTTTTGGTGAGGTGCTGCTTGTGAGCTGGAAGGGTTGGGTCGACAGTTGCGGATTGGCATAGTCGCCTACAAACATAAGTACTGTCATCCTTAAACCAGAAGTCTTGCCTAGAGCAAGAATCAAACTACGACATGGCGCCACCAACAATGGTGTTTAAGCACTAATTTACAGATACCCTAACTATCACTGTATCACATACAGCAGGTACCCTAAGTACCTTTATACAGAGACGTCTGTGGTCTTGGGGAAGATCCTCCTCAGCTGAACAGGGAGCACCTAATTAGGCTGACGGTTGTTCGAGCTCGAACTCATAAAAGGACTTTGCTCCCCATTTGGTGTTCCATCTCTTTACCCATTTCACAATATGGTTAACACCATAGACATTCCTAGTAGCACATGGCTTAACAGATGGGGCTGGGATGTCACATTCATAGTACAAGCTAGTGAAGTTTACCAAACAGAAACATTCTATTCTTGGGTCACCTTTCCTGAGGGAGACCAAAGATCATTCACATTCAGAATTGCGAACGTACCTCATCAGTACTAAGCTTACCACTATTTTGAGATTCCGATTAATTATCAAGAACATGAGAACTGGTTTAATGGCACCCTACCGCATGTAATACAACCCGTGAGATTAGGTCTGTAGGAAAGTAGCCTCTTTCTAACATGGTTACCCCCACTTTTGGCCTGTTTGTGAGTGTGTGTCAGTGTGTTTTTACTTTGGTACTGGGATCCTGCTAGCCAGGACCCCAGTGCTCATAGATAAAAACCTATATGTCAGTGTGGTTTACCTGTCTCACTGGGATCCTGCTAGCCAGGACCCCAGTGCTCACAGTTTGTGGCCTAATGCGTGTGCCTGTGTAGTGCCTAACTGTGTCACTGAGGCTCTGCTAACCAGAACCTCAGTGTTATGCTCTCTCTGCTTTTAAATTTGTCACTGTAGGCCAGTGATTTCATTTACCAATTTCAATTGGCATACTGGACCACCCTTATAAGTCCCTAGTATATGGTACCTAGGTACCCATAGCATTGGGGTTCCAGCAGATCCATATGGGCTGCAGCATTTCTTTTGACACCCATACGGAGCTCAGACAAACCCTTACACAGGACTGCCATTGCAGCCTGCATGAAATAGTGCACACACTATTTCACAGCCATTTTCACTGCACTTAAGTAACTTATAAGTCACCTATATGTCTAACCTTCACTTGCTGAAGGTTCGGTGCAAAGTTACTAAGTGTGACGGCACACTTGCACTAGCAAAGGTGCCCCCATATAGTTCAGGGCCATTTCCCCGGACTTTGTGAGTGCGGGGACACCATTACACGCGTGCACTATGTATAGGCCAATACCTATATGTAGCTTCACAATGGTAACTCTGAATATGGCCATGTAACATGTTAAAGATCATGGAATTGTCCCCCCCATTCCAAATCAGGCATTGTGTAGTCAATTCCATGCATCCTGGGGGCTCCCCCATGGACGCCCAGTACTGCCAAACCAGCTCTCTGAGGCTTGCACTGCAGCTACAGCTGCTGCCACCTCACAGACAGGGTTCTGCCCCCCTGGGGTCTGGGAAGCCCAGTCCCAGGAAGGCAGAACAAGGCATTTCCTCTGAGAGCCGGGTGTTACACCCTCTCCCTTTGGAAATAGGTGCTACAGGCTGGGGAGGGGGTTGCCTCCCCCAGCCTCTGGAAATGCTTTGAAGCGCACAGATGGTGCCCTACTTGCATAAACCCATCTACACCATTTCAGGGACCTCTTCTCCCCTGCTCTGGCGGGAAACTGGACAAAGGAAAGGGGAGTGACAACTCCCCTGTCCATCACCACCCAAGAGGTGGTGCACAGAGCTCCTCCAGTGTGTCCCAGACTTCATCCATGTTGCTTTGCAAGGTGTGGGGGCACTCTGGAGGGCTCTGAGTGGCCAGTGCCAGCAGGTGACATCAGAGACATCTCCTGATAGGTCCATAACTGATAAGGTAGCCAATCCCCCTCTCAGGACTATTTAGGGTCTCTCCTGTGGGTTCTCTTCAGATTCTGCTTGCAAGTGTCCTTCAGAAATCCTTTGCAACAACTTCAGACTCTCTTGACCTCAGATCAACCACAGCCTGCTCCAAGAAATGCTGTAACTGCAACAAAGTGCCTACAAGAGACACTTTTCTTCAGCAACTTCAGCTCCAATCAGCAACTGCAACAGTTTCCATGGTGTGCATGCTCTGGGGACTCCCTGTCTTCATCCTGCACCAGAAGAACCAAAGAAATCTCCCGTGGAGTGACGGAGTCACTCCCCTGCTCCAAGCAGGCACCTTCCAAGACGACGACTGGTACCCTGGGACTCCTCTCACAATGACAAGCGTACTTCTAGGGACACAGAGGGTGGACATCATCAACATAGACTGTACTGAGGTCCTGTTGATGCAATTTGGAGGAAGTAAGACCTTGCCTTACCAGAGAACGACAGTATCCCTGTGTACTGAGTCTTCTTCACCTCCTGAGGCCTCTGTACACTCTTTTCACAATTCCTTCATGCATAGCCTGGCCCAGGACCCCAGCACTCCACCCTGCGATGCTCAACTCACTGAGTTGTTCTCCGGTGGTGTGGGACCTTCTTTTGTTGTGCTGCATCAACCACATTTTGCACCTCCTTTGAACCCTGATCCTGCAGCTTCTGGGTGTGCTGGCTGGCATCCTGATGGCTTCCTAAAGTGCTGAGATCTCCCTCTTCCTCCTCACACAGAGCTGAGGCCTCCAGGTCCCTCCTGGATCCATCCAGTGCCATTTTGATGGAAAATGAACTTTTGTCGTAGCCAAGGATTGTTGGCACCTTCCATCACAAAATCTTATCTGTAACAATCTTCACACTGTGGGACATCTTTTGCATTATGCAGGAGCCAGCTGG
This sequence comes from Pleurodeles waltl, assembly GCF_031143425.1. Taxonomy (NCBI): domain Eukaryota; kingdom Metazoa; phylum Chordata; class Amphibia; order Caudata; family Salamandridae; genus Pleurodeles; species Pleurodeles waltl. The sequence goes on along the minus strand of NC_090446.1, from coordinate 1,008,071,778 downwards.
CATCTTCTTAGGGTGCAGTTCTGCAGTCTTTGACTAACCAGGGACTGTTGTTTTGCACCCTTCTCTGGGTTGGCAGGGGCTCCTGTCCTTCCTGGACCATCTTTCGACTTCTGGAATTAGTCCCCTTCCTTTGCAGGTCTTCAGGTCCAATAATCCAGCGGTTGTTCTTTGCAGACTTGGTTGGCTGCTGCAAAATCTGAAAAAACAAGGTGTTGTGTGTCCTAAGGAAACTTGCAGTACTTTACTCCTGCTTTTCTGTGCTCTGGGGTGGGGTAATTTACTTACCTTTACTGTATTCTTACTCTCCCAGCGATTCTGCACACACTACACCTGTCTAGGGGGCAATTCATGATTCACATTCCACTTTCTTAGTATATGGTTTGTGTTGCCCCTAGACCTATTTTCTCCCATTACATTCTATAGGATTTCTTACTGTTTGCATTGTTCTATGACTATTTACTTGTCTAATTTTGGTGTCTAGTGAATATAGTGTATAATACTTACCTCCAGAAGGAGTATTGCCTCTAAGGTATTTTTTGGTACTGTGTCACCCAAATAAATACCTTTATTTTTGGTAACACTGAGTATTGTTTTTATTTGTGTATACATACTGTGTAACTATAAGTGGTATTGCATGAGCTTTGCATGTCTCCTAGTTCAGCCTAAGCTGCTCTGCTATAGCTACCTCTATCAGCCTAAGCTGCCAGAACACTACTACATTTCACTAATAAGGGATAACTGGACCTGTTATAAGTTGTAAGTACTCAAGTTACCCACTACAAACCAGGTCAGCCTCCTACAAGCTCCCTAAGGTAGTGATGGACCAACTGGCCTATTTTTGCCACATTATCACCTCACCCAGGTGTACAAATATACAGGCAGCAGACCTGCAAAACTTAATACCTTGAGCTAGTAGCACTTTACAGGCGACTTGTTCAGTTCGTACTGTGAACTTTGAATTCTACACTAGCGTGTCCAGCACCACCAACATCTGTTGGATATCAGTTGGCTACTGGGATAAATCCACACACATTACATACTATTATGGGTAAGGTACCCACAGAACAAGAGAAAATACAGTTCTGCATAGCCCAGAAAACAAATCAGCTGGATGCTGTGTTTCCCCATACCACAGGAGAAACATGGAATTCTCACAATGTACTTGCACTTCGAGATGGTTCCTTTGGTGGATGACAGCGCCACATGGGTTACAGTCTTTGCTGCAATTTATACTACCACACATGATACCCTGACACTTGCCAATTTACTGGAGGTATTAAAACAAATTCAGAATGAGCATGGGGCTGCACCAATCCTGGATTTGGGGATGAAACTTATGCAAAACTTTGACCCAGTCTCCTCATTCATACTCAGTAATATAAAAGGGTAAGCGGTAGCACTGGCTATACGCTAGCGCCTCTGAGAGATTCCACATTTGGACCAGGAGAAACAGCTACCAAATATTTTTTTCCGATACTTATACCAGTATAGGACAGGATGGTTTGGGAGCCAAGCTGAAGAAGCTTGAAATACAGAGTGCCACCCCTAAGGAAGGTACTAAACAAGCACAGGAGGGTTCTAAGAAGCTCTGGAATAAGCAAAAACAATTTAAAGAAAGACAAAATCAGAGAGCAGATTTTCCACACCCGGAGAACTCCGACAGGAGATATACTCTAGAAATAGAGAAAATATAAAAGTTCCTTACAGATATACTGATTAACGCCCCTCTTGTTCCTTTCAGGACGCACCAGAAAGATGTAGCGAGAGAGGGAACCATCCTGATCGAAGTCCTTAATACGTGAAACAGAAGAAAAATTCACCACAGTCTTCAGACAACAAAGGAGATTAGTCCCCGCAACATAAGCCACAGTTTAAAAAAAAAGGTGGCAGCACTGTCAGTTAAAAATGCCAGTACACTTGAGAACATTGTTGAAGAACAAGATGTGGGCAGTGACACTGTTAGACAGTGCAGCAGAGGTCACGATATGTCGCCAGAGTCTGAAAGATCATCTGGATGTGACAGCAACTAGTGATTTCATTGCAGTTGAGTCTGCAGACGGCCGTGTTCTCCCACCCGACAGGGTTTATGATTTAAATATCCAAATTGAGGGAGACGTGGAGCGCACCACTGGTGTGATATTCAAGGATGAATTTAGTTGTGATTTCCTGTTGGCCAAAAGGGACTGGCCGCCCGAGCACGTCCGCAAGCTCCCTCATGGGAAGATGTCATTTTGCCTTCTTTCTCTGATCTTGTCCCAGAAGCGGTAAAACAAGCCTAGGCTGTCACTTGGGCTTTAGCGCTGGCACCTGCGTTATACCGCAATCATGTAGGTTGGGACAAGGACTCTCCTTGTCATGTAATACCTATCAGGTCCACACCCCAGCCTCAGCCACAATATCCTGTTAAACATGAAACAAAAAGCTCCAGTGAGGGAGATCCTCACTCATCTTGAGTACCAGGGAGTGATTAAGCTCTGTGTCTCTGCAATGAATAACCCGTTATTGCGGGTTGCAAAACCAGACCATTCCCACAGAATAATCTTAGATTACAGACACTTAAATAGTCATACACGTACATACACAATACAAAATTCACATAGCACAGCACTGATTAACAACATAGGGGCATATTTATGCATTGTTTGCACCAGATTTGCGTCATTTTTTTTTACGCAAATCTGGCGCACACTTAACTCCATATTTATATTTTGATGCTAGACCCGTCTAGCATCAAAATATTAGAGTTAACATCATTCTTTGCCTGCGGAAATGTACCTTGCATGAATGAGATGCAAAGTAGGTGTTCCCGGGCAAACATTACTCTAAGGCCTTTGCCTTATTTATCCTCCCGTGCAAAAATCACGTACGGGGAGGAGGATGGCCTTAAATTATGGCGCTAAGCCTGTTTAGCACCATTATTTAATGCCTGGGTCAGGGCAGACGTTAGGGGACCTGCGGGCCTTTTTGCATGGTCAGAGGCCTTGAAACAGCCCACAGGTGCCCTTCCCTGCACCCAGAGACAGCCCCATCCACCCCCACCCACACCTGGAGGACTCCTAAGGATGGGGCGACCCATCCCAGGTAAGTTTTCTTTTTTTTTAATTTATTTTTTAAGTGCCATGGGGGGCCTAACTTGGGCCCCCCTACATGGCACTGTGCCCAATGCCCATGCCCAGGGGCATGGGCATTGGGCAGGGGGGGGCATGACTCCTGTCTTTCTTAAGACAGGAGTCGTGTTCATAGGGGTTTGCATCAAAAAATGAGGCTAGTCAGGTTAGAGTTATTTTTCTGACTCTAACCTGACTAGCGCCATTCTTTGATGCACCCTTACCCCTCCCCCACCCGGTTAGTGTCATTTATTTTGACGGTAATCGGGCCTTACTGATGGTTAGTGTCATTCCTTAAATATAATGCCCAGCTGGCATCCAGGAATGGCGTTAGACGGCGGTAAACCTTTTGACAAAACCTTCGCTAACGCAGGTTTGGGTCAAAAAGTATAAATCAGAGCCATAGTGGGCAAAAAATACAAAACAACCTTGGATATTTCCAATGGTTTCTTCTGCCAGAACTTAGCACATGAAAGTCAGGATGTGAATGCAGTCTCATTCGGCTCACAGAAACGCTTCTGTTGTTCGTCCGAAGGCTACAAGAAGAGCCCAGGGCTCTTCTCAAACCGAGTAACATCAATATTGCATGATATTGATCCTCAGGCGTTGTCTTATGTGTATGACATCTATCTCACAGATGACGACATCAACATTCATCTTGCCAGGGTCAATTGGATCGTTTTAGGATTCGCAGCCCTTGGCTACAAATTTAATTTTATGAAAGCTAATATAGCCTTTCTCAGTGTGTTGTTCCTGGGATATGAGCTATCAAACGAGGGGAAGAGCTTGGCCCTGCACTTTCTAGAGAAATGTGCACAACTCCACATACCACTCACTCTCAAGAAACTGCAGTCTTTACTTGGTTTCTTTAATTTTGGCAGAACATACATTACTGACTATGCACAACGTATCAAGCCACTTGACTTAATAGACCCTGATTTTTCTAGCAGACACAGGACAGTTGATCACACACACATCCTTAGAGAATTTCAACAGAACACATTAGAAGGAAAACATTTGCACACCCCTGACAACAAAACAAACTTGGTCATCAGAATTATTGCTGGTGCAATTGGGTTCACTTATGTCACCTTTAACGAGGGCGACACCGTGCCCATAGCATAAAAATCACATTTATACTCAAATGCAGAACAACCTTTTGCACCCACAGAAAAAATTCTAACTGCAGTTCAGATGGCTGTCATTAAGGCGATGCCACTTTCCCAAGGAAAACGGATCATTGTCGTTACCCCCGGTGCCAGCCGTAGATGCTGTCACCAAAGCAAACGTTCCTAACGCTAAAGTATTATATCTACATTGGATTCAGTGGGTGTTAGACTTTTCATCCTTGGCGTGGTCTCCCTTAACTTTTTGCCTCTGTTTCCCAGGTTGTTGATGTATACTGGACTCGGATTTTGTTGGTTTTGTTACTCTGAGCACTTTACCACTGCTAACCAGTGCTAAAGTGCAAGTGCTCCTTTACAAAATGTGTATATAATTCGCTTAAACATGACTGGCATATTTGATTTATTAGTAAGTCCCTAGTACAGTGCACTAGAGGTGCCCAAGGCCTGTAAATCAAATGCTACTAGTGGGCCTGCAGAACTGGTTGTGCCACCCACATAAGTAGCTCTGTAATCCTGTCTCAGACCTGCCACTGCAGTGGCTGTGTGTGCAGTTTTAAACTGTAAATTTGACTTGGCAAGTGTACGCACTTGCCAGGCCTCAACCTTCCCTTTTCTTATATGTAAGGCACCCCAAAGGTAGGCCCTAGGTAGCCTCAAGTGCAGGGTGAAATGTATGGTTAGAGTAGGACATATACTAATGTGTTTTATATGTCCTGACAGTGAAATATTGCTAAATTCATTTTTAACTGTTGCAAGGACCATCCCTCTCATAGGTTAACATGGGGTCTACATTTAAATCTGATTAAAGTGTAGATTTCCTTTGGGAGCGGATGGACATGTGGAGTTTGGAGTCTCTGAGCTCACAATTTAAAAATACATTTTTTAGTAAAGTTGATTTTAAGATTATGGGTTTGAAAATGCCACTTTTAGGAAGTGAGCATTTTCTTGCTTATACCATTTCTGTGACTCTGCCTGTCTGTGGTTTCCCTGTCTGGGTCAGTGTGACAGTTGGGCTGGTTGCACCTCTCACTAGACAGTGACACAAAGGGGGCTGGCAAGTAGTCTGCATTTTCTGATGAGCCATCTGTGCTAGGAGGAAGGGGAGGAGTGGTCACTCACACCTGAAAGGCCTGTGCCTGCCCTCACTCAATGCAGTCTCCAACCCCTGGTGAGTGTCTGGGGCCTGGCCTGGCCTGGGCAAGGCAGGATTTCACATTCAAGAGAGACTTTGCTTTGAAGTAGGCCTACTTCAAAGGAGAAATTAGGTATAAGAAGGGCACCCAAAACCACAGACTTGAGAACACTTCTGGAAACCAAGAAGGAACCTCTGCCTGGAGAAGAGCTGAAGAGCTGAGGAAGAAGAGCTGCCCTGCCTGTGACTGTGCTTTGTGGAGCTATCCTGCAGTTCCTGCTTCTGAGTAAGAGGGCAAAGACTGGACTTTGTGTGCCTTCCATCTTGTGAAGATCTCCAAGGGCTTGATTTAGAGCTTGCCTCCTGTTGTTTGACGTCTCAGGGACAATAAAGACCACTGTGCCAGCACCTGTAGTCTCTGGAGAGACTCCTACTCTGCCAAGTGGTACCCATCCAGTTCCTGGGACCCTGAAAGGAGAAGCTAGCAGCCTAAGACGAAGAAATCCATGCACAGAATGCCGTGCGCGGAAAAGATCAACGCAACTCTGATCTGCAGCTGAAAAATCGTTGTGCCGCCAGCTTTGCAGCTGAAAATCGATGCTCGCCTGCAACGCGACTGAAGAATCGACACACGGAGGTGGAGAAAAAATGCACAGCATCGCTGACGGAGGCTGGTGAGAATCGCAACCCGCGCTTCGTGGTTTTTGGATCATCGTGCGAATGGATTTCTGACGCAGGTACCCATGGGCGTGAAAAAAACAACGCAAGGCCTTCCCAGACCCAAGAGCGCTGACCGGATCGAAGCATTGCTCTCCTGCGGAGAGAAGAAACTACGCGCCCAACCTGATGAAAGGAGAAACAACGCAAGGTCTTGTGAGTGAGTGAAATCGATGCATTGCAAGCCCTTTTTGATGCACACTCGCCTGTGCGGGGTTATTTTTGATGCACCCAAGGTATGTTTTCACACTAACAATGTTAGTTGTGTCTAAACTAAATGAAGACTCTTTTTGCTTTTTAATTGATAACTTGACTTTTGTATTGTGGATTTTTGTCGTTTTGGTCTTGTTTTGTTTAGATATATATTCTCTATTTTCTTAAACCTGTGTTGTGTCATTTTGTAGTGTTTTCATTAAGTTACTGTGTGTGTTGGTACAAATACTTCACACCTAGCACTCTGAAGTTAAGCCTACTGCTCGTGTCAAGCTACCAAGGAGGTAAGCAGGCGTTAGCTAAGGGTGATTCTCTTTTACCCTGACTAGAGTGATGGTCCTTGCTTGGACAGAGGGTAACCTGACTGCCAACCAAAGACCCAATTTCTAACAGTGGGCAACCTCCCTGACTGCCACCGATGTTGACTACATCTTTGATCCAAAACTCCAGACACAAGAATTTCTCCAATACGAATAGGAGTACCCCACTCATCTAGATATTGTGCCACTTGACAGATAACATACTGTCCTTTACACTGATGATTCAGCACAGCCAGTGGTAGGAACCAAACATCAATACTCAGCGGTTTGCACAGCTGTGAGCCGAGGGATGAAGGATGAAATCTTCCACCCTCATAGTACCTACATGCAGACCTTAGAGGACTGCACAGCTCAGCTGGCTGAACATAAAGCTCTTACATTAGCGCTAGAACACACAGAGCCAGGATTACTACTGAGTCCAGTCATACAATGATTATCTTAATCACTAGCGATTGAATGGGTTCAGAGATTCCAAAGGGAACACCATAAAAACACAGAAGTCTATTTGGGAGGGTGGCTGACCTTAAGGATAAGTTACCTTGTGTCCATGTAGTACATACATTGGGCCACTAACGTGTAGGAGTACACATTATCTGCAATACTTTGGCTGATGAAGCAGCCAAATCTGCAGTAGCTACGGCTTCTGTGGCTGTAGTGACTGGTTCTCAGACGAGACTGAATAATGAAATTCTGACTGCTGTGAAAGGTTCGGCTGAAGGAAAGCCTCTTCCAAAAACATACCATACAAAATACTCTTACCTCATTTGTGCACAGAATGTTGCCTACGCAACATTTCCTGGGATTGGAGTTCGAGCGATCCCCAAACAAGACCTGAGATTAGATCTAATAAAGGGAACGCATTGAGGGTGTCAGTTCTGCACATGCTGGTATTTCGGCCACAGTAACACTCTTACAGAAAGGCTTCTGGTGGCCCGGTCTATACAAACAGACAAAACAGTGCATCCTTTGTTGTGACATTTGTCAGCAAATCAAAGGGCTCAAACATCAAACTCCCATTGCAGACATCCCTCTTAGTGTCCAGCAGGCCACTACAATGTGTGTACTTGGACCACTGTGGTCCACTCCAACCTGATGGTGCATACAAATACATCTTAGTTGCTGTAGATTCTTGATTCCTGTGGGTATGGCCACAACGATTGGCTGACGCTCAAACTGTTATAGAAGACTTGCTGATCTTTATCTGTAAATATGCGGTTGCAGCACTCCATCTGGACCAGGGCCCTGCTTTGCCTCCAAGGCATTCATGGACACCATGGAGACGATGTGTGTTGAACTCCATTACTCCTCACCATACCATCCTGAGGGAAATTCAGTTGTGGAGAGGAGGAACCGTGGTCTAAAGCTAACTTAACAGCTAGAGTATTAGGTTTGGGCTGCAGTTGGCTCCATCACCCATATGGGGTCAAGAGAGGATTGAATAATCTGCCAAGACTGTCCTTGGGGGATGCACTCCCTATGAGGTTCTCTTTGGGATGCTTATGTATGTTCCAGATCTTGATGGCCCTGGTTTGGTGGCGGCAGATACACCTTTTGACATAAATGAACCTCTCACTGTCTTACAGGAGCTTAGGTAATTTAATGATGATAAATCATCCACCAGTACTGCCACTTTAGGAATAAGGGATTTGCCAACAACTTCCACTGGCTGGATTTCTAAAGTCCGGGATCTGGTTCATGAGAATATCACTGTGAAGAAGGAATACGGTCCATCCTACAGAGCACTGGTCCTAGTCCTGAGAGTACAAGGTAATAGAACTGTCATCTTACCACCATTGCCTGGTTCCAGAGCAAACAGATTAATTTCCATTAATCACGTCAAATTCACCAGGTGGCCAATCCTGCACAGTAGACCATGAGGTCCCTTGGGTAGTTACCAGTCCCTTTTCACTACCCAACAGGACATACCTCTTCAAAGAAGGAATAACAACACTACTTCGGACTATACAACAATGTCCAATGATGCTACAAATGTCACCTCGATGGTGGGGAGGGCACAAAATGAGATCTTGCTGACTCCAGTTACCACTTCAACGACAGCACCCGTCCAAGATTTGGCTGTTTTCTACAGCAACACTACACAGACTGACAACACTGTCTACTATGAGCCTCCATGCGAAGTGGATCCATCCATCAGTAATGCACCTGCTCCTGCGTTTGTAGAGACTGCCTCTGGTTATTTCATTGACGTTGATGACTTTTCTTCTAACTCATCCTCTTCAGTAGTTGAAAATGTATCAAAAACATGTAAGCTGTATCTATGGCTTAGACATAACTATTTAATACACCCATGGAACTATTTATGGTTCTGCTTGTCAATTTGTGAATTTTTTTATGGATTTGTTTTGTGACTGTTTTATTTTTGCTCATAAATGGTCATTACCTTCCTGAACGCTCGTCTATTGAGCCTGTGGATGAAGTCTTAACTCCATATCTTTCCTCACATAAGGTCCGAAGAGACTTGTCCCTTGTGAACATTTCAGCTGTACCAGTTCCTGATGGGATTGTGTGGGACAATTTGATACATACGGGCATACTGAGGTAATTGAAATCCCATATGTCTTCAAAATTTCTATGACTGATGTAATGACACCTTGTGTTGTATCTGATGATTGGGATGTTGAGACAGTTAATACATTGTTAATTGAAATAAAGGACTATTCAGTATTTGAAAGTGATGATGTATATACATATACATTGAATTATGGAGAACTGTTCTGCTATAACAGCTGGGGACATTACTACTTGCATCGTGCCACTAGACACAGACCAATACTTAACGACACACAGTGGGAACACAGCTCAACACCACCTGTGAGGAGCCCAAAATGTTATTCAGAAAAATTCACTTATTTTTCTGGGCATGACAAAAAACATCCAGAATCATATTATTTCAAGATACTTCCTTCCAAAATTAGGAACATTTTGTTAACAGACACAAAACTGATTTATTCAGACTTCTTTGATTCCCGTCTTGCGGTTGAAGGTTACGAACACTGGAAAAACACTATTGATTTAAAGAATGTATGGGGAACACTACTTTGGCAAATATAGGCTAGGGAAGCTTTATTTAGAGCGTGCCTGATTCCTGTACAAAATCTTTTTAAATGACAGCATTCTACAGACATCCTGTCTATGATTACCAAAAATAAAAGAAATTAACATGCCCAGTATCCCTACACTGGCAAAGTTTAAGGATTGGCAATTCTTCCTGAATGTCACAGAGGAAGAGCTAGATGCAAAGGTTAACTCTTCACTTTCCAATCTCAGTGGTGGTTGATTTGGCCAATAGACAAAAATGGATGTCGGGCACATTTTGTGAATTCCTCAGGGGGTTTCAAGATTAGCCGGACAGATCTTCGCTTTGTCTCAGGTCAACACATGAGTATAGTTACAACATACAGTGTGGGTAAACTGTGCCAACAATGGGTACAGTGTAACACATTAGCCACAGTCAAAGAACATCTTACCACTCTTACTGAAGATGCAGACTTGCAGGACGTTTTGTCAGGTCCTAGAAAGCCCCTCTCTAAAAGATTAATCTATGCTATTTATAATGAGATCTGGAAGCTTTCTCAGATAGAAGCAGCTGCGAGTTTAGGGCAAATAGGTAACAAAAACTAACGGCATGAACACTGTGTCCAACAGGATTTATTCCCTGACAAACATAGTGTTGTCTGCAATAGTTATCATTCAGACAGACATGTACCTTTTATGTCCTGGGCAAAGTCAGCTGCGTTCCATTATGCCTTTAGGTGGGACGTTACAGATTTTGAAAAATGGTCGAGTTCTATGGAAGTACATTAATGGTAGTGAATTATTCACCACTTTTAAGTTATCCAAGGACCAACAGACAATGGTTAAAAGGGAAGTGAGTTTTCCCATGTTTCACATAGAGAAGTTAGAAAAGTTGCCTTTCACAGTTGCAGAGAGTTCTTCAACAGTATGGCTCCTACATGGCATTATTAATCTGCCCAGTTCTACTTTTCATTTTTCAAAATGTTTGAATCATCTTGCTGTGGGCTGGTACAAGCGACTGGGCGATAGCTATATTAAAGAAGAGTGGGAGTTGCCCTATGAATACAAATGTCTGAATGGAGAAACAGAGGTCTTTCTCAGCAGAAGTGAATGCAAGACTACTGTTAGTCATTCAATGATCTGCAAGCAGGCGTCCCTTCACGGCCTTTGCAATGCAGGGGTTACGAACTTGGCCTTTTTTCTGAAGGGTACTCCCATCCCTTTGATTTGACCAGCATTTCATGAACTTTCGAATGGAAGTAATGTGGTGCTGAGCGACCAAAACTGTTGCAGTATGTGACCAGGAATTGCCCCCGCAATTTCAGTCTCTAAGGTCGTTACGTGTTGTGGACAAGTTTTATCCCCCTCACACGAGAAATAAAAGTATCAGAAATGTGGCCTCACATTGCTACTGGTAATGTAAATTATGACAAGCTGAGCAGACTAAAGGCGTTACTGTTCCAAACACAAGTCTTGTTGACAGCAGCTAGAGAGACGTATGCTCTCCAGATTGCAAGATCATCAGCCGAGATACAATCCTTATTAAATACCAACCTCCCCAAGTACTTTGGAGAGCTGGTATCCAGAATTTTCAACGCTTCAAGCACTATGGGGATTGTCCATTTCTTTAAGGCGGTTTGGTCTGCATTTGTGTCCACCTTCCAGACTGTCTTCGGAATCATTCCATTGGCTATTCATTCACTCTTTTCAAGTGTGTTTGGCGGCTTTCCTATAATTTTGGCATTGATTGGCGGAATTCTGCTGCTATTTCTTCTAATTCACAGTGGTTGTGTCTTTCCAGCTACGCGAAGCAATGGAGCCACTGCCACCAGCTCAACTGTATCATGAACGCATGGTTCAGGTCTTTAATGCTCCGTCGCTGGAGGAATTGGAGGGTGATTGGTCATTGTCATTCCGATCACTGTTATGGTGTGGAACCAGTCTTTCATTGTGTATGGTGCCTCTTCGAACACTTGCCTACAGTGTGTCTTGCTATTACACCAGTGCCTCCTGTGGACAAAGCACTGCTGATGTCCCCGATGAGGGTTCCTTCACGGTCATGCCCCTTGAGACTAAGACTGATTCGTGAGGCCACTTATGAGCCACTCTTTTTGGGGCTGTTCAGAGTGCCACTCCTGCAGGTGGACCTGCCCAAGAGACTAATACACACTACTGCTCCGTGGACCCATCTGCCTATCCTGTGATCATTCTAACATCTGAAGATGTGGCCTCTTTTCTGAGGTCCTTTCCATTCGATGGCTTCAAATATGCTCTTCAAGATCATGACTATTGTTAGAAAGTTTGATGATTGGCTTTCAATACCAAATTCAAAGTTAGCATTTTTTGCCCTTCCTTTGTCCTGCTGTGCTTGTCATGGTCGACATATGCTTTTGCTAGGATGGTTTTTAACATGTTTTGAAGTATGATTTTTACCTAGTTTTTATGCTTTTAGCTTTTAGTCCAGAGCACTTTTTAGCATTTGGGTTCAATCGCCTTAGGCGGCGTCACTACTGTGGTGTCATACTTTCTACGGCAATGGGGAGGGTGTTGTGAATCCTAGTTTGTTTTAATGGGAAAAAGGAGTTAGCTTAGCCTTTGGCTTGGAGACCTGTGCCCCCGTCACCTAGTGACTTTTACCGTACTTAGCTTGCTCTGTTTTAGTGAATTAATTTAATTATATTGCTGTCTTGTTTTTAGTTAGGCCTATGTTTTAGTTTCATGTTATCCGTGCCACCACGCTAAGGCGTCAATATCAAGCTCACATTAGGTACTTTCCCTCCTCACGCCTTCAAGGGAATTGTTTATATAAATTACTATACCAAGCATGTCTTGTTGTCTATTGTTTGGGGACAGACCTACGTCAGGGGTCCAAACAGATCTGTATAAATGCACCTCACTTAGACAGATAGACAGAGGGATTCTGACCAGATGCCATTACTGCTATCGATGCTGCAATTTGCCTTGACGTTGACCCAGTCTTCTTGTCCCTACGGAGTCTGAGCTAGAGACCTCATTCCAAGGTAACGAGGGTTGGGGGTGTCCTTCTCATGGACATAGCATTGACAGATTAGGTTTATCACACCTAGCTCTCTTTTAGGTTAGAGATTAGGTACATGACATTAGGGTATTAGGACATATATTATATTGCATGTCACTTCAAGTCATTGCAAGATGGTGGGGGTCTTTGTATTAATGACTCTTGTCTTTACCACTCTGTCTCTTACATTATTCATTATCCTAATCATTGCAGCCCATGCAACTTATCGCAGATTGCAGTGTTGCTAAATAAAACTTATTGAATCTTTACTGCATCACGTTCATTGCCAGTGTTTGATTGAGACATGTTGTTCATGTGAGAAAGGGGTAATCTCCGTTTAACCACAACACTCCCTGAGATGTCACACTCTTGAGTCCATGCATAAAGGTTGCCACAAATCACCTTTTACTGTTTGGGTTTTTGGTGAGGTGCTGCTTGTGACCCAGGAGGGTTGGGACGACAGTTGCTATTTGTTGTGGGATGGCATAGTTGCCTACAAACATAAGTACTGTGATCCTTAAACCAGCAGTCTTGCCTAGAGCAAAAGTCAAACTACGACAGTCATGGAATGCATGCAGGACCTCTCTGGGCATCACATGCTGCATGGACGCAGGCTGTATGCATCAGCAGTTTCATCTCACTGTGAGTTGGATGCAGGACTTGGCTGGAAAGCACACCCTGCGGACAGCCCCTGTAATACAATCTATCAAACTCACTAGCTTAATTAACCATAATCCATCACTTACTCTCTAACTCAGTTTTACTCACCCATCTCTCTCATGTTCATCACTTGCACTCACTGTCATTCCATCTCCCTGAAAGACAAACCAAACAACATCTTTTTTTAATCAAAAACTTTAATTTCATAAAGAACCATTTTTTGTTTTTGTAAAAACTTTTTTTTCTTTTTGTTATTGTTTCTTTTTTGGGGGATAAAAAACAAAAATGCAACTTCAGTAGTGGAACATCAACTTGGACAAGTAATATTATTTTCAAGTTTCCTGGCATAGAAGCACTTCTTTCTCGTGCTCATTTCCTATATTCTCCAATGGAAATAATCCAAGCAAGCACCATGCATCACTGTCGTCTTGCTCGTGCTGAAAGACATTTTGTGGCAATCTGTCACCAGAAGGAATGTAGAGTGGTAATGCAGTGGCAGGTGTAGACATCCCGTTTTCAGAGCGGCTATTTTTGTTGTTGTTTGGCTGCACAATTGGCATATATGTCACGCTTAAAAATGTTACTCCATCAGGGGTGTTCCAAAGAAATGTTTCCAATGATTTTCTGGCTCATTTTTTTAATTTTATTTTTTTACATAAAATGCATGTGATATACTTTTTCTCCAGCAGAGGTTATGAAGAACTTCCACATGATGGATGCTGGAATCCTCAGTGTGGTGATAATTCTTCCTCTGTACATAATCTATTGATTGAGGGAATAATACAGTCACAGGAACCAAGGAAATATTTCCAATGGTCTCCAAAGAACAGAAATAGTCCATGGCACTAATGGAACACCCTGAAACTGTGGTACTGATTTTTAATACAGTGTTTCCAAAAAGGCTAAAACCTTGAATATTTGAAATGTACCACTACAGTTGTAATTTCTTACTCAGCAAATCCTTAGTCCCAAATAGTAAGAATGGGTTTGTTTCCTTTTCAAACTGAAGTTTGTAAAAAGTTGTGTGATTTGCAGTACCAGCTTTTAAGTCACAGTAATTGGAAAGGATGTTCAGCCATCCTGAACCCTGGAGAGTGCAAAGGAGTTGCATCATTGTTTCTTTTAGTTCCATAGAGGATCTGAAAATCCTTTGTTGGGAAATGGGTTATTGGTAAGGGCAGGTAAGTACCTACACTTAGCAATAGGCCACTAACCTCCACTTAGGTCCAGTCAGGTCTCAGTAAATTAAACCCAGCTCAAATCTTGGTAGCTTGGCAACTAGCGACAAGGCTTAACTTAGGAGACAAAGCATAAAGCATTCAAATATCACAAAACAGTAATTAAATAAAACACAGGAAAAAGTTTAAAAATCCCAAATCAATTTATAAAAATAGGAAATATTTCTGGCTTTAAAATGACACCAAAACAAATAAAATCGGATAATGGGAACCGGAGACATGAATTTTTAAAGAATTAATGCTTTCTAGCGCATAGAAGCAACTAACGCTCAAAGGGTTAATAAAAAAAAAGGTCACACTGGAAAGGAACAAAATCCAGAGTTCAGGCCACCCACGAGGAAACCCCGTCACACTTACTTTTAGAAGTGTTTGATTCAGGAAAGTGTTCCACAGCACCAGCCAAAGGTTCAGAGGCTCTGGTGTGCCTCTTGGGGTCTGCGACTACAACTCTCACAATGCACCTCTTCAACCTATGGAGTTGCTCCAAGCGTCTCCAAACTTCTGGATCTTCTTCCAGAGGTCCTTTTTGTGTCCTTGAAGTGTCAACAACTTGAACCAAGGTTCCAGAAGCTCTGAGTTGCTCCTTGGGATTTGGGACTACAATTCCCAGAATGCACCTGGTCAGAATCCTCAAATGGCCACTGGACACTGGTTAGCTGGGCTTTGCTTGCAGGACTTGATGCAGGGGACTCTGGGCAGCTCCTTTGTGCCTGTGGCAAACAGGGAGTCCCTTCTTGAAGCAGTAGAAGACAGGTAAAGTCCTTTTAGTGGTGAAGCCCAAGTGTGCAGCTGGTGTAGTCCTCCAGAGTGCAGTGTCCAGGTGCAGGTCAGGGGTCCATCAGGGCAGTCCTTCTTCTCCTGTAGTTCTTCCTTGTTGGAATCTGATAGGGATCTGAGGTGTAGGTGCAGGTCTGTCAGTTTTATCCCTGCTCCTGGGTGAAAAACAGGGGGGTCCTGGTTTTCCAATCAGGTGGAGGGACCTTCC
Organism: Pleurodeles waltl; assembly: GCF_031143425.1. NCBI lineage: Eukaryota > Metazoa > Chordata > Amphibia > Caudata > Salamandridae > Pleurodeles > Pleurodeles waltl. The sequence goes on along the minus strand of NC_090446.1, from coordinate 1,008,056,206 downwards.
CCCTGTGATGACCACTTCCTGGGAAGTGTGGCAACAATCAATCCCAGGGAGCAACATTCCTCAAAAATCCATCATGGCTGAAAGTGATTTTGGAGGTTACATCTGGCTGGGCCCACCCACTGGTGTGGCTAAAAATAATAAACACACCCCTCTCCTGCCCTCTCCTAATCTAATCAAGGGGACACCTAATTGTCTGGGTTTGCAGGACGTGAGGGTGTTGGTGGGTTGCTCCAAATGTCCATCTCTGCCTTTGAAGACCAGTTTGGCAGCCCTCCCCTTCCTGCTTCACCATCTGCTGAGAAGGGATCTCCTCCCCCAGGCACTTCTCTTTGTGTGGTGCCAGGCCACTTCACACCTCATCAAGGCAGCCTGGCCAGGCTGCAGAGGCTGCCCAATCAGAGCACAGCAGCAAAAACACTGCAGGGCTGAAGTTGGCAACTTTTCAGGTGAAGTTTAAAACTCTTTACCTGGACAAGTTATATTAAATCCCACAACTGGAAGTTGTGGGATTTATCATAACAATTAATTTGATACCAAACTTCTGGTATCTGTTACTTAAGGGGATTTCAAAAATTATAATAAGGTCTCCCCATTCTAGCCTATGGAGGCTATTCACTACAATGAGGGGAAAACAAATGTGGCTGTTTTACCTCACAAGGGTTTATAAAACTATTTTTATAAGGTCCCTGCTTATAGTTACATGGCACCCAGCTCTAGGCGCACATAGGGCACACCTTAGGAGTGACTTATATGTAAAAATAAGGTAGTTTAAGACTTTGGAACTACTTTTAATTCCAAAGTCAAATTTGCATGTAACTTTAATTTAAAAGCAGCCAGCAAGGCAGGCCAGCCTTTAAAATAACACTGGACACCTCAGCAGTGCACCTATGGGGGCACTACCTATGCTGGGGTCCCTAAACCTCTATGCCCTAACATATACTAGGGACTTAAAGGTAGGGTAATTTAGCCAATTATAATTAGCTTAATTTTCATACTGATTTTACACAGAGCACAGGCTCTGGGACTGGTTTGCAGTACCCAGGGCACCATCAGAGTCTGGAAAACACCAGCAAAAAGTGGAAAATGGGGGCAAAAAGTTAGGGGGCCTCTGCAATCAGCTCTGTTCTCTCACATACTTAAACACCATAAAAAATGAAAATGGTATTCAATTGATTAGAAACTCCTCTAGAAACAAGGAGCTCGCCCTTTGGAGGAAACTAGATTTTCTAATCGCAAAGGGTGTCAGATTTAGGGAAAGACTTGGCGCGCTGAGATCTTGAGGACAGTAAAAAGAACAGACACAGTATCACACGCAGTGCACTCCTGGGGGGCTACACCCCTAACCCCCTAACTGTAAGGTAAACAAACAGAAAAATGTCGTCCAAAGTAGGCGGCACTCAGTGAACATTATGGGGGTCATTCTGACCCTGGCGGTAAAAGGCACAAACCGCCGGTCAGAAGACCGCCATCATCCCGCCGCGGTAAACTGCCACGGTCATTCTGACCCACAACTGCCAAACCGCCAAAAACCCGACATCCACTGAAGCCCGCCTCATCAGCGGTCAGCGATAACCTGGAGATGACCAAACCTCCACCGTCAGGCCAACACAAACACGCCCATGCCATTACGACCCACGAATCCACGCGCCGGTCTTTCAACCGCGGTATTCCATTGGCGGTACACACCGCCGCGCTCAAAATACCCACACCTTTACAAAACACAGCCACATTGGACAATTCCAAATACACACACCTGATACACATACAAACACCACTCCCACACACCCATCACCATATAAAACACACACCCACATCACCCACAAACCCCCACAAAGCGAAATTCAGAGACACGGCGCAATACACAGAGAGAGAGCACAGGGAATGCAAACAACACACACAGGAACCCAACATCATCACCCACACCACATCTACGCACAAAACACCACACACCACTACACTCATCACCACAAACACCACCCCACACCTCATCCACACCACCCCATGGCACCCCAAAGACACCCCAGGTTCTCGGACCAAGAACTCAAGGTCATGGTGGAGGAAATAATCAGGGTAGAGCCCCAGCTCTTCGGCACACAGGTGCAGCACACCACAATAGCCAGGAAGGCGGAGCTATGGCAAAGGATCGTCGACAGGGTCAACGCTGTGGGACAGCATCCCAGAAATCGGGAAGACATCCGAAAGCGCTGGAACGACCTACGGGGGAAGGTGCGGTCAATGGTGTCAAGATACAACATCGCTGTGCAGAAGACTGGCGGCGGACCCCCACCCACTCCACCCGAATTCACAGCATGGGAGCAAGAGGTCTTGAACATCCTGCATCCTGAGGGCCTCGCTGGAGTAGGCGGAGGAATGGACTCTGGTAAGTCGAATCTCAACTACTTCACCCCCCCAACCACCAGCATGCCAACCCACACCCCCACCCTCACCCCCAACCCCCCAGCACATATCCTCCCTGCTAATGTCTCACCAGCACAAAAAAAAAACTGAATGCCAACACAAACCATGGACACCCATCACCTAAGCATGACCACTGCACATACCCATCCCTCCCCACAAACCACCCTCACAACTCCTCCCACATGGGACTGCCAGCACTGGGGGACAAGGGCACCCACAAATCGCACACCACGGCACACACAAAATCAATAACCATATTGTTTTACCCCTGCAGGGCCCGAACGCCAACACACCGGCCAGGAGGGTCCAGATTTGTCAATCCCACCCCCAGAACAGGCCCCCAGTGATGACAGCAGCTCTGTCGACCTAGAACCTGATGACCAGCCTGGACCATCGGGGACCTCTGGACAGTCGGTTACCCTCAGTCAGCCCCAGGCCACAGCAGACCTACCCCCCTCAGGAAACACCAGCACAGCACCCACCCAGCGGGCCCATGCTTCTGTCTCCAGGACAGGTCCAGCAGCGGTGTGTCTACCAGTACAGGGCACCCAGGGTAACCCACAACCCCAACAACAACAGGGACCTGGGGGCACTGGTAGTGGGCACACCGTCCAGGGGACAGAGGCCCAGGAACAAAGAGGAACTGGGAGGGCTGCTGTGCGACAGAGGGAGGACAGGCCTAGGGAACCCACTGTCCAAGAGGCCCTCACCACCATCATGGGAGCGTACCACCACTCCCAAGAGACGATGGCGACGGTCCTGGCCAGGTTCCAGGAGATCCAGGCCATGCAGGAGGGCCAGTACATGGGGTTCCGGGAAGAACTGCGCACCATCAGTTCCGCAATGGGTACAATCGTGGTGGCACTCAACCAGATTGTCACCACATTGCGGGACCATGTGGCCCCCCAAAGGGTCCCTGCCACTAGCATGGAGGAAGAACAGCCCACCACCTCCGCCGGCGCTAGTGGTCAGGAGGCCCCGACACAACACCAACGGCCCTCCCGGACCCCACCCCCTGCAGAACAAGAACCACCCCGCAAGAAAGGCCTGAGATCGAGGAAGAAGACAGAGTAGGATGTCAAGATCCCCGCCATGCACGGAAACCCCCGGATGTCATCCCACTGTCCCACTTGTTTACCCTGTCCAACCTTGAACTGCCCCTGCTCCACCTTCCACAGGCATATGGACAATGGACCTGTAGGAACGACAGTCTGGACACTGCCATGGACATGCCTCCACCATCACCCTGTTTGAACCATACACCTATTTTAAAACTTCAATAAACACAATTATTGCACATTAACCAACTGGATTCTGCTATCTATTTATTTAAACCAAATGTATTCGATATAACCAACAAAACATTTCTAGTTACATTGTGATGACAACATACCAGTGTCACACAGCGGTAGTCCATGGGGAAAAAAACCAGAGGGCACTCCGTGGGGATCAGATCACTGAAATAGGAAGTGATATACACAACTAAGTTACCATACATTGGGGTGAAAGGTCAGACAGTAGAGAGCCACTACAGTTACAGATATAATACAATGCTGGAGTAGATTATTACCTGTGTGTCACTGGAAATACTGCAGTATCACTCTGTCCCTGTTGTCTGTGTCGTCCTCTTGGTCTTCCTCCTCTTCACTCTCCGCAGGCTCCACAGCGGCCACAACACCACCATCTGGACCATCCTCCTGCAGGAAAGGCACCTGGCATCGCAAAGCCAGGTTGTGAAGCATGCAGCAGGCCACGATGATATGACATACCTTCCTTGGTGAGTACATTAGGGATCCACCAGTCATATGCAGGCACCTAAACCTGGCCTTCAGGAGGCCGAAGGTCCGCTCAATCACCCTCCTAGTCCGCCCATGGGCCTCATTGTACCGTTCCTCTGCCCTGGTCCTGGGATTCCTCACTGGGGTCAATAGCCAAGGCAGGTTTGGGTAACCAGAGTCACCAATTAGCCACACATGCTGTCTCTGTAACTGTTCCATCACATAAGGGATGCTGCTATTTCGCATGATGTACGCGTCATGCACTGACCCTGGGAACTTGGCATTTAAATGGGAGATGTACTGGTCAGCCAAACAGACCACCTGGACATTCATCGAATGATCATTTTTACGGTTCCTGTACACCTGCTCATCATCTTTTGGGGGAACCAAAGCCACATGGGTACCATCAATGGCACCAATGATATTGGGAATGTGTCCAAGGGCATAGAAATCACCCTTCACTGTAGGCAAGTCACCCACCTCATGGAAAATGATGTAGCTCTGCATGTATTTCATCAGGGCAGACAACACTCTGGACAACACCTTTGATAACATAGGCTGAAACATCCCAGATGAAATGGTCACGGTAGTTTGAAATGATCCACTTGCCGTAAAATGCAGTACTGACAGCACCTGCACTAGAGGCGGAATCCCTGTGGGTTGGCGGATGGGTGACATCAGGTCTGGCTCCAGCTGGGCACACAGTTCCTGTATAGTGGCACGGTTGAGTCTGTAGGTGAGTATGACGTGTCTTTCTTCCATTGTCGACAGGTCCACCAGCGGTCTGTACACGGGAAGATTCCTCCGTCTCCTCGCAAGTCCCAGCGGACGATGCCTAGGAAGGACAACATGGAGCACAGAGTCAAGCAACCCACAGGTAAGTGCCCACAGCATGCGCAGTACACGTATCTCTCGGGATTGAATGGCTAGTATGATTGTCGGTGCAAGGCCTAGCCATGTGTGACGCAGTAGGAATGAAGCCATGTGGGCCCTTGAAATGGCGGCTACCTGACCTGTGAAGTGTGACAATGTGAAGTGAGATAATTGCGCAAGCGTGGCACACCGTGGCGGTAGGCGGTCGCAGTCCGCGGCGCAAAGCCGCATTGGACAACATTGAACCCTATGGGTTTCAGGAGCCAATGGCGGTGAGTGCCGGCCGTCGCGGTACGCACCGCCGCGGTACGCACCGCTGCGGCACGCACCGCCGCAGCACGGACCGCTGCAGCCGTAACCGCCATTTTCTCTCTGCTTGACCACACGAGACCTGAGCATCCACAGGAGAGGACATATACTGCAAGTGCTGCTGTGACCTCGGTCTGGAAGTGACAATGGCTGCTGCGACTGGGGAAAGGGCCCCCGCCTTCAGTTCCGAGGAGTTGGAGAAGCTCGTGGACGGGGTCCTCCCCCAGTATGCGCTACTCTACGGGCCTGCAGACCAACAGGTGAGTACACGGGGGGCAATGCATAGTGCCCAATGCCTGGCCTGAGTGGGGAGGATGTACGATGGAGGGGAGGGCAGCGAATGACGAATGCATGGCACGACAGATGAGAGCATGTGCCACATGGCAAGGTTGGGGAGGGGGGGCCACTCACATCGAGCATGCAGAAAAGTGATGATGTTTCTCTTCCCCCCCTGTACATGTCACATAGGTCAGCGCCCATCAGAAGATTGACATTTGGCGTGCCATCGCCAAGGACGTCCGGGCCCTGGGGGTCCACACCAGAAGGGGCACCCACTGCCGCAAGAGGTGGGAGGACATCCGCCGCGGGAGCAGGAAGACCGCGGAGGCTCTGCTGGGGATGGCCTCCCAACCTAGGAGGGGTGCCAGTCGTACCTTGACCCCCCTGATGTCCCGGATCCTGGCGGTGGCCTACCCCGATTTAGATGGGCGCTTGAGGACATCACAGCAGACACAAGGGGGTGAGTACCAGCACATTCAGCTATTTTGCGCGAAGTGGAGGTGCCTGGGTGGGGGAGGAGGGCTGTGGGTATCCCTAGGCCAAGGCGATTTCTGTAGGATAGGCCCGTCCGTGAAGTATTGTCCTGTGCCCCTGCCCCCCAACTCTGTAGGGTGCCTAGTAACGCGATTCATGGACCAGTGTATACTGTGTGGGCAGTTGTCGCCCATAGGCTTGTAGGGCATGTCCCAGTGAATGAGTAGTGTACCCCAAGTGCGCAGCGTAGTGCAGGAGGGCTTCTGTGTCTGTCCTCTCCGCCAACGGTGTCCCCAATGCATGCACTCAACTTGTCTTTATGTTTTCCATCCCCCCCCCATTTTCTTTGTTTTTCTGTGAATGTGTGCATTAGCATCATCAGGCGGAGGAGAAGTGGCATCGGCGCAAGAGGGAGCTGCATCTCACATGGCCCCGGAGGGCCATGCAACGGACTCCGACATGACCAGTGAGACGGAGGGCGAGGGGGGCTCCACCACGGGGACCCGTGGAGACGGCAGCGACACCGACACGTCCTCGGAAGGGAGCTCCCTTGCGGTGGCGGCAACATCCGTGCCCACCGCAGAAACAGGTACAGCCACCACCCAGCGCACCAGCTCCGCCCTCCCAGCAGCCCCTCGGCCCTCGGCCCGTGCCCGCAAGGCCAGGAAGCCGGCCATCTCCTTCGCCCCAGGCACCTCAGGCCCTGCCCCAGTCACCCCTGCTGCCCTCAGTGAGGAGGTCATTGACCTCCTGAGGACCATCATTGTTGGGCAGTCTACCCTTTTGAATGCCATCCAGGGTGTGGAGAGGGAGGTGCATCAAAGCAATGCATACCTGGAGGGCCTTCATTCGGGTCAGGCTGCCCATCAATGATCGTTCAACGCTCTGGCCTCAGCACTGACGGCAGCGATTGTCCCTGTCTCCAGCCTCCCTCTTCTGACTCCCTCCACCGAGTCCCACTCCCCTGTTCCTCTGCCTATCCCATCCACACCTACAGACCAGCCTGCACACACCTCAACACCCAAGGGCAGCTCATCCAGACATAAGCACCACAGGACACACAAGCATTCACCCAAGCAACATCCAGATGCAGACATGCCAACAGCCACTACCTCCTCTGTGTCCCCCACCTCCTCGTCTCCCTCCTCCCTCCCTGTGACGTCTCCACACACACCTGCAAGCACACCACCATCAGCCATTGCACCCATCACCAGCACACCCTCCACACCAGTCCGCACACGTGCAGTCACCACCCCCACTGCCATGTACACGTCCCCTGTGTCCTCTCCCAGTGTGTCTGTCACCCCCACTTCACAACCACACAAACGCAGGCAGGCACCCAAACAACAGCCATCCACCTCACGTCAGCCTCCTGCCCAAGCACCTGCACCCAAAGACAGCACACTTGACTCTCCTACAACCACATCCTCTTCCTCCACTCCCATACCCACTCCAGCCACCCTTCCCATGGCTCCAAAGAAAATTTTCCTCTCTAAAGTGGACCTCTTTTCCTCACCTGACCCACCCCCGCCATTCCCGTAAGAGTTCCACAAACACCTCAGCCACCACCAGCCCAGCAACTCCAAAGAACGTCGTGCCTGGCTTTTGGAGTCCGCCCTTTCCTTTGGCTGGGACATCGTCCAGCAGCAAAGGCACAGCCAGCCCCCCCCCTGGGAAGAGGACCAAGAAACTGAAGGGCAGGCGCGACAGGCCTGATACGCCTGCCCCCAAGGAGGGTAGCCTTGCACCGTCACCTGCCACATCGGGTAAGGGAGCCAAGGGCCACGGACAGTCTGCCAAGGAGGGCAAGGGCAGCAAGGAGCAAAGGGCAGGGAGCAGCCGACCTGGCCATGAGGGCCCCACCAGCCCCATTCCGGGGGTATCGAAGGAGAGCCAGGGCCCCAGGACTCCATCACAGGAGGGCCCCGCAACGGAAAGGTCCGATGCAGAGTGAGCGGCAAATATTGGCCTGGTGTGGTTCACTGGAAACACAAGACAGGCACCGCTGAACAGGGCCCCACCGTGAGAAGCACTGCTGAACAGGGCCCCGCCGTGACCAGAACCGCTGAACAGGGCCCCGCTGTGAGAAGCACCGCTGAACAGGGCCCCGCCGTGAGAAGCACCGCTGAACAGGGCCCCGCAGTGAGAAGCACCGCTGAACAGGGCCCCGCCGTGACCAGAACCGCTGAACAGGGCCCCGCCGTGAGAAGCACCGCTGAACAGGGCCCCGCCATGACCAGAACTGCTGAACAGGGCCCCCCGTGAGAAGCACCGCTGAACAGGGCCCCGCCGTGAGAAGCACCGCTGAACAGGGCCCCGCCGTTAGCAGAACCGCTGAACAGGGCCCCGCCGTGAGAAGCACCGCTGAACAGGGCCCCGCCGTGACCAGAACCGCTGAACAGGGCCTCGCCGTGAGAAGCACCGCTGAACAGGGCCCCGCCGTGAGAAGCACCGCTGAACAGGGCCCGGCCGTGAGAAGCACCGCTGAACAGGGCCCCGCCGTGACCAGAACCGTTGAACAGGGCCCCGCCGTGAGGAGCACTGCTGAACAGGGCCCTTCCTGTCAAGCACCGCTCCGCTGGGCCCTTCATCTCAAGCACCGCTCCGCTGGGCCCTTCCTGTCAAGCACAGCTCCGCTGGGCCCTTCATCTCAAGCACCGCTCCGCTGGGCCCTTCATCTCAAGCACCGCTCCGCTGGGCCCTTCATCTCAGGCACCGCTCCGCTGGGCCCTTCCTGTCAAGCACCGCTCCGCTGGGCCCTTCATCTCAAGCACCGCTCCGCTGGGCCCTTCCTGTCAAGCACCGCTCCGCTGGGCCCTTCATCTCAAGCACCGCTCCGCTGGGCCCTTCCTGTCAAGCACCGCTCCGCTGGGCCCTTCATCTCAAGCACCGCTCCGCTGGGCCCTTCCTGCCAAGCACCGCTCCACTGGGCCCTTCACCTCAAGCACCGCTCCGCTGGGCCCTTCATCTCAGGCACCGCTCCGCTGGGCCCTTCCTGTCAAGCACCGCTCCGCCCTTCATCTCAAGCACCGCTCCGCTGGGCCCTTCCTGTCAAGCACCGCTGGCCCATTGGCAGTCCCAGTTCTGTGTCGGGCAGGCCTTCACGACGCACTCTGCCCACCATGCCTCCTCCATGACCAGTGGTCTCTGTAATCCACCTGATGGACTGTGGCTTTGCACTTCCCAGGATGTAACAGTGGGCAATCCACCCACTGTAGAGACTTGTGAGACTGTGGCTTTGCACTCCCCAGGATGGCACAGTGGGCAACCCACCCACTGTAGAGACTTGTGAGACTGTGGCTTTGCACTCCCCAGGATGGCACAGTGGGCATGGAGGCCCTTCGTGGATCTGGCGTCGTGGACTCATGTGGCTGAGGTGCCCCCCCTTCCCTTCCCCCTGAGGTGCCTGTCTTTTTATTTTAGTGATGCCCCAGCAGTGTTCTCTCCAATGGACTGGATCTCATGTGTGGGCTTTGCCCATGTGTTGCTGCACATTGGCCCACGGACCTTTGGACTTTGATTGACTGGGCCAGACTTTTGCTGCTTGTATGGATAGAGTTCTAGATGTGTATTCATTCTTCATATATTGCTAAGGTCGCTATACTTTATTGTTGCAATAATATGGTTCTACTTTTACATGCATTGGCTTTTGTCTTTGTTTTGGGGGGGGGGGTTGGGGGTGTCACTCTTACTTTTTTATCTGCATAGGTGTGTAGGTATTTCGGTGGGGGTGAGGGTGGGGGTGGGTGTGTGGCGTATGTGTTTGCCCGTAACCTTTCCTCCTCCCCCCTCCCCTGTGTCGTAGGTGCAGTACTCACCGTTGTCGTCTGCGGCGAGGTTCGTGATCCTGGAAGAAGAGCAGGAAGGCAATGGCTGGGAGGATGTGGAGTTCGGGTTCCATGCTGTTCCGATTCCGCGTGGAGTGTGTCGAGGTAAGCGTTTTCCATTGGAGATGTCTGCTCCCGCCCCGGAAAAGGTGGCGGATTGGTGGGTCGTGATAGGGTGGGCGGTACATTGTCTGCCGCCTGCCTGTTGGCGGTGACCGCCGCGCTGTTTGTTTGTACCGCCGTGGCGGTCGGAGTGTTAAAGCGGAGGCCTGTGTTGGCGGTTCCCGCCAGGGTCAGAATTCATATTTTTTTGACGCCAGCCTGTTGGCGGGTTGGCCGCCGCTTTAACACTGACCGCCAGGGTCAGAATGAGGGCCTATGTGTATAATAGTAAGTCGGTGAATATGAACGTATTCTATATAGTCTGTGTAGTTTTCTTTAGAGGAAGACAAACACCAAACTTAAGTATTATTGGATGGTGTAACAAGTAATCCAAAATTGAAGAGGCGTGGCAGTCTCCAACGTAGTTTCAACAATCTTAGGATTTATTATAGATGTTCAAATCCAATCAATCAGTAGTAAATCTGCCAATCATCATGTCCACTATGTCCATAATTATGTTCAAACCCCACAGCCAACACGTGTTTCGTCCAGGGACCACCTCATCGACTTCATCAAGGCTGCAAATTTAATCTGTCCTCAATCTTTAATTTTAATGATGATGTTCAATCAGCGAGTACGCTACCGGAGCATATTTCAGATACACACGCCACTACGGTGGCGTTCTTCACGGACTCACATCCCAGATTTGGGTGTCATCTTCCAACACGATGTTTGATTGAAATAATAAAGTGATTCACAGATAGGCGCATCCTTGCGTGGTAAAAATGCTGGCGCGCGGCCATATTTTATTATGCTTTGCAAGGTGTGGGGGCACTCTGGAGGGCTCTGAGTGGCCAGTGCCAGCAGGTGATGTCAGAGACCCCTCCTGATAGGTCCATACCCGATAAGGTAGCCAATCCCCTTCTCAGGACTATTTATGGTCTCTCCTGTGGGTTCTCTTCAGATTCTGCTTGCAAGTTTCCTTCAGAAATCCTCTGCAACAACTTCAGACTCTCTTGACCTCAGAACAACCACAGCCTGCTCCAAGAAATGCTGTAACTGCAAAAAAGTGTCTACAAGAGACACTTTTCTTCAGTAACTTCAGCTCCAAGTCAGCAACTGCAACAGTTTCCATGGTGTGCATACTCTGGGGACTCCCTGTCTTCATCCTGCACCAGAAGAACCAAAGAAATCTCCTGTGGAGTGACAGAGTCACTCCCCTGCTCTAAGCAGGCACCTTCCAAGATGACGACTGGTACCCTGGGACTCCTCTCACAATGACAAGAGTGCTTCTAGGGACCCAGAGGGTGGACATCATCAACATAGACTGTACTGAGGTCCTGCTGATGCAATTTGGAGGAAGTAAGACCTTGCCTTACCTGAGAACGACAGTATCCCTGTGTACTGAGTCTTCTTCACCTCCTGAGGCCTCTGTGCAGTCTTTGCACAATTCCTTCATGCATAGCCTGGCCCAGGTCCCCAGCACTCCACCCTGCAATGCTTAACTCACTGAGTTGTTCTCCGGTGGTGTGGGACCTTCTTTTGTTGTGCTGCATCAACCACATTTTGTACCATCTTTGAACCCAGATCTTGCAGCTTCTGGGGATGCTGCCTGGCATCCTGAGGGCTTCCTAAAGTGCTGAGATCTCCCTCTTCCTCCTCACCCAGTGCTGAGGCCTCCAGGTCCCTCCTGGATCCATCCAGTGCCATTTTGATGGAAAATTAACTTTTGTCGTAGCCAAGGATTGTTGGCACCTTCCATCATGAAATCTTATCTGCAACAATCTTCACGCTGTTGTACATCTTTTGCATCATGCAGTAGCCAGCTGGCATCTTCTTAGGGTGCATTTCTGCAGTCTTTGACTAACCAGGGACTGTTGTTTTGCACCCTCTTCTGGGTTGGCAGGGGCTCCTGTCCTTCCTGGAACTTCTTTCGACTTCTGGAATTGGTCCCCTTCCTTTGCAGGTCTTCCGGTCCAATAATCCAGCAGTTGTTCTTTGCAGACTTGGTTGGCTGCTGCAAAATCCGAAAAAACAAGGTGTTGTGTGTCCTAAGGAAACTTGCAGTACTTTACTCCTGCTTTTCTGTGCTCTGGGGTGGGGTAATTTACTTACCTTTACTGTATTCTTAGTCTCCCAGCGATTCTGCACACACTACACTTGTGTAAGGGGGAATTCGTGATTCACATTCCACTTTCTTAGTATATGGTTTGAGTTGCCCCTAGACCTATTTTCTCCCATTGCATGCTATAGGATTTCCTACTGTTTGCATTGTTCTATGACTATTTACTTGTCTAATTTTGGTGTCTAGTGTATATATTGTGTATAATACTTACCTCCAGAAGGAGTATTGCCTCTAAAATATTTTTGGGCACTGTGTCACCCAAATAAATACCTTTATTTTTGGTAACACTGAGTATTGTCTTTATTTGTGTATAAGTACTGTGTAACTATAAGTGGTATTGCATGTCTCCTAGTTCAGCCTAAGCTACTCTGCTATAGCTACCTCTATCAGCCTAAGCTGCCAGAACACTACTACATTTCACTAATAAGGGATAACTGGACCTGGTATAAGGTGTAAGTACTCAAGTTACCCACTACAAACCAGGTTAGCCTCCTACAAGCTCCCTTAGGCAGTGAGGGACCAACTTGGCCTATTTTTGACACATTATCACCTCACTCAGGTATACAAATATACAGGCAGCAGACCTGCGAAACTTAATACCTTGAGCTAGTAACACTTTATAGGAGACACTGTGAACTTTGAATACTACACCAGCGTGTCCAGCACCACCAGCATCTGTTGGATATCAGCTGGCTACTGGGATAAATCCACACACATTACATACTATTATGGGTAAGGTACCCACAGAACAAGAGAAAATACCGTTCTGAATAGCCCAGAAAACAAATCAGCTGGAAGCTGTGTTTCCCCATACCACAGGAGAAACATGGAAATTCTCACAATGTACTTGTACTTCAAGATGGTTCGCTTGGTGGGTGACAGCGCCACATGGGTTACAGTCTTTGCTGCAATTTATACTACCACACATGATACCCTGACACTTGCCAATTTACTGGAGGTATTAAGACAAATTCAGAATGAGCATGGGGCTGCACCAATCCTGGATTTGGGGATGAAACTTATGTGTAACTTTGACCCAGTCTCCTCATTCATACTCAGTAATATTAAAGGGTAAGTGGTAGCACTGGCTATACGCCAGCGCGTCTGAGAGATTCCACATTTGGACCAGGAAAAACAGCTACCAAATATTTGTTTCCGATACTTATACCAATATAGGACAGGATGGTTTTGGAGCCAAGCTGAAGAAGCTTGAAATACAGAGTGCCACCCCTAAGGAAGGTACTAAACAAGCACAAGAGGGTTCTAAGAAGCTCTGGAATAAGCAAAAACAATTTAAAGAAAGACAAAATCAGAGAGCAGATTCTCCACAATGGAGAACTCCGACAGGAGATATACTCTCAGAATTAGAGAAAATATAAAAGTTCCTTACAGATATACTGATTAACGCCCCTCTTGTTCCTTTCAGGACGCACTAGAAAGATGTAGCAAGAGAGGGGACCATCCTGATCGACATCCTGAATACGTGAAACAGAAGAAAAAGTCACCACAGTCTTCAGACAAAAAAGGAGATAAGTCCCCACAACATAAGCCACAGTTTAAAAAGAAAAAGGTGGCAGCACTGTCAGTTAAAAATCCCAGCACACTTGAGAACATTGCTGAGGAACAAAACATGGGCAGTGACACTGTTAGACAGTGCAGCAGAGGTCACGATATGTCGCCAGAGTCTGAAAGATCATCTGGATGTGACAGCAACTAGTGATTTCATTGCAGTTGAGTCTGCAGACAGCCGTGTTCTCCCACTTGACAGGGTTTATGATTTAAATATCCAACTTGAGGGAGACGTGGAGCGCACCACTGGTGTGATATTCAAGGATGAATTTAGTTGTGATATTCTGTTGGCCAAAAGGGACTGGCCGCCCGAGCACGTCCGCAAGCTCCCTCATGGGAAGATGTCATTTTGCCTTCTTTCTCTGATCTTGTCCCAGAAGCGGTAAAGCAAGCCTACGCTGTCACTTGGGCTTTAGCGCTGGCAACTGCGTTATACCGCAATCATGTAGGTTGGGACAAGGACTCTCCTTGTCATGTAATACCTATCAGGTCCACACCCCAGCCTAGAGCCACAATATCCTGTTAAACATTAAACAAAAAGCTCCAGTGAGGGAGATCCTCACTCATCTTGAGTACCAGGGAGTGATTGAGCTCTGTGTCTCTGCAATGAATAACCCGTTATTGCGCGTTGCAAAACCAGACCATTCCCACAGAATAGTCTTAGATTACAGACACTTAAATAGTCATACACATACATACACAATACAAAATTCACATAGCACAGCACTAATTAACAACATAGGGGAATATTTATGCATTCTTTGCGCCGGATTTGAGTAATTTGTTTTTTTAAGCAAATCCAGCGCACACTTAACTCCATATTTATATTATGATGCTAGACCCGTCTAGCATCAAAATATTAGAGTTAACATCATTCTTTGCCTGCGGAAATGTACCTTGCATGAATGAGATGCAAAGTAGGTGTTCCCAGGCAAAAAGTACTCTAAGGCCTTTGCCTTATTTATCCTCCCGTGCAAAAATCACGTACGGGGAGGAGGATGGCCTTAAATGATGCTGCTAAGCCTGTTTAGCACCATTATTTAATGCCTGGGACAGAGCAGGCGTTAGGGGACCTGCGGGCCTTTTTCCATTGTCAGCGGCCTTGAAACAGCCCACAGGTGCCCTTCCCTGCTCCCAGGGACACCCCCATCCACCCCCACCCACACCGGGAGGACACATAAGGATGGGGCACGCCTTCCCAGGTAAGTTTTAGTTTTGTTTTTTTTAAAGTGCCATGGGGAGCCTAACTTGGGCCCCCCTACATGGCACTGTGCCCAATGCCCATGCCCAGGGGACATAAGTCTCCTGGGCATGGCCATTGGGTGGGGGGGCATGACTCCTGTCTTTACTAAGACAGGAGTCATGTTCATGGGGGTTGTGCGTCAAAAAATGACGCTAGTCAGGTTAGATTTATTTTTCTGACTCTAATGTGACTAGCGCCATTCTTTGACACACAACCTCCTGTTTCCCCTATCCCTCCCCCACCCAGTTAGTGTCATTTATTTTGATGGTAATCGGGCCTTACAGCTGGCTAGCATCATTCCTTAAATATAATGCCCAGCTGGCATCCAGGAATGGTGTTAGACGGCAGTAAACCTTTTGACGAAACCTTCGCTAACGCAGGTTTGGGTCAAAAAGTATAAATCAGGGACATAGTGCGCAAAAAATACAAAACAACCTTGGATATTTCCAATGGTTTCTTCTGCCAGAAGTTAGCACATGAAAGTCGGACGTGAGTGCAGTCTCATATGGCTCACAGAAACGCTTCTGTTGTTTGTCCGAATGCTACAAGAAGAGCCCAGGGCTGTTCTCAAACCGAGTAACAACAATATTGCATGATATTGATCCCGAGGCATTGTCTTATGTGTATCACATCTATCACACAGATGACAACCTCAACATTCATCTTGCCAGGGTCAATTGGATCGTTTTAGGATTCGCAGCCCTTGGCTACAAATTTAATTTTATGAAAGCTAAAATAGCCTTTCTCAGTGTGTTGTTCCTGGGATATGAGCTATCAAACGAGGGGAAGAGCTTGGCCCTGCACTTTCTAGAGAAATGTGCACAACTCCACCTACCACACACTCTCAAGAAACTGCAGTCATTACTTGGTTTCTTTAATTTTGGCAGAACATACATTCCTGACTATGCACAACGTATCAAGCCACTTGACTTAATACACCCTGATTTTTCTAGCAGACACAGGACAGTTGATCACACACACATCCTTAGAGAATTTCAACAGAACACGTTAGAAGGAAAACATTTGCACACCCCTGACAAACTTGGTCATCAGAATTATTCCTGGTGCAATTGGGGTCACTTACGTCACCTTTAACGAGGGCGACACCGTGCCCATAGCATAAAAATCACATTTATACTCAAATGCAGAACAACTTTTTGACCCCACAGAAAACATTCTAACTGCAGTTCAGATGGCTGTTGTTGTCGTTACCCCGGTGCCAGCCTTAGACGCTGTCACCGAAGCACGCGTTACTAACGCTAAAGTATTACATCCACATTGGATTCAGTGGGTGTTGGACTTTTCATCCTTGGCGTGGTCTCCCTTAACTTTTTGCCTCTGTTTCCCAGGTTGTTGATGTATACTGGACTCAGATTTTGTTGGTTTTGTTACTCTGAGCACTTTACCACTGCTAACCAGTGCTAAAGTGCAAGTGCTCCTTTACAAAATGTGTATATAATTTGCTTATCCATGACTGGCATATTTGATTTATTAGTAAGTCCCTAGTACAGTGCACTAGATGTGCCCAAGGCCTGTAAATCAAATGCCACTAGTGGGCCTGCAGCACTGGTTGTGCCACCCACATAAGTAGCTCTGTAATCATGTCTCAGACCTGCCACTGCAGTGGCTGTGTGTGCAGTTTTAAACTGTAAATTTTACTTGGCAAGTGTACGCACTTGCCAGGCCTAAACTTTCCCTTTTCTTATATGTAAGGCACCCCAAAGGTAGGCCCTAGGTAGCCTCAAGTGCAGGTTGCAATGTATGGTTAGGGTAGGACATATAGTAATGTGTTTTATATGTCCTGACAGTGAAATATTGCTAAATTAATTTTTTCACTGTTGCAAGGACTGTCCCTCTTATAGGTTAACATGGGGTCTACATTTAAATCTGATTAAAGTGTAGATTTCCTTTGGGAGCGGATGGACATGTGGAGTTTGGAGTCTCTTAGCTCATAATTTAAAAATACATTTTTTAGTAAAGTTGATTTTAAGACTATGGGTTTGAAAATGCCACTTTTAGGAAGTGAGCATTTTCATGCTTATACCATTTCTGTGACTCTGCCTGTCTGTGGATTCCCTGTCTGTGTCAGTTTGACAGTTGGGCTGGTTGCACCTCTCACTAGACAGTGACACAAAGGGAGCTGGGGAGTAGTCTGCATTTCCTGATGAGCCACCTGTGCTAGGAGGAAGGGAAGGAGTGGTCACTCACACCTGAAAGGCCTGTGCCTGCCCTCACTCAATGCAGTCTCCAACCCCTGGTGAGTGTCTGGGGCTGGCCTGGCCTGGGCAAGGCCGGATTTCACATTCAAGAGAGACTTTGTTTTGAATTAGGCCTACTTCAAAGGAGAAATTGGGTATAAGAAGGGCACCCAAAACCACAGACTTAAGAACACTTCTGGAAAACAAGAAGGAACCTCTGCCTGGAGAAGAGCTGAAGAGCTGAGGAAGAAGAGCTGCCCTGTCTGTGACTGTGCTTTGTGGAGCTATCCTGCAGTTCCTGCTTCCGAGTAAGAGGGCAAAGACTGGACTTTGTGTGCATTCCATCTTGTGAAGATCTCCTAGGGCTTGATTTAGAGATTGCCTCCTGTTGTTTGAAGTCTCAGGGACAGTAAAGACCACTCTGCCAGCACCTGGAGTCTCTGGAGAGACTCCTACCCTGCCAAGCGGTACTATTCCAGTTCCTGGGACCCTGAAAGGAGAGGCTGGCAGCCTAAGAGGAAGAAATCCATGCACAGAATGGCGTGCGCGGAAAAGATCGACGCAACTCTGATCTGCAGCTGAAAAATCTATGTGCCGTCGGCTTTGCAGCTGAAAATCGATGCTCGCCTGCAACGCGACCGAAGAATCGACACACGGAGCTGAAGAAAAAATGTACAGCATCGCTGATGGAGGCTGGTGAGATCGCAACCAGCGCTTCCTTGTTTTTGGATCATCGTGCGGTTGGATTTCTGATGCAAGTACCGCTGGGCGTGTAAAAACAATGCAAGGCCTGCCCGGACCCAAGAGCACTGACCGGATCGATGCATTGCTCTCCTGCGGAGAGAAGAAACTACGCACCCGACCCAACGAAAGGAGAAACGACGCAAGGTCTTGTGAGTGAGTGAAATCGATGCATTGCAAGCCCTTGGTGCACACTCGCCCGTGCGGGGTTATTTTTGATGCACCCAAGGTATGTTTTCACACTAAAAATGTTAGTTGTGTTTAAAACTAAACAAAGACTCTTTTTGCTTTTTAATTGATAACTTGACTTTTGTTTTTGTGGATTTTTTTCGTTTTGCTCTTGTTTTGTTTAGATAAATATTCTCTATTTTCTTAAACCTGTGTTGTGTCATTTTGTAGTGTTTTCATTAAGTTACTCTGTGTGTTAGTAAAAATACTTCACACTTAGCACTCTGAAGTTAAGCCTACTGCTCGTGCAAGCTACCAAGGAGGTAAGCAGGGGTTAGCTGAGGGTGATTCTCTTTTACCCTGACTAGAGTGAGGGTCCTTGCTTGGACAGAGGGTAACCTGACTGCCAACCAAAGACCCCATTTCTAACAGTGGGCAACCTCTCTGACTGCCACCGATGTTGACTACATCTTTGATCCAAAACTCTAGACACAAGAATTCCTCCAATACGAATAGGAGTACCCCAGTCCTCTAGATATTGTGACACTTGACAGATAACATACTGTCATTTACACTGATGATTCAGCACAGCCAGTGGTAGGAACCAAACATCAATACTCAGCGGTTTGCACAGCTGTGAGCCGAGTGATGAAGGATGAAATCTTCCACCCTCATAGTACCTACATGCAGACCTTAGGGGACTGCACAGCTCAGCTGGCTGAACATAAAGCTCTTACTTTAGCGCTAGAACACACAGAGCCAGGATTTTGGACCTTAATTGTCTGTGACTCATACCACTGAGTCCAGTCCTACAATGATTATCTTAATCATTGGCGATTGAACGGGTTCAGAGATTCCAAAAGGAACACCATAAAACACAGAAGTCTATCAGGGAGGGTGGCTGACCTTAAGGATAAGCCACCTTGTGTCCATGTAGTAAATACATTGGGCCACTAACGTGTAGGAGTACACATTATCTGCAATACTTTGGCTGATGAAGCAGACAAATCTGCAGTAGCTACGGCTTCTGTGGCTGTAGGGACTCGTTCTCAGACAAGACTGAATAATGAAATTCTGACTGCTGTGAAAGGTTCGGCTGAAGGAAAGCCTCTTCCAAAAACATATCTTACAAAATACTCTTACCTCATCAGTGCACAGAATGTTGCCTACGCAACATTTCCTGGGGTTGGAGTTCCAGCGATCCCCAAACAAGACCTGAGATTAGATCTAATAAAGGGAACGCATTGAGGGTGTCAGTTCTGCACATGCTGGTATTTCGGCCACAGTAACACTCTTAAAGAAAGGCTTCTGGTGGCCCGGTCTATACAAACGGACAAAACAGTGCATCCTTTGTTGTGACATTTGTCAGCAAATCAAAGGGCTCAAACATCAAACGCCCACTACAGACATCCCTCTTAGTGTCCAGCAGGCCACTACAATGTGTGTACTTGGACCACTGTGGTCCACTCCAACCTGATGGTGCATACAAATACATCTTAGTCGCTGTAGATTCTTGATTCCAGTGGGTATGGCCACAACGATTGGCTGACGCTCAAACTGTTATAGAAGACTTGCTGATCTTTATCTGTAAATATGCGGTTGCAGCACTCTATTTGGACCAGGGCCCTGCTTTGCCTCCAAGGCATTCATTGACACCATGGAGACGATGGGTGTTGAACTCCATTTCTCCTCACCATACCATCCTGAGGGAAATTCAGTTGTGGAGACGAGGAACCGTGGTCTAAAGCTAACTTAACAGCCAGAGTATTAGGTTCGGGCTGCAGTTGGCTCCATCACCTATATGGGGTCAAGAGAGGATTGAATAATCTGCCAAGACCGTCCTTGGGGGATGCACTCCCTATGAGGTTCTCTTTGGGATGCTTATGTATGTCCCAGATCTTGATGGCCCTGGTTTGGTGGCGGCAGATACACCTTTTGACATAAGTGAACCTCTCACTGTCTTACAGGAGCTTAGGTAATTTCATGATGATAAATACAGTACTGCCACCTTAGGAATAAGGGATTTGCCAACAACTTCCACTGGCTGGATTTCTAAAGTCCGGGATCTGGTTCATGAGAATATCGCTGTGAAGAAGAAATACGGTCCATCCTACAGAGCACTGGTCCTAGTCCTGAGAGTACAAGGTAATAGAACTGTCATCTTACCACCATTGCCTGGTTCCAGAGCAAACAGATTAATTTCCATTGATCACATCAAATTCACCATGTGGCCGAACCTGCACAGTAGACCATTAGGTCCCTTGGGTAGTTACCAGTCCCCTCTCACTACCCAACAGGACATACCTCTTCAAAGAAGGAATAACAACACTACTTCGGACTATACAACAATGTCCAATGATGCCACAAATGTCTCCTCGATGGTGGGGAGGGCGCAAAATGAGATTTTGCTGACTCCAGTTACCACTTCAACGACAGCACCCGTCCAAGATTCAGCTGTTTTCTACAGCAACACTACACAGACTGACAACACCGTCTACTATGAGCCTCCATGTGAAGTGGATCCATCCACCAGTAATGCACCTGCTCCTGCGTTTGTAGAGACTGCCTCTGGTTATTTCATTGACGTTGATGACATTTCTTCTAACTCATCCACTTCAGTAATTGAAAATGTATCAAAAACATGTAAGCTGCATCTATGGCTTAGACATAACTATTTAATGCACCCATGGAACTATTTATGGTTCTGCTTGTCAATTTGTGCATTTCTTTTATGGATTTGTTTTGTGACTGTTTTATTTTTGCTCATAAATGGTCATTGCCTTCCTGAACGCTCGTCTGTTGAGCCTGTGGATGAAGTCTTAACTCCATATCTTTCCTCACATAAGGTCCGAAGAGAATGGTCCCTTGTGAACATTTCAGCTGTACCAATTCCAGATGGGATTGTGTGGGACAACATTCCATTTGATATATACAGGCATACTGAGGTCATTGAAATCCCATATGTCTTCAAAATGTCTATGACTGATATAATGACACCTGGTGTTGTATCTGATGATTGGGATGTTGAGACAGTTAATTCTTTGTTAATTGAAATAAAGGACTTTTCAGTATTTGAAAGTGATGATGTATATACAAATAAATTGAATTATGGAGAAATGTTCTGCTATAACAGCTGGGGACATTACTACTTGCACCGTGCCACTAGACACAGACCAATACTTAACGACACACAGTGGGAACACTGCTCAACACCACCTGTGAGGAGCCCAAATGTTATTCAGAAAAATTCACTTATTTTTCTGGGCATGACAAAAAACATCCAGAATCATATTATTTCAAGATACTTCCTTCCAAAATTATGAACATTTTATTAAAAGACACAAAACAGATTTATTCAGACTTCTTTGATTCCCGTCTTGCGGTTGAAGGTTACGAACACTGGAAAAACACTATTGATTTGAAAAATGTATGGGGAACACTACTTTGGCAAATATAGGGTAGGGAAGCTTAATTTAGAGTGTGCCTGATTCCTGTACAACATATTTTTAAATGACAGCATTCAACAGACATCCTGTCTAGGATTACCAAAAATAAAAGAAATGAACATGCCCAGTATCCCTACACTGGCAAAGTTTAAGGATTGGCAATTCTTCCTGAATGTCACAGAGGAAGAGCTAGATGCAAAAGTTAACTCTTCACTGTCCAATCTCGGCGGGTGGTTGATTTGGCCAATAGACAAAAATGGATGTCAGGCACATTTTGTGAATTCCTCAGGGGGTTTCAAGATTAGCCGTCTAGACCTTTGCTTTGTCTCGGGTCAACCCATGGGTATAGTTACAACATACAGTGTGGGTAAACTGTGCCAACAATGGGTACAGTCTAACACATTAGCCGCAGTCAAAGAACATCTTACCACTCTTTCTGAAGATGCAGACTTGCAGGACGTTTTGTTAGGTCCTAGAAAGCCACTCTCTAAAAGATTAATCTATGCTATTTATAATGAGATCTGGAAGCTTTCTCAGATAGAAGCAGCTGCGTGTTTAGTGCAAATAGGTAACAAAAACATAGAAAAGACTTTAGCTGTTGTCGATAACGGCATGAACACTGTGTCCAACAGGATTTATTCCCTGACAAACAAACATAGTGTTGTCTGCAATAGTTATCATTCAGACAGACATGTCCCTTTTATGTCCTGGGCAAAGTCAGCTGCGTTCCATTATGCCTTTAGGTTGGACGTTACAGATTTTGAAAAATGGTCGAGTTCTATGGAAGTACATTAATGGTAGTGAATTATTCACCACTTTTAATTTATCCAAGGACCAACAGACAATGGCTAAAAGGGAAGCGAGTTTTCCCATGTTTCACATAGAGAAGTTAGAAAAGTTGCCTTTCACAGTTTCAGAGAGTTCTTCAACAGTATGGCTCCTACATGGCATTATTCATCTGCCCATTTCTACTTTTCATTTTTCAAAATGTTTGAATCATCTTGCTGTGGGCTGGTACAAGCGACTGGGCGATAGCTATATTAAAGAAGAGTGGGAGTTGCCCTTTGAATACAAATGCCTGAATGGCGAAACAGAGGTCTTTCTCAGCGGAAGTGAATGCAAGACTACTGTTAGTCATTCAATGATCTGCAAGCAGGTGTCCCTTCACGGCCTTGCAATGCAGGGGTTACGAACTTGGCCTTTTTTCTGAAGGGTACTCCCATCCTTTTGATTTGACCTGCATTTCATGTACTTTCGAATGGAAGTTATGTGGTGCTGAGTGACCAAAGCTGTTGCAGTATGTGACCAGGAATTGCCTCCGCAGTTTCAGTCTCTACGGTCGTTACGTGTTGTGGACAAGTTTTATCCCCCCTCACACGAGAAATAAAAGTATCAGAAATGTGGCCTCACATTGATACTGGTAATGTAAATTATGACAAGCTGAGCAGACTAAAGGCGTTACTGTTCCAAAAACAAGTCTTGTTGACAGCAGCTAGAGAGACGTATGCTCTCCAGATTGCAAGATCATCAGCCGAGATACAATCCTTATTAAATACCAACTTCCCCAAGTACTTTGGAGAGCTGGTATCCAGAATTTTCAACGCTTCAAGCACTATGGGGATTGTCCATTTCTTTAAGGCGGTCTGGTCTGCATTTGTGTCCACCTTCCAGACTGTCTTCGGAATCATTCCATTGGCTATTCATTCACTCTTTTCAAGTGTGTTTGGCGGCTTTCCTATAGTTTTGGCATTGATTGGCAGAATTCTGCTGCTATTTCTTCTGATTCACAGTGGTTGTGTCTTTCCAGCTACGCAAAGCAATGGAGCCACTGCCACCAGCTCAACTGTATCATGAATGCATGGTTCAGGTCTTTAATGCTCCGTCGCTGGAGGAATTGGAGGGTGATTGGTCATTGTCATTCCGACCACTGTTATGGTGTGGAACCAGTCTTTCATTGTGTATGGTGCCTCTTGGAACACTTGCCTACAGTGTGTATTGCTATTACACCAGTGCCTCCTGTGGACAAAGCACTGCTGATGTCCCCGATGAGGGTTCCTTCATGGTCGTGCTGCTTGAGACTAAGACTGATTCGTGAGGCCACTTATGAGCCACCCTTGGTGAACGATCTGGCTCTTTTTGGGGCTGTTCAGAGTGCCACTCCTGCATGTGGACCTGCCCAAGAGACTACTACACACTACTGCTCCGTGGACCCGTCTGCCTATCCTGTGATAATTCTAACATCTGAAGATGTGGCTTCTTTTCTGAGGTCCTTTCCATTCGATGGCTTCAAAGATGCTCTTCAAGGTCCTGACTATTGTTAGAAAGTTTGCTGATTGGCTTTCAATACCAAATTCAAAGTTAGCATTTTTTGCCCTTCCTTTGTCCTGCTGTGCTTGTCATGGTTGACAAATGCTTTTGCTAGGATGGTTTTTAACATGTTTTGAAGTATGATTTTTACCTAGTTTTTATGCTTTTAGCTTTTAGTCCAGAGCACTTTTTAGCATTTGGGCTCAATCATCTTAGGTGGCGTCACTACTGTGGTGTCATACTTTCTACGGCAATGGGGAGGGTGTTGTGAATCCTAGTTTGTTTTAATGGGAAAAAGGAGTTAGCTTAGCCTTTGGCTTGCAGACCTGTGCCCCCGTCACCTAGTGAATTTTACCCTACTTAGCTTGCTCTGTTTTAGTGAATTAATTTGATTATATCGCTGTCTTGTTTTTATTTAGGCCTATGTTTTAGTTTCATGTTATCTGTGCCACCATGCTAAGGCGTGAATATCAAGCGACAAAGATCAACAAACTGTAGGTGCTCACATTAGGTACTTTCCCTCTTCACGCCTTCAAGGGAATTGTTTATATAAATTACCGTACCAAGCATGTCTTGTTGTCTATTGTTTGGGGACGGGCCTAAGTCAAGGGTAAAAACAGATCTGTATAAATGCACCTCAATTAGACAGATAGACAGAGGGATTCTGACCAGATGCCATTACTGCTATCAATGCTGCACTTCGCCTTGACGCTGACCCAGTCTTCTTGTCCCTAGGGAGTCTGAGCTAGAGACCTCATTCCACGGTAACGAGGGTTGGGGGGGGTTCTTCTCATGGACATAGCATTGACAGATTAGGTTTATCACACCTAGTTCTCTTTTAGGTTAGAGATTAGGTACATGACATTAGGGTATTAGGACATATATTATATTGCATGTCACTTCAAGTCATTGCAAGATAGTGGGGGTCTTTGTATTAATGACTCTTGTCATTACCACTCTGTCTCTTACATTATTCATTATCCTAATCATTGCAGACCATGCAACTTATCGCAGATTGCAGTTTTGCTAAATAAAACCTATTGAATCTTTACTGCATCACATTAATTGCATGTGTTTGATTGAGACATGTTGTTCATGTGAGAAAGGGGTAATCTCCGTTTAACCACAACACTCCCTGAGATGTCACACTCTTGAGTCCATGCATAAAGGCTGCCACAAATCACCTTTTACTGTTTGGGTTTTTGGTGAGGTGCTGCTTGTGACCCGGGAGGGTTGGGATGACAGTTGCTATTTGTTGTAGGATTGGCATAGTCGCCTACAAACATAAGTACTGTCATCCTTAAACCAGCAGTCTTGCCTAGAGCAAGAGTCAAACTACGAGAGTCATGGAATGCATGCAGGACCTCTCTGGGCATCACATGCTGCATGGACGCAGGCTGTGTGCACCAGGCAGTTTCAGCTCACTGTGAGTTGGATGCAGGACTTGGCAGGAAAGCACACCCTGCGGACAGCCCCTGTAATGCAATCTATCAAACTCACTGGCTTAATTAACCATAATCCATCACTTACTCTCTAACTCAGTTTTACTCCCCCATCTCTCTCATGTTCATCACTTGCACTCACTGTCATTCCATCTCCCTGAAAGACAAACCAAACAACATATTTTTTAAATCAAAAACTTAAATTTCATAAAGAACCATTTTTTGTTTTTGTAAAAAGTTTTTTTTCTTTTTGCTATTGTTTCTTTTTGGGGGGATGAAAAACAAAAATGCAACTTCAGCAGGGGAACAGCAACTTGGACAAATAACATTATTTTGAAGTTTCCTGGCATAGAAGCACTTCTTTCTCGTGCTCATTTCCTATATTCTCCAATGGAAATAACCCAAGCAAGCACCATGCATCACTGTCGTCTTGCTTGTGCTGGAAAGACATTTTGTGGCAATCTGTCACCAGAAGGAATGTAGAATGGTAATGCAGTGGCAGGTGTAGACATCCCGTCTTCGGAGCAGCTATTTTTGTTGTTGTTTGGCTGCAAAATTGGCATATATGCCACGCTTAAAAATGTTATTGCATCAGAGGTGTTCCAAAGAAATGTTTCCAATGATTTTCTTGCTTATTGTTTTTTTTTTTACATAAAATGCATGTTATATATTTTCTCTCCAGCAGAGGTTATGAAGAACTTCCACATGATGGATGCTGGAATCCTCAGTGTGGTGATCATTCTTCCTCTGTACATAATCTATTGATTGAGGGAATAATACAGTCACAGGAACCAAGGAAATATTTCCAATGGTCTCCAAAGAACAGAAATAGTCCATGGCACTAATGGAACACCCTGAAACTGTGGTACTGATTTTTAATACAGTGTTTCCAAAAAGGCTAAAACCTTGAACATTTTAAATGTACCACTACAGTTGTAATTTCTTACTCAGCAAACCCTTAGTCCCAAATAATAAGAATGGATTTGTTTCCTTTTCAAACTGAAGTTTGTAAAAAGTTGTGTGATTTGCAGTACAGTTTTTAAGTCACAGTAATTGGAAAGGATGTTCAGCCATCTTGAACCCTGGAGAGTGCAAAGGAATTGCTTCATTGTTTCTTTTAGTGCCATAGAGGATCTGAAAATCCTTTTTGGGAAATGGGTTATTGGTAAGGGCAGGTAGCGACAAGGCTTAACTTAGGAGGCAAAGCATAAAGCATTCAAACATCACAAAACAGTAATGAAATAAAACACAGGAAACAGTTTAAAAATCCCAAATCAATTTATAAAAATAGGAAATATTTTTATCTTTAAAATGACACCAAAACAAATAAAATCGGATAAGGGGAACCGGAGATATGAATTTTTAAAGAATTAATGCTTTCTAGCGCATAGAAGCAACTAGCGCTCAAAGGGTTACTAAAAAAAAAAGGTCACACTGGAAAGGAACAAAATCCAGAGTTCAGGCCACCTATGAGGTAACACAGTCACACTTACTTTTAGAAGTGTTTGATTCAGGAAAGTGGTCCACAGCACCAGCCAAGGGTTCAGAGGCTCTGGTGTGCCTCTTGGGGTCTGGGACTACAACTCTCACAATGCACCTCTTCAACCTATGGAGTTGCTCCAAGCGTCTCCAAACCTCTGGATCTTCTTCCAGAGGTCCTTTTTGTGTCCTTGAAGTGTCCACAACTTGATCCAAGGTTCCAGAAGCTCTGAGTTGCTCCTTGGGAGTTGGGACTACAAGTCCCAGAATGCACCTGGTCAGAATCTTCAAATGGCCACTGGACACTGGTCAGATGGGCTCTGCTTGCAGGATTTGATGCAGGGGACTCTGGGCAGCTCCTTTGTGCCTGTAGCAAACAGGGAGTCCCTTCTTGAAGCAGTAGAAGACAGGTAAAGTCCTTTTAGTGGTGAAGCCCAAGTGTGCAGCTGGTGCAGTACTCCAGAGTGCAGTGTCCAGGTGCAGGTCAGGGGTCCAGCAGAGCAGTCCTTCTTCTCCTGTAGTTCTTCCTTGTTGGAATCTGATAGGGATCTGAGGTGTGGGTGCAGGTCTGTCAGTTTTATCCCTGCTCCTGGGTGAAAAACAGGGGGGTCCTGGTTCTCCAATCAGGTGCAGGGTCCTTCCCCTTGTGATGACCACTTCCTGGGAATTGTGGCAACAATCAATCCCAGGGAGCAACATTCCTCAAAAATCCATCATGGCTGAAAGAGGTTTTTGGAGGTTACATCTGGCTGGGCCCACCCACTGGTGTGGTTAAAAATCCTAAACACACCCTCTCCTGCCCTCTCCTAATCTAATCAAGGGGGCACCTAATTATCTGGGTTTGCAGGATGTGAAGGTGGTGCTGGGTTGCTCCAAATGTCCTTCTCTGCCTTTGAAGACCAGTTTGGCAGCCCTCCCCCTTCCTGCTTCACCATCTGCTGAGAAGAGATCTCCTCCCCCAGGCACTTCTCTTTGTGTGGAGCCAGGCCACTTCACACCTCATCAAGGCAGCCTGGCCAGGCTGCCAGAGGCTGCCCAATCAGAGCACAGCAGCAAAAACACTGCAGGGCTGAAGTTGGCAACTTTTCAGGTGAAGTTTAAAACTCTTTACCTGAACAAGTTATATTAAATCCAACAACTGGAAGTTGTGGGATTTATTATAACAATTAATTTGATACCAAACTTCTGGTATCTGTTACTTAAGGGGATTTTAAAAATTAAAATAAATTCTCCCCATTCTAGCCTATGGAGGCTATTCACTACAATGAGGGAAAAACGAATGTTGCTGTTTTACCTCACAAGGGCTTATAAAACTATTTTTATAAGGTCCCTGCTTATAGTTACATGGCATCCAGCCCTAGGGGCACATAGGGCACACCTTAGGGGTGACCTATATGTAAAAATAAGGTAGTTTAAGATTTTGGAACTACTTTTAATTCCAAAGTCAAATTTGCATGTAACTTTAATTTAAAAGCAGCCAGCAAGGCAGGCCTGCCTTTAAAATGACACTGGACACCTCAGCAGTGCACCTATGGGGGCACTACATATGCTGGGGTCCCTAAACCTCCATGCCCTACCATATACTAGGGACTTAAAGGTAGGTTAATTTTGCCAATAATAATTAGCCTAATTTGCATACTGATTTTACACAGAGCACAGGCCCTGGGACTGGTTAGCAGTACCCAGGGCACCATCAGAGTCTGGAAAACACCAACAAAAAGTGGTAAATGGGGGCAAAAAGTTAGGGGGCCCCTGCAATCAGCTCTGTTCTCTCACATACTTAAACACCATAAAAACATGAAAAGGGTATTCAATTGATTAGAAACTCCTCTAGAAACAAGGAGCTCGCCCTTTGGAGGAAACTAGATTTTCTAATCGCAAAGGGTGTCAGATTTAGGGAAAGACTTGGCGCGGTGAGATCTTGAGGAAAGTAAAAAGAACAGACGCAGTATCACACACGGTGCACTCCTGGGGGGCTACACCCCTAACCCCCTAACTGTAAGGTAAACAAACAGAAAAATTTCGTCCAAAGTAGGAGGCACTCAGTGAATATTATGTGTATAATAGTAAGTCAATGAATATGAAAGTATTCTATATAATCTCTGTAGTTTTCTTTAGTGGAAGACAAACACCAAACTTAAGTATTATTGGATGGTGTAACACGTAATCCAAAATTGAAGAGGCGTGGCAGTCTCCAACGTAGTTCCAACAATCTTAGGATTTATTATAGATGTTCAAATCCAATCAATCAGTAGTAAATCTGACAATCATCATGTCCACGATGTCGATAATTATGTTCAAACCCCACAGCCAACACGTGTTTCGTCCAGGGACCACCCCATCGACTTCATCAGGGCTGCAAATTTAATCTGTCCTCAATCTTTAATTTGAATGATGATGTTCAAAAGGGAGTACGCTACCGGAGCATATTTCAGATACACACGCCACTACGGTGGCGTTCTTCACAGACTCACATCCCAGATTTGGGTGTGATCTTCCAACACGATGTTTGATTGAAATACTAAAGTGACTAACAGATAGGAGACTTATTGAACATAATCATTAAAATTAAAGATTGAGGACACATTAAACTTGCATCCCTGATGAAGTCGATGGGGTGGTCCCTGGACGAAACACGTGTTTGCTATGGGGTTTGAACATAATTATGGACATCGTGGACATGATGATTGGCAGATTTACTACTGATTGATTGGATTTGAACATCTATAATAAATCCTAAGATTGTTGGAACTATTTTGGAGACTGCCACGCCTCTTCAATTTTGGATTATGCGTTACACCATTGAATGATACTTAGGTTTGGTGTTTGTCTTCCTCTAAAGAAAACTACGGAGACTATATAGAATATGTTTATATTCATTGACTTACTATTATACACATATTATTCACTGAATGCCTCCTACTTTGGATGAAATTTTTCTCTTTGGAGGAAACTATTTTGAGTTTGGCTTTTGAGAGAGAACAAATCTGTGTCAATTGATGTCTTTAACACTGGAGAATGCCTCAAACAGAAGAGGGAAAATCATCTGCCCAGGCATGCCACGCTGAGGATGTTGTGGTGTTAGTTTTCACATCAAGGGTTTGTCTGCATTTCAGTGACAGAGAGAATCTTCATGGCATCTCAGCCTACTGGAGAAAACCAAGAAAGATCTAAAACAACAGAGCTACAATAATCTTCCCAGGCATGCGAAGATGAGGATGTTGTAGTAGTAGCTACCACATCAAGGCTCTTTCTGCATCTCAGTGTGAAACAAAGTTCTTTGTGTTAAAACTTTTCAAACACACAGCTGGAAGGAACAATGCTAATTCCCGCAAAGTTGCATGCGCTCTATGTGACCAAGTATTGCAATGCAGACATCAAAGGATGTGCTCTTTCGGAAACTGTGGTAGGTCAAGCCAATGAAATCTATGATTCCAAAGTGGAGATGCAGAACTATGAGTCCAGAGTGGAAATGCAGAGGTAGTGGCATGAGGAGGGAGATGAAGAAACCATGCCAACAGATGTCCTTCAACAAGTGGAAAAGGAGGAAGAGTGCTGCCTGCAGTTTTGCTCCAATGACTGCAATTAGTTGCAGCAAGGTGATCAATTCAAGAGAGATGAAAATACAGTTATCGCTCAAGCAATGAATGCTTGTCTGAAAAAATGCCACAGGGACATTTAGCAAAGTTCAACAAATTAAGAATTAAAAAAGCTTAACTATATAGCTTCATAAATGCTAACGACAAAACCACAAAAAGTTTTTTTTTTAAATCACCAAAAAGTTCCAAAAAAGAACCTTCTGAAAGAAACAACAGAAAAACAGTTGTCTGCTTTTAGGGGGTTGTTTGCAGGACCTGGCTGAAGAGTTGGCCTCAAAGACTAGCACTGCTGCTCATGGCCATAAGCTGTGTGTAGTGGGGTTCACCTATCTGCCTACAGAGGGTGGATCACAGTTGTGGACAGAGGTCAGGCTTTGCTGCTCTCTCCAGCTGTGCACAGCCAAAACCTGTGCACAAAAAAGGGAGTTTCCTTCTGTGAAGTGTGGCTTGCAAGGCTTGGTTAGAGGTCATGCGGAGCCAAGCACAAATGGCCAAGGCCATGCAAAAATGAGGGCGGATGCTCATGAAGGGTGGGGTGCATGACCTGCCCAGTAGTCAGCTCTGCTGGTCATCCCTACTGCGAAGGCTGTGCACAGTGGAGTTGGTTGACAAATGTCCATTTGGTAATAGGGTTAGGCAAGACAATCCATTATACAGGTAGGGTAAGGTAAATGACCTTGCTGTAGGTCATGCTCTGAAGAAAACCATGTATTGTAGGGGTAAGCTGTCTGCTACAGGTTATATAAAGGAGCTGCAGGGATTCCCTACTATTCAAAACCAAAATAAATGTGGAATATGATAAGAAAACAGAAGTTGAGATTAGATTTAATCAGTGATGTCATCAATTATGTAATTTAACATGTCATTAGTTATGTGTGAACTCATAAATAGCGTATGATAGGGCACACATTATGATAAGCCTACTAAGATATAACTGATAGCTCTCAGTGGTTTTAAGGTTTTATTTTGTAACCATGACTGCACTTTAACCATTTTGTTTCATAGAATTTCAGAGTTCTTAAAAAATATATATTATGGTGTTAATAGCAAACCTAACTATATATGTTTGTATCTCAGTATTTCTGTCCTTCATAATCTGACTTACCACCTGAAGGAATACTTAAAAAGGAAAGGTTTTTGAAGTTTTCTCTGGGGGCTCCTGTGTGACATTTTTCATCTTGCACCTAATAGTACTTTAGCTCTATTTTTCATCTTATGATGATATAAATAGACTAAGGCCAATCAAACAGCTCCAGATAGTGCCATGTGAAAGATTACATTTCCGTTAGAAGATAGTAATCACTCACTCTCAAAGAGTAATTGACTTCCTAAGCCGATCAAAAGGAATAATCACAAAGTACCTGTTCTCACCATGTGGTGGGTCGAATTGATGCTCCTCTCCTGTTATATTGTGTGTGTGTGTCAGGGCCGAGGCAACCACATAGAAATGTGTACAGAGAGGCAAGACCAGGCTCAGAGGACCAGAAAAGAGTAAGGAACAACGGTAAAGTACAAAAAGACTTCTTGATTGTTCCGGTTTGGGGTATGGTTTGTGTTTGCTTATGCGTGTGTTTGTATGTGTTTGTGAGGAAATTTTATTGTATGTTTATGTGTCTACCTTCATGTGTATGCATGGTTATCTGTTGGAGACTGTGGGCCTCTTTACGAACCTGGCGTTTTCATGACCACCAGCTTCGTGAATGGTGGCCGGACTGCTGCCAATGTGGTGGTCCGAGCGCCATATTTCAACCACGGCGGTCATACTTGATTGGACCGCATTATGACTACATTCTCCGCCAGCGATTTCAAGGTGGTAGCACCATCATAAAAAGGCTGGTGGAGAACGGGTGCAGGGGGCCTTAGGAGGGGCCCCTGCACTGCCCATGCACTTGGCAGTGGAGGCAGTGAACATTGCGAGGGTGCTGGTCCACCCTGCAACCTACAGCATTGCTGCTGGCTCAGTCATGAGCCGGATAGAATGCTGTAGGCTGTTTCCCACTAGGCCAGTGGCGGATACTCAGGTTTCTGCCTGCTGACCTAGCGGGAAACTCGTAATGGGCCCTGCGGAGAGGTAACCACAATGGCGGCAACCTCCCCATCGGACGTTCAGCAGACAGGCAAAACCATCCACTGAACTCATAATGAGGCACTGTGTGTGGGTGTGACTGTGCGTGTGCTTGTGGTAGGGTTCCTGTAGCCTAGTAGAATCTGTCTCCAGTGGCTACATGACCTTTGGCTCTCAAGCCACTTAGGGCATCTAGCCGCCAAGACTGCATATGAGGTTATCAAGAATATCAGAGGGCCCTTTCCAGCCATAATGTGAATACTGTTGATATATTGTGAGCAGCACAGTCTTGATAGTGCAAATTAATTATTAATTTTACAGTAGCAGCTGAGCGGCCATATCAGCGGTCATTGCCGGTATACTTTGGGTGAGAGTGAGGAAAGTTGCCTAGGTATGCTCTGGCAAACTTCCCACAATTAAAAAAAATACTTTGATTAGTACTTATAGTTCACAAAGATTCCTGCATGTTTGTTCGAATATAACAAAGGGGACTCTTGGACCCCTTTTAAGTTGATTTCAAGGAATGAGTCTGTCAACATACAACCAGTTTCTAAGTTGTGAGAAAATAAATTTTTAAGTTAATTCGGGTGAAAAAAGGACATCCATTTGCAACACTATGTGTATTTACAAGAAAATATTGGCACAGGAAATATACCCAGTGACTGAGGAAATCCTATATGAGTGAGCAGATGTAGAAAAATCGGAAAACCATTCTAGCTACAGATTAACCTATATTTAATATCTATGAAGATTTAGCTCGTCCATTAAAAAATTTCACACGGAGGAACCCACTCCTGTCATAACAATGTTAATATTGTTGGCCTTATAAAGACCATCCCTGGTATGGTGCTGGCCCTGCCATGATGGTGGTGATTTTTAAACCTATACATTATATCTGGCCAATCACATTACATTTTAAATACACTTCACATTTGTTATGAAACCAATAGCATACTTGGAAAATGTTTCATATTCCTTTCTAAAGGAAGAGGGCAGAGTTTGCTACTAATTAAATTGATACCTCCTACTTACTATGCACCGCTCAAAAATCACCATCATTAATATTCAACACCTGATCTAAGCGCTCTGCTCTTTGTAATTCCAGCTAACCAGCTGAATTGAATCCTTTGATAAGAAATGGGTTCCCACAGTGACATTTTGTAAGCACGGCTACACCAGCACTCACTATTTATGATATGATGGCTTGAATGAATGAAAAAAGCCAGAAGAAAACTAGGCCCATATTTAAAAGAAAATGACGGAGCACAATGCTGTGCAAAGATTGGCAGTGCCGCGCGCCAGCATTTTTACCCCCCAAGGATGTGCCATATTTTATTAAATACAGAGCACCCCTGTGTTTTCCCCTGTACAGGCACTAAATTTGGCTGCCAACGCAAGCATTTTTGCACCAGCGTGCAAGGATGTCTGCGTTGAGGGATTTGATTGTTTATGTGTTGGGAGGTGTCCCTTCATACACATAAACAATCACTAATGGCGATTTGGCACTTGCAGGACACATAGATGTGCTAAAGCGTCATTTTGAAAGATTGTTTATGTGCAGGTTGGGACACCGTCACGCACATAAACAATAATCACTGGCATTTTGCTCTTTCTATGCATGGTGCAAAATGCAGCACACATAGAAAAAGCAAAAAAACAAGGAGGAATATAACTATCCCTCCTCGCTCTGCCTTCCTAATGGGGTGGAGTTAGGTTTTGGTGCTGCCTCAGGTTTACAAAAACACGTAACTCTGGAGCAGCTTCAAAATGCAATGGGTGTTGCTGTGCAAACCCCTTCAACGCAAAATGCCACCTTGTAAATACAGCGCAGGGCACAGCACCACCAGTGACACTCTGGTGGTGCTAAAGGCTCATAAATATTCCCCCTAGTGTTTAACAAAGTAACCGAGGAGACTGCCATGGCTTCCCTCTATTGGCATTACTATAGTGGAATAAACCCGGTGTAAAAGGTATATAACAGTAATTTTCTAATTGATATAGTCCTTCAATTGGTGAGCCTAAATGCCCGATGGAAAAACACCCATTTACAAATCGGGGTGGGCAATATTAACAAAAACTGTTTTGCGGAAAGGTGTGCTATTTTCAATTTAACCGATGCAGTTATAATTTACATCGCAAATTGGGCTACTTTTAAAGAAAATACATGTTCCTCTTTCAGACAATGTCAGAGCAGCGTATAATGATCCACTGCGTGCTACTCTTGATGCCACCCAGGATGATTCCCAAGGGTGAAACTGAGCTGTCCTCATGGAACAGCTTCCCTGTTTTGATTCAGTTACTATTTCGACATAGTGGCGATACATCGATCAATGGTTTGCCACAGAAACTTCAGTGAAACTGCAGTCACACAAATTGAAACATATGTTTGTGACTTGTAAATAAGAGGAGGGCACCCCTTTTACTCATCTCCATTTTCCAATTTAAAAATGGTCACAAAATACCTCTAACAATTATGAAAAAACGTTGACTCATAAGAAGGCTTTTGTACATTATAAAAGTCCTTTTGTTGTTGCAACCCCAATGATTTTGCAAATCTCGGGGCTTGAGATGACACAATAGAGTTCTTTCTATGTTAGACTATCTGTTGTTTTCTGATATTTATTTGTGTTGTATCATATCATTTGTTTAGCACTTTCATACTCTTTGAGGCATTAAGTGAGAAGTGGGAATTCAAGCAAGTAGCTATTCAGCTGATTTTGCATAGTTGAGAGAATGTATGTTTCACAGTGTGAGCTATATGGGAATTATTTTGGTGTCATGTGCGAGTTTTGGAAGTGCACTTCAAAAATATTCCAGCTATCTTTGGGCTGCGCTTTATCATATTGTGAGATAGGGCCCCTTTTAACATGGTTAGCCCCACCCACTTTTTACCTGGAAAATTATGTGGTTTCAAACTGTTAGTGCCCTGAGCCCCTGCTAAACAGATTCCTAGGGCCAGATCGCTTCCCCCCAGAACTGTACTATGTTTGGCACTTCAGCCACCCTTGTAAGTCCCCAGTAAATGGTACCACTGGTACCTGGGGCATGGGTACTGAAGAGGATCCCCCAGAGCTGCAGCACCAATTGTGCCACTCTGAGAGACCGCACACCAGCCGTATGCAGACTGCCTTTGCAAGTGCATGACAAGGTGTACCCAAAGTTGCAAACACGACATGGTACTCATCAAGAGTGCCATGTCCACTAACACTGCATGCAATATAGGTAAATCACCCCTCTGGCAGGCCTTGCAGCCCTAAGGCAGAGCACACTATAATACATGTGAAAGCATATGTGGGCATGAGCAAATATGCCCCTATTATGTCTTTGTCAATTCATAGACGTAGTAAGTGTACAAGGAAGCCATAGCAACTGCAAGTGCTGGACACTGGTCGAGTTTCCCAGCTACATGATGGCCTCTCTGAACCCTGGGTTGTTTGGTATCAGACAACTCAGAATACTACATCCAGTGTAGGATTTCTTATAAAATGTACCCAGGGGGCACCTTAGCAGTGCCTGCTGCAAAACCTAACAGCCCTGGCATTGTAGCCTGCTGCCAGACATGATTCTGGACTTGTGGGGCGAGAGCCTCTGCTCTCAGGAGCCACAACACAAAGCCTTTCCTGCGCAGAGGTGTCACACCTCATCCTCAAGGCAAGCACCCTGCACCAGCAGTCAGCTACAAATGCTTTGCCTCCTTTGAAATCTGACCACTGCCTCTGCTGCTAGGTGTTGCAGGTGAGGTGACCACTCCATTTCATTTTCCTCCATCTTGGATGGTGGGACAAATAGTCAATCACGGTCAGGGATGTGTCCCCTTCCAACAGGAAGTGGTCACTTAGAGGGTGTAGCCATCCTAAGGTAGGTGGCCCATTGGCCACTACCAGGTACTTCCCATAATGACCCCTAAATACGGTATTAAGAGGGCATCCCTAGACCAAGACTTTAGATTCAATGCGTACAAGAAGACCAGGAACAAAGAAGACCCAAGGCATGAGAAGTCCTGCTGCACAAAGAAAAATGAGCCAAACCCTGCCTGCTGCTCCAAGGACTCGACCATCACAGCTGAGGTGTTGCCTGGAAACCTGAAGGACTCTACAAAATCTCAGAGCACCTCCAGCCTTCTAAAAATTGCAAGAACCTCCCTGTGAGTGAAGGTATCACTCTCCTGCACACTGCAGGCAAAGAATCTGTGAAGATCAGTTTACTGACATGCTGCTGGCCAATAACCCGGACCCAGCAGCCACACTAAACTCTGTACAACAGTCCCAGAGGGCAGGATCTACCACTGAGCCAATTTTGGTGGCACTGGGACTTTCTAAGGCTGTGACGTACCCCTACCCGGAGTACAGACCACCTACATTTGCCATCCAGAAGAAGAGTCCACTCCGGACTCCCAAAAGCTCATGAGCAAGCACCTGTCAAGGGACTTCAGGACACCGAGTTCCACCACCTGAGTGGCCTTGCTCACCTACAATCCACCTTCAAAGCTGCCTGCCCCTGACTGTGAGGACTCCAAGATGCACAACGCCTGCCTGACCTATCTTCCCTGCACCCGGCCTCCTTGGCCTCTGCACCAACAAACCATCTTTTCCCTGGTAGATCCCAAGCCCTTACAACATCAACCCTCCAAGGAAAGTGTGGTGACTTACGTCTAAGTCCCTCTGTGCACTGTGTTTCCAAGTTGACCCCTTCTCCTTTGTGCACCAGCTCCAAGACCTTCAGCTGCTGCCCCCACTCAAACCGGGAACCACCTGAACTTCTCCGGCTGGACAGTTGAACCTCTTGACAACCTCGACCTAAAAGCAGAAGGTGATACTTGTGAGAGCATTGCCTAACAGCCCGGGCATGGTAGCTAGATGTCAGACATGATTCTAGACTTGTGGGGCGAGAGCCTCTGCTCTCAGGGGCCACAACACAAAGCCTTTCCTGGGCAGAGGTATCACACCTCCTCCTTCAGGCAGGCACCCTGCACCAGTGGCCAGCTTCAAAGGCTTTGCTATTGATTCCTATGGTGCATAATTACACAAAAAAACAGAACATTTTCTAAACATTGAAAAATCATAACTAAAGAAGTAATTACTCTATATTGATAATCTTGGTCTTAATTTTTTTTTTTAATCTGAATTATTTTTGTAAATTGGTTTTGAGTTATTCTTGAGTGTGTGTCCACATTTATTAATACTGTAGTACAACAAATGTTTAGCACATCTACTGGATTAGCCTAACTGCTCGCCCACACTACGACAAAAACAGAGCATTAGGTGGTCTGCTTTTTACCTCGGGATACCAAGGTGGGGTTGTTTGGACTCTCTGCACAGTGCACATTATTTCTGTACACTACATAGAGAGGCAGCCTCCTACACATGGCATGAATCAGGAAAATGTGGGAGATGTAGAATTGTATTTGAATGGAGTTATCATATATTGAGGCACAAATGTAATTTTTTGTGCACCCGCAAGAGTCACTCTGCTTTTAATGAGATACAATCATGAAGTTGTGATAGGCAGATCACTTGAAATATTTTTTGAATCAAAATCAGTCATATTTAAATATAGTCATAATGTTTTAAAAACACAAATATTTTTTCTTCACCATGATCATTTGCTAGACACAAAAACAAAAATATGTTTTAATGGAGCTGTGCTCAGGTGTAGCATTTTATAATAAATATATTGTAAAATGCATTGTACAGCTACGTAGATACTGTCATTATTATCTACTGCTATGTCACATCTCCTTGAAATAACTTCATGTGGCAGCTGCAACCTCATATACACCAGTACAGCATATTTGCCCAAGTGCAAATACCAGTGCTCATGTACACCCTCAATCAATTACTTCAAGCTAG
Source organism: Pleurodeles waltl (assembly GCF_031143425.1). NCBI lineage: Eukaryota > Metazoa > Chordata > Amphibia > Caudata > Salamandridae > Pleurodeles > Pleurodeles waltl. The sequence goes on along the minus strand of NC_090446.1, from coordinate 1,008,017,915 downwards.
GCATAATCAGTGCTAGCAACCCATTAGGCATTTTAATGGCACAGACATCATATGCAGGTTGCATTCATCTGTCATCCTCATATGTTGCGTTATTTTATTGATATTTATAAAGCGCGTGTACACCAGAAGTTTTCTTGGCATTGGACTAACAGAACCCACCAATACACTGTTACCCTATAGGACTTTAAAAATTATGCAGACAGTCTTGAACACCGTGCACTGTTTCATCAGTAGCCAATGCCGTTCCCTCAACAAAAGGGTGATGTGACATCACCTAGGTTCATGGAAAATTTTGTTTTGTTCCAGTTGAAGCCCTCAGGAAGGCCCAGGTACAGAGAATTTGCATAATCTAGTCTAGACATTACTAGAGCAATGATTACTTGAATGAGGGCTTCGAGAGTCAGAAACTTGCTTATTTTTATAATTTTACGCAATTGCAAGAAGCAAGAGGATATAACGGTCCCGACGTGGGGCTTCAAGGGACAAACTATTGTCAGTGAGGACCCCAAGGCTCTTCACTGAGCTTTTCATCTGGGGTGGGGTGCCCATTGCTGCAGGCCAAAAACCAGGGTTCCACAACTCAATCGAGGTAATGGTGATGACAATTTCTGTTTTATTGGAGTTTATTTTCAGGTGATTACTGTTCATACAGTTCTGGATGAATAATAAAGTGTTTTGAAAGGCAGCTTTAGATTCCAGTGGGTTGTCAATAGTAAATAGCAAATACATATTGTCTATGTGGTTGTAGATTTCAACCTTCATCTATACGAGGACGTGTACAAGGAGGCCTATATAAAGATTGAAGAGGTGGGGAGACAGAGAAAACCCCTGCGGCACACCACAGGAGAGTTGGACCTTGGGGAACCGAAAGGGGATAAGTGGACTTATTTACATCAGTCTTTCAGAAAGGAAGCAATCCAGTCTAATGATGAACCCTGCATGCCTGCAGATCCAACACAATCAATCAGGAGTTTATGATCGACCATGTCAAAAGCTGCCGAGAGTTAGAGTCCGAGCGCCTGAGGGTTACCGCTGTCTGCTTCTTCCTTCATATCATCCACAACTGAAAAAATAACAGCTTTGGTGAAATTAGCTGGGTGGAAGCCAGCTTAGTGTGAGTTGAGGAAATGATTGTCCCTTAGGAAGGAACAAAGACATCTGACCACATGTGTCTCCAGAAATATGGGGTGATAGTTCTTCAGAATACTTGGGTAATCCCTGATTTTTTAAAAATAACAGAACCACTATTGCCCCCTTGCAGGAGTTGGGAACTACCCATTGACTCAGGGTGTCATTGAGGAAGATAGAGTTGGGTCCGGAACAAAGGAAAACACTTCCTTCTAGACCTTCAGAGGACATATACCATTAGGGGAGCCCAACTTTACTTCATTTAGCAGGTCTAGAAAGTGCTCTTTACTAATGGCGGGCCATACAGACAGACTGGAAGGATTCCTGTCATTAATTGGGGTTGTGGTGATGAAAGGGCTGAGAGGAATACTGTCTTCAATTATTTGAATCTTTTTTAAATAAAAAAGGGTCTGTGACGGTCGCAGAGAGTCTGGGTGGGAGAGATCTTAGTGGTCTGTCCATCAGGATTGAATTATTCAGTGACAATTCTGAAGATTTCTTTGGACTTATTAGTCAAATTTATGATTTTATCTGAGAAATTGAGCTTGGATAATGAACTGTTTATATTGTTTTAGGCAGACCAGGTAAGTTACCTATTTGCTGGGCAAGTAATCCTTCTGCCAGATCCATAAATGCTATCCTCATATGCTAAGTTACAGCCTTATTTGTCTAGAATCATCCATCAATTGGCTCTAAATCACCAACCGTTGGTCAAGTAGAAACTCATTTGCCTAGTTACTGCCATCAATGGCTTAGCGCGGCATCAACTTACATGCTCATATAATGCTATAACATTCAAAGCTGAGCTAACTAATGACATTAGGAAGCATCACATGCCTTGGTACTACCATTGTATGCCCATTGCATTATTGTATGCCCTGCTGTTGATATTAGTATATGCTCAGGCAAAGCCTATATTCTCATTAAACTGTCATTGTAAGTAAATTATGGCTTTGAGGCTTCATACGCATAGGCGGAGTACCTCATTAACATGGAATGGTTATATTATTAAATTGGCTATGATCACAGAATAATGAAATGTGCCATTACTAATTCACCTTTATAGTGACCTCGCATTACTCTGAAAAAGTACTAAGGACAAATCTCTAATTTGTCAACATTATTTTAACAAAAACTCTACAAGTACCAGTGATGGCATATGAAAAACAATACTTTCTGAAAGTAACAATTTTTTAAAGAACATATTAAAATAGTTAGACAATAGAAATATATGTCTTAGAAACCTACTCAGCACTCATGAATTATTGAAAAATGCACTACAATATATTGACGCTGAAATGATGTATATAATTCTAAATCTAAAAAAGTAATTGGAAACCATGACAATTCACCACAAAAATGATATATCATTAATCCAAGATAACTATCATATGATCCTTTGATTTGAAATGAAAATTATTACATAAATGCTTATACTAATGAACATTTTTATTTGAATACTCTTCATTAGATACCACTTATATTCTGAGATTCTAGAACATAGATGCTCATTGCATTCATTGCACACTCTGTGAATAACAGATAAAATAATAAATTAGTAAAAGTATTAAACACAAACCACAAAAAAAAAACTACAAAGAAAATTGCAGGTGATCTGTCCCCTAACACATGTTGAAAAAGGATATACTCCTAATTGGCATATTTAATTTCTCTTTCATCCTAGCATTAGGGATGGGTGGAATGCTTCATTCCGCCGATTAAATTGGCAGAATTTGGTGACTGCGTATCTCTAGTAATGCGTAGTTTCAGCCAACTCTGCGAATTGCCGTGTGGCAGAATATTTTCCCTGAGACTCCAGAAAAGCAAGCTGGTGAGCGCAGTGAAAATTAGCATAATCTAGTGTGATTTACTAATGAGGCCAGTCATGGGCAGTCACAAGCAGAAGGCTGCTGCTCGTGTACTTGCTGCCACTTGAGTTGATTTTCTACTCAAGCTGCAGCCATGCATTCTTGCACACCACATGGTGTGTTGGTACAGATTTTTCAGGGCGGCTCATGCTGCCAGTGCCTAATTGCAGTGTGGGCAGTATCACATACACATATCTGCCTATTGGCGTAATTCCGTGGAATCTCCCAAAATGTTTTTGTAATACCACAGAATTCCTTGGAGTGAAACTTCACAAATGCCGCCCAACCCTACCAAGTATATGGAGCAAAGTGTACCTAGAGACTGTAAGTTAAATGTCACTAGTGGACTGCAGTACACATGGTGCCACCACTAGAGTGACAGAGCAAAGCATGACTGAAGGCCTGCCACCAGGTTTACACTTCAAATGCAACCTCTCAAAATAAACAGGTTTGACAGACCTAAACCCTCCTTTTAGTTATTAATAAGTCCCAAAACGCAGGATGCATGGTATTTAAAAGAAGGACATGTAAAACTTTAGTGTAAAACATGTCCTTATACTGACAAAGCCCCAAAAGATATTTTCACTGTAGGAGGTTTATCTTTCTATAGTAAAGCAATGGGACATTGTGTCTTAGTGCGTCACACACGGTGATAACATTTAATGTATGTGCACGTGGCCATGGAACAAAATGTTCAAAAATAAATTTGTTAAAAAAATCACTGATGTTATTTTCAGCCACAAACCATATAAAAGGATAAACCTTCGACTTTGTAAAATATTTATTACAAATCCAATTAATTGATAAAGTTGGATTTGTCTTAAATAGTATTTTTAAAATGTCACCTTTTACTTGCATAAAGCCCCTAGAAGCCCATTGACATGAACTTCCAACTGTCAACTGGGAGCTGAATATTTCCTTGAGGTGTGAGCTTGTTCCAAGAGCTTAAACAAAGGCAACCTTGGGCATGGAAAGGTGCTCTGTTCCTCTGACAGAATGATCATCTGGATTGTGCCCAGGAACATAATTGTCTTTCTAGAAACCTACCATGTCACAGGCAGATGTAGTTAATACCTTCCTGTCCCCTCTTTTGCCCTTCTAGCCAGACAGGCACCAATATCAGTGCATGAGGAGTGCCCTCAGAACTGATTTTGAGTGACCACAGAGGAGGGCTTGCTCATTTTCCCAGCCTTACCTCGAGACTGGGTGCAGAGCTCTGTACAGGGGAAAAACAGTTCTTCATCTTGGTTTGAGATAGAGAGGGGCGCTGTGGGATTGTTTGCAGTAGGACATGCAGGAAAAGCCAGTGCTTAATTTGTAAAAAAATATAAGTGCCAGGGCCCTCGTCAGGAGGCCACTGCAGCCTGCAGCACTAATTACCCCTGCCATCACTGCCAAAACAAAACAATTAACCATGACACTCCTAAAAGTGTGACAAGTTAGACTATACCAGGCCCCCAAAGCTCTAAGAATGGCTTGGGCAGCAAGTGTTAGTCATTGTTAATATATAATTATTTAATAAATATCTATTGTTGTGCTCATCTCTAAATTAGACAGACAGTGCCATCATGTGGCAGACTCTTATATGTGCTGTTGCTGCTAATTAAGTGCTGATGCTGAGCACTTGAAAACACGGTCTCAAATGAAGCACTGGGTACAGCTGTAAAAGTGGGTTGGGTTACCCCTGGCAAGTTTTTCCATTTTTTGTCCATGAGGAGCCAGGAGGCAGCCACCCCCACTCATATGTTAGGTCCAGGGATATATGTATCACCCCTGGGCAAAACAGAAAAAGCACTGCACTAGCTGTTAAGACCTGTGAGGAGAGCCCTCAGAGCTTTACTTGCTTCCATTTGTAGCCAGGACAAAGAAGTGGACTCCAAGGGTCAGTTGTCTGACCTCCTGTTACGCTACAAAAGCTGCAAGAAACCCACTTTTCTGAAAGCGCACAGCTAGTTACAATTGGACCTGCCCTGGACTCTACTGGTGGCTTCTATTGAGTGAGTCCTGACCCTCAAAACCTATTTCTGAAGTTCTGGAACCCTTGGCTGGTGCCAGACTGTACACCTTCTGCCAAACCTAAGGCTGGAACTTAAAACCTTTTTTCAAAATCTTTTTGCCTGGAGAACTGACAGAAGACTGGGATCAACCTGCCAAGTAGATCCACCAATGGTGCATCACAGTTGGCCCTGGATTCATGGTAGCTGCTGCTACATTCTTCTCCACAGCAGCAATTCAGGCAGCCAGATGCCAACCGACATCAAACAATGTCAAACCCACATCAGCTACAGATTGAAACCTTCCCTCAGTGAAGAAATCCAATTTCAAGGAAAGAGTCTAAATCTGAATGGAGAAATCTTCCTGGCGGTAGATGCCAAGTAGCATCTAATCAATGTCACTGACTTCCTAGCCAAACTCTGGCCTTTTCCCACTCTGCGCTATTCCACCTTAGAAGACAGCTTCACAGAGACCTCATTTTTCATCAACCAGTCATCGACTAGTCCATTTTCAGATCCAGCCTGCATTCTTGTCCCACTGGGGACTCTATCTTCATGAAAATTTACTTAGGTTGGAAGTAACTTTCTGAACTGGGCCAAGCTAGTCTCCCTATCTAACTTGCACTTCATCGTGGTCAGCCTTAAAACTTAGCTTTGTCTCTGTAAAGCGCAACCAGTTGCCCATGATTGGAACTTTGCATTCTTAGTGCTATTTATATTCAAAGTTTAAATATTCCTAGCTCCGGTTCTCCATATTAGATTTTTGTGATTTTGGTGTCCATTTTATTCAATAAAGTATTCCCTACGTTTATATAATTGGAGTGAGATTTTCATTATATTGTTTTATCAAATGCTTTACACATTTTATTAAGTTAAGCCTCTCTGATCTGTGCCATAGCTACCAGGAGTTGAGGTCACATTTAAATTACTGAAACCTTTTCTTGACCTAACAAGTATAGTGGCATTATTACTTGTGGTAGATTACCTTCCATCCCAACTAATAATCCAATTTCTCACAAAAAAATATAAGGATGAACAGCCTCAATTAAATTCACTCCTGGGGGCCAGTGTAAAAACACAGGAGCATCACTGCAACTCACATAATCAAAAAGAGTACATTGACTGCAACTCAAAACAGTGAGGAACAATTTCAAAAAAGCAGAACCTTGACTGCGTCAACTGTGTCAACAGCAAAAGATCAGAGTTAATGGCATGAAATTTAATATGATTTATATGCAGCGAGGGATTGGACAATGTGCTGTCTATCCCCCCTCTTTTTTTATTGAGTGAACCGTTGGCTGATAAAATTGGGAGTGGAATAGATATAAAGGTCCTTTAGTTCGAGGGATATGAATACAAGATTTTCCTTCGTGCAGATGTTGACATGCTATCTTTAACAGATAGCTTAACATCCTTGCTCACATTACTTATGGGATTATGACACTCTGAGGCAATGTTGGGATAGAAAACAAATATGAAACAATTGGAGATACTGCCAATAGCAATCTTTCAAGTGATGGAACAGCTATTGAAAGACAGCTGCCCTTTCATGTGGTCCTCAGGGAAATTTAAATATGTTGGTATTTCTAACAGTCTAAATCTAAACGTTTGGTACCCTGTGAATAGATTCTCAAAGATCTCGGGAAATGGAGGCCACAATGTATTTCCTGGCTTGGAAGGATCAATCTCCTGAAAATTAAGCCAAAATAATCGGAGCAAATTTGGCAATTTCATGCTTCACAATTTCACTCTCTTGATAGAGGGCTGATCACTACCTATGCAAAGTTCTGGGAGAAATTAAATGCACGCCCACGGGGAAAACTCAAGTAAACTGGGAGAGGTCAATGGGCAAGGAGATTTATGACAAAGAATGAGTAGAGATTTGAAAAAGTTTTACCAAAATTGGTAGGTACATCTGCTTGAGGGAAACCAGGTATAATGTCCTTTACCAATGGTACATGGCCTCCGAGATGTTAGTTGCACTGTAGTTATTCAGGAGCGAATCCAAATTGTGCTGTGGAACAAATGTGGGCAGAATGTTACACATAAGATGGAGCTGTGTAATAATATTTACATTTTGGAAAGAATTTTTGAGCTGTATTAATAAAACAATCTTAGGCTTCCCAATCCCCTAATACCCCGAGCAGTCTTATTCTTGATAAACTAGATTGACGGAGAAACACCCATACACATAACACATAGGATTCTTTAGGGCCAAAAATGGCTGCTAAACATCTGGTAGCACATTTTTGGAAACGTACAGAAACCTTGGGCATTACATTGTGGTTGTACAGACTATGGCAGGTACCGGCTAAGGAAAACAACCTACGAACTGATATATGAAGACAGCCTTTTTCAAAAAGGTGGCGTCTTCTATCTACATATTTGAGATACACAGACATCAGAATGTATGCCCCAATTGGGCTGAGGTCGCTGCAGCTGTTTTATCATGGGATAACCAGTCGACAAATCTCCTCAGGATATGAAATGAGAGGTAGTTGTCCCTTAAATTAAAAGGGGTGGGCATAGAGAAACGTAAATAAATGTTGGCATATACTTACACCTATGGAAAGTTGTGGATACTGAATATTTTTTGATTGATGGTATACAGAAATTGGTAGGAGTGGGGATGAGATTGTGAAGAAGTGGGTGTTTTCTTTTTGTATTCTATATTTCACTTATTGCTTTATTTAGATGTATACAATTTTGATGAAAACACTTGAAAAAACAAAAACGCAGAGAAAAGATAGTATAACACATAAACAACAATAAGTAACAACAACATTTATTTTGTAACAAGACAAATAAGGGGCACATGACAGCCCAAGAGAACGGTCAGCATTAAGAGGAACACAAAACACATAAAAAAGCCAAATTAACACAAAGGAATATAAATAAACCTTACATTTTTCATAAACCACTGTTAGGTACGAAGAATAAATAGTTTAAATTGTATTTATATTTGTATTTTTGGTTCATATTCTAGATTAACTACATTAAATGTGTCAGTATTAAAAAAGACTATCAAGGAATGAATGGACCTGATGTATTACACTATTTTGCTGTTCCAAACCCTATGATTTGCAAAACCACAGAGTTTCTGCAAACCACATTTATAATAAGACATAAAAGTAGTGGAAACTCCAAAATGCGGTCTGCAGTGGTATGGATCAATGGTTTGTGATCTCAATTTCCATCACAAATCATTAAAACGTTATAGGCAACTCAGAATGGGAAGTAACTGATTTGCAAATAGGATATATCATGCTATATGCAGGGGACAGATTCCCCTCTGGAAATCATACTTGGCACCTTCAGGAAAGCAACCAGTGGTTTATGGAACCACTGGATGCTCCCACTGATGCGTTTTCAGACTTTTTTCTTAAAGCAGAGAGCCCCAATTTAATGGACAGGAGCTACACTCAAAAACAAAAAACAATGTTTTCCATTTGAAGATTGGTCTGCTGTCCCTTGCGTTTGCACCCTTTCGCAAGGGGTCAACAATTGCAACCTGCTTAATTCATATTTATTGGGCAGGTTCATTTTCAAACCCCTGAAATCGTCAATTTGTTATAGATCCTATTAGTACATAGGTGGCATTGCGAACTGCATACCCCTTAGCAATCCAGTGAATGTGCAAATTTCACATATCATTTGTGACTGCAACTTAGTAAATCAGGCCATATATTGCATATTCAATGAGGAAGAAAATAGCAGTGGTCACAGTGTGCTGAAATACATAAACCAGCATGATATAGTGCAAGGGGAAAGCAATTATGGTTATAGACAAATTCATACACTGAACACATAAATACATCTTCAACTGCTTAAATAAAAGTAATTGAAAAAGTAGAGTGATTCAATCTTCAATTGACAAACAATTAACACCCTTATGCATGCAGTTGGAAATTCACAGGAATTCTAATCATGACGCACAGTATGTGCAGAAAGAAATCATTTAAAATTACATTCAATTGCTATGGAATGATATTAAGTTGCACTGATATGAGAACAATTTTTCATACTAATTGCAGTCCTTAAATTAATGTGTAGCAAATTCACCTTTTCTGCATGATCAACATAGATTTTTCAAAATTGTTTCCCACATTTTTCCTTGACAGTGAGAGTTAACCACAAAAGCATGCCTCTGCTCCCAGAACAAAGGGCAAACATTAGCTTTACCTCTTTTTTACTTGGAGATGCCAGTTAGGACTCCTCCTATTTGTTACCATGAAGCTCCTACACAGCCACACTGCTATCACAGTTGGTGAGAGTTCAGTCTGGAGTGTGTAAGGTGGGAGGAGGGCTCATTTAAAAAAGGACCTGAAGGCTGACCACCCTGGATCATTGGCAAGTGCACAGACTAAACCTCACCCCCATCTCCTCAGAACATTCTTGTGCCTGGGAAGACTACAGCTGAAGAAGAAGACCCTGCATGAAGAGAAGAATCCAAGGACTGCTGACTTTGCTGGAAGGAAAGGAGTCTAGTTTCTTACATCCTGCTGCAAGAAAGAAGTCTGTGGACTCCTAACTTCTGCTGACCCTCAGAGACTGGAATTGCTCTTAAAGGCTCAGGTGGCTGAACTCCTGTCTGCCTGCACCAAGGACACAAACATCATGTGGTCTCTTGACTCCAAGGGGGGGAGTAACTGAAGACAAAGGAATGGACCCTGCAGAAACCCCAAGATTAGAGTGATCTAGTGCCTAAAAACCTACCCTTAACAGTTGGAGGATATAGGACTGACTAGAAAGAGCATTCCTATTAGTTGGAGAAAAGTGGAGGTTAGTTATTTCTTCCACCTCAGGAGGACCAGGACAACATGCTGAGGCTTGCCCAGGAAGGTCTCATTCTAGGTTGGCTAGAAAACCAGAAAGAAAATCAGGCCTATCCGGCTCAGTGTTTTGCCATGAAAAAGCCCTTTTCAGTGAACCTTGTAACAAAAGTATTCTGTCTCATTAACCTCACCTGTCCACAGTTTCCACTGTTGCTCTGCTTGAAAATCTTGCCTTCCAAAAATGTGATTAAGTCCAAACATAAAACCTTGGGTCAGGAAAAGCCAATCATTCTATCTTACTTATGAAGCAACCTCAATGGCTACAAAATCTAAGTTCAGAACTTTAATCGCCAAAACCAGTGCATTCAAAAGGAGCTCAACGATGATGTATCTGACTTTGTGGTGTTCTCGCTGGCCACTGCCTATGACCAAGCCCTGCTGGAAGATTCTGACTTCCATTTCAGAGACTCTATCAGAAGGTAAATTCTTTAACCAATACTTCCTTCTTTTTGCATCTGACCTCTTTTCCATCAAGGTCAGCTTGAAAGTTCCAGTCAACTGTGGACAGTAACTTTTTACTGGCACTTTTCTTTTTCTTTGAACATTTTTAGATTTATTAAGATGACAATGATACCCTCACCTACATTAATAACCACATTGCTTACACAAACTCCCTGGAATTTATTTTAACTAAAGAGGAGGCAGCCATGCATTCAAGTTGGGGCTTGACTGAAACAATGTTTCTTTTAAACAAGATGATGAAGTCCTGGGGTCATATTTATGACAGTGCAGCATAGCAAGTCACCTTGCTGCACTGTGCTGCCTGACAGGGAAACAGCAGGAATGCATCATAATTGAAGCATTATGCAACAATCCTGCCCTTTCCCCTGTATTGGGGCACAATGGGCTGCCTAGTGCCAATGCAGGAACTCTTGCACCATGGCTGTTTATCTTTTATAGTCTGTTGGGCCTTTTTGCTGTTCGTACAGATATCACCATAAAAATTTCCTGCACCAAGCACAAATGCAGAGTCTCCCATACCTTGGGGCCAACCCGTCAATGTCATAATGTGGCCGAATGTACCGCAGCCTGTTGGCAGTACTAACGCCACATTATCACTGACCGCCGGGGTCATAATGACCCCCATAGTCTATCTCAGTAGCTGTTAAGAAAGTAGCCCACTAGGTCCATCTTAGATGTAAGGCTTTTGCATTAGGAACGCTGGCCTTTGTGAGAGACTCGTAGGTCAGAACAGGAGACACCACAATTATGCATTTCCTCTGAGACAATGAACATGCTTTCAGTACAGCTGTTTAAACTGCAGTCAGAATTTTCTCTGTTGATGCACAACACATTTTCCCATTGGAGTAAAAAATTAAATTCATGAGCAATTAGTATTTGTTAGAAATGGGGTCTTTGGTTGGCAGTCAGGTTACCCCCTGTCCAAGCAAGGACCCTCACTCTAGTCAGGGTAAAGGAGAATCACAGTCAGTTAACCCAGCTCACCCCCTTTGTTGCTTGGCACAAGAAGGCAGGCTTAACTCAGAGATGATGTGTTAAATATTTGTACAAACACACACAGTAATACAGTGGACTATTACGAAAGGACTCAACACAGGTTTAGAAAAATAATAAATATTTTCTCTAAATAAACAAAACCAAATACAATAAAAATCCACAATATAGAGTTAAAAATACAAATTTAGCACTTAAAAGCAAGAAAACAGAGCCTTGGGCACTAATACTGCAATCTGGTAATATGCGGTGTCATGACGGAGTCATTTCCTACAGTGTGATGCCAATAGAGCCGTTTACAAAGTTGTTCGACCCCCAGGTACAGAACCTTAAGGAATAAGTAGGAAACAGGCCAGTGCATGGAGTCATGGAGAACGGCATCACTGGGTCTGATGCGGCATTGGTTCTGGTGCCGTGGGGCAGAAGGACTGCGGTGTCACTCAGCTGCGTCAGGTCCTCACTACAGGGTGGTGGAGATGATGCAGCTTCAGATGTGAAGTTGGTCCCTTGGTTCCAGCAGATGCGAAGTCTGGTGGAGTCACGATGCTGCAGGGCAACCCCATGGGATCGTGATGATGTCACAGGGCTGCAGGTGCTCCGAAGGCATCAGATCATCACGGACATTGGACTCATGACACTTCAAAGTCAGTGAAGTTGGACAGGATCAGTGGCTGTAGCAATGCAAGGCCTACAGGGTTGTTGGACTTCTACGAGGTCCACGGCCTCAGGGCAGGAGGCGTCACAGTTCTGGGGTAGCGACATCAGCTCACAGGCTAATCGGATTTATTGCACTCCCAGATGTCCACGACCTCGGGACAAGCGGAGTCGCGGTTGCAGTCAGCAGCATCCTTTGCGAAGTCGCACGGAATCGCCTGGTGTTGTTAGACTGGTTGCTTTCCAGGAACTCACTTTCAGGGGTCCAGAAACTGGAATGGCACCCTCTGGCAAGCTACAGTCCACAGCAAGTAGACTCAGGTCTGGTTGGTGAAGCCTTTGCTGTTCCTGAGACTTCAAAACAGGAGGCAAGCTCTACTCCAAGCCCTTAGAGACACTTCTCATGCAGGAGAACAACAAAGTCCACTCTCTGTCCCCTAGCACAGGCAGAAGCAGCAACTGCAGGATAGCCCAACACAGCACAGTCACAGGCCAGGGCAGCACTTCTCCTCAGCTCTTCAGCTCTTCTCTAGGCAGAGGTTCCTCTTGAATCCTTGATGTAATCTAAAGTGTTGGGTTTGGGGTCCTCTTCATATACCCCTTTCTGCCTTTGAAGTTGGCAAACTTTAAAGTAAAGTCTTGAGTGTCTATAAGATCCTTTCTTGTCCAGGCCAGGCCCCAGCTCCACATCAGGAGGTCAGAGACTGCTTTGTGTGAGGGCAGGCACAACCCATTCAGGTGTGAGTGACCACTTCTCCTCTCCAGCTCAGATGGCTCATCAGGATATGCGGGCTACATCCCAGACCTCTTTGTGTCACTGTCTAGAGAAAGGTGCAAAACAACCCAACTGTCAAACTGAACCAGACAGGGAATCAACAAACAGGCAGAGTCACAGAATGGTTTAAGCAAGAAAAAGCCTACTTTCTAAAAGTGGCATTTTCAAACACACAATCTAAAAACCAACATCACTAAAAGATGTATTTTTACTCAGAGACCCTAAACTCCATATTTCTATCTGCTCCCAAAAGGAATCTGCACTTTAATAAATTTTAAAGGCAGCCCCTACATTAACCTGTGAGAGAGAAAGGCGTTGCAACAGTGAAAAAAATGAATTTAGCAGTATTTCACTTTCAGAACATGTAAACACTTAAGTACATGTCCCACCTCTAGCATACACTGCACCCTGCCCATAGGGCTACCTAGGGCCTACCTTAGGGGTGCCTTACATGTTTAAAAAGGGAAGGTTTAGGCCTGGCAAGTGAGTACACTTGCCAAGTCAAATTGGTAGTGCAAGACTGCACACACAGACACTGCAGTGGTAGGTCTGAGACATTTTACAGGGCTACGTATGTGAGTGGCACAATCAGTGCTACAGGCCCACTAGTAGCATTTGGTTTACAGGCCCTGGGCCCCTCTAGTGCACAGTACTAGGTACTTACTAGTAAAGCAAATATGCCAATCATGGAAAGCCAATCACATATAGAATTTATACAGGAGCACTTGCACTTTAGCACTGGATAGCAGTGGTAAAGTGCCCAGAGTAACAAAAACAGCACAAACAGAGTTCAGCACACATCAACAACCTTGGAAACATAGGCAAAAAGGTTGGGGGAGACCACTCCAAGGATGCCAAGTCTAACAGTACAGTTTCACCTTTATTAAATGTGATGTATGTGTAGCCTATGAAACCAACAATTATGCAGGTCACTAAGTTATTAGTATTAACACTAGTAGGCAAGTGTTTAGATTCAAGCATGTATATATGTAAGGTAATGTGAATAGTAGTGTGTTCATCAGTCCAATGTTGGTTAGAAGAATCAGGAGAAATTAATTGTACAATGGTTTAACACATTGTACAGAATCTGCTATGTATGTTCTACCAACATCTAGCAGCCCAAAAGTGATTGAAGCTTTTGTAAGGTCTTTGGTAGTTGAAAAGAACACATTCCTCTAAGAAATGTGGGCCTAGGCCCCTGCCTTTATTTGATCAATCATATGCCAAAAACAGGACACTGAAAAAGGCAATTTTAGATTTTGGCAAATTTTATTCATAGCCATGGTCAAGGAATCTTAGAATTATATGATCCACTCTGGCCAAGTAAGAGTTTAAATCATCATCTATGAGGTAAATGCCATCAATGTAAAACAACACTTCTGAGTTAATTTATTGAAAAATTGACATCACTCAGGCAGCAAACAGACCTGGACTATTCTTATACCCTCGTGGGAGATGACAGGACCCCCTATGAGTACCTAAAGTGGTGAAAGAAGTGAAACCCCTCCGCCAAACGCTTAGGTAGGCCCTTAGTCTATATATAACATCAGTAAATGTTGGTTTGTTTTGGCTAGCTCACAGTACTACATATGAATACCTCAGACTACAGGGCAAGAATGCCTACCAAGAATAAATGAGTTGTGTCATACTCTCATGTTAAAGAAAAATATATAAAAAGTGACCATCAGAGACAGATATGAAGTTAAAATGGAAATCTCAAATGGAAACTAAGCACATGTTCTACAACACATTCATAATTGAAGTACAGGCAGTGAGACTAAACAACAGAATGATTGCACTGGAACCATCAGATGAGGAGTGTTTGCTTCCACCAATCTGGCCAGGTCTACAGAGACATAAAGGAAGCAGAGTGGGCTGATTTTCTGCTTCCTCTAATGCTGTTGAGACAAAAAGGAAGGAGTGGACTGTTTAAATGCCATCTACTCTGCTTGGCTCACCTTCATCTGGTCTCCACAGACAGAGAAAGCATTTATAGCTTTCCGTGTCTAATTGGTGTCCTGTGTTCATATCAGAAAGGTCTGGATGTCACTTGTAAAAGAAAAATGTGATAAGCCTTAAAGTATACTGAGTCTGAAGTCTGATTAGTAGGCCTCATGCACCAACAAACCAAGTAAACAAACAAGGACACATCATGGCAGATTGAATATTCTCCATTAGCTTAGACAAATTTCCTACATTACCTCAGTTTTTTCTGAAGCCCATCTGACTTCCAAATTCAAATGACTGTGGAGGATATGGGGACATAAAAGCAAGTCTGCCATCCTAGCTAGTTGGGAAATGCTGCAAAGAGGTTCTGAGACTTTCGGTTCAACACCCTCTGGCCAGTTGCTTTTGGGCTCTCTCTGTAACTGGTACCACCCTATAATCCCTACCAAAAACAGAGTGGCTGCAAACCTAGTATTCATAATTGAGCATCCACAATTTTTTTCCAACTATCTACTCAGGTGTGAATGCCATCTATATGGGGTGATATTTTCTGTTACCCTATGTAAATTCACCTAAAAGGTTAGATTCAATGGAGAGGTCCTGAGAATGTACGCCGGGTTGTGAATCATAAATTGTGAGATTAGCAACCTGGTGGTTAAATTGGTATTTCGTGATATGCTGGTTAGCCAAATGTGGCAATCCCTATTTTCAAGATGATAACTTTGTGCACCAGGGTTGATGAAGTCACACTCCCCACATTTTTAGATTTATTAGTAAGGTCAGCATTGTCATTTGAAGAAAAGGTTGTTTTTAAGATTAAAGGCTAATACATTTCATTTGGTTTTGCTGGAAATGAAAGCGCAAATTGCCCTTCTCTTTACAATGGGTGACTGTGTCCTTTATACGAGAAACCTCCATAAAATTCTGAAGCTTTTGATAGCATTTTTTTAAACTCTAATGGTGATGACGTTATTATTATTATCATTATTATTATTAGTAGTAGTAGTAGTAATAGTATTCTTGTTAATAATAATAATAATAATAAACCTGTTAAAGATAACTTGATTTAGCTTTGCAACTGCTAATGATGACACATTTAAAGATTATGCCAATTTTTAAGAAGTGTTTCCTAGCATATCCTTGGAGAGTCTAAAATGAATTAAGTTCCGTTTGCTAATTGTTGATGTAATTATTGTTCTTGAAGGAGACATCAACATTTGTTTTGACTGACATTTCTAAATAAATAAATAAATATAAACATAAAGAGTTGCCTTTTTCCTTATTAGTGTGACATTGGAAGTAGGTGCATCTGACTTTTTACACAAGCCTCATATTCTGTGAATTATAAATGTTTGGTTTCCTGAATTTTGCACAATGTTTGCTTTACCTCTGCGTATGCATTTTCAAATAATGTTTTGCCAGTGAAGATTTGTTTGAATAGAAAATGTCATTTGGGAACTGTTCACATGCGTGTGTGCAATGGCTGCATGCAGCTTGTTGCCAACATTCATTTTGTGAATTTAGAAACTGCATGGAGAAGGCCTCCAATGGTTATCAGACGTGATTATTGTGTTAAATGCTATATTCAGTCAATCAAGCATGACTTATAAAGCATACTAATCACCTGAGAGGGTACGCAGGCACTGAGGGTCATGTTGCTTCAGGTGGTTTTAGTTGAACAGCTAGGTATTGAGTGCCTTCTGGAATTCTTGGAGAGTGGTGGAGGTTTGGAGGTGCAAGAAGAGGTTGTTCCATGGCCTCTCCACAAGGTAGAAGAAAGAGCATCCTCCAATGTTCCTTTATTGGATGCAGGGGTGTGTGCAAGGGAGGTGGAGTGCTGGTGGCTGGACTGCTGGTGGAATTTCAGGCAGTGATTGAGGTAGGCTGGTCTTTGGTTGTGCAAGGCTTTGTAGGCGTGGATCAGCATCTTAAATTGACATCTCTTCTATATAGGGAGCCAGTGGAGTTTCTTGAGGTGAGGGTTGGTCTGTTTGGGGAGTTCGAGGGTAAACCTTGCTGCTGAGTTCTGTATGGTTTGCAGTCTCTCAGGAGTTGAACAGTGATTCCTGCGTAGAGTGTGATGTAGTAGTCCAGGCTGCTGGTGACCAGGGCTTCAGTGAAGGTGCATCTGGTGTTAATGGGGAGACATTTGAAGGTTTTCCAGAGCATATGAAGAGTGAGGAAGCATGTTGATGAGACTGCATTGATCTGGGTTTTCATGGTGAGTTTGCGGCCCAGGTTAATGCTGAGATATGAGCATGGTCTGTTGGTGTGGGTGAGGGCCCTAGTTCAGAGGATCAACATGACTCATTCCACGCGGAGGTGTTGTTTCCGAAGATCAGCACTTTTGTTTTGTCCGTGTTGATTTTCAGGCAGTTGGATTTTATCCAGTTGGAAATGTTTGTCATACACCTCTGGAAGTTGGCTCTACTGGTAGTGGGGTCTTCTCGGAGCTGGGTGTTGTTTGAGTAGGATATGATGTTTAATCCTTGGGTTCTGATAATGTTGGCCAAGGGGGTTCTGAGGTGAACAGTGGTAGACAGACTCTCTGGGTTCTTCCAGTGAGCAAGGAGGCAATCCACTTGAGAGCATCTACTTGGATTTTGAGGAGATGTAGTATTTTGATCAGTGTGTGGTGGGATACAGTGTTGAACACTGTTGCAAAGTCAAAGAGGATTAGGGCCACCATTTCTCCTCAGAAGAGGAGGGTCCTGATATTGTCGGTGGCTGTGATCTGGGTGGTTTTGGTGCTGTGGTTGGTGTGGAATCTAGATTGGGAGATGTTGAGATGATGACTTTTCTCCAGGTCTTCTGTGAGTTGGCGGTTGATGGCTTTTTCGAGGACTTTGGTGGAGGTGGGGAACAGAGAGATGGGACTGAAGTTTTTGAGTTTGCTGTGGTTGGTGGATGGTTTCTTGAGAATGGATTTGACTTCTACATGTTTCCATTCTTCTGGGAAGGAGGCCGTGCTGATAGAGGCATTGAAGAGTGTGGTAAGCTTGCTGCTGATCATCTTGCTTCCCAGGTTCAAAATGTGGTGATGGCAGGAGTCTGTGGGGTATCTTGGGAGGACAGAATTTATGATTGCTGTGGCGTTCTGTGTGGTAAGCTGGTCTCAGGTGGTGAGTCAGTGGTCAGGACTTGCTTCTGTGGGACCAAGGTAGCCAAAGAGGTCAGAGGGGAAGGACTGGGGATAAAAGTTCCTGTAGCTGTTGGAGATTTTGTCATGAAAGAAGTCTGCCAAGGTATTGCAAAGTTCCTGGGAAGGGGTTATGATTTTTCGGTGAGGGGTTGGAGAACTCTCTGATGATGTTGAAGAGTTCTCTGCTGTGGTTGGAGCTAGCTTTGTTGCAGTCAACCAGGGTCTTCTTTTTCATCTCCTTCAGGAGCGAATGGTGGTGGCTGATGGCAGTCTTTCATGTGGTTCTGTCTGCAGTTTCCTTACTTCCTTTCTAGTTGCTTGCAGTTTCGTTTCTTGGTTCTCAGCTCTATGGCGTACCATCTGTCCTGTTTGGTGGATCTCTTGCATTTACTGGGCTTGATAAGGACAACTCTGTTGACACAGTTGGTGATCCAGGCAGTGAAGTTCTTGACAGCCTGTTCCAGGCTAGGTGCGGTGTCAGAATGGGAAATGTTAAGGGCATTTGTCCATTTGCACTCTGACACTTTGCTCTAGCTGGGGTGGGGGAGCACTGGATGGCTTACGGGCAGTTCTGGGGGCTCTGGTGATGATGAATTGGACAATGATGTGGTCTGTCCAGTTGACCTTAATGACATGACTGTACTTGACTCTGTTGCTGGCCATGAAGATGGGGTCAAGCATGTGTCCTGCATTGTGTGAGGGACCGGTGACTAGTTGAATGAGACTAATGTTGTTCATGCTTTAGGGGAGGCTGGCTGTGTTGGTCTTGTTGAGGTTGTCGAGGTGGAAGTTGATGTCTCTGAGGGAGATGTAGACCTTTGAGTCTATGGCGAGAGGGGTGATTAAGTCAGGAACAGAGTTACAGAAGTTGGGTCATGGTCCTGTAGGTCTGTAAGTGAGGGTGCCCCTGATGGTCAATTTGTTGTCTGTTTGAAGTTTAAAGTTGAGGTGTTCCATGATCAGGGTGATGTAGTCTGTGGTGGTGGTGCAGTGGATGTTCTCTTTGGGGATGATGGTGATCCTGCCTCTGTTTTTGTTGATACAGTCCAGGTGTGCTCTCTTGTAACTGTCAGGTGTCACTGAAGTGATGCCAGGAGCGGATGATGGGGTGAGCCAGGTCTTGATGAGGAATATGTCGTCCGGGTGAGGGTGGGGATGATGTCTCAGATTTTAGTTGCAGACTGATCATGTACTGAGGAGGAGAAAGTGGAGTTGCTCTGAGGCAGGTGAAGTATGTTGGTAAATTGGCATGGTGGTGGTTGCCATGCAAGCGGGTGCTCTGGTGTTTCAAGAGAAGTGACAGTGCAAGCAAATAAAAAATTATATTATTGATCACAGAGAGGTGGAGCAGCAGCTGTCATTGCAGATTCCGGGGTCCAGGACTCAGATCTTGGCAGTGATGTATCTGCGGGGAACAGGAGAACCAGGGTTCCAGGCACTAGGTGTGGTCCAGGCATGGATGATTACAGAAGGGCTTGCCTTAGGCATGCCTACAGTGCACAGGCATGCTACGACTGCACAACCACACTGCTGCCTCCATTAAGTAGGCCTTGGGAGGAAGGAGGGGAACTGGGTGGTGGTGGGAAAGCAGGAGGGAGGTGGCAGGAGGTAAATGGCAGCAGAATTGGGTGGGAAAGAGGGCGGAAGGTACGAAATGAAGGCAGACTGCAGGCACAGGCTTCCAGCCTGCCCTGCGGCCAATTCTGACGTCGCTCAGAGCAGCATAAGGATTTGCTCGGAGTGCCCAGCCAGGGTGTTCCCAGGCAGGCTGGGAGCCTGGGCCTGCTCTCTCCATCCCGGTAACATAGTGCCGGGCTGGAGAGAGCCCAGTGCGCATGTGTGTTTTGTCGGCCGCCCAAACATACATGCGCACTAAAGGAGTGTTCTGTGCACGCCCCTCACTGCTTGTCACCTCCATGGTCCCACCCCTTTCACAACAAAACAATGGTAAGCATAGGTTATTATCCTTTCATTATAAAAGGTTTGCAGCTTCTGATGCCGGCAGGGGGGGGGCACGCTTCTCCGAAAGGAGCAGAAAAAGGTCACACAGCAGAAACAACAAGGAGCCAAAAAGGTTCACAGAGCAGAAATGGAAAGAAGCATAAAAGGGTCACAGAGCAACAACGAAAGCAGAATACTGGTTGCTATTTTCAAATAGAGGAGCAGTCTAGCTGTATTTCATGTGATATGCATAGTTTTCGTGGAAATTACACTTTTTCTGCTTAGAAAAAAACTGGCTACCGGTGAACTTTAAAACTGGTAGGGCATAGCAACATGCATTGGACAGGAATTGGTGAGTAATGGTTAGCAAGCAAAGTGAGAGACACTGATTTCTGGTGGGTAGTTTTCTTTCCTGAGAAAATATTGGGAAAAAATAACAGAACCAAATGCTGCATTTTATAGCAAAATATACATGTGAATTGACAAAAAATCCAGTTGCTAAGTATTGTCCCCCTGAGAGGTGTTGTGTTTATCCTCCAAGATTCATGCACGAAAACTGTATCACACTCTCACATACACATGCATATGCACCCTCACATGCACTCACTCTCTTTTTCTGTCACATGCACAAAAACTCTCTCTGTTCTCTCTCACATACTCTCTTACACTCTCATTCTCTCATGAATGCACACACGCCAATATTAGTAATATTCTTTATTCCACTTTCCTTGTTTTCTCTTCTGCTTCAGGTCAGTGGGAGCATCATAATTTCTACATGGCAGACTGAAGGCACAAATTCATCAGGCCAAGATTCCTTCACTCATATGCTGCAGCTTGCAAATAGGAAACTTTGTTGAACAGCATGAGTGGGAACAAAGTGATTCAAGCTCTGTTTCACCTTCTGATAGGGCAGTTGTACCAGCCCAATCAAAAGCTGTTGTTGTAAGGTCCCTTTAGTTCCCGGGTTGGACACCATGTCCTAGCTTGGTTTTGCTTGTCCCTTTAATTACATTTATACATAATTTTATTCATATTATAGTGAGCCTGTCTTTAGCGTTTGCTTTTACACATTTCATCAGCTGCTCCTTTTAGGAAGGCAAAGTTCATGCTGCACATTTAATCAGCCTTGTATTACACATAATCTGTTCTCTTTGTCCAAAACTAGGGTGCACCGGACATGATATGCTAACTTGCATTTGCCAGCCCAGGAGTCAGCATCTATCTCTGAGGCACAGCATTTCATCAGAGCTGCTGCTCAAATGAGGCAAGTGTCCTTATGTGAACTACACTTTGGCTCAAAGGGGATAGAAGGGATTCTGGCTATGACCATCCTGGGGCGCTTTCCTTTTGACCGACAGCCTCACTGACACTAGTACTGATATCTTAGCCTCCTGAGGAGATTGCCATCTCCATCACAGGCAGACCCTGCTATTCTATTCAGGTATGACGCTAAGGCAGATCCTTTAGGTCGAGCCAGGGTTAAACCACTATGCTCTCAGATTGAGACATAGGGTTTTGGTACTAGCATTTAGACCCTCTAGAAACACACATTATGGTGGGGTTGTTTTTCTTACTGTCATGTTGGTTACTGTGCTCTGTTTCATCTGCCTTTTTATCGCAGCACAAGTTTTTCATACTCAAAAGTGATTACTTCAATATATACATTGAAATCCATCTCACAATTTGTATTTCACATTTGCATGCATGAGTAACTGAGTGAAAGGGGTACAATCTGTTTCCACAACTTCCCTGAGAAGTCAGAGTATCATGTTGAGGTTGCTGTAATCACCTCTTGGCCTAACAGGTTTGGTGGTCAGAGTTAGGCACTGTGGGCGAACCAGCAGTTAGGCCAACAGCTGGGGTGTACTTAGTCTCCCACAGTCAGTGGTGCTGCTATCCTAAACATGCAGTACTATTACCAAAATGGGAAACAAATAACATGACACCACCAACGTTTAAGGTCAGGTACTTGTTTAATGGATCTCCTGAGTAGCTCCCTCTCTTATGCCAAAGATGACCTATATACCTTTTTCATATGGAGACGTCCGTGGTGTTAGTAAAAATTCTCCTCAGCTAAATAGATAGCACCTATGCTAGTCTTTAGGTTGTTCAAGCTTGAACTTCAAAAGGATAGCCCATTTGGTGTCCCTGTCTCTGAAGCCTATTTTAACAATGGCACAACCAGTGGCAACTCCAGTAAACTGTAGATATGCTGTCACACAACACTTACTAGCAAATGGGCTACAAAATGGGGATTGAGATGTTACATTTGTGGTTCAGGCACATGATGTGTACACATCTGAAACATTTTACTCATGTGTCAGTTTTCGATGCTAATACAAATATATTTCATATGTACACTATGGCCACGATACAGAGCATTCAGTAATTTTAAAATACCATTAACATACTAGGAACATCAGAATTGGTTCCAAGGCACCCTTCCACACTTAGCTGAACACATCAGATTGGGTTCCCACAGTAATGACAGAGCCTCCAGGGCAGTTTTGGCTACCTATACCCATGTCTAGTAAGAATATACAGACAGGTGATACAGTTCACAATGCAAACATTGAATACTGCCCCAACAACAGCTGCTCCAGCTGTTCAATATCAATTGGCTACACCAGGGATAAACCCAGTAACTATCAATGCAATTATGGTAAAAGTTCCCACCAGGTGTGAAGAAATTCAGTTCTGGATTGCACAAGGATCAAATCAGTTGAAAGCACTGTTTCCCAATACAGGACCCTATGATTAACGTCAAATTCTCACAATATGCTTGCCATTTTGGACAGTACCCTCCATTGATGATTGGGCTACATGGGGCTCTGCTTTTGCTGCAGTTTATACCATAACACATGGAACACCATCTCAATTGATTCTTTCAGACAAAATAAGGCTGGCCCTTCCCTGGATTTGGGGTTAAAATTAAAGGGTCATTTTGCCACAGTTTCCTCAAATATTTTAGGAACAATTAAAGGGGAAGCAGCAGCTACAAGCATTGGTAGTACACTATAAATGTATAATATCTGAGACTTATATTAGTATATGTTGAGATAATTTGTGGGCCAGACCAAATAAACCACAACTTAAGGGGAACTTAGGAAAGGATAGTGTAGGAAGTTGGCTCTGTATATACTATTTCAAAGTAAGAAATAGTGTGCACAGAGTCCAAGGGTTCCCCTTATAGTTAAGATAGTGGCAAAAAGAGATCATTCTAATGTTCTATTTTGTGGTAGTGTGGTCGAGCAGTAGGCTTATCAGAGGGTAGTGTTAAGCATTTGTTGTACACACACAGGCAATAAATGAGGAACACACACTCAAAGACTTACTCCAGGCCAATAGGTTTTTATATAGAAAAATATATTTCTTAGTTTATTTTAAGAACCACAGGTTCAAGATTTACAAATAATACTTCAAATTAAAGGTATTTCACTCAGGTATTCTAGGAACTTTGAATAATCACAATAGCATGTACAGTTTGACAAAAATGGCAATAAGCTATTTTAAAAGTGGACACAGCGCAAAAATCCACAGTTCTTGGGGGAGGTAAGTAATTGTTACGTTCACAGGTAATTAAAACACTTACAGGGTTCAAATTTGGGTCCAAGGTAGCCCACCATTGGGGGTTCAAGGCAACCCCAAAGTTACCACACCAGCAGCTCAGAGCCGGTCAGGTGCAGAGGTCAAAGAGGTGCCCAAAACACATAGGCATCAATGGAAACTGGGGTGCCCCGGTTCCAGTCTGCCAGCAGGTAAGTACCCTCGTCCTCGGGGGGCAGACTAGGGGGGTTTTGTAGGGCACCAGGGGGGACAAAAGCAGGCACAGAAAGTACACCCTCAGCAGCACAGGGGCAGCTAGGTGTAGAGTGCAAACAGGCGTCGGGTTTTGTGTAGAAAGCAATGGGGAGACCTGGGGGTCTCTTCAACGATGCAGGCAGGCGCAGGGGGGGGCTCCTCGGGGTAGCCACCACCTGGGCAAGGCAGAGGGTCACCTGGAGGTAGTTCCTGCACTGGAGTTCGGTTCTTTCAGGTCCTGGGGGCTGCGTGTGCAGTGTTGGTTCCAGGCGTCGGGTCCCTTGTTACAGGCAGTCGCGGTCAGGGGGAGCCTCTGGATTTCCTCTGCAGGCTCGCTGTGGAGGCTCAGGGGGGTCAACTCTGGCTACGTCGGGTGCAGAGTGGAAAGTCTCACACTTCCAGCGGGAAACGTGGGGTCTTTAAAGTTGCTTCTTTGTTACAGAAAGTTGCAGATTGTTGAACAGGGCCACTGTTCTCGGGAGCTTCTTGGTCCTTTAGATGCAGGGCAGTCCTCTGAGCCTTCAGAGGTCACTGGTCCCTGTTGGATGTGTCGCTGTTGCAGTTTTCGTTGAATTAGGGAGACAGGCCGGTGGGGCTGGGGCCAAATCAGTTGTCATCTCCGTCTTCACTGCAGGGCTTCAGGTCAGCAGTCCTTCTTCTTCTTTAGGTTGCAGGAATCTATCTTCCACAGTTTTGGGGGCCCCTAAATACTGGATTTAGGGGTGTGTTTAGGTCTGAGAGGGCAGTAGCCAATGGCTACTCTCCTTGAGGGTGGCTACACCCTCTTTGTGCCTCCTCCCTGTGGGGAGGGGGGCACATCCCTCTATCCTATTGAGGGATTCCTCCATCCACAAGATGGAAGATTTCTAAAAGTAAGAGTCACCTCAGCTCAGGACACCTTAGGGGCTGTCCTGACTGGGGGGTGACTTCTCCTTGTTTTTCTCATTATCTCCTCCAGCCTTGCCGCCAAAAGTGGGGGCAGTGGTCGGAGGGGCAGGCATCTCCACTAGCTGGGATATCCTGTGGCGCTGTAACAAAGGGGGTGAGCCTTTGAAGCTCATCGCCAGGTGTTACAGTTCCTGCAGGGGGAGGTGAGAAGCACCTCCACCTAGTACAGGCTTTGTTCCTGGCCACAGAGTGACAAAGGCACTCTCCCCATGTGGCCAGCAACATGTCTTGTGTATGGCAGGCTGGCAAAAACTAGTCAGCCCACACTGGAAGTCGGGTATGTTTTCAGGGGGCATCTCTAAGATGCCCTCTGGGTGTATTTTACAATAAAGTGCACACTGGCATCAATGTGCATTTATTGTGCTGAGACGTTGGATACCAAACTTCACAGTTTTCAGTGTAGCCATTATGGTGCTGTGGAGTTTGTGTTTGACAGACTCCCAGACCATATACTCTTATGGATACCCTGCACTTACAATGTCTAAGGTTTTGCTTAGACACTGTAGGGGCATAGTGCTCATGCACATATGCCCTCACCTGTTCTATAGTGCACCTTGCCTTAGAGCTGTAAGGCCTGCTAGAGGGGTGACTTACCTATGCCACAGGCAGTGTGAGTTTGGCATGGCACTCTGAGGGAAGTGCCATGTTGACTTAGTCTTTTTCTCCCCACCAGCACACACAAGCTGTGAAGCAATGTGTATGTGCTGAGTGAGGGGTCCCTAGGGTGGCATAAGACATGCTGCAGCCCTTAGAGACCTTCTCTGGCATCAGGGCCCTTGGTACCATGGGTACCAGTTACAAGGGACTTATCTGAGTGCCAGGGTTGTGCCAATTGTGGAGCCAAAGGTACAGTTTAGGGAAAGAACACTGGTGCTGGGGTCTGGTTAGCAGGGTCCCAGCACACTTTCAAATCATAACTTAGCATCAGCAAAGGCAAAAAGTCAGGGGGTAACCATGCCAGGGAGGCATTTCCTTACAGATAGTACCAAGCAAGTACAAGAGTCTTCTAAAAAGTGTTGGAACAAACCAAAGTCTAATAAAGATCAAGTAAAACAATAGGGAGAAACTATGCATCCAGAGATCTCAGAGAAAAGTTATAAATTAAGAAGCTGTGACAATTTGAAACAACCTGACAAGTATCAGCATACTGATACACGCCCTTCTTGTTCTTTCCAGGACTCATCTGATAAACGGACTGAGAGAGGTGGGTGGTCAGAATGCAGAAAAGAAGAGTACATGAATCCGAAAAAGAACTCACAATGCTCATCTGATGTCATGATAAAAAAGGAAGAGAAACTTCCACAACAAAAACCTCAGTTTAAAACAAAGAAAGTTGGCTAAGTATGACACACATATTCAGAACATTACTGAAGAACAGGACGAGGGCAATCACTCTGCTGGACAGCACAGCAGAGGTCATGATAGTTCACCAGAATCTTCAAGAGTTTCTGGATATTAGAGTAACTAACGAGATACAGACTCTCCCTAGCATGTTATACCTATATGGTCCTGCCAACAAGTACAACCACAGTATCCAATAAAGTATGATGCAAGAGCCCTTGCAAGGGAATTTTTCTCACTACTTGATTACCAGGGAGTAATTCAGCCCTGTGCATCTCCACTGAAAAACGCTTTGTTTTTGGTAGCTAAGCCAGCCCATTCATACAGAATAGTGTTAGATTACAGACATTTAAATAGCTATACTAGCACATTTGCAATACAAAAGTAACATAGAACAGCTTTTAATGAACAACATTGTCTGCAAAAAAATACAAATTTTTTTTGCATATTCCTATTGGATCTAACTGCTTTTTCTACACTCAGCTAATACTGCCAATTTTGTCAACTCCCCCAATGGTATAAGAAAAGCTCTGGATTGTTCTCAGCCTATGTAACATCAATAGTATAACCTTGATCCAGAGGTGTTGTATAATGTAGATTACATTTATCTGATGGAAGACACCCTCAACATACATTTGGGCAGGGTAGATTGCATTGTATTGTGATTTGCCAAACAAGGCTATACATTTAAATACAAATAATACCATTTTCTGAGTTTCCTATTTTTGGGATACAAACTTTCAAATATGGGGAAGTGTATGGTACCACACTTTCTAGAGAACTATGCACAATTATACCACCAAATACCATCACATATTGTAATCCTTGTTAAGATTCTTCAATTTTGGCAGAACATATAAAACAGAATATGCGCAAAGCATAAAACCACTTAGGGCCATATTTATACTTTTTGACGCACAACTGCGCCAACGCAGTTGTGCGTGAAAAATGTTAACGCCGGCTAACGCCATTCCAAAGCGCCATGCGGGCGCCTTATTTATTGAATGACGTTAGCCGGCGCAGCTGACTGGTGTGCATCAAAAAAAATGACTCACACCAGGCAGCGCCGGCGTAGGGGAAAATGGAGCTTGGGCGTCAAAAAATGGGGCAAGTCAGGTCTGAGGCAGAATTTTGGCCTCAACCCGATTTGCGCCATTTTTTTTTACGCCCAACCCCCATTGAAATGACTCCTGTCTTAGCACAGGCAGGAGTCATGCCCCCTTGCCCAATGGCCATGCCCAGGGGACTTATGTCCCCTGGGCATGGTCATTGGGCATAGTGGCATGTATGGGGGGCACAAATCAGGCCCCCATATGCCACAAAAAAAATAAAAAAAATACTTACCTGAACTTACCTTAAGTTCCCTGGGATGGGTCCCTCCATCCTTGGGCGTCCTCCTGGGGTGGGCAAGGGTGGCAGGGGGTGTCCCTGGGGGCATGGGAGGGCACCTCTGGGCTCCTTCCGAGCCCACAGGTCCCTTAACGCCTGCCGTGACCAGGCGTTAAAAAATTACGTACTGGCGTGCATCATTTTTGCACGGGAGTTTAAATAAGGCGCACATGCCTTAGAGTCATTTTTTAGAAGGGAACGCCTACCTTGCATATCATTAACGCAAGGTAGGTGTCCACGCTAAAAAATGACGCAAACTCCAAGATCTTTGGCGCTAGACGGGTCTAACGCCAAAGTATAAATATGGAGTTAGCTTTGCGTCGGATTTGCGTAAAAAAAAACGACGCAAATCCGGCGCAAACAGAGTATAAATATGCCCCTTAATGATTTATTTCGGCCTGAGTTTTCTAGCAAACATTTGACACCACAACACACACAATTACTCGTTACAGACTGACATGCTTGAAGCAAAACACTTACATACACATGAGAATAAAAGAAATGTGGTCATGTGGATACTTTCTGGGCATACATTACATTCAATGAACTAAGTGCCAATTGCATAAAAATCACATTTATATTCTAATACAGAGATGCATTTTGCAGCCACTGAAAAAATACTGACTGCAGTTGAGATGGCCGTCATTAAGGAGAGACCACTAGTCCAGGACAAACCCATTATTGTTGTTACTTCAGTTCCAGGCTTGAGGCAATTACTAAAGCAAGCGTTCCCAATTACATAAATACACCAAATGTATCTTCAATGTATAATACTTTGCAACATTTTAACATAAAAAATGTTTTTCCTCTTATCCTTTATAATAAAAATATATATAAAATATAATCACAATAAAAATATAATTCTCATATAGCTATAAAAACTGTTGACGCAGCGTTTTGGTGGTTTTTCAGTAGGTTCACACCACCTTCTTCAGGACAATTTCATCAATTTACACATACATTTTCCATACACTTTAACTAAAAAAATACAAGAAAAAATGGTCTTAACAATTTCATAATATTTCAAGCTCAAGATAAAAAAAAACGTATATACTTGTTGCCCAACATTCATTACACTGCTACCTTTCTACTTCTTAAAAACCACCATATAATTCTAATAATATTCACAATGTATCTTGTGAATCCTTAGAGAGATTTCATATCTATAACAAGTTAACTCACATGCCAATCTCCCTATGTTATGATAATCCCCTGCTTTTGTGCAGTTTTTTCAATTACTACTACCCTTTCATCTCCCGCTTTCACGGGTAGGTAATCCTTATTTTAGTCAATTCTGTTAATAGTCAACTAATTATTTTCATAAGGTAAATTGAATGTTTTTGTTTCAAAGTTACAAACCCAGGAATTTCTGCAATATGAACTTGAGTACCCCATGCCCACTAATGTCATGTTGCTAGAACATTATCAATACATTATTTACAGTGATGGTTCAGTGAAACCTGTCGTAGGTTCCAAACACTATTACTTCACAACTTGCACAGCCGTTTATCGAGTCATGTGGATGGTGAGTTTCACCTTCAACAAACTTACACACAATCCCTTAGGCACTGCTCAGCTCAACTTGCTGAGCACAAAGCATGGATTATGTCACTGGAACATACAAATCACAAATTCACCACACTTATAATGGGTGATTTTTATTATGATGTCCAGTCCTTCAATGACAACTAACACTGCTGGCACCTAAATGAATTTAGAGATTCTAAAGGAAACACCATCGTGCATAAAATGCCCTCGGGAAGGTGGCAGAACTTAAAGATAAACTGCCACAGGCTCATGTAATGCATACACTGGCCATCAATGTGTTGTAATACATGTTGTAGGGAGTTCATTGGCTGATGAACCGGTCACATCTGTAGTCATTATGGCAACTGTTTCTGTGATAACTCATTCCCATACGGGGTTGGATGATTACATTTTGTCTTCCAAGAACACTTCAGCCAATGGCAAGCCGCTACCAAAAACATACCCAACAAAATATTCCTACCACTATAGTGCCCAAAACATTCCTTATGTAACAATAACAGGGGTGGGTGATCGTGTGATCTCCAGCCAAGATCGCAGACTAGAACTTATTAAAGCAATGCATGAGGGAGTTGCTTCTGCCCATGCGGATCTGGCGGTTGCTATCTCGTTGTTACACAGAGTGATTGGTGGCATGGTCTATACATACACACCAAACAGTATGTCCTTCACTGTGACATTTTCCAACAAATCAAAAGCTCCATTGTCAAGCACACTGCAGACACCCCTCTTAGTATCAAACAAGCCTATGCAGTGTGTGTATCTGGACCATTGTGGTCCCTTAAATTAAATTCAAATGGTGCAAACAAATACCTTCTACTGGTTGTAGATTCTTCCTCCATATTCCTTTGGGTGTGGCCACAATGATCAGCTGATACTCGCACTCTTATTAAAGATTTGCAAGTCATTATTTGGACATATGCAGTTGTTGCATTGCATTTGGACCATTGACCTGCTTTTGCCTCTAGGACTTATAAGAATGCCATTGGAATGTTGGGTCTAGCAGTGCATTATTGTTCTCCATATCATCCTAAGGGAAATTAAATTGTGGAAATATAAAAGAAGAATAAAAGCAATCCTTAATTGCTAGACAATTAGGTTCTGGTCATAGTTCGATTACCATCTATATGGGGTCCAAAGACGATTAGATAATCTGCCGTCAAGATATTTGGGTGGCTGTACCCCATTTGAAGTCCTGTTTGACATCTCTGTGAACATAGCAGAACTCAATGGTCCTGGCACAGTAACGGCAGACACACCTTTTGACATAAATAAACGTGTCACTATATTACAGGAAATACAACAGTTCTGAGATGAGTGTCCCACAACACATGATGCAACTGTGGGAATGAGGGATTTAACAATTTCCACAGGCTGGATTACAAAAGTTGGGGATTTGGTTCATGAAAAGATACCTGTGAAGAAGAAGTTTGACTCATCTTACTGAGCTCTGGTCGCTGTTCTAAAAATACAGGGTGGTAGGACAGTGATCCAACCATTGCCTGGCTCTAAAGACGATTTCTTTGTCTCCATTGATTATATACAATTGGATCATTGCTGTGGCAGATCCTGCACAGCAGACCTTGAGGATTCATGGGTAGTTCCCTCTCCCCTCTCACTACCCTACAGGAGATACCTCTTCAAGCATTAAACAACACTGAAATTGTTTCCCCTAGGTTTGGGAGGGCAGCGATTAAACTTTTGTTGATTTTATTTACTGCTACAACTACAAGTACAGAAAACCTCCACAACTTTAATCTGCAATTCACTAATGCAATATAAGTCAATGGGATTGTCTATGATGAACCACCATTGGATACATCTTTCAGTTCTTTTTCGCCTGCACCAACTCAATTTTTTGAACAGACCACTTCTGGTTATTTTGTGGCCATAGATGACTTTTCCTCAATCACAACAACAGCTTCAGTACATGGTATACGTAAGTTTTACATCTGGTTAAAACACAATTATTGGATTCATCCATGGTATTATCTATGGATAATATTGACAGTATTTGCTTTTCTTCTTTGGATTGGATTTGTTGCTGTTTTCTTCTTGCTTATACATGGGCATTATCTTACTGAATGTCTGCTGTTGAACTGGTGTATGAGGTTCTAAAACCTTATTTAACTTGCCACTAAGTACAACGAGACTTGTCCCGAGTGAACATTTCTCCTATTCTAGTTCCTGATAGGATTGTTTGGGAAAAAGCTCCATATGACATTTTTGGTTCTACTGAAATGATGTAGATTCGTTATGTTTTTAAAATCTCTATAAATAATATTGACACACCTGATGTTGTGTCTGATGGCTGTGACTTTGAACCAGTTGATTCTATGCTTTCTGAGCTTGAATATTATACTGCATTTGAAAGTGAAGGTATGTAAATTAATTCAGCTAATTATGGCTAAATGTTCTGTTAACATCATTATGGACACCATACCTACACTGAGTTAGTACCCCATGTATAGTTTTTGACTATACACAATTGAAACATTGTCGAGTTCTAAATCGTGTGTAGATAAATGCACATATTTTACTGGACATGATGCTAATAATGCTGAGCCATATTATGAAATGAAAGTAACAATACCCTGCTTACAGACACCTATCTTATTTATTTAAATGTATTTGCTTCCCAGTTAACCAAGAAAATGGTTTGGGGAACAGAATATTGGCAAGTGCAAGACATGGATGCCTTATTCAAAACATGCTTAACTCCATTGTAAATGGTTTTCTTGAATGAAACTGTTCAGCAAACAACTAGCCTTGGGATAGCAAAAGTCAAATAAATGAATGTGCCCCAGACTCTCTCAATAGCAAAATTTGAAAATTGACAAAATGTTGTGAATTTTACAGAAGACCAGCTCAATGATATGGTTAAGATGGTACATGTAATTCAACACTTTCAGGTCCTGATGGGTGGTTATTGTGGCCAGTGGACACAAATGGTTGTCATGCATGTTTTATTAAATCTTCACAGGGTTTTAAAAAGCAGACTGGGCCCTTATTATATCACCACACAACAAACAGGAATAGCCACCAGATGCAGTGTGGGTAAATTATGTCAGTAATGGTTGCGACACACCACATTGACAATTATTAAAAAACACTGTTCTCTCTTCCACAAAGACATAGATCTACAAGATTTCTTGCTAGGTCCTAGAAAATCACACACTAAAATTATTTTTGTATGCCATATGCAACAAAATATGGAAGATTTTGCAGATGGAAGCAGCCGCCTGTTTAAGGCAAATAGAGAAAGAAAAGTTTGAGAAAGTGTTAGCCATTGTCGATAATGGTATGAACACACTGTCCATTCAAATGTACACTTTAAATAATGTAATGTCAGCTGCAATTGACATCAGTCAGAATGACATGTCGTCATTGCAACATGGACAGCATCAGCTTTGGTCCATTATGCACTTGAGTTGGACATTGCAAGTCTTGAAGGGGAATTGTATGCCTTGGGTGCATGTGAACTCAACAAGAGTTATTCTCTCCTTTAAATCTTACTAGGAACAACAGCTAATGATAAAGAAAGAATCTAGTTACAAAATGCTTAATATAGAAAAATTAGAGAAGTTGCCTTTTACAGTGGCAGTAACACCATCATCAGTGTGGTTGATACATGGGATGATAACACAGGTATTCCCGTCTCTTCGATTCACCCAATATTTCAATTACTTTTGAATGGATGTTAGTCAGTGCAGAGTGATCAAGGCTGCTGTGGGATGAAAGCAGGTGTCCCATATGTGATGTCTGTTTCTTAAATAGTAACCTTCTGTGGAAATGTACTTTTGCCACCCACACATAAGACAAAATTAGCAAATTTGTGGCTTCACATTATTACTTCCAATGTCAATTTCAACAAGCTGTGCAGACTAAAGGTATTATTGTTTCAAAAATATGTGATGCTGACATCTGTGCATGAAACATATGACCTACAAGTGGCAAAGTCATCAGCTGAGATATAGGTGGTCATTCTGACCCTGGCGGTCTTTGACCGCCAGGGCGGAGGACCGCGGGAGCACCGCCGACAGGCCGGCGGTGCTCCAATGGGGATTCCGACCGCGGCGGTAAAGCCGCGGTCGGACCGGCACCACTGGCGGGGTCCCGCCAGTGTACCGCGGCCCCATTGAATCCTCCGCGGCGGCGCAGCTTGCTGCACCGCCGCGGGGATTCCGACCCCCCCTACCGCCATCCAGATCCCGGCGGTCGGACCGCCGAGATCCGGATGGCGGTAGGGGGGGTCGCGGGGCCCCTGGGGGCCCCTGCAGTGCCCATGCCACTGGCATGGGCATTGCAGGGGCCCCCGTAAGAGGGCCCCTACATGTATTTCACTGTCTGCTGCGCAGACAGTGAAATACGCGACGGGTGCAACTGCACCCGTCGCACAGCTTCCACTCCGCCGGCTCGATTCCGAGCCGGCTTCATCGTGGAAGCCTCTTTCCCGCTGGGCTGGCTGGCGGTCTGAAGGCGACCGCCCGCCAGCCCAGCGGGAAAGTCAGAATTACCGCCGCGGTCTTTCGACCGCGGAACGGTAACCTGACGGCGGGACTTTGGCGGGCGGCCTCCGCCGCCCGCCAAGGTCAGAATGAGGGCCATAGTGCCTCTTAAATACTAACTTCCCAAGACAGTTCAGTGAATTGGTGAGCCGTATTTCTAATGCATCCAAGACCGCAGGGATTGTACACTTTTTTAAAGCTGTAGGAGCTGGCTTTGTAAGCATCAGCCATACATGCAGGCCCTCATTTTGAACTTTGGCGGTCAATTTGCCTGACCGCCAAAGCCAAACCAGCCACTAGACCGCCAGTGCTTGAAGTCTGCAAACCGCCACAATATGACTCCTGGGAGCCGTCTGCCATACTTGTGGTGGCAAGTCGCCAGCAGTCATGCTGGCAGTCGGCAGTGCAGAGGCAGGTGCATCGCCAGCACCGCCACGGCAGCAGGACTCCGCCTGCTTTATTACAAGTGGTGACGTTGGCAATACAAGACCGACAGGACCCATCCTCTCCTGGATGTCCTCCTCAATGGAGAAGGTAAGTGGGCATCAGGGAATGGGAGGAGCGTGCCTGTGTGTGTAGGTGCATGTGTGTGTGTGTGCTTGTGTGCAGAGGGGGGTGGTGAATGGGTGCGTGTGTGCGAGATAATGTGAATGTGTGTGTGCATCTATGTGTGCGTGTATGGGGTATCTGTGTGGAAGAATGCGAGTTAGTGGGGATGTCTGTATGGATGAATGTGAGGGAGTGGGGGTGTCTGTGTAGATAAATTCAAGAGAGTGGGGGTGTCTGGGTGCATGTATGTGTATGCTGAATGGGTGTGTATGTGAATGTATGCATGCGTGAAGGGGTGAGGGTGTTTGTGAGTGTGTGGATGGGTTGGGGGGATGTGTGAATGTGTGGGGACATGTGTGCATGTGTGTGCCGGCAACAGGAATGGAGATTCCTGTCATTGGGTGCGTGACCATTAGGGTTTTCGTGGCGGGTGACCTCCATGGAAAGCCTGGTGGTTTGAAGCCTAGTAATCCGGCTGGCAGACTGAGGCCTGCCACTAGGTTGGAGGTGCTCAACGCCGGCAGCAGAGGTGCAACCACACTGGCGGACCAGGCGGGGTTATGAGGCTTGGCGTTTGCCAAGCCCCACAACTCTTAATGTGTCGGTTCATACTGCCAGCTCTGCAGTACAAGGACTGCCATGGTGAGGCTGGTGATCTCATGACCGCCAGCCTCATAATGAGGGCCTCAGTTTTTTTCTGTGTTTCTGGAGGAGTTGCACTAATCTTGGAATTAATTGCGGTATTCTGCTGTTACTATTTTTGATTCACAATGGCTTCTCCATCTCAAACAAGAACAACTGATGGAGCTCCCATCAGCCCAACTGTGAAAGCATGATGCAGTATTTTGGAGCACCACTTATATAGGAGCTTAATAAAGATTGGTCACTTTTGTTCAGGCCAGTGTTCTGCTGTGTGCAGCTGGTTCTTCGTTGGAGAATTCCATAGATGTGTGTCTTGTTCAGCAATAGGCGCTTTCTACAGACATAAATCTGATGATGTTCCCATTGAGGGTTAATTCCCGGGTGTTGTCCTATGAGATTGTGATTGCTCCAGAACGCTTCCTATTAGTCATCTTTCTTGGACCAGGTTGTCTCACTCCTGGTGCCCTGTTTTTTTAGCAGTGCAAGGAATGCTGCCCCCTCAAATGCTGCCGAGGCTATGTATCACGTGTGCTCCTTTGACCTTTTGGATGAGGCTTTGGTGGTGATATTGTCTACTCAAGTGGCCTCCCTCTTAGATTCCATTTCCAGTGATGTGGTTGATGACCTCATGCCGGATTCTGGTGCCTTAATTCGGGCCTGTTTTGCTAAACAAATAATGTCTTTTAACTGGCCATTTTTTGGGAGCTTTTCTGCTTGTCGACATGGACATTTTATGATTTTTAAATGTTTTTATAGTTTTAGAATGTTTTTATCCTTAATTCCTTTAGGGATACTTGAATCTGCACTCCTAGACTAGCAAGGGGAGGGTGTTGTAAGGTTCCTTTTTTTCCTGGGTTGGACACCCCTGTCCTTGCTTGTTTCAAAGCTTGTGCCTTTGTTTACTTTTATACACAACTTTATTCATATTTTAGTGAGCCTATCTTTTGCATTTGCTTTTACATATTTAAAGTACTGTTCCTTCCAAGAAGGCAGAATTGATGTTGCATGTTTAATCAGCCTTGTACTACATGTAATCTGTACTCTATGACCAAGACAAGGAGGCACAGGACGTGATACGCTAACTTGTATTTGCCAGCCCAGGAGTCAGCTTCTATCTCCGAGACACAGCATTACATCAGAACTGCTTTCCAAATGAGGGATAGGCTTTATATCAGCTACACTTAGGCCCAAAAGGGTTAGGGGGCATTCTGGTCCTGACCATCTGGGACGCTTTCCTTTCCACCAACAGTTTCACTGATGCTGGTGCTGATTACTCAGCCTTCTGAGGAGATTGCCATCTGCTTCACAGGCAGTCCCTTGCTATCTATTAAGGTATGGGGTTGAGGCAAATCCTTTAGGTTGAGCCAGGAAGAGGGTTACAACCACTATGCTTTCAGATTTAGACATAGGGGTTTGGTAGTCACAAATAGACTCTCTAAAAACACGCAATATCACGGGGTTGTTTTTCTTCTTCACTACTGCTGTCATGTTGGTCACAGTGCTCTGTTTCAGTCTGGCAGGTTTGGCAGGTTTGGTAGTCAGGGTGAGGCAATGCGAGTTAGCCAGAAATTAAGCCAACAGCTGCCGATGGGTGTGGGGTGTAATTAGTCCCCACAATTGGGTGGTGCTGCCATCCTAAAAATGCAGTCCTATTACCAAACTGGGAACCACATAGCAATGGAAGACGGCTTAGGAACCATCCCCTGTAGTTCGCTCTGACTTCCAGTTGGCTGAAGGGATGCAGTGATGAATACCCTGGCATCCCCCCTTTTAGCAGATGCAAGGTAATGACTGAGGCATGCGCAATACATCTGTTAATTTATATAGATTGAGTCTGTGTGCCTGAGCACCGCTGAATTAAGCTCTGCACAAGTGCAGACAATACAGACATCTCTGGACTGCAATGCGCTTACACAGTAATCTGGGGATGGATGATTTTTCAAACCTCTTAGCCCTGCCCTTTCCCTTCTACTCATCACCTCCTAACTGTAACTGGAGGGCTCTGTGACCATGCACACTGCCAGTATGCATTAAAGCGTGTTCATGTTTCCATGAATGTGTTTTCATGCACTCTTCCAGAACTGACAAGCAGGTTTCCCTTCATGCATGCAGGGGCACTTCCTGGAGGCTCATGCATGGTAGGGCACCGCACTGGGACACCGTGTTTTGTGTGTCGTGATGAAGGCCCTGGACCCAAGTGGCCATTAGTTTATGGGCTGAAACATGTCAACACTCTATTAAGGTAACAGGATCATTATATCTTTACCCCTTCATAACAAATATTTTAACTATGCCCAAATAACTGCGAACAAAGGGATATCTTAGTGGGTTGAAGTATTTTCATTATCTTCATGAAGACACCCAGCCAGAATTCAAAGTGCTCCCTGGAATATGGTTGAGCCCATTTTGTTTTTTAGGGACCAGGATGAGTCCTGATGATGGAGCATTGCACTACTAAAGTGGGTAAGTGTCTAATAAAGAAAACAAAATATGTTTTTTTTCTTTGCCAGCAGAGTCTTTAAATAGAGGTTGAATCTTTTCCTCATCGCAAATACGTTTGGTATGTGATACTTATGGTGAAGTGTAAAGGAAACAGTCACCCATCATAAAGAAAAATGCACATTCCAATTTTATTTCTAACTAAACCAAATGAAATGTGTTAACTACCAGACTCAATTCCTGCCAACCTCACTTAGAAACTGACAGGACCACAGTTAGTGTGGCAATTCCTGCTGAATGATTATAAGTTGCACATGCATCAAGACATCTCCAGGCTTCCCTATATGGTTCTGAATCTGCAGCTTTTCCAGTGAACAATGTAGGGGTTTTCTATCACAAGCGCTTTCCAAAACAGAAAAATAAATACAATCTTGCATCTAGACATCCCCAAATCACTGAGGTAGTATTGTGTCTGAGGAAAGTCATTTTGAGAGCATAAATTTAAAAAGGCAATATTTGAAGTTGAGTAAACAAATTAATGTATTTGATAGTCAGCTCTAGCATATTAATAACACCTACACCCAGGTAAGTATGGACACTGTCTCCAGTCTAAAAATGTACTTACAAATAATTGTTTTGAGGTTTGTTAGCCGAATTGGTTCATTGGAAACAGAGCAAAACTACAACACCCAGAATATAGTAGGCTATCATATGACAGTACGGTACATCTGTGTACACAATGACGGGCTAAATTTACTTGAAAATAATCTACTCTTACCTAGGAGTACTCCTAAGCAATTTTTCTTCAAGAACATTCCAGGGAGGGCCTGTCCTGCCAAGTGCCACGCAACGCTGGTTACCCTAGCACATTTCAGTACTTGGTCCCTCATTACCGCACTGAGCTTAAAGGTCACACAAATTAGAACTCCTCTTAGATCGCTCGCGGCACTATTCTTGTCAGAAAGATCAAACTGATGCCTAAAGCAGCCCCTTTGGCCTTTTGATTAGGACGACGTTTTGCAGGATGTCAGAAAGCACAGAAAGAGAAAACTATCCTTTCACAATCAGATCAAGCATAGGGGGAGGCAGGTGCCCTTATCCAGGGACCCGAGGTGCTATCGAGTGACTGAGAAGGTGTAAAGGGGGAAAGAAGGGTCGCTGCCTTCCTTTGTCTGTGTGAACACAGCTATCCCAAAAGGCTTGGAGAGAGCAGGGAACCAGTGAGAAGACCTACTTTTTGTCATTCGTTTTCAATATTAATCATTTCCATTGAAAAATATGTATATAGATCTCTCTATCTCTCTATCTCACTATCTAACTCCCTCACTCTCCACCTCCTCCTATCTACCTATCTCTCTATCTATCTATTTCTCTATCTATCGATTTCTCTATCTATCCATTTTCTCTATCTATTTCTCTATCTCTCCACCCCTTCCCGCCACCCCCTCTATTACCTATTCTTCCTATCCTCTCACTCTACCTCTCACCCTCATCAACCTCTACAACCCCCCCTCCCCTATCTTCACAACCCTACTCCTATCTCTCTTCCTAATCTCCCAAACCTCCTAACACTCTCCCCCCTCCACCCTTAAACCCCCCTCCCCCAGCTCTTCTCACTCTACCTGTCCCCCCTCCCTCGCGCTTTCCCGCCGCGACCTCCTGCACGCCCTGCCCCCCAGCTCCCATTCGCCCCCAGCTGACCCCTCCCCCCCCCCATACCTCATATGGCGGCCGCTGCGCGACAGTGGTAGCGACCCTTGACCCAAGGGTAGGTCGCTCCCCCTGCCGCTGCAGCTCCTCCAGCTCCTCCAGGTTCCTGAGTTCCTGAGACCCACCTCACAGTAAGTACCCCCCACCTCCCAGCCCCTCGCCCTGCCCCGCGCTACTCACCCTCTCTCCTGCTTCTTTTCTTCTTTTCTTCTTCTCTGTTCTTCCTCCTCGCTCCTCGCCTGTAATCTTCTTCTGTACTCTTCTTCTCCCCGTCTTCTCTCTTCTTCTGTGTGCTTCTCTGCCTCTCCCGTCGCCTCTCTTCTTCTTCATCTTCTTCTGAGGTCTTCTGCCTGTCTTCTGCCTTCTGTTCTTCGTATCTTCATCTGTGATCTTCTGCTCTTCTGTGAACTTCTGCTCTTCTGAGTTCTTCTGGACTCCTGTTCTTCTGTTCTCCTGTTATTCTGTTCTTCCGGTCTTCTGTTCTTCTGTTCTTCCGGTCTTCTGTTCTTCTGTTCTTCTGTTCTTCCGGTCTTCTGTTCTTCTGTTCTTCCGGTCTTCTGTTCTTCTGTTCTTCCGGTCTTCTGTTCTTCCGTCTTCTGTTCTTCTGTCTTCTGTTCTTCTGTCTTCTATCTTCTGTCTTCGGCTCCTCTGCCCCCTCCGTCTTCTTCTCCCCGCGCCTGCCCTCCTGCTCCTGCCTCATCCCCCTCCCTCACTCGCCTCCCCTCTCTATCACCCCTATCTAACCCATTCGCTATCTACCTCCCTCTCTCCTCCTATCCACCTATCTCTCTATCTCTCTATCTCACTATCTAACTCCCTCACTCTCCATCTCCTCCTATCTACCTATCTCTCTATCTATCTATTTCTCTATCTATCGATTTCTCTATCTATCCATTTTCTCTATCTATTTCTCTATCTCTCCCCCCCTTCCCACCACCCCCTCTATTACCTATTCTTCCTATCCTCTCACTCTACCTCTCACCCTCACCCACCTCTACAACCCCCCCTCCCCTATCTTCACAACCCTACTCCTATCTCTCATCCTAATCTCCCAAACCTCCTAACACTCTCCCCCCTCCACCCTTAAACCCCCTCCCCCAGCTCTTCTCACTCTACCTGTCCCCCCCTCCCTCGCGCTTTCCCACCGCGACCTCCTGCACGCCCCCGCCCCCAGCTCCCATTCGCCCCCAGCTGACCCCTCCCCCCCTCCTACCTCATATGGTGGCCGCTGCGCAACCGCTCAGCGGGCGCGCCAGGGGCGCGCCAGAGGCAAGCCCGTCTGCGCCCATCCGCGCCTGGCCCGCGCCCAGCACCACGACCCCTGGCCCCAGCTCTCCCAAACCCCGCTGATCCGCTACGACCCCACCACCCTCCTCGCCCTCAACCCAGGACGCTCCAACACCTGCTTCCAAGCTCACCCCAAAGAGTTTACCTCCCTCCGTTTCGCTCAGAACCCACCGAGATCATCTGCGGCGTACCTCAGGGCTCATCGCTCAGCCCGACACTCTTCAATGTCTACATGAGCCCCCTCGCCAACATCGTTCGCAAGCACGACATCATCATCACCTCCTATGCCGACGACACCCAACTTATACTCTCCCTCACCAAGGACCCCGCCAGCGCCAAGACCAACCTACAAGAGGGTATGAAGGACGTCGCAGATTGGATGAGGCTCAGCCGCCTAAAACTGAACTCTGAAAAAGCGGAAGTCCTCATCCTCGGCAACACCCCGTCCGCCTGGGATGACTCCTGGTGGCCCACGGCCCTTGGCACCGCACCGACCCCCATAGACCACACCCGCAACCTCGGCTTCATCTTGGACCCTCTTCTCACCATGACCAAGCAAGTCAATGCCGTGTCCTCCGCCTGCTTCCTCACCCTCCGCATGCTCTGCAAGATCTTCCGCTGGATCCCCGCCGACACTAGAAAAACCGTGACCCACGCCCTCGTCACGAGCCGCCTGGACTACGGCAACACCCTCTACGCCGGGACCACAGCCAAACTCCAAAATCGCCTGCAACGCATTCAAAACGCATCGGCACACCTCATCCTCGACGTACCCCGCAACAGCCACATCTCCGCACACCTGAGACACCTGCATTGGCTCCCAGTCAGCAAAAGGATCACCTTTCGACTTCTCACCCACGCACACAAAGCCCTCCACAACAAGGGACCGGAATACCTCAACCGACGCCTCAGCTTCTACGTCCCCACCCGCCTCCTCCGTTCCTCTGGTCTCGCACTCGCTGCCGTCCCTCGCATCCGCCGCTCCACGGCGGGTGGGAGATCTTTTTCCTTCCTGGCGGCCAAGATCTGGAACTCCCTCCCCACCAGCCTCAGGACCACCCAGGACCACCCCGCTTTCCGGAGACTCCTAAAAACCTGGCTATTCGAGCAGCAGTAACCCCCCCCCCTTTCCCCTAGCGCCTTGAGACCCGCACGGGTGAGTAGCGCGCTTTATAAATGTTAATGATTTGATTTTGTAACCTGGTTCAGTTTAGCACAGTGGACCAATGCTGCGTTCATGAAAGGTGCACAGGGACTCCGAGGACCAGATTTAAGAAAAGTGGCACTACATAATAAGCAACACCACTTTTCCTGCGGCCCTTTGTGACCCAAACCACCACCAAGTGTGTGCCATATTTAAAATATGGAGCACCATGGCACAGGGTAGAGGGCAATAGCTTCACAATCTCTGATGGTATTAATGTACTGTTCAGGGTTAACGTCAAGATTTTAAGATTTTGGCGCTAACCCTTAACAGTACATATGGGCCTATTGGAAACAATGGCACGCCCTGTTAAAAATGCTGAAAAAATGACGCAAATAAATATTTTACATTTCTTTTTGCCATATTCTCCCCCCCTGTTCCCCCCCACCCCCCACCCCCGAAAGGAGGGCCAAAAAATGCCATAATGTAGAGCAAGGGGTTACAAAGTGGTGCAATGCATTCGTTGCACCACTTTCTGAATTTGGCGCAGCGATTTTAGCCTTGCTGGGCTACATTAGTGTAAAAAAAGTACACTAGGGGCTCTTAAATATGGCCCCAATTTTTTGGGGTGTGGGGCTTCCCGAAAATACAACGAGTTGTCACTGATTAACTGTTATGGCTGAACAAATCATTTGTTTGAACTGAAATCGGGAAAAGGCATCACATCCAAGTTAATTAAACTATAGTCATGCTCTCAAAACATGTATTTTATTGGTTATTACGATGCAAACTATGGCGGTGATTCTAACCGCGGCGGGTGGCGGTCGCCGCCCGCCATGCGGTTACCGCCAAATGACCGCACCGCGGTCACAAGACCGCGGCGGCCATTCTGGCTTTCCCGCTGTGCTGGCGGGCGACCGCCAAAAGGCCGCCCGCCAGCACAGCGGAAAAGACCCAGCAACGATGAAGCCGGCTCCGAATGGAGCCGGCGGAGTTGCTGGAGTGCGACGGGTGCAGTAGCACCCGTCGCGAATTTCAGTGTCTGCTAGGCAGACACTGAAATTCTTTTTGGGGCCCTCTTACGGGGGCCCCTGCAGTGCCCATGCCATTGGCATGGGCACTGCAGGGACCCCCAGGGGCCCCGCGGCACCCCCTACCGCCATCCTGTTCCTGGCGGGAGACCCGCCAGGAACAGGATGGCGGTAAGGGGTGTGAGAATCCCCATGGCGGCGGAGCGCGCTCCGCCGCCATGGAGGATTCTCACGGGCAGCGGAAAGTCGGCGGTACACCGCCGACTTTCCGTTTCTGGCCGCGGCTGAACCGCCGCGGTCAGAATGCCCAGCGGTGCACCGCCAGCCTGTTGGCGGTGCTACCGCGGTCATTCACCCTGGCGGTTTTTACCGCCAGGGTTAGAATGACCCCCTATATCTGCAAGGTGACCCTGAAAGCAAAAGAGAGGGCGTTAGTGATCCTTTGTATCCCTTTTGGGGTGTTGGGCAATTTTGAGACAGTGTCCAACCCACAATTTGAGCTAATTAGTGAAATCTAACTTACTACATAGGTATAACTACTGTTCTCCATTCAATATTCAGTTTTCTATTATGCATCACTATAAGTGCCACACAAAAGAAATTCACATGTCACACATATGAAAACGGAATATTTAAAATGTCACACATATTCAGTTTCAAACGTTGGCAGTAACGACGGTTTGCCTGCCAGAGTAGGTGAGCGAAAAGGAATACATATTTAACGTACTGCATTGCAAAATGCCCAGTAAGCGGGCAATTCAGTCCCCACCATGTTTCCGTTTTTTTTTGTTTTTTTTGTTTTTACAGATGACGCCACACTTCTTGCCCCATAGGTCTTTAATGCAACTTAATGCAAAAGCGAAGCAGAATGTTTGTTGCTTCACGATATCCTGAAGGTGGCACTGTGGTGTCACAGATCAGCCTTGATGGCTGCGTTTATACTTTAAACAGCCCATAAATCTGAGAAGAAAAATCTGTCTTTGCTCGTCTAACTCAGGAAAAACGGTATTATTACACTTAATTAAAGTGTATTTGACACCACATGTGCCCCATCTCTCTCTGGTTTTATTAACGTGAGGGTTTAATACTGGTCTTCTTTGGTCTCTGTCCGGACTAGGCATGCCTCTAGATTTTATAATAGAGGAGAAATCTGTCATGCATGTAGCAAAGGAAAAAAACAAGAACCGACTTTAGTCATAACAAGCATTTGCAATGCAACGGGTCTCGCGTTTGCTCATGTTAAAGCTGATCGCGTTGTAAACTCCTAACCCGACTTTTCACCTATCGGCAAAATTGCATTTATGTATGTAACCCGAAAAAGTGCAATTTAGGCCCATATTTATACTTTTTGACGCAAAACTGCGCCAACGCAGTTTTGCGTCAAAAAAATTAGCGCCGGCTAACGCCATTCTGAAGCGCCATTCGGGCGCCGTATTTATTGAATGACGTTAGCCGGCGTTAGCCGCCGGCGCAGTCTGGTGTGCGTTAAAAAAAACGACGTACACCAGGCAGCGCCGGCGTAGGGGGAAAATGGCGTATGGGCGTCCACAAATGGTGCAAGTCAGGCTGAGGCAAAAAAATCGCCACAACCCGATTTGCGCCATTTGTTTACGACGCCCATCCCCCATTGAAATGACTCCTGTCTTAGCAAAGACAGGAGTCATGCCCCCTTGCCCAATGGCCATGCCCAGGGGACTTCTGTCCCCTGGGCATGGTCATTGGGCATAGTGGCATGTAGGGGGGCACAAATCAGGCCCCCCTATGCCACAAAAAAATAAAAATAATAATTCCTACCTGGACTTACCTTAATGTCCCTGGGGTGGGTCCCTCCAGCCTTGGGTGTCCTCCTGGGGTGGGCAAGGGTGGCAGGGGGTGTCCCTGGGGGCAGGGGAGGGCACCTCTGGGCTCATTCTGAGCCCACAGGTCCCTTAACGCCTGCCCTGACCCAGGCGCTAAAATACGGCGCTAATGCGGGTTTTTTAGACCCGCCCACTCCCGGGCGTCATTTTTGCCCGGGAGTATAAATCCGACGCAATAGCATCGGAGTCATTTTTTAAGACGGGAACGCCTACCTTGCATATCATTAACGCAAGGAAGGTGTTCACGCAAAAAAAATGACACTAACTCCATGGACTTTGGCGCTAGACACGTCTAACGCCAAAGTATAAATATGGAGTTAGTTTTGCGTCGAATTTGCGTCGAAAAAAACGACGCAAATTTGGCGCAAACGGAGTATAAATATGCCCCTTACTGTGTAAAGCGCTCGACTTCTGCCAAGCGAAATCACGCTAGGAAAATAGAGAAAAAAAGTAGTCCACGAGCTGCACAGAAAACAGCGAGCCTCGCATGTTTTCTGTACTTGGTCGAGGCGTTCGAGGAGGGCTAGCCACCGGAAAAGGCATGACGTATGCATGCCTTCGACTAATGAAAGCAAGCAGAT
Source organism: Pleurodeles waltl (assembly GCF_031143425.1). Lineage (NCBI taxonomy): Eukaryota > Metazoa > Chordata > Amphibia > Caudata > Salamandridae > Pleurodeles > Pleurodeles waltl. The sequence goes on along the minus strand of NC_090446.1, from coordinate 1,007,973,402 downwards.
TTTAATAGGCAAGCCCACGAACCAATGAAAAAAAACTGACGTGACATCGACAGGGCTCCAAACCCTTTTCTAATACCTAAAGCGTCTCGCTGTGATACGCATGCGCGAGCGCATGCGACGCAGGCTCGACCCTAAAAATGACACTAAGAATAAGATAAAGCAAAGAAAAGTATGCTTCATAGGTAGAATAAAACCTTTCTCATAATGCAGGTTGGTGGGAATTAGAAAGATTGAGTGTTCGCTATATCATATAAACATTTCTGGATAAATTGTATTAGTGGTACATCTATAAGACTGTTAGTAGGGCTTGGTGAGAGTTAGACATGTGAAGCTCTTTCTTTACAAGTGTTGTTCCAAGGTAGGCGTTCCTCCTTAAAAATTCACGCAGAACATATGCAGCCGTATGTACAGGCTTTTTGGAAAATGATGCACCCTTTGCAAAACTTGTGCTGAATCTCCATAGCATTAAAAAATAACGCCTGGACAGACTTTGAGAAGAAATAGTGCATTGTAACAGGCACATAAGGAGAACATATACAAACCAACCTGGCAAGCTCTAGGACAACATGGACTTACTCCTGCTTCAGCTTGGAGCACTAAGAAGACGATGACCACCACCATCACCACCACCTCCCCCTTCACCACCACAGATCCACAAAGGCAGCGCAGGAGAATGGAGCAAATATATCGACTGCGGACATCACTCAATTGCCTGAGGGATGAAGAGGTAATCACATATTACCGTTTGAGAAGGAAGTCCATCGTACAGCTGATCCATCTCATTGTGCCAAGACTACAGGTGAAGGCCAACAGGGACACCGTTATCCCATCACAGACCAAGCTCCTGGCTGTGCTACACATGGTGGCCTCTGAGTCCTTCCAGAAAACTGCAGCACGAGTGGCTGGAATCTCACAGCCATCACTCTCAGCAGCCGTATCCTCTGTCCTGGATGCCATTGTCGGGCTCAATTCCTGCCACATCCTCTTTCTCAACACCCAGCATCTGCACCAGGAGATAAAACAGGGATTCAATGCAATTGGGGGGCTCCCACGTGTGGTGGGTGCCATGGATTGCACGCATGTGGAATCCTTTCCTCCCGCTGCAACATCCCATCTATGTGGGAACCGCAAACACACCCACTCCATCAACGTACAGGCCATTTTTGCTTATTAGAGGTTGATCACAAATGTTCTGGCTAAATACCCTGGCAGCATACCTGATGCCTTCATATTCTGGCACTCCTTCATCAACCAATGGTTACAGGATGGACAATATGGTAATTAATCAATTGCAACGCACAACTTAGCACTCACGGGGTCTCAAGCCGCTGTTGTGGGTGTGCTGCTTACTCAAAAAGGCCAGGTCTTGAGATCCTTCCTGAACTGCTTCAGTGAGGTGGCCTGACTGAGGTTGAGTGGGAGCATGTTTCATGTCTGGGCTGTGTGATAAAAGAAGGATCTGCCTCCAGCTGTGCTCTTTCTGATTCTGCTAATGGCAGTGAGGTTGAGTTGGGAGGATCAGACCTGTCTGGTGGGGGTGCAAAAGTTCAGGGGGTGGTTGAGGTAGACTGGTCCTATGGTGTGCAGTGCCTTGTAGGTATGCGGATGTAGGATGTCCAGGATGAGCCTGGATGCTACATTCTGGATTCTATGTAGTCTTGTTTGGAGCTTCTTTGTGATGCCGGCATAGAGTGGGGTGCCGTAGTCTCGTTTGCTTCTGACAAGTGCATGGGTGACCGTCCTTCTTGTCTTGGTGCGGATCCACTTGAAAATCTTCCGAAATAAGTGCAGGGTGTGAAAGCAGGAAGGTGAGACGGCATTGACTCAGTGGGTCATGGAGAACATGGAAGCTAGGATGATGCCCAGGTTGGTGCATGGTCTGTGGGGGTGTGGGAGTTTCCTAGGGCAGTTGGCCACCAGGAGACATCCCAGGAGGAGGGGGTGGAGCTGATTACCTACTTGTAGGTAAGCAAGCAGTTTGTATCTAACAGACACAATAAGAAATAGATATGGGGGACACAATAGACAGCTCACTTTATGCCTACACAGATAGGGACTTCAGGATGAGGGCTGTTCCACATACAAGCAAAATGCATCAGTCCACACATGCAATGCATATCACCCTTACATATATGTGAATACATTTAAAGCCAGTTTTTGTAGATGTTGCATGATAGAAAGGCACTCAGCCATGCATGGTAAACAAGAAATCTGGCCTCCATCAATGTATGCAACAGAAGTGTACCATGTCCACTGGGGGGCGTTCACATGCAACAAGCATGGACCATAACTCGTCTCATGACTCACACACCACAAACTAGGTACAAGCTGACAAAGCACGGCTCATCCACAGGTGACATGTAACTGTACAAATGTATATTAATCACCAACATCACTCATATCTAACTATATGATGTGTAATGCTACACACATTCATCAATCACCATGTGTCTGAGGGAGTAACCTTGTCTGGAAGGTGAACTCATGAATACAATTCTGCAAGCAAAGAAGAACCCCTACAACTCCTGATGTGTGAATGTGTACTTCTGTGGAAGTTTAGTTGGAATGAATCACAAGGACAGGAGGTCACAAATGTTGTGTACCAGTTCCCTTTTACAGAGATGTTGAACAGTGCAGGAAGTTGTGTAGATGGAGAGCTGAGTACAACTAACAAATCTACCAAAAATATGGGCTGTGTGCACAGTTTGGGCACAATGACGTCACACAAGCACACAATGTTTCCCCACCGTGACATGCAACCATAAATGGGGAAATAACAGTTGACACCACGTCACTCTATTGGTATGAGGGAATGCATTCTGTGTGGATGGCATCATGTCAACTGTCCTGGACAATATTGGTGAATCAAATGTCTGAGCCAAAGTGATGTATCCCAATACCAAAACCTGGGGATGACAATGGACCCATGGGTTTGTCTGTGTCAGCCATGTCCAGTATGTTAACACCTACATAGTCAGGACCTAAAGAAGTTGTTCACATCCACACTCTGTCTCTCCACACGTGTATTGCACACACATAACTTTGAGGGGACTTGAACAATGGGAGATGGTCATCACCAGATATGCATATGACAAATGGCAGTCTGGATGTGAATTATATGACACATCTGCTCATGCCATGCATTTGAGATCACATACATTGATTGAACAGACCTCTATAAACGTCATGTCACATGCATGATTCACTCATCATGTGGTTATAACTGGGAGAAATGCATGACAATACCACAACACATAATACACATGGGCAGGAGTTTAGCAAATACATATTGCATAAAGTCTGACACTGTCGCTTTTCTTCCATTTAAGCTGACCAAGGATATGGGATCCAGTCATGGCTGATGATCCCCATATACCAACCCACAAACTGAGCCAGAAAAGGCCAACAACCAAGCACACATTTGCACATCTAATATTGTGGAGGGACCTATGGATGGCCTCTCAAGGCCTGGTTTTGCTGCTTGGATCCAACAAGCATTTTTGGTAAGTTCCATACTGCACAAAATATGTGTGCACACTAATGTTCACTCAGATGAACAACTGCAGGACCCAAGGGAGGAGGAGAACAATGCATCAGCACATGATGGTGAAATACAGAACACAGATTCATTGTGAAGAATTTCTTTACTCAAGTACACGTCAGTGTGTGTGATAGTGCATCAACAAGTAAATAAAAGATTTAGGCCCATATTTATATTTCTTTAGTGCCGCATTTGCGTCGTTTTTGACGCACAATCGGCGCAAACTTACAAAATACAATTATATTTTGTATATCTGCGCCGTTTTTGCATCAAAAAGCGGCGCAAATGTGGCGCTAAAAAAGTATAAATAGGGGCCTTAATGCTACATCAGTTTTGGAGTTTATGTCACAGTCCAAATCATAAACAACTCACCCACATCCCGAAAACCATAGATAGGCCACAACAGTTGGCAATCAAGTGTGAACACTATCATGATCCCCAAAGCACTAGACACAATACACTAATCACTAAAATGTGTGGTGTGTAATGTTTGCATTGACTGTTGGGCAAACGTGTTGAACTGAAAACACACATATCAGCCAACAATGTGTTGGTAAAAAATTGGAACATTTTGGGACAAATCGGAACTCCATGTACTGAATTCCATTCAAACTGGATGCTTAGGCAGTAAACTATTAGTCATTAGTCCTAACCTCCAACAATAGATCAGTGTGAGATACGTGACAAGTCAGTGGGCAAATTACAAATCCACAAGACAACTCACCAAATCCACCTCAGTCCCACTCACATGTATGACAAATAGTAAGTGTATCACAGTGGATAGTGCTCCTGTATATGTAGCCCAGTGTGATTCAAATCAGTAATCATCTTGCATGCATGCCAAACAATGACATCACATGTCTCATACTGTTGATAAATTGTGTGAGTCAAACAAGACACAGACCTATTTGTACATGGATGTGGGGCCATTAGCTGTCAGGACTTTTTACCCAATCCACCCATATTCCCAGTACATTTCAAAAGGATACAGCCTGTAGCTGTGGGTGAATGTTCATCACAAACACACCCATAGGGAATGCCAGCAAGGTCACACTCATGTCCTTAACAGGACCAGGTAGGTTGAGCACGGGGCTCACAGACTACACATATGCTACTTTTGGAGTTAGGATATGTGTGGGGATCAATCACTCAACTTGCCAGCAATAGCTATGGAACTAACATTAGTGGGCTGCATATTGCAGAATATATATGCATTGGCAAACATCCCATGGGCAAATTACAATTAAGAGGATGAAGAACAGTGAGGATGAGGAAGCTAAGGAGCTAGTTCGAAATGTACCAACAGTATCAGCAATATGGCTGAAGTACCATATACTAGAGAATCTGTGTTCCACCTGTGTGAATGACTTTCACAATGTCACAAGTTTAAAACAAAATCCTCATTGTACCCAAGTAAACAAACACACATAAGCATGCCCATTGTGTAGCTGTTAGAAATTGGGTTTCTAGTTGGCTAGGGTATGCACCTCAGCCAGGCAGAACCTATCCACTATAGGCAGAGCAAGGGAGTTACACGTCGAAGATAACCCCTGCTCACCCCCTTGGTAGATTGGCACGAGCAGTCAGGCCTATCCCAGAGGCAATGTGTAAAGCGTTTGCACAACACACACAACACATGTAATGCAAAATGTACACCACAAAGTAAACACAACACTGAGCTATGTAAAAATAATCTGTATTGCACAAAACATAATTAGACCAACATTACACGTAAGTAATACCCTGCTACTTTAGCAGTTGTCAGAACGTTGCACACGTTACTACTACTCTGCAAGAATACACAATTATCACATTAGAACACGTAAGTACTCAGGATTCTGCAACATAAGCAGTAGTTAGGAATTATAATAAGAATTATATGCACTTGTCATCAATAATTCCTAAATACCTATAAAAGGTACATTAGAGAACATATCACAAGTCATAAAAATGCATATCAGCTAGACATGCCCATAAAAGGAACATCAGCACATATATGTTACGTCATACAAGGAGCTAGGTAACTTATGAGTCCCCCATGGTCCATACCACGCTACTAGAGCAAAAAATGTGTTTCCCTCAGTACCTGATTGATATGAAGAGGCACTCCCAGTGCCTAGCAGAGCATGAGGGGGCCCCCGGCGCTCCTGTGCGCACAACGGGGGCCATGTGGTGCTCCTAGAGGGAGAGGGGCAGTCGGCACCCTCTCCTCTGGATAAAAGGGGCCCCTCTGGGGGCCCGCATTTTAGGTGGGGGCCTGCCTCAGCCTCCTCACACCCTGTCCTCGGGGTGGGGGTCAGACGAGGCCCGACAACAATCAGGGGCAAGGGGGAAGGGACCTCCGTTCTCCCTTCCTGAGTTTCGCCAAAAAGAAATGCCCGATGTGCAGGAAAAGGAGCGTCCTGCTCCTGGGCCAGAGACCTGGGAAGGAGGGCGCTCCCTGTGCCTTCCCCAAGTCCTGATTTGAGGCTGTTTGGAAGCTTGGGCCCCTCTGGGGACCCGAGGAGGCACTCGCCCGCAACTGATGTGGTGTGCAAGTGTGAAAAGTTGTTCCCGGGCTGCTGCGGTGTTTCTTCGGCAGCTAGTGCCCCGGGGGCGCTCTAAGGAGAGGACTGTGCCCCAGGGGCACAGAAGAGCGCATGCTACTCGCACTCTGTAAAGAAAGGACACCCGGGCTGCGGCGGTGATTTTGGTGCATCAACAAGAGCGCTTTTCGCAGCGTTTTAGCCAAATCTTCAGCCCGGGCTGCGGTGGTGATTATTTGCTGGCACAAAAGCTCTTTAAGCACAACAGAGCACTCAAAGCAGTGCAAGTGCAGCCACGCAGCACTCCGTGTGCTGAAGAAAGTTTTTAACAGAGGTCAGGGGCCACAGCACCCTGCCTCTGGAGACAACCAAGTCAAGACGGGGGATGCAGGGTTGGAGAACCCAGCAGCAGGTCAGCACAACAAGGGGTTACCAGCAGTGGCAGTTCCTCCGTGTGACCAGGCAGGTCACAGGTCAGCACCGCAGCAGCAGTCCAAGGTGGTCCTGGCGAGTCCTCTCTCAGCGTCCTGTCCAGCTCCAGGTAAGGTTCCTGGAGTTCCTAGAATGTCCAAAATGATGTCTAAATTGTGGGGAAAATTCCCCTGTACTTATACTAGCTTTACAGGGTGTATTACAATGGCCAGGAGAGGGGGTTCCAACCAGTTACAACTGGTTCTGGGAGTGCCCTTTCTCTCCTCCAGCACAGGCTCCAAACATCAGTGGGGGGTAAACAACCCTATTGTGTGAGACCAGGGCACAGCCTTTACAAATGCAGGTGTGCCCGCCTCTCCCTTCTCTCAGCCCAGGAAGGCTTTACAATATGTAGATGCACCTCTGTGACACCTCCACCCTCCCTGTGTTCAGAGTGTCTGAGAAGTATGCACAAAGCCCCAACAGTCTGCCCAGACGTGGATTGGAGGCAAGATGCCAAACACAAAAGTCATAAGCACAGATAAATGTGCACTTTCTAGAAGTGGCATTTCTGTGATAGTAATAAAAAATACACTTACAGCAGTAAGCAGCATTTCTCACAACTATCACAACTATACCAATTATGCCTACTCTACCCCTCATAAATCAGACAATACCCCTTACACATAAGGCAGGACATTTCCAAGTTTGTCACTACCAGGACAGGCCACGCAGACGGGCACATGTCCTTCCTTCTACATATGTGGCACCCTGCCCAAAAGGCTAGCTAGGGGGTACCTTAGGGGTGACTTACATGTAGTAAAAGGGGAGTTCTAGGCCTGGCAAGTAAATTTAGATGCCAGGTCCCTGTGGCAGGAAACTGCGCACACAGGCTCTGCGTTAGCAGGCCTTAGATAGGTTTGACAGGCTACTTCAGTGGGTGGCGCAAGCAGCGCTGCAGGCCCACTAGTAGCATTTAATGTACAGGCCCTGGGCATAGGGATACCACTTTACAAGGGACTTATAGGTAAATTAAATATGCCAATTAGGTATAATCCAATCATACCAATTTTGTAAGGAAGAGCACATGCACTTTAGCACTGGTTAGCAGTGAAAAAGTGCTCAGAGTCAAAACATCAGCCAACAAAGGTCAGAAAAATAAGGAGCCAAAAAGCAAAAAGTCTGGGGAATGACCCTGTAAAAGGGCCAGGTCCAACAGTAGCCAACTTACCTGCCCAGTCACAATGTGAGAAACTCCTCCTGTTAGCACGGCCATCCCAATACATATGACTGATACTGGTGGTAGATGACACTGACCATACCCTGGGTCTGCTAACCTGGGCCAGTGCCAGTACTCTGAATAAAATGTAAATGGAAAAGTGGTACAATTACCATTCCCAATGACAGACTCTGGTAGTCCCTAGTTGATAATAGGGCAAGGGGGATTCAAACAATCTCTAAGTCCCTAGTATATAATAAATAGGGCAGAAAAGTCTAGAGACACAGTAGAATTCTTGCACTGGACTGTGCACTGCCATGTAGCCTGCCATCCCTGTCTGAAGGTAGCCATGCCTTGCAGACTGTCTTCAAAAGTGAAATGTGTGCCAAATCTACATTATAAGAAATTGTACCTCCAAAGTGTTAGGTCAAGTTTTTCTAACATAAAATTCACCCCTAAGGTCTCCCTTAGGTGCTGCAGGGCTGGGGTACCATGTAACTATGAGCAGGGACAATTCAAAGGATGTTTGATATGCCCTGGTGAGGGGAAAACTGCACATCAAAATATGTTCTCAGTGTAGAAATTTGGAGGCATATTTAAGAAAAGTGACACTGCACCCAATGCATCGCCACTTTCCTTGCTCCACTTAGTGCCCCCCTACTGTCACCATGTGTGTGCAGTATTTAAAATATGGTACACCATGGCACAGGGGAGGGGGTAATAGTGTCAAAAAATGTTATGCTATTGATGCACTGATCAGGGTTAGGGCCAAAATGTTGGCGCTATCCTTGAACAGTACATGGGGACCTATTGTAACCAGTGGTGTGCCCCCTTTTAATGCCTGCTCTGAGCAGGCATTAAAAATGCCAGACAAATGATGCAAAGAAATCTATAAGATTTCCTTGCATCATTTTTTGAACCCTTAAATGGGGAACATCCCCCTTGCATACATTATGCCTGGCGCAGCCATAATGTGTCGCAAGAGGTTACAAGGTGATGTGATGCATGCATCGTGCCACTTTGTAAATCTGGTGCTGCGATTTTGGCCATCTAATGCCACATTAGCATTAAAACAAAATTATGCTAATGTGTCATTAGATGGCGCTAGACCCTCTTAAATCTGGGCCTTAGTTCCATAGGCTAACATGGAATTCGCTGATATAAGCAAAATTATTGCTTTGAAGGAGCTCAATGAGTCATGTATGTGCTGACCTTCATGACCAAGCTGTGGTGTGGGGAGACTCACAGTGGCTTTGGCATCAACAGAGGGTGTACACTCTTGTGCAGGGATGTGTGGACATCTGCCAATAAAGCCCTTTGGATTTGGACTGTACGCTGTAAGAAAGATTTGAGGCCAGTGGCAAAGTCATTCTCCAACGGTGCACTGGCAGCGTGTCCACTGATAGTAGATCCCTGGAGGGGGGAATGTGCGCATATGGCACCATCCCACATCATTTCAAATGTGTGTCCAGACTATCACAACACTTGCCTGCACAGGAGAATGTACCCTGCCCCCAAGTTGACTGACGGCCTGCTGTCTGCATCTTGGGACCCAGAACAGATTTGTAGATGTCTGCGCTGGCCTAGATGTGGGTGTGCTGACTCCACTCAAGGACAGTTTAGGGCATCCTTGGGGGTAATCTAAGCAGTAAAATCAGGTGCTAATATATTGTTGCCACATGGGGTAACCATTAGAAAATGTCCTATTACACAAACATAGGGATTGATCCCTATGCATAGTCCGCTCCTAGCTATGCCTGCACTGTCACATATGTAGACTCCCAACTCACACATTGGACACATAGGAATACAGGAACCAGGTAAACCCAAATATACACAGGCAACACAGCAATCCCTATTACTTCTTACATGCATTCCACATCACACTATACATGAATGCACATTTTCCTAACTACATAAAAACAATGATGCAATAGGCAAATGCATGTTTTTTTAGCCTTTACATCAGAAAAAAATGACACTTCATACTTAATGCATCAGATTTTCCTCGTTGTGCTTTGACCTGTCTTCTGTTAAATCCCCGCTTTGGTCTGAAGAGCAACAGAAAACGTGCCGCATCCACTCAAGAAGTGATGCAATGGATCAGCAATGCTGCAAACCAGGAACTGTGAAGGTTCTTTCACTTTCTCTTCAACTCACAGTCCTTGTGCCTGTGCTTGGAAGTAGTTGTGTTGTGGTGTTGGTGGAGAGAGTTGTGCTGTTTGAGTAGTCTGCTGTGCTCTGTGCTGTGCCTGTTCTGTCCCTCTTGTCACAATTGTCCTTTGTAATAGTTACTTGTATTGTATTGTACTGTGTATTGTTGGGTGTTTGTCTTTGACGTTTTATAGTACTAAGGGGTATCTGGGGTAGTTTTTTTGGGGGGGTTGTTAATCATGTGTTTGGGTTGGGACATGTCAGGAAGGGAAGGATGAAAGGCATGAGTGCCCAGGAACCAAGAGTGTTCCTTTAGCTGTCAACATACTACCTGCGGAACATGGTGGCCATGGGAGAACGTTTGATCCAGGGATAGAGATGGAGGCACGCAAGTTGAGATGGGAGAAGTTCCTCTACCACATGCAGCTGATCTTCCAGGTGAAGCAGACAGCACACCAGATCAAATTCCGCTGGGCAGGCATCATCAGCAGGGAATAGGACCAGCTCAATTATATTGGCATTGAAGTTGGTGAAACTGTTGTTAAGAGCACATACCTAGTGAATGCTTCTTTGTAGTGCACTTGCATTTGGAAGTCTGGTGGCAACAGGGCATCATTAACTTTTTTCAGACTCAGGGCTGGTCCAGAAGGTGTGTTGCTGCACTGTCCTGCATCCACAATGAATGCAGCAATGTGCTGTACCTATGACATATGGACATTGCTGTCCTTTTCCCCTGCCCTGCAGCACAATTTGCTGCTGAGCACCATCCCAGATACCCTTGAAGGGACGATTGTTTATATGTCTGAAGAAACACCTTTCTGCACATACCCAATCATTAATGCGATTTGCCTTTGTGTAAATGTGCTGTAGAATGAAGCACACATACTAAGACAATAAACATGGTGAGATAATTTACTTACTTTCCATTATGCCACTGTGATGCCACCCCTCAGGTGTTGTAGGTATCTGATGCATTCCCCTAACTGTGAATAGCGGCTGGCACACTGTACCACTGAAAGTTCAATAAAATGATGCTCCGGTGTTCCAGGTTGTGACTTAGCCTTGTATATGAGGCCCATAGTGTCAGTGGTACATATCTGTCAGTGCACAAATCCAATCACACCAAAAGACAGATTAGTCATTGTCAAAGCATGATGCAGATGCTTCAGATAACTGGCCTGTCATGCACCCAGAATGACCAGCGGGCCTAGCATACATGTGGGACAGTTTCTTTGTTACTACCCCAGAGTACATGTTAACAGATATGATGTGCGTAACCTAAGGAAGTGTGCCCCATTACAATGCATGGTCTGCTGCCAGGATATTTAGTAACAAGTTCTGCACTGGGGTATATGATTTTGCAGGAGTTGTCCTATTCTGTGACATTCCAGTTGATCATCGCTCATGTGCTTTAGTTATGATGCATGTGATTTTGTATATAGTTCTGACATGAGGACTGTCATACATCTGAATATATCTGGCATGTGAGTCTGAATCCAAAATATTGAGGTTTGGGGATGGCAAATAAATATATGTTTTATGTCTATAACTATGAAGCAATGAGAGATACCAATGTCTGTTAAATGAGGGTGTAGGGAAATCTGACTAGTGAGGCATGTAGCATAGTCATATACATGTGATGAAAAGAGTAAGGCAGGGTCATATCTAGTCCTGGCTGCATGTGTTCAGTGAGTAATTTAGTTGCAAAGTGCCATGACACACAGGTAGCCTTGCAAAGTCTTGGGGTAGTGAGTCAAATGAGATGGTTCAACTATGTGTCCAAGAGATGGATGTTACATTTCATCATATGTGTGTACATCAGCCTCCCTTACCAATGTCAAATTTTGAGCCATGTCAAGTGAGCCATTTCAGTTGTGACAACAAGAAGGGCTCAATGTCCAAATGCAAGTCATTTGTAAAGTTCACTATTTGATCACACTGTTTTGTAGCCCAAAATTCACAGTGTTATGTTGCATGTTATGTTTTGCAGGTTGACCCATGCCTTACACCACTGGTAAGGTCGCAAGCTTCGGTGACCCCCAGTGCTACCAGTGAGTGTCTTCCTGTATGTCTAATGTTAGTGTAAGGATTGTGTTTGATGTTGGCTGCTTTATGTAATAATTTATTCAATGTGAATTTACAAAAAATAAAATCCATATGAGACATATGTATCTTGAGAGGAAGGTACAGGTTGTGTTCTGAATGTACATTTGCCTCTGACTGATGTCTAGGAAGGTGTGATTTCTATCACTTAGGGGGCACATGGTTGCTATTATGATGAAAATGCAATGACCATAGTGCTAAGCTCTGTGAACATATGTGGTGGTGGATTGATAGTTGAACATGGCAGGGGATATAAAACCTAACAAATGCATTTCAGGTGCACAGTGTGCTGTTGTTGCTCACAGTGCAATCTATGTCCGATGTGTATTGGCCAGCCCACACAGGGGAGATGAGTCACAACACAGTAATGACAGTTAGGACATGTGCCTGTATTACAGGGTCACAACAAGCCATGCAGGGTAGCATCATGTAGCTTCTAAATCATGTTCCTGCTGTGGGTGCCACAGGAACTATCACAGAATTCACATAAACTTATGAATAAACCCAAAAGTGTAGCAGGACAGAGGTCAACTTCCACACTTGGCACTTCAGTTAAAGTGCACACTCGTGGAGTGATGCCCCATACATTATGTTGAATGTCAACAGCACTGTCATGCAACATAACAAAGACCAGTCCATCCTCAGATAGTGCTGGCCATTATAGCCTGCAAAATGTACTGCAAACAGGATCATACTGGGAACACCATTTGCCATTGCTATTGCAGTTGCAAGGTCTATGATTTCAGCAGGAGTTGATGTATTGACGTATAAGTAGAGGAGGTGGTACTAGGGAATACACAGGGGTAGCAGTACTGAAGTATAGGTCGAGCATGGTGTTAGAGTGTAAGTAGTTATTGAAGTAGTAGAGTAAAGTAGAGGTGCAAGATAGGGGCAGCAGTGCTAGGGTATAGGCAGGGAGTGAGGTACTAGAGAAGAGGTAAGGTATGCGAATAGGGTGAAAGTAGTTGAAGTACTAGTGTAAAGTTAGAGGTGAACAATAAGGGAAACAGTGTTAGGGTATAGGTGCTAGATTATAGAAGTAGACATATAGGGTAGATGCATTAGCATATAGACAGGGATGGTGACATTATGGTATAAGTAGGGGTAACTGTATGAGGGGATACTCGAGGAAAGAGATACTAGGGTAGAGGTAAATGTATTAGTAAATATAAAGGTAAAGGTAAATGCACTAGATCATAAGCAGGGGTTACTTTCAGGGCAAGTAAAAATGCATAGCTCATGGTGAAGATGTTAGTTACAAGTCAGAGTATAGAAAGAGAGACAAAGAAAAGAAGAGGGCAAAGAGGTGAGTGGTATCCTCCCCAAACTAAATGGAGTATGGAATGGAGTCTCCCTCTAAATGGAAATCAAGAGGTCCACGTGATCTCGTAAAAAAAAAAGTTGACTGTTTTTTTTTCAAAGAAGGACACTCATCAGGATAGAAGTAACATCGTCAGAATACAGTTAATTTAAGAAACAATTAGGAAATAAACTTGTGGAGAGAAGTTTTTTAAACCATGTTTTCTTAACCAGGTTATAAATCCATGATGTTAGGTGACAAAGATAAATGTTATCTATCAGCAGCACCCAAAAATCTTCTTGGGGGTGTTGTTGCTATTTTTAATTAAAATGCTTTTTGCTTTGTAACATTAACATTTCACAACTGAAACAACAATGCTCTGATATTCAGAACTACGTTTTCCTAGCAAGGGCTGGATTAGTCCTCTATTAGGCCTAAGCACTTCTTTGGATTTATGTTAGACCAGATAAATACTTTGTGTGATATTTCACCAATCTTGACTCCTCTGCTTTTGCTGAACTTGTTTTTGTTGGCCTTTGGTCTCTGTCCACTTCTTTCTTGCTAATCAGTGGAATTGTGCTTATCCTGTCTCACTAAAATGAAGTAAAATTGCCCTACACCTAATTGGTATTAATTTACTTATAAGTCCGTAGTAAATGACATCACCTGTACCCTGAACCTTTAGTGGGCAGTAGCATTCATTTTTCCACCCACTAAAGTAGCCCTGCAAACCATGTCTCATGTCTACCACTACATTCTGTACTGCAGTTTTGAACTGCCACTACGATCTGGCAAAGTAAACCTTTTGTCAGGCCTAAACCTTCCATTTTGATACATACAAGCAGCAGTCAAAGTATAGAAAAAAAAATGGGAACTGTCTTGCTGCATACAGGTGGGGCAGAGTCAGTGGGCGTGTGGACAGGTTCAAATATGTGGCTAAAAAATATAATATTCTACAAGTTTTTTTTTGTCTTTTACCATCACGTAGCTACATATGAAATAACACACAGTTTAAAGTAAAATAAATAAATAAGTTGCTACTCAGTGGGAAATGCACTATAGTACAATATGAAACCTCTCTTAGTAAAGTACTGCAGAGGTCTATGTGTAACCAGAAAGACATGGAATTAAATCTTGATTGGTGCAGTGAAGAGCAGTGACTTGGGTATTTGTAGAGCTACAAGGTCACAGCCGGAAACAAAAAGCACTGTGAATGTGTAAGTCATTACTTTAAGCTTCAATTGCACACTGTAGTAGCCATTACTGTCCCTTCAACACCTTCAGGGTTAATAAGCATTTTATAAAATACAATTACAATTAAAGGAACGCACTTTACAGCACAGTTGTTAACTTTTTGAATTACCTCTCAAAAACAATAGATCTTTGTCATCACAAGTTTTGAGTGATTACATCAATTAATTCTAATACCAGCTTCCAAGAATCGTATACATTTGCAGATTAACCTTCACATTTACAGATTAATTTGTAGCATACATTTGCATCTGTTTCAGGCAAGCAGGCACCCTGGCACCAAGGCTTCTTTAGCTCTTTGCCTGGCTTTGATTCCACAGCACAGCAGACTCACTGAATGACACTTCAGCTGAAGGATTTAAAGTATCTGAATTAACTGTCCCAGGATGGTTGCCTTTTTATGGAAAGTAGAGGAAAGTGTTTTCATAATTAAAAAAAGGATTTGCAAGTCATGCCACACTGATCCCACCCACTTTGACCTCTACTTATCTCACCCCTGGGGTAGGCCTTGGACAGTCACAAGGGCAGGTGTAAATTGTTCATTTGTGTTTAAGTTTTACATGCTTTGATAGCGAAAAACGTCTAAAGTTGTTTTTCAGTGTTGCAAGGCTATCTCTCCCATAGACTAACACTGGGTTACCTTATTACACTTAATAAGTGATGATGCCAGTTTAAAATCAAATAGAGTAATACTGTTTCCACTCAAATTTATTTTAATTTAAAATCGTTTTTAATATTAAGGTCAGATTTTAAGTTCCTATTCTGAAAATGTCACTTTTAGAAATGTGTCTTTCTGCCAGTATGTATGGTCACATGGCCATGAATGGCTCTCCTGTGGTGTATTGTGTACAGGGAGAAAAAAGGAGCTTGGGCTTGGGGCAGCGTGCTCACCTCCTGAGCAGGATGTCCTTGGGGGTTGTACTCAACCTGTCTGATCTTCAAAGTGTAGCGTTAGGGCTTGTTCTCTTGTTTTGTGACTTCAAAAGGCTGACTGCCCTGCTGGTGACAAATGCAGGCCCCACCTAGATCCACCTGCCCTTTGTTACCATACACAGTTTAGAGACAAACACAGAAAAGGGAGAAGCTTACACAAAGGGAGCATCCCCAACCAAAATCTGGCACTGGTGATAAAGTAGCACCTTTAAAACTTCTCATCAGAGAACTTCTGTTCCTCTGGGACTTTCAGAAGGAAGACAGTCCGGCTATTTGAAGAAGGAATATTGGACCTGTTTGCCATGAAAACAGGCTTCCCAGAAGTGACTCTAAGGGTCAGTTGGCTGAGCTCCTGTTTGAGCTTCAGGTTTGCAACAAGTTTCCAGAGGCCTCCCTGTAGCTGCCCAGCTGATCATTAACAACTGGACATGCCTGACCTGCCTCAGCCCTTCTGCTAGCCTGTAATGGAGTGAGACCTGTACCCCAAGAGGTGCCCCTAATGTCCTCTATTCTTGGTTAACATCAGATAGCACTCTTCTTGAACCCAAAGTGAAGATACAGAAATTTGGGCTCCTTGCACTGATACCCCAACGTGAAGCTCCAGAGGGACCTGCACTTTTCACCGACAGTGGACCCTCACAACAACTACTCATACAAAGCGCCAGTGAGACCTGCACTTTGAGTTGACAGTGACAGGCAGCGTCGTCTACCAGCACAAAGCTCCAGTTAGACCTTCACTTTGCACCTACAATGACAGCCCACATAGACAATGACCTTCTTGCTGCCCTGCCGATGCAAACTGCAGCTCCTCAAGTGGACGTGAAAAGGCAATGCTTTAGCAGGATGAACATCGTCCCTGAATCCGACCGAGGCTCCATAGTGGTCGACTTGAACTTGTGACCTTACCTCGGTAAGTACAGCTAGATTACTGCGAGTATCGCTTTGTGCCTTTTGGCTCTAGTTTCACCTGAAACATTAAAAAACTCATGTCTCTGGTTCTGATAATTGGATTTTTATCATTTTGGTGATGTTTTATTTATTAAAATCATCTTTATTCTTCAGAATTCCTTTGATATTTTTCTTGTGTTTTGTTTTCGTTTAGTTTTAGTTTGAGAGCTGCATAAATACCTTACACATTGCCTCTAAGTTAAGCCTGTCTGCTTTTCAGCAATGCTACCAGTGGGTTAAGCACGTTAATGTAGTGACATTTGTCGTTCAATCTGACAAGGACTGTGCTTATTGAGTGGGACTTCCACCCCTCTCAATTAATAACCCAATTTCTTACAATTTAGATTGAACCATGTTTTCACTTCTAATTGACACCACTTGCAGTAATATGGATACCAAATGGTTTGTTTTGACACACTGTTCCTGAAGAGCATTGAAGGGAGTTATTTCCTGTTCTGTATATATTCTTTCATAAACCTGCTATTGATTGTGTAATCAGATTTGTTTTAACACGTTCAATGACATTAGTTGAATGGAAATTCATCAATATTCATTTAGGAGGATAGTGCTAGGATGGCGGTACTATATTACATATTATTACGCTGTATTATGATTTAATTATGTTTTGTTCCACTTGTTCACCTTATGTTGAGTGTGGGGTTTCCATTTCTTTTTTATGGTGAATTTTGGTATAAAAGTATTTGTTATGATCTTTTAGTCTCTTCTCTGTCCCATAGGTATGATGTCTGATGTTCTTTTGATTTGCTGTATATTCTGAACTTAGACTGTGTTTCAGATTTTGCCCATGCTTCATATAGTTTAAGTGATTTCTAACCTCTATTTCTATGACTAAAATATTATACAACTCAATTTACTCAGCTGTACTTTTGTTTTCTGTATTGCACTATATTAGTTTAAACAAAAAATCGTACAATCACCAGCCTTTTTGAGTCAAGGCTTATTCCTTTTGTATGCTGCTTGAACTGGTATTTGAAACTTATCTTTAGGGACAAATGTACTCATCTGTCCTTAAGGACAACACCGTCCTCGATTCAGTGTAGGTGTTTTATCTCCATATTATCAGATTATCTGAGATTGTGTTAACAGGAGTGATATATATTTCTTCAAATAAACATTTTGTACTGCATTATCTGGTGATTGTCAATTCCTCACAGAAACATATTAATTAATTTTATTCTGCAGGGAGAACAGCCCCATCCATTCTTGCTCTAATGTATGAAACACACAACTATAGAGATGACTCTGTTTCCAACAGTAAATCTGTAGGAGGCCCTCCAGATAGAGCTGACATAACGTTGTAAACAATGAATCAACGATGACTGTAATTGCATTAAATACATAAAACCTGTTTAATTTGTCCAAGTGACCATTTACTGCTACCAGGGACTCATCTTTCTGAGAAAAAAAGCCATTTTTTCTCGAGAAACATCTTAAAGAGTACAGGTTTTGGCTTTGCTTTTCCATATGAATCAAACATATTTTCTTTTGGTTTCAAACCTATCGGTTCCCTAGATCAATAAAGGGGCTCATCAATTTGAAAAACTGCAGAAGTCCAGCCTCTAAAAGATTAGATTAATCTTGGTGTCATTGGGACGGAACTCGCTGTTCCTCATTCATGGCACAATGCCTTCGAATCAGCTCGGTGACTTAGCAATGGTGCCATTTTCCAAAGAAACCTGAAGAAGAAGCTGGGTACTATTGGCATAGAAGCGGCATATGTGGCAAAATCCAGCGGAAAGTTTGAAGAGCGGTAGCAAGAAACAACTGAAATTTATCTGAAGTAAAAAGGACAAAGCTGTAAAATAATGCAGGTGATTTGAGATTTTGAAGACAGGAAAGACAAGAGTTGTCTTGATTTCTCCTCTCAGCCAGAGAAGAAGGTAACCAAAGAATGGAGGTGAAAGAGGCCCTTAAAGTCTCAACCTGGTGCTGAATTATTACAATATATTTAGAAGGGCAAATATTGCCAGGGGCAAGCAGATCATCCAAATCGGTTACAAGGACTCTCTCAGGATAAGACCCCGATCAGGACTTATGCACAACTAAATGAGGACCAGGCACTTGTTCAGGTTGAGGAAAATTTGACATATCCCATGCAATTATTTTATTTAGATCACTTAGATTGGTGATTGATCTATTACTGGCCAACAGCATGATCTGAATTCAATAGGAGGAATATCTTGTATGAAGCTAAGTGTAGTGCTTCAGAAATTGGAGAAAAACATAGAGTTTAGTGTTTAATAAGCCATTCAAGGTCCATATTAAGCCTGCAGCTGTATAATTGCTAACCAAAGGGACAAGTTCAGC
This sequence comes from Pleurodeles waltl, assembly GCF_031143425.1. Taxonomy (NCBI): domain Eukaryota; kingdom Metazoa; phylum Chordata; class Amphibia; order Caudata; family Salamandridae; genus Pleurodeles; species Pleurodeles waltl. The sequence goes on along the minus strand of NC_090446.1, from coordinate 1,007,954,689 downwards.
ATCGTCCATTGTTTTAAAAAAGTGATGAATCTTGATTATAGTCCTCTGCAAGGAAAACAAAAGTATCCAAGTAATTGGGCATGTTTGTATTTTGTGACAGGTTGGGTAGAATTCTGCACCAGTGGGTCCATGCCTTATATCATCAATTATACCTTTGTAATAAGTCTGGGTATCATATAATTCTAGAAAGGGTGCAGTTTTGGTGGTAGGAGCAAATGGTCACCTAATCTGTGAACACAATTGACAATAGGTTTTAAACTGTTTTCTACACTATGAGTTAGAGCAGAAAAATAAATCACTTAGAGGCTCATTTATTGTTTGGTGGTTGGGGGTATCTGCCAAAATGTAGAAGATGTTCCATCTGCCAAAGTGTGCTAGCTGTCCCTGATTCCTTCAGACCACTATAGTCATCATTACCAATGTCTTCATCAGCACCACCATAAACGCCTTAGAAGCATATACAGACAAAACATGAAATATCGCAACTATAATGTAAACCAGCTTCTAAAAGTCACGCGCGGTTTCTATACAATTGGAATCCAATTCTTTCATTAAGATTAAGCAAATAATGTAACTTGTTTTTAAGGTTTAAATATTGACCGTGCCCTGGACTTCAGGTGCAAATTCAGGGCAACAGAACACATGAAAAGTCAGGTTTTGAATCAGAGATATTTCAAATATTTTTTGCTCCTACCACTTATGAGAGGTTGTAGAAAAGGGCAGTAATGGCGTTCATTTGATCGCTCTTTGCATTTGAACCTCACGGCAAAACATATGGAGATATTTGACAAGTAATAAGGGAGATGGCTACACAGTATCTTTGGGGTCGAATCTCAGACAATGTCAGGGGGGAGTAAATTGCCTCCAGAACTCTGCTTCTTACTGTAGAATATGTTGTTTTCTTAGAAAGTTGTGTTAATGCAGGTCCTTTGTACAATATTACAGGGCACCTCGTGTGCAAATAAACATTTCGCATTTTGGGCCAATTGCCTAGAATCGAATGGAAGATTCTATTTAGTTTATAATTAAGTGCAGCAACATTTCATAACAGAGCTGAGGGGCATTACGGAATGTGAAGCCCCTAGACGGACGGGCTCTCTCCTATTATTGAATTCTTTGAGCAGCCCCAGCAGTCTATCTCCACATAATAAAACCCATCCTGCCATTAGCTAAGAACCCCGAAACATATGAAACATGTCTAAGTGATGAATGAAAATAAACAGGAGGCTTCCAAAAATAAACAGATACTCCCAAGGCTATTACCGCATCGAAATGCATACCTGCGAGCTGCCACTCATTGAGAGGGGCTGTCACTCATATTTAAGGCAATGTTTAGCTATGCCCCACCTGCAACGGTTCTCTTTCCATATCATTTGTGGTTGCTATTTTCTAGTCCTAACACTCATCTGTGGAGCTTACCTGTTCATTGGGGACACATCAGGCCTCGTACTGGAAGCACTCTGAGTCCCCGGTTATCAGTCACACGCAAAGGGCACAGGTTTAGGAATTACCTGACCATGTGAATTGTACATTTTCAATTTTCAAACGGAATTTTCTGCTCTCGGTGTGAAAGGATGACTGAAAATGTGAAAACACAGATTTCGACATGTCATTTCCCAAAATCCTGCAATCACCCTTTTTAGCGCTCCAAATGTTTCAGGAACACTATAGTGGTAATTTCAGAGTGAGGAAGTAAAAAGAATGTAAGCCCTGATCTGAAAAATAAGATGATATTTCCATCATGCTGTTTAAAGGTTTTATTCTAATGGAAGTGCGCGCCTGTTCTGACCTATTTTCGTTCAGCTTTATTTCGGTAAAACAATACCATAAAAGCATACTGGCAAAATTCTTACATTTCTAAAAGGAACAAGAACACTTTTTAAGAAAAAGAAAAAAGACAAAAAAAAGACACTAAAAACAGATCGAGACCAGGGCTCCCTCAGGGCCATACAATACAAATAGGCAAGTCATGGGTATAAATGTTATTAAAAATCAACAATTAATCAATAAAACACTATAAAACATACAGTACACATCATCATGCAAATAACCATATAAATATTATAAAATTTTATAAAATACCCCTAAAATATAGACCTTTATACAAAAAACAGTTAAAAATTGCTATCTCACTAGTAGTAGCATTAACTATGGACTAGCTCAAAAAGTGACCATTATGAAAATAGGATATATGCTTTTGAATGATTATTTGCCTCTAGTAGGTTCAAGTTGCCTCTACAATCTTAGCAATATAGATACCATCATCACGTGAGGGGTTATTTGACTAATCTTTAAGAGATGTTTAACAATCCCTAGGGCCCAACGATTCCTTTCTTTCTTGCGTGCCTATATTACTTAAAGGTCATATACGATCAAGTAATACAAAAAGGCACATTGTTCTAGCAGCAGCTAATATTCACTTAACTACTAGAAACAAGTTATCTGATATTGGTCTTAAAAACAGTAAATAAAAGTCGATTACAGTATTTCATTTGTAAGACCCATAAGAATTACCTCCCTTGCCATCAGGCACTTGTTTGCCTAACTAAGAGGGGATTTTTTGGGAAAAAAGTAGGTAAATATCAGAATCCAGGAGCAAGTTTCATAAATGACAAAGACCATTCTAGGTAACTTAATCAACCTCCCAGTAACTACGGTCCTCCCGGGCATAGACAATGTCCCCTGGGCTAAATATATCCTTGGCTGATTGTGGGTCCCAAGGCCATTGAATTGCAGAGGATGACTCCCAATTATTTATTTCAGGACCATAGGTTAAGTTTGGGAGTTTTGCCTGAATTAAAGCGCCTACAACCTCAGGCCCGCCTTGTCTCTGATGAATGAAATTGCTATTAAGAACCGGCTTAGACCAAAAACAACATATGGTGTCGAGATGGATCTCAAGAATCTGGCAGCTTCATTGTAGTTCCTAATTCCAACGTTCCTGCAGATGGGTCGGATCCATTTCTTCCTTAGTTTATCGTAGGCAATGCAGTTTAAAAGGACATGATCCGTCGTTTCTGGTGTCTCCATATTACATAGCTCGCAGGTCGCCTCATGATTACTCCCATTCAGGAGGCCCCATTTAACGGTAAAAGCCTTGACCTGGAGAATCCCATATCGATACTTCATAAATAAAACTTTTGCTCGTCTAGGTTGAATGGTATCGATCCATTCCTCAGCGCTCGGTAATGGTTTAAAATCCAGAAAACTTAAGGTTAGTCTACCTGAATCCTTGCTATGAAAAGGGCTATTAAAGATGAAGTCCCAAAATACTTGCTTTAGTCGGATCTTTGATTGGGTTGTGAGTATATGCGGTTCAGGGGTTGTCCAAAGTCTGCACCAGTAGAGCAGGGGCCTCTGGGCTGCCAATTTGCCTATTTGTTTCATATTAGTGTCATAGGCTAAGGGAATCAACGGAGTGGATGGAGGGAGGCCCAATACCCCCCTCATGAAATTATTTTCCTGAGTGGCCAATGGAGTTAGTTTTGTGAATCCCCAGAGTTCTGCGCCATACAGAGCAGCGGCCTGTGCTTTGCACCTATAGATCTCAAATACTGGTGACACAGTGCTCGACCTTGAACATTTGTAATTTTTACTAATTGCCATGGAGCTATGAGTTAAGGAGATAGCAGCTTTGTTGATGTGCGGCGCCCATGACAATTTGGCATCAAGCAGTATCCCTAGGTAGTTGAAATTTTTAACTCGTTCCAGTACCTGCCCTCTAATCCAAATGTTTCTCTTGAGCACTTTGTGAGGGTTAAAAGTTAAGTATTTAGTCTTGTTTGCATTTATTTCTAACCCCTTCAAGCTGCAATACTCACTGAATTTATCTAGTAGAGTTTGCAGGCCCATTGGAGTTTGAGACAATAGGATGGTGTCATCTGCAAAACGGAGGGCGGGACTGGATCATCATTCAATCTTGGTGAGTTGTGGTTACTTTGTTTCAGATGATGAACCAGATCATTGATGTATAATGAGAAAAGTGTTGGGGCGAGCACACAGCCCTGTCTCACCCCCCTCTTGATAGGTATTGGGTCTGTCAGCTCTCCTTTTGGCCCCCACCGGACCTTTGCAAATGTATTTTCATGTAGCCTCTCCAGCTGGCCCAGGAGGTTCCCTGGCATGCCCTGTTTTCCTAATGCTGCCCATAAGGAGTCTCTCGCCACCAGATCAAAGGCTGCGCGCAGGTCCACAAACGCGATATACAGGTGGCCTTTCTTTAGTCTAGTGTATTTCCATATTATTGTCAATAGCCTAAAGGCCTGGTCGACTGTACTGGTCTGTAGTCTAAAGCCTGCTTGGTATATAGACATTATGCTGTTCTCTTCTATCCAGGTATTGATTCTATTCAGGATCTGTCTAGCATACATTTTTTGTGTGACGTCTATGAGGCTAATTGGTCTATAGTTCCCTGGGTCTTCCCTAGATCCTTTTTTGTGGATTGGGATTATTTCTGCCCCTGTCCATGTCTCGGGCATTAGGCCTCCCCTTGCTATAGTGTTACTTAGAAGGATTAGATAAGGTGCCCAGATTTCTATGCTATGTTTGAACATATCCCCCGGAATCTTATCCAAACCGGGGGCTTTTCCTGGCTTGATTGCTTCAATGGCAATCACCGTCTCCTCCAGACTAAACTGTAACTCGGGTAAAATACCCCAAGTAACTGGGGTTTTATGTCTTGAGGGATAAGAATCGAAGGTGGGGGGGTCAGAGTAAAGATATGTAAAATAGTTAACCCATGTTTTGGGGTCTATGTGATGGTCTGTAGTAAATATCCCCTCTTTGCTACCATGGGTAACTATTTTCCAGAAGGTCCTTGCATCATTGCTTTTTGCTGCTACCAGCAGGTCTTGCCATTTTTGGTCCTCCCAGTTGCGTTGGGCAGTAGCCAGCGTTTTCTTATAACTGGCCCTTGCCTGCTGTACGGCTAATTGATTTTTTTGCTTTAGTGCCTCTACCAGTACTCTTTTCCTCTCACTACATTTGATAGTATACCATGGACTGTTAGGGGTGGTTTGGGCCTTCTCCTTTTTGTGCTTATTCTGTAGCTGTCTGGTCAGGACAGGTCTTAACATAGTGCTCAATGAATGGTGGATAGCCGTAATAGGAATGTCACTAGGTTTATTTTCTGCATAAGGCTCCAGGAGATCAGAAAATATGTTGTAAATATTTATCATAGTGACCTGATTGCCTAATATTGCTGGCCATTTTACAACCCTTCTGTTGTTACTGAGGGTGGGTTGTAACTCCACCTTATCATGTTCTATATATTTTGAGTCCAAATCTAAGAAGTGTGCCTTGAATTCAATTATTAGCGGGAAGTGATCGCTATCCCTTCTTTTATCGATTTTAAAGGTCGCTAGTCTTTCCCATGTATTTATACTATGCAGAATGTAATCTATTTTTGAAGTTGAGTTGCCTCTCTGGAAAGTAACCAGATTAAGGCCGACTTCACCCACTCTGCCATTGCATGCCCTCAGTCCATGGTTTAATGTAAGGCTCATGATTTGCAATGCGGCCACTGTGCCTGGGACGTTTTTTTCTATTGTTAGGTAAGGAATTGTTCTCATTCGGTCTTCCTCTTCTGCTAAATGTTCGAATCCAGTTATAGGTTCATAATTACAATTAAGGTCACCCCCTATCATAATTGTCTCACCTACTGGAATTTTTTTGAGCAGGTCGTCTAGTAGAGTTATAACTGGAGACTCCACGTTTGACTTTCTAGGTCTTATATATACATTAAACAAGTGGGTTATTATCTTATTTTTTTTTCCCATTATCAACCATAAAATGTCCTCCGACTCAGTGGCTTGCATGCGTATCTCAACATTTAATGAGATCTTCGCCCATATAACCAACCCCCCAGACGGTCTCCCTCTGGCAGCTGAAGTTGCACTGATAAAGTAGGTTTTATATCCTACTTTGTACGGTGGATCTTTAAACCACGTCTCTTGGAAGAGACAGACATGGTGTCGATCAATATAGTCCTGCCATTCGGGGTCTATAAGCTTATTTTTTAAGCCAGCTACATTCCATGAAATCATGGTGATAGGACCCCTTCCGTTTAGGCTTGTGGCATTGAAAGTATGGCTCGGATAAGTTGTTACATTTTTCCTACCATACAAGAGCTCCACTGCGCTCCCTGCCCCTATAGCATGAAGATCATTCCCTTCATGGGGCTCCCCTACTATTGGGTCCCCATTGGGTTCCACTTGTGCCTGATCTATCTGGATTAGTCAATCTACTCTCTCAAGGTTTGAATCATAATTTCTCTTTAGCAGTCCCTCATTGTAATTTTGTTTATGCCTTTGTACTCGAAGTTTGGTAATTAATGAATCCAAGCTAAACCTCATGGCATTGGAATTAGGGGCGGGGGTTCTCTGTTCCATGTCAATCAAACCTCTGATTAATCTTCCATCCTTGAGTGTTAATGCAATAACGTCAAGTTGCCCCCTCTCTCCAGGGATTCTTTCTGCCCCCCTAATATCTGATCGAATTATGGATAAACAGTGTCTTTTGACCCTAATCCAATGTATAAGCTTGTTTTTTAAGGAGTCCTCATCTTCTCTGCTGTTTAAGGGCAATTTTGGAACATTTAACAGATGAACAACATTGGTCCTAGTAGGAAACCTATCCTCAGAGTATGGATTCCATATAGTGTTTTTGTTATAATCATTAGATACTTGGGGATAGGAGTTCAGAGTAAGTTCCAAATTTCCTTTTTGGGGTCCTTTTACCAAACGGGGATCTCTTTGTGGTTTCCCTGTTCCTTGGCATAAGTTACTATCATTTCTTCTCTGGGAATTGCGTGAACCAATATGTTCCACATTGACCCCTATCGTGCATCCCTGTGGTTGTTGTACAATCTTAGCTGTAGCTGGGGTAAGGTTAGGATTAGTAATCAAATTTTGAGGATATGTGGGTCTACCTTGTAGATGGAGTAAAATGGGGGGGGACTCCCTTTCGCATTGGGCTCTATAGGTACCCCTACCCCCCTCCTTTTCCACAATATCTGTTAAGGTTCTTACTTCAAGTTTCAAATCCCTAACTTCCTGGATTAATCCGGTGATTAGATCATAAAGGTCTGCTATAGATCTTGTTTTATTTTTTAGAGGGTTCCCTGATTCTGAATTGAGAGGAGTGGTCCTTTCACTATCTAGCTGTACAGTTGGGATAAATGGGTGTAATTCATCCACGGGTTCCCCCTCTTGTGCATTCTGTATGTTACTACTATCGAGTTCTGCCAGGACTGCATATTTATTGGAGCACCTAACTTCGCACTCCTGGATATGGCCCTTCTTCCTACCATTATCAATGGTGCATAGGTGTAAGGGTCTAGTTGCAGCAACCCTAGGGCTATCAATCCTGACATCAGATGGTGCCTCCCCCTCTTGCTGGGAAACAATCTCTATCGCTTTATCTTCCACTGGTCTGGTTTTCTTCGTGTAATAGGAGGTAATCTTTTTATCGGGACCCTCCCGAATGGTGGTCCTACTGCATAGTAGCGACTCTACCTCCTCGATAAGATCGTCTATTTCAGATATTGTGCAGTTCTCACCCGCATTCCTAAGTTTTTTTACAGAATTCATCTTTCCCCTTGGGGGTTCTGATGCCTTGCGTTTTCCCATGGATTAAGCTGCCTAAATAGTGCTTTGGCTCTGTGAACCAGTCCCCAATATGTAATTATAAAGGAGAGTAGGAGAAGGGCTGGTAGGGATATTTAGTACAATTATCTTCACATATAAGAACGATAGCTATATGTTTTTCACTATAAATATAAGTATAAGCAGACCTCTTGCCAGTATAAAAAGGCAGGGGCCCAGCCTGGCCCCACTCCAATATTTATCGGGTAATGGAAAGAGCGTCGCAACAAAAGGTGGAGAATACGGTCCAAAGGCCCTCTATAAAAGGACCTATTTAGGAATAAGTATCAACACAGTACCTTCAGGCAGCCATACGTGTAGACTGGCATGTCCATGCAACTTTAGATGAATGTCAGGGGGTGGCCCTGCCCTGCCTCTTCCTGGCAATGACGGGCTTCGCCCGGGCGCGTCCCGCGCGGCGGGAGCGCAATAAGAAATTTAAAGGGCTCCTGCCCTTGCCACGCCTCTCGGGACCTCTCTGGACCTCCTTGCGCTTCCCTATTTTCTCATTATGTTGGTAGCCGTGTATAACACTTTCAAGCTGGGAATTTAAAATGAACATACCTTTGTCTTTTCTGTAATACATTTCGGTTAAACGCCGACGACTTTTTATTTACTCCTACACTGTTGCGCAAAGTCGTGGAACCTCCTCCTTCACGTAGAAGTATGAAGATCTACAAATTTGTCAAAATTAGTGAAAATTAAAATTCACCCGATCCCTGCAACTAGATGATTTCTCCGACATGGACAGGATAACAAAATACAGAAACTTGAGTTCCTGCTGTCACCTCGCTAGCAGCAGGGAACATAAAGGAGCCGATGAGCTGCATCATTTCCTTTAAAAATAGTGAAAGACCAGTCTTGAGATTTCTCGGATAAGAGAACTGAAAAGGAGCGGAGTGGAGACAAAAACAAGTCAGACGGCTACTGCTACTGTCCCTGGGAGATAGCGGAAAGCTTCGGTTCCAGTGCTGGGCCTTTTTTCGGTATTTTTTAAGTCAACTTTGCAATTAAAAAATCTGCAAGATTCAAACATAGAAATAATAATATAAAACTGTGTGGAGTTGCGAACTGTTCACAACTTTGCAATAACTTAGCTGTGGTCACAAAGCCTTTAAATTAATCGGAGGGTTTTAGTTAAATACATCTGTCACTATGCTGAATTCAAGAAACACACGCTATAGATATCTTCTGATCTTCTGCTCATTAGTACCAGAAAGGCCAACTTAGCTTCTCATCCTTCTGAGGCAAGTAAATTGCGCACTGTTAAACTGGGTAACAGTAACACCAGTCATTTACAAAGGGAGAAGTGCGATATGATATGGTTTATAATTTGAGATTTCATCAGTGATGTTCTCAGGGATGTCACTGTTCATGTAATGAGGAATGTAATATGTAAGGCCATATGCAGTGCACGGCAGGGGCCATACGTTATAGATAGCTCAGGTAGCTACAACCTTTGAATTTCTATGTTTTGTGTGTGTAAAATCTGAATCTAACTACAACATCCCTGTATCCTTTGACTCTTTCAGTGAATTTCTGAAGTCTTTTTAATTAAAAAATTAAGGCAAGATAACTTATGTAGTCTTTCTATAAATACAATGAACCAAGTCTTTCTTTTTTAGTTCAGTTTATGGATCCGTGGATCCATTTCCAACCAGAAGCACACATTCAGTACTAAAACAACAACACATTTAATACAAACATATGTCAGTGAGGGACCCCTTCATGGGTAAGATATTGTTCAAAATGTTTTTTTTGGGGGGTGCGCATGAGGATCCACGGATCCTCTGTGGCACTCAGTGTGGCCCGTGTGAATCTGCAATGGATCCCTGGATCCAGATCCCAATTAAAAATAATGCACCCACTCACAAACTCACTCACACACCCATTCAAAAACTTACACAACCACTCACAGACCCGCAAAACCACTACCACACAGACCCACATGAAACTCATACTTGCACTCACAGACCACAAAACCACTTGCACATCCATTCACAGACCCACAAACACACTCATACATCCAGTCAAACACCCACTTAAAAACCCATAGAACCACTCACACACCCACTGACACATCCATACAGCCACTCACGCACCCATTCACAGACCCACTCATACACCCACACACTCACTTACACACCCACACAAACACACATGACCAGTCACACAGCAATACAACCAGTCACACACCCACTCACAGACCCACAGAGTGGGATTGGCTGAATGTGAGGTGGTGGTTTCAAAGGTTGGCCAGAGGCCAACACCTGCGGCCAACCCCCTGCCGCACATGGCCAAAGGTCAAACACAACGTGGTGTTGGCAGATGCAAGAAGGCTGTGCACTGCAGTTGTTGGATTAACGTAGGGTAAATAAATATTACTTTACATTTAAATAAAAAATCCTAGACATTCAGTGATAAAACAGAGGTTACAGGGGCATGATAGTTAGGAAACAAAATTAAAAATGCCTTGGAAATTCACTAAAATCAAACAATACAGGAACATTATAGTAAGGTTCAGCTTTTACACTCACAAAACTATAGAAATTCAGCAGTTATATTTATGCTAATCCCAAGAAACTATAATTCATGCGCTAAGGTAACTATAACTCGCACCCTCGCCTCGCACTGCTAATTACCCTACATATGACATCGGTTATGACATCTTCTATGACAAAATAGAATATATCACTGCAACATTTGCAATAAAATAATTAATGAGAAAAGTTTGCATGGGGGTGCGAGAAACAGTTACCTTAGGGCACCAGTTATAGTTTCTTGAACTAAATGTAACTATAACTGCTGAATTTCTACAGTTATGTGTATAAAATCCAAACCTAACTATTACCTCCCTGTAACGTTTGGTTTGTTAAGGAATTTGTAATGTCTTTTTAATACTATTTCCTAACTATAATGTCTCTGTATTATTTTGTTTAAAAAATAAAATAAAATATATATATATTACCTAGTGGTGGTTTGCCACTAGGTAGTTATAGTTAGGACCTAGTTTCCATACAACAAGCATTGTTTTCTTTGCTAATAACTTTGGCATTGTTTGATGAATCTTCACAAAATGTTCAAAACGTATACCTTGCTGAGTTCAGCTCCTGTCTTGAAAGTTTCGGGGTGATCTGTCAAGCAGGGGCTAAGAAAAATGGGGATCACAAAACACGTTTCCCCCATTCCTTTTTCTATAGGGCCATAAGACACACCTACAGCACAAACCACTGAACGGAACTACACCAAATTTGACACTAAGCTAGATTCTGTTCTACATATCATGCTTTTTGTGATTTGGTGTGAATCCATTCAGTAGTTTTGGAGAAATCTAAAGCCAAACAATCTAGACATATAGGGACCCTGATCCTTTGCAGATCCAACTGTCCCGTGCTGATATCTGATTGCCTCAGAACACTTCACAAAGGAAGTGTTGGCAGCCATCTTGGGACTCGGCTTTCCCAGAAACAAAACACAAAAATACACAAAAGGGTAGAGTCACCCTGACCCCTTAGCCCTGGTGCTGGGGTCCCTGAGGGAGCCCACCAGGGCTAAAAACATTTTTCTTAACAACATCAGAAAAATCAGAGGATGGATCTGCAGACTTTACTGATGTTTTGCCCCCAGGTGGGCCAGGTCCCGGGGACATCATAGAGGAAAAGGGCATACAGGGCCCCCCTCCTTGTTGTTTAATAAGCCCCGGGGACTGCCACCTCCCCGGGGTGCATGTCCAAATAAGAGAGAAAGGGCCACGCCCCTCCAGCACTACGGGGACCACCACCACCATGGCAAAAATGTTTTTAAGTAAATGGGGGAGGACCGATGGCTGCCTCTACAGCCCCAGAGACGACCACCTTCATGTCGCTATCCATTTAATTAATATGGGGGGCCACAGGCCGCCATGCCCTGGGGACCACCACACCCTGGGGATACACTTTATTTGGAGTGGGGGCTGCGTGGCCGCCCTGTGTCCCAGGGACACCACACGCTGAGCAAAAAGCAATTTATTTGTGGGGGCGCGCAGCCCCCCCGGTCTACCCCAGGGACCACCACCCTCTGGGGCAAATGATTAAAAAAAAAAATTGGGTCCCTATGGGGACCCCCAAGCCCTGGGGACCACCACCCACGGAGCTATGTGATAGTTGGAGGAGGGCTGTGCACCCGCTTACCCGCTGCCCTGGGGACCACCAGCTCCCAGGGCAAATCTTCAAAAAAAGAAAGAAGTTCCCTATGGGACACTTGTGCCCCAGGGACCATCACCTCCCTCCCTGGAGCAATGACAATGTTGGAGGGGGGCTGTACGACCCACCTCGAGGAGCCACAGATGGCCCTGGGGACCACCACACCCCATGGCCAGTTTCTGCTATATCCCGGGGTGAATACCCCCAGGACATAACTGTTTGTGTGGCCTGGCTGCAGCTGTATCAAAGCCACAGCAAACACTCTGCTGTTTGACAGTGGGACCTTTAAAGCAGGTCCTGCTGTGAAACACCAGACCTTTCATCTCTGTTCCCTGCACCCGTGTCAAAGCAGCTAAGTGCTTGCTGAAGCAATGGCACTGCAGGGGTAGCCTTAAGGCTTCCCCTGCAGTGTCAGGTAGCCCGAACTGGGAATTTTAATAAAAAGAAAAATAGATAAATAAGGCGGGACCATGGGAGAGCCCTTGAGGGCTCCCTTGCAGTCACAGAAAACCCATTAAGGGGAAAAAATTACAGTAGCTCAGTGTGAAAGTCGTAGACCTTCACACTGAGGCTTGCGGGTTCAAGTCCAGTTGGACTCATTACCATTTGTTTTTAAATCAAGAAAATATTATATATATTTTTTAAATATGCATTTTTTTATTTCAATTTCAATTGAAATTTCTCATTCTAAGTATATCAGAGATCAAAGCCTAAAAAACTCTCTCTCCCTCTCACTTTCTTTTTCTCGCTCTGTCTCTCTTTCAATCAATTCCCCCACTCACACACCCACTCAGACACCTACTTACCCACTCACAGACTCATGCACCCTCTCAAAGACCCATTCAGACCCTCATGCATTCACTCAAAGCCCCAGTCAGACCCCCACGCACCCACTCAGACCCATTAAGATAGTTATGCACCCACTCACATGCCCACTCAAACTGTCACACACCCACTCACAGACCCACTGACACCCTCATGCACCCACTCACAGACCTGTCCACACAGTGACACTAAAACACCGATGTACACATTCTCATACCCAGACAATCTGACAACCACTCTCACCCCCGCATATGCCCTCTCACACCCAGAGAGGCAGCAGACAACCCCTGCCATGCACAGCCAAAGGGTAATGCACAGCCTGGGGTTGGGTGTTTATGGAAGTTGGCCACAGGGTGTGACTGCAGGACAGGTCTTGTGGGCAACCTCCGCTGCACATGGGTGAAGGCCTTGCATGGTTTAAGGTGCAGCCAGGCCCTGTGGCCAGCCACCACCGAGCACAGCCGAAGGTCGTACACAGCGGTGGGTGGATTAACGTACAGTAATGAAAATTACTATACATTTAAAAAAACATAGAAATTTGCTGAAAAAAACAAAGGTTACAGTGACTGTTAGAAATGGGGTATTTTATTGGCAGTCAGGTTACCCCCTGTCCAAGCAAGGACCCTCACTCTGGTCAGGGTAAGTCACACACAATCCAAATTATCCTGTGCCCACCCTCTGGTAGCTTGGCACTGAGCAGTCAGGCTTAACTTAGAAGGCAATGTGTAAGGTATTTGTGCAATAAATCATCCAATAACACAATATAGCACCACACAAATACACCACACAGTGTTTAGAAAAATATGTAATATTTATCTGATAAGATGCAGGTCAAAAAGATAAAAATGCAATACGTATATTTTGAGAAATCACTGAAAAGTCTCTTTCAAACACAAAGTACCAGGTTTGCGTGAAAAATCTCTGCAAAGAACCGCAGAGGAGGAGATTCATGGAAACAAAGGGGTGTGAGTTGATTTCTCAGGCCTTATACAGTGATGCGTCGTTTAGTTTTCACGCAGGGACGGCTTTGCATTGATTTCTGGCGCTCAGTCGTGGGTCCTATTCGGATTGCGGGGTTTCAGACGCCCCAGGGAACAATGCATGGATTTCTGGTGCTGCTAGGACAAAGTTACAGGAGCTGCATCGATCCAGTAGGTGTTGAGTCAAATCTTCTACCGCACAGCAGGCGCTGCGTCGATTCCTCTCTGGAAGTCGGGCTGCGTCATTCCGGCTCAGCTGTGTGTCGATCCAATGAGGCCATGCGTTGAATTTCCGGTCGCTACGCTGGTGCTACAGCGATCTTCTCATTGTGAAGTCACTGTACTAGAAGTTAGTGAGATCCCACTTGAACAATATCAAAATACAATTTCATCAAGTAGTTTATTTAAGAATTTAAAAGCTGAAGAGTGAAACACACAAGTCGTCGTATAATCTTGGATTCAGAGTTCATAGGAGTATCAGCCTAAATCTACAAAATCAAAGGCTGTAGAATAATCATACAAATCGTGATTTGGTCTTAGTTTCAAAGTTCATTGAAGAGTCAGCCGACACGTGTTTCGCCCTTTGTTGCATGTACGCCAGGGCTTTTTCAAGGCTGTAAAAATATGCATTCAAAAGTATAATGAGACACTGAGTAGAAAGGTTGTGGTCAACGGTGCTACCAAAAACTGTGAGTGGTGTATGTACATGCTGAAAAACCCAAATGAAAATACACCTATAGTGCTTCCCATATGGTGAAGAAAAAGTGCTAGTCACTAAAAAATTCATATTAGAGTTCAAAGACTGGAGAAGCCCATACGAAAAAATGAAAAGATATATACATTATAAGTGAATATATTTATAAGAGAAAATTAGGTCAACACCGTAATTTTCTCTTATAAATATATTCACTTATAATGTATATATCTTTTCATTTTGAACTCTAATCTTTACTTTAGGAGGGCTGGGGCCCAAGCCCTCCGGTGATAAGTTCCCACAGTTTTATAAAACGGCATTCTTTACAGGAAGTCTTCCGTCTGGACCCTTGAGCTTCTCTACAACTCATTGTGAAGTCAGGCTGCGTCGCTCCGGTTTGGCGTGCAGTGAAATTTTCACTGCGGTGCAGGCTGTGCATCGTTTCTGGCAGGCTGTGCGTCAAATTTCTCCGCACAAGAAGTCCTTCTTGTAGAGATGAAGTCTTTATGGTCCTAAGACTTCAGGGAACAGGAGACAAGCTCTATCCAAGCCCTTGGAGAGCACTTCTTCACCACAGCCAGAGAGCAGCAAGGCAGAAGGGCAACAGCAAGGTAGCAGTCCTTCACAGAAAGCAGACAGGTGAGTCCTTTGAGCAGCCAGTCAGTTCTTCTTGGCAGGATGCAGGTTCTGGTTCAGGTTCTCTTCTCCACAAAGTGTCTGAGTTGGTAGGTGCAGAGGCCCTATTTAAATACCCAAGTGTGCCTTTGAAGTGGGGGAGACTTCAAAGAGTGGCTTAGAAGTGCACACGGTCCCCTTTCAGTTCAATCCTGTCTGCCAGGGTCCCAGTAGGGAGTGTGGCAGTCCTTTGTGTAAGAGCAGGCTACTGTCCTTTGACATGCAAGTGTCAGGCCCGCCACCCTCCCAGCCCGTGAAGACCCATTCAAAATGCAGATGTATGCAAGTGAGGCTGAGTATCCTATGTTTGGGGTGTGTCTGAGTGAATGCACAAGGGAGCTGTCAACTAAACCCAGCCAGATGTGGATTATAAGGCACAGAAGGATTTAAGTGCAGAGAAATGCTCACTTTCTAAAAGTGGCATTTCTAAAATAGTAATATTAAATCCAACTTCACCAGTCAGCAGGATTTTGTATCACCATTCTGGCAATACTAAATATGACCTTCCTACTCCTTTCAGATCAGCAGCTACCACTCAAACAATGTATGAGAGGCAGCCCTAATGTTAGCCTATGAAGGGAACAGACCTCACAGCAGTGTAAAAACGATTTTAGGAGTTTTACACTACCAGGACATGTAAACTACACAGGTACATGTCCAGCCTTTTGTCTACACAGCATCCTGCCCTGTGGGTTACATAGGGCACACCTTAGGGGTGTCTTATGTGTAGAAAAAGGGGAGTTTAAGGCTTGGCAAGTACTTTTAAATGCCAAGTTGAAGTGACAGTGTAACTGCACACACAGGCCTTACAAAAGTATGCCTTTGGCCTATACATTACTAGGGCAAATGTTAGTGAAAGTCATACCATGCCAGTCTTTCTTTTTTTTGATGCAATACCCAAGAAACGTGTGTGTAAATGTATTTGAAGTAGTGAACATGTGCACTTATCTTTTCTTTTCTTTTGTCTTCATTCCTTTTGTGGGAAAAGAGCTGGTCAAACACCATCTTAGCAGGACTTTGATTCTTGACTGAAAAGCAGACATGATAAGTTTCAACAACTTTCAACAACCAGTGAGGAGGAAGTACTATTCACTGGCAGGGAACGTGCATTCACACAGAGATAAACAGGTTGAACAACCAAAAGACTCCAGATAGGCTGTCAATCCCACTATGGTGGTGAAGACTGGGGCACCACCCACCAGGGGAGATGGACATTGAGGCTACTCCAGGCCTTGACCAAGACTTTTCTGTGATGTCCCATGAGAAGGCCTATCATCATCATCGCCTACAACCTCCCCTCCTTAATTTAGAAGCCCACATTGCATCAGGGCCTCCAGCTGGACCCTTTGCTCAACCTTTCCTCCCCTCTAAGTGAATTCCCTGAATAACAGCAGCATTCAAGAAAAACCTAGAATGTGTTCCAGGTGTCCAGTCCCCAAACCCTGGACCCCGATTATGGCTCTATGACTTTTCTCAGTGAGGTACTGAGGACCATGGAATAGGTTCCACTAATGAAATTTTAGGCTGTCTTGGAATTAATAGGCAAGGTGCAGACATTCTGAGAATTGTTAACTGAGCAAGTTCTAACTTTATATGAACTCAAGGACTTCTTGTCTGCCTTCCCAACTAGCTCCACTTCCTGTAGTTCTGTACACCAGTTTGTCTGTGTTACTTATTTCCCTAACTAGCCATGTGTATCACATTTCTCAAGGGGTGTCCGGTCCTTCAAGAGTCAGCCATCAAACCTCCACCTCAGAGAAGGATCTTAGCTTTGTATTGGTAAAGAGTGAACGTGAGGTCAGACAGAAACATTTGCTCCTAAGCCAACAACTTGCCTCTGAAAACCTCCCTGACTGGGAGGACTGACTTCATAATGTGTTTCGATATTTGACTTTTGACCATCTTTGCAAGATTTGGCATTCATTTAGGACCTTGATGATACATATGTATTTCTACTTTTTGTTCCTTTGTACATAGATTTAGTCCTTGACATTTCCAGGTGAGTTTTTAATATTTGCCATCCCCCTCTTCAAAGTTTACATTTCCCTCTGAATAAACATACTATTTATTTTCCTTTCACCCAATCCCAAGGAGAGGATTTTTTAAAATCAAATTCTTCTAAAAAATACATGTTATTTAATGATCACAAACGATTAAAAAAAGGTTTAATCTTTTTGTTGGAATAGTTGGCAATGCATGGTTTCCTTCACACAGAGTTACTTTATCAACACGTATAATGTTCTAAACACCTGAAAACGTACAATATTTTGAGTTACTTGTTATTGCATATTAATATGGTTAGAGGTAACATTTAAACACAAGTAGTTTTGGGAATGGTACTTACAAATGTTACTTTAACTATGGGTCTCATTATGAGTCTGGTGGTCACTAGACCGCCAGACTCATGCATGGCGGTCAGACCACCACATTACAACCCTGGTGGTTGGGCTGCCAGGAAACCGCCACCTCTGCCAGGATCAGAAATACTGGAGGTCTGGAGGTGGTGGTGGTCCTAATTCGCCAGGGCAGCGCTGTTTGGTATTATGACCTGCTTCTCTGCCAGTGGTTTCATGGCAGTATCACCGTCATGAAAATGATGGCGGAGAACAGGTGCAGGGTGCCCCAGGGGGACCCCTGCACTGCCCATGCACTTGGTATGCACTTGGCATGGGGAGTGCAGGGGCCCCCCTGGCCAGCACCATCACAATGTTCACTGTCTGCTTTGCAAGCTACAAAGGAGATCACATTGCAATATGTTGGCGACATTTTACAACATTATCCTAGGCATGGTCTGCTGAGGGTGACCTTAAGGTATTCCGCAACTTCATGGAATGAATATCATGTATGGATATCACCCACACTAACATGGATGGAGTGTGCAGAGGACTATAGAGGACTATAGAAGGCAACCTTCTGGTTGACAGCTCTTTGGGGGTAATCTTTGCATAGGCAGAACTCTCATCTGTGGATGCTTAGATAGTACCTCGGGCCTCACATTGATCTTAGGGGAAGATTACAACCCAGCCATGAAGAGGTCATATCTGAGGATTTCTAAGTGGCAGCAATAATGTCTTCCTTCTCATCCCCTTTCAACTCCTCTTCAAATATATCCTGCTCATCCACCCCTTCTTCATCTTGGGCACTGTTGGCCACTGAGATAGATACTTAGAAGAGGAGGATTGGATTGTCTCCTTGGATCGCCCAGAGTCTTCCTCACTGTAGATGGTTTAGAATCATCATCGGGCTCAGAGGTCCAAATACCTTCAAGAAGAAAGTAAAAAATGCTAAAATGTGCACAGTAAAGTTATGTTTCCATACATCTATAGACTACTTTGCCAGAAAAGTTAGACACTGAAGTTAATAACATGAAAAGTGAAATAAACACATGAAGGTAGGTGTCGATCCTTTCATGAAATTATTACATGCCTACAATGTCATCTCATCAGTTTAATCATGAATGTTTCCTTTCTGGAGACTCCCCTTGATGTCAACTACTTAACCAGTGCCATTCATGTTTGAGTTGGTATTGTCCCCTGATGCAGCAGCTGAAGAGAAGAAAAATGTGAAACATTAATTATAAGATTTTGGGACAGATTTAAAAGCCCATTATGCCTCCTTACGCCACATTAGCATAATTTTTTTATGTGAAGGTGGACCAACGAGGCTGAAATCGCAGTGCCAAATTTACGAAGTGGCGCCACTTTGTAACCCCTTGCACCACATTATGCCTGTATTATGCTTAATGCATGTAAGGGGGCATTCCCCCATTAGGGGGGCCAAAGAAATGGTGCAAAGAAACCTAAGAGATTTCTGTGCGTCATTTTTATGCCACTTTTAACGCCTGTTCAGAGCTGTTTTCCTGATCTGTTTCAATAGAATGGCACAGTCAGATGGTGAATCAAAACAAACCTGTGTTCCTTCCATGTTTCCTTGCTTTCTCCAATGGCTGATCCTGACTCTTCGGTTCTACTGTTGGATTCCAGATTCCTGGCTTCTCAATCCTTTCAAGACTTCTTCCAGCAAGGTGGTTTTTGATGCCTTTGGCTTTTCCTCCTGAGAAGGTGTCACCTTCTGAACCTCTTGCCTACCACATATTCCAGTGTGTGTGGTGACATTGTGGCTTATGTAAACAGTCCCTCTTGCATCAGTTACTAAAAAGACCCAGAAAAGGCTTACAAGTAAGCATGCAGCCCTTAACACAGACATGTTTCTGGAATTGCTGGGAAATAAGTAACATTACAGAAATGCCTTCAGGTATTACCTCTGCATGTCCTGGAGATGCATACTGGAGGTGTTTTCATAATGATGCAGAGTCGGACAAATGTCCAGAAGTGAGATTACCAGACAATTCTGCTAAGCAGCTACTATGAAGCATGTAATTGCGGCCTATGTGTTTCAACATGGTGCTACAGGAAAACTGATGCATAAGTGTTCACTGATTTTAGTCAGGAGACAGAAAACTTCAAGGCTAAAAATAGTGTCTCCAAGTTACTAAGGTCACAGCGTGGTTTCTTTACTGTAAGTTAGGTTCCTTTTGTCACATAATACACAGCATACATGGCAGAACCAAGATTCTTTATAGACATATGCTCTATCACAAACTTTGACATTCAAGAGTGGCCTCTAGTTGGTGGCATGAAAGGAGAAATGCCCTTGTAATAGGGGGGAAGGTATCTCCATTATGTTTGTGACCGAGTTCTCATCCTCCAAATTCTAATTAGGTACTTTGAATTGTAATTCGTTTTCAGTATTGATTGAGAGAGATATTAAATAAGTCACGGGTAGAGTTAGTGGTCATGAATTCTGCCTCCAAAGAAAAACGGACTGAAGTTGGTTTTTGTTTTACTTTTTTGCTTATGCAGGGTCATCCCCAATCTTTTTGCCTCCTGCCTCCTATTTTTTTCTGACCTGTTGCTGTTGGCTTTTGAACTCTGAGCACTTTACCACTGCTAACCAGTGCTAAAGTGCATATGCTCTCCGTGTAAAATTGTATGTAATTGGTTTATCCATGATTGGCATATTTGTTTTACTGTTAAGTCCCTTGTAAAGTGCACGAGAAGTGCCCAGGGCCTGTAAATCAAATGTTACTAGTGGGCCTGCAGCACTGGTTGTGCCACCCACACAAGTAACCCTGTAATCATGTCTCAGACCTGCCACTGCAGTGTCTGTGTGTGTATTTTTACACTGTAAATTCGACTTGGCAAGTGTACCAACTTGCCAGGCCTAAACCTTCCCTTTTCTTACATGTAAGGCACACCTAAGGTAGGCCCTAGGTAGCCCCAAGAGGAGGGTGCAGTGTATGGATAAGGTAGGACATATAGTAATGTGGTTTATATGTCCTGGCAGTGAAATACTGCCAACTTCGTTTTTCACTGTTGCAAGGCCTGTCTCTCTCACAGGATAATATGGGGGCTACCTTTAAATATGATTAAAGTGTAGATTCCCCTAGAGAGTAGATTGACATGTGGAGTTTGGGGTCCCTGAACTCACAATTTAAAAATACATCTTTTAGTAAAGTTGATTTTAAGATTGTGCGTTTGAAAATGCCACTTTTAGAAAGTGAGCATTTTCTTTCTTAAACCATTCTGTGACTCTGCCTTGTTTGTGGATTCCCTGTCTGGGTCAGTTTGACAGTTGGGTTGTTTTTCACCTCGCACTAGACAGTGACACAAAGGGAGCTGGGGTGTAACCTGCATTTCCTGATTAGCCATCTCTGCTAGGAGGGAGGGGTGGAGTGGTCACTCTCATCTGAAAGGACTGTGCCTGCCTCTGACAATGCAGACTCCAACCCCCTGGTGTGTGTCTGAGGCCTTGCCTGGGCAAGGCAGGATTTCACAAGTAGGTGTGAGTCCCCTTTGAAGAAAGGTGACTTCAAAGACTAAAATGGGTATAAGAAGGGCACCCAAATCTACAGACTTTAGAAACACTTCTGGAACCAAGAGGAACCTCTGCCTGGAGAAGAGCTGATAGCTGAGGAAGAAGTGCTACCGTGCCTGTGACTGTGCTTTGTGGAGCTTTCCTGCAGTGCTGCTTCTGCCAGAGTAAGAGGGCAAAGACTGGACTTTGTGTGCCTTCCATCTTGTGAAGAAATCTCCAATGTCTTGATTTAGAGCTTGCCTCCTGTTGTTTGAAGTCTCAGGGACAGCAAAGACTTCTCTCTGCCAGCACCTGGAGTCTCTGGAGAGACTCCTGCTCTGATAAGTGGTCCCCTATCCAGTCCCTGGGCCCTTGAAAAGAAATCTGGTGGAAATCCAAGGAAATCGACTTCGGACGACGCCGGACCGATGCCGCTGCTGAATCCGGTGACGCCGCCTGTACCCGACGCCGTGACCTTCGCTGGAACGCGCCGCTCTTCGCAGGCCCGACGCCGCAGCAGCTCCGCTGAAGTCTGCGACTCCGTGGCAGTCGCCGCACCACGTCGTGACCGACGGCGCTCGAAGTGCGTGGAGTCAACGTTTCGCATAGACATCGCGATCCCCGACTTTGCGCATCGGCTCGTTTTCACTCTTCACCAAAGGTACTGTACTTGGGGGTCTACACGACTCCATGTCCGGCGCCGCTGGTGTCGGCTTGTTGGGAACGACTCCGTCACGACGCCGTGTTAACATCTCATCGAAGCATTTTTGTTTCTAAACGCTATTTTTGAATTTAATCTTTAAAAATTCATAACTTGACTTGTGTATGTCGGATTTTTGTCGTTTTGGTCTTGTTTTGTTTAGATAAATATTTCCTATTTCTCTAAACTGTTGTGTTGTGTCATGTGGTAGTGTTTTTCATTAAGTTACTGTGTGTGTTGGTACAAATACTTTACACCTAGCACTCTGAAGTTAAGCCTACTGCTCTGCCAAGCTACCAAGGGGGCAAGCAGGGGTTAGCTGAGGGTGATTATTTTTTACCCTGACTAGAGTGAGGGTCTTTGCTTGAACAGGGGGTAACCTGACTGTCAACCAAAGACCCCATTTCTAACAGTTTTGAATTTGAATACAGTAGGTATATGTGGTGTGATGTTAGACAAATCATGTTATCTGTATTTCACAGTGATAAATATAGATGTTAGACTGGGGTGGCAGTAATCACTTGATCCATGTAGTTTTTGTTTCACAAGTCAGTCCTTTGATTTCTTGCTTGAGTCAAAAGCACGGTGCACTTGTAAATTATGACTTACATCTTTCGTGTGGGATTAAGTAGCATGTTCTGTTTTGAAGTGTTTCTGGAACAGGGGGCAGTTAAATACAGCCACCAGAATAGCCGAGGGAACATTGCTACTGTTAGAACAATAAAAGCCGTCTGCAGGAGCTATTAGCAATTGAGGCAGCTGGAAATGATCCGGGACCGTAATGTAGTAAAAGGAAAGAAAGTGTAGAAACCACATGGTCCCAGTGATATTTTTATAGTGCTTCAAGCAATTTAGTTCCATGAGTTAAACGGATTCAAGAATAGCCAGCTCCCCCTCCATCCATAGTATACCTGCCAACTACAGTAGACTAGAGCACACACAATGCCAAAGGCTCGACAGCCAAGGATCTCAGCGGGATTCACAAGGAAATTTATGAATGGCAAGTAATAATGTTCTGTAGACATCAATCTCAGACAGACCTCTGAGCGCTCTCATTTTTCTATAATACATTTTCTTTATTTTTGCCTCAGACATCCACAGTACTGGACAAATTATGAGCCTCTCAGAATCCTAACCAGTGGCGGGATATTCCCATCAGCAGAAGCATGTCTGAAGAGAAAACATTTTAAATGTTGACAAGAACATAATTTGTTTTACTTTTTCATGTCTCTAGGGTCTGTTGTTGTTATATTCGGCACCTGGCTCTTGTGAGGCATCACTATCAGAGTACTATCTACATAGAAACACAGTATTGAAGAATCTGATACCTGCAACATTGCTTTCAAGGGTACCAAATGCTGTAGTTGAAAGAATATTGGAAAGATAATATGCTAAGTGTAGGGACAAAAGCCGCTAATGCTATGTGCACGAAACAATCTGCTCCTTTCCGTTTAATTCTGGCAGACTCTGTGAGTAATTTTGGACAGGAAGCCAGTTTTAGGATTCTCATTATAATAGCTCTTAGAGAATTAAGCATGTTGATCGCTAAAAGAATGTTGGACTCTATTAGGAAACGCGGTCTCCCCAAACTGGTAATGCTTTTGATGCAGGTGTCCTTTCAATGTACCACATCCATTGTACTGCCACACACTGGCCCTACGCCCCTACCCACAGACTACAGTTACAGTCTGCAATTGTTGCTTCTTCAACAGCTTATGAACTCAGACTATGCAAAGGCTTCTTAACAGGGCAGGACAAGTAGCTCAGTCCACATAGTTGGGTCCCATGTAGCTGTGCTTAGATAATCAATACACAGCCCATCCAAATGCAATGTATCGTGGGTTAAAATAGTATATTTTAGTGCTCTCCCTCCATTGCCACACTGAAATGCAATTTCATGCCAATTAGAGCTCCTCTTTCTTCTCCTGCTGGATAGCTGAAGGCGTTCTCAGTGTGATGGTGGAAAAGGTACTACTAGCTCCACAGAGCAAAGTGTCAGGCTGTTGTTTGGTGTTCAAGGAAAAGCCTGGGGTTGAGGACAGGTGAGGTTGGCTTGGATAATCAGTTTTATCGAGAAAATATGGGATGAGGAGTGGAGCAGTTTTCTGATCCTCTGAGTAGACTGTGAGGTGTAAAGCAGGTCAGGAAACTTAAGATAGACTTTTTACAACTCGAGGCAGGTGTCCTTGTCCTAGAGCTGGGGGTGCTGAACCGGTGGAGAGATAAACAAAAGTAGTAAAAGCCCCAGAATGCAAACATGCTGCCTAGCTGGAGGTGTTTCTTAATTGCCAGATGTTCAGCCTGCACCTTTGATATACACGTCATACGTGGTTCTATGGCAATGTTTACTTCTCACACGCATTGGCTTTTATTGGATGACACGGAGTTCCTGCCTTGTTGCAAGTCGGATTTTCTCTAAACATATGTCAGTTCTTTTGAAAGTGGCACATGGATTCCCAGTTGTCTCTGATGGAAGTATGCTGTTTTGAATGGAGATTAATATTATGGCGCAACAGTTCGTTTCATATAGCCGAAGTATTTATCTGGCAAAACATTCATACTCAATAAACTATGGTAGTGGGCCAAAGACTCTTGAATATTGGTTATTAAGGTGCTACACTGTCCTTGCATAAGTACCCCGTAAGCATTCCACTGTTTAAAACCAGTTTCGAGATCTCACCTACAGCTTTTAGCTGTATGTAGGCAAAAGCACCTTGTGGAGCATATCAAAAACTTACCGTCGGCCTAGAGTCTGCCCATTGCTTACAGTTGTTGGCGTGTTACTGTCATTTGCTTGCTTCGTTTTCTTTGGCTTTTTTTCCTGCTTCTTGTGTTTGTCTCAAGCACGGAGCACTGCCTTACTACCCATTTTCATTTGCTGACTTGTATTATTCCACTATTTGCATTCAGTGAGTTTTCTTTTGTTAGTACTCCCTGAGAGTGCCATATTTTCTATCTCTCTACCTTGTGATTTACTTTATCCTCCAAACATCTGTCCCTGGCATGCTCCATGTTGCTCCCTAATCCATCACCCAAGCTCGTCCATTCTTTTTCTTACTCATCCCTGTCTTTTCATGTTTTCTTTTTTTATTTGCCTTCCTTCATGCCCAGCATCAAATGCCTGTGTTGCTCCTTCATATTAGCCCGCTGCCTGTCCCCCCTCCCAACTCTACCACCGCCTCCTCCGTTGTTTCTCTAGCGCCCGGTGGACATTTAACATATCCCCTTTTTTTAATTACATTTTCCGGCGGTCCCAGGAGTTGCCATTTGGTACTGGGCCCGTCTGTTGTCTAAAACCATTTTGCACCGCTAAAATTACATGTTTTTATTTACTAATGTATAGGGCATACCTTGACGCACACATAAGGGAGTTGCATACATAAGCGAATGTCATCAAGCATGCCTGCGGATACGGAATGATGTGGCTGCAGCCACTGAATCATGATGCCTTCTTTTCCTTTTTTTGTCTTTCATTGTTTGCCAATGCTGCATAGCATCAGCGATACCAGTGCATCAGAGAAGAGCATTGAAAAAGCCAATAGGGCTAGACCTATTGTCTGTGCCTATGCTTGTTTATACATTACCTAACACAGCATTGGTTAACTTGTGAAGAAAAAACCCCACTGAAAATGTCATTTGTAAGAAATTGGACTCTCTCACATAAACACACGGAACCCATGGAAACTTCTAGATAATCTAAAACCTTACCAGCTATGACACAGACTAAAACAAACTATTGAATTGTCCCATAAAATCGCTCTTGGAGCAAGGGGTGGCACTTGGCTATTAGGTGGGATGAGCCCTATCAAGTTTAACTCGTGACAGCAAGTGTAAAGAACAGACACTGATAACCCATACAGTACACTACTCACCCCTTAGGGTCTCAAGGCGCTCTACCCATATGGTTGTGGAACCTCCACTGGCTTTTCCCTGTCAGGCACCCACTCCTGGGCAACCCCCAGGGAGAAGCCAGGCATCCAAGCACTGTCAAGGATACAGAGTGGGACCCATTAATTAGATTAGGCACTGAGGCCAGAATTATCTGGTCCTAGGGAATTGACCCCCTGGTCCTGGGTAAGATATCTGCATTAGGGTCTGCCGCTCTAACCACTGTGCCACACTTCTCCACTTTCAGAAGAGATAATAATAGTATGACAACTCTTTCAAACTGCTACTATTACTTTAATAGAAATGCGATTGCTTAGTCATTATGTCCCAGATTTAATCAACTTTGTTCAGCCTTTGTGCAAAAAAGTTGTTCGTGCAACATTAAGCATTGTACTACGATCCCAATGCCACCCAACACTGCCTTTTGTGAGATTTGTACTTCAGGTATGCCCTACACTACAAATTTCAATCCAAGGGCAACCGTCCAAGAGTAGTTTGGGTAAAATATGTACTTTTGTGATTATTAAACAACTTACTCATAAGAATATCACACAGTATCCTTCACGGCCCTTGTTTGTGCCTTGTTTCATTTGGCACTGGTGTTTCCTGCACAGCCAGATCACTATCTGGTTTATCACGAACACTTATGGGTGTTTGCAGTGTTCTGCCATTCTATGCGCTCTTTGAAAAACGAATGAGGGCTGTTGGCGCTCTGGGATACAAAACCAATTAAAGCTGTGTTCACTTCAATCTTTCAGCACAAACTGTATTTGTGCAGGGAGGTGAATATTGTCTATACGTTTTGGGTTTTTAATACCACACATATCAAGAATGCCTTCTCTGCAAAGACTTTGTTAATATTTCAAAACAGAGACTCAATTACAAGCAGTTTAAGGACCATTTATGTAAAATATAAGTACAGCAGGAAATTAAGGTGGTCATTACAACCATGGCGGTCGGTGCTAAAGCGGCGGTAAAACCGCCAACAGGCCGGCGGGAAGAAAAAGGGAATCACGACCGTGGCGGAAACCGCCAACAAAGACAGCCACTTTAACACTCCGACCGCCATGGCCACGGCGGTCCAAACAAACAGCGCCACCGCCAACAGCCAGGCGGGAGTCAAAGTACCGCCCACAGTATCACAACAGTCCAATCCGCCACCTTTTCCGGGGCGGATTCACTGCTGATAAAAACACGACAGAAACAGGCATTTTGAAGGAAAAACGCTCACCTCTACACACCCCACGAGGAACGAGGACAGCATGGACCCGGAACTCCAAATCCTCCCAGCTATAGTCTTCCTGCTCCTCTACCAGGAGCACGTACGCCGGCGCAGAAGACAACGGTGAGTACTGCACCTACGGCACAGGGAAGGGGGAGGGAAAAAACAGTGACACACATAAGCAACACCCCCACCCCCACCCTCACCCACTTCAACACACACACCAATACATATCTATACATCACAGTTACACCCCCCAGACTCCCTGGAAGAATGCAAAGACAAAAGGAAATGACTGTAACCATTGAAATATATTGAAATACAGCAATCAAAAATATATACACACTAAAAACTATTATATACACCAAATTTACAAGTCCAGGCATTGTACCAGGCATTGTCCGTGGACCACTGGGCCCAAAAAACATGGGCAAAGCCCACACCGGATACCTGACCTAAACGGAGAGAACACTGCAGGGGCATCAGATAGCAAAACTACAGGCACCTCAGGGGAAAGGGAAGGGGGGCACCTCAGCCGGATGAGTGCAAGACGCCAGATCCACGAGGGGGCTCCATGCCCACTGTTCAATCCTGGGGAGTGCAAAGCCACAGTCTCACAAGTCTCTACTGTGGGTGGTCTGCCCACTGCTCAATCCTGGGGAGTGCAAAGCCACAGTTTCTCAAGTCTCTACAGTGGGTGGGTTTCCCACTGTTCCATCCTGGGGAGTGCAAAGCCACAGTCTCTCAAGTCTCTACAGTGGGTGGGTTTCCCACTGTTCCATCCTGGGGAGTGCAAAGCCACAGTCTCCCAAGTCTCTACAGTGGGTGGGTCAGTCTCTACAGTGGGTGGGTTTCGCACTGTACCATCCTGGGGAGTGCAAAGCCACACTCTCTCAAGTCTCTACAGTGGGTGGGTTGCCTACTGTTCCATCCTGGGGAGTGCAAAGCCACAGTCTCTCAAGTGGATAACAGTCTCCACTGGTTCTGGAGGGTGCCTGTTGGCCAGAGTGCTTCTTCCTGTGCAGGAATGAGGTAGTGGATGCATGTCTCCACTGGTTCTGGAGGGGGCCTGGTGCCCAGAGTGCATCGTGCAGCCCTGTCCGACACAGATGCGGCACTGCCCCTGCCGCTCATGGGCCAGCGGTGCGTGAGATGGCGGTCCCCTGTTCAGCGGTGCATGAGATGGCGGTCCTCTGTTCAGCGGTGCTTGGGATAGCCGTGCCCTGTTCAGCGGTGCTTGAAATGGCGGTCCCCTGTTCAGCAGTGCTTGAGATAGCCGTGCCCTGTTCAGCGGTGCTTGAGATGGCGGTCCCCTGTTCAGCGGTGCTTGGGATAGCTGTGCCCTGTTCAGCGGTGCTTCAGATGGTGGTCCCCTGTTCAGCGGTGCTTGGGATAGACGTGCCCTGTTCAGCGGTGCTTGAGATGGCGGTCCCCTGTTCAGCGATGCTTGAGATAGCCGTGCCCTGTTCAGCGGTGCTTGAGATGGCGGTCCCCTGTTCAGCGGTGCTTGAGATGGCGGTCCCCTGATCAGCGGTGCTTGGGATAGCCGTGCCCTGTTCAGCGGTGCTTCAGATGGCGGTCCCCGGTTCAGCGGTGCTTGAGATGGCGGTCCCCTGTTCAGTGGTGCTTGGGATAGCCGTGCCCTGTTCAGCGGTGCTTGAGATGGCGGTCCCCTGTTCAGCGGTGCTTGGGATAGCCGTGCCTGGTTCAGCGGTGCTTGAGATGGCGGTCCCCTGTTCAGCGGTGCTTGAGATAGCCGTGCCCTGTTCAGCGGTGCTTGAGATGGCAGTCCCCCGTTCAGCGGTGCTTGAGATGGCGGTCCCCTGTTCAGCGGTGCTTGGGATAGCCGTACCCTGTTCAGTGGTGCTTCACATGGCGGTCCCCTGTTCAGCGGTGCTGGCCATGCCGGGGTGCTCATGTGCCACCTGGCCTGGGCCTGGCGGGGCCCTCCTGCCCACCTGTCCTGTGGGTGCTGGGGCCCTCCTGGGCAGCTGTCCTGGGGCTTTTGGTGGCCTCCTGGCCAGCTGGGATGGGGCTTTTGGTGGCCTCCTGGCCAGCTGGGATGGGGCTTGCGGGGCCCTCCTGGCCAGCTGGGCTGATGGCGGTGTTGTCGGGCGTGCTGTCCTTCCCAGCCTTTCCTGCTCTCCTGCGGCCCTTCCCCACCTTGGCCGGTGTCCCAGCTGCCTCAACACTCCCGCCGGGAGCCCTGGTAGGGGTTTTTGTCCCTGGTGTCTTGACCCTCTGCCGCCGTGCACTGGCAATTTTTTGATGTTTCTGAGGGGGGGGGCTGGCTGTGCTGTGGCTCCGGACCAGACTGGCTGCCCTGGTGGGCGGTGCACTCCAGTGACCATGTACGACATGCACCACCGGGCCCGGTGGTGTAGTGGCTGAGGTGCTAGCTCTGGGCCTATGACATGGACGGGGTGGGGGAGTTGAGGGAAAGAGGTTAAGTTTGGACAGGAAAATGTTTTTGGGAGCAGTGGGATGGGTAGGTGTAGTGGGTATGGGAGTGGAGGAAGAGGTTGTGGTTGTAGGAGGTGTAAGTGGGGTGGCTTTGGGTGCAGGTGCCTGGGCTGTAGGCTGTCGTGAGGTGGATGGCTGTTGGGTGGGTGGCTGCCTGCGTTTGTGTATCTTGGGAGGGGGCGGCACAGACACACTGGGAGAGGACACAGGGGACGTGTAAATGGCAGTGGGGGTGGTGAGTGCACGTGTGCGGGGTGTTCTGGTGTGTGTGCTGCTGAGGACGTAGTGGCTGAAGATCCTGTGCATGCACGTGTTAGTGGACACAAGACTGGCAGGGAGGAGGGAGACGTGGAGGAGGGGGACACAGTGGAGGCAGTGGATGTTGGTATGTCTGTATGTGGATGTTGCTTGTGTGACTGCCTGTGGGATGTGTGCTGCTTATGTCTGCGTGAGCTGCCCTTGGGTGTTGAGGTGTGTGCAGGCTGGTCTGATGGTGTGCTTGGGATAGGCAGAGGTACAGGGGATTGGGTCTGGGTGTAGGAAGTTGGACGGGGGAGGCTAGACACAGGGACAATGGCTGCCATCAGTGCTGAGGCCAGAGTCTGAAAGGCTCGCTGAAGGGCTGCCTGACCAGAATGAATGCCCTCCAGGTATGCATTACTTTGGTGCACTTCCCTTTCTACACCCTGGATGGCATTCAAAATGGTAGACTGCCCAACAGTGACCGACCTGAGGAGGTCAATGACCTCCTCACTGAGGGCAGCAGGGGTGACTGGGGAAGGGCCTGAGGTGCCTGGGGCGAAGGAGATGCCCACCTTCCTGGGTGAGCGGGCACGGGGCAAACGCTGAGGGGCTGCTGGGAGGGCGGTGCTGGTGCGGGGGTGGCAGCTGTACCTGTTGTTGCGGGGGCAGAGATGTTGCCACCACCACAAGGGAGCTCCCATCAGAGGACAAGTCCGATCCACTAATGTCCGCTCGTGTCCCCACCGTGGAGCTCCCCTCGCCCTCCGTCCCACTGGCGATTTCAGAGTCGGTAGTGTGGCCCTCCATGGCCATGTGGGATGCAGCTCCCTCGTGCTCCGGTGCCACTGCTCCTCCGCCTGATGATGCTAATGCACACATGAACAGGAAGACCACAAAAAGGGGGGGGAAACAGAAGAATGACATGTTGAGTGCATGCATTCCTGCTACCGTTGGCGGACAGCACAGACACAGAAGCCCCCTGCACTACGCCGCACATTTGGGGTCCACTTTGCAATCCCTGGGACATGGCCTACAAGGATATGGACGACATCTGCACACATAGGTGACACAGGGCCATGAATAGCTGTACTTGGCACCCTACAGAGGTGGGCAGCGGGGGCACAGGGCCGTTCCTTACGGAGGGGCCTAGCCTTCGGAACTCGCCCTGGCCTAGGTATACCCACAGCCCTCCTCCCCCACCCAGACATCTCCACTGCACGCTAAGTTAGCAGAATGAGAGTGTACTCACCCCCTTGTGTCTGCTGTGATGCCCTCACGTGCCCATCCAACTCGGGGTAGGCCACCGCCAGGATCCGGAACATCAGGGGGGTCAAGGTCCGACGGGCACCCCTCCCACGTTGGGAGGCCATCCCCAGCTGAGCCTCCGCCGTCTTCCTGCTCCAGCGGCGAATGTCCTCCCATCTCTTCCGGCAGTGGGTGCCCCGTCTGTGGTGGGCGCTGACCTATATAAAATGTACAGGGGGAGAAGAAAAGTAATTACCTTCTGCACCATCAATGTGAGTGGCCCCCCATCCCTACCCTTGCCATGTGGCACATGCACTCACCGTCGTTTCAAGCATGCCTCAATCTCTCTCCCCCCCATCTTTCATCCACCCCACTCAACACAGGCATAGCCCATACAGCATGCTCCCAGTGTATTTACCTGTTTGTCTGTAGGATCGTAGAGTAGCGCATACTGGGGGAGGACCCCATCCACAAGCTTCTCCAACTCCTCAGATGTGAAGGCAGGGGCCCTTTCCCCAGTCGCATGAGCCATTGTCCCTTCCAGACCGAGGTCACAGCAGCACTTGCAGTGTAGGTCCTCTCCTGTGGAAGATCTGGTATTGAGTGAATTAACAGAGAGAAAATGGCGGTCACGTCCACGGCGGTGCGTACCGCGACCGCCGGCGCACATCGTCATTGGCTCCTGAGACCCATAGGGTCCAATGTTAACCAATGCAGCATTGCGCCGCGTTCTTCGACCGCCTACCGCCACGATGTGCAACGCCAGCGCAGTTACCTCACATCCCATTGTCACACTTTACAGGTCAGGCAGCAGCCATTTCAGGGGCCCACATGCCTTACTTTTTGTACTGCGTCACACATACCTAGGCCTTGCATCCACACTCATACAAGCCATACGATGGGTTAAGATCCGTGTTTTTGGAAAGCTGGGGTTACGTACCTCTGGGGTGTTTGACTCTGTGCTCGCTGTTGTCCTTCATAGGCACCGTCCGCTGGGACATGTGAGGAGATGGCGGCATCCTCCGGTGTACAGACCGCTGGTGGACCTGTCGACAATGGAGGAGAGACATCTCATCCTGACATACAGGCTTGACCGTGCCACAATTCTGGAACTGTGTGCCCAGCTGGAGCCAGACCTGATGTCACCTATCCGCCATCCCACAGGAACCCCCCCTCAAGTGCAGGTGCTGTCAGTACTCCATTTCCTAGCAAGTGGGTCATTTCAAACAACAGTGGCCATAGCATCAGGGATGTCCCAGCCTATGTTTTCCAACGTGTTGTCCAGAGTGTTGTCTGCCCTGCTGAAACACATGCGGAGCTACATCGTTTTCCCTGAGGTGGAGGATTTGGCTACAGTGAAGGGTGACTTCTATGCCCTTGGACATATCCCCAACATCATAGGTGCCATTGATGGGACCCATGTGGCTTTGGTCCCCCCCACAGGAGTGAACAGGTGTACAGAAACCGGAAGAGTTATCATTCCATGAATGTCCAGATGGTATGTTTGGCAGACCAGTACATCTGCCATGTGAATGCCATGTTCCCTGGCTCAGTGCATGACGCCTACATCCTGCGGAATAGCAGCATCCCTTATGTGATGGGTCAGCTCCAGAGGCACCCTGTGTGGCTAATTGGTGACTCTGGTTACCCCAACCTGTCATGGCTACTGACCCCAGTGAGGAATCCCAGGACAAGGGCAGAGGAACGCTGTGGAGCCTGTGGAGAGTGAAGAGGTGGAAGACGAAGAAGACGACATAGACAAAAGGAACACAGTGATACTGCAATATTTCCAATGAACAGAGGTAAGAATACAAACCGGCCTACTACATGTACTTAAACACTACTACCTCTGTACTGTCTGTCCTTTTCACCCATGGTATGGTAACTGAGTTGTCACTTTCCCTTACGATTTCAGAGATCTGGGTCCCACTGTGTGACATCTGCTTTGTTTCCCCATGGACTACAGCTGTGTGACATTGGTATGTTGGCATCACAATGTAAATAAGCATTTTGGCACTGTAATTACAGATAAATATATTCACATTCACAGACAGACTCCTGATTGTTTTGTGCAATAAGGGTGTTTATTAAGGTGCTAATTATTGGAGGGGGGTTGTAAATTGGTGAGGGGTGATGGTGGAGGAATGTCCATGGCAGAGTCCAGTCTATTAGTCTCACAGGTGCATTGTCCAAATGGTCTGGGAAGTGGAGCTGGGGCAGTTTAAGGATGGACAGGGTGACAAAGTGGGACAGTGGGATGACTATTAGGGTGGTATCCTTTCTTGGCGGGGGTCTTGGCATCTTACTCTGTCCTCTTCCTGGATCTCTGGGACCGCTTGCGGGGTGGTTCTCCTTCTGCAGGGGGTGGGGTGCTGGTGGCCTGTTGGTCCTGTGCCTCCTGTCCACTAGCGCCGGCGGAGGTGGTGTGCAGTTCTTGGTCCATGCTAGTGTCAGGGGCCCCTTGGAGTGCCACGGTGTCCCCCATGGTGTTCTGTATGTCCTTCAGCACCCCTATGATGGTGCCCATGGCGGAGCTGATGGTTCTGAGTTCCTCCCTGAAGCCCAAATACTGTTCCTCCTGCATGCGCTGGGTCTCCTGAAACTTGGCCAGTACCGTAGCCATCGTCTCCTGGGAGTGGTGGTATGCTCCCATGATGGAGGAGAGGGCCTCGTGGAGAGTGGGTTCCCTGGGCCTGTCCCCACCCTGTCGCACAGCAGCCCTCCCAGTTCCCCTGTTTCCCTGGGCCTCTGTCCCCTGGACCGTGTGCCCACTGCCACTGCCCCCAGGTCCCTGTTGTTGTTGGGGTGGTGGGTTAACCTGGGTGCCCTGTAGTGGTGAACACACTGCTGCTTGACGTGTCCTGGAGACAGAGGTGTGGGCCAACTAGGTGGGTGCTGTGCTGGTGTTTCCAGAGGGGGGTAGGTCTGCAGTGGCCTGTGGCTGTGTGAGGGGAACCGACTGTCCCGAGGTCCCCGATGGGCCGGGCTGGTCATCTAGATCCAGGTCGACAGAGCTGCAGTCATCACTGTGGGCCTCTTCTGGGGGGGGGGGTAGACATTTGTGGACCCTCCTGTGCGGTGACGTTGCGTAGGGGTCCTGCAGGGGTATAAAAGCATGATTATTGCATCTGTGTGTGGAATGGTGTGCAATGGGTGGGTGCCCGTGTCCCCCAGTGCCTGCATTCCTGTGTGGGGGCTTTTGTGTCGGTGGTTTGGGGGGGGTATGGGTATGTGCAGTGGGCATGCTTTGGTGATGGGTGTCCATGCTGTGTGGTCGCATGCAGGGCTTGGTATTGGGATGGGTGGGTTGTGATGGTGGGACATTTGCAAGGAGTAGGAGTGATGGGGGTGAGGCTGAGGGTGGGGGTATGTGTTGGCATGCAGATGGGGTGGGGGGGATGAAGTAGTGAAGATGTGACTTACCAGAGTCCATTCCTCCAGATACTCCGCCGAGGCCCTCAGGATGCATGATCGCCAAGACCTGCTCCTCCCATGTCGTAAATTCTGGGGGAGGAGGTGGGGGTCCACCGCCAGTCTTCTGCACTGCAATCCGGTGTCTGGATACCACGGAACGCACCTTCCCCCGTAGGTCGTTCCACCTCTTCCTGATGTCATCCCGATTTCTTGGGTGCTGTCCCACTGCGTTGACCCTGTCGACTATTCTGCTCCATAGCTCCATCTTCCTTGCAATGGACGTCTGCTGCACCTGTGCTCCGAATAGCTGTGGCTCTACCCGGATGATTTCCTCCACCATGACCCTGAGCTCCTCCTCCGAAAACCTGGCGTGTCTTTGCGGTGCCATGGGGTGGTGTAGGTGATGTGTGGGGTGGAATGCGTGGTGATAAGTGTGGTGATGTGTATTGGGGTGTTGTGTGAAGTGCGTGGTATTTGTGTGGGTGATGGTAATATGTGCGTCTGGGTGCTCGATTCTTCTATATGGCCTCTCTCTCTGTGCGTCATCCCGATTTTTTTGTGGTGGGGGTTTGTGGGTGATGGGGGTGTGTGTTTTATATTGTATTGGGTGTGTGGGAGTGGTTTTTGTATGTGTATCAGGTGTGTGTATTTGGATTTGTCCAATGTGGCTGTGTTTTGTAGGAGTGTGTGTATTTTGAGAGTTGCGGTGTGTACCGCCAATGGGATACCGCGGTTGAAAGACCGCCGTGTGGATTCGTGTGTCGTGATAGTGTGGGCGTATTTCTGTTGGCGTGACGGTGTCGGTTTGGTTATCGGCAGTTTATCGCTGGCCTTTGGTGTGGCGGACTTCTGTGGGTGTCTGTATTTTGGCGGTTTCTGAGTTGTGGGTCATAATGACCGTGGCGGTTTACCGCGGCCGCGGCGGTGGGTTGGCGGTTTTCTGCGCGGCGGTAAGCGGCTTTTACCGCCAGTGTTGTAATGACCGCCTAAGTGTAAAGCGTTTTGCTTTTGTAGTTTTGTCGTGAGTTTACAAGGACACATATTCTTCACAGTAAGGAAGGATGATGGCTAAAGATAGAGAGGCACTGTTAGGAGTAGTTCTCATGTGCAGCCTTTCAGCTCTTTGTGGAGATTTTACCGTAGAACGTTCTTGTTCTCAGGTGTTGCAAGAAGGCTGGGGAAAGGCAAGACGAAAAAGCTAAGGGATGTGAGAAGACAATCACAAAGAGCAATTAGGAAATGATGACTATGTGTTAAGAGATACATGTATGGATACAAATGGGACTGATGAACGGTGGATGTCCGTATTTGAATCAATTTGGTACAATACACTAATTTCATGTATATCTTGGCTGACAGGTGAAGCCTGGCAGGAAAGTTAGTCAGTAGAACCAGAAAGAAAGTATGTATCCTTCCCCTGAGCGTCCACTAGCTATGAAACCAGTATTCTGACTTCCTTTTTTTGGGCCTGATGTTATGCTCATCCAGCATGAGTACAGAGACCTAGGCAATCATGACCTTGTGAGGTGCAGGACCTGTCCTGTGACCTTTTGGGGTGCATCAAGCATGCCCTCAAATAGACAGTGAACTATTGTCTCTGTCATGAAAGTATCATGTAAAGCAGTTGTGCCAGACTACCAAGGTCTGCGATTTTCAGTGTGACTAGACCTTTTTGTATCTTTGTCAATAAGACCATAGTTAACGGACCACTCTCCTGTAAAGTTCTGCTGTTATGTAAAATAAATCCAGAACGTAAGTGCTGACATTCTGTGTTCCAGTTTTATACGTATTGTGAGTGTGTGACACTGCTATGGTTGTTGGGCTGTGTGTGTGAATTTAAGTACTGAGGGCAGCGGCATCCATTATGGATGTCCCTGGTTGTAGCCTGGAACAAGATTGATGGTGTGGAGAGCTTGGTCTGACAGTGGAAGTGTATTACCTGAATTATTGTAGCTGGAGGGTAGAGACCCAGGCATTGAAGCAAGAAGGGTTTTGGCACGGCATTTAGAAATTCCACAGAAATTCCTCAATTCCATTGAGTACTGTATTGGTAGATGATCGGGGAATACTGTGGTATTGCAGTTTAAGATGTTCAAGGAGAGGAAGTATCTAGGCAGGGCCTTCCATTTTATATGTCTCTGATTACTGCTTCAGGAAACCTAATGAGAGTAAGGCGCAGGGACTTCTCACTTGATCGTGCTTCTCATGTTGGCACTCATGTTTGGCATCGGCCCCATTGCTACCTCACTTGGGAGCCAGCACTTTGCACAATGGCTGTGTTGGGAGAGCAGCCTGGCAATTCACATTTGAAATGAAACCAACCCAAAATAGCTCTGAAGCTTGAGATAGTGGATCCACACTCTGTATTTTGAAAATATGTAGAGAAACGGGATTCAAACCACCTCACAATGTTCCACTCCCAAATTGAGCAAGAAAGAAAGTTCTCTACAGAAAGAGCTCCTGTACTTCCAATGCTAGTGTTCATCTGGCAGTCACTCTTCAAGAGGTGAGGGAGGAGTTAACAATTTGTCTGAAAACCTGGAATCCTACCTAGTTTGCTGAGAGAGGGAAAGAATATCCATTGTCCTGCAGAAGACAAAAGTCCTAGTGTGTTTCTGGCATGTGGATCAATAACATATTCCTGGCGTGTGGAGCACCTACAAGGTCATGTGTCATTCTGTGTCACCCTATATCCTACCACAGGTGAATAACTAGTGCTGCTGCTGTAGACAAACACATTGGAATTGAATTACCACTGACAGCCAGTCTGCATACCATAACGAAGATTAGGCCTGGAGGCTGGAACTTTTACAAGCTGAAATGGTAGGTTGCAGCCTACCCCAGAGGTCCACTGCTGCTGAAGATTCATGGTGCTGCACAAGACTGCTCCCACTGTCAGTCCTGTGAGGATCATCCTGCTTACTGCAGCTGCCGAAGTGATAAACAAAGGAGGAGTCCACCCATGAGGACAGGAATGTCCCTAGTGCCTGCTGCACAGCCCAGCTGCCACTGATTATTAAAAGGTAACTGCAGGGCTTAGGTGTATCTGGGGATGAAAGAGCATTTGAGATGCATGAGCAAATAGTTACAAAAGCTTGATACTTTTTAGTATAAAAGCTTCTAAAAACACTGAACTGAGTGGTGCACGTAACTTGTGAGAAAGTCTAAGTGATCTTAATCCTTGTCTAAGTCCTAGTAAGGTAGGTATGCCAACAGTGGAATCTTGGCCATAACTGGCGGAAAGACAGCTACCGGGGAACAAAGGGGAAGGGCAGCTCCTCATGGTTAAAGCACAAATTTTGAACTTATAAACATCCAATATGATGCATTAATTAGATTATCAAGTATTTAGTACTCTTGTGCTGTGAGATTAAACTACTTTCTTTTTCATATAGAGAATTACTTAGCTGGGTATTATGTTATTGTTTCTGTTGTTCAGCTGTTGAGTTCTGAGTTCTTGCCCCACAATTTCTCCTTGAGAAGTCTGTCACTGCTCACCCTCTCTACCCTGAGAGTCAAATTTAGAAAGGGTTGTACTTACCTAGTTGGCAGAGCCATATCAAGATGGAACACAGGACACAAGTGGCAAATGACTTCAACATCACGTTGGGGCCTGTAGTCCCTGTTTGCCATGTGGCCTCTGGAACAGGGTCTGACAGGAATGGCTCCAAAGGATCACACAACTATGGGTCAAAATATTGATCTTCTTGTGTCTCATGTCCATCAAGTCTCTTGTGCTTCATGAGTGATGACAGGATTTGCAGATCAAGTTATTATTTTCTAACTCAAATTATTTCTGGAGTAGATATTATACCAGTCATGGATTGTTTATAGGGGTGGGCGAAATATCCAGTTCAGCTGGCAGAATTGGCAGAATTTTGCTGACTCCGCATTCCATTTGTAATGCACAGTTCTCTCAAACTTTCACCAATCACCACATGGCAGAATTTTTTCTCGCACTCGGCTCAAAAATGGTAAGGAGGTGAGCGAGATTTGGAGTCACCTTGCATGATTTTCGGACTCTAGGAGTACATCAGGTGAGATTTTTCCAACATAAGCTGTCACAGGCGGTCACAACCATTCGCAGTCAGAAGACTGCTGCTGGACTAGAAAATTAACTTGAGTAGCTGCACCCTTTAGTACACTGTGGGGTGCCATTAGTGCTTATTTTTTAGTGCGGAATGTGCTCCAGGCACTAAATCATAGCTCAAGCAGTGTTACATGCCTTTTTCTGCCCATTGGTGGAACTCTGCGTAATCTTGCAAAGTTTTTATGTAACAACAGAGAATTCCACAGAATCAAATTTCACAACTACACCCAATGTTTTTCTCTGACACTTGACAGCAAGCAAAGCTAATATGCCACCTGTGTACAGGAATAGGAGCATGATGGTGACCTGAAAAAATAGAATGAATTGCTAAGAAAACGTTCTAATGGGAGGAATAGTAGAAGGATCTAATAAACTGTGGAGGTTCAAGAATAGACTTGGATGTTCTTTTCATTATCTATCAACCACATTGTTACTTTAGAAGAAACTTGAAACCAATTTTTATCAGGCCTCTGTTTGCTAATGCAATATTATTATGTCATGACAATAGTACTTGATGGAGTGTGAAATGCACAATTTAAAAATATGCTTTTGGTCGATTTCTTTGTTAATGATGGTTATTTTCATTCTGGTGGCAAATTATGGGTGTGGGTGCATCCAATTTTTTTGCATCCATTCCTTTTGCATTCCAGAAGTGTGAGATGCTTTGCCCCTATTTGGGAAAGACAGCTTTTAACTGGACCCTAAAACAACTGTGTTTTCTCACACTATTACACAATAACACCACCTACGTTCAGGGGTTCCTCACAGTCACACATAAAAACAAACTTCTCAGCTCAGACCGGGAAAAATGTATAAGAGGGTGTGTCACCTTCGATAGCTAGGGGTTATTTCAGGAAGGAAGCTATATCACCACCTAGTGGATGTTGCAACCATTTTTTTGTGTGCAGAAGATGACAATAAACAAGGTGCGTTTGCTGGAGATGCAAGGGCTTAGATAACATTGTAGCACAAGGTCCAGTTGGGAA
This sequence comes from Pleurodeles waltl, assembly GCF_031143425.1. Lineage (NCBI taxonomy): Eukaryota > Metazoa > Chordata > Amphibia > Caudata > Salamandridae > Pleurodeles > Pleurodeles waltl. The sequence goes on along the minus strand of NC_090446.1, from coordinate 1,007,915,584 downwards.
ATACGATACAGTCAATATAGAACCCTATTAAGGTGTTGACCCAGCATAACATGTAACTCTGTCACCCTTACTTTTTTCTTATCCAGCATGTCTGCCACTAATGCTAGCATCGCCTCTTTCTTGTTTTGGAGGACATGACCGTACCAGGGCCTTCTGATTTTTTGGATGCAAGTGGGACCCCCAAGTCATCCATGTTCTCCTGGAAGCTGGCAGTCCGCTGAGCCAGGCCACACCATCAAAAAGAAGTCATCCAGGTAATGTTTCACTAACTGATGACCCATGTGGCAAGTGAAGTCATCCAGGTAATGTAGAAAAAAAAACTGAAGCATTCAAAGAGCACACATGAGAAGGAACATCCCATTGGTAGCTCCTTGTCTACATATTATTCGCCATCAAAATGTAGGCCCAATAGTTGGAATGATCCAGGTGCACAGGAAGCACACAAAAATCTGACTTCACATCACTTTTAGCCATCATCGCCTATTACTTTGCTTCCACCACTAAAGACATGGCCACATCCACTAAAGAGTAAGGTACTGATACCACAGTCCATTTCTGTATCAGATTTGTTAAAATGATAGAAACCCATCCATAGGTGCCTTTAGGTTGGACATATTCTAGTAACACATTAGGTGGTAAAAATGTTTAAAATAAATGAAAGAGGAAAATGGAGTGGGAGAAGGGGTATTAAGCTGGGGCAGTGTGGAAGCTACAGACAAGACAGGGAGAGGGGATTTGTTTTTGAATGTAGTGGAATGGGGAGGGGAGGGAGAAGTAACAACTTAGCTGGGAGAAGAAGCAACACGGGCGAGGTCAGTGAAGTGAAGGGGGAAGCAGCACAAAGGGCGAGAGCAAGAAATGACATGCATTGTCAAGGAGCGCTGAAAGTAAAAGAAAAAAAGTTACCTAAATGCAAGCAACTCACTGGTAGAAAGTTACAAGTAAGGAAATGGGATCACTGTGACACCGAAATGCTGTCTGACAAGACAAACTAATGTATAGGGAAAAAGCCATCAAATCACAAGCCGACAACTGAGATAGACAACCAAACCATTCAATGATGAGCAAAGGGGTCACCCAAAGTACACTCAGTTTATGTTATGTATTGGAAACAACAGGTTTGGTCAACAAAGAGGTAAGACTGTCTGTAACTGAAGCCTAAAAAAGAAAACCTGCCTGGTGCTGGCAAAAGAGGTAGACTGCTCTTTTGAATGCTGCAGTTGTGGTCCTTTCATGTAATCCTAGAAGCATTCAAACTGTATTTGTACTGTCCATCATAGGTTACTATGCCCCCAACTTTCTGGCTGTTTTTTTCTCCAACTTTATTGAAGACTTCCCTGAAACTAAATGCATTTCTTGAAGTACAAATATCAAGGTATATTCCTTTGAGTCACTAGCCAGCAACTAAAGAGCAGAACTGACATCGTCTGGGTGAGTGAATAGTCATAAATGAATCCCTGCCCATGAACAGCACTCCTTTCCTTTCTCTGTGTCAGCTTGGGACACTTGTAGATTCCCATGCCCTATAGAAAACCTGCACTAATAGCCAAATCCATCCCTGCATTATAAATATATATACATATATATATATATATATATATATATATATATATATATATATATATATATATATACATATATATATATATATATATATATATATATATATATACATATATATTTGTTTTCTTTTTTTTCACTAAAAAAACAAAGGTTATAGGGACATTATAGTTAGGGTCCCATTTTAAACGTACAAAACCATTGAACTTCACCAGTTATAGTTATCTCAAGTAACTATAACTCGTGCCCTAAGGTAACTATAACTCGCTCCCCGCCATGCACAGTTTTTTCATCAAACATTTTACTGCAATTATTACATTGATGTTATTAATGCTGTTATCAAAGATGCCATGAGTGCTGTATTTTGTGGGGTAATTAGTAGTGAATTTCAATGTTTTTCTTATCATGTAGTAATTTTTGTTACTATATGCTAATTCAACCACCGCAGTGCACGTCCTTAGGCCACACCCTGCAGCCAACCCCTATAACCGCCCCTCCCCTTGCTGTGCACAGCCTTCACCTTTGTGCAGTAGGGGTTGTCCGCAGGCACTGGCTTGCAACCAGTCCCTGTGTCCACCCCCAATAACCACCCAACCCCATGTTGTGCACAGCCTTTGGCAGCAGGGCCTGGACTGTGGTCAGTCCCTGCGGCCAAACCCTATAACAACCCAGCATCACATGGCCCCCCCTCCTCAGGCTGATATTGGCCTCGGGACCCCATCCCCCGGGGCCCAACTTATTATTATTTTTTTAGGAGGGGGGCTGCATGCCCCCCAGGCTGATCTCGGCCCCGTGGATCCTATTCCCCGGGCCCTGGCCTAAGCATTTACTTTTTTTGGGGGGGTGCCACGCCACCCTCCTCCACAGGCAAATCTCACTCCTGGGACCCCATTCCTGCAGGTGTGGCCTAATATTTTATGTTTGGGGAGGGGGACCTGAGGCTTTCCTCCCTAGGCTGATCTGGGCTGTGGGGATGTCATCACCCTTGGTGTGACCTAATTATTTTTTGGGGGGAGGAGCGGGCCATGTGACAGGCAGACAGAGGAAACCTGTGCTGCAACGAAGGGGGAGCTGTTTTATCCCCTTTCTGTTTTTCACACTTTGCCCCAGGGATTTGGTGATCCCCAGGGCTGTGGGCAGCACCTCCTGCATGTAATTATGTTTAAGCCCCAGGGAGATGGTAGCACTGGGGCAGTGGAGGGGCTGCCCAGCCTCCCTGATTCATATTTGCTTCAAGCCGAGGGGAGGTGGTTGTCCCTGGGGCACCGGTGGGGGTGGGTGGCCTCTGTATTAAAGTAACAATGCCCCCCGGACCTGGCCCACCCAGGGCTCATCAAAAATAAGCGCAGGAGCCCAAGCTTGGTATTGTTTTGGCTGATCCACAGATCCACTGCGACGTCAGCAGAAAATAAAAAAATGCTTTTTTGCCCTAGGGGGTTCCGTCTGGACCCCAGTACTAGAGCTAAGGGGTCAGGGTGTCCGTACCCTTTACATTTTGAGGGTGACACAGCTGAATCCGAGTCCCAACATGGCAGCCAACTCTTCCTTGTTTAAGGGTTGGCAGCCAATCTGATCTCTGCACAATATCAGGAGGGGTCGCTAAGCGTACATATACACACTTGGATTTCCTTTAATTTCTCAAAAACTACTGAACAAATTTACACCAAACAACAAAAAGGGCTCTTTCTGGACCAAGAGCTACTTTTTGGCCACATTTGGTGTAATTCGGTCAAGTGGTTTTGGCGCTATTGCTGTTCAAAATTAATTTCCTATAAGAATTAACATTAGAAATGCTCTAATTTTCAGGCCCCATTTATCTCCGCCCCTGCTTGATGGATCACCCTGAAACTTTCTGGACAGCTGCTCATGTGGCTGTCAAATATTTGGGGCAACTTTTGTGAAGATTCGTCAAGCGGCGCTAAAGATGTAGGCAAGAAAAAAACAGCTTTTTCTATAGAAATGAGGTCCAAACTACAACTATCTAGTGGTGACCACCACCATGTTATTTATATATATATAGCTATAGATATATATCTCACTCTGCATTCCGGGTCCAAAACCTCTGCATTTACCATCTCATATTTTTTCGGATACTTTAGAAACTAAAAGACACGTTAGGAAAATCTTCAAATTGGTAAACCACATCTGCTAAAAAATTTGCTGCACAACTGAGGCAAAACTAGTTTGGAATGCTGCAGAAGTGGTAGAGACCACCCGGTCCTACAAGAATCCCACCTACTTCTCTCCACTCTCGTGATCCCATCAAATTTGCCTATGCAGGGACCCAGCTCTCACATCACATCACTTAATAAATAGCCCCTCAGCTCGCAGGTTGGTCTCACAAAGGAAAGCGCTGCTGTGCTCCAGACTGCTCAGGCAGGATGTGACATCAATGAACCCTTTGGCATAGCTCCTTCGACGGTCATTAACATGGCGAGGAGGGATGCCTGCTTTCAGGGCAGGAAATAAAGTCTGACACAGACATGAGAGTTCTGAGGGGAAAACAAAGTCGCCAGTTATAGCAGTCTAGCTTTCATACGCCATTGGGCCTTAACAACGTTAGAAGCCAAATATGCCTCGCCAAAAGAGGCACAGTTTTTAAATCACGTTGGGGTTTTGGGAATGCTGTGATTATATTTTTCATAGAGCTTTCAACCAAATCCTTAATGGGGCTTGGCCTCTTCCAGGGCTGTCGCACGCACTCGGTTTTGCAATCAAACAGTATGTTTGTATCTCTTCTTCGCCAGAGATACTGCGGTTTCGGGCAACACATGAACAAAGTACACAAGTGGAAGTATTGCTTGTTGACACATGGAATGGGCGCTGTAGCTTGGAACAGCAAGTGAGAGGGGTATAGCAAGGAGACAGGGACCAATAAAATCAGGAATAGTATGTGAAAGAGAGTAAAGTTATGGCAGGATATCAGAGAAAATTAGCCAATAGCATATCTATGTAGGTATGTATATATGTATAATTATGTACACACACACACACACACATACATATATATTACCTAGTGGCGGTCTCCACCAGGAAGTTATAGCTAGGACATCATTTTTACAGGAAAAGTGTTTTTTTACAGAAAAAGTGTTTTTTAACTTGCCTATATTTTTGGCGGCCTTTGACGCATCTTCACAAAATTTTCTTAAAAACTAAGATGCTCTCATCAGCTGCTGTCTGGAAAGGTTCAGGGTGATCCATCAAGCGGAGGTGAGAAAATGTTTATATATATATATATATATATATATATATATTTCAAAAGAAGGGGATTTCTCTTTCACTTTGTCAAGAGAAAAGAACCGCACTCAGTCATTGTGCAATTAATAATTAAACTTTTATTCCATTCGTGGGATTACAAACAAACAAGACAGGAATCCCCTGACGCGTTTCGGTCACACCGGACCTTGTTCACAGGTATATATATATATATGTATATATATATATATATATATATGCACACACATATATATTTACTAAAAAACACAGGTTACAAGGACAATATAGTTAGGAAATAGAATTTAAAAAACCTTAAAAATTCACAGGAAAAAAACCAAAGGTTACAGGGACATTATAGATGGGAACTGAATTTACTCGCACAAAACCTTACAAATTCAGCAGTTATAGTTACCAGCCTAACTATAACTTATGCCCCACAGTGCACTCCTTATGACCTCACATATTACATGACATGCCGTGGTCAGTGACATTACTGATGACATCACTGATAACATCTCAAATGGCATCACTCATGACATTACTGATGACATCATCCAGTCTGTGTATGTGCGGAAAAATGTTTACGTGAGTTAAAGATATATAAATATATATATATATATATATATATATATATATATATATATATATATATAATATTATACTGCAAATGTTACAGCTATAGTATCAATGATGTCATATGTCATAGAAGGCGTCGTAACTGATGTAATGTCTGGGGTAATTAGTAGTGCATGGTCAGGGCACGAGTTATAGTTACCTTACCGCACGTGTTATAGTTACTTGAAATAACTCTAACTGTAACAGCTGAAATTCTATTTTTTTTGCATATAAAATCTGAAACTAACTACAACGTCCCTGTAACCTTTTTTTGGAGTGCATTTCCAAGGTATTTTTTTATGTTAAGTAAAATTCCCTTCACAGTGCACGTTGGGGAGGGTAGTTGGTTGCTGGGCCTGGCCTGGCATTGTGCTGCTCTAACATAAGTTTGCTGCTCCTGCCTCCCTCCTCATTCCTAATCCAGGTCCCTGAGATATCTCCATAAATTTTTTTTTCCAGAGATATTCATTTTTTATTTATGTTTTTGGATCATTAGAGAAGCAATTTAGGTTGGATAGACATTGCTGATCCAGGCCAAAATGTGCTGGATGGCATTTTTATAAACGGCTGATGTGGTGCAGTGATGATGTAATATTTAGGAAACATGAGACCTATATACCTCACTTTGGTGTCAAAACATAGGTTTTGGGGGTCAAGTTGTCTTATAGAGACAGACAATAACTCCTCAGAGCAACCTTTCCGCCATTTTCCAACATGGCAGTTATAATAGAGGGAGAAGAGACATAGATAGAAATGAAACAAATAATACTGTTTTTTTAAATCCTTTTATGTATCCATCAATATTTATGACCTGATTATGAAAAAAAAATGTTTTTCATTCCTGTTTTAGACACATTTTCATAATTTACTTTATTTATTTGTTTCCACAATCACTCGTGGTACATTTGCAGAATGTTGAACATTTGAGAAGAGCATATTGACAGGGACATCTTTTTGTAGCACCAGTTTTGCAAGTACACGTAGGTATAAGTTCTGTGGGTAGAGGCTTTAGAAATTTTGCAGGTTTTAGCATCCGGTCAATATCTTCCCAACCAAATTCACATGGATCGTTCTCTACATATGCATGATCAAAACACTTACACACCTTCTGATCAAGTAGAACCAGCTTAGGCCCTAATTTATACTTTTTTAGCAACGCATTACCGTCATATTTTGATGCAAAAGCGGCGCAAACTTACAAAATACAATTGTATTTTGTAAGTTTGCACCACTTTCTTTGTCAATAAATGACAGTAGTGTGGCTCAAAAAAATATTAATCAGGGCCTTAGTATGTCCACGCACAGAATATGATGTCGGTGGAAGGCCACTTAGCAGGACTAATCTCTTGAACTCACTGCACCGAAGATTGTCAAAAGTGCGACAGTCAGAACTAATTTTCCACACATGCACAAGGTATTTTTCTATGTTTTTATCATCACATTCTTCTTCTGTTTCAGCAAATCCTTTTAGAAACTTCGTAGGTTCAGCAAGTTAAAGCTCCAAGCTTTGTTCCAATTTTGCTCATGGTGACAGCACTTGTAGGAATCTGTCCCTAGATAAGAACACTGGGTATCTCTGGGTCAAACTTCTGGTAATGAATATGAAGCAGGATTAAATGTCTTTTCATGCCTGTTCCATAACGTATTGATAACTTTAAAAATCCTTGACTTGTGAAAATTGCAACAAATCTAAGTAGCACAGTAATAACATCTGTGTCATTTGACAGTACAATGATTCGATTGGAACTATTTCGAACAGCCCACTCAACATGTGGCACAACACGAACGTCAGCCTCCTCCAATTTGCTGTTAAGTTCTTGAACAATATGGCCCGTACCTTTTAAATATATTGCTACAGACACCAACTCATTAACAATCATTCCACTTGCAATAATTAGAAATTCAGTGTTCACTGAAGCATCAGCAATGTTTTGGCGAGTTAACATTTCCAAGTTCTTCTTGTTCAATGTTGATGACCAGAATTTATCAGATTTCACAGGTATGGGTGTATAATTTCTATTGCAACCAAGGTCAATTGTTCCACTTGTGGACAGTCGTCTAATTCTTTCACATTGTTTGACAGATAGTTCAAGATAACTCTCAAAGACAATGTGCAGTTCTTTCAAGGTGCACACCGACTTTGATATCTGTAGAACAGTCTAAACGACCTCTCCAAAGTTTTGCATGGAAGAAATCTTGACCATTCGCAATTGTGACATATAGTACACAACAGCAGTTTTCAATGAGGGCACCTTTTCAAATTGAAATTCTTCAGGTGAATGTTTTGTTGGAGCTCTTGTACAAGTTTGTGTTCACTGGTTCGGTTGCAGCATCTCCATCAAAAAATGTGTTTTTTGGAAAAAGATCATGTGAAAGAATGTCCTTGATAAATTCACCCCTTTATTTTGCTGCATATGTCTCTCTATGTGTTTGCAAAAGTTGTCTTTTTGTAACCTGTTCTGTAGTGGCTGGTTGGATGAAACTCTTACTTAAAAGTTTGGAATGTTAGCTTTAGTGATTATGTCAAACAACGTTTTCTGTCCTGCTTTAGTTCTGCATACAGTTTCAATCCATGTTCCAGGACATCTAGTAGACGAGCCTTTAGATCATTATTTGCGTATTGTTTGGTCACAAAGTTGTATAGTCACACAGGCTTAGTCATTTCAAAGGGGTTTCATTGCTGCTACATGAAATGAAAAAGGCTGTCAACATGGTTATTAAAACATTCCACTCTCTCACAAGTTCGTGGTGAGGAACAGTTTCACAATGGTCTAATAAAAATGACTTGATGGTAAACTAGCTGCCATTGAGCAACATATTATTTTATGTGTCTGACCAATAATTCCCTTGGAGCTTTTCTGTGATCTCTGGATCGTCTGTTCCAGTTTCATATCTGGAGCCACAGCATTGAAATTTTCCTCTCTGTCTTTTACCACATAATGGGGGTCATTTCGACCTCGGCGGTCTTTCATAAGACCGCCGAGGGACTGCCGTGCTGAAGACCGCCAGTGGTGGCGGTTTCCCGCTCGGCGTATTATGACTGCTGGCAGCCCTCCGTCCTTTTCCGGACGGAGAGCTGCCAGCAGCCATACTGGTGGGCGGCGGGGAAGTGGAGGTTGCTCCACCTCCACCGCCACGTCAACAGAACACTGCCCACCGAATCACGTTCTGTGATTCAGCGTGGCGGTGTTCTGTTGACGGTGCGGTGGCAGCGGAGCAGCCCCCATGGATCCCGTCCCCTCCCGGAAGATCAACGGACAAGGTAAGTTGATCGTCTGTTAGGGGAGGAGGGTGGGAGGGTGTTGTGTGATGTGTGGGTGCATGCGGGGGTGTAGTGTGAATGGAAATGTGTGCGTGCCTGTCTGTATGTATGTCTGTATGGATGTGTGCGTGTATGTCTGAATGAGGGTGTGCGTGTATGACTGTGTGTGTGTCTGTTGGCATGTTTGTTCGTGTGTTTGCGGGAATGTGTGTTGGTGGTGTCTGCAAGCGTGCCGGGTGTGTGTCTGTGTTGTGATGTCGGGGGAAGTGGTGGGGAGGGGGGCCCTGCCACCTTTGGGGGGTGGCAGGGGGTGTTGGGGACGGACTCGGGGGAGGGGGTGGGGGGCGGCAGAGACCCCTATCAGTGCCAGGGAAGGAATTTCCTGGCACTGATAGTGCTTACCGCCATGGATTTCATGGCAGTTCAAAACCCCATGAACTCCATGGCGGTAAGCCGGGTCATGATACCGCCGGCGGTCTTGTGACGGCCGCCGGGCTGGAGACCCAAGTCTCCAGCCCAGCGGTCGTCTCCGCCATGGCGGTCTGATCGGAGAAGTGGCGGATGACCATGGCAGTAACCGCCATTGTCAAAATTCCACATTTTTTACCGCCAGCCTGTTGGCGGTAAAACCGCCACCTCTCCATCAACCGCCAGGGTCGTAATGACCCCCAATGTCTTTGGATGAATTTTCTGTAGAGGTGTGGTTTTTCCATCTCTAGCTTCTTCACTCTTTCTAAATACCAGGATCCAGGATCCATATCTCAGGTAGTTTATGCAATCAAATTCGTGAAACACAGTAACCTCGACTCCACAGTCTTCACGTGCAGCTCCCAATATCCTTCCTGATCAGCATGTACCAAGTTTTTCACTAGAGCTATGCTGTCATCTGTAAAACATTTCCCAGTACTTGCAAAGTTCGATTTTTCTTCACATTCTTTGACAAACTCTACAAACTTGGTTTTCAGGTTTTCTGATTTTGAACTGAGTGTATTGAACATTGCCTGGCTTTGCATAATGTCTTTTGAATGAAGTGCTGTTAGAAATGGGGTCTCTGGTTGGCAGTCAGTTTGCACTCTGTCCAAGCAGGGACCCTCACTCTAGTAAGGGCAATGGACATACACTCCTGCTCCCCCGCCTTTAGTAGCTTGGCACAAGCAGTCAGGCTTATCTCAGATTCAATGTGTAAAGTATTTGTACCAACACACACAGTAATACAGTGAAAACAATACAAAATGGACACCACACTAGTTTAGAAAAATAGGTATATTTATCTAAATCAAACAAGACCAAAATGACAAATACCCAAAATACACAAGTCAAAATATGAATTTTCAAAGTTAAAAGAGTCTTACTCAATAGAGAACAATGGAAACGTTTCTCTCACAAAAAGTTTCCTGGTTTGCATCAAAAATAAACCTTATGGGCTAGCGTGCATCGAAAAAGTCAGCGATGCATCGATTCCTTGCTCGCAAGTGAGGCCATGCATCATTTATTCTCCCGTCGGCGAGGCGCGTTTTTCTCCACTGCAAGAGAGCAATGCATTAACTTCCGGATGGGCAGCTTCGATTGATTTTTGACGCATGACGATGATGCATGAGAAATCCGGCTGCATTGTGTTGGACAGCTGCACTGCTTGGGGTTTGCATCGTTATCAGCAGCCGCAAATGGGTGTTGCGTCGTTTCTCCAGCCTCGATGCATCGATCTCCCAGCCATGAAGCAGGTGGAGCATCGATTTTAGCTGCAAAGCTGGTGGCGTGCCGTAAAAAATTTCCCTGCATGGTGTTCTGTGTGTGGATATCAGTCCTTGTTCTGCCAACTTCACTTCTCAAGGGCCCAGGGACTGGATAGGGCACTACTTGACAGAGCAGGAGTCTCAGCAGAGAGTCCAGGTGCTGGCAGAGGAAGTCTTTGATGGCCCTGATACTTGAAAACAGAAGGCAAGCTTAATCCAAGCACTTAGATATTCTTCACAAGCAGGAATATACAACAAAGTCCATTATTTGTCCCCTTTCACAGCCAGAAGCAGCAACTGCAGGATAGCGCAACAAAGCACAGTCACAGGCAGGGGAAGCACTTATCCTCAGCTCTTCTCTTTGGCAGAGGTTCCTCTTGGTTCCGGAAGCAAATCTTGAAGAAATCTAAAGTCTGGGGCTTTGGGTCCACTACTTATACCCCTTTCTGCCTTTGAAGTAGGCAAACTTCAAAGGAAAGCCTCTGTTGCTCACAGGATCCTGTCTTGCCCAGGTCTGGTTCCAGACTCACACCAGGGGGTTGAAGACTGCATTGTGTGAGGGCAGGAACATTCAGGTGTAAGTGACCACTCCTCCTTCCACTCTAGCTCAGATGGCTCATAAGGATATGCAGGCTATATCCCAGCTCCCTTTGAGTCACTGTCTAGAGGGGATTCACAAACAGCCCAACTGTAAAGTCTGACCCAGACAGGGAATACACAAGCAGACAGAGTCACAGAATAGTTTAAGCAAGAAAATGCCCTCTTTCTAAAAGTGGCATTTTCAAACTAACAATCAAAAAACCACCTTCACAAAAATATGTATTTTTAAATTGTCGGTTCAGAGAGCCAAACTCCCTATCTCTATATGCTCTCAAAGGGAAACTGAACTTTAAGGATATTTAAAGGCAGCCCTCATGTTAACCTATGAGAGATATAGGCCTTGCAACAGTGAAAAATGAATTTGTCAGTATTTCACTGTTAAGACATATAAAACACATCAGTACATGTCCCACCTTTAACATACACTGCACTTTTCTGTGGGGCTACCTAGGGTGCCTTACGTATAAAAAGAGAAGGTGTGGACCTTGCAAGTGGGTACACTTACCATGTTGCATTGGAAGCGCAAGACTGCACACACAGACACTGCAGTGGCAGGCCTGAGACATGTTTACAAGGGCTACTCATGTGGGTGACACAACCAGTGCTGCGGTCCACTATTAGCATTTGATCTACAGGCCCTGGACACCTCTAGTGCACTTTACTAGGGACTTACTAGTAAATAAAATATGCCAATGAGGGATAAACCAATCACCCATACAATTTACACAGACAGCATATGCACTTTAGCACTGGTTAGCGGTGGTAAAGTGCCCAGAGTCCTAAAGCCAACAAAAACTGGTCAGAAAAAAATAGGAGGAAGGAGGCAAAAAGTTTAGGGATGGCCTTGCTTGTTTTCAAGCAGCTACTTTATTGGTACAATCTTGAAAAAGCACCCTTGCAGTATTATGTGCTGGATGTTTCAGACAAAGAAGAGCTGTCTTCCAAATCAAAATTATCAAGGCAGCAACTGTAAATCCTTTTCTGGTAAAGTGACTTGGAAGTAGTGTGCTATAGAATGCACAAGATTTTACAGCATGAGCTGCTAACAAGTTTCTGCTCCATAGTATGTCATTATAACTTTTTGATACACCAATCCTATTCAATAAAGTGATTAGCTTTTTACCTTTGCACTTGTCATAAATTGTGTGGGCAGTCATCATGTGTAGCAGAGTTTTTTTTTCTGCTGTGATGTAATTCATAAAACATGATTTGGAAAAGACAGTACATTTGTACAGCATAGGTCTGTCGGTTCATGGGATTGTGTTCCACTACTTCACTTACAACAGTTTTTCTTTGATGATATTAAACAATTATGTAAAAAAGGCTAAGACAACATCAGGCATTCTTGTTGACTCCCATGATTTTCCGAGCTCTGGGGCATCACAAAATCTGTCATTAAGTTTGCAATCTAAATCTTTCAGGATGTTTCCTAATTTGGTTCCTGCTGATTTTACTTCATGCTGTGATCTTATTGTTGCAGCAAGAACGTCAGGAGTCAAATCCGTTGAGAACACCATAAGTGGCTTATTACTTGTGAAATACTTTATTTAGACATTCAACTCCATTAAAGTGCCAAACTACACGTTTTAAAATAGTAAGTTTACAATATAACAAGCACGTGAGTGATGTCTCATTTTGCATTCCAGTCATTTCATAAAAACGAATTAAAATGGCAAGTGAGGCAAATAATAACATACAATTTAAAGTTCAGGCGACTGTTAACTTAAATAGACATCAATATCATAGCCTTATCTGCTCATGGCATACAAGTTAAAGTGCAAGTGACTGTTTGACGTTCGAAGACATCAATACCATAGCCTAAACTCAATTCTGGTCCTGGACTCGGAAAAATGTAAAATGCTAGTTATAATATAGGCTGCTTAAAATCAAGGTGAGGTAGGTAATCAAGGTGAAAGCGGCTGCCATCAACCTAAAATGCATCATTCAATCATAGTTAAAATCATAGTCATGTTTTTTTTAGCTTCTATAAAGTGCATACACAGAAGATGTCAACAAACCTAAGATCACAAGTTAAGGCCTATCAATTTCATGACAAGACCGGAGGCTCCTATTATGCATTTCTTTTCTTATTTTATTAAACAGCAGCTGCAGTCTACCATGAGTCAACAGAAAAAGTGGCTAATGGGAAACAAGCTGTAGTCCAAGTAACACACCAATCACCGATAGTATAACCCTATAATACATATCTTGACTGAGAACAGCCCTCTTTTCTTGCTGCTCGCAGTCAATATAAGCGTTGTCTTTTAGCGTGCTGTTCTCCGCGTCCAGTCGGTTTGTAGCCGCATCGTATTGTTTGCTCCAGCGCGCTCTGATTATCGTTTGTTTAAGCCGTTATAACTTCAGTGCGACTGCCATTTTGTTCGGCGATTGCACAGAATCTGTCAGCTGTTGTTTCTTTCCCTCACCGGTTCCGAGTGCTTCCCGGATTTTTCAATTTGGCTGCCGTTTCGTTCTTTCTGACCCGAGTCCTTCCGACGGCTGCTGAAGGGCTGTCTTTCCTATCGAGAAACTTCCTGGTGCCTTGTGGTTTCCCTGCCCAGAGGCGGAGTTTCAGTGCATTTGTCGACCTGAAGAGAATTTTTAACTCATTCCTCACCAGTTCTTTTCCAGCCAGTTTTTCTCCTTTTCAATTCTATAAATACTGTTACCATGGACAGCTCTCCATTCTCACATACTGCCACAGAGGAGGAGGAAATGATTAAGGAAAAACTTAATGATTTCATCCAGTCTTCAGTACAACAAGCAGTTTCTGCTTCTATGGCTAAATTATCGAAGACTTTAGAGAATTCAGTGGTACAATTAATGTCCAAGACGATGTTGGCCCACTCTACGGGGAAAAGCAGAGAGCATCGAGGAATTTTTAAAAATAAAACGTATCTTTGAACAGTGAGGATTCCTCACACAAGGCGGAGGACGTGGTTCCTCAAAGGCCTCCCTCTAGGGTGGGGACACTTTAAAAAAAATCGTCAAAAAAATGTGCAGCAAAAACTAAACACATTACACCCATTGTAATTTCCAAAATTTGGGATTCTGATGATGATAATGCGCATGATATTTATCAGGATTCGGATCTTTCCGACAAAGATAATAGAGACTCCGTCTCTCCTTCTCCTCCTCACAAAAAAGCAAAAATGCAAACCCTTTCGAGTTCCAAATCCAGCAAGGTCTTTGACTCAGAGGGTGAACTTATGTTTGATCCTAATGACATTCAGCACCCACTCTCTACCAAGTGGTTGCCTGCGGATCATGTGGCAGAATATCTTACTTCCAAATTATGCTCTCCCTTGGCAAACAGGTCAGGTCGAAGCTCAGGTCGGAGTGTCCACGTCCCTCCCTGCCTTCAAAGATAACGACTACTCCGGTCATTGATGCTTTCCTCATAACCTTCTTTTCTAAATTCAGAAAAGACCCTCGAAAGGGGGTTGACAAGGCCTGGTCTACCTGCCAGGATAAGCTCTTGGATGTGGTGGGCCCCTTAGCCCGTGTTTTTTATATGGTGGAGGCAGCCCGTTTAGAAGACACTACTCTGGATCCTGTTGAGTTGTCATTGTGGGTACAATGAGCTGTTTGCCTATTAGGGAATGCGAACTGCGCCATAACCCACGAGCGCAGGAAGGGATTGCTTCTCAAGTTAGATCCTAAGTTGGTCAGTTTGGCAACTTCGGACCCGGGAGTCAAAGCAGAAGGTTGTTTATTTGGTGAATCGTTCATCAAGGAACTTAGCAAATATGTGGCCATGTTCGCTTCCTTAGACAAAGCCCAGCAATCCTTGAAAAAGGTGTTTTCCAGTCGGGTTTTCTACAGGGCCGGCAGAGGCAGGAACTGCTTTGCCGTCCGATCATACAGCAACCAAGGTTCCCAAGGCCCTCATGCAACCACTTACCAGGAATTCAAGCCTCAGCTTTACCCTCAGAAGAACCGAGGATTCAGGAGCAGGGGCGGCCGAGGCTCCCGTTTCTCTTCCCAACCTGGTAAGTCATCTCTCTACTATTCCGGTAGGAGGTTGCCTTGCTTTTTTCCTTCCAAAATGGCAGTCTCTCACATAAGATCCTTGGGTTTTGAACACAGTTCAGGGCTATACTATAGAGCTTTATTCATAGCCTTTTCAAGCAGTTTTCCGTCATCCGCCCCAATGTTTGTCGGAAATGGAAAACATGATTTCTATGGAAGTTCAATCTCTTCTCCACAAACGGGCTATTGTCCCTTGTTCCCTCGATCCTTCGGGGTTTGTCAGTTCAGTCTTTCTAGTGCAGAAGAAAAACAAGAAGATGCGGCCGGTGATCAATCTCAAATTATTCAACCAATTTGTAATTTACCGACACTTCAAGATGGAGACCATCCTTTATCTCAGGGACTCGCTTCTTCAAGGTGACTGGATGGTTAGTTTGGATCTCCAGGATGCTTATCGCACAGTGCCCATGCATCCAACTTCAAGGAAGTTCTTGCAGTTCCAATGGCATGGTCAAATGTATATTTTTTTGTCCCTCCCGTTCGGACTGTCTTCCGCTCCCTGGTGTTTCACAAAACTTATGAAACCTGTAGTAGCCGCTCTCAAAGCTCAGGGAGTCAGACTAATAATCTACTTAGACGACATACTTCTTATGAACCAAAATCGCTCTCTTTTGCTTCATCAAGTTCATTTAACCTCTTCGCTTCTTTCCGATCTAGGTTTTATTATAAACGACGAGAAATCTTTCCTGACACCAGTCCAAAGAATTGAGTTCTTAGGCTTCCTAGTGGATTCTGTGTCCGCCAGTCATCTCCTTCCTTCGGAAAGATAAAGTCGAACAAATCAGAAATCCTTCAGACTTTACGCAGTTCTCGTCTCACCATCAGGTCTCTGGCAAGAATTGTAGGTCCTTTGTCTTCCTCAATTCAGGCCTTTTCCCAGGCCCATTGCATTATCGAACTCTCCAAAGACTAAAGATTCTTCATCTTCAAAAAGGGTTGGCTTATTCAGATCCCGTAATCCTGGATCAAGACTCGCGCAAAGAACTGCAATGGTGGATAGACCATTTAGACGCTTGGAACGGCAGGATTATCTTTGCGTCAGCCCCAGATCTTGTATTAGAATCAGATGCAAGTCTGCTGGGTTGGGGAACCCGGTGTGGTCCAATCTCGACTGGAGGCAGATGCTCATCCAGATGAGTCCAAATTGCACATAAATTATTTGGAGATGCTTGCCGGGTCCTTTGCGATAAAAAGCCTTGCAAAAGACAGAGTATGTTGTTCAATTCTGCTCAGGATGGACAATATATCAGCAGTTCGTTACATAAACCATTTAGGAGGAACAAAGTCCAAACCTTTTGCAGAATTAGCGAAAGGGTTTTGGGATTTTTGTCTTCAAAACAAAATATCAGTCCAAGCAGAATATTTACCAGGCAATCTCATTATGGTGGCAGATTGGCATTCTCGTAATTTCCGAGACTCAAGCGACTGGAGGCTTCACCACTGCGTTTTCCAATCCATCTTCTGCAAATGGGTACCTTTTCACATAGGTCTTTTCGCGTCCCGCCTCAATGCGCAACTTACGCAGTTCTTCAGTTGGCATCTGGATCCCGAAGCGTTAGCCTCCGATGCTTTTTCTCATGATTGGGCATCTTCCCTCAATTATGCTTTTCCTCCTTTCAGGTTGATCGCATGTCTGCTAGCGCATGTGCGTCGTCAACAAGCCACGTTAGTCCTAATCGCTCCCTTTTGGCAGTCTCAAGTATGGTTTCCCACTCTTCTGGAGCTATCAATCGAACCCCTGTTTTTTATCCCTTCTTTCCCAGAGCTTCTCTTCAGTCCCCTAGGTCTTCCTCATCCTTCCTCTTATCCTAGACAGTTTCCTAACTCTTTCAGTATGGAAAATCTCAGGGAATCCCGCTCTTTCCCTTCTATTTCGACAGAGGCTTCAAACCTCATCGGACTTTCCTGGGTTCCTGGAACAAAAAAGGTGTACAAATCAGCTTGGTCTCTCTGGCATAGCTGGTGTCTGGGAAGACATATCGATGCCGTTGCAGCAGATGTAACTTTTGTAGTCAATTTTCTTGCAGCAGAGGCTAGCAAAGGTAAAACTTATTGTACTATTAACTCATATAGGTCTGTTATATCTGCGTCACACGTCTTTAGCAATGGAAAAACAATCGGAGAGCATCCTTTGGTGTATCGCCTGTTAAAGGGAGTAAAATTTGCTAACCCTCCTAAACCTAAATACAGTTCTTTATGGGATGTAAATGTTGTTTTTAAATTGTTTTTGTCTTGGACGGACAATGAGCCCCTACCTCTGAAAAAGTTATCGGCCAAGTTAGCCATGTTATTATGTCTCGTTTCCTTTAAACGTCTTTCCGATGTTAGAGCTCTAGACATCACAGCACGATCTTTTACTCCAACAGGTGTTCTTTTCAATGTTCACAGACTGACAAAAACTGGTCTCTCCTCAGTGTTTTATCCTTATTTTCCAGAACACCCCAAATTATGTGTTGGCCAGTGTTTAAAGATTTATGAACAACAGACAGCCGATTTGAGGATTTCTTCCTCATCACAGATCCTGATTTCTTTCAGGAAACCTTACAAACCTGTTTCCTCTCCTACTCTAGCTCATGGGTCAGATGGATTATGAACCTGGCAGGTAATGATACGTCCGCTTTCAGAGCTCATTCTGCTAGGGGAGCTATGGCTTCCAAAGCTTTTTGGGCTGGCTCTCGACTAAAGGACTTTCTCAGATCGGCTGACTGGTCTAATGATAATGTGTTTAGGATGTTTTACTGCAAGCCTATTCACCATGCTTCTCTAGATGTTATTGATTTGCTTTAAAATAGCATAATAGGAGCCTCCGGTCTTGTCATAAAATGTAGATTTTCCTAGTAATTTATGAAGGAAAGTCTTAATTTTATTAAAGACACGGAGGCGAGTATTATCCCGCCGCTACAAATTCTAATGCTTATTATTTTTGTTCCCTCCCAGCAACATCCTCAACGAACACTCAGTCTTCCTCTTAAGGACTTCAAGGTTCACCAGGCTCCTGGTTCCGCCTCTCCGATGACATTTGTTTCCAAGTTTCAAGATCCAAGGATCCAACATCTGCCTCGTTCCATTTCTGGACTTTTGATTGCAGTTCAAGAACTGTTGTCGGTGTTCATGGCACTATGTATTTGTTGTTCGATTATACCACTGTTCACCTCTTAAGCTCGCATAAGAAAAGAGGGCTGTTCTCAGTCAAGATATAGTTATACTATCGGTGATTGGTGTGTTACTTGGACTACAGCTTGTTTCCCATTAGCCACTTTTTCTGTTGCCTCATGGCAGTTGTTGTTCTTGACTGCAGCTGCTGTTTAATTAAATAAGAAAAGAAATGGATAATACTTGTCTCCGTGTCTTTAATAAAATTAAGACTTTCCTTCATAAATTACTAGGAAAATCTACATTAAATCACAAGACTGTTTAAGATTGTTTTAAAATGGGTTGTTAACAGGGCGCATCAAGAGACATGTCTACAAATATTGTAAATCACCACCCCAGCAATCAATTATTTAACTTCCTTCTAATCGTTTGGCACATGCCAATTTAGTATATTGTCCTGAGTGTATTATGGTGCTTTTTCAAGAAGAGTATTTATAGTAGTAATAATGTTTGCTCCACAACATGTCAAAGGGATTGACATTCCTGATAACCAAGTAATGATGGCTTCCCTACAAGTCCGTATATTTACCTCCCTAAAAATTGGTTTAAAAAATTGCTTCCTCTAGGAAGTGATACTTGGACATGTGCACATTAAATGACAGAGTGACTTTAATTTATAACCGCATAAGCGACTATTAGTTTCTTTCTTTCCATCCTTCCACGCTGGGGCAAAATCTTTGGACTCAAAGATGCCAAATCAAAAAAAACATTAAACGCTGTTTGAGGACATGATGGAAGTGCATGGCAATGTATGCTTGAGGTTTCTAACTGACATAGGTATCCATCATCGTCCAGGCGTGCCGTCGTTTTGCTAGGATTTTTTAATCTAAACTTAATTACTTGATTTTTAAGGAAAAATTACTGAGCTTAACAAATGATGCATGCCCCATCTTACTTACCCACGCATCCTGTAGACCTAGATCTGTCAAAGCTTCCTCAAGATAAACACCCCATGAGTTGCCTTGCTTTCCCGCCATCTGGGCCTTTATCTCCAACCAGCAGAGATTATTCAAAGTTCCTCTTTCTGCTCCACGGAGATGCCAACATATTTTGACAAAGGCATTTGGTCATTGGAATATTTGATGTTGAAGGCCAAGTTCTAAACAAACCTGTGCTAAAGAGTTTTCTTTTGGTAGACAAAAGACTGCCTTACAGGCCTTTGTTTGAAGCTGATTTAAAGTAGCAATTTATTTTCCATGTCAGACTTCAACATCATATGTCAAAGAGGGTAAAAATTGGGCTTCACTTTTACCATGTGACAATAAAATGAGCCATACATTTTTTTTTTAAAGCATAAAGGCACATATTAAATATTGTGCTTTCCCATGAAGTGAGGGACAATGGTGAACAAACGATAAATTGTGGCGCACAAACAGCTCCAGGTATTTATATAAATGAACAAATTCAACCTGCTGGCCTTTTATAAACCACCTATGTGCTTTATAATTGAAGTTTACCAGCCGCACAACTTTTGTTTTCCGTAAGTTCAGCTCTAATCCTTACTTCTCGATGTAACTAACCAGAGCATTGATCGATCTTTGAAGGCCGATGGAAGTCTGACTTAAAATTACTGTGTTATCTGAATATTGCAGGAACACTATCTTCTCCTTTGCTAATACAGGAGGGTAGATACCTTCAGTTGGCAAATGTTTGTACAGATCGGGTAGATATAGATTAAAAACACACTTTGCCAAAACACAGTCTTGTTTTAAGCCTTTCCATGTACAAATATTTAAAGTAAGCCTACCGCCATCCCATAATTTCACCTGGGCCCACGTGCCACTATATAGGCCAATAATTGCTGTCAGCATTTTCTCTGCCATGCCCCAAGCTTCCAATTTCCTCCATAGATGGCCCGTGGCACTCAATCAAAAGCTGATTTAAGATCAACAAAACAGGCAAACAACCTTGCTTTTTTCCTCCTAGCATTTTCCGCCAGTATGCCCAAGGTTACCATGTTGGTTATTGTTCTCATGGCAGCCCTAAATCCTGTTTGGGTTTTTGTAATTAGACATTTTATATCCACTCATGCTGAGAGCTCCTCTAAGATACAAGATGCGTACATTTTGGCTTCCACATCAATTAAGGCTATTAGCCTATATTTGCTTGGCTTGGTATGACTCCCATTATTGCATATAGGATGGAAGATACTCCCCTTCCAAGATGCTAGAACACTGTTCCTAGTGTAGATATAATTAAAGAGCAGAGCTAAGAACTCTGCCCAAAAAGCTATATGGTGTTTGAACAAGGCATTGGGCAAGCCATTGGACCCCCGGTGGTCCCTCTGTTTGAAATTTATTTATTATTCCCTTTAATTTTTTTATATCAGTCAAGGTCTCTAAGGTCTCTTGGGTGTTTAGAATCTGCTGTGTTTATTGATATCCAGATTCACTAATAAACCCTCTGTTATTACACAAAGAATGCCTATCTCGCACCCTTATATGAATTATATCTGTTAATTGATCTGAAACTGTAAGTTCGTACACATGTGAGTTACCCCGAATCTGTAAATGACCAACTTCTTCAATGGACCCTCCATTATCATGTGAGGCGGACGTGTCACTCATGTGGGCCATCCAAGTCTGCTGTCAGGATGTTTACTGGACCAAAATAACTTTGCCCACAACTCCTCATTATATTTATTTTTTGCCTGTCTGCAATCCGTTTTATATTCTTTCCTTATGGATATCAGATTTTTTCTATCTATTTTTTTGCCTTTCTTTACCTCTTTTGTCAGCCTTCTTGTCTCCCTAGCTATTTTCCGTTTACTCTCATGTAGCTCCCTATTAAACCAGAGTTCACTTCCTTTCATTACCTTATTGCATATTCCCACTGTACTCCTACTTTGTTCCTGCTTTGCTGGGAAATTTACTTGTGGTATCTTAAATAAGTCCAGCCATAATTGAAAATGCTGTTCCTCATTGTTTCCCTCATGTACAAATACTCATTTGTAGACCATATCCATTATTTGAACTACATAACTGCCACGCCATCTTATTACTTAATAGTTAGTACTTGTGGAAAATTAGTGCTTTTGTGTCATGGGTAGATTTTGAAAATAGTCACCGAAGGAAGAGTGCCATTGCTTATAAGCGTGTAGTCTATCATTGAACAGTGTTTTCCGCTAAAATGTGTTGTTGCTTCAGGATAATCTTCACATGACTTGCCATTCAAGATTGTGAGATCCTGGGCTCCTAATTGTTCCAAAAATGTAGCTGTTTCCATTTTTTACCTGAGTTTTCCTGTTTTTTTTTTATCATTCTCAGCTAATTCAGTATTGAAGTCCCCCGAAAGTAAAATTAAATCTTGTGGATACCAATTTTGCAGAAGCTTCATTAGATTCAATAATAGTGCAAACCTTTCTTGTTTTTTTTTGCTTTCGCAGGATGAATATATATGTTTATTATTAACATGCCAACTTCTACTTTATTTTCTACTCCATGTAGTAATCTGGTGACTTGGATCCAGTTTACATATGAGTCGATGATCTCCAATGACCACCTGTACTTTATAGAAATATAGGTGGACAAGCCCCCCCTTGGATGTCCATAATGTGAGATCCTTTCTGCTGGAGTGTGCAGCTCCTGAAAGCCAACTATAGGTATTGTCGTTCTGGACCATGTTTCTTGTAATAGAATTAAATCAAAATTGCCAAGGAACGATATTGTCTCATTATCCTGTGCCATTACTACAAAGCAATGTACATTCCATGAGCAAATATTAACCTGTACTTTTTTCCTGTTGGCCCTGATGGAACTGTAAATTTATCATTTTCTTTTTGCCATGTAACAGCATCAGGAGTGACATATGTCCAAACATTTTGGAACTGTGGACACCTCACATTGGGTGCAGAAAATGATGTTCTGGCTAGTGATTCAGGTGAAAAACATCCTGCATTCCGCAATGCAGATGTGGGGTTTATTTTGGCTTTAACTGGAGCCATGGATGACCCTTAACTGATTGACAAGAGGTACGCGTATTTAGATGATTGATATTTTTGTAGTGTAATTTCCCAACTTGCAAAGTGCGTGGTAAATCTGCAAATTAGGTCAACAATTGTATTTGATTTCCACATAGTTAATGTTGACTCTTGTTGATTAGCCTTTGGCCTGAATTTGACAGCAAAAAAGTCTGAAGATTTTATTCCATTTAATTCTGGGATTCCCATGAGCAGTTTCAACATGTTGCCTCTTTCAGTATGTCATGGCTTCCTTAGGGGGCATATTCAGGCAAGAATAGAAGCTTTGATTGACCGTCTTTTGTGCTATCAATTGAGTTGCCCAATGAACTAGGTCTGGTATTTTCAAAATAACCTCTGGGAACCCAGATTGTTCCTATGATGTCCCTTGGTGTCATCAAAAAGCTGTTCTCGCTTCTTACTCCTTGGCTCTTGTTTAACTTGTCCATTTATTTGTTGGTCTGCCCGTGCTGGATGACTCTCAATTGGGGCTGCTAGATCTTTTATTTTCTGCTCCTTCGCTGTGGCCGTTATCAAGAACAGGTTCCATTTTTAAGCTTTTGTAGTGCTTGTCTTCACTGGGATGCACTCAGCCACAGGCAAGCCTTCTTGGTCTGAAGGCAGTGATGTAAGGTTATTAATCTGAAGTGTGGCAGAGTTGGCTTCACTTGCTCCAAGATAAGTATGAATCCCTATCTGGCTTTCACTTTCTTGAGTTTTCCCAGAGTATTCAATCTTGTTCTGTGTCATGTTATCCCCTGTATGTATAGCCACCGCTTGTGATAAACTCTGGGAATTTTTACTTACCCTAGTGTATTTTTTGTAGTCCATTTCGTCTGGGGGTATTCTTTCTCCTGGCTTTTGACGTGACAAAACGTGACTTGATGATATTGAGGAGCCTAGGAGAATCTGACCAGGAAATGAGGCATTTGTTTGACTATTTTCTGTGCCCATATTGCTTTGTTTTACAAAAATTGGATAAACTTGCTGGGCTCCATTTTCCATGGGTCCGAGGTGTTTACACCTCCCATTACTTGCCTGCTTTCACTGCTGTTTAGTAGGTTTACCTGGGACTTGACTTAGTGTTGAAGACGATGTGTTGTCTTTCTGATCAATTACTGTCATGACATCAGAGTCAACCACTTCTGCTTTAGTTAGTTTGTCAATTTTCTTCTGTTGTTTTACTAACAGCAACACATCCATATTCACATCTAGGTGAGGTGAAGCCAAAATCCCATTTTATAGGGCAGCCTGTTTCATAAGGGCATTCCCTGTTTGCATGAATGAAGACAAGAGTTTGGGGAGAGAGGTCAATTTATCAATTATTGAGCCACAGGTACAGGTTGTCGGGGCACATGGTGGCAAGTACACTGCTTGCACCCAAGTAATTAATGCTGTTAAAGTTTCCAGATTTAGGGTAATACCTGCAATGTGTGCTGCCATCAGGTTCATTAGGTCTACCTGTACATCTAGTTTACCTGTTAGAAAATTCAGCACAACGATTGAATGTTGTAATGTGGTTAACAATTTTTTCCCTCAATTACCTGAACGGGGCATGTGCGCACCTGTTGACTGAGGTGACTGAATTTCACTCATTGAAGATATCATAATAGGTGAGTGAGTAAAAGTGGTTTATTATTTTAGTAAAACTGACAGAAATCAATTCTGTCATTGTACATTCTTATCTGAAAAATCTGCATTTCATTATTATGGATCAATACAGTTTCTCAATGTTAACCGTTATTTCTCTGATCTCACTGAGTGTGAACCCATAGCCAGCACTCAAAAGTTGCTTTAAATCTTAATTTGCTTCTTCAAAGAGTGCAAAACTGAAGACTGGTTGTTATGTTGCTGGTGGGAGCTCATTGTACATTCATATTTTCTAGTGTATGCATGCATGCAGTTTGGGTGGGCACACAAATCTGCTGCAAATACATTCATCTCGCTGGTTTGATCAGGTACTCGGCTGAAAACGTAATCTAGGAAGAAACTCAATGCAGATAGAAACATGTTTGACCTTTGAGGCTCACAACCTCTTTCGTTGATCTTTTTAGCCCTTGTTCTGGCTAAACCACAGATAACACATTGAAGATCCTCTTCTTTCGGGACAGTTGTTGGAGGTGGGTGAGGGGTAGCCATCGATCTTCTAAGTGGATGGGCATTGGGTTCGGTTGTTGTTGCCTTCTCAGAAGTCCTGGATTCTTGTTGTGATTCACTGGTTTCTGCTACTTGTTGACACAATTTTCCCAGACTTTTTTTCCATTGTATACAACTTGTAGCACTTACTATTACAAATGATAAAATATTTGATCCTCTTCACCCAACAGTATCAATCTTTTGTGAACTTCGTCTTGCCTTATTTGTGCAGCATCTCAAACTCTCTCCTATCCAGCCGCAGTTGTAATTTTTTGGATTAGTTTGGCATATGAGACATTTTTCTTTCATGAAGGAGTCCTATGATTTTGTAGTTAGCAACACTCTGGCAGGATGTAAAGATCCTCTTCTACCACCTCCTTTGCTCATGTTTAAGAATTTGAATCAAAGGAAAACCTGAAACTAAAACAATATTAAAATAAATTACCAATATGATGGCAAAAGCACATCATTACAGAGCTGCCATTTTATAAAATGGCGAAAGGGTTCTCTGAGGGGTTATGTTCTGTCCCTATGAGACTACTTGACCCCCAAAACCTATGTTTTTATACCAAAATGAAGTATTTAGGTCTCCTGGTTCCTAAAATATTTTATCTTCACTGCAACACACCCGCCATTTTTAAAAATGTTGTCCAGAAAGAAATTGGCCTGGATTAGCAATGACTAACCAAGCTAAATCACTTCTCTAATGATACAAAATCACAAATCAAAAATGAAAATCTCTGAACACCTTTTTTGTGTGGAGGTATATCAAGGAGCCAGGACTATGCCATTCATTGTCCAAGTCCATGCCTCTGCTCTATCATTACAGACCTGTGTGACTGTTGTTTAGCTACTGCCCTTCCCACTTGTACTAAACAGTTAGCTTGCTGCCCCATCCACCTCCTCCCTACCCTTTGTTATCCAAGTCCAAGCACCATCCCCCTCCTTCCTGCCCTGCATGGTCCGATGTGCTGCCACTGCCCTCCATTTAGCTTAATGTTCCTGCCCCCTGCTCCTACCCTCCGTTGCCCGACTCTGTGACCCATCATTGTGCTCCTGCTTAATGTCTGTTCTTAGTTTGTTGCCCCTACCCTCCTTCCCCCTGCCCTCTGCTATCTGTTATTCCATGAACCTGCCACTGCCCCTCCTATCTACTCTGGTTGTTCTGTTGAGCTGCCACTGCCCCACCCACCTGCCTGGCATGGTCAGATGTCTGCTGCCTGTTCCTGCCACCTCCTCCCTGCCTTTTGAGTTCCATGCCCCTATCTCCTCCCTCCTGCCCTCTATGGGCCATTTTGCTGTCAATCCCTTATGCTCTCCATGCTCTGTTGTGCCAACAACTGCTACACCTGCATACCCTGTGTAGTCTGTTGCAAAGCTCCATCCCTGCCCTATCTAATCTGTGTCGAGCCCCTGCCCCTCCCCACTCTCTCTTGCCTACTATAGCCATTGTGTTGCCATTAGTACTCCTGCTTGCCATGCATGGCCCTATGCACTGCCTCAACCCCTCTGACCTGCCCTGTGTGATCAGCCTGCTGCCCCTTGCCCCCATCCCACCTTGCTTCTGTTGTCTGTGTGTATGCCATTGTAGTCTCATTGTAACCCTCCATAGTGTGTTGTGCTTCCACTGCCCATGTGCCCTTCATGGTCATCTTGTTGCTCCAGCTGTGTGCCCTCGCTCCCTTCCCTCCTTGTTTCATGTACAGGCCTCTATCCACTCCCTTCTGCCTTGTCTGGTCCTTTGTTGCGCCCCTGCCCCCTCCCTCCTGCCCTTCATGGTCTGTTATGCTACAACTGTCCCTTCTGCCCATCCAGTATGGTCAGCTTGCTGCCCTTGCCTCTTTCCCCTCTGCTCTCTGTTGTCCATGTGCATGGCCCTGCCTCTCACTATTGCTTTCCATGGTCCGCTGTGCTGCTTTGCTGTCCATCTTGACTTATGTTGTGTATTGAGCTGCTGCAACACCTGACTCCTGCCTTGTACGGTCAGTTTGGCACCCCTACCCATCTCCCTCCTGCTCTCTGTTATCTGAGTCCATGTCCCTACCCAATTCCTCCCGCCCTCAGTGATCCAATGTACCCTACTTTCAAACATTTTGAAATTGGTAAGAGGGAGATTTTGAAAAAAAGAAAGGGATATGGATTTTTCCCTTTGACTCACATTGAAAAAGAGTAGTTTATAGGAGAAGACAGATAAAACAAAGCCTGTTTAAAAACATCAGGAGTCTCCTGTCTGAATCAGATCTGTTGGCATGTATGGTTGTACTGCCACAGCCCTCAAAGCTCCTGCCCCCTTTCCCCTGCCTTCCATGGTCCCTTCTGCTGCCATTGCCCCTCCTGCCTGCCCAACGTAATCAACTTGTTACCTCAGCACCATCCTCCATGCTCTCAATGATCTGAGTCCATGCCCCTGACATCTGCCTCCCCGCAGTATTCTAATGAACAACTAGATTGCTAACATTCTACATTTATTACAAAAGTGTGGCACATCTGACGTCATATTGATGAAATCAAAACTGTAATATCTAAAGCACTTCCGTTAGAAATCATAAAAATGAGAGGGCCTCATTCCTATAGAAATTATGGTTAGTGCTCTAAAAAACTAAAATTAGGGTGTATTTACTGAGTTCTCAAATAGTGACAAAGCACTTTTAAATTATTTGCTATCTTGATGTTTTTTTCTCCAGTTGAACAATTTTGTATATGTTGCGCTTAGGGGAGAGAGTGTGGTGTTACATCCAGAGCTGCAGGCTTTGCAACCCGGGAACCAGGTTTGAGTTTCAGCGTCAGCTCGACAACCTGTGATTCTGAGCAAATCACTTAGGTGGTCATTACAACCCTGGCTGACGGTGTTAAAGGAGCGGTAATACCACAAACAGGCCGGCGGACAAAAAAAGGGAATCATGACCCTGGCGGAAACTGCCAACAAAGACAGCCACTTTAACACTCCGACCGCCACGGCGGTACAGACAAGCAGCGCGGCGGTTACCACCAACAGACAGGCGGGAGGCAATGTACCGCCCACACTATTACAACCCGCCAATCCGCCACCTTTTCCGAGGCGGATGCACCGTGGATAAAAACACGGCGGAAACAGCTTTTGCTATGGGAAAACGCTCACCTCAAAACATCCCACGAGGAAGGAGGACACCATGGAGCCCGCATTACAAATCCTACCTGCCCTTGTTTTTCTGCTCCTTTACGATCAACAGCTACGTAGGCGCAGAAGATACCGGTGAGTACTGCACCTACGACACGGGGAAGGGGGGAGGCAAAAGTTAGGGGGACAGACCAGAGCAGCCTGGCTCCGGCATGTAGGTACCCCCCATGGTATTCCCTTTGGAGTGAGTGTGACTACAAGGGAAAACCCCCCCCCCGGCACTAGCCAGACCAGAGGCAAATCGCCCCCTACTACAGGCTATTTTAGACCTACCCCACCGTGAACTACCTGTTCAGGTAGGCCATACATTTTTCACTTTGAGCACCTCACTTATTGCGTGTGCTCCGACCCTGATGAATGCCCCTGACCTACCAGCACTTTGTGAGGGCAGAAACATGTTGGTCATACGTATTCCTTTTTAGACTCCAAGAGACATTGTCCTCTAACGAGCCTTCTTTTTTTCCCCCCCGTTCTTAGCCTTACCAGCATACACCCTCATTAAAACTAGCAGTAGCAATTGGTGACTTGCTTGGTAATTTTATTTTTCACCCCATCTGGATCTCTGTAATTATCCAGTCAGTCTAATTTCAGCACTCCCTCTGGTTCTTTTAACCAAGAGGTTGAGTCCGCCCAAATAGTATCATCTTACTTGGGTGGGGCTAGGTGGTCAAATGATG
Organism: Pleurodeles waltl; assembly: GCF_031143425.1. Lineage (NCBI taxonomy): Eukaryota > Metazoa > Chordata > Amphibia > Caudata > Salamandridae > Pleurodeles > Pleurodeles waltl. The sequence goes on along the minus strand of NC_090446.1, from coordinate 1,007,887,485 downwards.
AAGCAAGACACTATTATGTGTGTGAGACCACCTAGTCCGTAAGGGAACTCCCCCCTCCACCTGTAGAACAACACAACCCCCCTTACTTGGACATCTTCCCACCATGACTTCCCCACTTCAGAATCTAAAGCGATTCTAACACTGTACACTGAGGGTATATCGACCCAGTCCCACCCTCAGTTCCTACTACCCCACACCTTTAGTGATGATATAGTAACCCACCAAACACCCCCACCCTCGCATATCACAACATGCACACCAACGCAGTCACAAAAATCCCCCCGGAAGAATGCAAAGACAATGCGAAAATCGGGCAAACCTTGTAATGTGCCAATATACATGTCATACAAAAATATACAGATATACCTATCTCAAAATCACTCTTATTTACACATACAATCCGAGAAGTAGTGCAGATATGTACACAACAATGTCCGTGCACCAACAGTCCAAAAAAGCATGGGCGAGGCCCACAATAGATACCTGACCAAAATCGGAGAGAACACTGCCGGATCATCAGATAGAAACACTACAGGCACCTCAGGGGGAAGGGAAAGAAAGGGGGGGGCACCTCAGCCAGATGAATGCGAAGCCAGATCCACAACGGGACTCCATGCCCATTGATGTATCCTGGGGAGTGCAAAGCCACAGTCTCTCAAGTCACTACAGTGGGTGGTTTGCCCACTGTACCATCCTGGGGAGTGCAACGCCACAGTATTTCAAGTCACTACAGTGGGTGGCTTGCCCACTGTGCCATCCTGGGGAGTGCAAAGCCACAGTCTCTCAAGTCACTACAGTGGGTGGTTTGCCCACTGTGCCATCCTGGGGAGTGCAAAGCCACAGTCTCTCAAGTAGATGCAGGTCTCCACTGGTTCTGGAGGGGGACTGGTGCCCAGACTGGATGAGTCTCCACGTGAAAGTACCTGTCCTGTCACTGTCCCAGCTGCACATGGGATAAGGATGCCTGATGTGGCGGGCCATTCATTTCTAGACGGTGCATGCCCTGTTCAGCTGTGCTTTGCCATGGCGGTCTTTGCCCTGTTCAGCGGTGCTTTGCCATGGCGGTCTTTGCCCTGTTCAGCGGTGCTTTTCCATGGCGTTTCAGGACTGTTCAGCGGTGCTTTGCCATGGCGGTCTTCGCCCTGTTCAGCGGTGCTTTGCCATGGCGTTTCAGGACTGTTCAGCGGTGCATTGCCATGGCGGTCTTTGCCCTGTTCAGTGGTGCTTTGTCATGGCGGTCTTTGCCCTGTTCAGCGGTGCTTTGCCATGGCGTTTCAGGACTGTTCAGCGGTGCTTTGCCATGGCGGTCTTTGCCCTGTTCAGCGGTGCTTTGCCATGGCGTTTCAGGACTGTTTAGCGGTGCATTGCCATGGCGGTCTTTGCCCTGTTCAGCGGTGCTTTGCCATGGCGGTCTTTGCCCTGTTCAGCGGTGCTTTGCCATGGCGGTCTTTGCCCTGTTCAGCGGTGCTTTGCCATGGCGTTTCAGGACTGTTCAGCGGTGCATTGCCATGGCGGTCTTTGCCCTGTTCAGAGGTGCTTTGCCATGGCGGTCTTTGCCCTGTTCAGCGGTGCTTTGCCATGGCGGTCTTTGCCCTGTTCAGCGGTGCTTTGCCATGGCGGTCTTTGCCCTGTTCAGCGGTGCTTTGCCAATGCGTTTCAGGACTGTTCAGCGGTGCTTTGCCATGGCGGTTCTGATACGGACATTGGTGTGTGGCATGACGTTCCATCATTGACCAGCGGGGCTGTGGCATCCTGGCCCCGCCTGGCCTGTGACTCTGGCAGTGGTCTCCTGACCAGTGACAATACTTGGGCCCTCCTGGCCTGTGACTATGGCGGTGGTCTCTGGACCAGTGACGATACTTGGGCCCTCCTGGCCTGTGACTCTGGCGGTGGTCTCCTGACCAGTGACGATACTTGGGCCCCCCTGGGCTGTGACTCTGGAGGTTGTCTCCTGACCAGTGATGATACTTGGGCCCTCCTGGCCTGTGACTCTGGCGATGGTCTCTGGACCAGTGACGATACTTGGGCCCTCCTGGCCTGTGACTCTGGCGGTGGTCTCTGGACCAGTGACGACGGTGCTGGCAGTTGTGTCTCGACCGCCGGATATGATGGTGCACTTCTCCGCCGTGACACTCACAACAGGCTGGGCAGACTTCCTCTGGACCTTCCCCACCTTTGTTGGAGTTACAGCTGACTCACCAATCGCCTCCGATCCCATGTCACTTGTTGTCCCACCAGGAGTCTTAAGACGGTCCCGTCGTCCACTCTCCATTTTCTGAGCCTTTGCAGGGGGTGGGCTGCCACTGCCTTGGCTCCCGGTCCTACTGCCTGACCTGGTGGCCGGTGCACTCCAAAAACCTGGAACACGCACCACTGGTACTGGAGGCTTTTTGGCTGAGGCGCAACAACAGGACTGATGAATTGGAGGGGGGCGCAAAAAGGTCAATTTGACAGAGGGACAGTTTCTGACGAACACTGGGATGGGTAGCTGGAGGGGGTCTGGGAGTGGAGGAAGAGGAGGTGGTTGTAGGAGGTGTCACTTTAGCTGTTTTGGGTGCAGGTGCAGGTACTGGAGGCTGTTGTGAGGTGGATGGATGTTGGGTGAGTGATTGGCGGCGTTTGGGTACTTTGGGAGGGGGCGTCACAGACACATTGGAAGAGGACACAAGGGACGTGTAAATGGCAGTGGAGGTGGTGAGTGCAGGTGAGCGGCTTGTGGTGCTGGGTGTCCTGGTGCGAGTCCTAGTGCCTGTAGATGTGGTGCATGCAGGTGTGTGTGTAGACGAGACTGGGAGGGAGGAGGGAGAAGAGGAGGAGGGGGACACATTGGAGACAGTGGATGTTGCTGTGTCTGTAAGTGGGTGAGGCTTGCGTGAGTGCCTGTGGTGTGTGTGGTGCCTATGTTTGCTTGAGCTACTTGTGTGTGTTGACTGCATGCTGGTCTGTAGGTGTGCTTTGGATGGGCTGGGGTACAGGAGATTGGGTCTGGGTGGAGGAAGTTGGAGGGGGGAGGCTAGATACAGGGACAATGGCTGCCATCAGTGCTGAGGCCAGAGATTGCAGGGTTCGCTGAAGGACAGCCTGACCAGAATGAATGCCCTCCAGGAATGCATTACCGTGTTGCAACTCCCTCTCTACACCCTGGATGGCATTCACAATGGTAGGCTGCCCAACAGTGAGTGACCTGAGGAGGTCAATGGCCTCCTCACTGAGGGCAGCAGGGGTGACAGGGGCAGGGCCTGAGGTGCCTGGGGCGAAGGTGATGCCCACCCTCCTGGGTGAGCGGGCACGGGGCGAACGCTGAGGGGCTGCTGGGAGGGCAGTGCTGGTAGGGGGGGTGGCGGCTGTACCTGTAGAAGTGGGGCGCACAGGTGGTGCTGCCACCACAGGGGAGCTCCCATCGGCGGACAAGTCTGTGTCGCTGGTTGGTGATCCGGTGGACGACGTGAAGCTCCCCTCGCCCTCCGTCCCACTGGTGCATTCAGAGTCTGTAGTGTGGCCCTCCATGGCCATGTGGGATGCAGCTCCCTCTTGCTCCGGTGCCACTGTACCTCCGCCTGATGATGCTGATGTACAAAGGACAGGGAGAACAGGAAAAGGGGGGGGACAGAACAAAGAGAGTTTTAGTGCATGGCATGCCGCTACCGTTGGTGGACAAGACAGACGCAGCAGCCCCCTGCATTACGCCGTTCTCCTGACCTCTGCACATGCAATTACTGGGACATGGCCTACATGGCAATGGTGGGAATCTGCGCACATGGATGCCACAGGGGCAACTATACCTCAACTTGGCACTCTGCTGAGGTGGGGTTGAGTGCCACATGGCCTACATGACGGAGGGGCCTTGCCTACCTAACTCGCCCTGGCCTAGGGACACCCACAGCCCACCTCCCCCACCCAGACCACTCCACTGCACGCTAACTCCACTGAATGAGGTTGTACTCACCCCCTTGTGTCTGCTGTGATGTCCTCAAGCGCCCATCCAACTCCTGGTAGGCCACCGCCAGGATCTGGAACATCAGGGGGGTCATGGTGCGACAGGCACCCCTCTCACGTTGGGAGGCCATCCCCAGCTGAACCTCCACCGTCTTCTTGCTGCAGCGGCGGATGTCCTCCCATCTCTTACGGCAGTGGGTGCCCCGTCTCTGGTGGGCCCCCAGGGTCCGGACCTCCTTGGCGATGGCACGCCAAATGTCCCTCTTCTGGTGGGCGCTGACCTACATGACATGCACAAGGAAAGAGGAAGAGTCATTACCAACTGCACCGTCAATGTGAGTGGCCCCCTCCCTACTCTGGCCATGTGGCCCATTCATTCCCATGCATAAGTGTTCTATGTACTCTGCCCCCTTCCCTCTTCCACCCAGCCCTCTCCACCCAGGCCTAGCCCATACAACGTGCTCCCTGTTTACTAACCTGTTGGTCTGGAGGATCGTAGAGTAGCGTGTACTGGGGGAGGACCCCATCCACAAGTTTCTCCAACTCCTGTGCAGTGAAGGCAGGGGCCCTTTCCCCAGACGCAGCAGCCCTCGTCGCTTCCAGACCAAGGTCACAGCAGCACTAGCAGTGTAGGTCCTCTCCTGCAGAAGGTCAGGTATCTAGTGAGTGAACAGATAGAAAATGGCAGTGACGTCCGCGGCGGTGCGCATCATCATTGCCGGCGCACCTGTTCATTGGCTCCTGGGACCCATAGGGTCCAATGTTAACCAATGCAGCATTGCGCCGCGGTCTACGACCGCCTACCGCAACGGGGTGCAACGCCATCGCAGTTACCCCACAATCCCATTGTCCCAGTTGTGAGGTCAGGCAGCCGCCATTTCAGGGGCCCACATGCCTTCATTTACTACTGCGTCATGCATAGCTAGGCCTATACTCAACACACATACAGGAATGCTTTTTTGTCTGGTGTAGTCTTGTTTGTAACTGTGGGTACATACCTGGAGGAATATTGACAGGTTCTTCGCTGTTGTCCTTCTTAGGCACCGTCAGCTGGGACATATGAGAAGATGGCGGAATCCTCCGGTGTACCGACCGCTGGTGGACCTTTTGACAATGGAAGAAGGACATATCATCGTCACCTACCGGTTTGACCGTTCCACAATCCAGGAACTATGTACCCAGTTGGAGCCAGACCTGATGTCACCAATCCGCCATCCGATTGGAATCCCCCCTGACGTGCAGGTGCTGTCAGTGCTCCATTTCCTTGCAAGTGGGTCATTTCAGACAACAGTGGCCATGGCATCAGGGATGTTCCAGCCTATCTTTTCCAACGTGCTGTCCAGAGTGTTGTCTGCCCTGCTGAAACACGTAAGGAGATACATCATTTTCCCTGAGGTTGAGGATTTGCCTACAGTGAAAGGTGACTTCTATGCCCTTGGACATATCCCCAACATCATAGGTGCCATTGATGGGACCCATGTAGCTCTGGTCCCCCCCGCAGGAGTGAACAGGTGTACAGAAACCGGAAAAGTTATCATTCCATGAATGTCCAGATGGTCTGTTTGGCAGACAAGTACATCTCGCAGGTAAATGCAATGTTCCCTGGCTCTGTGCATGATGTCTACATCCTGCGGAATAGCAGCATCCCTGATATGATGGGTCAACTCCAGAGGCACCGGGTATGGCTATTGGGGGACTCTGGTTACCCCAACCTTTCGTGGCTATTGACCCCAGTGAGGAATCCCAGGACCAGGGCAGAGGAACGGTACACTGATGCCCATGGGCGGACTAGGAGGGTAATCGAACGCACCTTCGGCCTCCTGAAGGGCAGGTTCAGGTGCCTCCATATGACAGGTGGATCCCTATACTACTCACTGAAGAAGGTGTGCGACATCATCATCGCCTGCTCCATGCTCCATAATTTGGCATTGCGACGCCAGGTACCTTTTCTGCAGGAGGATGATCCAGATGACGGTGTTGTGGCAGCTGTGGAGCCTGTGGATCCAGTGGACAGTGATGAGGATGAAGCTGAGGATGAAGGAAACGACAACAGGGAGTCAGTCATACAGCAATATTTCCAGTGACACACAGGTGAGAACATTTTCAGGTTTAACATTACATTAACTTTCACACATCTACCTCTATCCTGTACCTACATTTCACTCACTATTTGTTAATTGAGTTGTACCCTTCCATTTCTGTTTAACAAGTGTGGTAACCTACGTGTCAACTGCTTGCATCCATCAAGGGCTTGTGATGTGTGACATTGGTATGTTAGCCTTACAATGGGTAACCCATTATGACACTGTAATTGATAATACAAAGTTCCAAATCAAAGACTGACTCAAGTTTTTTTGGCTTTCAAGGGTGTTTATTTAAGTGCTAAAAAAATCTAGGAAGGTTGTAAAATGGTGATGGGTGATGGTGGAGGAATGTCCATGGCAGAGTCCAGTCTATTCGTCTCACAGGTGCACTGCCCATCTGGGCATTGGAAGTGGAGCTGGGGCAGTTCCTATCTGGACAGGGTGACAAAGTGGGACAGTGGGTGGACAATCAGGGTGGTCTTATTTCCTGGCGGGGGTCTTGCCATCTTGCTCTGTCCTGTCCCTGGATCTCAGGGACCGCTTGCGTGGTGGTTGTCCGTCTGCAGGGGATGGGGTGCTGGTGTGTTGGTCCTGTGGCGGGGCGTCCTGTCCACTAGCGCCGGCGGAGGTGGTGTGCAGTTCGTCGTCCTGGCTAGTGTCAGGGGCCCCTTGGAGTGCCACAGTGTCCCTCAAGGTCTTTTGAATGTCCGTCAGCACCCCTACGATGGTGCCCAGGACGGAGCTGATGGTCCTGAGCTCCTCCCTGAACCCCAAATACAGTTCGTCCTGCAGACGCAGGGTCTCCTGCAACTTGTCCAGGACCGTGGCCATCGTCTCCTGGGAGTGGTGGTATGCTCCCATGATGGAGGATAGGGCCTCGTGGAGAGTTTGTTCCCTTGGCCTGTCCTCCCTCTGTCGCACAGCAGCCCTCCCAGTTCCCCAGTGTTCCTGTGCCTCCGTCCCCTGGTCCGTGTGCCCACTACCACTGCCCCCAGGTCCTTGTTGTTGTTGGGGTGGTGGGTTACCCTGGGTGCCCTGTAGTGGTGGACACACCGCTGATTGACGTGTCCTGGGTAGGGAGGTTTGGGCCCGCTGGGTGGGTGCTGTGCTGGTGTTACCAGAGGGTGGTAGCTCGGTGTTGGGCTGTGGCTGGGCAAGGGGAACCGACTGTCCTGAGGCCCACGATGGTCCGGGCTGGTCATCAGGATCCAGTGGGGCACAGCTGCTGTCGTCACTGTGGGCCTCTTCTGGGGGTGGAGTGGTGTTGTCTGGACCCTCTGGTGTGGTGACGTTCCTTCGGGTTCCTGCAGGGGGATAGGCACATGATTATTGCATCTGTGTGTGTAATGGTGTGCAATGGTTGGGTGTGCGTGATCCCCAGTGCAGGCATTCCTGTGTGGGGGCTTTTGTGGTGATGGATGGGGGAGTGTTCTGGGTATGTGCAGTGGGCATGCTTTAGTGAGGGGTGCCCATGCTTGGTTGTGTCATGCAGGGCTTGGTGTTGGGATGGGTGCTTGGTGTCATGGGTAGATTGGTGAGGATTTGGGGTGATAGGGGAGGGTGTGAGGGTGGGGGGGTGTGATAGCATGCAGGTAGGGTGGGGGATGTGATGGTTAAGATTTGACTTACCAGTGTCCCATCCTCCACCGATTCCTCCGAGGCCCTCAGGATGCAAGATAGTCAGGACTTGCTCCTCCCATGTTGTTAGTTGTGGGGGAGGAGGTGGGGGTCCGCCACCAGTCCGCTGCAACGCGATGTTGTGCCTGGAGATCATTGGACGCACCTTCCCCGTAGGTCGTTCCACCTCTTCCTGATGTCCTCCCTATTTCTTGGGTGCTGTCCCACTGCGTTGACCCTGTCCACTATTCTGTGCCATAGCTCCATCTTCCTGGCTATTGATGTGTGCTGTACCTGTGAGCCAAATAGCTGTGGCTCTACCCGTAGGATTTCCTCCACCATGACCCTGAGCTCCTCCTCGGAGAAGCGGGGGTGTCTTTGTCGTGACATGGGGTGTTATGTGTGATGTGTGGGGTGGTGTATGTGTTGATGAGTGTGGATGAGTGTAGTGGTATGTGGTGTTTTGTGCGTGGATGTTGTGTGGGTGATGGTGTTGTGTGCCTCTGTGTGTTGGGGTTGTCAATAGCTGTGCTGTCTCTCTGGCCTTCTCTCAGAATTTCTGGTTGTAGGGGTTTGTGGGTGTGTGTTTTATATAGTATTGGGTGTGTGGGAGTGGGGTGTGTATGTGTATCAGGTGTGTGTATTTGTAATTGTCCAATGTGGCGGTGTTTTGGAGATGTGTGTGTATTTTGAGCACGGCGGTGTGTACCGCCAATGGAATACCGCGGTTGAAAGACCGCCGCGTGGATTTGTGTGTCGTAATAGCATGGGCGTGTTTCTGTTGGCGTGGAGGTGGAGGATTTGTTACCGCCAGTTTATCGCTGACCTTTGGTGTGGCGGTGTTGTGTGGGTGTCTGAATTTCGGCGGATTCCGTGATGTGTGTCATAATAGCTGTGGCGGTCTACCGCGGTCGCGGCGGTGTATTGGCAGTCTTCTGCACGGCTGTAAGCGCCTTATACCGCCAATGTTGTAATGACCCCCTTAATCTTCTGAGGACTAAAGCCCAAAAGGAATGTATTCTTGTGTAATGTAACTGATGTCCATTTAAAGCACTCCAATATCTTTGGGCCAAGGCTGAGCTATATAAAACTGCCAAAAAACAAAATAATTAAGGGGCTTTTGTACAAGAAACCGGTGTATCAGTGCTGATGCACCAGTTTTATTGTGTTGCACCTACCCCACCTAACAACACCATGGGTGATCCATATTTACAAAATGGCGCACCATGGTGGTCTTTAGGACAATAGCATCAGAATTCTTTATGCTATTTTGGCGCTTTGAGGCACTAACGTAAAAAATGTTGACACTAGTGCAGCAAAGTGTAAAGAGGCCCATAGGTTTCTATGGGTGTGTGATTTTAACTCCTGCTTTGAGCAGGCATTAAAAATTACGCCAAAAGTGGTGCAGTGAAATCTTGTAGATTTCACTGTGCCATTTGTGTGGGGTTCCTAGCGCCGAATGGCCCCCCTTGCGTACATCATGCCTGGCGAAGGCATTATGTGGCACAAGGGGGTGCAAAGTGGCACAATACAAGCAGTATGTCACTTTATAAATACTGCACTGCAAAAAAGCCTTCCTAACGCCACATTAGCATCAAAAAATTATGCTAATGTGACGCAGGAAGGCGCTAGGGGCTTGTAAATATGCCTCTAAGTGTTTCACAAACATCTGTCATTGGGCTATATTTGGACTACATTTGGGTGATATTTGTGCTACATTTGGGGTCTTTTTTCTCTGGTGGTCATTTTGGGAGACTACTCTCTTATGAAGCTCTCTAATCTCCTCATTTACTGCAGTATCCTCAGTAGGAAATGCTTTTAGTTTGCCACTTCAATTCCATCAAGATGGCGGTTAGATGTGTCACACTTTTGACATAAAATCAGAAAGTACATGTTTCAGTCTACATATCAGAATGTTTTAATGAAATAGAAGAGGAAGATTTTTGAGAAATCACTTAAAATGTGTCCTAATCTTTCTTTCTACAGCACTAACCATAATTTATATGACAAAATGAAACCTCTCATCCTATTGATTTCTAAATTAAACGTTTTAAGTGGTTCTAGTTTGATTCAATCAAGATGGCTTCATGGGTGCTGCACTTTTGCCATAAAAAAGACTGTAAGCACTTTAGTTGTTCTTTAGAACACTCTGGAAGACTGCAGTAGAACACAAGGGAATCAACTGACAGGCTGATTTTGTTGAATTACAATAGGAAGATATTTGAAAACTGACTTAAAATATGTCCTAAATTTTATTTCTACATCACTAACCATAATTTCCATGACAAAATGAATCCCTCATATTGTTCCTTTCTAAATTAAATGTTTTAAGTTTTACCAGTTTGAAACAATCAAAATGGCTTCAGGTGTGCTGCACTTTTGTGGTAAGTAAGACTATTAGCGCTCTAGTTGTGGGAGACTGCAGTAGAACACAAGGGAATTAACTGTGAGGTTGCACCTATTGGAAGTGCATGCTTTATTGAGAATGTTAGACTTCATTCTCATATGGTTGATAAAGATTTACAGAAAATATGCTCTCATTTTAGCTTGTGGTGTACCTTGTATAACCTCTATGGGAAAAGTAAGAGAAAGCAGTTTTCTTTCAAACATGATTCATGAAATCCCAGCAGAAGGCGTTTCAGAGGGTAAAATCAGCACCAAATGTTTTATATTGCACCTAAAATCTTTAGATGTTCTCCTTTTCGTAACCCTCAAAACCTGCCTTTCACTACAATGCATTTCAATGGTTGCTATTGTGTATATTGGTCCCACAATGGCTGTGATCACTTTCTGGTTGAAGTGCTGACAGCCAAGCAGATCTTACCATGATATCTCTGCTTAGGCTCTGCCCAGACATACACATTTGGATTCAAATTGTATGCAGAGCTATTTAGCTCTCCTGCAGCCCTGGGGACTGCCATCTTCCCGGGGCATCATAAATTGTATTTGGGAGGGCCACACGCCCCCCTCACAGCCCTGTGAACCACCACATCCCAAAAAAGAGGTCAGTTTCAGACCCCTGCAGCCCTGGGGACCACCACATCCCTGGGGCTATTTTAGTTGGAGGGGGCCCACTCGGCACCCCTCAATGAACCACTGATGGCCCTGGGGACCACGACCCATGTAAGGGGCCCCCAGTGGCACATAAAAAAAGAAATAATAAAATATAAAATGTACAATAAATTGAAAGAGAATAATGGACTTACCTATACTTACCGAGGGTGGGGTCCCTCATCCTATGGTGTTCCCCTGGCAGGGTGGGGGTATTGCTGGGGCTTGGGGTAGGCATCTGTGGGTTCATTCCTGGTGTTTGGCCATGGAAATGGGTCCATAGGTACCCTAACACCTGGTCTGACCCAGGCGTGTTAAATGGTGCTAAGCAGCTATATCGTCCTTGTTACTTTTCATTTTTTTAATATATATATAGATATATATATGTATATATATGTGTGTGTGTGTGTGCGTGTGATATATATATATGTCTGTGTGTGTATATATTATATGTGTGTGTGTATATATATATATATATAACCTAGTGCCGACAGGACCATGTTTCTGTCGAAAAATCTTTTTTTGACTTGCCTATATCTTTGGCACCGTTTGACGGATCTTCACGAAATTTTCCCAAAAAAGTGCCCCAGTGTTGTGCACAGAAAGTTTCAGGGTGATCTGTAAAGTGGGGGCTGAGAAAAAGGAGGGGGTCAAAAAAGTAGCTTTTTCCATGTTAATTTCTACAGGACATTTAGACACGACTACAGCATAACCGCTGGACGGAATTACACCAAATTCGGCAGAAAGCTAGCTTTCAGTACACAGATTGTGCTTTTGCTTATTTGGTGTAAAACCAGTCAGTAATTTTGGAGATGTTAAAGGGAGAATAAATTGTATATCTTTGGCCGCAATGACTTTGTGAAATCTAAGAGCTTGTGCATGGCAGGAAGTGTTGGCAGCCATCTTAGGTCTCAGCTTCAGCATAGTCCCAGCAAAAACATGTAAAAAAAAAGGGGGCCATGGTAGAGTCACTTTGACCCCTTAGCTCTGGTGCTGGGGTCTGAGATGGACCCCTCCCAGAAAAAAAAAAGTTTTTTTAAATTCAGTGAAAAAAAAAAACAACTGCAAGCTCACATGCTTGTTTTCTATAGAGCCCCTGGATGAGCCAGAGCCCAGGGGCATTGATTTATATATGCATGTGGGCTGCCCGCCCCTCCACAGCCCTGGGGATTGCCACTTCCCCACAGCTTTGGTCAAAATTAATGCTGGGGCCACCCACCGCACCCCACAGTTCCTGGGACCGTGACCTCCCCAGGGCACTAAGGAAATGTAATGCAGGGGGCCACCCCCCCCACACAGCCCTGGCAACTGCCATCACCCTGAGGTGGTAAACTAATGTGGCGTATGGACCCCCGCAGCCCTGGTGACCGCCACCTCCCCAGGGCACAAAACAAATATGGTGCAGGTTGGCCACACAGACCACCCTTCCCTGGGGCTTTTACAAATATTATGGGGCCACCCCACAACTTTGGGGACCACCACCCCCCAGGGCATCAATAAAACAAGTGAAGTGGGTCAGTTTTGGAGCCCCGGGAACCACCACCTCCCTGGGGCTGTGCTATTTGGAGGGGGCCACTCGGCCACCCTCTAGGAGCCACTGATGACTCAGGGGACCGCCACACCACAGGACCAGCTCCTGTTATGTGTCCGGGTGCCCATCACTGGGACATAGCTGTTTTCGTTTGCATGGTGGGTGTTGACAGCTCTGGGAAGGCCAATAATATCAGCAATCAGCAGTCTATTTTGAGAAATGTAGATCACTTTTACAACCATTGGTCAGAAGCTTATCTTTTGATCAAGATACCACCATCCACATGCATACACACACTCATCACCATCACCACATTTACACACAGGCACACACGCATGCACAGAAACTCTCCCTCGTTACCCCCACATTCATGACATGCATACACACACACACACCCATTAAAACACCCCATCCCCCTCCCCTTGCGGACAACACTTACCTCGCCCAACGAAGTGCTCCTCCCTGAGGGGACGGGATCAGGCACTCCCACCCCCGGAACCGCCATGCCCTCAGAAGACCAACACACAGAATTACTGGTTGTAATTCTGTGGGGAGTCTTTTTTCTGGTGTGGCGGTGTCAGCAGTGGAACCACCTATGCGTCACCGACCGCCACGATAAAGGCCACCGGATATCTAACCACTGGCAGATGTTCGGTGGCAGTCATAATATGGCAGTTTTCCGGCGACTGCAGCTGCTGGGGTCTTGACAAAAGACCGCCACAGTCATAATGAGGGCCATAATCTTATAGATCAGGTACATGTTTGATTTGTTTGTGTTATGGAAAGGGAATATTCAGTCAGCTAATAAAGTTGTTCAAGTCATCAATGCAAATGAGCTAAACCTTACTTTTGCTACACACATAAGTGAAAGCAATTTAGATTTTTTAGGTATCAGGCTGGAGACCAAACATGCAAGACTGACCACTACAGTTTATCACAGGCATACAGCTGGCAATACTACAATGCATGCCAGCAGCTTATACCTGGCACCCCAAATCAGGAGCATGCCATATGGGAAGTTAATGTGCAGTAGGCACATATGTAGTGCAGAGAAGGCATTTGAAAATGCACAAAGGGATATAACTATTAGACTTAGGATGAGAGGTTACTCAGATGATATATTAGAATGTGCACAAGACTGTGTTTCCAAGTGCACTAAGGAGAGGGCTCTGTTTGGGACTAAGAAACATGGAAAGAGGGATAAACAGCAATGCAGATTTAAAACTACCTATATCTACCAGCATCATGAGCTTAGAAAAGTCCTTCAGAAGCACCGGATCCTAATCCTAATCCTTAGAGATTCTATCATAGGCATGAAAGTAGGAAGGAGGCCACAAACAACATGCAAAAGGCAGTCTCAATGAGGGACAATTTGGCCAGCAATACTGTACTCCAAAAAATGGATTACTGGCTAAAACCCAAGCCGGACTTTGCCAGATGTAAGAAGTGTAAGGCATGTGAGCAATGAGCCATCCTCACAGAGTTAGATATCAATAGTAGAGAATGATTCAGAATCAAACATCCTATTACTTGTAAGATAGAATTTAGTTATGCTCTTTAAAGTCCATGTCCAAAAACTTATATTGGCAGCAACATACTACAACACACTAAGGCTATAAAAAGTTCAGATGATACTGGCCCTACAGCTCGCCATTTCAAGTTTGTTCACCAGGCAGATACCATTAATTTAACTTATATAGTGAAATACTGTATTCCCAAGTCACCGAGCAGAGGTAGCGAAGAATGGCAATTACGAATACTGGAATCTAAGCTCACTTTAAGATTTGATACTCTTGAGCCTATGGGCCTCAATGTCGATGAGGAGCTATAAACCCATCTATGATTCCTTTTTAAGCTTCAGCAATGTTTTAAATGTTTGTAGTTCTTTGGGTTTTGCATACTTAATTTTATTGTTTTTGTGTTTATGAGAACAGGAGCACAATTGGAGTAGGTGTAGATAGCTTAAAGAAACCATGCTTTTGCAGAAAATAAGATAGTACAAAAACCACCACTGGAAGGGAAGCGCCCTTTTGGGCCATTATTATCCTAACTGCATTATATTAATTTTTGTTTCTTGAGTTACAGTGGATGATGTAGGGCTAAACCGTCACCCACTTGGGTTTAATTCCTTGATTGAACATCTGAGTTAGGCACTAATAATGATCAATCTTTGAGTGTATCATGTATTTAGGTTAGGTATAAGTTAGTTGTACTATTTTTTATTTTTTTATTTTGAGCTATAATATGTATGCACTCTGATGTTCAGATAAACATAATTTTGTTGTTCGAAATTACTATGGGAATGTCTGTTGATACCATGTATTTTAATGGAATTTGTATTACTTATGCAAAAGCAACTACATTCACTTTATTTTATTATTTTTTATGTCATTTATTTTTTAAATATTTTATGTTGTTTTGGGGATGTGATTATATTTCTTAATGGTGATTTAATTTCTTGAGGGGAAGTAGGGACCCTCATCAAACTATAGAAGATGATATTTATCTATCTATGTATATATATATATATATATATATATATATATATATATATATATATATATATATATATGTATATATATATATATATATATATGTATATATATATATATATGTATATATATATATATGTATATATATATATATATATATATATATATATATATGTATATATATATATATGTATATATATATATATATGTATATATATATATATATATATATATATATATATGTACATATATATACACACACACACACACACAACCATTCACCTAAGAAGGTAAGAAGGGCATGCTCATTTGAGAATAAATACACATTTTTGGAAGCTGGTTTATTTGTTACTTGTTTATTAAGATGTAGTCATGTAGCAAACATGTTTATTCTACATTCTACTATAAAATAGTTTGCATTTGCAGTGGGGGTTGTGATCCTACTGGCCAAGTACATGTAAATTAAACAAAGGCTTCAATATGTATTTATTGAATAGTTTGTACGGCTTAGCTGCATTATAAGTAGGGTCACTGGAATTATATGGAAGGAGACGGCCAAATTATGAGGCAGGGTTGAGTAAATTATGCGGCAAGAAAAGATAAATTATGCAGAACACTTTGGCACATTTTATAATAGTATTACTTTATTATTTCATTATTCTTAAACTTGGTAACATTCTCTGGGAATTAGTTGCACCTCAATAATACCAGTTTAACATCCTTATATAGCAGTAAGCAACAGAAATGTGAGCATTCCAGCTTTGCGAAGGGCCTTCCATTGCACAGCAACATGTGTCCTCACATTTTTAGTAACTTTCACACTGTTTGAGCAAGAAGCACTTATCTAAAAGTCTGCAGATGATGCAGCAGATGATTATGTTGCAAATGTGGCAAATCTATAATTATGCAAACATTGACTTGGGCGCACAGTCACGTAATTACAGTGGCCCTGATTATAAGAGGTATAGCATTGGTTATCACAGTGGTGTAAAGTAATACTAGTAGTGCGCTTTACATGGAACCAGGAAACAATTTATCAAAATAGTAAACAGATGCTATATGTCAGGTTCTAAGGTCAGTATGACATATGTGTAGGACTCAAGAAGGGTGTTACTTGTGTTGTTGGTTATTGAAATTTGTGGGACACATACACTTTGCTGGATGGGGAAGGCATTTGTTTCTATAGACAGTGTGGAAGTTTCGTGGGAGTATGTTAGTCAAAGTTGATGCTGAAAAGATGCACCTGCTGTGTCTCGCTCTGTAAAATATTTTTTTAAATCCAAATTCAATGCACACAGAGTTACTGTACTCTGTGAAATATGTAGAAGAATTTGGGTATTAAGTCTTCATTGAGGAGGAACACAGAACTCAATATACCTCTGGTGTTGCATTAAAGCAACACTTATAGGATTTTGGATTCAATTATTTGACTTTGTAAGTCTCATAGCAGAATTTTGGCAAGATCTACCCTTGAGCACCAAAGAGCTAGAAGCCTTACGTACAAATGAATATTAACATTCCTACAAACCAAATTGCTAAATTCTTATGAGCGACTCATTGTAAAGCAAAATATGCATGAGGGGGTGATTCGAAACAAAATGTCATAATATATATATCACTACATCAGTACCTAATTTGTGTTTTCCGATGCTCAGCACCAATTCTTTAATTGTGAACACCAACACTTACTTATGACAGTCCACCACATGATGGTGATGTTTTTTTTATTCTGTACAGAGCACATAGACTTAACAGTTAAATGCCCATAACAAAGTAATTTTAGAGTGGCCAGGGCATTCTTAACTGAGTTGAGTGGCCTGGAATTTTTTAATCTGTCACATTTATGGAGGTGTGATATTTATTAGAGAGCGTTTATACTGGCATGTGTCAATGATGGCAGTTCCAGTCTGTAGTGCAGTTTGCGGTGGCCTCCTGAGCAGTAACTTAGGCCCTGGCACTTCTTTATTTATAAATTAATCACTGCACCACATAAGAAACTACCATGACCAGGATGAATTGTCATAGTATTTTGAGGTAGTGAAACCTGCAATTGTGATTTAGCGGTGAACTGTGAAACCTATAAGTACGAGATTATCAACTCAATGGACCCCAAAGAGAGAGCTTGCTACAGCGAACATACACAGTTAAAAGAGACTGGGAGCCTGATTTAGAGTTTGCCGGAATCGGTCCCACTTTCATTTTTCCATCGACTGATCCATACACCGAATAGGCAATCTGCCCGCTTTGTTTAGATGCTGGCGGGCCCATAGACGAAAGTCCATCAGCGAACCTCCGCCAGCATTTTACACCCACATCAATGGTGCTATAGACAAAAGTGACTGGAGGTGGGACCACAGCCAGTTTTTCAACCAGGCCTATCACCTTGTGCCTTCCCATTGATGTAACTGTGATGAATGAACCCCCACACCTGAGTTGGCAGATTCTAAGACATATAAGCTCAAAACTTACCTTTTTTTCTTCTTTTTACTTCCTTGGCACCATGGACCTGATCGTACAAGTCTTGCCTTTGCTGCTGATCCTGGACCACAATACAAATCAACCTGATTATCACTGGATTTTGTCTTTTTTAACTGTTATTATTGGAATTATCTTTTTACCTTACCTTATCTTACCTTAGCTGTTTACCTTAGCTCAGGTGTATTTTAATAAAAACGTACAAGCAAGAGTACAATAATGTCCAATGCATATGTGTGTAATATGGTACTTTAAGAAATGTACAGAAACACACCATTTTTTTACATTTACCAACTTTGTCAAACTGCCTTCATGCTTATGGGCACCTACACAAAAAGTCACATTAATCCCAAATAAAAAATGTGCCAATACAGGCTGTCTAATCATTTCCCTAAACTATCAAATCAGATACATATGTATTGCACATTATTTGAACAACAACATTCTAATAAAATGTAGTAATTGCACTACCCAATGCAACAAGTGGATTTTCACATCTAACCTTTAACATTTGATACATGTAATGATTCCCCTCGTCTGGTGCATATTCTCTATACCTTCATATTACATTTAATTCTAAAATTGTGTATGTGTAATGCTCGGGTGAGTGTGTGCATTTGTGTTTTGTGGGTGTTGTTGTGGGTGTGCTTTTCTGTGAGTGTGTATGTTTAAATGAGTGTGTTGTCAAGGTGGCTGGAGTGGAGGTGGTGCATATGCCTGTATATGTGGAAGATGCATGTGTGTCTGGTGAATGTTTGGATGTGTGTGGTTTTGTAGGTGTTTTGTATTCGGGTGACTGTGAGCTTGTGGGTATGGTGGGTGTTGTTTTGCTTGTAGATGTGTGTGTGTGTGTCTGTGTTTGCTTGGATGAGTGTGTTGTTGTGGTGGATGCTGTGGTTGTGGTGCTTGTGGGTGTGCTGGTGGTTGAAGGTGTGCTTGTCATTGTGTTAATTGTGTATTTGCTGGTGGATGTTTGTGTGGTGGTACTTGTGGTGGTGGTGGTTGTGTCTGTGGTGGTGGGTGTTGTGGTTGTGGTGTGGTGGTGTGTTGTGGTTGTAGTGGTTTTGTGTTTGTGGTGGTCGCTGTTGGTGCCTGTGGGTGCAGTGTGTGTATGTTGGATCAGTGCATGTTTGTGTTTCTTGGTGTGTTTGTGATTATGTGTGGGTGTGCTGCTTGTGTCTATTGGAGTGGGTGTCTTAATGAGATGAGTATGCTTGGGATTGGAGTTGGAGTTGGGATTTGGGATGACAAAGGGACCGGAGTTGGAACACAATGTTCGGCCAGTTGGGGGCTGCGGTCATTGCAGAGGCTATTTTCGTAAGCTATCCCTGCATGCCAGACACTGACCTATGAATGGCATCCAGGAATGCAACCATCTGTTGCATTTGGGAACTATGCCCCTGGATGACATTCATGTCTGCTCTCTGGCTTTCAGAGATTCTGTGTCAGAGGTCAATAGCCTCTTTACTGAGAGCAGTAGGGGTGGCATAGGGCAGTACCTGTGGCAAAGGAGACCCCAGCCCTTTTAGGGGGGGTAAGGTTGGCCATTTGAGGGGGAGCAAGAGGGAGGGTTCAGATGGGAATCAGGGTGGCAGACAAGGTTGAAGATGAATCACGTCATGTTGATTTCCGCCACCACTAGAGACTGGTTGCTTGTGGAGGCCTCCAAATAACATGTCCAGCTAGTGGATTTTGTGCCATTCCCCTCACCCTCCATGCCACTGTGTCTGTTGGTGTCCGATGTTTCTCCACCTGATGCATAGTGACCAGCGGCTTTCCCGCCTTCATGGCCAATGTCTCTTTCACCTGCTCATGAAGATGCTGAAAAGACGCATGCAACATTTTTATTATATCTGTGCAAATAAATATTATCACAAGGTTCTTTAACAATATTTCACCTGCTTCAAGTTTATAAAATGTAGGTATAGTTTAACATAACCCTGTGCATGTAGGCTGCACATTATGGACCCATTTGCTCACAGTTTTGAAAATTGCCATCATTACTCCCATTTAATTGCAGATAATTTCTCTTGAACACTTCAAATTTCTCAAGGAATTGTTTAACACTTCTGAATGGTACAGATTGGTTGTTTTGAGTAGTGAACTCATATCACTAAAATAAATAGCTAGCAAAAAATATTTTCCCACTGACAATGTCCATCTGCAAAAGTCCATTTCAATAACTCCTTTGCTTCAATATTGAATTATCATCTGGACATAATAAAGGACACATAAATGTTGTTTTGAGTGTGTGACTCTTTGTTTCAATTAAACATATGTGCCTACTAAATTCATGTTTGTAGAAGCAGACTGTATTACATTCACATTTGTGAAGGAGTAAGGCTTCATTCCAATCCGCAACTGTTAACATGAACTGTCTTTTTTTTTGCAGTAAAAACATATTTATTAAATCTTTTTGTTAAGAAATGTTGCCATTGTTCGCACATTCCCTGTCATTTAGTATCACATGCTCTATATTGTTTGGTCACTATACCAACTCACCAATGTGAAGTTTGGAGCATCCGCTGTTTCATTTTCATTAAATGCTATGTCACCTATAACAGGGCTAACATACCATTCTCACAACTGTGATGGAGCATCACACCTGACAGAATCATAAAGTTGGGCCAAAGGCAAAATCCAGTTACCTCTTATTCCTTAGGCAGCCATGTGCCTGCTCCAAATAGTTCTTTGGCAATGATTAGGAATCTAGTGGCAACATTTACCACAAATCAATACACAAAACACATCATCATACACCTTGTGCAAAACTTACACCTTCCAGAACTCTTCTTGTACACTAGATGTGTGTTAACCTTAATGTTGATGCGATAAATTATTGCTGTAACAAAAAATGTAACTAACAATAAGAACTAAAAAAATTACTTACTCCCTTAATGCTGCTCTTGGGCTCTCCCTACTGCCTATCAAGGTCAGGATAGGCCACTGCACTAAAATATGATGTATACATATATATGGCAGAAACATATGAAATGTTGACAACAGGTCTACTGCAATCAGCAGAACTTCCATTCAATCAATGTGCAAGTGGTCTGCTTACCTGATTTGTACACCACAAGTGTGTGTGCCTTTTCCCAGAATCAACATGATTCCTTTGTACTACAGAACAGTAGCATATCCATGCAAATGTCACAACTTAGACCTAAAAGGGCCTGGCTTGCTGGTAAGTACAACCTGTCATTATATTTATTTGTTTCATTTTAGATCAATAATGTACAATGGGAATATATATTTTTCTCAATCTGTTGTTTATTTCACATAGGAGACTCAGATTATCCTAACCGACCATAGTTGTTAGCAGCACTGATGAATCCAACAATGCCAAGGGAAGTCTGCTTCATTGAGGCCCATGGAAGAACATGGAGGCTAGTAGAGCAAGCTTTTGGGTTTCCAAGGGCTAGATTTCGCTGTCTGGACAATACTGGTGGAGCCCTCCTCTTCTCACCCAACAAGGTGTGCAAAATCACCATGGCCTGCTGCATGTGGCATAACATAGCCCTGCAACGGAACATCCCATACATTGCAGAGGAAGGGGACCATGATGAGCCACCAGGTGAGGATGTTGAAATGCCAACTGAAGATGATAGTGGTGAAAAGGGAAAGAATTGATGTAGTTCATTGTTATTGACAACTTCTTCAAATGGGTGTAGGTATATCTTTACTTAATGTTACATTCAATGTCCAAAGAACTTGTAATATAAAGAACATATCTTTCTGTGCTGGACATTTTTTAGGAATGGCCAGTTTAGGAAATTCCAGGGCAAAAATGTTTTGTTGAAAAAATGTCTGACACATTTTCTACTATGTTCAGTTACATTGAACTTTGACTGTTCTAAGTAAATGTGTCCTCATTATTTGTCATTTGTAATGTCCCTATTTTGTCATGTAAATTTTTTTTTTTTTGTTATTCTCTTTTAGGCTCCTTCATCATGTCAACATCATTTGGACATTTCAAAGTTGTGACATTTGTTGTTATATGCTGCTGTTGCAAAGTACAAAGGGGACATGGGTTGATCCTGTGAAAAATGCACACACTTTGGATGTACATATCTTGTTTTTGAGATTGCATTAGACTTGTTTTCTGTTGAATGTTGCCACAAAGGAAATATGTTCTGCTTAACTTGCTCTTTTCACGTGTGTAAGTCGACTCATAGTATACTCATCTCCAAAGGGCCTCAGTGTCGCATTTCATCTGCAATTACATATGTCTAAATGGATGGGATGTCCAGGCCATGTAGTGCAACCATGTTACCACCACATCTGAATCCATTGTGTGTGTGGGTGTATCATGTCCCCTCCAGTGAAAGCACACTAAAACATGTTGGACACTACACAACGCATGGTACATGCATACTGACCAACAGTTCGGATAAAAAATCATGGACCCCAGGTCAATGAGCCAAATACAAGTTGCCATGTCAAACAACACATTTCAGATAAAACCTCACAGAAGCCCAGAATCTCACACAATACCACAAACACATATGAGTCACAGACAACACAAGATATCAACTTTCATGCTACATGACATTCCTGTTGCAAGCACTAACAAAATACTCACTCCTATTATCTTTTGCTGCAGATCAGGGTTACGGGATCCAGCCATGGATCATGACCCCATTCCCCAACCCAAGCACAGCAGCAGAGCGTGCCTATAATGAGGCACATCAGAGGACATGCTCCATTGTGGAAAGGCCCTTTGGCATCAGGAAAGTCCAGATTCAGGTGCCTGGACATCACAGGAGGCAGCCTCCTATGTGCCACACACATTGTGTGCAAAATTATACTGACCTGTGCTATTCTGCACAACATTTGTGTGAGGAGGAACCTCCCATTATATGAGCCAGACCAAGAACTGCCTGAGGAGGATGAGGAGGATGGTGGCAGCAGAAGACAGCTGCAGGAATGTGCCGCAGACAGCAAATTGTACACAACTTCTTCACTTAATAGTCACTCTACACACCTTGTTAAGATCTGTAAATAAACACCTTACTTGATCACACAATCCTGCTCTGGCTTCTTCATTCTCCATCACATGTTCCTTAGGAATGTGAGTATTACCTCAGGGAGTATGTTCCAAAGACAAATCTGACTACTTCTGATTCAACATCACATGCAATGCGTATGATTGTACAGAAAACATCACACACATATAAAAAATACTCATCTCTTGAATGTCACATATGAAGGCCAAAATCAATGGACCACAGTATATGACTCACATCCACATTGCCAACATGGTATACTGTAGCACATGAAACACAACTATGACATCTCCATTCATAAGGTAAACAAGCACCCCATACATGAGGCAGTGGATGTGAAATATCAGTGGAAACAGGAATGTATGAACAGACCCCTGACATGAGTAAGTGTGACACTTGCAATTTCTGCAAGGAGCTTGTGTGTCAAGGAGGGCATCATTTGTGAAAATCGATAGCATGAGTGTCCCAGGTATGACAAGCAATGTTCACAACACATGCCCTGCGCAGTCCATCCCTGGAAATCAGTCCTGCCACTGCCATGTGTTACGTCTCTGCCTTCCCATCTCTAGGGGGTGCTGTAAACTGACTATCTGTACCCTGGGAATCATCATTAACACTTACCCAGAGTCCCTTTTCTGACTCCTCTTTGCTTCCCTTTTCCATATGGCATGCTATAAAAGAACTACATTAGCTTCCATGGACTTCAAGCCCCATAATGCACTGCCTGGTAGTCAGTAACACCTTTAATGTTCTGCCCATTGCTTCCTATGGGAAATGTCCGGTTGTCCTTTTATACTGGATTCTCTCCTCCAGGACTTCTGAGAGACTGAAGCTGCACACACCTGTGACCTCTCTTGTACAGCCCAGCCATGTGACTCTGCCCTGGCCTTGCTGCTGCCTCGAACTGCTTATAAGCTGCCATTCCCTGAAGCTCCTCGTCGTGCATTGGAGTACGATTCCTTTGTGTTCCAGACCCCTTGTTGGGTTGTGTTACAGTCCTGATTCAGCCTGAACCTGATGTCTGGTTGCCCAGTCCAGTCCCTGCTTGTTCCAGTCAGAGTGTGCTCCCTGTTTCTCAGCCTTGTTCCTGTTTGTTTCAGCCAGAGACTGCTTTCTGTTTCCCAGCCCTGTTCCTGCTTGTTCCAGCTCTCTGTTTCCCAGTCCTGTTCATGCCTTTGGGTCAGCCTGAGCCTGTTCCCTGTTCCTATCTTTGCCTCCTAGTTTGTTCCTTCTGTTTCTGTTTCCTCTTGGGTCATCGTGTCTTGTAAGTGTATTATCAATCCTCTCCTGTGTAGAGGTGTTTTCCTTTGTACTTGGGTTGGTAATTGGTTTCCAGGAGGCAATTCCAGCCCCCAACCTTTGTCTAGTGTTGTATGTAGTCTTTAGTGCCTAACAGTGACAGTGTGCTATGGCTGTTTTCCAGGAATTGCCACTGTGTCTCCAGCTAGACCCACAAGGGCTAGTCTTGTGTATCTAAGTGCAATCCTTGTTTGTGCCCTAAGGGTCCAGAGACAGAATCACTTCTGCTGCCTCCTTTCTATGGAGCTTGGGTGGTGACTATCTGTAAGAGTAATCTGCACAGAGGCATTAACGTTCCCTGTTGCTGTGGGAAGTTCTGAGCCCTACCCTGTGTACAGCCTTAGTGATTACCCCAGCTTGTTTGTCCATTACTGATCCGTTCCATATTTGTTCACACTAAGGTTGCTTTGCCTTCACTTTCCTGTTTTCTCTGCCTTACCATAGCTGTCCTTTCCCCTTGTATGCCTTTAGCTGCTCTTCTGCTTTGGTACACTTCCTCCTTGCGAGATACTCTGTGAACTCAAGGGGTGCCCCTAACAGAGTCCTGACTAGACCCGCCCAAAACTGTGATACCATGGAGCCCAATCCTGACACAGGGTACACATGCCCACACACTTGAACTGGACACTTCTGTAGAATGCACATATGAAAATATGTGAACACATGCAGCCAGGGCAGCAGATCCACCACAGCAACACACGTAAAATAGGTAATTGTCATGAGTCAAATTGACGTGTACCAAACATTTTATGGGTGGAATTAAGGCACAGTGTCTAAAACACAGTACGTACCAAACATGTACACATGTCAGACATTTGTGTAGTCCACACACAAGTCACCATGAAGTCGTAACCAACAATTATGACATATGAGGGGTAACATATCCTACATAGCACTCATCAGTCATCCTCAATGATACCTGACGTTTGTTTGTCATGTGAATTGTAATATCCCCTAAGTCAAACAACTACACACATCACATGAGTCAACTCATGTTACAAACACATACCATGACTGTTGTAGATCACTGATTGCCATCAGATGTAGATACACATTTGGCACACATTCATACATTTGCATTGTGTCCAAAGTATTGCATACTGTTCCTTCAGAAACACACACATCGTTGTTACAGATCATTCACACCCAAAACAGAAAGTTGCATGCTCTACCACATGTGGCCAAACACTATATTACACACTGCAGGCTATACCATCCTCTCTTCATGTTGATACAGGGTGCATCCATGTTAAATATTAGAAAATCACTCAATCACAGATAGAGTCAAACATTTTGACGCAAATGCGCTGAAAACTCCAGCAAATGCAAACTAACTATGCATGGGCCCTTAGCGTGGACTCCACCTGCGCACCACATGCATGCAGATATCCATTGAAGTTGAAGTATACAGGTAATGCGTTGTATTTTGCCGCAAATGTAGGTGATGCATCAAAAATATTCAAGCAAACATCGTTTGCGTAAAAAAAAAAACATGCATAATGAAAAATGGGCCGCAATGGGACAGGAAGTGATGTAATAAGAAATCCTGTTTACAGGCATGGTACAGTGGGTGTACTTTAACTTTCACTTTACAGTTTGTGCTATTTCTTGACTGTTTGGCTGTGTCTCGGTGTTGCTGGTGTCTCCATTGCGTTTACTGTATCTTGTGGTGTCTCTCTTGTGTCTTTTGTGAAATCTGTTTGTTTCTTATACCGGTGTATGTGATTTTGTGTAGTTTAGTGTCTTTCATATTGTATTTGTACTGTCGGGTGTCTGTCTGGGGGTTAGATTAGTTGGGTTAGTTGGGGTTCTTAGGTTTGGGCTGTAAGTTTCCTTTAGTTTTCATTTCTTTTCCTCTTTTTTCTACATTTTCTGTTTGGATTTGTTGTTCAAGGACATGTCGGGAAAGGCAAGGAAGACACGCATGGGGGAGGAGGAGCTTGAGGGCTTTGTGTGGCTGGTGTGCCACTTCCTACCCTTGATGTTGGAGGTGGGTGGGCGGGTGATACAGGGGTATTACATAGAGGCGAGGCAGCTGGGGTGGGGCAAGGTGCTCTACCACCTCTAAAGGCTGTATCATACAAGCAGGAATGACCACCAGCTGACCACCAGCTAAAGCATCGCTGTGCTGACCTGGTGGCCAGAGAGCAGAATCTGCAGGACCACCTGGGTGTGGTGACTGGTGTCCCTGTTGGTGAGTATCACATTGACAAATGTGTACAGTAGAATGCTCCTGAGTGACAGTAGCAGATGTGTTGACGTGCTGCATGTAATGCTTGTGTCCAGGTTGAATGCAAGCATAACAAAGTGTTAGTGTCCCAGTACTGAGATGGAGTCCACATGTCTATACATGGTAACAATGCAGGCCTGAGGTTTGTTGAGTCATATACGACTATAACCTAGCGCCACATGTACAAAGCTATTTTTTATTGTCACAAACAACCTAGTTTTCTGAATTTGTGCATTTACGTCAAGAACAAATGTTTATTCCAGTGCACACACCCAATTTTGCCATTCTGCAATCACATTGCCGAATCACAAAACAGGGTTTGCTAGTACCATTCAGGAAGGAGCATTCCCTTCCTATTTGTGAGTCGCAATCCGATGTATGATTGTTTGGCGACCACGAATGCTGTCACACAAAAATTGCAGTTACCACCAGTTTCAAGCTGGGACTAACCCATTTGCAAAAGGGAAGTAGTCCCCATGGGACCCCTTCCCCTTTGTGTATGCATGCAAAAACATTATTTCAGAGCAGGCAGTGGTCCTACGCATGCAAAAACATTATTTCAGAGCAGACAGTGGTCCCACAGACCACTGTCTGCTTTAAAAAAAAAAAAAAAAGTCATAATATTTGTTTTTTACATGCTTTCTGTTTACCCTTAATGAAATAAGGCTGCATTTGAAAAAGAAAAACACAGCTTTATTTAAAAGCAGTCACAGACATGGTGGTCTGCTGAGCCCAGCAGGCCACCATCCCTGTGAGTGCCACCATTCCCAAGGGGTTTGCAAAATTAGACCTAACCCATGAATATCATTCATTGAGAAGAAGCCTCAATCCGTTTGTGTGGCGTCCTCCGACCCCACTCATTCGGTGCTCCTTCTCAGTGGAAGATTCATGCTGTATCCCCATGGCGGAAAAATATTTGCAGAGTATTCCTTTTACTGGCGGCTCGCTGCCTCCTCAAAGTGAAAGTCCGGCATCATTCTAATTCTATTCGCTCTATGTTGTTATAACGAGCCACACTTGCCGAGTGTTTCTTTTCTGACGTCTTGCTTCGACACCCAGTTACTTATCCGCCGAACGTGAACATCCCCAAAGCATTTCAGGGTGCTACCTGAATAGTAAAATATTTCACCAATTGGTCCCCTCCAGGCGCGCTCAAAGTAAAGTAAAGAGAATCAACAAATATTGAATATTCTAAACAGACACTGGCATCTGATTAAGAAAGACTTTGATATTGGACCACGAGTTGGAACACAACCCTATGTAACATATAGAAAAGCACCATCATTGAAAGACATATTAGCGAAGAGTCGTTTTGAATCACCAACAGCATCTCATTGGCCAACAGACTCTAACAAGGGTTTCTTCTGTTATAAAAGGTGTAAAGCATGTAAGATAGGGTGTAATAGGTAAAAGGTTGTAGACTTTCGGGGTAAAGAGATCCCCATTTCATATAGGATTACATGTGAAACCACATTTGTAGTGTATGTTATATAGGGGGTCATTCTGACCCTGGCGGCCGGTGACCGCCAGGGTCACCGACCACGGGAGCACCGCCAACAGGCTGGCGGTGCTCCCAAGGGCATTCTGACCGCGGCGGTTCAGCCGCGGTCAGAAAGGGTAAACCGGCGGTCTCCCGCCGGTTTACCGCTGCCCCATTGAATCCTCCATGGCGGCGGAGCGCGCTCCACCGCCATGGGGATTCAGACACCCCCTACCGCCATCCTGTTCATGGCGGTAGGGGGTGCCGTGGGGCCCCTGGGGGCCCCTGCAGTGCCCATGCCAATGGCATGGGCACTGCAGGGGCCCCCGTAAGAGGGCCCCACAAAGTATTTCAGTGTCTGCGTTGCAGACACTGAAATACGCCACGGGTGCAACTGCACCCGTCGCACCCCTGCAACTACGCCGGCTCAATTCTGAGCCGGCGTCCACGTTGCAGGGGCATTTCCGCTGGGCCGGGGGGCGCTCTTTTGGAGAGCGCCTGCCGGCCCAGCGGAAATGTTTGAATGGCCGCCGCGGTCTTTTGACCGCGGTGAGGTCATTTGTCGGCGGTACCCCCATAGTGTCTCTGCGGGTTAAAGTATGTAGGCAGCACCATCTGCCCTTTGAAAAAGCGAATACTTGAACACATTAGGGCAGTACAAAATGATGACACGAATTATGCCTTGACTAAGCATTTGAAACATCATGAATTAGCTAATTGGTTACACATGAAATACTTTGGGGTTGCAACAATTGAAAAACACGAAAGAGGGGGTGACAGAGTTCAACAACTGAGACAGTTAAAATCAAGGTACATCATCAGACTAAAAACGAAGACACTGTATGGGATCAATGGGGATGAGGAATTGTACTGTCACTTATGAATATTAATATATTATTGGACCGAGAAGATACAGACAAAAAATGATTCTCCTTGGTATAAGTATATGGTTATGAGCTCATTAGAAATAGACAAATAATATGTTGGTTTGGATAAGGAAAGAGGGGGTAGTAGACCATCACTCTTTGTAACAGATCTAATAACGCTGGAAGCGAGGAATGGGAAAGAATAGCCCTGGAAGCGAGAATGAAATGATATTTTTGCTTTGGGTATTAGTATATAGAAAAAAGTAATAATTAGTATCAAAAGACATTATTTGGTGACTATAAGTGAGAAAAGATATTTGTGTATTTGTTTTATATTCATTTTATATTTATTTTATTTGGTGGTTGTGGGGTTATGTGGATTTAACTCACTAATTTGGTGCAGGCTTAATGTATATAGTAAGCTTGGGACTACATATCCCATAATGCCACATAAACGCATACGAGGGGAGAGAGTATATATTGCTAAGAATGGATCACTTGTTTACCGCGATCAAGACCTTGTTTGTTGAAACGCTTTGGTGCTGGGTTAATCGATTACAGATTAAGCAAGAAATTCCAAGAATCCTGTGAGTGCCACGTATGACTGTATGTCAATTTGTGGGAGAATATATATAT
The DNA here is from genome assembly GCF_031143425.1 of Pleurodeles waltl. Taxonomy (NCBI): domain Eukaryota; kingdom Metazoa; phylum Chordata; class Amphibia; order Caudata; family Salamandridae; genus Pleurodeles; species Pleurodeles waltl. The sequence continues at coordinate 1,007,858,782 of NC_090446.1, read as the reverse complement.
ATAAATATATATATATATATAAATGCCTTTTTAGTATTAGGTAGTATAAGTTTAGGTTAGTATATATTGTCCTGCATGTGTCTCGTCATATTAGGCGGTGAGGGGCAAATGTTTAGAGTGTGTTGTTAACTGTGGTAAGTAAGCTTAGCGTAGGGTAGTTAGGGCCAGTTGTGGGTATTGTATAGTTAGGATAGGTTAGGTTAGTATAGGTGTGTTACATAGTTTTAAGTTCAGTTCCATACATAGATAATAAAAAATTACGTACTCCCTTACTGCATGTGTCATATGCTTGGGGCTCAGGGTCTTTGCATGAGTGTACAGTGCCATTTGTCTGTTGGCCTGTGAATTCCATCCTGAATCTGCATACCTCTCATGACATGTTAATTCCCACTTCCAATTGAGCTGTCACATTGGCAGCTGCAGCAAATATAAATCTCAATGCATCTGCCATCCATTGTACCCACCACTCAATGTGACTATGGTTCCCATGTAGTGGACAGGTAGGTGTGCTTTGTAAGCTGTAATTGTTTAGATCCTGTGTCGCAATTTTGGGCGCTGTGGGACGTCTGCCTGCAGCCTAAAGTTCATGTCAACACTGCTAAACTGAGTAGTGCCAATTTCAGATGAGGTCAAGTACAAACATTTCACACCAATGTGTTTTACTTGTACTCCCAGCTGACGTTATTGGCCGAACACTCTTACACTGCCAATCCTGCTGTATGTAGTGGATGAGGCATGTATGTTTTAAAGCAAATGTCACATGCACAGTGACTTGCTTGTAGGAAATTGGGCCAGCATTGACATTCATCATGTAGATACCTTGTGCATAGATATCTGCCCATATTATTTCTACACTCTTGTATTGACACTCTGTGACCACAGACATGTTACATGCATCACAAATATCCAGCAAAGTAGATGTGTCACATTACACAGAAACAAAGTGGTTGTGTAGGTGGTGTTTATTTTAAAGTATTATAGTGCAATATTTACATAGTCCAGGTCTGTGACTCCATTAGTGTAAACCATTCTGTTGTGACGCAACACAAGTGCAAGGTTAAGGGACATATCATTGGACATGCTGAGGTGAAGTGTTGTTCAGTGCAGGGGAACATGACTTGCCAATGGAGTAGTGAGAGACAATTGCAGTCCATAGTGGAAAGGTTAACAGTATGTCGGTGAAGAGTGCATGTCACCAAATGTAGCAACACTGGCATGTTCTCAAGCACAGGACAAAGGGAAATTACTGCCCATGTGGCATGGGCTGGAGCTACTGGGTACTCCTATGGGTGTAGATGATCTGTTCCACATCTTCATCCTCTGATGTGTGTGTCGTCTCTTCTGCCCTTGATGATGGTGGTGGTGCTGGATTTGAGGGGGCCACACACACTTCAGTGGTTGGAGAAGTGGACACCAAATTCCCGGCAGCTGCCATCTGTGGAACTACATATGGCATCACTGCAGCAAGGAGGAGCTGCTGATTATTGAGTATGGCAGCAACATCCCTGTGGTAGGCAGCCATGTCTGCCTTGAGGGAGGCCACTTGCGGTGCATGGAGTCCTGCTTGTTGTCATGTTTGCAGCAGCAAGATTGGGAGGGCAGGTGTTGTGGCAACTCCCTCACAGCAGTGGTTAGGTCCCTCACATACTGTTGGACTCCATGTAGTAGGGATTGTGTGACTTGTATGGCTGCTGTCTGTTCAGCGGATGTTATCATTTACATGCGCATCCCCTCAAGCCTGGCTGCCATAGTTTGCATCCCCACCTGCACTTCCTTGGCCAGCTCCCGCTGTACTCCCACTACTGTCCTCTCAAAGGTGGTCCCTGTGTCACCAGAGTCCTCCGCTGTGTTTGAGCTGGCAGGTCGTCCTATTGGGATGGTGGGTGGGTCCTCTGGGATGGCTGCTACATGTATGCTACTCCTTGCAACTGGAGGTGGTGTCTGGAGGGTTCCCAGGACATCTTGGAGGGTTTCCTGGCTGATAGTTGTCAGCTGGTCATCCAGGTCATCAGGGTAGTCCAGGACAGGCAGATCCACAGGAAAGCCATCATCCTCTGCAGTGAGATATTGTAAACCCTAGTGTGTCTGTGTTTTGGAAGTTGCAATGTGACGTCACTGACTTCCTATTGGTGGTACATTGTCATCTTGGTTCCCATGCATTGTTCCTGTTATTAATGTTTGCAGTCTCTCACCCCTATGCCCCACCTGCATGTCACATGTTGTGAAGGGCAGTTTGGGCAATTGTCTGCGTCACATCTTCTAGGTGTGGAATCTGTCCAAATTGTGGATTGCCACCTTCTTGTACTCATCAACCCTCTCTCTGCTTCCATTTGAATGGTGAGTCCTTGCAATGATTGTTGGTGTGCTGATGCTACAGCACCAAACATGACAATATGGCCCTGTCCCAGTCTTTAATTTTTCACATACACCTATGCGGTGCTGAGACCCAGCAACACACCATGCATGGCATTTCCATGGGACAATGCGCGTGTTACCATTGGCAGTTTCTCATGTTGAAGTTTGCGTATGTGTGCTGCATTGCATTGCAGTGATGGACCTGGCAGAGTTCTGTTTCCCCTTGCGACTGTGCGGGTGTGTTTGCCTTCCTACACACATACGTCCTCCCCCTCAATGCAGTTGTCTTTGCACTATGATACTTGAGATGTTGCATGGTGGCATTGCAGCTATTGAGACACAGGCACAGGGGTAAACCCAGGGATGGCCAGCATGGGAATGAGATTACTTCTGTGCACATCATTATATATGTGACAGTGCCTGATGGTTATTGAGTCTATGGACATGACCAGTTGACAGGAGTTGCACTTGGATAGGGATTGATGGGGATTGATCATGTAGTTATACTGAACCCTCATTTCGAGTGTTTTGTTCCATGGGCACCTAACTGCCATTTCCTAATTGACCAGCGCACACAGCACATGTAGTTGTGGCAAATGTTGTCAATGGAGAATGCCGCTTGAGCCAATGGCCTGAGACAGGGCATTGTCCTCTAGTTTACATTCTGGCAATACCAGCTGTCCTGTGACACCATACCAGTTTTACATTCTACCCTACGCTCCTGGTCTGCTTCAGCATTCCCACCAGCCTTGCCATGGCGGTGTATCCCCATACAAAGGTTGTTGGTTTTGTGCTCTGCCCATGGATGCCCCTGCACAACCCATGTACCTGGCATTTGCAGTGCAGGGGGTCCCATGCCCTACCTCTTTGCCCTTTCCACTGCCTGATTTGCAGGGCTGACATGCATTGTGCAGTAGGTAGGTGCCTCCCCCTTCTTGCACTTGACATTTTGGCATTTTGGTCCCCTGTACAACTTACCCTGCATAAGTGTTGTTTCCTGGTAGTCTGGGCTGTCCTGTGATACAAGTGACGATTTCGATGACGGCTGCAACGATCTTCTCAATTTTGTCCAGGTCCTCTTGTGGTGCTGGACTCCCACCTCCGGTCTGCAGTATTGCCTTACTGTTCCTTGCCATTTTCTCCTTTGTCCTCCGCTTGCAGTCATGCCAGCATTTCTTGCACTCAGTGACAGTTCTCCTGACCTCTGCCACACTGTTAATCTTGTGCACAATCTGTCACCAAATTTCCTCTCTCCTTCCAATTGACAATTTAGAGGTTATGAGGAGTTGATGCTGGTGCTCCGTCACCTCTCTCACCAGTGTTTCATGCTCCTCTGCGCTGAAGCGACACTTCCTCTTCTTCTTGGCTCTCCCCTGGGTCTTGTCTGTGTCCTCCTGGCTGGTTCCTAGTTATCAGGGTGTCTCCCTGGGGTTTCTCCTAGCTTTGTGGATTCATCTTGCCTCTTGTTTGCACTGTTTGCTCCGTTTGTGTTGCTTTTTGATGCTATTGCGGGCAGAAATGGCACATTTCCGTTTTGCGATGTGTTTACATGTCGTGAACTGTATTAGAGTCATTTTTCCTGCACTAATGTCATTTTGCCGTATGACAAGGCGCAATGGTTAGTGTCAGGAAAAATGACTCTAACCTTTTCTTAGCACCACCCAGCATCAAAGTATAAATATGGCGCACAGGTGGCATTAAGAAATGGCGCTAGACAGCGCTAAACTTTTTGACCCAAAACTGCGTTAGTGCATTTGTGTGTCAAAAAGTATAAGCCTGGCCCTTTGTCTTTTCTTCTCTTTATCATGGTTGTCCATCCAAGATATAAACATTCTGCTTTCATAAACACATTGTGATCACACCAGAAAGCCGTCCCTTCACAAACAACTAGTCCTCCATGTAATGGTTGATTGAAGAAGGTAAATAGTAATGGGCTAGATGAGAACCCTGTTGTACGCTGCAGGTGGCAGATGTCCACGGGACAGTAGTTTATGTAATTTAACCTTAGTGACTCAATTGTTTCAAAATTAAACTAACCAAATTGATTATTAGAGACTTTGCTACTTTTGTAAACCGTTCTATTTACATTTCATGTTGTATAGCGTTAAATGAACCCAACAAATGGAACAGCACCAACAGGACCACTGTACCTTTGTCGGTAGACAACAGTTGTGAAACATTGCAAAAAACAGCTTAGTTTCCAGACAGATCTAAAATAGGCCATGGCATAATTTTTGAAATGCAGATATAACTTGGCATAATCCCAGAATTTAACATTGCAAAAATTACATGTATTGACCTCGATTATGCCTTTACACCACCTCGTTTACACGAGATGTTATTTTCGGGGAAAAATTATTCCTGCAGGATCACAGAAACAATGCAATCAACACACACCATCAATGCAATGACCTGAGCATGTGTAGAATTTCTTTAACGTGAGCACCGATAAAATTCCTCAAAAAATCATTTCATTTTTTTTTTTTACGCGACTGGTCCCATTGGGCGATTTTTTCTGCTTTTCTTTATGGTTACAAAAAGGAAGTGCTATAGAGAATGATGCTACTATACAGACAGTGTCAACATCCTCTTATTCTCCTAAATACTCCTTCCTTAGCTTTATCCAGCCCTTGGACATTATGTATATGGATTTGGCATTGTTTTTCCTTTGTCTGTAACCTCTGTTACATAATCCACCCTTGGATGTTGGAATCTGTGCTATTTTTGGAAAACCAAGGACAATAAGTGACTTTCTATGGAAAATGTTTGTGTTGCCAGGCACCTTATTTGTGCTCCTTTTTACATTTTATTTTTATTTTGTTTGTTGCTGATGGCATGAAGTTTAAATTAGGGGGTGCCCATGCTAGCTTCCTCTCTTTCTTCTAATACCTGCTTTGTACTGTATACACTTATTTAATTATAAACCATGAGGAATGGGGCCACAATTACAGCTGTACACTTTTTTCTTATATTAAATTGATCATGTTCTAAAGGTGAACCTGTTTTCTGTCTCTATCACTTAGCTGAATGACTCTCAGCTATTTGCCTTAACTGATTGGAAACAGATCGAGTTTGTGTTTTTTGCAGGAGCTATTAAAGCGTTTTTAAGGTGAAATGGGACTGGCTGGTAGTCTCCTGGATAGCAGGAGCACGTGACTTGTAAGAAAAGGCTTAATATCAGCCCATTTACTGCCTTGAATTGGGGGCGTGCGCTGTGGTTCTCCTTCTTTCTATGGTCTTTTGCATTTTTGTAAGCAATGCGTTTGACAACATTTTAAACATGAGGTCAGTCCCTGTTCTTTCCTTGTAAGAAATTGGGGGTGATTATCCACCTCAATGAAAAATCACAACCCTCCCAGGGTGAACCCTAGAAGCCACTTAATTAACCTGAACTCAAATCCTCACAGCTATGGCACAGTGCAGACAGGCTTACATAGGCCAATGTGTAAAGTATTTATGCAGTACCAAAACATTAATAACATCAAAATGCAAATTGTTAAAAATCCCTAGTTGAATTAGTAAAATAGTGTAAAACGTAATTAACACAATAGCACCAAAATGACAAAAATCCAATAAAGGTACCTGGAGATCTGAAGGCCCTTATTTATACTTTTACACGCAAAACTGCGCTAGTGCAGTTTTGCATGTAAAAGTATAGCGCCTGCTAGCACCATTCCTGGAAGCAGGCCAGGCACCATATTTATGGAATGGCACTAGCTGGCAGCAAACCGGGTGAGGGAGGCGTAGGGGAAACCGGAGCTTGTGCCCCATATAATGGTGCTACACTGTTTAGAGGCAAAAAAATGCCTCTAAGCAGTGGGATGCCATTTCCTGGTGCACAATCCCCATGGACATGGCTCCTGTCTTAATAAAGACAGGGGCCATGCCCACCACCACAGTTGCCATGCCCAGGGGACAAATGTCCCCTGGGTATTGCCATTGGGGCCAGCGCCATGCAGGGGCCCCAAGTCAGGGCGGTGAAAAGAAAACATATACTTACCTCGGATTACGCTAATTTGGCACAAACCAAGTATAAATATGGGCCAAAGTTTTCAGTAGAAAAAGTGCCAAAAAGCACAAAGCGTCAATGATAAATGATGGGTGTGGTAGACTTGAATATATAGATGCAATTCCAGGCTGAATAAAATGGCGCATGGGTTGGATACACCAACCAGGTTCCTCCTGATCAAAGATTTTACCTTCTGACTTAGGGCCCAATTTAAATATTGATGGAGAGACAACTCCGTTGCAACCATGAGGCATTTCCCACCCTGCCAAGATTCTGGTCAGCCCGCCCAATTATGAATTGGACAGACCAAAGTTTGATGACAGTGGAGACTACTATGTCTCTGCCACAGTCAAACTTCTCCAACAGCTTGATGGAATCAGAGCCATCAGAGTTTTCTCTCTATGTCCACCCACCTACTTTAGCTGGACAGACATATACAGTCATTTTTCATTGTTCATCATCGCCATGAAAAACTTGGCAGTAAGGGGCATTGAAAAGTGCTCAATGTCTCATCACCATTGGTGGAAAATCCCATGGCGAGGAAGGTGTTTTTTTTTTGTTGTAAATTTGATGCATAGCTCCATCATGTCGACAGAGCTGTCCATCAAACCTAAAATACCTGGACAGGAACCGCTGTGAAGGCAGTTCCTGCCAATGCTAAAAAAGTCTGCTGGACTATAGGACATTTCTAAATCTAGCAGGAGGGGGGCTCCATCAGGTTGATGGAATAATTTACTCTGTTGCCATTACATAGTTGACCCCATACACCAAAATATAAATTAAGCCCTCAGTTTTTGTGTCAATTCACTACAGGAGTACACTTCTAAAGCCCCGCATGAACTCATGAGGAGGCACTTACAGACTCACATGGTGTAGGGCAGAGGCCAACAGCATGCTCCATTTCAGGTCCCGTTGCCACTAGTCAGCTGGGCACTTTCACAAAAAGGCAGCATGTTGTTTCTCTGTAGTCACACAAGAGGTCAGCCAACTGCCCCTTGGAGGCAACATCTTTGTCTTGGTACAAGAGGGGGCAGGGCTAGTCCTTCAGGGCTTCATTCATGTCACTGACAGACAGCTGTTCCAGTCCTCCTCTGATGCTCCATATGTCCAGAAATTGTGCTGAAGTGGATGCCTGGAGATGCCACATTTTATGCCTGGCATGAGGTAGTGGATGAGGTGTCTCCTGGCCAATCCCTAACCAATGGAATAAAAGTTCCCACATTCTGACCTACCTACTTCTGTAGTAATTCCTCTTAGTCTTCCTGCAAAGAGGCCCAAACTTAATGTATCAGGGTATTTCAAAGATAGCTTACGATTTGGTCCACTCTAAACTTAGGCTCTGATGGCTGCGGGTGTCTGTGGTGAGTGTTCCATGTTAATCCTAATGTCCTACCATATCTGACATTAAAATGTAGTTTGGAACAGGTACTTTACCTACAGTAAACCAGATATAGAAGTCTGGTAAAAAGAAAAGGAGAGTCCTGAAGCAATCAGTCAATCAATGCACAAGAATTATCTTAGCATTATTTTCTCTGCCTTTCAAGTACACCCTAAGTGTTATCTATGAACCCAGAAGTCAAGCAGGATTTGATGCACAAGCAGGATTTGATATGTAGTGTCAAAAAAGTGGTCACAGCCCCAACCCAGCATATTCTGAAGAGTGCAAAGGAGTCATAACTGCCCCTTGAGGTCAGCCTAATGTTTGATCTGGGGAGGCATTTCACACATTTTTCACACCTATTCAATGCTAATTACTGCCCGGGGGAAGCTGGAAAGCTAATGTAAATTAGCCCCGAGGAACACAAGGCAGGAAAAAGATAATTTTCCAAAAGTTACTCTTCCTTACTATTTATTAAAAATCTGACCACCATTAAATTGAATGTTTAATAGCTAGTAAAAAGTAGTTTTTTATTATTTTTCTAGCTGGTTCCATTCCATTCCTGATATACAGTATTAGTTTTTTAATCTGTGCTCTGGGTTTCCACATAGCACAGCTAGGTCTGCCACATTGAAATTAGCTTTATGGGGTCAGCACTGCAAGGACAAGGTCATATTAATTATTCTACATGTCCCACTTTTAAATACCATACTCCTACCTTGTTGGCTGTAAGGTCAACATAGTGGAGACTTACTAATAATTAAAAAAGGAGGTTTTTACCTGTCAAAAAGGTTTGTTTTGACAAGTTGCACAGCACATATTGCACTTTTACAGTCAGGCTACAATAGTAGGCCTGAGGTCATGTTTGCACTGTAACTAAAGTGTGCAGCACAGTAAGTGCTGCATTCCATTACTGGCATTTAACTTCCAGGCTGGGGGTACTTTTTGCACCCTCTACGAGGGACTTATAGGCATGTTATGTATAACAATTAGGAGTATGCCAATTTGACTATGTTTAAAGGAGCAGCACAGGCACATTCCTACTTGTTAGTAATGATAAAGGACTACATGTACTATGATTAGAAATAGTTATTTCCTAATTAAGATTCCCTGCACATCACAATTAGGAAATTGCTATTTCTAATGCATGAAACTCTTTTGAGTTTCATTTTAGATTCCTAGTAGGTTGCAAATATTCCTACTTCATTTATATTAATGATATAGGTCACATTTTGTGACCTATTAGGAATCGCAGCCATCACAGGCACAGTGGCCTGATGGGGTCAGTAGACTACCATCCTTGTAATTGTTTAATAAAACAATCTTTTTTTTCAGATGCAGCCCTTTTCCTTAAAGAAAAACAGAATATGTTTCAGAAGATTTTTTTTTTACTTAATTAAGTTTCATTTTTTAAGAGTAGGCAGTGGTCTCTGGGACCACTGCCTGCTCTAATAAAACATTCAATTTCAATTCTCAGAGGAGAAGGGGTTGTTTGGGGTCCCCTTCTCATTTGACAATGGGTCTCCACCACCTTCAAGTCGTCTGTCAAATATGAATGTTTTTCATCCATACTGCAGTCGCAAAACATTCACAAATCCCATTCAGATTCAGTATTTAGAAAGGACAAGCTAAACATACCCCTTGCACACACCAAATTGCAAGCACAAATTGAAATTTGGTAACTTGTTACAGAATCGCAATTTGTGTTTTGTACATATGAAAAAGCATGTTTGCAGTCAGAAACAGCCCGATCAGCCGTTTCCGACCACAAAAATGGTTTATACATACAGACAAAAGTGCGTGGAGCCAGCAAAAATGTAGGGTTCAGCAAAAGGAGAAAAATAGAGGATGGACTGGACACCAAGACTCCTGCCATCCTAAAGTATGTCTATCAAACATTTCACTTGCTTAGGTGGGGCCCTTCTTGTCTGATATATGGACATTGGGATGTTTTACTATTTTCCTATTGAGAACTTAGCAACTAGGTCTTTGGTCCAGTCAGTAGTCCAGTATGGAACACAGACACAGAGACCATTGATGGAGAGGGCCAGACATAGCATCATTTCTACATTATATTAGTTTTGTCTGGCACCTCTGTCCAATGGTGGAGACTATGTTTAGCAACATTTTAGTAAACCCTCAGAGCACCAATGTTTGTCCAAGTTCACCTGAGCACAACTCCATAGGATAACATTGGCTATATGAAACACAACATCTAAAAACTGAGGCCCTTATATACTAACATATTTCCCCATATAAATAGAGAGAGTAAAAACCTTTGGAACATAAATTCCTAATTGCTTTAAATATATGGGATCATACTTCTGATTTCTTATCTATCCCATGATTTAACTGCTCCTTTACCCTTGCTATATATAAAAGTTATATTCTTTCTCCAAGACATAGTTCTACTTGGACAAGAGGTCTATCAAATGTTATGTACGCCATCATCATTTATGTTGGAGGCTGGTTTTAAGGATTGGTAAGTATGCACCTACCACTAGCAATAATGCCCCCATATATTATTAGGCTCAGTCAAGGTCTCGAAACATCAGCCCCTTGGCTCAGCCCCTGGTAGCTTGGCAACGAACAGGCAGGCTTAACTTAGGAGACAGGTATGTATAGCATTAAATACAGCAATACAGTAAATAAGTAAGTCACAACACACAATAAAAATCCACACAAATTTATAAAAATGGTAAATATTTTTATCTTAAAAAATGACACCAAAATGACAAAAATCTAATATAGGGAACTTGGGTTATGAATTTTTAAAGATTACACTTAAAAAAATTGCTTTCTAGTGCTTCTAGTGCTTAGAAATCAATAGCACCAACTAGGGACATTTGGTCAAGTTTGACTGGGACAACGTCAAAGTTTCAGTCCAACCGCAAAGGAGCCCTACTCGGATACACTCGGTGGGAGGCCTTGGTCAAAATTTTACCTTCGCACTTAGAAACTTTTCTGGAGCTTTTTCCTCTTGACACTGGGCAGTCCTCCTCAGCAAGCTGATTTCAATGCAATATCGTCGGCTGCTTTTCAGTGAGGACTCGGTCAAATCCTGAAAGTCTGGAGCTCCGGAACTTTCAGCAGGATGAACCTGCAATCTTGGCTGGGTCACGGTTTATGGTAGTCAGCTTGACTCCCGATGGTGAGCTGGTCCAATTATGGAGCTTTTTCCAAAAGTTCTTCCAAACTTCTCCAAACATCCAGATCTCCTTCCAGAAGTTCTCCTTTAGGTCTCAAAGTGTCAAAAACATACATCAAAGGGCCTGGGAGCCCTGGGATGGTCTATGGAAGTTTGGGACTTCAATTCCCACAATTAACCTGGCCAAATCATTAAACGTCCACTGGACTCACTCCAGGCTGAGGACTTTTGTGAAGGTTGGTGCAGGCAAGCTCTGTTAACCTGTTGTTTCAGGGAGTCCTTTCCTGCATCTTTTTTGAAGCAAGGCAAAGCCCTTTCAGCTGTTGTCCAAGTGTGCAACAAGGACATTATTTTAGTGTGCAGTCCTCTGGGTTGCAGACCAGGGTGCCGGCAGGGCAGTCCTTCTCTTTGTGGTTTCAGGAAGCAGATCCCAGGTGCAATACAGATCAGCCACTTTTATTCAATCATTTTGGGTGATAGGCAGGGGGGACTCCGGTCCAATAAGCTGCCACACAAAAGCATGACAACTTCCTTCAATGTGTGGCACCTTCTTGTCCCATAAAGCACTGCACTTCAGCATTCCAAGATGAACGATTTTCCTCCAAAGGAGCAAGACCTCGCTAAACCAACCCATTAGTGTAGCTCATTTACATTAACTTCTTCTCTGGACATCTGCAAATTCCTTTCCTCAGCCCCCTATGTATCTGTGGGGTACAGGGTGAGAGGGCAGGATTCCTTTCTGACTGGCTTCCTTTTGAAGCCTCAGCTTGATTTACGTAGTGCCCCGTTCTGGCCTGACATCAGCATCTGACAACCTCCCTCATCAGATAACCTCTGCTCAGAGCAGGTCACTTATCACTTCATCAAAGCAGCCTGGCTAACCCTGCAAGGCCTGACCAATCAAGAGAGACCACTCACAGATTGGAATTTGGTTTACAGGAAAGATCTTCTACAACCTATTGTCTGGACTAGTTATGATAAATTAAACGATGGCAAGTTGTTGGATGTATCACTACCATTCATTTGAGTCCTTTCATGACACATTTAGCTCTCTTCTAGCCATACTTATGCTTATGGAAAATATTCCCAGTAATCCTATGAAGCTAAGTATCTATAATGAGGAAGCATGAAAGGTGCAGTTTTTCCCTCCCCAGAGCATAAAACACATATTTGTATAAATTCCCTGATTATAGGTACATGGCACCCCACCCTTGGGGCATCTGGTGAGACCTTGTGGATGACTTATAAGTATGAATAAGTTAGTTTATCACTTAGGAAGTACCTTAACTCCCAAAGTCAAATTTGCACACATTTTACTTTTTAAATACAGTCTGCAAGGCAGGGTTGCCTTTAAAAATGGCAGCAGGCAACACAGCAGTGCACACTCCGGTGCAGGAAATCTACAGGGCCTCTAAACAACCCTGCCCTATTATATACTATGGACTTATAGGTAATGTATATCCCCCTTGCCCTATTATCTACTAGGGTTTTGTAGGAGCCTGGCATTGCCAATTGTAAATGTGACACTTTACCACATATGTTTTATGAAGAGCACTGGCCCAGGGTCTGGTTAGCAGAGCCCAGAGCACAGTCAGTTACCACCGGTATCAGTCAGAAAACATTGGGGTGAACATGCTGAAAGGATGACTTTCTCACAATTTTTATAAATTTCTTACTGCTACTACTTCTTAGAGTATGGCAGATTATTCAACTTAAATAATGCTAGTAAGGTAAGCGCCTACAGAGGGAAACTGGGCAATCTAGTTGGAGTGCAATAATATTGGTCGCCTTAGGTTACTGGTGACCAACAATACAGACACACACACAATACAGCCTAGCAGCACCCCACTCCAGGCAACAAAAATACTTATAGAGTACGTTAGCATCATTCATTTCGATTTGGACATTTTTGCCCTATGTGCTGGTGTATTATTATGTATTTTTTGCAAATTCATTTAAATCAAATAACTTCCACAAACAGTTTTCGATAGCGTTTTGAATCTTATTCTGAGTGCTTAAAGTGCACCAACATTACTTTTGTGTTAGTATGTGACCATAACATTTAAATGCTATACATGTAACTTTATTACAATCTATTATCACTTAATTTGTTGTACACTAATACAATTGGTAAAATAATGTTTATGAAACAGATTTCAGCAGCCCAGTTTGTCTCCGATTTTTAATAGATTTGTAACATGTTCTGCCTGGACTGCTTGTTGCTAGGATTTGGCAAAATGGAAGAATTCTGTTTCCTCAAATTGTGTGAACTTATTCAAACTTTCCAAACGTGGAAGAAGTATGGTATGTGTCGATTCTGTGCAACTTCAACAGCAGAATTTTCATCCAGCACACAATTCATATTGACCCGTTTAACACTTGGGCGTGGCACTGGAGATTGTTGTATCGGGTTATGTTATGTTGTGCAAGTTGTAGCACTTGCCATGTACACACAGATGTCATTTAGGAGTCTCTGCTGTGACCCTAGCTTGCTCACATTGACTCTAGCACTGCTTTTGTAGGTCTCATAAGTGACAAAATCTGTGCCAGGAACACACATGATCAGCTTATCTTTATGTATGTTGGTTGGGGCTCCACTTTCTTTGTTTTCTGCCATTTTTCATTACACTAATATGAAAAGTATTGTATTATTCACTATTAGTGTGTCAAAACATGAAGTACACATTAGTGTGTCAAAACATGAAGTGACATTAGCTGACTCATGAGCTTCCCTGGCAGCTGACATCAGTAAAAAAATGCTTTTAAATGTATATTGCGTGTATGTTGGTGGGCGAAAGCATGTTTATGTGGGAGAAAGTGTGTATATGTGGAAATGTGTACCTATGTGTAAACATGTGTGTGCGAGTGAAAGTGAAGTTCAGGGAGAATGTGATGTCACTTCCTCTAACCCCGGCATTTTGGTGAATTGACCTCCGTAAACTTGCATAGCTTCTTGAAAATGCTCTGAGAACATTGCCTTCTAACTCTGAAATCATGTTTTTTTTCTGTGAGAAATAAAGTGGGAGTCTCCTCTACAACTTAACAGTCTTTCAGTATGTTTTTTTAAGAATGGGTTGCAATGCATGAGCCATTTGAACCGCCGTTACCACTCATCTGTCTTTCAACCAGTACTTCATATTTCTAGATGTGTTCCAGGACGCATGTTTTAATGTGTTTCCCAGCTCCTAATTTTATTTAATTAAGGAAGCTTGACAGAAACTCTAATTGTTGGGTCATTTCCTTCCTTTGAGGGATTTGCGATTGGGCTGCCTCCATCCCCTAGACCTTCTAAAAAGGCTTGTTTGATTAAGAAGTTTCTTCAACTGCTGGAGGGAAACTATTGATATGTCTGTGCCTTCAGAGATCTCTAGCTTGTAACTTGTAGGTTGTAGGTTGTGGACAGTGAAGGGTTCAGTTAGACTTTGACTCAGCCTTGGGTGACAATCAAATCTAGCTATCAGTATGATTTAAAAATAATCCAATTACTGAGAAGAGATTGTGCCATTTTCTAGTGCGATAAAAATCTTGAAAGTTGTTCTAATACTTCAATTATTGGGGCGCAGCATGAGAAAAACATATCGACCAATTCCAAATTAATTAAATCGGGCTGTCCTTTCATGAACCCAGCTGATATTTCTCATTCTCTGCTCTGGGGCGTCTAAAAAAAAATGTATCAATTGCTGTGAGATTTTTGGAATTGTTATATCAGTACAAATTTAAGGATTAGCTAAGTGCAAGCTTATGTGCCAAATTATTTTGCAGTCTTCGATGCCCTTAAGGAGATGGAAAGGAAAGGTAAATGATTTTGAATCATTACTCGTCAATGTTGTAGCTTACAAAGTGAGTTTTTTCCCGCCCGCGAGATTTACCTCTGCACCAGCGATTTTCGAAGCATCTTTTGTGACATAGGCGAGTGAGCATGATCGACTACTGCTGCAACCTGGTGAAGCTGAAGTAGCTAAAATCTACAACTCCCAGTTAAAAATCGTTTCTAATGGACCGTTCGCGTTGATTTCTTTGCGCGAGGAGTACTTTTTAATTATTTTTTTTGACAACAGGAAGTGCCCCAGAGACTCCAACTTCCTGTTCCTGTCCAGCAGGCTCCTTCCAGTTATTTGTCCATCTCCTGGTCACTTTTCACTTGGATTTCGAACTGGAAGGATTACGTTCTTTGTCTCCTGGATGTAACATTGGATTTAAGGACTTTGTTGTATTTGAGATTCCACAAGTAAGTTTAAAGAAGACTTGCACTGGGATGTTGCACAACTTGTTTGTTTGATAGAGGGCATGCACCAGGCTTTATCTGTACTTTTATTCTAGTTTTAGAAGTTATTGTGGTGAGTGGCCTGCATTTGGGGTCTAGTTATAGTTTTACTTGTAATTGTTGTTTTATAAAGGAAAAATGTTTTACAGTTCACTACATTGTCTCTATGATTTGTTTTGTAAATTTGCAATATTCATTTAATTTACCATGTTACTGTTAACTTAAGTGACCCAGTGTGCTAATGGAATAGGCCTTCCAGCTGTAGGCTGAGTACTAGTCATGGGTGCATGATGAAACAACTGTTTGTGGTGTCTGTTGAATTGAAACACCACGGATAGCATTGGATTAAATATAACAAAATGTTCATAGGTGGTATTTCACATTGTTTTTCTGCAAACAGTATATGTTGGGGTAATAGTACTTGATGCCTTCGTATGATGTGTGCTGTTGTAAAATGTTTAGTCCCTTTAATTTTCAATTTTGGAATTACTGACTTCATGTTGTTTTTTTCTGTTGTACCAATGCCGTCTTCGTCTGTCCAGTGCATGAGAGTGTTTGTCATAGGCCACCATTTGTCTTTGTTCACCATGCCATGTGGCCAGGGACCCTTTTTGTATACTCAATTATAGTACTATACCTATATGTGTTTTTTGTTTTCTGTTCATCCTGCTTGCTGTTTGACCATGTGGCTGGTGGCCATTTTGTATAGACAGCCAGTGTGCGTTTAGAACTGCACTGAGCATGTGGCTGATGGCCATTTTGTGTAGGCAGCCAGTGTGTTTTTAGGCCTGCATGTGTTCTTCTTTGTTGTGGTAGCCATGCCTCCTTGCTGGTTGTTGTTTGACCATGTGGCTGGCAGCCATTTTTTTGTAGGCAGCCAGTGTGCTTTTAGGCCTGCTTGTGTTCTTCTTTGTTTTGGTGGCCATGCCGCCTTGCTGGTTGTTCTTTGACAATGTGGCTAGTGCCCATTTTGTGTAGGCAGCCAGTGTGCTTTTAGTCCTGCATGTCTTCTTCTTTGCTGTGGTGGCCATGCCTCGTTGCTGGCTATTGTTTGACCATATGGCTGGCGGCCATTTTGTGTGTTATGCTCCAGGATTAGTAGGTCAATGCTTACTGCTAAATGTACTGTATGAGCAGTGTTTTAAATTTTATTATACCATTTTCTGCATTTTTCACCTGCACAACTCCCATATCCCTGTGGTTTTTCATGGTAGTCCCTTTCCCAGTACATCAGCAATTGAATTCTATATATTTTTTTATTGTATTCTTCTTTGTTTTAACCCCTTCACTGCCAGGCCTTTTTCCCCTCAGGTGCCAGGCCTTTTTGGCTATTTGGGACAGTTCGCGCTTAGGCCCTCATAACCTTTTGTTCACATAAGATACCCATGCCAAATTTGTGTCCTTTTTTCCCAACATCATAGGGATTCTAGAGTTATCCAGAGTTTGTGGGTTCCCCTGAAAGAGGCCAAGAAATTAGCCAAAATACAGCGAAAAGGGAAAAAAAGGGCTGCAGTAGAATGCTTGTGGTATTGTCCCTGAAAATGGCATCAACAAAGGTCTTACGATGCTAAAATCACCATCGTCCCAGTTTTCTGGAACAAGCAGACTTAAATCAGAAAACCACATTTTTCAATACAATTTTGGCATTTTACTGGGACATACCCCATTTTTACTATTTTTTGTGCTTTTAGCCTCCTTCCAGTTGGTGACAGAAATGGGTATGAAACCAATGCTGGATCCTGGGAAGGTAAACATTTCTGAAAAGTAGACGAAAAATTGAATTCAGCAAGGGGTCATTTGTGTAGATCCTACAAGGTTTTCCTACTGAAAATAACAGCTAAAATAAAAAAAATATTGAAATTGAGGTGGAAGAAACTAGCTATTTCTCTCTACATTTTACTCTGTAACTTTTTCCAGCCATGTCAGATTTTTAAAAGCAATATACCGTTACATCTGCTGGACTCTTCTGGTTTCAAGGATTTATAGGGCTTGTAGTTTCATCAAGATCTCTAGATACTCAGGGCCAATAGAGGAGATGCACCTTGCAATGGGTTTTCATTCTGTACCGGTACACAGTAAGTCATTTGGTGAAATATAATGAGTGAAAAATAGGTATCAAGAAAACCTTTGTATTTCCAAAATGGGCACAGGACAGGGTGTTGAGAAGCAGTAATTATTTGCACATCTCTGAATCGTGAGGTGCCCATATGAATTACAGGGCATTTCTCAAATAGACATCTTTTTTACACACTGTCTTATATTTGGAAGGAAAAATGTAGAGAAAGACAATGGGCAATAACACTTGTTCTGCTATTCTGTGTTCTCCCATGCCTCCCAATAAAAATAGTACCTCACTTGCATGGGCAGGCCTAATTACTGCAACAGGAAACACAACATGGACACATCACATTTTTATATTGAAATTTGACGTGTTTTTGGGAAAGTGCCTAGCTGTGGATTTTGGCCTCTAGCTCAGCTGGCACCTGGAAACCCTACCAAACCTGTGCACTTTTTTAAAACTATACACCTAGGGGAATTCAGAATGGGGTGACTTGTGGGGCTCTTACCAGGTTCTCTTACCCATAATCCTTTGCAAACCTCAACATTTGGCAAAAAAACACTTTTTCCTCACATTTGGGTGATAGAAAGTTCTGGAATCTGAGAGGAGCCGCACATTTCCTCCCACCCAGCATTCCCCCAAGTCTCCCACTAAAAATGGTACATCACTTGTGTGGATAGGCCTAGTGCCCGCAACAGGAAATTCCCCAAAACACAACATGGACACATCACATTTTCCCAAAGAAAAGAGAGCTGTTTTTTGCAAAGTGTCTAGCTGTGGATTGTGGCCTCCAGCTCAGCCGGTACCTAGGGAAACCTACCAAACTGTGCATTTTTTTAAACTAGACCCCTAGGGGAATCCAAGATGGGGTGACTTGTGGGGCTCTCACCAGGTTCTGTTACCCAGAATCCTTTGGAAACCTCAAAATGTGGCCAAAAAACACATTTTCCTCACATTTCAGTGACAGAAATTTCTGGAATCTGAAAGGAATCTCGAATGTCCTTCCACCCAGCGTTCCCCCAAGTCACCAGATAAAAATGGTACCTCACTTTTTTTAGTCCTCATAGATTTCCACTCCTAATGGGGCCATGGGTTAGCGCCGGGGGGGAACCACCCTGACCCTATTGGTCTCCCCTCTCCGTCACGCACCTCAACCTCCTGCCGTATTTGGCCAACTTGATGTTATATTTGGTTGTGGGCCCCCTCTGAACATCACCAGCCTAAGATATATCCACACAGTCTGAAGACTAGTGACATCTTTTTGTGGGACCTCTTAATCATAGGACTCCATTTTACCAATGTTCCTAAAACCCTATCTCTTGGCAAGTATTCTCCCAAAGGCACCAAAACTCATCTCTTTTATTTGGTAGACCACTACTTTCGAGACAGCTCAGTTTATTAATTGATCTCAACCATTCCTGTACAGTGGGGGCTATTGGAGAGACCCATTTAAAACAGATATCTTGTCTGCCCAATAATATTAGTTCAAAGAGCAAAAGACTTTGATGCCTGGCTAACAGCTTGTTTTGGCATTCCCTGCCCAAGCCCCCAAAGATTATCATCAGTAGGCTTAACTCCAGCTCAAAACAAAATATCTTCTTTAAAACCTTTTCTACTCGATTCCAAAAAGAGCCCAGTTTCTGGCACTGCCAGAACATGTGGATATTGTCTGCCTTCTCATCAGCACATCAAGGGTAGCTTATTTTAACCCTTCCCATAACTGTTATCCTTTCCGGCAACCAGCATACCCGATGCAAAGTAAACAGATGGTTCCTCTTCAGTGAAGCTGATTTGACTATGCCCCAGTGCGTAGTCATTGATTCTTACCAAAGATGGGAGATATCAATGGTGGGAAGTTCCTTCCCCCACCTCCTCATGGGAAGAGGCGGAGACTCTTTTCCTACCATCCCAATGGGTGATTTGTGGGGCTGTCGCCAGGTTCTGTTACCCAGAATCCTTTGCAAACCTCAACATTTGGCCAAATCATCACTTTTTCCTCACATCGGTGACTGAAAGTTCTGGAATCTGAGAGGAGCCACAAATTTCCTTCCACCTAGCGTTCCCCCAAGTCTTCCAATAAAAATGATACCTCACTTGTGTGGGTGGCCCAGGAGCCTGCAACAGAAAAAGGCCAAAAACCTGTAGAGATTAAGGAGGATAGCACAACAAGTTGATAGGTACATATTTTTCTTTTATACATCTTTAGGTTGACTATGCTTTGGGGACCCACACAGTGAGATATCATTTTACTTGGGAGACTAAGGGGTACGCTGGGTGGTAGGAAATTTGTGCCGGAGCTGTGATCCTACAAAGAAAAGTGAGGAAAACATGTTTTTCAGCAAATTGTAAGGTTTGCAGAGGTGTCTGGGTAAGAAAATGTTGTGGGGATCCACGCAAGCCACACCTCCCTTGACTCCTTGGGGTGTCTAGTTTAAAAAAATGTCTGGGTTTGGTAGGTTTCCCTGGATGAAGGACTCACCAGGGACCAAAAACGTAAGTGCCCCCTCAAACACAGATAGTTTTGTAATAAACAATTTTGATGTGTCTATGTACTTTCGTGATGTTCCAAACACTAAAATTGTAAAAAGAAATGCACTTAGGTTATGTTAAAAAGACCCCTCACCCACCAACCAAGTTGGTGGCATGCTTCGTCATCGGGGTCCCATCCGAGACACCTAGCGTGTCACAGGTGTGCTGCAATGCCTGATAACAGCAGAGGAGGTTTTGTCATTTTTACTACACATACTGGTTGGATTTGGCACGAGGGTGAGTGATAGTTCAGTAGATCAAATTTTATTAACAAGAGATTTCACAAATATGAAATGCACTGTTTATAACAGAAAGGCCAAAAAACTGAACCAATGACTCACAGCTCGTGAGCTGTAAAGCCGCGGCAAGGCACCAACCTCTACAACTACAGTCCATTCACACACCTTCCACACATGACATGCACAAGATCATTCACGCTTCCAGCCACGGGCCCAGCACATTACAACACTCGCATCGATGGAGAGCGTCACTCAAGGGCCCATCACTTTCATATGCCCACATGCCTGATACAGCAATCACACCAGCTGATGGAGTGTGCGGACTGCCGTTTGGCTGGCACCTCCAGCCAAGAGCCACTCCACACACACCACCAGCAAAGTGCCACCCCACACACACTGCCAGCAAAGCGCCACCCCATGCACACCACCAGCCAAGCACCACCCCATGCACACCGCCAGCCAAGCACCACTCCACGCACACAGCCAGACAAGCGTCACTCCACGCACGCTACCAGCCAAGCACCACTTCTCACACACCGCCTGCCAAGTGCCACTCCACACACACCACCAGCCAAGCGCCACTCCACACACACCACCAGCCAAGCGCCACTCCTCACACACCGCTAGCCAAGCGCCACTCCATGCACACCATGTCATTTTTGTTTTGTTTTTAAACAGCAAAGAAACCACTAACTAATTATAAATAAGTATAAAACTACAAACACAAAATCTCTAACTGAATACATGACAGTAATGCTAGTAATGCCAACAGTGAAACTGAACATATGAAAATATAAAATGGCAGTTTACGCTCATGGTAGTTCCCAGTAATTCTTCTGCGTGTGGTAACTCCTGAAACAGCCTGCCACACACAGCCCAGTATTTGAAGGACAGTCCGGGCAGTACATCTGGCTTCCCTCCAGATACCTCTTTGGGCACAGACTCTACATTTCTTAGCAGGAAAGTCTTTTTTGGGAGTGGGAGGAATCTGACCCGGAAAGTGGCGATCTTTCAATCTAGCCACATCCTCCACAACTGCTACTCTAGGAACTCTTACATGATCCACCAAAACAAGGTTCTCTATCACTGACTCCTGAAATTTAACAAATTTCATCCTTGACTCAGGGGAACAATCCTTAAACACAATAAAAGCCTTAAAAGTTGCTAGATTAAACAAATGAATAGCCAACTTTTTATACCACACGTAAGACTTACGAACAGCAGTGTAGGGTTCCAACCTCTGATCTACTCTATCAACACCACCCATGTGCTTATTGAAATCTAAAATGCCCACAGGTTTGTGCACCTCAGCAACTTGACCCAAAACAGAAACAGGTGAAGTACTCTCATCATGTACACATCCTTCCTGTCAACAAAGTTCAGAGCTAGCAGCTCATAATTCTACAAGGCACTGCACTGTCCCCTCTCAAGTATTTTGCAGGCAAGCTCCCTTGGATAGCCTTTCCGGTTAGAGCGGATTGTGCCACAAGCAACAATGTCCACTCTGAACAACTCCTTGAACAACTGAACTCTAGTGTAGATGTTATCTACATACAAATGGTGACCTTTGTTAAACAGTCGTTTACCATGTTCCCACACACTTTTCTCACTCCAATAGTGGGCGGACAATCAGGGGGGTCAATACTGGAATCCCTACCAGTGTAGACCAGGACATTATAAACAAATTCTGTACTACTTTCAGACAGAATACACAATTTAAATCCATACCATGCCCTCTTGCTAGGAATGTACTGCCAAAAAACCAAATTACCCTTGGACGGGACCAAAGACTCATCCACATGCCTGGAAAATAGACCTCTTAAAACTGATCTACAAAATGATCAAGAACAGGCCTAATCTTAAAAAGATGGACACAATCAGGGTAATCTCGTGGAAAGGCCAAAGCATTTTCAACAAAATGCAGCATCTGATTAAGAAGCAAATACCGATTACGAGTCATGGTTGCAGGAAATATAGCTCTTGCCATCAAAGGACTAGTAGACCAATAGGAAGCCAGTGACAGCTTGCTTATCAAACCCATCAAAAAAGTCAAACCCAAGAACTTTTTCATCTCTTCCAAATTTGTGGAAATTCAATGGGTAGCTCTAGACTGAGGCCTAAGTCTGGCAGAGTTGTCCCTCAAATACTGCTCCGCCTACAAATTAGTCTGCTCAACAATCTCTTCCAAAAATACATAGTTCAGAAATAACTAAAAGAAATTGACAGGCAAAAAGTTTTCCGTATTTACTCTACACCCTGGGAGACTAGTAAAGGCAGGAAACCGTGACTGCTCCATGTTTGGGGCAACCCAGGTGTCAGGTCTTCCAGTGGGAAGCCTTTCAGCTGCTGGCTGCTGCACTATTGCCACATCAGTGTCCTTTTCTAAAACAGGCCCTTCATCTGCACTGAGAGTGGCTTCCTCATCAGAAGACTCCTCTTGGACAGAAAACTCACTGCCAGAATCTCTCTCTTCCTCCTCTGCCTCAGATGCAGAGTCCGTCTCATAATCATGGACAGAAGATGACTCAAAAAGCATCCCAACAACCTGCTGAGCGGTCACTCTGCTGCTAGCCATGAGCCTTTCTAAGAAGTGTAACTTGACCAATGCACCAACAACAACCAGTACTGTCTAAAATAAGTAATAAACAAAGTGTAGCTTTATCACAAATAGTTATGTACTCAAAAACTATACCACTCACTTGCCTGAAAAAGATAGACTCACCAGCAACTACTTTGCACAGACACTGCAATCACCAATGATATCCCTCTAGAAAGAAAAAAGAAAAGTAAATTAGACATAAGACAACACAAATATCATTGTGCACAAATCTAAGGACAATTTCACACGCATTCCTGCATTTAGTACACCACGTACAAACATATCATTCATGCATGGCAACAATACTCCTTTGGAGTAAATTTACTTACCTAGAACATGCAACTACGCAAATCGCAGGTCAACCACTGCCAAATCCACAACGAGCCACAGCAAAGGAAGCAAAAGCTTTGAACTAGAACAAAAAAAGAGAAATAAACAGTTTTGATCACAAATGCAAATACTTCGCCATCTGTGCCACAATTCTTGACCCATGGTTCAAACAATTACTAGCCACTTTCATTCCTTGTTCAGACGGGGATGTTCCAACCTGCAAGACATGGATTGATGAGCAAGCCAGAGACCTAGAAAAAGAATGGCTGGAAATTAGAGGCCTACTCACAGGAAGAAGTTCTGGGATGCAGCCTACAACTTTCATACAGCCTGCAGGCAGTGCTGTTGGCTCACAGCAGCCAAAACCAACACCAGCAAAAACAACAGGAGCAGCAGCCCTAAAATCTGCATCTGAATAGTTTCTAAAGGCAGATCTTAAGTCCACTGGAGAGGCAAAAGAAAAAGAGGTCAAGCAAGGTGGTGCACTACTGAGAGCATGGTCCAGGCCTACCTGGATGAGCCAATGGAAGTCTATCTCAATCAAAACCCATTGGTGCATTGGTATGTGATGAGGCACCAATGACCAGTGCTCAGCAGGCTGGCACTAAAGTATCTGGCTTGCCCTGTAGCCAGTGTGTCTCCTGAGCATGAGTTCAGTGCAACTGGTGCCATTGCCACAGTGAGAAGGACCAGTCTCTCACCACAAAATATTGAGAGATGGAGCATGATGAAAATTAAACAGCATTTTATACAGCCAAATTACAGGATACCTGAATTACACCAAGAGGTGGATGAGGGTGATTAGTCAGACTCAGGTCATGGTAGTGTGTTAGCTAACCAACCTCTGGGCAAACCACCTGAGTATGAAGAAAAACTCAACTTCCCTGACTAGACTTTTCTACTTTCTTCTTTTGATGAACTGCTTTGAAAAAAAAAAGAATGTAGCTAGTGAGGGGAGCATTATTATGTTATATTGTTTGTTTTTGTCTGTCTAAATGACTAAAGAACATGTATGGCCAGACTGGAGTTGGACCAGTGTGTATTGAAGAAGCCCCCACCACCCCCAAAATCACTTCAAAGAGATTTGAGAGTCAATGCCTGCCTCTATTCTGTGCCTATCCTTCCATTGTGTCCCCTAGCAGAACTGCCACAGATATTTGATTTACAACTTACTGGCCAATATGTGTTTCATTTCGTGAATGGAAGGGGATCGGCAATATGTCAATATGCTAGATTGGAACAGGTAAGTAATGCTATATGCTCCAATGAGTAATACGGACAATACTAGTGTCAATGTTGAAATGCTTCATGTGACTCATGCCTAGTGGAGGCGTATAGTGAGAGTCGGTGTTTATTGTTTAACTATATTATTACACTTGCTTGTGTTTGTGTTGTGATTGATTTACAATGTTGGTGGACTAATAATGGGTGATATTTTTTTTCCTGAAGGTGATTTTTTTCCTTTCCCCTTTGACTCAGAGAAATTTGTTTGCCGGTGTTTTCACACTGCTTTGTTTTTTCGTTCAGATTTGTCAAAGAAGGCCTGAGCAGTTCATTTAGCTAAGAAACAAAAATCTGGTCCAGAATAAAACTACTTAATGTTTCTTTTGTTAAACACAGCTATGCGCTACAGGTCGCTCTATCTCAATTGCGTCAGAGACTGTGACTCTCGGGAGTCACAGTCGGTATGGAGTTGGACATAATAATCTTTCATCAGAGTCTGGAGGATGATGGAAGGAATCAGAGCGTGAATTGACAACTTAAACAACTGCCAGAAGAAGGAAGTTATCAATTTAAGTAAATCAACATGGACGATAATTAGTCTAAGAAGCCTACTTCAATCTGTGGATTGGTGGTGAGGGGTGTGTCAGTTACTTGATTTCAGAAATGCAATACCACTGCGTGTGTGTGCTGGCTGGCTCAAACTTTAAACTATATGTTTGGGTAGGGGGCCTATTGTTGTAGGTAACTCGAGGAGACAGACGTGATGGGTGATGCCACATTATGCATGTGCTCTGGTCTAAATGTTATGATGATAATGACAGTTGCGAGTTTGATCATCCAGATACATGCAGCCACTTGTCTGTGATTTTTGGTTGTTGTAATTGCTCTCACTTAATTGATCGCACATCAGTCGTGAAATGAATGATTGTAAAGGTCTTTGCTCTTGCTCTGCCACCTCTGAGTCTTCTTGGAACACTACTCCTCATGAATCTTACTTTCCATCAAGTCCTTCTTGATTCTACAATATTATGATCATCATTTCTGTTTTACAATCCACAGGCCTTCTCCTGTACCATAACACTCATGCTTACCTCATCAGAAAGCTTCAGACAGGCACCCAAGAAGATTGACGCTTCAGTTAGGCACCCAAGAAGATTGACAGGGGAATTCAAGAAGAATTCAGATGCACCACCGAATTTGGCAATACAGACTAGTATCACTTTTCTTTCAATAATCCTTTTTTAGAACTGTGTGTGTTAGCTTCACCCCAACATTAATTACATGTACTATTTTGCAAATGTAGGTGACCAAACATTTTTAGATATATAACAACTTTGGTCTCACTGGGGCTGACAGAATGTAACGTTATCTGTGTCATGCATATTAATTTTTTCTATTCCTCCCACAACAGGCTTCTTATCATTTCCCAGATAAATATTGTTTTTGTTTAGCGTTAGTCTTTTTGTCTCACCCTTCCATAAAATCCCTTTCCTATCCATTCATCAAATCCATAACCATATTCCCCGGGCTGTGTGATTTATTGATGTGTTACTTAATAATTTCACCATTGGTTAATCACACACTTGGTGGGGCAGGTGTGGTGAAAGCGACGCCAACTCAGTGTGCAGGATCTTCATTGAGTTCACCTAGGTAGGGTGCCACCTTGCTTCCGATGCCTTCACTGTAAGTGCACTAGCATGCAACTACTACACCACCATGGTACCTTCAGAAACCATGCAGCTCTTGCTTTGTCTATTCCGGTAAGAAAATTATGGAGCATTGTTGTACTTTTAGTTTCGACAATATAATTGGCAATGGCAAACCTCTCCTCCCCACTCCTACGGGTCAAATTTTGCAGAATGCATTGCAGAGACCAGGAGAGTATTAGGAGATGGGTACATAACTGCATAAATAATTCTTATACACTATCAGCAGATTTTAAAACATGATGCACTAAAAGGAATGAGGCAGCAGATTTGATAAGCATGCTGCGTAAAGGTAGCAGTGTAAAGTAAAACACCCCAAAAAAGATTTTAGGCATAAACTGTACATAAATATTTATTCTCCCCATCCCTAAGAAGAATAATAAATACCCACAACTGGCCCACCCCTATCGCCAAACTAATGTCCCTTTCTCCAACCAATGTCCCAAAAAAACCTGTTCAACAGTCCATATAACACAAAATAAATTTAAAAAGTCCTGAGCCCAAAAACATATTCCCACCCTCTCCATGTGCAATAAGTCCCACCCATCAAAATAAAAGGTTAAAAAAGGGGCAGAAAAGGGCACTAAAGGAAGGCCAGGATTTTTCTGAGGAGCTCCTCCATGTTTGCCTGCTGGGCCTCTAATAATGCCAGCCTTTGAAGGATGCAGCATTGGAAAACTTTGCCCAGGGGGCAGCAGTGATATTATGGTGGCAGGCAGCTGCCCTGGAATTGCGGCACTGGTGTTTTTGGGCTGGATCCTGAGTATTGGGAGCTGCTACTGCTGCCGCCTCCTCCCCCTCAAGGACCACCAGCCACTGATACTCTGCCTGTATGGCCTCCAGCTTCTGCTGCCACAGCTGGGCTGCTATTTCCTGCCATGACGGTGGACCAGCAGGAATAGCCATACCAAGAAAAAAAAAAGAGAAATTGTAAGCAATGTTCTGAGCACAACACTTGTTTAAAATCATGTAGTGCAGTGGCACAAGAGCAGCACATTTCCTGGTCACCTAAGGCCATTCAATTTCAAGGTGATTAGAGTCACAGCCATTATGAACTATGGAGTACAAGTATTCTTCTGTCTCCTGTTGTGCTAAATTAATGGTGGCATTGTTAGCTCAGCTGGCGCCCTAGTCATACTCATTACTGTCTGCAGCTGGGGAAACTATACTAGAAAATTATCTTATTTCAATGGCCCTGTTCTTCTCCTAAATAAATGCCTTTCCATTTTACCCAGACTACAAGGCCAATGAATACTAAGAATGAAACACGCCACATAGTATAATAAAGTCAATAATGCACACATCCTGTCTGCCATAAGCAGACAGTGGGAAAAGCGATGTACTGCAGTACAGGGAAAGGATTAAGGAATTGGATATATGTATAGATTTTATTTTGCACATTTGTCACAGACTATCCCATTCAGGAAAATCAAGGCACTTACTTAGTACCACTTTACTCACTGTCCTCATGATCCTCCTCCACCAACCTTTGTAATAACTACTTTTTTCCCAACAAATACATTTGATTTGCAGTAAGGAAAATAATGTTCCTAACTTAATCAACAGCAGGGTAAGGTAGGGGGTATTAGGATGGGTAGGTAGAGTACACACTTTACTGATCAATCAATTCCTCATCATTATCATATGCCTAAGGTTCAGTTAGTAGTGTGACTCACTGTGGTTGGCAAATGTTGAATGGGAAAAATGTGAACAGAAGTAAATCCTTTATGGAAGCAATAGTGAATTATATTTATATCACTTGGCTAGAAAAATGTGGTGCAAGCAAAGACTGGATTTTTCAAATTATTCAAAAGGCTGGGACAGAACTTAAGAAAGATTAAAGGAGTGAAGTACAAGGAAGCGATTGACCCAATGGGCCCTGAGAGGGAAGGGGAACACACCTTGTTTTTGCATTGCCATGCATTGAAAAGTGTTTGAAACGTTAATTTAACATAAGCAGACAGACGCACATTGCACAGCTAACATTGCAGCCCCAATTCTGCCGAATTGAACCATGCAGCTGTTAGGTCATCATGGATAGTATTGGTGAAAGACTATACCGAGGGAGGGAGGTGATAGTTAATAATACTCTGAGTCAAGGGAATATTCTGAAATACCATCCAACCCTTTGAATAAAACCTTTGATAAAAACCATTCCAAGCAAGTAAAGTAGGTGAGAGCTTGAAAAATGCCCCTATCTAGTAGAACTCCATTGTTTTTTCATTCCAAGTTTTTATCTATTCATCATTGCAAATGTGTTCTTCTAGTACTCTTATTCTTCACCCTTGGCTTTGAAACACACCATTTGAGCTTTATATTGTCTCATTCAGTCCTTCACTATAAAACCATCCAAATTCCAAACATGGCTCTCTACTATCCTTTCATCAACATCCATTTACCCAATACCCACTCATGCATCCTTTTACCCATTCACCCATCCAATCGATCCAACCCACCCGAGGAGTTAGTTTACCCATCCAGACATGGAATTCTTTCACCCATACCCTTTCACCCACCTGGGCAGGCATCCTTTCATCCGTTTACCCTGTCATCCATCCTTGACCCACCCATGCATCCTATTATCCTCATCACCCACTTATATGATTATTATGCACCCTTTCATTCACGCATCCTTTTACTCATATTATATTTCACCCATCCTTTCTCCTTCTATCCATCTTTACATTTTCCAAAACACATCATAGTTCAAGTTCATTTTATGAACGTTAGTCTGCTGTGCTGCAGAAGAGGCCATTAACTCATAAGTCCCACTGCATCTGCTAACACTAGTACACCCTTGTAGTGACTATATTACTAATTGTCAATATGCAAGCAATAGACTTACCACCGCCTGCCACTGCCGCCACCAAAACTATCCCCCATCCTCTCCTGCAGCTGCGCCTGTGCTGGCGCTGTCACTGTTGGCCCCGGGACTGGTGGTCGGTACAGCTAGAAAAAAGCGTTACACAATTTAGACGCCACATATGCCTCCCTGTATTGTTTTTTTGTTATAGCAAAATACAACCTTAATACATCACTATGGCCCTCATTACAACCCTGGCGGTAAATCCCACTTTCCGCCGTGCAGAAGACCACCAACATACCGTCGCAGCAGCGGAATTCCGCCACAGGTATCACGACCCACAGCTCGGAATCCGCAACTATACAGACACCCACACAAGTCCGCCACACCAAACGTCAGTGATAAACTGGCGATACCAAAACCCACACCGTCACGCCAACAGGAATACACCCACAGTATCACAACCCACGAATCAACTGCTGTAAACCATTGGCGGTACACACCGCCGCGCTCAAAATACACACACACTAAAAAAACACAACCACATTGGACAATTCAAAATACACACACTTGATACACATACACACACCACACACACACACCCAATCCAATTTAAAGCACACATCCACATCACCCACAAACCCTTACAACCAGAAACTTGAAAGAAGGCCAGAGAGAGAGACTACCTAACGCAACACCAGCATCCACAGACACACAACACCATCACTCATACAACATCCATGCACCTCAAACAACACACACCAACACATCCCCTAACACATCACAACAGACACCACCTCACACATCACCCACACTACATCATGGCACCCCAAAGACACCCCAGGTATTCAGAGTAGGAACTCAGGGTCATGGTGGAGGAAATCGTCCGGGCAGAGCCCCAGCTATTCAGGTCACAGGTGCAGCAGACATCCATTGCAAGGAAGATGGAGCTATGGAGCAGAATTGTCGACAGGGTTAATGCAGTGGGACAGCATCCAAGAACACGGGATGACATCAGGAAGAGGTGGAACAACCTACGGGGGAAGGTATGTTCCGTGGTATCCAGACACCAGATTGCTGTACAGAGGACTGGCGGTGGACCCCCACCTCCTCCCCCACAACTAACAACATGGGAGGAGCAAGTCTTGGCAATTATGCATCCTGAGGGCCTCGCAGGAGTAGCAGGAGGACTGAACTCTGGTAAGGCAAATATTTACTACTTTATCCCCCTCACCCCACCTGCATGCCATCACATACTCCCACCCTCACCCTCACACCCATCACCCAACAACCCACAGATACCCCACTAACACAACCCACACATCACAAAACCAAGCCATGCACCTAACACCAATGCATGGACACCCATCACCAAAGCATGTCCAGTAGAGAGACTTACTCATGCCCCAATATCACCAATCACACAAGGACCAAGCCAATAATGCAAGCACAGGAGCAGAGGGTAACTCACCCATTGCACAAGATGGCACACACAGATACAATAACTATGCATTTACACCCCAACAGGACCCATACCCAACGTCACCGGAGAGGAGGTGCCAGACATATCCAGTCCCACCAGAGAAGAGGCCCACAGTGACGACAGCAGCTCTGCACGCCTGGATCAAGATGACCAGCCCAGCCCATCAGGGACCTCAGGACAGTCGGTTCCCCTTACACAGTCACAAACCACCACTGAACCTCCCCCTCAGGAAACAGCACCACAGCACCCACCCAGCGGGCCCATCCCTCTGTCCCCAGGACACGTCAATCAGCAGTGTGTCCACCACTACAGGGAACCCAGGAAAACCCACTAACACAGGACGATCTGGGACCTGGTGGCAGTGGCCACACGGTTCAGGGGACAGAGGCACAGGATAACAGGGAGGCTGGGAGGACTGCTGTGCAACAGGGGGAGGACAGGCCCAGGGAACCCACTCTCCACGAGGCACTCTCCAGCATCATGGTAGCTTACCACCATTCCCAGGAGACCATGGGCACGGTACTGGCCAAGTTTCAGGAGACTCAGTGGCTGTAGGAGAAACACTACCTGGGGATCAGGGAGGACTTGAAGTCCAGCAACACCACCAGGTCACCATTGCAGGGCTGCTGGCAGACCTTCTCAACACCAGGAGGGGCACAGTGGCACAACAATGGGCCCCTGACACTAGCCTGGACGATAAACAGCCCTCCACCTCCGCCGGCACTAGTGGACAGGAGGCACTGCCACAGGAACAACAGGACACCAGCACCCCACCCCGTGCAGATGGAAAACCACCCTGCAAACAGTCCCTGAGATCCAGGAACAAGACAGAGAACATTGCCAAGACCCCCGCCAGGAAATAAGACCCCCCTGAATGTCACCCTTCTGTCCCCCTTTGACACCCTGTCCACCTTTAACTGCCATTGCTCCACTTCCTATGCCCCGTTGGACAATGCACCTGTGAAACAAATAGACTGGACTCTGCCATGGACATACCTCCACCATCACCCCAGCCCATTTTACAACCCCCTCCACTTATTTGCATAGGAATAAACACACTTGAATCACTAAACAATCTGGAGTCAGTCTGTGCTTTCACAAATGTGTAATTGCAATATCTCTGGAATATAGCAATGTCAATGTACTTGTTCACATACTAATGTAACACAGCTGTAGGTCAGCTGTAAACATAGCACAGTGCACAAAGTGGGAGCCAGATCTGTGAAATGGAAAGCCAAAGTAACAAGTCAGGGTCCATTCACTGAGTGAAAGTGACAGACTTATGCTAGCTCCAACAATAGTATGAGATGTGGGAAGCAGTTACATCTTCTTACCTGTGTTTCACTGGAAGTATTGCATGATGATGTTGTTTCGGTTGTCGACATCTTCTTCTTCTGCCTCCTCTTCTTCACTGTCCACAGGCTCCACAGCTGCCACAAGACCACTATCTGGCCCATCCTCCTGCAGAAAAGGCACCTGCTGTCGCATAGCCAGGTTGTGCAGCATACAGCAGGCCACGATTACCTGGCACACCTTCTTCGGTGAGTACTATAGGGAGCCACCTGTCAGATGGAGGCACTGGAATCTGGCCTTCAGGAGGCCGAAGGTGCATTCTTTAATCCTCCTAGTTCACCCATGTGCCTCATTGTAGCATTCCTCTGCCTTTGTCCTGGGGTTCCTCACTGGGGACAGTAGCCATGACAGGTTGGGGTAACCAGAGTCACCTGCAAATGTCGAGGGACAATTGTTAGACACACACTAACCCTTACAGACAACCCCATACCCAGACACCTATGTCAACTGTGTTTGGACCCTGGCCTCACCTATTAGCCACACACAGTGCCTCTGGAGTTGGCCCATCACATAAGGGATGTTGCTATTCCTCAAAATGTAAGCGTCATGCACTGAGCCAGGATATTTGGCATTCACATGGGAGATGTACTGGTCTGCCAAACACACCATCTGCACATTCATCGAATGGTAGCTTTTCCGGTTTCTGTACACCTCTTTATTTCTGCGGGGGGGACAAATGGGACATGTGTACCATCAATAGCACCAATAATGTTGGGGATATGTCCCTGGGCATAAAAGTCACCTTTCACTGTCAACAAATCGTCCACCTGAGGGTAAACGATGTAGCTGTGCGTGTGTTTCAGCAGGGCAGATAACACTCTGGACACCACGTTAGAGAACATTGCCTGGGACATCCCTGATGCCATGATCACTGTTGTTTGAAAAGACCCACTGGCCAAGAAATGGAGTACAGACAGAACCTGCACTAGAGGGGGGATTCCTGTGGGATGGCGGATAGCTGAAATCAGGTCTGGCTCCAACTGGGCACACAGCTCCAGGATTGTTGCACGATCAAGTCAGTATGTGATTATGATGTGTCTCTCTTCCATTGTCGACAGGTCCACCAGTGGTCTGTAGACCGGAGGATGGCGCCATCTCATCACCTGCCCCAGCAGACGTGCCCTATGGAGGGGAACAGCGAGCGGAGGGTCATCCAACACAGAGGTATCACAATGTGTTATTTGCTGAAATCTTGGTAATTCGCAATGTGCCGATATCTGTCTGTATTCCTGGCCT
This sequence comes from Pleurodeles waltl, assembly GCF_031143425.1. Lineage (NCBI taxonomy): Eukaryota > Metazoa > Chordata > Amphibia > Caudata > Salamandridae > Pleurodeles > Pleurodeles waltl. The sequence goes on along the minus strand of NC_090446.1, from coordinate 1,007,826,067 downwards.
AGATAGGTGTGACGCACTTTTTTTCCATCCCATGTTGCCCCCTGAAATGGCGGCTGCCTGACCTGTAAGATGGGACAAGGGGAAATGAGGTAACTGTGCTGGTGTTGTGCACCATCGCAGTGGGCAGTGGAAGACCGCGGCGCAATTCAGCATTGGTTAATATTGGGCCCTATAGGTCTCAGGAGCCAATGACGATGTACGCCGGCGGTGACGGTACGCACTGTTGCAGATGTGACCACCATTTTCTATCTGTTCCCTCACTTGATACCTGATCTTCAACATGAGAGGACCTACACTGCAAGTGCTGCTGTGACCTGTGTCTAGAAGCGATGATGGCTACAGTGTCTGGGGAAAGGGCCCCTGCCTTCACTTCGGAGGAGTTGGAGAAACTTGTGGAAGATGTCCTCCCCCCGTTCACGCAACTGTACGGTCCTCCAGACAAACAGGTGAGTACACTGTGAGCATGCTGCGTGGGCAGTGCCTGTTTAGAGTGGTGTGGATGGAAGATACGGGGGGCTGAGGCCTGCATGTGCGGATGGTGAGTGTATGTGCGTCAGAGCATGGGTGGGAACTGGTGGGTAATGAGTATGACGGTCCGGATGGGTGAGTAATATCCTTTCCTCCTGTACCTTTCCTCTAGGTCAGCGCCCACCAGAAGAAGGGTATTTGGCGTGCCATCGCTAAGGACGTCTGGACCCTGAGGGTGTACCACAGACAGAGCACCCACTGCCGTAAAAGATGGGAGGACCTGCGCCGCCTGAGCAAGAATACGGCGGAGGCCAAGCTGGGGATGGCCTCCCAACGTGGAAGGGGTGCCTGTCGCACCATGACCCCCCTGATGTCCCGGATCCTGGCGGTGGCCTATCCGGAGTTGGATGGGCACTTGAGGGCATCACAGCAGCCACAAGGGGTTGAGTACACTCTCATTCAGCTGACTCTGCGCGCATTATGAGGTGTCTGGGTGGGGGAGTGGGCAGTGGGTTCCCCTATGCCACAGTGGACTTGGTAGGCAAGGTCCCTTGTTAGGCAGGCTCTGTGGCACCCCAACCCCACTAGTGTTCATAGCCATCTACACCTATTCAGGCTCCTGTGACTTCCAGGTGTGCAGCACTTGGGCTTAGGCCTCGTACCCCATGGGCATGTGAATTTGCCAGGAACTGTAAGCGCATTGCGTAGTGGAGAGGGCTGCTTCCTTTGTGTTGTGTCCACCAACAGTAGTGATGTTGCATGCACTGAACGTGTTTTTCTTCTGTCTCCCCCCCCCCTTTTTGTTTTGTCTCTCTGTTCTTGTGTGCAATAGCATCATCTGGCGGAGGAGCAGTGGCACCGGAGCAGGAGCGAGCTGCAACCCCCCGACCAGCACCGCTGCTGCCCTCAGTGAGGAGGCTATTGACCTCCTCAGATCCCTCACTGTTGGGCAATCTACCATTTTGAATGCCATCCAGGGTGTTGAGAGGCATTTGCAACAAACAAATGCATACCTGGAGGGCATTCATTCTGGCCAGGCGGCCCAACAGAGAGCATTTCAGGCTCTGGCCTCAGCACTGATGGCAGCCATTGTCCCAGTGTCCAGCCTCCCCCCTCCAACTTCCTCTACCCAGACCCAATCGCCTGTACCTCATCCTATCCCAAGCACACCATCAGACCAGCATGCACACTCATCAACACACAAGAGTGGACATGGCAAACATAAGCACCACACATCCCACAAGCACTCACACAAGCACCATCCCCATGCAGACACAGCAACATCCATTGCCTCCACGGTGTCCCCCTCCTCCATGTCCTCCTCCTCCCTCCCTGTCTCGTCGCCACTCACACCTGCATGCCCTACATCCTCAGCCACTACCTCCATCACCAGCACGCCCATCACCACACACCGCTCATGTGCAATCACCACCCCCACTACCATGCACACATCCACTGAGTCCTCTCCCGGTGTGTCTGTGAGCCCTCCTCCGAAAGTACACAAATGCAGGCACACACACACCCAACAGCCATCCGCCTCACAACAGCCTGCAGCCCATGCACCTTCACCCAAATTCAGCAAACGTACACCTCCTACAGCCACTACCTCTTCCTCCACTTCCAAACCCCCTCCATCTTCCTGTCCCATTGTGTCTAAAAAACTTTTCCTGGCAAACCTTAACCTCTTCCCTTCACCTCCCCCCCCGTCCTTCCCCTAGGGCCAGGCTTTCCAGGTCCCAGCCCAGCACCTCGGCCACCAAATCCCAAGGCACAGTGGTGCTAGCAACTCCAGAGTCATCGAGTGCGCCACTCGTCAGGGCTACCAGTGTGCCACACAGCGAGAGCAAGGACATTCCGCCACCTGCCATGGTAAAGAAGGTGCCCACATCCCGGAGGGAGAAGTCGTACCTACCAACCACCAAGGGCTCCGCCAAATCAAAAGGGGACAGTGGCAAGACACCTGCGGCACCATCGAAGGTGGGGAAGGGACAAAAGCAGAAGAGCAGGTCAGGACAGGGCATGGTGGAACCGACTGAGGGACTAGTGTCACCCCTTCTGTCCACAACTCCACCAACCTGTACAGTGGCGAACACCGCAACCTCCACCGCAACCTGCCCCGCCACCAGCACCGCCACCTGCACCGCCACCTGCACCGCCACCTGCACAGCCACCTGTATGACCACCAATACGTCTGCAGCCTCAGCAACAGTCCCCAGCATCTACCCCAGTGGGCAGCCATCCGAGGCTGCAGGAGACATCCTGCTGTGTCCCTCAACAGGTGCTGACCCATGCACCACCGCCAGCACCGCCGCCACAGACACCGCCTCAAGCACCGCCACCAGCCCCGTGACGTGCTTGGACACTGGCACCACCGCTGACATGGCTACCATCCCCAGTGGTCAGTCGTCCGAGGCTGGAGGAGAGTTCCTGGACCGTGCCCAGCTTCGATGAGGCATGACTTCCATCACTGTTTGCACCTGCAGGTGGAAGGCGAAGCCGCAGCAGTGTGGGGTATGTCTCTGCCTCCATGGCATATCATGCTACCTGTTCCCAGGCAATTTCGTGGCACACACACCAGGGTTAGGGAATGGGACCGGCCACACTGCATGTGGAGCACTCTGGGCACCATGCCCCCTCCAGAACCAGTGGAGATTGACATTCACTACCTCAGTCCTTGGCAGGATAAAGCACTCTGGGCACCAGGGCCCCTCCAGAACCAGTGGAGATTGACATCCACTCCCTCAGCCCTTGGCAGGATGAAGCACTCTGGGCACCAAGCCCCCTCCAGAACCAGTGAAGATTGACATCCACTGCCTCAGTCCTTGGCAGGATGAAGCACTCTGGGCACCATGCCCCCTCCAGAACCAGTGGAGATTGACATCCACTTGAGAGACTATTGCTTTGCACTCCCCAGGATAAAGCAGTGGGCAAACCACCCACAGTAGAGCCTTGAGAGACTGTGGCTTTGCACTCCCCAGGATAAAGCAGTGGCCAAACCACCCACTTGAGAGACTTGAGAGACTGTGGCTTTGCACTTCCCAGGATACAGCAATGGGCATGGAGCCCCCACGTGCAGCAGTGGCGTTGTGCGTTCATCTGGATGAGGTGCCCCACCTTCCCTTCCCCCTGAGGTGCCTGTATATTTTCGATCAGATGCCCCAACAGTGTTCTCTCCGTTTCGAGTCAGGTTTCTTGGGTGGGCTTCGCCCATGCATTTTGGGACCACGGGTCCACGGACAATGATTGGTACACTATCCGGAATTGTGTAGTTGGTGTACACATTTGTATATAGTGCATTTTGAACTTTCACTATCAACTTTTTCATGATTACAATCGTTACAATCATTTCCTTTTGTCCTTGCGTTCTTCCAGGCGGTGGGGGGTTTATATGTAATGTTGCTGCATGTATTTGTGTGTATGTTGTTGTGGGTGAGGGAGGGGGTGGGGGTATTGTGTGTTGCGTATGTGTGTCACTCTCTTTTCCCTCCCTCCCTGTGTTCTAGGGGCAGTACTCACCGTGGTCGTCGACTGCATCTTTCCTGCTTCTGATAGAGCAGGAGGAAGACCAGCATTGGTAACACACGTAGTTCGGGCTCCATGGCGCCCTGGTTCCTCGTTGGGTGTCGAGAGATGAGTGTTTTACCCTCTGTGTACTGTTTCTGCCGTGCTTTTGAGAGCTTGGTTCCGATCCGAAAAAGGTGGCGGATAGGCCTGTTGTGATAGGGTGGGCGGTACTTTGTCCTCCACCTGTCTGTTGGTGGTTACCGCCGCGGTGTTTGTTTCTACTGCTGTGGCGGTCAGAGTGTTAAAGTGGCTGTCTATGTTGCCGGTTTCCGCCATGGTCGTGATTCCATTTTTTTCCGCCGACCTGTTGGCGGTATTACCGCTGCTTTAACACCAACCGCCAGGGTTGTAATGAGGGCCTATATTTCGGTTACAGACTTCTTTTCCATCAAAATATCACTGTGGCTTTTTTTTGGTTGGCAATGTTTTAAAAGCCAGGTAGTCAAGGAAAAATAATACTTTTGGTAATAGAGGGGCAGAACTAACTATTGATGAATCTGAGTTTTTCAAAAAACATAAAAGGATGTAAGAACTGGTCAATGAAGGACATATGCTCTTTGTTGACTAATGCAATGGGTCCATCCTCCTTATACTTCCAACCACGGAGCATGGTCATCAACTGCTAGAATACTAATAATGCATAGAGAACATTGGAGGGTCCAAACAATTATATGACTATGTTGAAAAACACCTTTTTTATCTTTTTGTTAATGATTGAGCTAGAGCAAGAAAAAGAAAGCCTTCTTACGAAACATGCGTAGAATACCTTACATGGCATGCACTCTTCAGTACATGGGTTCTCTGAGCCTTACAACCACTTCACAAGATAAGATATATAAGGGGAGAGGAAAAGCTCACTGACAAAGCAGAAGAAAGGAAGCTATGGACAGACTAGTACAGCCATACAACTTGAAGTGAAGAAACTTGAAATATAGAAAATAAGTAAATGGGATAATGCAGGGATAAAAAGAATTTACAAAACAGATAAATTGAAGTGGATTTGGAAAACATTTGAAGACAGGCACAGTAAAAAATAAGAAAGATAATTCTAAATGTGGAGCGGTAAAAGTTAGGGAAATAAATACAGAGATTAATAACAACAGGAGGACCTTCTGGGGAAAGCATAGCCATCTTCCCCGGCACTTGTGGAGGGGACACCTTAACCTCCCTCACCCACCTCACCAGCCCTCATCCTGCTCCTGGATGCTGGATGATGTAAGAAAAAAAATAGAAAAGATTAGTGGTACTGTTAATAAAGAATCTCTCCAAGAGTATTATTTTTTCATAGGAAAAAGCAAGAGCGCCTGTATAAAAATAATACTAGTATCATGGACCATGATACTATTCCAAATGTCCTAACCCTATTCCAAATTTCCTAAACTACATTTTGGAATTACTAATACATTGCAATGAATGATTTGTACAGTTCTCATCTCATTCGCAATCTCTTCATGAATAGAGTGAATGCATGCATGAAAAACTACTACACATCACTGGGAAATTGCTTGGCGGTTGGCAATGTAAGAGCTACAAAAAATAAAGGCACAGAGAATTGAGAGAATATGCTAACTCACTAATACATAAATTAACTATGACTGTCTTAGGCAGTGCAGAGGAGGGTTTTCTGCATTACTTCTTAGTAAGCCCACGGAAGCACAAAAACAAGTACAATGAGGTAGCACTGAGCACCTGTCTTGATGACAATCACATAATATTATATTTTTAACATAAAGTTAACTTACCTGCATGTGAGCAGCATGCTTGCTATTTGGGAAGAAACTATTAGCACAGAATACAACTAATAATTAAATATTACTCACAGATTCCCGTAACCACTGTGCCTAGCTGGTCGAGTTGGTCTGCTTCACAGTCAAGGATATCGGTCCAGCAGTGCGTTAGCTGTTGCTGGATGCGCCAGACCCCAAAGCTGCAGTGTACAGCACAGTGCACCCTCTCCCAGCGTTGCTGGTGCTCCCAGAGGCCATACCCAGACCTGGGCCTGCCACCTGCTGCCAAGATTGAAGGCAGAGGGTGCTGCACATAAAACACCAAGGCAGCCACCTCTGAAAAAGTGGTGCAGGCTGCACCCCTTCACATTGCCGAAGGCAGCAAGGAATGGTGGTGGTTGGGCACTGGGGACTTGGGAGAGGGAAGTGATAAGCAAGAAGGAAGGGGGAAAAAAGAAAGTAAAGCAAAAAAGAAAAGTAAAAAAGTCACAAAAAAGCACAAATAGAAAAGGTAATATGATAAACAGAAACTGGGGGGGAAATGTTTTAAAAGTGTGGGATGGGACAGATTTGGAGGGATATAAAGTAGGCCCCAGAACCATAACAAGCAAAAAACAAGATGACCGAGCCCATGTGAACCATGTGGTGCCGTTCACATGAGAATTCCAACGCAAGGACGTACTTCGTGTTGCCAGTGATGCTAAATGTTGCACGAATGGGCACGGTAAGAAACTCTGCAAGCTAGCGGAACTCCTCGTAGTGCAATTGATATTTTTAGTGATTTTGCAGAGTTCCACGTAGCCTGGCTACACAAACTCCACCCAGGCCTAGTTTTTTCCAACTGGAAAAAAGGCCTAATTATATTTGTCTAAAATACCAGTTGGATTGTCGCAGTAGTGTGCGCCCACTTTTTTGGTTGCATTAGATTATCGATTTGCGAAATTTTAATTTACAGTTTTGGGAAAAAATAGGTCAGTTTTTAGATGTTGGCATCCCTTTCATTTAGTGACAATTCACTTTATGTGCGTGTTAGAACTAGCATCCTTGGTGTAATTTGCCCTTAACTTTTTGCCTTCAACACTCCTCTCTGCTGACTTCATTTTTGCTGGTTTTAGAACTCTGTGCAATTTACTGATGCTAACAAGCGCTGAAGTGCTTGTGATCTCTCCTTAAAACATGGTAATATTGTCTTATACTCAATTTAGCACATTTTATGTACCTTTAAGTCCCTAATAAGGAGGCACTACCTATGCCCAGGACCTCTAACTTAAATGCTACTGGTGGGCCTTCAGCACTGATTGTGCCACCCACTTAAGTAGCACTTTAAACATGTTGCAGGCCTGTCATTGCAGCCTGTGTTCGCAGTTTTAAACCGCCATTTCAACCTGAAAAAATAAACCTGTTGCAAGGCCCCAAACCTTCCTTTTTTATACATATACGTCACCACTAGTGTAGGCCTTTACCCATAGGACAGGGTGCAGTTTATTTAAAAAGGTGGACATGTAATATTAAGTTTTACATGGCCTAGTAGTGAGAAACTCTTAAATCTGCATTCACTACTGTAAAGACTACCTCTCCCGTAGGATAACATTGGAGTTACCTTTGTACATTTTGTAAGTGTAATTTCCAAATAGTAACAGGTAACAAGTTTATAATTCTAATGAAAAATCCTAACCTGTGGTTCAGTCAGATTTTAAATTATAATTTTGAAAATGCCATTTTTAAAAAATTGGCATATTCCTGCTTTAGCCATTTGGTGCCTCAGCCTGTATCTGGGTCACACGACTGAGGGTAGTCGACAGTTGGGCTTTGTGTATTTCTCCTAGACAGTCACACACAATAGGAAGCTTAGGTGTGACTGGATGGGACATCACTGGCAAGAAGGGAGGAAGAAGCAGCTCCACTTATTCTTAAATACACTGTGTCCTGTCTCCACACAGCAGTTAGTTCAGAGCAAGGGTCAGGAAAGCAGGGCACCTATGAACATAGAAGGTCTGCCTGTAGAAGCTTCTCCCCACTTCAAAGATACAACTGGGTATACATGCTGGATCTCAGACACCTCCTTTTCAGTTTACATCTGGACCTGTGAATACTCTGCCCAGAAAAAGGACTGCTGCACTGCTGAAACGACTGTCACTCTGCTGAACCGCTGTAGTGCTGACTGCTGCCCTGCTGTGCTCACCTGTCACCTGCTGCCCTCTTACCTGGGTGAGAAGGAATGGGCCTGCATTTATTGAACCCAGAGTGACTCCAAAGGCTAGTTAACTGGCCTCCTGATCTGAAGCCCCTGGGATGCAACAGGCTTTGGTCAGCCTTGCACATGCGCTTGGACTCTACCATCTGTGATTCTACCCTGCCAAGTGGTGCCACCCAGTCCTGTACCCTTAGAGGTGAGCATCCTGGACCCTTTGAGGTAGGCTTAAGATTCGCTACGAGCCTCTGTGGACCCAGTAGAACTGACACATTCTTTGCAGCACAGCACATTTCAAGCAGAATCAGTGCATTGCCTTTGCAGTTTGACACATCTTTTTCAGAACTACTGCATCACCGCTGCTGCAAGGGTTCTTCTGATGCAAAGGACTGTGCATTAACCTTGCAGCTTCATAAGAACTGCCGCTTCTGTAAAGCTTTCTCGACGCAGGCCCTCAAATCTCTTGTTGACGGCAGCCTTGATGAAGACACAGTTACGTGCAGTGCAGCCTTCGACCTCCTTGGAACTAATGCATTGTCTCAGCTGAATGCATGCATACTTGATGCCGGAGTTTGCCTCACAAGTCCTAGTCAATGAGATCCTTGACGATGATGTGGGATGTTGCATTGCAACTCCAACTCCCGCACAACTGACACATCACATCAGCTGCATGATGAATCCTCTGCTCTGAACCTTACAAAGCTCTGCTAACCAATTGGTTCCCTGTAGCTGGTCCGTGCTCCGTTGTGGTCTGTCTGAACTTGTGACTTGGTCTCAGTCTGGCCCGACCAGATATCCAATGTTGATGTTTTGTTCTTTTTGGCGCTATTTTAACTGAAATACTTAAAACTGTGTAGCTCTAGTTCTACTGGTTATTAAAAGCACCCCTATTTTTCTATCTTTGTGTTAGGTCCTTTTCATGTTGTGTTTTTCACTTTATTACTGTTTGAAATTTGCACAAATACTTTTAAGTCTAAATGCTCTGTGCCAAGCTACCAGAGGGCTGAGGAAAGGTCACTTTAGGACTGGCTTGTGCCTCAACCTGACAAGGATTGTGGTTGTTCTTTGACCAGAGTTCACACCAAAGTCATCTAACAACCTAATTTCCTACACCAACATTTTCAATTGTAAACCACAGAAATTCACTAGTTATAATTAACTGAAGAATCTGCAACTCATATCCTCACCATATACAGTGTTGTTCTAATTTCAGATGTTGCTGTGATGTTATCAATGATGTCATAGAACATGACATGGGAGGTAATTAGCAGTGCATGGTGAGGGCACAAGTTATAGTTACTTTAGGGCATGAATTACAGTTACTTGAGGTAATTATAACAAGGGAATTCCAGTGGTTGTGCTAAGTTAAAACAGTGTTTCAAGTGTCATTTTCACCTAACTATATGTTCCCTTTAAAATTTGCTTTGTTCATTAGATTTCTATGTTTTTATTGGAAAGTAAAATATTATTACCATTCTCAACTATAACATGACTTTAAAAAAAATTCAGTGAATTTCTGACATTTTTTCTAAATTTAAAGTAATATTTATTACCATACTGTGAGAAATTGAGATGTTGAATGAGGGGGTTGTGAGCCCTTCTCAAGCAATAGCCACAATTCTTGTTAGGGTGGACAACAAAAAGTCACTAATTTTAACTTGTGCTTACCCCTCTGGTAGCTTGGCACAAAAGCATTCAGACTTAACCTAGAGGCAATGTGTAAGGTATTTATGCAGCATTCAAACAGCAATAAAGTGAAAACCCATCACCATAAAAATCCTACATCAATCTGGAAAATAGAGTAAAATGTGATATATACATTATTTGACACCAAAGTGACAAACAACCAATCAGTGGAACCAGAGATATGCAATTTCTAAGTTTTAAGGTAAGTATAGTGCCTAAAAGCACAAAGTACCTATATGGTCATGCTGGACAGGGATGATTTCAGAAGTTCAAGCCAGCTGCGATGGAGTGCATGCCAGGTACAGGGGCTAAGTTAGGCCCTTTTGAAAATCTTTTCTTCTAAAGTCAAGCATGAAGCAATTTGTTCAAGGTGGTGGTGGCCACAAGGGGCAGGGAGAGTGTTACAGATGAGCATCACTGGAGCTTTGTGTTGGCATCAACGCAGACTCTCAATGCAAATCTTACACTGTCATTCATGACTGGCAGTTGCTGTAGCACGAAGAGTCTAATTCACTGGAGCTTTGTGTTGGAAATCAATATTTTGGCGCAAACAGACCTGCTGATGGTTGTGAAGAACACAAACCTTCCGGATTCCTCCATTTCCTTTAGGAGGACCACAACTTATTGCACACCGAGGGTTGAGGACCTAGGAAGCACCTCCTGGGGATCAGGAAATAAGTCCAGCAGGGAACAGCAGGGCTCAGGCAGATTCAATTGCAGATCCAGGCAGGTCTAGTGCAGCAGGTTAGCTGGGCAGTTGCAGTGAGGTCTCTGGTGCTTGTTGTGCCCCTGTAGTTCAGAACAGTAGGTCAGTGAACCAGCCCTTGAAGTCACTTAGGTAGCCTAGGTAAAGGGTGCAGGTCCAGTATTTCTTCTCAGTGGGTCAGGCCTCAGGCAGGAGGGTAGTCCTCCTTCTATAGTTTCAACAAGTTCAGAAGTGTACTGAAGAGTGGGTTTGTGTGTTCTATTTTTATACCTGGTACCCCCTTTGAAGTGGGATAAGCTTCTGGCATTACCTCCACCCCAGATGTTTCTGGAATTTCTTGCTTCCCTGCCCTTGTCCCAGTTTGTCTGAGGACACAATAGTCGAGTTTGAAGTCCGCTGTGTGTGAGCTGAGCAGTGTTTTTCGAAGTGCAGGTGTAATAGGTGACAACACACAAAGGTCAACTGCCAACTACACCTAGTCATGCGATCCAGAACACAGGCTGGAGGAACCAAATGGTAAGGACAGGAAAATGGCAACTTTCTAAAACTATACAATAAAAGGATGGATGGAATGCTTGAATTATTCTCACCCTCTGGTAATTACTTGGAAGTTTACAAAAAGAAAATAACAAATGTCCACAACTTTGTTTTTTCTTCACCACTATCTGACAGGAGACCCGCATGGTTGTGGCTTACTCTCAAACCCCCACTTTCCAAAAAAAATAAAAATTCACCTTAGCTCCTTTCTAGAAAGGTTCAGGGTGACATGTCATGTATGGGCTGAGAAAAAATGTGAGGCACCCATTTGCCATGCATTTTCCATAGACATTTTTGGGAAATTATACCACAAAAACTATTGACCAGAATTATACCACATTTGGCTGGAATCTAGATATTGGTCCAGAAAGCAAGATTTGTATAGTTTGTTGTAAATCCATTCAGTAGTTTTCAGATATTAAGGATAAATAATATTTGCATATCTGGACAACTGACTTTGAGGGACTCTCGTGATAGTCCCTCAAACCCAATTAAAAAAATTATCTGCTTTGGCTTTTCATCCTTCGTCTAACTTGCTTCTGCAAGAGTTAGGTCCTGCTGGAGCGAGCACTCTGATTGGCTGCCTGAAACATGGGGAAAGATTTATCAGGCTTCCATTACAGGATGGGGACTAAGTCCCCTGTTTCAATTCTAAACAATAAACAATGTATAAGAAGGCTAGGTACCCCTATCCTGCCACCTTTGCCCTTATGTGGGGGGATGGTCCCTGAGCCCAAAATTAAAAAAACTTTTTATTTTTTTAAAACAGGGATGCTGCAGAACCTCCAAAGGATCATGCCTTAAAATACACCATGTGACTTTCTTGTTAAATTATTTGCCCACCAGGATGGATCTTCCCACTCAGTGGGGCTTTCCCTCCCAGAGCCAGTCCTGGCCCCAAGGAACCCTTACCCCAATGCAACCCCTTCCCTGAGTGACTTTTTGGTGCCAGGGACCCCATCCCCTGGAGGCAAATTACTTCCCTGGTTCCCTGGTATCAGCCTTGGGAACCCTATGCCCCAGGTTGCCATACTTGACAATGTACCAGGGAGCACATACCCGGGCACTGGTTCCCTGCATGGAGAGTGTGGACATACTGGAACACCTACTAGGCATGGGGTCCCCAGGACCACTATTCCATCAGGGAGGGGGGCCACATATACCCTCCTCCTAAAAACAAAACTAATGCCCCCTGGGGATGAGGTCTCCAGGGGCCAAAGTGGTCACACACTCCCTATTCTTAACAAAAAATAAAGGCCCTGGTGGATGGGGTCCCAAGTGGTCCCTAGTGGCTGAAGGAGCAGGGCTGTGCACTTTCTCCCCTTAAAAGAAATACAGCACCAGGGGATGGGATCCTCTGACCTCAAAGGCTCAGCGAGGAGAACACACGCTCCGCTTAATACAAAAAACAAGATATTGTATCACTCATTTATTATTCACTGCTGCTATGAGGGATGTTCCAAAATGCCCTAAGGCATTATAATAAACAATGCTTTAATACTTGTGGTGCCCCTAGAAACAGTAGGGCCACCATGAAGCACTATTTTAGTGTTGTGTAGAGCTGCAGGATGTGAATCAGCCATCCAGCAGCATTAGAAAAAATGATCAGCACGTTTCCATGGTCATTAAAACCATGGCCGTAGGGCAACTTACCATATTTTTTTAAAGCACACCTTTCTGGAGCTCCATGCTCCTCAGCTGAAGTGCAAGGCATTCTTGTGGTTGTTTTTATGATTACATTTGTTGGCTGACAAATGTTAAAGGAAACACTCAGAGACATGTTGGTTTTATTTTAAAAAAACAATATCTCTCTAAGTTTTTCTTTTAACATTTTTTTCAACAAAATGCAATTAGGAAAGCTATGCTAAAAGAATGACGCACTGGCATGTTTCCATTAAACATTTATTAGATACATTTATAATATTAACTATCATTAAAAAATTGCATTGTGTGAATTACTGAAAAATACAATAGATTAAAAATATTGGTGGCAGCCTGACACTGAGGACCTGTTGGGGAGCCCACTCGGATGTTGCCCACTGATTAAAATTATCTTTTTTTGTTGAGCTACAGGTAACCCTAGTAATCTAGGAAGACCAGCTCAGCCCTCATGTGAAGTACTGTAGTACTTTCACAGTCCCCATCTTGGAAGCTTTTTATCTCATTTAAACACATAAGTATAATGTCACTTTATCTTGTTTTTTCAGTTATTCTCTAGGGCTTTCTTTATTGTAAGCTAATATCTTATTACCATACCTAACTATAATGGCACGTTAACCTTTATTTTTTCAAGGAATTTCTAGAGTTTCTTTAAATGGAGGAAAGATCTTATTATCATTCCTAACTAGAACATCTCTTTGTTTTGACCTTTGTTTTTTTCAGTGATTTTCTTTTTTTAGCATATTCAGCCAACTCCTCTGATATGCATAGCCCGTGACCATCCACAGCTAGGGGTTGGCTACAGAGCCTGCCCTATGGCAAAGCTCTCTGGCCCATACCCCATGGGCTGACATTATCCCAATGTGCATAGCCTTCAGACATTTGCAGCAAGGTGTTGGAGCCGGATGCCATATCCTGCACTCAACCCCCCATTGAATCCCTAACCGCTGCTCCTTATAGCCTTTTTCAGCCCTCTCAGAACCCATCTCCCCATGGGTGGTCAACCCCCCCTCACTGTTCACAGCCAAAGGCCATGCAAAGCAGAGTATTAGCTGCATGGCCTGGCCTCTAGCCAACCTCACGAGGGCAGCTAATTCACACTGTGCACAGCCGAAGATCCATGACCTAAACAACCTCTGGCAGAAAGTTAGAATTTTACTCAGAAAAGCATACTTTTCGTTATACAGTCTAAATCTATTTAACAATGTTCGAGAAATTTACATATAAAGTGGCGCTCAGGGTGGTCATGGAGGGGATAATCTCATGGAAAGTCACAGAAAAAAATGAAAGGTGATAATTAGGACATTATGGTTCGGTTAGGTTCTAAGGCCTTAACTTGCATTAAAAAAAAAATCAATTTACATTCCTGTGCATGCTATGCCCTCTACATAGGGTGGGGCAATCATCACTGTGGCCTGGCATCCAGTGGTGGATGGACCAGCACATCAATGGCGGACTCAGCTGCGGCACCATCGTTGGAAACCCTGCAGTTCCCTCATCTCTAAATGCAAGAGGATTATGAACAAGGAATCCTTTGTTTATAGATGCCCCAAATGCGTCATCTTCTAAATGAAGCTCTTAGCTTGTGATTTAATTATCCACTGCCACAAAACCCTGCAGACTGACTGCAGTGTGGGTTAGTCATTGTAGAGTGGATGCTTTAGTCATGCACTGTATTGAATCGAATTGTAACTTCCTCCCAGAGTGAAGTATTTTAGTGTCAAGCATGAAGCTCAAAGGTAGGATTCAAACATTGATACATATTATTTGGTCGTACTTCTCATTTTAATTAACCAACTTGTCATTAATGAGATTTTTAGGTCAGATGTACTAAAATAATTTTATGATTCCCTAATTAGAAATAATAGCAATTTGCAAAAAGGGAATCGAAAAATGGTATGCAATACCATTAATTAAGTTGAAAAAATAGGTTTTTGTACCTTTTGCTAATAGGAAATTGAAAATTGTGAATCAGTAATTTTCATAAATTGCAATTTCCCTCTTTTAGAAATTGATACATGTCAAGAGGGACAAAAACCACATAGTGGGCAAAAGAGAAAACACAATTTTAATGATGTTGAGCAGCTCATGGTAATAATAAATATCTGGTAAACCATGATGCATTCTTTGGTAAATCCTCTATCACAGTTCCAGAAGTCACTAAAAGACACAGCTGGGAAAGGATTTAGGATAGAATAAATGTTGTAGGATCTGCAAGTCACAGCATAAGTGAAATCCAGAAAGATGGTATGACATGCACTTGTGCACTAAGAAGATACTTGCAAGCAGAAGGCTGCTGGAACTAGGGAAGAACCATCTACACAGCTACATCCAACAGTGGTGGTAGATGCCATTGAGTCTGGACTTAGCAATATTAATACTTTCATAGTGCCACCAGCAGATATGTTTGCACTACTACCCACATAACACAGTTTATTTAATATTAGCTTCATGTCTGTGTTACTTTTAGTATTATTTTGGTGATAAACAAAGGGTTGTGTTAATAAAATCAATTTCTATCATGTATCTTACCATTACAATGTATTTTTGTAAATGTGGTTAAGATCAAATGATATGAAATATAACTCAAATTTTAAATGTTTAAAGATTTATGAATTATATGAAGAGACATTAATGTTTAACAGCACATCTCATCATACATGTTAATTTTATTTTGTACTCATAAAAATGTAGTGTAGTTTACATATGCAGTTTTCCTCAGGCGTCAGCCAGGATCTAGGTGATGATGTATGGGAAAAGGTAGATGTGCAGGAGGACCTCCATCGTGGGGCAGGTATTGTTGAGACACAGCTCCCATTCCTGCAACGTCTATGTCACCAACTGATGTACAACCTCAGCTTACTGACCCCACTCAACCTCAGTAAAAGCATTGCAGAGAGAGACATCATTAGAGGTACTCAATACCTCAACGATGTGCAGGTCACCATTGGGTAGGGTTGAGAGCAACTACCTTACCTCATTGGAGAGCTCTTGAGAGGCATGACACTTTCATTGGTAGAGTAGTGCAATTTAGACATCCTGTACACATTGTCATTGTGCAATTAAACATTTATTTTTGACATTATATTTACTATGTGCCTTAAATAATATTAACTTTTGCGACTATTTAAATGCATTCATGAAATGTAATCACTAAGAAACGAAAGCTTTATAAACATGTGCACTAGTGTTCATTTTAATTTCTTTCATGTATTCATTATTGATGTTATATTTACCCTTTAAGTTGTATTTGTAGAAGTAACATTTGTTTCTTTTATTCGTGTTTTGCATTTATTTTGAAAGTTATATGTGTGAATGTTTATTCATATATCTGAAATGCGCATTGAATGTTTAGTTAAAGCTAACCTAATTAAAGGCCTTAATTTTGAAATGTATTTTGCTTGGTTAGTGTGTTCTTTTTTGCAGCTGCCTTCTCACGTTTGCATTAGCTAGAAAAAGAACTGTTATTGTATGTATTCATTTATTGATAGCAAGGCTTGAGGAGACAAGTGTTGGAAAAAGAATATGCAGACCTAATGAGCAAATGAAGCCTCCTATTTATAGCATGCCAGTTGCTCAAGGTTGCAGAAGATGTCCAATTTCTGTGGGATGGAAAGTTCAGGTGATGTTGCAAATGCACAACACAAGAAACTAAATGATTGGTTCTTGGTGGGGAGGGAAGAGAAACAATTGTTGCTGAAGGTTCTGCTTGTTTTAATTAATGTTTATGCTGTTAGAAGTTAGAGCAGATTCCCTTAGACTTTGATTGGTACAGAACGCTCTGCTCCCCTTATTCTTGCAAGAGTGAAGCTTTATGCTAAACACTTAGGGCCTCATTATGAGTTTGGTTGTCTGTGGACCACCATTGTAGCGGTGGAAGTCCGACCGATGCAACTTTGGCAGTCGGACCACTGGATTACGAGTTTGGCATTCGGACCACCAGAAGACCACCAGCACCGCCACCTGGGACTGTGGCAGTCCTTACCGCGGCAGCCAATGTTGGAGATCCCGGCATTAGGATCGCCATGGCCATTACGACCTACATGACCACCAAGCTTTCAATGGCAATCCCACCACCATGGAAAGCTTGGTGGTCAGGAAGGTAAGAGGCCTAAAACTGGGTGCCCCAGTGGGGTATGGACGAATGGAGGGTGAGTAGGGGGCACATGTAGGCCTCCAAACATATTTGAGGTTCGGGGGTCCACTGTGTCTCATGAATGACTTGGTGCATAGACACAGTCAGCCCGTTGTGACAACAGGTAGGAATGTATGGCCAGCAGTAGCTCCATTATGCTTCCCGAGCCTCCTTGCACCAGTCATGCCAGCCCTGTGGGGAACTCGTAATCCATCGGTCTTGGGACCACCGACCTGGCACTGTCTGAAAGACAGCCGCCCTGCCGGTCCGGCGCTCCGACCACCAATCTCGTAATGACATTCCTAGGGCCTTGTTATGAGTTTGGTGGTCCCACCACGGGACCGGCAAACCCGCAGAGAGGATGCCATCACCATGGTGGTGGCATCCTCCCTAAGCGTGTTACAATATTCATGTTGGGCAGACCAGCCAGAGCATTGTAGTATGCGGTTCCTGCTGTGTGCCTGCCGGGAACAGTGCTAAGATATTGGTCTTGATTCCCTTGAGGGAGCCGAGGCCGATACCATAGCACACAGCACTCTTGGAATGTGCACTGTGTGCAAAGCAGACAGTGCACATTCCAATGATGCTTGGCCGAAAGGCCCCTGCCCTGTCCATGCTGCCATGGGCAGGGCAGGGGCCTCCCTGTGGCCCCTGGCACTTGCTTTCCACCTGCCTTCTCATTTTGGAGACCCCACCATGAGGAGGCTGGCGGAAAGCTGAGTTTTAATCATCCAGGCGACGCTGAACTCAGCACCACCCTGGCTGAGCACAATTTAGAATGCCTTTGGACAGTCGGGAACCACGTTCCCAGTAGAGACGGTGGTCCCCTGGTGGGTCCGCCCTCCAGAGTTGTTATGTGGTATTTGGACTGCCACAGTTACAGAGGTCCAACCATCACCACGAGGCTGGTGGCCCCTGGACAACCAGCCTTTGAAATTAGGCCTTTATTCCTTTTCTGGAAGACTTCCAATGAAATCTTCTCTAAACTGACACCTTCTCACATTTTCAAATTTCCCTAAGACTTCATTCAAACCATCATTATTCCTTATTTATAACTTTGATTATACAATTTCAGAATCATGTTGTGTTTAGGAGAGAGAACAGGAGTTTCTTATGGAATACCTATTTCTAATTATTTGCTTCTGTATTGCAGTGGATGTTATTGCTTTGTATCTTATGCTGCTAAGACTTAATCAATTGCGATATTTCAGCCTTCCCGTTGTCAACTTATAGCTTCCTAATATTCCTATGATATGCATATATATTGGACTGATTATTAATTGGAAACCAATTTACTTTAATCACGATTACTGGTTCTTTTTATGTGCCTGAAAGCGCTTCAAGAAAAATTTAACTGTTCCATTATGTTTACCTCCCTCAGCATCCCAATCATCTTAAAAAGATCAATTGAAGGGGAGATTGTAAATCATGCACCTTCGTGCTCTTACTGGTATTCCACATAGAGATCAGTTTTTAAATGTAGATAATTTTTAAATGTAGATAAAACAATGCTTACAGTGCAGCATCAATAATTGTCAAATATGGAAGAAACAGGGCAGAACCATGGAATTCTTACAAAAGTGAATGAAGGAGTATTGCCAATGTACCTCACACTATCAGTAGTCACTTCACAGCAATGTGTAATGTATTTAAAAAAATAAGAAAACAACAATAGAGTATGTTTCTGGTCTTAAAACTCATTTGGGCAGTCTGTCGATAGACTCCTGCTGTTGCTACACTGCCCACAATTTTAGTGCAGAGCACATTTAACATTCAAGATGAATTGGCACACTGAAGCTGCAATGTTGATAAAGGAATTGTGTATATGGCCAATGCACTGGAATCACTTCCTAACATTCAATGGCTACCATCAATATCTGTACTTGTGTAGAGGAAGTGAAGATTTCACAATTATGCACAGGAATTGAAGACGCTTTCACAATTAATCGCTCATAGATGTCGTAGACACAAACAATTAGGAGAACAAGATTTCGCAGTGCAGAACAGTTACAAAAAGCTGTGCTTTCAAGTGCACACAAAGGTTCTAAAGGAAACAAGTAACAAGAAATAATTAATCTTTTTATGTCTTTTTATTGCATTGTAAGTTTTCCCGAAGAATTGGTGTAGAGTTTTCACAGCAACAGAATGTTGTTATGTTTTCTCTTTTCTCTTTTTTTCACTTGATAACAAAAAAAAACTTTTTTTTTTAATTTTGTTTTTATAAGACAGGAAATATTTTCCAAAATAAAAGCTATATTTCGTATATCAGAAGTGAGAATCCTCTGTGTGTGTGTGAATTTGGTATGGCATTGTCCACCCTATGACACCAATATTGTGCCCCGTAGTGGTTGGTGTAGTATGGCTCTTCTTCGTCAGAGGGGACCTCATCAGGTACTCTGGGAAATCCTTTCCTGGAAACAGTGTTCTGCATACTCGAGAAACCCTCCTTTCTTGAGTAGCGAAATAACTTAACATGGTTGTCTATTATGTTACATCATACCTTCTTTGAATGGGAGTGCAAGCATTCAAGTTTGGGGTTATGAAGAATATGCACTGTCACATGAAATGGTAACATTACACATGGTGCAATTTTGAATTAAAACATAAGGTCAGATTTAAGAACAGTGGTGCTACATTACATGTAATGCCACTTTTCTTGTGGCCCCTTGAGCCCCCCCAACACCACCATGTGTGCGCCATATTAATGATACGCACACACGGTGCAGGGTAGGGGCAATAGCGTCAACATTTTTGACACTGTTGTTTTACTTTTCAGGATTAGCGCCAACGTTTTTGGAAAAGTCCGTAGAGGCCCATTATAAATAATGGTGTGCCCCTTTTAAAGCCTACTCTGTGAAGGCATTAAAAATGCTGCTTAAAATTACACAGTGGAATCTAATAGATTCCACTCTGCCATTTTTGTGGGCCCGCTAATAGAGGAATGACCCCCTTGCATACATTATGGCAGGCGCAGGCATAATGTGGGGCAAGAGGTCACAAAGTGGCACAATGCATGCATTACTCCACTTTGTAAATATGGCACTGGGAAAAGGTCACCTTAGCACCACCTTAGCATCACAGAAATGACGTTAAGGCTGTGCAAAAGTGGCACAAGGGGCTCTTAAATTTGCTCCATAGTGTTTTTTGGTTAACTATCCAACAAATAGCTGTCTAAAAAATCACCTCTCAGAAGACAGCAGTACAGTCCACAATGAGTAAACATGCAGGAATCTTTGTGTACTCCTGGGATATTTTGCCACTATGCTTCTAGAGCTGAGTCTTCCTATTGTGCTCAAGGTGTCCTGTTGAGGATGGAGTGCATATCAGAACATGTGTCATAGCTGTGAATCCAATCATAATCAGAAATATGCTATTTTTTTAACACAAACTTTATTGCATTTTAGTGATTCTTAACTATATCGTACATACCAATGCGGGATGTACATCAGTAAAGCAATGGAACAGAAAGTTGGCAGCAATATTACAGATATTCTTACAGTAGTCATACCATGAGGTGAAGCACACTCAGAAATATGGGGGCAGATTTATGAAAAGTGGCGCTGCACTGAGTGCAGTGCCACTTTTCTTGCACCCCTTAGCGCCCCCCTAACGCCACCATGTGTGTGCATTATTTAATATACGGCACACCATAGAGGTAGTTAGGGAACTAGCATCAGAAATGTTGACGCTAGTTCGGCGCTTCGCTAGCCTCATTTTAAGACCTGCTTTGCGCAGGCATTGAAAGTGCCGAAAAAAAATGAAGCAAAGAAATCTCTTTGCATACAATATGCCTGGTGCAGGGAAAGGGACAAAGTGGTTCAATGCATGCATTGCACCACTTTGTAAATTTGGCGCTGAGACCCTGCAGGCAACAGCATTGCCACCGACTCAATTACGAGCCAGAGACAATGCTGTAGCCTGTTTCCCGGTAGGCCGGCGGGCGGAAACTGAGGTTTCCATCCATCAACCTAGCGGGAAACTCTTAGGGACATATTTATACTCTGTTTGCGCCAGATTTGCATCATTTGTTTTACGCAAATCCGGCGTAAACTTAACTCCATATTTATATTTTGACACTAGACATGTCTAGCATGAAAATATTGGAGTTAACGTAATTTTTTTACAATGAAAACCTACCTTGCGTCAATGAGATGCAAGGTAGGCATTCCCGGGCAAAAAATGACTCTAAGTCCTTAGCGCCTTATTTATCCTCCCATGTAAAAATGACGCACGGGAGGAGGAGGGACTTAAATAATGGCGCTAAGCTTGCTTAGTGCCATTGTTAAACGCCTGGGTCAGGGCAGGCGTTGAGGGACCTTTGGGCTCATTTCCATGGTCGGAGACCATGGAAGCAGCCAACAGGTGCCCTTCCCCACCCCCAGGGACACCCCCATCCAACCCCACCCACACCTGGATGACACCTAAGGATGGGGGTACCCATCCCAGGTAAGTCTTTAATTTTTTATTTTTTAAAGTGTCATAGGGGGGCCTAACTTGGACCCCCCCTACATGGCACTGTGCCCAATGGCCATGTCCAGGGGACACATTTCCCCTGGGCATGGCCATTGGGCCGGGGGGCATGACTACTGTCTTTATTATGACAGGAGTCATGTCCAGGAGGTTGTGCGTCACAAAATGACTCTAGTCAGGTAGAGTCATTTTTTTTTACTCTAACCTGACTTGACGCACAACCTCCTGTTTCCCCTGCGCCTCCCCCACCCGGTTAGCATCATTTATTTTATATATTCCATAAATATGACATCCGGCTGGCATTCAGGAATGGCGGTAGCCGACGGTAAACTTTTTGACGCAAACCTGCGCTAACGCAGGTTTGCATCAAAAAGTATAAATCAGGGCCTTAATACCTCCAGTGCGGTGGTCGTCACAAAGGCGACGGACACCCTGTCGAGAGTTTGGTGGATGGGCTTTACCGTCCGCCAAACTCGAAATGAGGCCCTTGGTGTTCACAAACCAATTTTCAACTAGTTTGTGGCTAGCTAAATATTAGTAAATCTAGCCCCAAATTCTTTAATGGATCTGATATGGCAAAATTACAACTCTGACAAGAGATTCTTTTCCACTGCTGAAACTATTTTGAGGCAACCATATCTTTGAATACAGGTGCTTATTTGGTTTAGAAATGTGACACAAAGGTCTGCAAACAGATGTGTAAAACAGGCACACAGCGAGTGCATTTTAAGAAACCTGGCTTCTCCATTAACCTATTTCTGGATTTTTTTTCTGCGAAACGTGTTTGTATCGTGGGCAGAGATTTCCCGCAGAGGAGCAGTCGCACCCTCATTGGTAGTTCTTTTCTGATGCTTGTAATTACGGGATCATACGCAAAGGGTGTAAAATCGTAAAAAGAGCAAAGAACGATAATTGTATTTACAGCAAAGCAAGAACGCTTTCCTCTGAAGAGAAAGTCAAAACATCTATTTTCAGAAATTATTTTTACTAAATTGCATCCTCAGTGCTTTGTAGATTGGTCGATTGCAACTATTTAAGTGAACATAATTATACCCTGCATATCCCCAAGAAGATATTTTGTTGCTTATTAATGAGTCTGCATGAATGCTACTGGCAGCTGCGGTTGCAATAATTTCAGATGCGAGTTTGGAAATGTGGGATATGGAAAGAGTGCATGTTTCTGTTTGTTTTTCAAGCCCCAGGAAGAAGCAATTAGAGTAACCTTGAAAAGAGACGGCCAGGCCAGCAACAAATTCAGCGTCGTCCTCAGCCTGGTAGATACACCGGGCAGATCTCTTACTGGTGACCGGAAAATGTCTTAAAGATGTATGGAAAGCTTGGCTCTACATTACTTGCGAGATTGAGGACCAATTGAGCTATACGCGTGTGGTCTCGCGCATCGCCTCGCGTCTGGAACCCCGATGGTGAAGGGGTTGCTAGGCGCTCGGGGGCAGCGCGAGATCCACGGTCTCTAGAAACGGTTGGGAGAGAGAGCGGCAAGCGGCTTTGTTCTGGGGGCGCCCGGAGACCATTTCCTACGACCATAATAAAGGCATTTTAACGCTTACCGTGCTCACGTTTTTTCATCTGCTTTGCCCACTACAGTGTATCAGACGGAAAGGTTATTCATTTTACTTTTTCCAATGAGGCATAATTTGGTAAAGTTTTTATATCGTGCAACTGCAGGTGCAGCTGCACCAGAGTCCGTTTTAAAAGTAAGGTAACAAAATTAGTTATTCGAGGTAGGAATTAAGAGAATGTATTCTGCAAAAAATGGGTCAGAGTATTAGCCGCATTTTTCAGATCATTCGGGTGGGATACTCGTCACAAACGTGACTGATGTAATGCGGCGGACAAGATATCCATCATGTTTGCAACAGAGAATAACATCCGCCAAGGTAGTAATCTGGCCCTTAGTTGGGTACTAATTTTCATATGCCTGTGTCTTCGGAACATACGCAAAGAGCTATATGGCAGAGGGTTTCCATCAAATCCTGCCACGCCACATTTCCTCAATGTATGTCATCATGTTTATAAAGTGTTAAGACACCTCCTGTTTCCCTATCAGCATTAAACCACCAAATCCATGACAACAGATGTTTGCAACCTCTGGTTGCATGTCAGCTCGTTACAGATATGCGTGTCAAAATTGGATGCCATTTCTCTCCACCACCAGTCTTTCTACAGCACTGTATTTTTGTCACTTCACACCAGTTAGCAGCTGTACATGACCTAAATTTCCGCTTTTTCTGGTCTTCACAGGCATCATGTTGACCTAGCATGACATAATTTAGAACTTCTTTTACTCTTCACAAACATTTTTAGTAACCCTCCATGGCTACATTCTGATGCTGGCCTCCTATAATCTCATTTTGAATTAATCCTAGTCTGCATGGTTCTCATCCCCAAAATGTCTTATACAAACTTGACCAGCAGATTATTAAAAGCAGCATTATTTTTGGAGTCCATTTACCGTGATAGTAATGAACAAGGAAGTAGCAACAACTGGATAGAATTATAATCATATTTTAGGAACATTTACACTGATTTGATGGAAATGCAAAGGGTTTCTTGATGAAGAAGCTATAAGAACTCCGCACTGGGAAAAAGTCAACTCTATGGGGCTCATTTACTTTAAAAACTATGCAACGCAGGGTGGCAACCAAAGCTGCTGTGCTGCAGTGCATGAGAGAAAGAGAAGGCAGCACATATCTACAAAAATATAATGCTACTGCACTCTTCCCAATCACTGGCACACACTTAGGCTGCCTTGAACCAGACACACATCTTTGCACCATAGTGCAGAGGTGTGCATGATATTTAGCATAGATTTTGCACCGGAAGAGGATCTTCCCAATACAAAATACTATGCTCAGACATGCTGTTAAACCTTTCCCATTTTGTATGCATGCTGTACAGTACAACACATATCCAAAGTTTGAAGATTTTGGCAAAAAAAAACATTTCTCCTACTTTGAGCCTGCCTCAAGAAGGCATATTTTTTGGTGGTACAAACCCATTTACGAATATCAGCATGGAAACGCCTATGTTCCATCTATGTTGTTATGTTGATTTGTAAAGTGCACTGTCACCCTGGAGAATATGCTGGTGCTGTGCAGGTGAGAGTCTTACCCCATCTAGGTTTGGCAGATGGGCTATTCAAAAACCAAGTTCTTCAGCTTCTTGTAGAACCCAAAATGTGAGGCAGATGCTCTGATGTGTAACTGCAGGTCATTCCATGCTTTTGTAGTGATATAGAAGAAGGCTTGGCTGATGTGTGTGTGGGATGTGTGCCAGTAGGAGTCCGGACTAGCTGTGGTGTATGGAAGTTTTGTGAAAGCAAATGCCATTGGTGAGGTATGCAAGGTGCGAGTTATGTAGTGCCTTGCATCTGTGGGTCAGCAGTATGAATCATGCTCATTTGTGTTTAGGTAGCCAGTGTAGCTCCTTGAGGTGAGGTGTGATGTGTGTGTGGTGAGGGAGGTTGAGAGTGAATAATTCCAGCCATCAAGATCTGAATGGTCTGCAGATAATGACAAGGGCAATGTGTTATTAAGCAGTAACTTGAAAATATTTCTCAGCATTTTAAGGGTATAGAAGTATTAGGTGGTTATGGTGTTGACTTGGGAGTCATGTCAAGTTTGCAGTGAATGAACATCTCAAGGTTCCTGACATTGTAGGTCCTGGTTCTTTTAGCCACCAGTTGGGGTCCCATAGTGAAGAAGTTTTCTGGAAGATCACAACTTTGGCCTTGTTGATGCTCAGCTTCAGATTGTTGGTATTCATCCAGTTGGTGATTTTAGTCATGCATGCCTTGAACTCGATTTTGGTGGTGGGTGTCTTGTCCATGAGGGAGAGGATGAGTTATATATCATCAGCAAACAAAAGGACACTGATGTGAGAGCATATCATGTTGGTGTGAGCGTGTCCAGCCTTGTTTGGTCGCTAGTAATTTATTTATAAGGGGACGCGTTAGAGGTTTGATGGACCTGTTGACTACACTTAGAGTGATTCCACCATGTACAAAATTTGTATTCATAATCTAACCTGCAACAATATCACATGTTCAACAAATCAACTTTGAGTCCGTTATCTTCAGCACCATGACCCATGTGGCCATGAATTACCACACCTTTTAGTAAAATTAGAAAGTTTATTTCCCTAGATTAACAATGATAATATCATGTAAATGAATCTCAAAACCAAATGATATGCATGTACAAACAACATTGGCTGACCAAAGCGGCGGAAGAATCTCAATTTAACCAAAGCAGTAGTTCAAGAGTTACTGTACAAATTAATAGCAACAATAACTGAACAATAGAGATGGCATACATCTAAATTCAAAAGGCGAACAAAATCAATTCTTAGTTAATCACATTTGTTATTACATGGCACACTAACTAACTTTCCAATTAGAATAGCATGTTTGGGCTCCATGCTAAAGTAATTTAGTCAAAAGTTAATTTGGAAAATAATCTAACTAAGGCTCTAACAAAATAGCGGTTGGTACCTAAAAGAAAGAACAATAATCTATAACAGAAACAATAACTGTTAGAAATGGGGCCTTTGGTTGCCAGTCATGTTGCCCTCTGTCCGAGCAAGGACCCTCACTCTAGTCAGGGTAAAGAAAATCACACTCAGTTAACACCCTGTTCACCCCCTTGGTAGCTGGGCACGAGCAGGCAGGCTGAAGCAATGTGTGAAGTATTTGTACCAACACACACAGTAACACAGTGAAAACACTACAAAGTGGGCACCACAAAAGTTTAATAAAATAGGCAATATTTATCTAAATCAAATAAAGACCGAAATAACAAAAATCCAACATACACAAGTCAAAATATGAATTTTCAAAAGAATTAGAGTTTTACTACATAAAAAACAATTGAAACAATGATTTTGCACAAAGCACCTGATTAGCGTCAAAGATAAAGCTGCTTGGGTGAGCGTGAGTTGGAAAAGGCAGCGATGCGCCGATTCCTTCCTTGCAAGGGAGGCCGTGCGTTGTTTCTTCTCCGGTCGGGTCGGCGATTCGTCGTTTTCTCCCTCGCAAGAGAGCAATGCATCATTTTCCGGATGGGGCACCTCAGGTCCGCGCAGAGTCAGAATGACTTTGACACCCAGGGACGATGAGTGGAAAATCTGGTTGCACGCTGTTAGAAAACTTCTCTGCGTGGGGTTTGCGTCATTATCAGCAACCGCAAGCGGGTGTTGTGCATCGTTTCTCCAGCTGCGATGTGTCGATCTCCCAGCCCCGAAGCAGGTGGAGCGTCGATTTAGCCGCGAAGCCGGCGGCGCGTTCTTTATGAACCGCATTGCAGATGGTGCATCAAAAATTTCCCTGCACTGAGTTCTGTGCGTGGATTTTCAGCTCAGCCAACTTCACCTTTCAAGGGCCCAGGGACGGGATAGGGCACCACTTGTCAGGGCAGGAGTCTCAGCAGAGAGAGTCCATGTGCTGGCAGGGGAAGTCTTTGATGGCCCTGAAACTTCAAAACAGGGGGGCAAGCTCAGCCTTTGGAGATTCTTCACAAGCAGAAATTTACCACAAAGTCCAGTCTTTGTCCCAGGCAGAAGCAGCAACTGCAGGACAGCCCAACAAAGCACAGTCACAGGCAGGGACAACACTTCTCCTCAGCTCTTTTGCTCTTCTCCTTGGAAGAGGTTCCTCTTGAATCCAGAAGTGATCTAATTTTCAGGGGTTTTGGGTTCAATTCGTATACCCCTTTCTGCCTTTGAAGTTGGCAAACTTCAAAGGGAAGTCTTTCTTGTTTTCAAGATCCTGCCTTGCCCAGGCCAGGCCCCAAACACACACCAGGGGGTTGGAGACAGCATTGTGAGAGGGCAGGCACAGCCCATTCAGATTTAAGTGACCACTCCTCCCTCCACTCTAGCTCAGATGGCACAACAGGATATGCAGGCTACACCTCAGCTCCCTTTGTCTCACTGTTCAGAGGGGATTCACAAACAGCCCAACTGGCAAACTGACCCAGACAGGGAATCCACAAACAGGCAGAGTCACAGAATGATTTATGCAAGAAAATGCCTACTTTCTAAAAGTGGCATTTTCAAACTAACTGTCTAAACCTCACTAAAAGATGTATTTTTAAATTGTAAATTCAGAGACCACAAACTCCACATATCTATCGGCTTGCAAAGGGAATCTGCCCTTTAAAGATATTTTAAGGCAGCCCCCATGTTAACCTATGCAAGGGATAGGCCTTGCAAGAATGAAAACCAAATTTGGCAGTATTTCACTGTTAGGACATGTAAAACACTTACTACATGTCCTACCTTTAACATCCACTGCACCCTGCCCATGGGGCTACCCAGAGCCTACCTTACGGGTGCCTTACATGTATAAAAAGGAAAGGTTTAGGCCTGACAAGTGGGCACACTTGCCAAGTCAAAACTGCACACACAGACACTCAATGGAAGGTCTGAGCCATATTTACAGGATTACTCTTGGATGGCACAACCAGTGCTGCAGACCCATTAGTAGTATTTGATTCACAGGCCCTAGGAACCTCTTGTGCACTTTACTAGGTCATTACGAGTAAATCAAGTAGGCCAATCATGGATAACCAATTACACATATAGTTTACACAGGAGCACCTGCACTTTAGCACAGGTTAGGAGTGGTAAAGTGCCCAACGTATCAAAAACAGCAAAAACAGAGTTCAGCACACATCAACAACCTGGGAAGCAGAGGCAAAAAAGTGAGGGGAGACCATGCCAAGGATGTTAATTCTAACACATGTCCCCTCCAGCTGAAAGTGGGGAGAAACTACACAACCTCATGGGAGTTCTCATCACTAAGGCAGAAGAATCTGGACAGGCCATCAGCATTGGCGTGTGCTGTGCCAGGGTGGTGTTCCATCGTAAAGTTCATCCCCTGTAAGGAAATGGACCACCCCAACAGTTTTTGACAGGACTGGAACAAGACTAACTGAACTCCTTTCTCAACACAGTCGGTGTTAAACTAAAAATCCATGAAGTATTTTCTCATGTAGCCATTTTTCAGAATTTTGTGTCAGCACAATAGAACCAATAAACATTAATTTCTTAATCTATGATATAACTAGACAGTCTGTCACACGTCGATGATTGGATCCTCTTCTCCCGTTACAATCACCCGTTTCGTCAAGTAACTTTTTAGTTGCAATCATAGCTCCAGTCAGTGAAGTCTTTGTTTTGTCCTGGGAACAGTGGCTTCTCACGCATCAAGGTAACAATTGTATCGGTATGTAGTATTCTACATTTCAGCAGACCGTTCTCACAAGAAAGTTTAAGACATCAACTTGTTTAACATTGCAAGATTACAAATCTATTTGGTCAGCACTGCGTGAACAATGGACATGTGTGAATTCTCTGCTTTCACAAAAAACATTTACAAACATTTATTTTATGCCATGAAGCTTAACATGAGGCTCTGTCGACTAGGCCCAAAATATCATAATTTCTCATTGCCTTAATATTATTAGGCAAATACATAGCATTAATACATGAGCATGATCCGCTAATACGTTTTATTCTACATGTCCCCATTATTTATAATATTAATGTCAGTACTTTATTAATGTTGTATACGAAATGATGGCCACTCCAGTGGGCACATTTTCCAAGGCACAATATTTTTTCTACGTTAGCCTAGTTCATGTGAATTCTTAACTATTAATCAATGCAAATTTATTAATAGCAAATTCAGCTTTCACACTGGTCAGAGGGATCATGTAAGCACTGAAGGAGGTCAGGCTCAGGGAAGATTCTTGCGGGAATCTGCAGGTGAGATCACAGGTATCGGAGGTGAATGGAGCCAGGCTACGAGTCAGGAAGGAGAAGATTCAGTGGATTGGGAACCCTTGAATTCCACAGTCGCCCAGGCATTGGATGAGGGTGGGTTGGGATATTTTGTCATAAGTGGTGGAGAGGTCAAGGAGAATGAGGTTTGACATATCTCCTCTGTCTAGCAGAGGTGAGTGCAGTTTTGATGCTGTGCTTGGTTTGAATCTGGTCTGAAAGGTGTCAAGGAGTTGGTGGTAATTGAGGTATGTGATAAGGTGTTTGTTGATGATTTTCTCTAATACATTGGCTGGGTAAATCATCAGGAAGATCAAGTGCATCAAGGTCTGCAGGTTTTTTTTTCAATAAGGGGAGACCTGTGACATGTTTCCAAGCATCTGACAGGCTTGCTGAGGAGATGCAGTTGTTCAAAATTGGTGGGAGGATGATGTTGATGTGTAGGAGTCCTCTGGAGGAGGCATGGTGAGGGAAGGGTTTGATGTGGCCCCAGAGTGGATGTACTTCATGGTGATGACACATTCGTCTGGGGTTATGGTGGGCCAAAAAGTGAGTGTGGGTTCTTCAGATGAGGTCAGGAGTTGATTGGCGAGGTCTGTCAGGTCCAGTTATGATTTTCTGTAGATGGTGTTTATTTTGCTGCTGAAGAACATGCAGACATTGTTGCAGAGGTCATGTGTGGGGATGACTGAGTTGGAGTTGGTTACTGGAGAGGTGAAGTCTTTTGCAATGGTGAAGATTTCCTTGCTTCTGTTGACCCTGGTGTAGATGCGGTCCACCAAGGAGGTGTGCTTGGTAGTCTGAAATAGGTGATGATAGTGTCTTTGGGCCAACTTAAAGGTGCTGCTACCTTTCTTGTCTTTGCTTATTCTCCACTTGTGCTTCAGTTGTTTTACAGTGGCACTTCATCAGCCTGAATTTCCCCGTGTGCCAGGTGGCTTGAGGTCTGGATCTTTTCATGTCACTGTGCTTGAAGCATCCAGGGTGTCTCATCGGAAATTCTTTATGGCTTTCTGGAGGCTGTTGCTCTAGTTAGGAAAGTGGATGTTGAGGGTTGTGTTCCAGACTTTGTCCAGAACATTACTCCAGTGGCTGCGTGCTGGTCAGGTAGTGGCTCATGTCAGTTGGAAAGGAACAACAATTCTGAACTTGAGGAGGGTGTGGTCTGATCATGTGATCCAGGTGGATTCTTCAACTCAGATGTTGTCAAAGGAGGGAAGTGCGGGTAGTTCCTTTAAACCGTTGAGTGTAGCCCTGGTCTTTTGGGAGGATTTTTGAGTTGGTGTTTGGGATGTTCTCAGAGGAGGATGCAGTTACTTACATCAAGGATGAGTAATGCACCAACATTTATGATGGTGTTGGCAGAGTTTTTGAACAGTCCTAGTGGTCTGTACATAAGAAAATTATTTGGGAGTGAAGTTGGCAGTTAATAGTGGATGGCATGTCTGCAGATGCGGTGCAACTGATGACTTTCTTGTGTATGATGGCTATTCTGCTTCCAGGCTTGTGTAGTTAATTTTGCATGACAAACTTGAATCCAGTGAGATGGTGGTTGCGATGTGGTGTTCAGTCAGGTTTTCATGAAGAACAATGGGTTTGGAGTGTGGTCATACAGCAGGTCCAAAATCTGCATGTCATGTTTGGTGAGTGAGCGGGTAAGGAGGAGCACGCATGAGAGTCTGGAATGCGGTGTGGATGCTGACCTGTCTGTGTGTGTGTGAGAGAGTGGGGTGGTGGGTGCGGTTGGTCCAGGAGTGGAGAAAGGTGAGCGTTGGTAAGTGTATGAGAGCTTTCAGGAGATGCAGGACATTATTGGACCCCACTTAATACAAAATAGGGTATAACAGTTCATAACACTACTTTATGTTACTTTTAGTCAACCTTTCAGTGCAAATAAAGTTTTGCAAAGTTAAAAACAAATGAACACTTTGCTTTGGGGGGGAGATGCATGGAAAACTTCAGTGGAGTTAGCAGCACTATTGAAATCAAATGGAAAGGTGGAGAAAAAACTGAAGGCCAGATGTATCAAACGAATTTGCATTTGCAAACAGTGCGAATCGCAGAAATCGGCAGTTTGTGAATGCAAAAACGTGGTCTGCGATGCATGAAAGGCATTCACAGGCCAAAAACAAGGAATCGCAAAATTTGCGATTTTTAGCGAAGCGAGATGGTTTTGCGTGTCGCATTTTGTGTCTCGCAATTTGCGACATGAAATACCGAATCGCTATTAGCATATCGCAAATTGCGAGTCCGAATAGCGATTCGCAAATACAGATTCGGTATTTCACGTCGCAAATTGCGAGACGCAAAATGCGACACGCAAAACCATGTCGCAATTCGATGCATAAAAAAATCGCTAATTGCGAATTTTCGCAAAATGGCCTTTTGCACATGCAAATTACCACGGATTGAAACCAGGTGGTAACCAGGTGCAACCTATATAATGAGGCCCAGAATGCCTCAGACTCTTTTCAACAATAGCTGCACTCTACGTCATGGCGAGGAGAATGAGGATCTTGGCAGGGTTGAGGAGAGGGAGGAAGAGACAAGAGCGCATTTTCAGAGTGCGCATTACCCTTTTTGACCAGACTGAGGTAGACATTTTTGATAAGTACAGGTTGAGCTCAGCCATGATACTTGACCTGATAGCTGAGCTACAACCCATACTGCAGCGCACAACACACAGGACTAATAGCATACCCACACATGTGCAGGTATTATGCTCCCTGCACCTACTTGCCTCAGGGAGCTATCAAGGGGTCATAGCAGCAGCTGGAGGGGTATCACAGAGTGCCCTCTCTGGATTTTTCAATGCATTTCTAAACGCCATGCTGAGCAGGATACACCAGTACATCAGATTCCCCAACACCCCACAGGATATACAGCAGACAAAAATAGATTTCTACCAGATAGCACAGTTCCCCCAGGTCCTAGGTGCCATTGATGGGACACATGTTGCATTCTGTCCACCATCGGCCACAGAGTATGTGTACCGCAACCGTAAATACCAACATTCAATGAATATACAGGTGATATGCAATGCCTCCTATATCATAACTGGTCTCGTGGCCAGGTACCCAGGGAGCACACATGATTCGTACATCTTTAGCCACAGCGGGATTCACACAAGACTGCTAGCTGGGGAATTTGGTGAAGGATATCTACTAGGTATTTTCCCTCTGTACACTGGTGCATTGATGGCAGTTTGACGTCAGATGGCTCAGCTACTCAATATGCCCTCTGTTCCTTCCAGGAGACAGTGCCTACGCAGTGCGCACCTACATGATGACACCCTACCTAAATCCTGCAACACCAGCAGAGTGGAGATACAATTCAGCACACAGGGCAACCCGCAATGTGGTGGAGCGCACCTTTGGCCTGCTGAAGAGTCGCTTCAGATGCATCCACAAAAGTGGAGGGGCACTACAGTAAAGCCCGGACACGACCTGTAGAATAGTGGCCACATGTGCGATCCTGCACAATATAGCTACCACCAGGGGCATACCTGTGGAAATATCAGAGCCAGACTCAGATGAGGATGATGATCCCATACCACCCCTACAGCCAGCAGACAGGACCAGTGCAGCAGAGGGCAGGCAAAGGCGTGCTGGCATCACGCACAACCATTTCAGATGTAAGTTATGACAACACAACCTCACTGACATGTATTTTGGTAGTTAGCACCTTTATTACCTTGACTTCAGGTAACATACGTGTCACTAGGACAAAGCATTACACATTAGTCACACATGAGCCATTAACAGTGGCGCACTATTGTCATCATAGTTTACTGTAATTCTACATGTGAAGTTAGTCCCCTGTGGCCATCAATGTCACTTTTTATGACCACGCATTCCACTTGAGTGCACAGTTGCCTCGCCGGCACCTCTTGTGTCAGGCTCACAGGCAGTACTGTGCCTGGCACTGTGTCGCCTAGGATCCATCATGGGCACTGCAAGGCTGCTGAGGCTAGATGACTCCTCAGTATCCTCAACTCCAAGTTCATTGGGTGTAGCACTGCGATTTGCCAGCATAGTATCCAGAACGTTGGTAATCTGGGCCAATCCCTGGGCAACATCCCGACCTCCACCTGTGCCGCCACAGCACGCCGTGATATGAGGGCAGTAGATGTAGCTAGGCGATTTACTGATCTACAAAAGCCACTGAACATCCCCATGAATTGCCTTTCATGCCTGCGGTGGTTAACTCGCTCATACCTGATCTCAGTACAGAGTTCCTTTACTGCATTGGTCAGTTACCTGGTGTTCTCCGCAGCTGTTAGCTGGCCCTCATGCAGCTTACAGATGTTTGTATTCAGACACTCCAACTGCTTGTGCAGCCCCCCCATATTGGTATTGTGTGCCTGCATCTGCCTGTGCATTGCCCTCATGTTTTGGTTTTGCAGGCGCTGCACTTTGAGCATTGATGCTTCCAGGCCCCCGAAGAATGATGGGCCCTCACCTACTTCTGTGTGCTGTGTGCCTGCATCGTGAGGCCTCCTGCGGGAGTTGAGTGACGCTGGGGCAGGGACTGCTGCCTTCCGGTGGATCTGGCTTCTGGGGATGGAGTGTGGCCTTCATCCCGCATGTCATCGGTGTCCAGGCTCAAATCGGGGAGAGGTAACACCCTTGCCCTGCGTCTGATTGGCGCGATACTCATTGACTCGCTGGTGTTGGAGTCAGATGGAGGCTGTGTTTCTGCATCCCCTACAATGGCACATTCTGCTGCTGCTGGGCCTGGGCCATCTGCAACGACAATGTGCAGCATGTAATTAATGTATGTATCACCAATTGTTGCACAATGGTAATAAATATACACTTACATCGTATCACTATGTAGTGGGTGTTGTGTTCTTCTGGGTGTCGCTCTACTTAATTGCATTCTATGTGCTAATTTTAGCTTTGGGTTGTGGACTACCACTCCCATAAGGCATTGTTGTGCCGCATCTAAGATGTGGAACTGAGTACTTATCACACTGATTTGCACTACTTGCTGTTTCCTAAGGGGCATTTATAGATACACATATGGGGTTATATATCATTATTGGACTTACCTTTACTGGTACTGGGTGTGCCGGACGTGTCAATATCAGTGATCCCACTGACAGCTTCTGGAAGCAGTGTTGACTCCACCAGGTCTTCCATGGGGGTGGAGGGTGTCTGGGTGGATGGTCTGCCTCCTGTGCTCCTTGCCTCCTTTAGCCTGCTGGCCACCCTCTCCTTGGCACGGGAACGCAGGTCGTACCACCTCTTTCTTATCTCCTCCACTGAGTGCTGCAAAACCCCCACTGTGCAGATTTTGGTCTGGATGTCAGCCCAGAGTTTTCGCTTCTCACTCTCTGGGACCTGGAGTGAGCTCTTCCCAAATAGCCGGTCATGGCTCCTCACCACTTCCTCAGTGAGCACCTTCAATTGTTGCTCACTGAACTTCAGCTTCCTCTTCCTCTTCCTCTCTCCCTTCTCCTTCCCATTAGCAGCATTGGCCATGTTGATGTCAGGTCCTGGCTTGCTCACAAACTTGCTCCCTGGGGCTGGTTTGTGACTCTCTGCTGCTCCTGTGGGTGTGGTACCTGCAAACAGCCTGGGCTGACTCACTTCCTGCTTGTGATGTCATCAGGCTGGTCCCGTATTTTCTTTCCCAGAGCTGTTCCTGCTGCCCCATGGTGCGGGTTGGGGCACAGTGCTGCTGACACGCATCTGCTCACCCGCTGTGTGCTCTGGCCGGCTCCCTTCTTCACGGCAAGGCAGCTATTGTCTGCACAGCAATGACATCTGCTGGTTGGTTTTTATCACTGAACCGCACGCGCTCAGTTTTCAACGTGCTGTCAGGCTCGAGATACGTCTGCTCTGATGAGCATTGTCCCTTCTGCCGTGCCCCACAATTGACTGTACACTGCTGATCTCTGCTTCCTGGACACAGTGTGGGGTGTTATTTTGGATCTTTCTGGTCGTACAGCCCGGTATCAAAATGCTCATCATGGCCCTGATCTGAGAGTCTGGTGTATTCCTTCCGTCTTGCTGCATGCTGGAGGTGGCCTATGGGGAGCCCGGGTGATAATATATGTGGATCCAGGAAATGCATATGTAACAAACTCACAAAGGAAGGTGTCTCTGTGTGACCTTCCAGGGGATTTATTTTTCTCTCCCAGAGTATTTGTTGTCAGTGTTCATCTCATATGACTGTTTGCCACAAGTAATTGGAAAAATTTGACACTTTTGCCATACCTCTATCCTCTACACCCAAATCTGGAATGCACAATGGAGTCTGTCCCTGCTCTGGAACCTTTTGTCAAGCTGGCAGGTGAAAGGAATGGGTAGCACGACTGCAAACCTACTTTGCGGCAATAGTGTTGGATAATGACAAACACTGTCCTATGCTGTTACATCTAAGGGGTGCCGTCATTCATAAACTGAGCAAGTCCGTGGTTGAAGAAGGCCCTCCTCACAATTATCAATTGCTCAAAAGGGCCCTGACTGCACACTTCAAACCTCTTGCCAACCTGGAACATTTTTTACTGAGGAAGGCCAGACAGCTACCCCAGGAATCCGTTGATACTTTTTACGCACAGCTTAAAGAACTCACAAGCACTTGTACGCTACCTGATGCAGATGATGAAATCTGGGTACAGTACAGACAGCGCTGTGGATCTGTTAAACTAAGAGAAAACATCCTTGAGGTGCCAGGATTGCCAATGGTGAACATTCTTACTTTGGGTAGCTCCAAAGAGCTATCAAAGATGTGGGCTGCGCACATGGATGCTGCTCTGCAGAGCCAGATCAAAACAGAACCTGTGAACGTGGTGACGTCAGTGGGGGTAGACAAGAAGAAAGCTAGTCAAAAGCCTGCATCAAGCACCCTACATGCTTCTCATGTGGTGGCCCGTACCCTCATCAAGGCCTGTGTCCCGCCCAAGGCAAGAAATGCTCCAGTTGCAATAAGATGCATTGTTTTGCTAAGGTATACCAATCATCTGCCAGTCAGAAACCACAAAAATCCGAAATAATCAATCTGGTACAGCAACCTGCAACCATGGGGCTTTGTGATGATATGGATGATGAAAATAGTGATGAAGAGAAGGGAGCAGTTCACATCGAGCATTCAATGCAGTCAGGAGGACACACCCAAAGGCGCATACTGAGATGCACAGTGCTCCTGTCTGGTCACCAGGTCCTGATTGACACAAGAGCATCCATTAACATTCTGGCACAATCGGTGCTGCAGACCATTCCCATACAGCCACATCTATGATCCACTTTCACCTAAGTATATGCTTTTGGGTCTACTACACCTTTACCACTGGCAGGAATGTTTATGACCGATATATCTCATGAAGGCCAATCAACACACACAAAGTATATGTGACAAAGACTGGGTCTGGGATGCTGTTGAGCTGCAAAATGGCGGAGCAACTACATCTTGTACCCTTTGCATTTGCATACATCGAGGGAGTGTGAAAGACATTCTGGCTGAGTATGAACATCTGTTTGAAGGGAAAGGATGTCTGAAAAATCGCTCAATACATCTGCACATGGACAATTCTGGTCAGTCGGTGGCACTGAAACATCGCCAAGTGGCTTTTCATTTATGTCCAACAGTTGAAATTGAATTGCGGAAGTAGAAACAAGCAGACATTATTGAAAAAGTGGAGGGCCACACACCGTGGGTATCTCCGATCGTGATTGCCCGCAAACCCAAGCAACCTGGGGAGGTCAGGATCTGTGTTGACATGCGCCTACCCAATTCGGCCATCACAAGGGAACGACATCTGTCACCTACCGTAGATGACATAGTTGCTGAGGTGGCCGGCTCCAAATGGTTCTCTAAAATGAATTTGCGAGCAGGATTTCATCAGCTTAGTTCCTGACTCAAGGGCCATCACTACATTCTCTACCCACGTCGGCCTGAGGAGGTATAAATGCCTCAGTTTTGGGATATCCAGCACAGGGAAGGTGTTTCAGGATGTCATTCGAGGGGTGCTTGCTGGGTTGCCAGGAGCCATCAATGTCAGCGATGACATTCTGGTACACGCATCCACCATTGAGCTGCATCTTGACCGTCTGAGAGACACTTTTAAGCTTCTTCAGGAAAATGGTCTCACTCTCCACTGTGACAAATGTGCATTCTTACAGAGTGAAGTGGCCTTCTTCAGCTATCTTTTTTCAGGAGGAGTCCTACCAGATCCGGCTAAGGTACAAGACATTCAATCAGCATCAGCTCCCACCAATGTGTCAGGTGTTCATGGTTACTTGGGAATGGTCAATTACTGCGGCTGTTTCATCAAGAATCTTACCGCTCTGACAACACCTCAAAGAGAGTTTATGAAGTCCAATACCGTGTGGGAGTGGGGCCCCAAGCAGGAAGCATATTTTTAGGCTACCAAGACGGCTGTATCTGAACATACGACGCTAGTGTATTTTGACCGTGAGAAGGAGTCAGAACTGTCAGTTGATGCAAGCCCAATTGGTCTTGGAGCTGTTTAATCTCAGAAGCAATGAGATGGAGGATGGGCTACAGTGGCCTATGCAAGCTGTGCGCTCACTTACACTGAGCAGCGGTATTCCCAGAGAGAAAAAGAAGCTATTGCTGTCTACTGGGGCTGTCGCCATTTTCATTTGTATTTACATGGACAGCCATTCGCAGTCCACACTGATCATAAGCCACTCATAACTCTTTTCAATAGATCCTCCTCTAAACCACCTCCTAGGATTAAAAAGTGGATCCTGCAACTAGAAGACCATCATTTCTTGGTAGTGTATCGGCCTGGCTGTCTGAACCCCGCTGACTACTTGTCTCAACATGCTAGGCTGGCCACTCCTCTGGAGATTGCTGATGCTGACGATGTGTAGGAATATATGTGCTTGGTGGTGGGACGCTCACGACATCTGCCCATCCCCTTGGAGGATATCAAAACAGCCACAGCAGATGATGAGTGTCTTCAGTTGGTCATGTCTGCGATAACCTCTGTGAAACGGCATCACATTCTCCACAATGTGGCTTGTAGAACCGTTGAGGCCCGTCTGACACTATCCTCGCTACACAAAGTTCGACATGAACTGGCTGTATCACTGGATGGATGCCTGTTGAGGCGTCTGAGGATTGTCGTTCCAGCCTCCCTACAGCCTCAAGTGGTTGAATTGGGCCACTCCTTCCACCAAGGGGTGGTTAAAACCAAGGCTAAGGAGTAAGGGCTGGATGAACAGGTCAAACGAGTGGTTCGTCAATGCTCCATGTGCCAAGCTGTTGGTCCTGCGGAACCTCCCCCGCATATCCACACTGAGACAATTCACCCTGTGCCTTGGTTTAAAGCCAGTGTGGATTTTGGAAGTTCACCTGATGGTCGCCACTTGTTTGTATTGATTGATGATTTTTCCAAATATCCCGAAGTGGAAATTCTTGACTTCATCACTACTTCCCATACTATTCCTAGACTTGAAAAGGTAATGCCCACTCATGGGCTTTTGCATGAAATTCAAACTTGTTAGAAATGGGGTCTTTGGTTGACAGTCAGGTTACCCCCTGTTCAAGCAAGGACCCTCACTCTAGTCAGGGTAAAAGAGAATCACCCTCAGCTAACCCCTGCTTACCCCCTTGGTAGCTTGGCAGAGCAGTAGGCTTAACTTCAGAGTGCTAGGTGTAAAGTATTTGTACCAACACACACAGTAACTTAATGAAAACACTACAAAATGACACAACACAGGTTTAAGAAAATAGAGAATATTTATCTAAACAAAGCAAGACCAAAACAACAAATATCCAACATACACAAGTCAAGTTATGAATTTTTAAAGATTAAACTAAAACAATAGCGCTTAGAAACTCAAATTCTTCGATGAGGTGTTAACACGGCGTCGTGACGGAGTCGTTCACAACAAGCAGACACCATCGGCGCCGGACACGGAGTCGTGTAGACCCCCAAGTACAGTACCTTTGGTGAAGAGTGAAAACAAGCCGATGCGCAAAGTCGGGGATCGCGGCGTCTGTGCGAAACGTTGAATCCGCGCATTTCGAGCGGTGTCGGTCACGACATGGTGCGGCGACTTCCACGGAGTCGCGGACTTCAGCGGGGCTGCAGTCACGTCGGGCCTGCGAAGAGCGTCGCGTTCCAGCGAAGGTTACGGTGTCGGGTGCAGGCGGCGTCACCGGATTCAGCAGCGGCGGCGGTCCGGAGTCGTCCGAAGTCGATTTCCTTTGGTTTCCACCAGCTTTCCTTTCAAGGGCCCAGGGACTGGATAGGGCACCACTTGTCAGAGCAGGAGTCTCTCCAGAGACTCCAGGTGTTGGCAGAGAGAAGTCTTTGCTGTCCCTGAGACTTCAAACAACAGGAGGCAAGCTCTAAATCAAGCCCTTGGAGATTTCTTCGCAAGATGGAAGGCACACAAAGTCCAGTCTTTGCCCTCTTACTCTGGCAGAAGCAGCACTGCAGGAAAGCTCCACAAAGCACAGTCACAGGCAGGGCAGCACTTCTTCCTCAGCTATCAGCTCTTCTCCAGGCAGAGGTTCCTCTTGGTTCCAGAAGTATTTCTAAAGTCTGTAGATTTGGGTGCCCTTCTTATACCCATTTTAGTCTTTGAAGTCACCTTTCTTCAAAGGGGACTCACACCTACTTGTGAAATCCTGCATTTCCCAGGCAAGGCCTCAGACACACACCAGGGGGTTGGAGTCTGCATTGTCAGAGGCAGGCACAGTCCTTTCAGATGAGAGTGACCACTCCACCCCTCCCTCCTAGCAGAGATGGCTAATCAGGAAATGCAGGTTACACCCCAGCTCCCTTTGTGTCACTGTCTAGTGTGAGGTGAAAAACAACCCAACTGTCAAACTGACCCAGACAGGGAATCCACAAACAAGTCAGAGTCACAGAATAGTTTAAGCAAGAAAATGCTCACTTTCTAAAAGTGGCATTTTCAAACGCACAATCTCAAAACCAACTTTACTAAAAGATGTATTTTTAAATTGTGAGTTCAGGGACCCCAAACTCCACATGTCCATCTACTCTCTAGGGGAATCTACGCTTTAATCATATTTAAAGGTAGCCCCCATATTATCCTATGAGAGAGACAGGCCTTGCAACAGTGAAAAACGAAGTTGGCAGTATTTCACTGTCAGGACATATAAACCACATTACTATATGTCCTACCTTATCCATACACTGCACCCTGCCCTTGGGGCTACCTAGGGCCTACCTTAGGGGTGCCTTACATGTAAGAAAAGGGAAGGTTTAGGCCTGGCAAGTGGGTACACTTGCCAAGTCGAATTTACAGTGTAAAAATACACACTCAGACACTGCCGTGGCAGGTCTGAGACATGATTACAGGGTTACTTGTGTGGGTGGCACAACCAGTGCTGCAGGCCCACTAGTAACATTTGATTTACAGGCCCAGGGCACCTCTTGTGCACTTTACGAGGGACTTAACAGTAAAACAAATATGCCAATCATGGAGAACCAATTACGTACACATTTTAAACAGGAGCACTTGCACTTTAGCACTGGTTAGCAGTGGTAAAGTGCCCAGAGTAACAAAAACAGTAAAATCAGAGTCCAGCACACATCAACAACCTGGGGAACAGAGGCAAAAAGTTAAGGGAGACCACGCCAAGGATGAAAAGTCTAACACGTGTCCCCCCCCAGCTAAAAGTGCGGAGCAACTACCCAACCTCATGGGAGTTCTCATCACTAAGGCGGAAGAACCTGGACAGACCATCAGCATTGGCGTGCTCTGTACCAGGACGATGTTCCACCGTAAAGTCCATCCAATGTAGGGAAATGGACCACCTCAACAGTTTTGGATTCTCACCCCTCATCTGCATTAACCATCTGAGGGGCCTGTGGTCGGTCTGAACTCGGAAGTGAGTCCCAAACAAGTAGGGTCTTAGCTTCTTCAGTGCCCAGACCACGGCAAACGCTTCGCGTTCTATGGCACTCCACCTACGTTCCCTGGGTAGTAACATCCTGCTAATGAAGGATATGGGTTGATCTACGCCCTCTTCATTAAGCTGTGAGAGTACTGCTCCAACACCATGCTCTGAGGCGTCTGTTTGCACAACAAACTCCTTGGAGTAGTCAGGTGCCTGCAGCACAGGTGCTGTGCAAATGGCAGCCTTCAGGGCATCAAAAGCGTTCTGGCAAGCCTCTGTCCAGATCACTTTCTTGGGTTGCTTCTTAGAAGTCAACTCAGTTAAGGGGGTAACAATGGTACCATATCCCTTAACAAACCTCCGGTAATATCCTGTGAGACCTAAAAAGGTTCTCACTTCAGTCTGGGTCTTGGGAGGCTCCCAAGCCAGAATCGTGTCAATCTAAGGCTGTAGGGGTGCCACCTGGCCACTCCCCACCTGGTGTCCTAAGTACACCACAGAACCCTGCCCTATTTGGCACTTGCTCACCTTAATAGTGAGGCCTGCCTTCTGCAGGGCCTCTAACACTCTCCAGAGGTGTTGCAGGTGTTCCTCCCATGTGGAACTAAACACAGCAATGTCATCCAGGTAGGCGGCACTGAACTCATCCAGTCCTGCCAACACCTGGTTGACCAACCTCTGAAAGGTGGCAGGGGCATTCTTCATCCCAAAGTGCATCACGTTAAAGTGGAAGTGCCCATCTGGGGTGGAGAATGCTGACCTCTCCTTTGCCCCCCTCAGTTAAGGCAATCTGCCAGTACCCAGATGTTAAATCAAACTTACTGAGGTACTTGGCAACTCCTAACCAATCAATGAGCTCATCAGCTCGGGGGATGGGGTGTGCGTCAGTCTTGCTGACCGCATTGAGACCCCGGTAGTCCACACAGAACCTAAGTTGTGGAGTGGCACCAGGAGCAGCAGCCTTTGGGACCAAGACCACTGGGCTGGCCCAAGGACTGCTGGGGTGCTCAATAACCCCTAGGGTTAACATTTTGGAGACTTCCTCCTTAATGCAAGCCCTGACCCTGTCAGTCACCCTGTAAACCTTATGTTTAACAGGTGTACTGTCCCCAGTGTCCACATCATGTGTGCACAGGTGTGTGACTCCTGGGATCAGGATAAACAGCGAGGCGAACTGTCCCAGCACGTGGAGACAGTCCCTCTGCTGTTCCTCAGTCAGGGAGGGGGAGAGGATCACTCCCTCCACAGACCCATCTTTCTCTCCTGCAGACAGGAGGTCAGGAAGAGGCTCACTCTCTTCCTCCACCCCGTCATCTGTCGCTAGGAGCATGGATAGCTCAGTTCGCTCAAAGTGTGGTTTGAGGCGGTTGACATGTAGGACCCTCAAAGGGTTCCTGGGGGATTGCAAGTCTACCAGATAGGTGACCTCGCTCTTTCTTTCCACCACCTCAAAAGGCCCAGTCCACTTATCTTGGAGAGCCCTAGGCTCCACTGGTGCCATGACCCACACTTTTTGTCCAGACTGAAACTCAACCAGAGTGGCATTCTGGTCGTACCACCGTTTCATATCCTCCTGCTTGCTTCCAGGTTCTCCTGAGCGAGACTCCTGAAGCGGGCAGTCTGGTTTCTTAGTGCCAGCATGTAGCTAAATACATCCTGGGGTGGTTTACTAGGAACTTTCTCCAAAGCCTCCTTCACCAGACTGAGCGGTCCCCTCACAGGGTGGCCATAGATGAGTTCAAAGGGGCTAAAGCCAAGTCCCTTTTGAGGCACCACCCTGTGAGCGAACAGAAAGCATGGCAAGAGGACGTCCCACTTACGCCTCAAGGGCTCTCAACCAGACCATTACTTTGGGGGTGGTAAGGTGTGGTGAACTTGTACGTTAACCCACACACCTTCCACAGAGACTTCATATAAGTGGATATGAAGTTTGTACCTCTATCGGATACCACTTTCTTGGGGAACCCCATGCGGGTAAAAACTCCCATCAAGGCACGTCCCACCACGGGGGCAGTGACCATCCTTAGAGGAATGACTTCTGGGTACCGTGTGGCATGGTCCACCAAGACCAGGATGAACCTGTTGCCCATGGCTGTCTTGGGATCCAGAGGCCCCACAATGTAAATTCCTACCCTTTCAAAGGGAGTACTGACTACCGGTAAAGGTTGGAGGGCAGCTTTGCATTTCCCCCCACTCTTGCCACTTGCCTGACAGGTCTGACAAGACCTACAATAAGCAGCTGACTGCTTGTGCATCAAGGGCCAGTAAAAGTGGGAGACAAGCCTCTTATAGGTCTTGTCCTGCCCTAGATGTACTGCCAAAGGCACATCAAGAGCCAAACCCAGTAGGAAGGCCCTGAAGCACTGGGGTACCACCAGCATACGAGCTGACCCAGGCTCAGGAACCTTAGGCTCACTATACAGGAGGCCATCCTCCCAATATATCAGGTGAGTACCTGGCGCCTCGCCAGCCGCCTGGGCTGCAGCCTGCTGCTGCAGCCCCTCAAGAGTAGGGCACTCCTTCTGCACTGTGCAGAATGCTTCCCTGGTGGGTCCCCCTTCCTGCTGCCACTGTGACAGCTCAGGGACCTCCCCCAGTTCAGCCACCTGCTCCCCTGTAGGATCCGGGGCGTCACCCTCAGGCTCCGCCTCCTCCCGGACCGTGGGAACCTCGGGCCAGTTTCCCGCGCCCCCTGCCCTTCCTCTTCTTGGCGGTCTCCTGGGCCACTGTTTCAGGCTCCAGGGGCTCTTGACTACCCTGATTGGTTGCCATAGACCGGGTGGATACGCATACCCACCCAGGCAGACCCACCATCTCCAAGTGAGACCTGTGTTCCACCTCCTTCCAAGGGGAAACCTCCAGGTCGTTACCTAGCAAACAATCAACAGGCATGGTTGGACTCACAGCTACTTTCCAGGAACCTGAGACCCCCCCCATTCAAAGGGAACCTGCGCCACTCTGCAGAGGCGCTTAGAGTTGTCTACCGCAACTACTTGGTGAAGTACCCGGGGATCAATCTGCTCTTCAGACACCAGGTGACTCCTCACTGTAGTCACACTGGCTCCTGTGTCTCTCAGAGCCTCCACCCTCTGTCCATTGATGGTCACCCATTGCCTGTACTTCTTAGTGTTATCAGGCACTAGGTTTCTCTGGACCATCTCACTGTCCCCTAGTGAGACAAGGGTCATTTCTGCTGGTTCCCACCCACCTGAAACCAACTCCTCCCCAAGC
The DNA here is from genome assembly GCF_031143425.1 of Pleurodeles waltl. NCBI lineage: Eukaryota > Metazoa > Chordata > Amphibia > Caudata > Salamandridae > Pleurodeles > Pleurodeles waltl. The sequence goes on along the minus strand of NC_090446.1, from coordinate 1,007,782,037 downwards.
GCTACACTGGCCAAACCCTGGGACGGTGCACCAGTGGGTGCCGGTGTACTTTTGGGGCATTTGGGGTCCCCCCTTACATGACCCACCTGGTCACATGCAAAGCACTTACGTGGGGGACCACCTGCCACTGGCTTCCCTTTGGACAACCATGGCTTCTTTTCACTGGGGGGTTGGGAATCCATACCCTGGGAATCAGTTTGGGGCCCTTTAGAGAACTCCCCCTGTTTGTCCGTACCCCCCCTTTCTTCTGAGAGGGACCCTGCCCACCCTTGGCGTGGTCTCCCCCATACCTCTTTTGGACCCTGGTGCTCTCCGAGTGGTCCGCTTCCTGCGCAAGCTTCCTGGGGTCAGTCAGCTTGCTGTCAATGAGGATCTGGCGCAGCTGTGGAAAACATAAACTGTACAAGTGCTCCCAAGCAATTAAATTGTAAAGCCCCTCATACGTGTTTACCTTACTGCCCTTCACCCAACCATCCAGTGACCTGCAAAAAGAATCAACACATTCCAACCATGTTTGGGATTCCTTTCTCTTGTAGGATCTAAACTTCTCCTTGTACTGCTCAGGGGTGAGACCACACCTGGTGAGTAAGGCCTCCTTCGTGACAGGGTAGGTGAGACTCTGAGCATCCCCTAAGGCCGTCAGTGTGTCCCTCCCCTCTGCCTCAAAATGCTTCCACAGGGCTGCCCCCCAATGAGCTTCAGGGACCAGGTTCATGTGGAGAGCTGACTCATAGCCCTTGAACCACAAGTAGATATCATCCTCCCTCTTATAATCCCTCACAAGGTCTTTTGGGATGTGTACCCTTCTCTCCAGCTGCACTGTAGGATTGCTGCCACCATCCCTACTGGACTGGCTCCTCTGATCTAACTCCTTTAAGTTAAGCTCATGAGCCAGCTGCATCTTCCTTTCCTCAAGGACTGCTCTTCTCTCATCTCTTTCTTTCTCCAGATTGAGCTTCTGCAGCTCCAATTGGTATGCCCTCTCTGCCTGTCTGTCCTGCAACTCCTCAGGTGTCAGACCCTTGGATGAGACACTGCTACCTGCCCTGGAGACCTTCTCCCTGGACATAACAGGCCCACCCACAATACCATTGTGTACTGAACACTCTTCCTCATCCTCCTCATCTCTCTCATCCTCTGTGTGCCCTTCAGTGCTCTTGGCTGTCACCCAGGCCCTCAGCGCCTTTTGCAGCTCCTCCTTCCTGGATGAGCTCTTAATGGGACAGTCAAAACTTTTACAGAACTGCTTCAACTGAGCTTTGGTATAGCTCTCCAATTTCTCAAGGTCAAAGTGAGCTCCAACTGATGCATCTCCAAGTAGAGACATGATGAAAGGTAAAAAGAGTGCAAAGTTCCAAATGCAGAAACAAGTTCCCAAATGAAGTTTAAAGTCAATCAAGGATCAGCGAAAAAAACCAAAGTGGACGTAGGGAAAAATCCACAAAAAGCGAAAAAGCAAAAATCTCAAGACAAGCAGTATGTGGTCACGTAGTGGTCTGAATTCAAAACAGTAGTGTACACTTAATCACTGTATGTCAAGTACAAATACAAGTCCAAATCCCAACCGCTGATCACCACTGTTAGAAATGGGGTCTTTGGTTGACAGTCAGGTTACCCCCTGTTCAAGCAGGGACCCTCACTCTAGTCAGGGTAAAAGAGAATCACCCTCAGCTAACCCCTGCTTACCCCCTTGGTGGCTTGGCAGAGCAGTAGGCTTAACTTCAGAGTGCTAGGTGTAAAGTATTTGTACCAACACACACAGTAACTTGTTGAAAACACTACAAAATGACACAACACCAGTTTAGAAAAATAGGAAATATTTATCTAAACAAAACAAGACCAAAACGACAAAAATCCAACATACACAAGTCAAGTTATGAATGTTTAAAGATTAAACTAAAAAAATAGCGCTTAGAAACAAAAATGCTTCGATGAGATGTTAACACGGCGTCGTGACTGAGTCGTTCCCAACAAGCCGACACCAGCGGCGCCGGACACGGAGTCGTGTAGACCCCCAAGTACAGTACCTTTGGTGAAGAGTGAAAACAAGCCGATGCACGAAGTCGGGGATCGCGGCGTCTGTGTGAAACGTTGAATCCGCGCACTTCGGGCGGCGTCGGTCACGACGTGGTGCTGCAACTTCCACGAAGTCGCAGACTTCAGCGGGGCTGCAGCGGCGTCGGGCCTGCGAAGAACGTCGCGTTCCAGCGAAGGTTACGGCGTCGGGTGCAGGCGGCGTCACCGGATTCAGCAGCGGCGTCGGTCCGGAGTCGTCCGAAGTCGATTTCCTTGGGTTTCCACCAGCTTTCCTTTCAAGGGCCCAGGGACTGGATAGGGCACCACTTGTCAGAGCAGGAGTCTCTCCAGAGACTCCAGGTGCTGGCAGAGAGAAGTCTTTGCTGTCCCTGAGACTTCAAACAACAGGAGGCAAGCTCTAAATCAAGCCCTTGGAGATTTCTTCACAAGATGGAAGGCACACAAAGTCCAGTCTTTGCCCTCTTACTCTGGCAGAAGCAGCACTGCAGGAAAGCTCCACAAAGCACAGTCACAGGCAGGGCAGCACTTCTTCCGCAGCTATCAGCTCTTCTCCAGGCAGAGGTTCCTCTTGGTTCCAGAAGTGTTCCTAAAGTCTGTAGATTTAGGTGCCCTTCTTATACCCATTTTAGTCTTTGAAGTCACCTTTCTTCAAAGGGGACTCACACCTACTTGTGAAATCCTGCCTTGCCCAGGCAAGGCCTCAGACACACACCAGGGGGTTGGAGTCTGCATTGTCAGAGGCAGGCACAGTCCTTTCAGATGAGAGTGACCACTCCACCCCTCCCTCCTAGCAGAGATGGCTAATCAGGAAATACAGGTTACACCCCAGCTCCCTTTGTGTCACTGTCTAGTGTGAGGTGAAAAACAACCCAACTGTCAAACTGACCCAGACAGGGAATCCACAAACAAGGCAGAGTCACAGAATGGTTTAAGCAAGAAAATGCTCACTTTCTAAAAGTGGCATTTTCAAACGCACAATCTCAAAATCAACTTTACTAAAAGATGTATTTTTAAATTGTGAGTTCAGGGACCCCAAACTCCACATGTCCATCTACTCTCTAGGGGAATCTTCGCTTTAATCATATTTAAAGGTAGCCCCCATATTATCCTATGAGAGAGACAGGCCTTGCAACAGTGAAAAAAGAAGTTGGCAGTATTTCACTGTCAGGACATATAAACCACATTACTATGGCGGTCATTCTGACCCTGTCGGTCAAAGACCGCCAGGGCGGAGGACCGCGGGAGCACCGCCGACAGGCCGGCGGTGCTCCAATGGGGATTCCGACCGCGGCGGTAAAGCGGCGGTCGGACCGGCACCACTGGCGGGCTCCCGCCAGTGTACCGCCGCCCCATAGAATCCTCCAAGGCGGCGCAGCTTGCTGCGCCGCCGAGGGGATTCCGACCCCCCCTACCGCCATCCAGATCCCGGCGGTCCGACCGCCGGGATCCGGATGGCGGTAGGGGGGGTCGCGGGGCCCCTGGGGGCCCCTGCAGTGCCCATGCCACTGGCATGGGCATTGCAGGGGCCCCCGTAAGAGGGCCCCTAAATGTATTTCACTGTCTGCTGCGCAGACAGTGAAATACGCGACGGGTGCAACTGCACCCGTCGCACAGCTTCCACTCCGCCGGCTCGATTCCGAGCCGGCTTCATCGTGGAAGCCTCTTTCCCGCTGGGCTGGCGGGCGGCCTGAAGGCGACCGCCCGCCAGCCCAGCGGGAAAGTCAGAATTACCGCCGCGGTCTTTCGACCGCGGAACGGTAACCTGACGGCGGGACTTTGGCGGGCGGCCTCCGCCGCCCGCCAAGGTCAGAATGAGGGCCTATATGTCCTACCTTATCCATACACTGCACCCTGCCCTTGGGGCTACCTAGGGCCTACCTTAGGGGTGCCTTACATGTAGGAAAAGGGAAGGTTTAGGCCTGGCAAGTTGGTACACTTGCCAATTCGAATTTACAGTGTAAAAATACATACTCAGACACTGCAGTGGCAGGTCTGAGACATGATTACAGGGTCACTTGTGTGGGTGGCAAAACCAGTGCTGCAGGCCCACTAGTAACATTTGATTTACAGGCCCTGGGCACCTTTAGTGCACTTTACTAGGGACTTAACAGTAAAACAAATATGCCAATCATGGAGAACCAATTACGTACACATTTTAAACAGGAGCACTTGCACTTTAGCACTGATTAGCAGTGGTAAAGTGCCCAGAGTAACAAAAACAGTAAAATCAGAGTCCAGCACACATCAACAACCTGGGGAACAGAGGCAAAAAGTTAAGGGAGACCACGCCAAGGATGAAAAGTCTAACAGAACTGATAATGGGCCACCTTTCTCCAGCCAAGAGTTTGCCGATTTCCTGAAATCCCGTGGCATTATTCACAGAAAGATCACGCCGCACTGGCCTCAGGCCAATGGGGAAGCGGAACGCTTTATGAAAACTCTCAATAAGGTTTTGAGAATTGCTGTGTCCAATAGTCAGAATGTGGATTGTGCAATAAATATGTTTCTTCGTGAGTATCGTCCACTCCTCCTGTTACCACTGGGGTTCCCCCGAGCACTTTATGCATGAATCAGATGGTTGGGCACACCATCCCTCAGGTGGGTGAATCATCACAAGTCATTGACAGAGCGACAAAGGTGTTGTCTGAGAGGAGAAGAAAACACCAACAGGTGTCAAGAAAAAGAAGAGCTAAACAAAGAGAATTCCAGATTGGTGATCTTGTCCTATTTAAGAACCGAAGGACAGGGAGTAAATTTCTGTTGCCATTTGAAAAAGATCTATGGGTTGTAAGCGCCATCAAAGGTACCATGGTGTCTGCTTGTAAGGGTCAGGAAAGCATCACAAGGAACATTTCATTTTTCAAACTATTTAGGCAGCCGGATCTGGTCATGGTGAACATGGATGAGACCATGTCTGAGGATCGGGGTGATAATGGTGATTCTGTGGCTGCTCATGTTTCTGGTGGTGTCCTTTTGGCCCTGGGACAGTCAGTGGATCATGTGATTCATTCTTCTCCACTTCACTGAGAGGTGGGTCCACAGAGTGCTGAACAACATGGATCACCTGCTCAGGAAGGATCTAGTGAATTAGTCATTACTCCTGCACAGCCAAGACAAGGTGTAGAGAGATATCATTTGCATCCTCGACCACCGATTTCCCCACGTTTACGAAGATTTGTGCTGGAGTAAACTCTGAAATGTATTTATGTATTCTCTAATGCTCTGTTGTGTTTACTGTTGGGCTGTTACAATCACTGTGAGGAAAGAGGAGTTGTGGCATGTTAACCCTTCCTATCAGGCTGAATAGAGGTGCCCGTGACGTAACGGATCCATGTTAATACATTGGCCCGGGGAAGTTTCCAGTGTGGCCAGTAACCCAGTATCTGTGTTTGGCATTCATGGTGTGCGCTGCGCTTAAGTATTGATGCTGCACAACACCACAGGCATGTTATCATCACTAAAAGGATATCAGTAAACAATGCACACATTCCATGTACATTTCACACAATTCAGTACATGAAACATGCATTTAACTGCACAACACATGGAGCTCCCAGAAGCCTGAATGTGTCTCTGACAGTATCCCATACTTATAATCACACTCTGAACACTTAATACATTCCACTCACTAGTCTGCATTGGCAGAACTTTTCACACAATAAAAAAACAGCATCTGCTGCCAGCGGACCCAAAGAGCAAAGAGAAAATCCCCTTCTCCCCTTTACACAAGAATGCAAAATCAATTCTTTTTCATTTAATTAAGCACAAACAAAGCAGCAGCACTGCCATTCTGCGCCAAGAGAGGCTCGCCACATCCGGGGTGCTGCTTACCGTGCAAAGATAACTTGGAAGGCATTCGAGTGGTGGGTGGGGGCTCAGCAGACATTCCTCAGCCTCGGCCCAGGAGCATCAGCGGCAGAATCAGCAGCCAGAAAAAGGGCACTTCACAGCTGCTCGCACCACTTTAACCGAGCTCCTGCTCTACTCGGACCTCACTTCATACCTGGTACGTATCAGCAATGATCTGGCCTCATCATGGCTGAGGGTGAAACACGGCCCTGCCCACAGGTGCTGCATTTATTCCTCTGTTCTGTTTGTGAGCTGCAAGTGGCACATTATTAGCACACCCCTCTTTCTCTTTTCATTGAGTGAGGAGAACTGGTGTGAGTACAATGCTCGAGAAGCATGATGCCCTCCAAGAAGGCCGGGAAGAAAATGTAGCAAAAGAAAGGGGAAAAGCTGGTATCAGGAGCAGCATGAGGGACACAGCAGCATGTCTGAGGCTGGAGCCTGGCTCTGTGTCTTGTGTCTGGTTGGTGACTCAGGTGGACAGAGTGCTGGTGGCCAGGCTGACCCTCACCGAGGGTCGGACCTTTGAACCTAGGGCAAATAGGATTACTTTAGAAGCCATCCTAGAGTCATTGTATGATCATTTCACTACCTTGGAAGTCATTTACACATCATCAGACATCATCAAGCTCTTGAAGTCATCAGCAGAGTTCAGAAACTCTGATGATTTTAGGATGACTTACAAATTAGTCTCTGACTACTTCTCAAGGTGTGATCGTTCCTGATGACTTCAGGATATTTGGTGGATTACTGCTGAACACTACCATTTTGTAATGCAAGTTAAATGATTTGTGATGGTTTTATGATTTGCTAATTCTGTCACATGTATACAGAACCGTTTTTGTCAGCACCTTAAAGCTATAGTAGATTTCTGAATTAATTGCAGATTATTTTCACCAGCCCATTGTTTATATGTATGATGTTTCTATTATTCAAAAACAAAGATTAAATGACATTGTTACTAAAAAGGAGCATAAATAACCAGTGCCGCATTTCTATACTTCTAAAGCAATCACGATCAAACCCACAACTTTTTTTTCCAAAAGACAGCACTTCTCTATCGTTGTGAATCATTTTGAAAATATAATGTACATTTCAAGAAATTGTTACATTTATTTTTGAGGGACTTGCAATATCTCATCTCAAATTGTTGCTTAGGTTTTGACTACTCTCTGCACCACATTTTGATTTCCACCATGCATGGGTGGTTTATTACACACTGCAGCAAACCCAACAACTGAATTAAGGTGTCCAAGATTCAAATTAAGCTAATTCATCCTGAATGGATTTGATTAATGTTTTCAAGACCAACATTCAGGCCCTGGCAGCTAAAACGATGAGAGGAAGCAGTACAACAATGTAGTAAAAAGATATGCTCCAAAAAACTGTTAGTGGCCTGATACAACACTGTGCGCCTGAGAGACTGATTACAGTGAAAAGATGTGCTATATGGGCCTAATGTGCACAATACCTCTCCTCATATTGCATCATGATTGTCAATAGTTTTGGGTTTTGTGAAGTGATTTCAGATATTACTCAGTCGATACATGAAACTACATGTTCCAGAATGCAACACACTCTTGACTAACAGCCAGGAACCCCACTGCACTGGTAGAACTTGACATGTGTTATTTTGGGCTGAGCCATTTGAGAGGGGTGTACTAGCCTCTCATGGCTGGTCGGGACCCCATGTTTTGGACACAGTTTGGTATGCCCCCTGACGTAAGGGGAGGGGATGATAAATGGATGCGTGGCATTCGCGCCACAGGTCAGAATCCCGCCAACCCTTGTGAGTGTATGTCTTTGTGCCCGCTATGTGCTGCAGCACACATTAGTAGGCCTGGGTCTGCCACACAACAAACTGGGGACGAGCGCTGGTCACGGACCCCAGTGACGACATCTGATGCCAGTGCTTCGTACCTGAAGGCATGCCGACTCCTGAACTCCCAGGATGCTTTTTTCCGGTCCAGGGCAGACCTGGCCTGGCAGTTCAGGCTGGACGGTTCCCATGGGGAACAGGGTCAAGAATGATTTGCATATGGCTTGATTCAAACTGGGGTGGCATGGTGAGCAAAATAACAATGGATTACACCCAGATCTGTGATCTGGGCTACATTGCTTCCTACTGTCGCCACCTCAGCATTGCATGAGCTTCTCCGGTTCGCGCTGGTGAGTGTGTGCTCCCTGAGACATGCCCACTGTGAATCCCGGTGCGCATCTCCGTGGAGAGAGCGCGCTGCTCCTGGCCGGGGGTGGGGTGGGTGCCGCATTCCCTATCTCGCGCTCGGCTGCCCCTGCTCCAACACAGTATAAATTGCATACTTGCATAAATCATGTTGGTCTCACACGCACTTTAACCCCTTCGCTGCCAGGCCCTTTCCCCCTCAGGTGCTGAGTCTTTTTTGGGCTATTTGGAGCAGTTTGAGCATAGGCCCTCATAAACTTTTGTCCACATAAGCTACCCATGCCAAATTTGTGTCCTTTTTTTTCCAACATCCTAGGGATTCTAGAGGTACCCAGATTTTGTGGGTTCCCCTGCAGGAGACCAAGAAATTAGCCAAAATACAGCTAAATGTTTTTTTTGTTTTAAATGGGAAAAAGGGCTGCAGAAGAAAGCTTGTGCTTTTTCACCTAAAATTGACATCAAGAAAGGGTTTGCAGTGCTAAAACCACTATCTTTCCAGCTTGCAGGAACAGACAGTTGTGAATCAGAAAAACTCATTTTTCAACACAATTTTTACTACTTTTTGTGCTTTCAGCCTCCTTCCAGTTAGTGACAGAAATGGATGTGAAACCAATGCTGTATCCTGAAAAGCTAAACATGTCTCAAAAGTACACAAAATTCTAAATTTAGCAAGGGGTAATTGTGTAGATCCTTCAAGGTTTTCCTACAAAAAGTAACAGCTAATGTAAAGAAAATATTGAAATTGAGGTGAAAAAAGAGCCATTTCTGTATATGATATATAGGGCTTGTAGGTTCATCAAGAACTCTAGGCACCCAGAGTCAATAAAGGATCTGCACCTTGCAATGGGTTTTCATTGTATACGGGTATGCAGCAATTCATTTGCTGAATTATAAAGAGTGAAAAATAGGTATCAAGGAAACCTTTGTATTTCCAAAATGGCACAAGATACAGGGCCTGATTCTAACTTTGGAGGACGGTGTTAAACCGTCCCAAAAGTGGCGGATATACCACCTACCGTATTACGAGTCCATTATATCCTATGGAACTCGTAATACGGTAGGTGGTATATCCGCCACTTTTGGGACGGTTTAACACCGTCCTCCAAAGTTAGAATCAGGCCCACAGTGTTGAGGAGCAGTGGTTATTTGCACATCTCTGAATTGCAGGGGTCCATGCATGTTAATTACAGGGAATTTCTCAAATAGACATCTTTTTTACACACTGTCTTACATTTGGAAGGAAAAAATGTAGAGAAAGACAAAGGGCAATCGCACTTGTTCTTCTATTCTGTGTTCCCCAAGTCTACCTTGTGTGGGTAGGCCTAATTCCTATGACAGAAAAAGCAACATGGACACATCACATTTTCCCAAAGAAATCTGACCTGTTTTTTGCAAAGTGCCTAGCTGTGGATTTTGGCCTCTTGCTCATCTGGCACCTAGGAAAACCTAGCAAACCTGGACATTTCTGAAAACTAGACACCTAGGGGTACCCAGGATGGGGTAACTTGTGGCACTTTCAATTCACCAGGTTCTGATACCCAGAACCCTTAGCAAACCTAAAAATTTGGAAAGAGCACACTTTTTCCTCACATTTCGGTGCTGCAAAGTTCTGGAATCTTAGGGGAGCCACAAACATCCTTGTACCAAGCGTTCCCCCACATCTCCCAATAAAAATGGTGCCTCACTTGTGTGCGTAGGCCTTGTGCCCGCAACAGGAAATTCCCCAAAACATTACGTGGACACATCAAAATTATCAAATACAAAACGACCTGTTTTTGCGGTGGGGGTCATTGGACTCAGCAGCCATCTAGGGAAACCTACCAAACGCAGACATTTCTGAAAACTAGACACCCGAGGGAGTCTAGGGAGGTTGACTTGCATGGATCCTCCAGTGTTTTCTTACCCAGAATTCTCAGCACGTGGGGCAGAAATTATATCTGTATAGATAAGACACTGTTGGGTGGTAGGAATTTTGTGGATTCCAGAAGGTTCCATCACAGAAATGAGGGAAAATGTGTGATTTCGAGCAAAGTTGGAGGACTGCAGGGCATTGTGGGTAAGAAAATGGTGCAGGGTGCATGTGAAGCACAACACCCTGGACTCACTCAGGCAGAGTCCCAATGTCCAAAAAGTGCAACCCTCACCATTCCAAGTGGGACAATTTTGAGAGTTAGACAAGCTCTCATGGCCCAAATGTAAACCCCAAATAATCAAATGTCTTCTTGCTTGCTGCTGGGATGTGATCTTTTAGTGTGGGAGGGAGAGCTGAAAGACTTTTACCCTTTTCAGTTAGGGTGGAGACATAACCATGCCCATACTGGTTGGTAGCCACCACCGCACTATATTTTTTTTTAAAATCCCTAGCAAGTGGATCAGGAGTAATTGCCCTATCGTCCCACCGGTGGGCAGAACAACTTTGTCCCCATTTATTTGAGGTGAGGGTGTGGCCATACACCCACCCTCTTTTTTTGAAAAAAAATCTTCCCTCTTCTCTGGTGGGCTTTTTGCCCCCCTTGGGGGCAGATGTGCCTCACACAAGTAGTCCGATCTGCCCCCCAGCGGGGCAGAAATGGTCAACAGTAATCTGACCCATGTGGAGTGACCCTTGCCCAAGGGGCTGCCCCCCAAAAACATAACACACACACCAATCCCTGGTGCCTAAGTGGTTTCTGCCCTACCCTGAGGGCTGATCGGCCTAATAGAAATAGACTAATCTGCCCCAAAGAGGGGCAGAAATGGCCTAAAATATATTTGCCCCTCAGGGGAGCGACCTTTGCCTAAGGGGTTGCTCCCCATCTTTAAAAAAAAAAAAATCCCTGGTGCCTTGTGGTTTCTGCCCCCTTTGGGAGCAGATCGGCCTATTTAAAATAGACCGATCTGCCACCAAGTGGGGCAGAAATGGTCTAAAAATATTTTGGCCCCCTGGGGAGTGACCCTTGCCTAAGGGGTCACTCTCCTCATATTACAATAACAAAAAAACAAACTCCTTGGTCTCCAATGGGCATTCCTGCAGCCCGATCGCTATGTGATCGGGCTGCAGAAATGCTCAGAGAGACATGAAAAGGAAAGGCAAAGCCTTTCCTTTCTTTTTTATGCCTCCCTGACCCCCCCGTCCCCGTACCAAGGAGAAACTAATCAGGTTCTCCTCAGTCGCTCTGTAAGCCATGTTTCCAGGGCGATCAAGGTGACCTCTGATGAGGTCAGCCTGCGATCAGACATGACTGGGGTATCAGGGGGGGGTTGGAGGTGGAAGGGGAAGGGGAAGGGGAAGCTATTCCCCTTCTACCCCTACCCAGGGGACGGGGGTGAAAGGCCCACTTGGGGAGCGCTACCACTCCCCCCGTGGGCCGGGTGCTGGACATAATGGTTACGTCCTCTGCACCCGAGCGGAGCTGCTGAGGGCATACCCGTTATGTCCAAGGCACCCGAGGGTTAAGCCTATTAGGGTCTAGGCAGTTTACTACATATGTCACTACGATTTGCGTGATGGGCACAGAAAGGCACTGTTCTCTTACTGTAATTTCTAATACATTTAGGGCCAGATGTAGGTAAGTTGGGTTTTGTGACTCGCAAATTGCGAGTCAGAGCAACTTGCAATTTGCGAGTCGCAAAACCCTATGCACAACAGTGTCCCTGACACTGCGACTCGCAAGGGGGTCGCAAATGCCCACCTCATGCGACCCCCTTGAGACTGTATACACAACTAAAATTTCAATTTAGAAACATTAATTCATGGATAAATTGTGGTGAAGATCAGCATAAATGGTTGTTTATTTGCTTTCCTTCTGTTTATATTTTTTCAGACCATCCTCTTTAAAGACTTTCAACAACACAGAGAAAAACCTTTGTTCTTTAGAAAAGAGTTAACAGCATAATTTTATACTCCGATATCCACATTGTATTAGGGTTTATGCCTAAGAAATTACATGTACTCATTTGACTTAGTTACAAATGTTTTCTTCTTATGGATTTGTTTATAATTCATACACAATTGTCAAGTTTTTGGTAACTTTCATAACATTTGCACAAGAAACAAAAAAATGTTTTGGTAAAATATGCAAATTATGTGACAAATGAGGGAAATCAATAGTATTGCAAAAAACGCAATGGCAGAATAGTCACATAATTCCAGTGTCCCTGGGTATATTCTATCTTCATGCTGAATAAACAGGAACTCGTTTTCAAGATCATCTAGTATTTACAATAGACAACATAAATAACGCTGTTTATAAATCTATACCACTTCCTCTCTGCAGCAGTGGCCCCTCGCCAGCTTTCCACACCACCCTGAAATGCATTCTAACAATTTTTGGATCATGGTTACGATGACCTTGTAAGGCATGATGAGAGAGAATTGTTGCTTAAATAAACTAATTGGACAGAAAGTCACAATCTATGGTTTTGTTATCTTATCAGCTGGCAGTGGATCTAAAGATGGGAGATTTTCATAAAGGTGCATTGCAAAAAAAGACCCAAAGAACACCCTACATTTGGTTTAGGTTGCCTGTTTTTTATAATTGTAGTTTTCCAAAACATGTTTCTTGAAAACCTTCACATTATAAAATTACTGTAAAATGTTGATGATCATTTGTAGTTAAAGCTTTATTGTACTGTTTAAATGCCATTTTTGTCTTCTACCGTGTACTGAGCCCATCCAGGGCCCAGTGCAAATTTAATAAAAGTACTTGTTGAGAAGCCTAGTTCAAATTTACTGTATTTCGATCCATATTTTTGTTTCAGACAATCCCCATATATAATGATCAGCCCTTCATTTATTACCGTTTACCTCAAATGAAGAAACAACTCCATTACTTCACATTAGATCCGAATGAGCATGGAGAAGCAATATGGGCTGTCAAGGATCTTTGAATGAGAATTTACAGATCCAGAATATATTTGACTAGAAGCAGAATTTCAGATTATGTTGAGTCTTAGTTACTTAGAGTATGCATCAAAGAAGGAATTCTTGGTGGATTTAAATATTATCCCTTTTTAATGGTATTTATTTTTATACAAAGGAACCTGCATGGTCGTAGTGGACAGAGGATCTTCACTTACAAAGTAATCTGTCCTCAGATCTGCTTTGGGAGCCCAAGCTGGGAAACATGGCAGTTAGAGAGAATGAGCTCAAGTCGATACAGAATAATTAGAAAGTAAGCCTTTCTACATACCCTGGTTTTGCAACTAATTCTTGAGTAATCACATCCATCCTGAATTTGTCAGAGGATCCTCAAAGAGTAATCCGTGGGCGGAGACAGCAGTGAAGAGGGTGGGCTCCCCCCAGCTGTATTACGAGGTTTTCACTGGGCTGACCAGTGGAAACCTGAGGTTTCATGGAGCCAAGGCCAATGCCATCAAACAGAGGGTGCCCCCAGCACTCTCAGAATGTGCACTGTCTGCTTTACCAGTCAGTGCACATTCAGAGGGTGCTAGGCAGGGGAGCCCCTGAACTGCCCATGGCCATGTTGTGCCTTTCCACCGGCACCCTCGGAATGTGCACTGTCTGCTTTAGCTTTAGCAGACAGTGCACATTCCGTGGGTGCCGGGCAGGGGGTGCCTGCACTGCCCACAACATGACAGTGGGCAGTGGAGGGGCCCCCTGTGGCCCCCAGCACTGCCTTTCCACCAGCCTTTTCATGGTGCGGACCCCACCATGAAAAGCATGGTGGAAAGTGGACTTGTGATTAATATGGCAGTGCTGAACTCAGCACCACCATGGCTGACCATGACTTTGACTGACGGGAAACATGTTCTTGTCAGTGGCAGTTGTCCCTGGTGGTCCCACTGGCAGGGTCCTAATAAAATTGTTGGACAGGCAGGAATGAGGCGGTCCGATCGCCACCACGAGTCTGGACGTCTTAAGACCGCCAGACTCGTAATAAGGCCCTCAGTTTTTAAAATTGGCAATAAATGTTAAATTGGGAATTTTTTGAATAAGCAATTTTTAATATATTTAAAAGAATTTGGTTGTTTTCTGTATATAAGAGTATTTTTAAAGTACATTTTTGTGAATATTTCTATTGCTTTGTTATATTAATGTATAATGATGTAATATTTAAAAATATGTTATTATAATTTTTCTATAATTTTCTATCACTTTCACTACTGTTGCTTATTTTGAAGTCGAAGTATCAAACATGAATGCTCCAAAGTCCAACGCTTTCCCTACTGTTGCTTAGGATGGAGTGGTAATAGAGAATCTGCCCCTTGTTCCACACCTGTTCCCCAAAATCTAACACTTTCAATACTATTGTTTAGGATTAGTAGGATAGTAAATCTGACCTTTCAAAGTCCAGTACTTTCCCTACAGTTTCTTGGGCTGAAATACGAATAGTAAATCTGACCCTTCCAAGGTCCAATCTCTTGATGATTCTTGCTTACCCTGGAGTAGGAACAGTGAACTGGACCTCTGCAAAGTCCCTTGCTTTCTCTACTGTTGCTAAGTTTAGAGTGGGAATAATAAATATCACCCTTTCAAAGTCTAACATTTACTTTACTGTTGATTAGGTTGGTGCAGGAAATAAATCTCCCCTCTCCAAAGTTCAATACTTTTATGAAGTTTGCTATGGTTGGAGGAACGGGAATAGTAAATATGACTGCCTGCCCCACCCCCGACAACGTCTAAAACTTGGAGAGGGAATAGTACATTTATTTGATCAGATATTTTTAATGATATATATATTTGTTTGTTGAAATGTATGGTTAACTATTAGATTAAAAAAAAAAGTATCACCATTATTTTTACATGTTATTTTATATATATATATATATATATATATATATATATATATATCTGTTTAAATGTATACATATATGTATGTATATATACATATATATATATATATATACACACACACACACACAGAGCTGGTCAAGACTACGATGAACAGTTGCTTTGACCCCAGTTTTGCAGGATTTTCATGGAATGGTGGGAGGAACAGATTGCATTGACTGACCACTATGAAGTTTGGACTAAACATATAGGGCCTCATTACAAGTTTGGCGGTCTGAGGGTAAGACTGCCATGGTGGCAGCCGCCAAGAGATAATCCTGTTTGCAGTCATACAGACCGCCGTATTATGAGTTACACAGGCAGGATCGCCAAAACCCCACCAAAATTCTGACACCGCCAGGACTCTGGAAGGGCGGTAAAGAGGCGGTCCCACAATCAGCACCACCAGCTTGTCAAAAATCCTCTGAACCAATTACGACCCACAAATCATGATAGCTGTACTCCCACGGTGGAAAACAAATGGTGGTACGAACCACGGCAGTCGGTGGTCTTCACAGTAATACACTACACTACAATGGATAGTTTGAATTCCACACACCTGAGACACATCCACACACTCGACACACCTACAAACTGCACTATAAAACATACCCCTCACACCCCAGAATCCCTTTTATCAAAAACATCACACACAGCTAGACAGAGGCCACAAACAGAACTGAGGAATCATAGAATAGACACCCGAACCACTCCAAATACCACCCATCCCAAACCTGCACATCATACATATCACACTAATCGTCGCCACACATCATACACCACCCATTACCCACTCACAACCCAGCACCTGTACCTCATCACCTGTTTATTTACCTTTTTGCGTCATCCACCACTACCATGTCCCGACAAAAACATCCCCACTTCACAGACGAAGAGCTGAGGAACATGGTGGATGAAATGATCAGAGTAGAGCCACACCTATCCAGAGCACAAGTAAAAAAAAAAAAACTCAATTGCCAGAAAAATGGAAATGTGGCAAAGCATAGTCGACAGGGTGAATTCTGTAGACAGGAGCAAAGGATGACAATCAGGAAGAGGTGGAACGACCTCAGGGGTAAGGTACGTGTTCCATGGCTACCAGGCACCAGCTGACGGTCAGCAAGTATGGCGATGGGCTCCCACCTCCTCCCCCAACATTCATATCATAGAAGGAGAAGGTCTTGGACCTCCTGCATCCTTGAAGTGCTTGAAAGGAATACCTGGGGAAGTGGAGTCAGGTAAGTCACAACACTGGAAATGTCACCCTAAAGTTCTGTCTCACTGATCACTTTTTGACATCTTAACAGTCCAAATACCCCTCTCTGCCACACCACATGTCAACTAAACTCACCTGGGAGCACAGTGTCTGTACATGGCATGGGTAGTACAGGGACTGACAGCACTACAATCCCAGCAGCCCCTGTTCTAACTGACCTTTTACCTTCAATCACCCATTGACAGATACTCATCTGGGGAAACACACATATCTGCAGTGTGCTGTACTAGATGTAACCTGATATATATGGCCAGGTAGAATGGTCACACCTAAGCTGATGGACAGGTCATTGTCCAATTAAATTATGTAGCTGTCTGGTTACTCAATACTGAACTACTGCTAACTGGGAGGTAACATGAACAATATCAAGCTACACAGCAGGCAAAATATGAGTCTATCAACCGACCTCCAACTGTCAAGCTAATCTGATATATAAGATGTATGACATAAAAATACCCTGTACCACATATAGCTGTACCCCAGATTTGAAGGCAGGTGTCACTGTCATACTAGGGATCAAGTAAAGCCTTTCTGTACATGGTTCAAAGCATATCTATCTGTCAAAGCGCAATACCACATGTTGCATTACAATCTGTAACAGTCTGTTACACTTCTTCAGCAGGTCACCTACCCATTGGGACCATGGAGAGGACACCAGAGACACCCACCTCCCCCCAGGATGAAGCCCTCAGTGAGGACAATACCCCTAGATGTGAGGACAATGAGGATGACTCTGGCCCATCTGGGATACCTGGTCAGCCTCTCCCTGCCTAAAACTAATCCTCCCAACCCTGTTGCTTTGACATTCTAAGCAACCATTTGCCCCCAAACCTGTATCCCAAGGACAGTTAATATCATCATGTGCCCCCCAGTACAGGTACCGGAGTCACCACTAGAGAACCCAGACAATGAAGGACCTAGCACCACTGGGAGTGAGCAAACTGTGCCAAAGAGAAAAAGGCACGTGGGGATAGGTGCATGGATGGGATTGTGTGGGCCAATGGATTGAGGCTGCTAGCGATACAACTTGCCAGGACACCATCTCACAAGTCTTGGGAGCCTACCAACAGTCCCAAAGCGTGATGGGCCTGGTACTTGCCATGATGGGGAAGACCAAGCAGCTGCAGAAGGACAGTCACCAGGAAGTCATGCAAAACTGGGAGGCCCACAATACCAACATTGCCTCCCTAACAGGGGTGCTGGGAAACATTAATACCTTCCTGAGTAGGTTATTTTCACTACAGCAGACCTCTTGCATTGGCCATGTTAGATCAGGCCCCTCTACATTTATGGCAGCCAGTGGAATGGAGGCTCTGCAAAGGGAAGGACATGCCTCAGATACCCCTACCTCTGTAGCTGAAGAACCCCCCTGCAAATGTGGGCATACACTTAAATATCCAGGAAGAGCAGATGCCACAACCTCAAACACTGCCAGGAAGTGATCCTCTACTCATTGGTTCTTCTTGTGTGTGACAGATACACCCTGTGGAATGTTTTTCAAACACTCTCCATGTTCCAAAGGAACAAGGACACTAGACTTGAGACCCCAAATGTTTTAACAGCTACCCTGATGATTAGGTCCACCATGACTGAACCCTTTCACTGTTTGCACTAAATGATGTGATCCCATTCCTTAAACATACCTGTGCACTTGTAAATAAACACAACTAAACCACTTATCATGGTTCAGAGTCATTTCTTAGATACATTGAACCATTAACTGTGAAACATGTGTGTTAGACCTGACAGCCTTAGGGTAGTCACCCCTAACTTTTTGCCTGCCTCCCTCCTCGTTTTTGGATACTGTTTTTGCTGGTTTTTAGACTCTGCGTACTTTACCACTGCTAACCAGTGATAAAGTGTATATGCTCTCTCTCTGTAAACATGGTAACTTTGGGTCATACCTGATTGAACTATTTAATCTACTTATAAGTCCCCAGTCATGTGCACTCCAGGTGCCTAGGGCATATAGATTAAATGCTACTAGTGGACCCGCAGCACGGATTGTGCCACCCACTTAAGTAGCCCCTTTTCCTTGTCCCAGGCCTACCATTGCTAGGCCTGTGTGTGCAGTTTCACTGCCACCTCGACTTGGCATTTAAAAGTACTTGCCAAAGCCTAGAACTCCCCTTTTTCTGCATATAAGTCACCCTTAATGTGTGCCCTGGGTATCCCCCAGAGCAGGGTGCTGTGTAGGTAAAAGACAGGACATGTACCTGTGTAGTTATATGTCCTGGTAGTGTAAAACTCCTAAATTCGTTTTTGCACTACTGGGAGACCTGCTCCCTTCATAGGCTAACATTGGGGCTGCCCTCATACACTGTTGAAGTGGCAGCTGCTGATCTGAAAGGAGCAGGGAGGTCATATTTAGTATGGCCAGAATGGTAATACAAAATCCTACTGACTGGTGAAGTCGGATTTAATATTACTATTCTAGAAATGCCACTTTTAGAAAGTGAGCATTTCTTTGCACTTAAATCCTTCTGTGCCTTACAATCCACGTCTGGCTAGGTTTAGTTGACAGCTCCTTGTGCATTCACTCAGACACACCCCAAACACAGGGTACTCAGCCTCACTTGCATACATCTGCATTTTGAATGGGTCTTCCTGGGCTGGGAGGGTGGAGGGCCTGCCCTCACACAAAGGACTGCCACACCCCCTACTGGGACCCTGGCAGACAGGACTGAACTGAAAGGGGACCTGGTGCACTTCTTAGCCACTCTTTGAAGTCTCCCCCACTTCAAAGGCACATTTGGGTATAAAACAGGGCCTCTGCCCTACCTCATCAGACACTTGCTGGAGAAGAAACCGGAACCAGAAACTACATCCTGCCAAGAAGAACTGCCTGGCTGCTCAAAGGACTCACCTGTCTGCTTTCTACAAAGGACTGCTGTCTTGCTGTTGCCCTGCTGCCTTGCTGAACTCTTGTCTGGCTGTGAAAGTGCTCTCCAAGGGCTTGGATAGAGCTTGCCTCCTGTTCCTTGAAGTCTCAGGACCAAAAAGACTTCTTCCTTTCACTTGGACGCTCCGTGCGCCGAAACTTTCGACGCACAGCTTGTTTCGCGCCGCACACCGACGCTGATCGACGCGACGCCCTCGGGGCGATCGAGACTTCGACGCACAACCTCGCAAGGACAAAGCCGCTCGACTTCCCAGGAGAAATCGACGCGACGCCCACCGTGAGTGCGAAACTTTGACGCACGGCCTCGCAAGGACAACGCCGCCCGACTTCCAAGGAGAAATCGACGCGACGCCTGCCGTGAGACCAAACTTTCGACGCACGGCCTCGCAAGGACAACGCCGCCCGACTTCCAAGGAGAAATCGACGCGACGCCTACCGTGAGATCGAAACTTCGACGCGCAGCCCCGCAGAACGACGCGCAGCCGGAAAACAAGCAGGAGAATCCACGCACAGACCCGGGACATCTGGTAATCCCCGCGATCCACAAAAAGAGACTGTCTGCGCGCCGGAAAACGACGCCCGACTTCCCCGCGTGGAAAAGACCGACGCAAGTCTGTGTGTGCTGAGGAGAAATCGACGCACACACCCCTTTTTCCACGCATCTCTTCTCCTGTGGCCCTCTGAGGAGATTTTCCACCAGAAACCAGGTACTTTGTGCTTGAAAGACACTGTATTGCATTCTAAAGACTTAAGACACTCTATATCACTTCCCTGTGATATTTCTACAATTTTCCATTGCAACTTTATTCTTTTTGACATACAATTATCCTGATAAATATTATATATTTTTCTAAACACTGTGTGGTGTATTTTTGTGGTGCTATATGGTGGTATTGTATGATTTATTGCACAAATACTTTACACATTGCCTTCTAAGTTAAGCCTGACTGCTCGTGCCAAGCTACCAGAGGGTGGGCACAGGATAATCTTGGATAGTGTGTGACTTACCCTGACTAGAGTGAGGGCTTTTGCTTGGACAGGAAGTAACCTGACTGCCAACCAAAAACCCCATTTCTAACATTGGTGATCAGCGGTGAGGATAGGACTTGTATTTGTGCAGTGACATACAGTAGCTAAGTATTTCACTACATACCCACAGTTGAAGGTCAACTTGGTTTTTATCTCTTTTTTTGAAAATCCGTTTTTTCCTGACAATTTTCAAAAACTAAATCCTCACTCAACATGTCTCTGACTGGGTCTCAGACAGGGGACTTTGACCTAGTCCAGTTGGATACATACACGGTCAAACAACTAAGAGGATTCTGCAGGGCATTAAGGGTACCCACCCAAGGGGCCTCCAGAAAGGAGGACTTTCAAGTGGCGCTGAGGGCCTGGGCAGAAGCCCATTTAGAGGATGATGAGGAAGAGGAGCCAGAAAATGGCCCCTCAGAAGGATTTCCACTATCTATGGATGGTGTTACCACTGCAATTGTGCACCCTTCCAGACCAGGGAGCAGTGTCTCCATGCAAAGCCTGACCGCAGAGGAAAGGAGAGAAGAAAGGGAGTTCCAATTGCAAATGGCAAAACTGAAAATTGAGGCACAACAGGAGGAGAAGAGGGCAGAAAGAGAAGCCAAACAAGCTGAGGCTGAAAGAGCAGCCAAACAGATTGAAGCTGAAAGAACAGCCAAACAAGTGGAAGCTGAAAGAGCGTTGGCTGAAAAGAAACTATTGTTGGCTCATGAACTGAGTCTCAAGGAGCTGGAGATCAAGGCAAGACAGTCTGAATCCAGCAATAATGGTGGCAGCATACAGACAGGACCTGCTGGAGAAAAGAAGGTTCGTATACCCAAAAATGTGGTGCCCAGTTTTGTGGTGGGAGATGACATAGATAAATGGTTAGCTGCTTATGAAGTTGCACTAAGGGCTCATGAGGTTCCTGAAGGGCAATGGGGGGTAGCTATGTGGGGTTATGTGCCGCCATTGGGGAGGGACACACTTCTCACATTGGATCCACCGGATCAAAACACATACCCACTCCAGAAAGCCACTTTACTTGCCAAGTTTGGGCTGACCCCTGAGGGATACCGTCAGAGGTTCAGGGACAGCACCAAACAAACCACACAAACATGGGTAGATTTCTTTGATTTCTCTAGTAAGGCACTGAATGGATGGGTGCGGGGCAACAAAGTAGCAGATTATAAAGGTTTATATGACTTGATCCTGAGAGAGCATATGCTTAATGTTACTTATACCGATTTGCGCCAGCACCTAGTGGATAGTAAGCTGACTGATCCCAGGAAGCTTGCTGAGGAGGCGGACCTCTGGGTTAGCACCAGAGTGTCCAAAAAGGTACCTGGGGGGGACTCCCACAAAGGTGGTCAGGGTTCCCAACAGAAGAAAGAGGGGGGAGATAAACTTACAGATAAGGAACTCTCTAAAGGCCCCCAAAAGAATTCCCAGGGAGGGGGTGGCAACCCTTCCTTTTCCAAATTTGGGAAGAAACCAGGGACATTTGACAGGTCAGGAAAATCTAGCCCCAAATGCATGGAGTGTTACCAATATGGTCACTACAAAGGCGATCCACAGTGCCCCAAGAGGGCACCGTCCACTACCGGACAGGCGCCTGGGTTGACTAGTGTAGCACTCGGGGGGGAGATGGACCCCACTAGCTTTGGGGAGCAGGTAGAGATTTCCCTAGTGTCCCTGGGAGAAGGAGAAATGATGTCCAAGGTCCACATGCCTAAAAATACTTCCAAGTACCGGCAGTGGGTCCTCATTGATGGGCAGAAGGTGGAGGCTCTGCGTGACACAGGAGCCAGTATGACTACTATCAAGAGTCAGCTGGTGTCCACAGAGCAGATAATCCCGAATACATTCCACCAGGTCATAGTCGCTGACAACCGCGAGAGTCACCTACCGGTGGCTCGGGTTCCCTTTGAGTGGGGGGGGGTCTCTGGTACTCTGAAAGTAGCTGTGAGTCCTGCCATGCCTGTAGATTGTCTGTTAGGCAATGATCTAGAGCATACTGCTTGGAAAGAAGTAGAGCTCAGATCTCACCTGGAGATGTTAGGGTTACCTGAGTGGGTCTGCATGACCACCCGGTCCATGGCTGACCGAGAGGGAAGTCAAGGGCATCTGGAGCCTGGAACGATGGCCCAGGGAGCTGCCAAGAGGAGGGACGAGGGGCGCGGGAAACCGGCCCCAGAAGTTCCCACAGTGGCTGACGGGGCTCCTGAGGAGGAGACTCCCGAGCCAACTGGGGAAGACATTGCCACCCTAGGTGACTTACCGGAGCTTGCTGGCTGGCAAGTTGAGGGTGGACCCACCAGGGAGGAATTCTGCCAGGCGCAGAAAGAGTGTCCCACTCTAGAAGGGTTGAGGAAACAAGCCTTAAACCAGGCAGCAGGTGACGCCTCTGGCAATCACCACCTATATTGGGAGAATGATCTCCTCTACAGTGAGCCTAGGGTTCCGGTCTTTGGGGCAGCCCGTGTGCTGGTGGTCCCCCAATGTTACCGAGCCTTCCTACTGGGTCTGGCTCACGACATTCCCCTGGCAGGACATTTGGGACAAGACAAGACCTTCAACAGGCTTGTCAACCACTTTCACTGGCCCAAAATGAGGACACACTCAGACAAATTCTGCAGGGCTTGTCCTACCTGCCAGGCTAGTGGTAAAGCAGGAAAGAGGGTTAAAATCCCCCTGATTCCACTTCCTGTCGTTGGCACCCCCTTTGAAAGGGTGGGCGTCGACATTGTTGGCCCCTTGGACCCCAAAACTGCCTTAGGCAACAGGTTTATCCTGGTTTTGGTGGACCATGCCACCCGGTACCCAGAGGCAATCCCTCTGAGGACCGTAACTGCATCGGTGGTAGCCAGAACCCTGATGGGGATATTTACCCGTGTGGGATTCCCCAAGGAGATAGTGTCTGACAGAGGCACTAACTTCATGTCCGCGTACATGAAGCATCTGTGGGATGCGTGTGGTGTAACCTACAAGTTCACCACACCCTATCACCCCCAGTCTAATGGGCTTGTGGAGAGATTCAACAAGACCCTGAAAGGCATGATTGGTGGCCTCCCTGAGGCCATGAGGCGTAAATGGGACGTCCTCTTACCATGCCTTCTCTTTGCTTACAGAGAGGTCCCCCAGAGGGGGGTAGGGTTCAGTCCCTTTGAGCTTCTCTATGGGTACCCCGTCAGGGGACCCTTAAGCATTGTCAAGGAGGGATTGGAGAACGCTCCAAAGACACCCCCTCAGGACGTGGTCAGCTACATGTTGGCCCTCCGCAATCAGATGACCCGCTTCTGGAAAGAGGCCCAAAGTAACCTGGAGGCCAGTCAAGAGGTGATGAAACAATGGTATGACCAGAAGGCCACTCTGGTAGAGTTTCAACCTGGAGACAAAGTGTGGGTAATGGAGCCAGTAGAGCCCAGAGCTCTCCAGGACCGCTGGTCTGGCCCATTTGAAATAAAGGAGCGGAAAGGGGAGGCCACTTACCTAGTGGACCTCCAAACCCCTAGGAACCCCCTAAGGGTGCTCCACGTGAACCGACTAAAAGCTCATTTTGAGAGGTCGGAGATCAACATGCTTCTGGTCACAGATGAAGGAATGGAAGAGGAGAGTGAACCTCTCCCTGACCTCCTCTCTGCCCAAGAAGGTGATGGGTCCGTAAGCGGGGTCATTCTGTCTGACTCCCTGACTCTAAACCAGAAAGGAGACTGCTATGAGCTGTTGGAGCAGTTCTCCCCCCTCTTCTCCCTTACTCCGGGACTGACCCACCTCTGTGTTCATGATATTGACACCGGTGACAGTCTCCCTGTGAAAAACAAAATTTACAGGTTGTCAGATAAGGTGAAGGCCAGCATCAAGGAGGAGGTCTCCAAGATGTTGACGCTAGGGGTTATTGAGAAGTCCAGTAGTCCCTGGGCCAGCCCAGTGGTGTTGGTCCCCAAGGCTACTGCCCCAGGCGCGAAGCCAGAACTCCGGTTCTGCGTGGACTACCGGGGTCTCAACTCAGTCACACGGACTGATGCTCACCCCATCCCCCGAGCTGATGAGCTCGTGGACAGGCTAGGCGCTGCCAAGTTCCTGAGTACGTTTGATCTTACTTCAGGGTACTGGCAGATCGCCCTGACTGAGGGGGCTAAGGAAAGGTCCGCCTTTTCCACCCCTGACGGCCATTACCAGTTCCGGGTGATGCCGTTTGGATTGAAAAATGCCCCCGCTACCTTCCAACGGTTGGTTAACGGGGTCCTGGCTGGCAAGGATGCCTTCTGTGCAGCCTACCTGGATGACATAGCTGTCTACAGTTCCAGCTGGGAGGAACACCTGCTCCACCTCAAGGAGGTGCTTCAGGCCCTGCAACAGGCAGGCCTGACCATCAAGGCTAGTAAGTGCCAGATTGGGCAGGGTTCCGTGGTGTACTTGGGACACCTAGTAGGTGGTGGCAAGGTGCAGCCACTCCAGGCCAAGATCGAAACTATCAAGGCCTGGCAACCACCTCGAACCCAGACTGAGGTGAGGGCCTTCTTAGGCCTCACCGGCTACTACCGCAGGTTTGTCAAGGGCTATGGTACCATTGTGTCCCCCTTGACACAACTCACGTCCAAGAAGCAACCTAGGTTGGTGAATTGGACAGAGGCTTGTCAGAAAGCCTTTGACGCCCTAAAGGAAGCCATGTGCACGGCCCCCGTGCTCAAGGCCCCTGACTACTCCCAGGAATTTATCGTGCAGACAGACGCTTCAGAGCATGGCATAGGGGCAGTCCTAGCACAGCTAAATGAGGAGGGCCAAGATCAACCGGTAGTCTTTATTAGCAGAAGGCTATTACCACGGGAACAGAGGTGGAGTGCTATTGAAAGAGAAGCTTTTGCTGTGGTCTGGGCACTGAAGAAGCTGAGGCCCTACCTGTTTGGGACTCACTTCCTAGTTCAGACAGACCACAGGCCCCTCAGATGGCTCATGCAGATGAGGGGTGAGAATCCAAAACTTCTGAGGTGGTCCATTTCCCTACAGGGGATGGACTTTACGGTGGAACATCGCCCAGGGGTTGACCACGCCAATGCTGATGGTCTCTCCAGGTACTTCCGCCTTAGCGATGAGAGCTCCCAGGAGGTCGGGTAGCTCTCCCCACTTTCAGCTGGGGGGGACACATGTTAGACCTGACAGCCTTAGGGTAGTCACCCCTAACTTTTTGCCTGCCTCCCTCCTCGTTTTTGGATACTGTTTTTGCTGGTTTTTAGACTCTGCGCACTTTACCACTGCTAACCAGTGATAAAGTGTATATGCTCTCTCTCTGTAAACATGGTAACTTTGGGTCATACCTGATTGAACTATTTAATCTACTTATAAGTCCCCAGTCATGTGCACTCCAGGTGCCTAGGGCATATAGATTAAATGCTACTAGTGGACCCGCAGCACGGATTGTGCCACCCACTTAAGTAGCCCCTTTTCCTTGTCCCAGGCCTACCATTGCTAGGCCTGTGTGTGCAGTTTCACTGCCACCTCGACTTGGCATTTAAAAGTACTTGCCAAAGCCTAGAACTCCCCTTTTTCTGCATATAAGTCACCCTTAATGTGTGCCCTGGGTATCCCCCAGAGCAGGGTGCTGTGTAGGTAAAAGACAGGACATGTACCTGTGTAGTTATATGTCCTGGTAGTGTAAAACTCCTAAATTCGTTTTTGCACTACTGGGAGACCTGCTCCCTTCATAGGCTAACATTGGGGCTGCCCTCATACACTGTTGAAGTGGCAGCTGCTGATCTGAAAGGAGCAGGGAGGTCATATTTAGTATGGCCAGAATGGTAATACAAAATCCTACTGACTGGTGAAGTCGGATTTAATATTACTATTCTAGAAATGCCACTTTTAGAAAGTGAGCATTTCTTTGCACTTAAATCCTTCTGTGCCTTACAATCCACGTCTGGCTAGGTTTAGTTGACAGCTCCTTGTGCATTCACTCAGACACACCCCAAACACAGGGTACTCAGCCTCACTTGCATACATCTGCATTTTGAATGGGTCTTCCTGGGCTGGGAGGGTGGAGGGCCTGCCCTCACACAAAGGACTGCCACACCCCCTACTGGGACCCTGGCAGACAGGACTGAACTGAAAGGGGACCTGGTGCACTTCTTAGCCACTCTTTGAAGTCTCCCCCACTTCAAAGGCACATTTGGGTATAAAACAGGGCCTCTGCCCTACCTCATCAGACACTTGCTGGAGAAGAAACCAGAACCAGAAACTACATCCTGCCAAGAAGAACTGCCTGGCTGCTCAAAGGACTCACCTGTCTGCTTTCTACAAAGGACTGCTGTCTTGCTGTTGCCCTGCTGCCTTGCTGAACTCTTGTCTGGCTGTGAAAGTGCTCTCCAAGGGCTTGGATAGAGCTTGCCTCCTGTTCCTTGAAGTCTCAGGACCAAAAAGACTTCTTCCTTTCACTTGGACGCTCCGTGCGCCGAAACTTTCGACGCACAGCTTGTTTCGCGGCGAGAAAAACGCCGCACACCGACGCTGATCGACGCGACGCCCTCGGGGCGATCGAGACTTCGACGCACAACCTCGCAAGGACAAAGCCGCTCGACTTCCCAGGAGAAATCGACGCGACGCCCACCGTGAGTGCGAAACTTTGACGCACGGCCTCGCAAGGACAACGCCGCCCGACTTCCAAGGAGAAATCGACGCGACGCCTGCCGTGAGACCAAACTTTCGACGCACGGCCTCGCAAGGACAACGCCGCCCGACTTCCAAGGAGAAATCGACGCGACGCCTACCGTGAGATCGAAACTTCGACGCGCAGCCCCGCAGAACGACGCGCAGCCGGAAAACAAGCAGGAGAATCCACGCACAGACCCGGGACATCTGGTAATCCCCGCGATCCACAAAAAGAGACTGTCTGCGCGCCGGAAAACGACGCCCGACTTCCCCGCGTGGAAAAGACCGACGCAAGTCTGTGTGTGCTGAGGAGAAATCGACGCACACACCCCTTTTTCCACGCATCTCTTCTCCTGTGGCCCTCTGAGGAGATTTTCCACCAGAAACCAGGTACTTTGTGCTTGAAAGACACTGTATTGCATTCTAAAGACTTAAGACACTCTATATCACTTCCCTGTGATATTTCTACAATTTTCCATTGCAACTTTATTCTTTTTGACATACAATTATCCTGATAAATATTATATATTTTTCTAAACACTGTGTGGTGTATTTTTGTGGTGCTATATGGTGGTATTGTATGATTTATTGCACAAATACTTTACACATTGCCTTCTAAGTTAAGCCTGACTGCTCGTGCCAAGCTACCAGAGGGTGGGCACAGGATAATCTTGGATAGTGTGTGACTTACCCTGACTAGAGTGAGGGCTTTTGCTTGGACAGGAAGTAACCTGACTGCCAACCAAAAACCCCATTTCTAACAATGTGGCATACACATGATATTCACATTATGTTCCAAATCTGTTAAGTCTCATCTCACATGTACTGTCGAATCTGGGTCTGATGTAGGTAAAATTGTACAAAAGGACACACTTCTTTTCCCATTTAGTGCACTTTCCAGCACATAGGTTGACAGCATGTCAAATATCACACAGTGCATAACTTCACAATGTAATGGTTCAGCATAGGTGTGAATAACAAGAACCCCACAGACTACTGACATTAGGGGCATGTCAGTGTTTGTCTATCCAAATAGATTGGTTCAATGTTTCAGCAGATAAAACCTTATCACATACCCATACCATACCTCCCAAATGACCATACCCCATATTACCCCATATACTGACAGAGGTCAGTACTACAGTCCCCAGTCATGGAACCTTCCACTTACCATGGTCGGGTATCTGTAGGCATGCTACTCACCTATGTCAGTCTTGACACACATGCACAGTGTCCTGCAATGAGGAAAGACAGTGGCAGCTACAAACAAGTTGAATATGATCATTATCAAACCAATCAGAAGGTTGAAGTGGTGATGGAGTACACAGGATGAAATGTGTCAGGGAAACAAGACAACACATGACACCATTGGAGCCAGACAACATGGCACACTGGTCTGCTGTATGGAACAATATACTACCATTCCACTGTCCTGACAGTATGGGCATGGAACTCAGACACCACCAACATGATGCCATACAATACCTAGATCTAGCCATGTTCACTTCACATGTCAGACCTGCAAATCCCACCTGCCTATGACACAATTCAGAATTGAGCATATGATGATGACCTTGTAAAAATGTAATGCAAAATATATAGGCAGGTAAAGGTAATGAAGACCATTAAAGATATGTTCTAAATACATTAGTTACACTGAGTGTGCTGTGTGACAAACATTGACAAATTAGATCATCACAATAGTCAAAAGTCCATGTAGTACAA
This sequence comes from Pleurodeles waltl, assembly GCF_031143425.1. Lineage (NCBI taxonomy): Eukaryota > Metazoa > Chordata > Amphibia > Caudata > Salamandridae > Pleurodeles > Pleurodeles waltl. The sequence goes on along the minus strand of NC_090446.1, from coordinate 1,007,753,635 downwards.
TTTTGAATGCACAGTGGAGCTATGTACTGCGAAACAACTAACGAGCTGTCTGATGGTCATGCAAAGACCCTTCACAAACATCTTTAAGCCCCCCAAATACCGACTGACTCAAGTATTTTACTGAACAACACATACCTACAGTCAGTTGAAGTACTGATTGATGGGATCTGCATGAGTGTCTCCACCTTCATCCTCATCACTATCATCCTCACTTGTTCTGCATTCTCACCCACTAGAACTGCTGGCTCCCCTTTATCTGGAATAAATGGGATCTGACATCTCAGGGCAAGGGTGTGGAGCATGCAGCAGGCTACAATGCTCTGACAGACTTTGGTGAGTGAGCAGAGGAGGGCTCCACCTGAATTATCAGCCTTTAGGAGCTCGAAAGTCCGCTCCATGACATGCCTTGTCCTTCGGTAGGCCTCACTGAATGCAAGCTTTCCCTGACGTGGTTGGGTACCTTACTGGTGTCAACAACCAGGGATGGTTTGGATAGATAGAATCCCCTGTAAGGAACCGTTATATGTGTGCAAACATAAATATTGGACATCCTTCATATGGCAGAAGACATTAGACACTTATCACTGATATGGCTTACCAAGCGGCCAGGCTCACTCTGTGTTCTGTTGTGTCATCGCCTGTGGGATATTGCTATTCCACATGATGAAGGCATCCTGAACTGAACATGGGTACTTTGCACATACTTAGGAAATGCAGAGGTCTGCCAAACAGACTACTTGGACATTTATGGGTTGGAAGTTCTTCGTTTTCCAATACACCTGTTCATTTCCACTTGGGGGAACCAAGGCTACATGGGTACCATCAATGGCTCCCACCACATGTGGGATGTGTGCCAAAGCATAAAAATCTGCCTTCATATGTGCCAAGTCCTCACGCTGTGGAAATGGGATGTAGCTGTCCAGGTGTTTTAACTGTGCTGAGAGGACATCCTTCAAGACCAAACTGAACATAGGTTGTGACATCCTTGCAGTTAGGGCCACGTTTTTTCAAAGGAGCCTGTGGCCAGGAAGTTAAGCACTGACATGACGTGTACAATGGGTGGAATGTTATTGGGCTGACAAATGACAGGCATCAGATCTGGCACAAACTGGTGATAGAGATCCATAATTGTCTGCCTATGCAGGCAGTAGATCTGGGTGACATGTCAATCCTCTATGGTCTGCAGGTCTGTTAGTAGACAGTACACTGGATGTTGTCTGACCCTTCTCATTCCAGGGTAACTAGATTAAGGGGAATAAGAAGGTATGTCTATCAGTCATTGTGTCCATTGTAAGTGTAAAAAAACATATGTCTAACACGATGCTTGGACGTGCCATATGAATAGTAAAAATATGGTACACATGACATACCCAGCTTATTGTTGCAATTTCACCCCCTCACCTCATATGTGATTTGAAAATGGATACGCATGTCAATGAAAGTCTCAGTGATAATGTTATTCTTACCATGTTTCACATAATATAGGCACAAATACCATCTCTCCAGTTGCGATGAGGATGCAGACTATGCCACTAATGATACATTACACACATTCCATGAATATCACAACATGTATTTAAATCGGATTTCAGTAACATGGTTGCTAATGGCCAGCACTGAAAACTATTGCGTAGATATGTTTCTGACCCCTGACGCATCCTATGTTTAACTTTCCCGACCATCTAAGGTCCTTAAAATTGCATTTGCCTGACCTACTGTATTGGACATCAGGAAATGACCTACATCCACCAGCAGAAGTTGTCATGGTGGTAGGTGGATACTACTTCAGTGGATATTGCCATTGGAACACATAGCTGTCATTGGCAGGCTTCGGCCAATGGCGTGACCGTCTCTTACATGGTGGATGTGACCGTAATTTCATACTTCATCTCTCACTTGACTCCTGATACTTCTGATAGCAAAACCTCCACAACTTGAGCTGCTGTGTACTGTCTCTGGGAGCAATCATGCCTGTCCTACAGGTGAGAGGGTCCCTGTCTTCACACCTAAGGTGCTGGAGAAGCTGGTGGAGGAGGTCCTACCCCTGTATGAACAGCTCTATGATGCACCAGAGGAGCAGGTAAGTGCACCATGTGCACAAATATTTCATTCACTCAATTATAACTATACTTTGTTTTACTAAACAAAGGCTGATGAGCAATGCTTCAGATTGTGTCCTCAAAGTCTGTAGAGTCCCAAAGCTGAGATAGAATGGGATTAGTTCCTGCTCATGTATTTATGTTTGGTGACAGACTTTGAGTTCCAAGACATTGTGGAGAGTGTTTGGTGTATGTTCCCTGACCCGCCTTGTGACTGTTGCACAAGGTTAGTGGAGTTTGTATACCAGACTCCTCCTGAAATACCATATTTGCATATGTGTTTGCTGTCTGGTCATATGTGATAACATGAAAGCTGGTGCTGGAGATGCATGTGGTCTGCCTGTGTCCACCTCACATCTGGCCTGACTGCATGTGCTCATCTATCAGTGGAGGGGATGTTCAAGACAGTCAGTGTTTGGCTAGTTGTACTAACCTGGAAGACTGCAGAAGCCCAGCTGGGGATGTCCTCCCAATGAAGACAGGGTGCCCATCAGCCCATGACCAAGCTAATAGCCAGCATTTTAGTGGTGGCCTACTTTGAGTTGGATGGGCATTTGAAGCCAGCACAGAAGCCACAAGGGAGTAAGTACAAGACTAAGGGCCATATTTATACTTTTTGACGCAAAACTGCGCTAACGCAGTTTTGCGCCAAAAAAATTGGCCGGCGCTGTCTGGTGTGCGTAAAAAAAAACGACGTACACCAGGCAGCGCCGGCATAGGGGGAAAATGGCGTATGGGCGTCCACAAATGGTGCAAGTCAGGCTGAGGCAAAAAAATCGCCACAACCCGATTTGCGCCATTTTTTTACGACGCCCATCCCCCATTGAAATGACTCCTGTCTTAGCAAAGACAGGAGTCATGCCCCCTTGTCCAATGGCCATGCCCAGGGGACTTCTGTCCCCTGGGCATGGTCATTGCGCATAGTGGCATGTAGGGGGGCACAAATCAGGCCCCCCTATGCCACAAAAAATAAAAAATAAATACTTACCTGGACTTACCTTAATGTCCCTGGGGTGGGTCCCTCCACCCTTGGGTGTCCTCCTGGGGTGGGCAAGGGTGGCAGGGGGTGTCCCTGGGGGCAGGGGAGGGCACCTCTGGGCTCATTCTGAGCCCACAGGTCCCTTAACGCCTGCCCTGACCCAGGCGCTAAAATCCGGCGCTAATGTGGGTTTTTTAGACTCGCCCACTCCCGGGCGTCATTTTTGCCCGGGAGTATAAATACGACGCATATGCATCAGAGTCATTTTTTAAGACGGGAACGCCTACCTTGCATATCATTAACGCAAGGAAGGTGTTCACGCAAAAAAATGACGCTAACTCCATGAACTTTGCCGCTAGACGCGTCTAACGCCAAAGTATAAATATGGAGTTAGTTTTGCGTCTAATTTGCGTCGAAAAAAACGATGCAAATTCGGCGCAAACGGAGTATAAATATGCCCCTAAATTATGTTTTTCCCTTTGCCAGGTGATTGAGTCAGGCAACAACTTGTCAGCTCTGACAATATGCTAAGTGAAAAGTGTCACAGATCTCCTGTGCATACATGGATGTACCATAGCCATCTATAGCACTCAGGTGTGAACATACCTATTTATTTGGAGGCATGTTACTCAAATATGTAGTCCCCTCATTACAGAGCATTTTATGGTACACATATGTGTACCATTATACAGCAATCCCTACAGTGGTGATTGTACATACCCACCAACAGGTCAATCCTCCCAATACCATGGCTGTAAGTTGTGTAGATCCTTGATTTCTGTCTTCTGCAATGTCTCAAGATTCCTGTCTATGTGCAAAATAGAGTCATACATATTCTAGTCATCTCTAGTTTTCAAATGCTTTCTGATAAGTGACAGCAGTATATGAGGCTTTGATGTCCACTTGACATGTCACATGACATACAAGGTTAACTCCTTCATGCCTGTTACAATATTATCCCCCTTGGAAAGTGAGGGATGTGTATTGACATATGTGGAGTCTCATCAGAGTAGACAACATGCATGTTGGATATCTTTCAATGGGCACACATACATTGCTATCGGAGGCTAGGAACTTTACTACCTTGATAATATTCTGTTAGTAGAAAGTAGCCACACTGATTTGTCCTAGGGCATACAGCACTGGGCATGATTCATAGGCACTGATAGCCTATTTACAGTTAAAATCTTGACAGATATGTGTCAACATCGTGTATTAATTGAAAGGTTCAGTAATGATTCAACATAGTAAATCATTATGGGGGTCATTCTGACCGCGGCGGTCGGCGGTCGGCGGTCGCCAGAAGACCGCCGGCCGGCCCAGCGGGACAGCCCCTTCAACAATGAAGCCGGCTCGGAATGGAGCCGGCGGAGTTGAAGGGGTGCGACGGGTGCAGTGGCACCCGTCGCGATTTTCACTGTCTGCACAGCAGACAGTGAAAATCTTTGTGGGGCCCTGTTAGGGGGCCCCTGCACTGCCCATGCCAGTGGCATGGGCAGTGCAGGGGCCCCCAGGGGCCCCACGGCACCCGTTCCCGCCATCCTAGTTCTGGCGGTGGACACCGCCAGAAACAGGCTGGTGGGAAGGCAGTCGGAATCCCCATGGCGGTGCTGCAAGCAGCGCCGCCATGGCGGATTCCCTGGGCCAGCAGGAAACCGGCGGGAAACCGCCGGCTCCCCTTTTCTGACCACGGCTTTACCGCCGCGGTCAGAATCGCCCAGGAAGCACCGCCAGCCTGTTGGCGGTGCTTCCGCCGCCCTTCGCCATGGCGGTCATGGACCGCCAAGGTCAGAATGACCCCCTATGTCTGCTTGCTGTTGTTATGAAGGATGTGGCAATTGAATCTTGGTTGTTTGGGTACCTAATGTTGGAAATGACACCTATGTGTTGCAGGTGTGAAAGTTTACATACACATGTGAGTAGTATTGTAAGTGTTTCTAGGCTTGTGGCTTGCATCTTGGTAGGTGTACCTATCATGTTAGCAACACATGCTTTGGTTCTGAGAACCCCACACAAACAGATGTAAGGGATGCTTTGCCTGATATGTGTGTAGTTATGTTTCCTCTCAATCAGTGACCTATTGATGGACTAATTGCATGATTATGTATGTCTGATTGTCATCTTTCTGCACAGTAAAGTAGTCCATATGTAAGGTACAGTCTGTTTGACATCATGTGGTTGTGTGTGGAACATAGATCTGAGTTTACTTGGCCCTTACTTGACGGACAAAGTTTGTTAACAGAACACCAATGAGCTGAATGTCTTGGTCCACACTACAATCTCAATCCTTGAGACATCCCTTTGGTGGATGTGCCATGTGTTCTGACTCCTTAACCGAAAATTGGTATGGATTGGGAATTTGAGTTGTTACAGGTTTCCATATGTCCATGGTGTATGTTGTAACTATGTGAAATGAAGAAGTTATGGCTTGTCTACCCTAAGCTTGCTTGCCTTTGCTTTACAACATTTGTCATACCCTGGTTTTTTACATCAGAGTAAAAAATTTGTATGTGTTGAGTATGTGTTTTTGAATAGTGATAAGCAGATTGACATTCCTAAAGCATTGTTTGTTTGCTGCTTGACTATGTTGTTGTGGATAGGGAACCTGTATCATGTGGCAAAGTCACCTTGCCTTGGTATAGTCAGTATGATTGGTCAACTTGATTCTTGGTATTGTAGGTGACAGTTAGCTTGTTTAGCTGGTGTATAACAATGTTTATATTGAAGAACCTACTTCATATTTTGTAGTGAAATGATGTTGGCACTTACCTGGCACTACCTGGGGTGTTGGTGAACAGGATGTAATGAGACATGTTTATTGTATGGTGGAAGTGTTACCTTGTGACTGTGATGACCATACCTGACATTCTGTTTTTCAGCCTCAGCTCTGGCAGGCGAAAGAGACAGGGCACAGCCGAGCGGGGAAGCTACTGGCCACAGGACCTCCACTCACGACACCACTGACACCGAGGGGCCCAGTGGCATGGAGGGCAGAGGGTAGTGCCATGGGGGAGACTGGATCGACTACATCTTCTTCTTAATCCTCCTCCTGTGGCCATTTCCTAGTGTGGCGGATCCATCTGGGACCAGCCCAGTGCCATCTCTGTCCGCCACCCCCTATTCTATCACCGCCCTCCCTGTAGCTCTCCACCCACCCAAGAGGGTGAGCATCTCCTTTGCTACAAACACCTATGCTCATAGCTCCTGTTAGCCCTGATGCCCTCAGTGAGGAGGCTATCGACCTCCTGAGGTTGATCTCTGTGGGTCAGTCGACCGTTGTCAATGCCATCCTGGGACTGGCAACTGAAATACAACAGAGCAATGCCTTCCTGAAGGGCATTCACAGTGCCCTAGCTGGTCTACAGAAATCTTTTCAGGCTCTGGTCGCTACACTGAAGGCAGCAATTCACCCCTTGTTTACCATCCCCCCTGCCACCTTCCTCTTCCCAATCTGATTCCCCCCTTCCCAGACAAAAATAAGCACCACAAGACACACCACTTGCATGCGCACAGACAATATCCACCTGTAGACTCAGCAACAGTCACGACCTGCCCTGACAACCCTACCACCCCAGCATCACAAACACAACACTTGACACACCTGCAGACATCACACCAACATTCAAAGATCCAGCCACCACACCTATCTTAGCCGCAGACAGCACTCCAGCAGACCTTCAGACATCCACCCCAGTCACCACACCTGCGGACACCACAACCACTGACACGCCTACATGCAGCACATCCAAAATGCCTGCAGTTACCACCCAAACAGACACTCACCCACCAGCACGGCATCCCCCAGCACCTCCACCCCCTCAGCCCAAAACACATAAACGCCCTTACTCACCCACCCAACAGACACCCACCACCCACAAGCATACCTCACACAAACCCACCCCAACAACCCACACCTAAACATCAAACAACCACTTCCTCTCCCTCCACATCCAAACCCCATTCTGATGAAAGCCCCTGTGTGTCTAAAACCAAATTTCCTTTCCAAGTTTGACCTTTTCCCTACTCCTTCCCAGATGACACCCCTAAAAGGTTGGTTTCCCTCCCTAATGGCATCCCTTCCACCTCCAAGGCTTCCCCTCCCCCTGCCAGCACCTAGTCCACCCCTCCCAAGCCAAAGCCTAAACCCCCCTCCTCCCAAGCCTAGGCCCAAACCACCTATCTCAAGCCTAAGACCAAACTGCCCTCTCCCACTCCACCCCACATTAATCCCTGAGGTGCTTGCATGCCTCCTTAATGACTCCCCCTGTGAAGGTTACTGGAATTTGTGATTCAAGTAGGGGCACCATTTAGTGCCTTTGGTGCAGTTTATCATGGATAATGGAATGGCCTATTGCCTTGCACAGACTTATTTTAATATTTATTATTTACATAAAACAACCAAACAGTTGTTTTTCCCTTACATCTTTTTCCTGCATTTTGATTCCTAGGTTAGAGTTGATCCTGGCTGACATTAAATGTGTGCCAGTGTATGTGTGTGTGTTCTGCCTGATGTTTTTGGTATTGTCATAGTGGTCTGTGAGGTTGTGTGCTGTGCTTTCATCCCCAGGGATAGGGTGTGTTTCATGTGAAGATTATGGCGGTCATTACAACATTGGCGGTAAAAGCCGCTTACTGCCGTGCAGAAGACCGCTAACACACCGCCGCGGCAGCGGAAATCCGCCACAGCTATTATGACCCAAAGCACGGAATCCGCCAAAATTCAGACATCCACACAAGTCCGCCACACCAAAGGTCAGTGATAAACTGGCGAAAATAAATCCTCCACCATCACGCCAACAGAAATACGCCCACACTATCACGACCCACGAATCCACGTGGCGGTCTTTCAACCGCGGTATTCCATTGGCGGTACACACCGCTGTGCTCAAAATACACACACATATACAAAACACTACCACATTGGACAATTCGAAATACAGACACCTGATACACATACACACACCACTCCAACACACCCAATACAATATAAAACACACACCCACATCACCTACAAACCCCTATGACAACAATTACTGAGAGAAGGCCAGAGAGAGACACCACCATCAACAATACTAGCATCCACAGGCACCCAACACCATCACCCACATAACTTCTACACACCTCACACTACACACCACTACATATCAGCACACTTATCACCCCACACACCACCCCACACATCACCTACACCACCCCATGGCACGGCAAAGACACCCCAGGTTCTCGGAGGAGGAGCTCAGAGTCATGGTGGAGTAAATCGTCCGGGTAGAGCCACAGCTATTCGGAGCACAGGTGCAGCACACCTCCATAGCTAGGAAGATGGAGCTATGGTGAAGAATAGTGGACAGGGTGAACGCAGTGGGACAGCACCCAAGAAATTGGGAGGACATCAGGAAGAGGTGGAACGACCTACGGGGGAAGGTGCGTTCTGTGGTCTCAAGACACCACCTGGCGGTTCAGCGGACTGGTGGCGGACCCCCACCTCCTCCCCCACAACTAACAACATGGGAAGAGCAGGTCTTGGCGATTCTGCTTCCTGAGGGCCTCGCAGGAGTAGGTGGAGGAATGGACTCTGGTAAGTCAAATCTTAACTATTACATCCCCCACCCTGCCTGCATGCCAGCACATACCCCCACCCTCACCCTCACCCCCATCACTCTAACTCCTCACAAATGTCCCAACATCACAAACCACACATCCTAACACCAAGCCCTGCATGCAACAACAAAGCATGGACACCCATCACTAAAGCATGCCCACTGCACATACCCATACACCCCCCTAAACCACCATCACACAAGGTCCCACACAGGAATGCAAGCACTGGGGTACACAGTCACCCACCCATTGCACACCATGGCACACACAGATGTAATAAACATCCTTTTATACCCCTGCAGGACCCCTACCCAACGTCACCAGACAGGAGGGTCCACACATGTCCACACCACCAACAGAAGAGGCCCACAGTGATGACAGCACCTCTGTCCAACTGGATCTAGATGACCAGCCCGGCCCATCGGGGACCTCTGGACAGTCGGTTCCCCTCACCCAGTCACAGGCCACCACAGACCTTCCCCCCTCTGGAAACACCAGCACAGCACCCACTCAGCGGGCCCATACCTCCGTCCCCAGGACACGGCAATCAGCAGTGTGTCCACCACTACAGGGAGCCCAGGATAACCCACCACCCCAGCAACAACAGGGACCTGGGGGCAGTGGTAGTGGGCACACGGTCCAGTGGACGGAGGCCCAGGAACACAGTGGAACTGGGAGGGCTGCTGTGCGACAGGGGGCGGACAGGCCCAGGGAACCCACTCTCCACGAGGCCCTCTCCAACATCATGGGAGCCTACCACCACTCCCATGAGATGATGGCAATGGTACTGGCCAAGTTTCAGGAGACCCAGCACCTGCAGGAGGAGCAGTATTCGGGCTTCAGGGAGGAACTCAGAGCCATCAATTACACCCTGGGCACCATCGTAGGGGTGCTGAAGGAAGTCCTCAACACCAGGAGGGACACTGTGGCACTACAAGGGGGCCCTGACCCTAGCATGGACGATGAACTGCCCACCACCTCCGCCGGCGCTAGTGGACAGGAGGCACCGCCACAGGACCACCACACCAGCACCCCACCCCCTGCAGAGGGAGAACCACCTTGAAAACGGTCCCTGAGATCCAGGACAAAGACAGAGAACGTTGCCAAGACCCCCGCCAAGAAATGAGAGCACCCTGATTTGTCATCCTACTGTCCCACTTTGTCACCCTGTCCATCCTTAAACTGCCCCAGCTCCACTTCCTAAGCCCATTAGGGCAATGCACCTGTGTGACTAATAGACTGTACTCTGCCATGGACATTCCTCCACCATCAACCCTCACCATTTTGCTACCCCCTCCAATATTGATCACTTAAATAAACACCCTTAAAGCACAAAACAATCTGAAGTCAGTCTGTGATTTGGGAATACTGTATTAGGAGTCACTGTGGCAAAAAGCTCTTTCATTTGTAATGTCAACATACCTATGTCACACAGCTCTAGTCCATGAGGGATCAAAGCAGATGTCACACTGTGGGACCCACATCTGTGAAATCATAAGGGAAAGTGACAATTCAGTGAACATACACTGGGTGAAAACGACAGACAGTAGAGAGGTAGTAGTGTTTAAGTACATGTAGTAGGCAGGTTTGTATTCTTACCTGTGTTTCACTGGAAATATTGCTGGATCACTGAGTCCCTGTTGTCCATGTCTTCTTCTTCTGCTTCCTCGTCTTCACTGTCCACAGGCTCCACAGCTGCAACAACACCGCCATCTGGACCATCCTCCTGCAGAAAAGACACCTGTCGTCGCAAAGCCAAGTTGTGAAGCATACAGCAGGCCACGATGATCTGGCACACCTTCTTTGGTGAGTAGAATAGGGATCCACCTGTCATATGGAGGCACCTGAACCTGGCCTTCAGGAGGCCGAAGGTCCGCTCGATCACCCTCCTAGTTCGCCCATGGGCCTCATTGTAGCGTTCCTCTGCCCTTGTCCTGGGATTCCTCACTGATGTCAGTAGCCATAACAGGTTGGGGTAACCAGAGTCACCTGCAAATGGTGAGGGACAACTGTTAGAAACACACTAACCTGTAGGGATATCCCCAGACCCACACAACCATTCCCACTGACTTGCTTCCAGGTGCTCACCTATTAGCCACACACGGTGCCTCTGGAGTTGACCCATCACATAAGGGATGCTGCTATTCCGCAGGATGTAGGCGTCATGCACTGAGCCAGGGAACTTGGCATTCACATGGGAGATGTACTGGTCTGCCAAACATACCATCTGTACATTCATAGAATGATAACTCTTCCGGTTTCTGTACACCTGTTCACTCCTGTGGAGGGGGGACCAAAGCCACATGCGTCCCATCAATGGCACCTATGATGTTGGGGATATGTCCCAGGGCATAGAAATCACCTTTCACTGTAGGCAAATCCTCCACCTGAGGGAAAACGATGTAGCTCCGCATGTGTTTCAGCAGGGCAGACAACACTCTAGACAACACGTTGGAAAACATAGGCTGGGACATCCCTGATGCTATGGCCACTGTTGTTTGAAATGACCCACTTGCTAGTAAATGGAGCACTGACAGCACCTGCACTTGAGGGGGGATTCCTGTGGGATGGCGGATAGCTGACATCAGGTCTGGCTCCAACTGGGTACACAGTTCCTGGATTGTGGCACAGTCAAGCCTGTATGTGATGATCACATGTCTTTCCTCCATTGTCGACAGGTCCACCAACGGTCGGTACACCGGAGGATGCTGCCATCTCCTCACATGTCCCAGCGGACGGTGCCTATGAAGGACAACAGCGAGCAGAGAGTCAAACATCTCAGAGGTACGCATCCACAGCTCACACAGAACACCAATCATAATCTAAAAAGTGGCCTGTATGTGTGTTGAGTCTAGGCCTAGGTATCTGTGACGCAGTTTGAAATGAAGCCATGTGGGCCTCTGAAATGGCGGCTGCCTGACCTCTAAAGTGCGACAATGGGATGTGAGGTAACTGCGCTGGCGTTGTACACCGTCGCGGTAGGCGGTCGAAGACCGCGGCGCAATGCTGCATTGGTTAACATTGGACCCTATGGGTCCAGGAGCCAATGACGATGTACGCCGGCGGTGACGGTACGCACCGCCGTGGACGTGACCGCCATTTTCTATCTGTTCAATCACTCGATACCTGATCTTCGACACAAGAGGACCTACACTGCAAGTGCTGCTGTGACCTCGGTCTGGAAGAGACAATGGCTCGAGTGTCTGGGGAAAGGGCCCCTGCCTTCACATCGGAGGAGTTGGAGAAACTCGTGGATGGGGTCCTCCCCGAGTACACGCTACTCTACGGTCCTCCAGACAAACAGGTGAGTACACTGGGAGCATGCTGTATGGGCTATGCCTGTGTGGAGAGGTGTGGATGTAAGAAGGAAGGGGGGAGAGTGCGACGTGCATGAACCGACGGTGAGTGCATGTGCCACATGGCAAGGGTAGGGATGGGGGCCAATGACAGTGCAGTTGGTAATAAGTTTCTCTTCCCCCTGTACAAATCATGTAGGTCAGCACCCACCAGAAAAAATATATTTGGCGTGCCATCGCCAAGGACGTCCAGACCCTGGGGTTCTACCACAGACGGAGCACCCACTGCCGGAAAAGATGGGAGGACATTCGCCGCTGGAGCAAGAAGACGGCGGAGGCTCAGCTGGGGATGGCCTCCCAACGTGGGATGGGTGCCCGTTGCACCATGACCCCCCTGATGTTCAGGATCCTGGCGGTGGCGTACCTGGAGTTGGATGGGCGTTTGAGAGCATTACAGCAGCCACAAGGGGGTGAGTACACTCTCATTCTGCTGATTTTGAGTGCAGTGGAGGTGTCTGGGTGGGGTAGGTGGGCTGTGTGTTTCCCTAGGCCAGGGCGAGTTCCGTAGGCAAGGTCCCTACGTAAGGCAGGCCATGTGGCACCCCACCGCACCTCTGTAGAGTGCCAAGTACACCTAGTCATGCCCCTGTGTCATCCATGTGTGCAGATGTCGTCCATAGCCTAGTAGGCCATTTCCCAGGAATTGAACAGTGGAGCCCAAGAACGCGGCGTAGTGCAGGGGACTTGGGTGTCTGTCGTGTCCGCCAACTGTAGCGGTAATGCATGCACTCAACATGTCTTTCTTCTGTCGTCCCCCCCCTTTTTGGGCTAGAGAGGACCGCCAGCACAAGCCCCGCTGGGACAGTGAGGACCGCCAGCACATGCCCCGCTGGGACAGAGAGGACCGCCAGCACAAGCCCCGCTAGGACAGAGAGGACCGGCAGCACAAGCCCCGCTGGGACAGAGAGGACCGCCAGCACAAGCCCCGCTGGGCTAGAGAGGACCGCCAGCACAAGCCCCGTTGGGTCATGAAGGACCGCCAGCAGCTGAGTTACTGCAAAGGAGCCCGCCGCTCCAAGCACGCTGAACAGGGCACTGCCATCTCAAGCACCGCTGAACAGGGCACCGTCATCTCAAGCACCGCTGAACAGGGCACCGCCGTCTCAAGCACCGCTGAACAGGGCACCGCTGTCTCAAGCAACGCTGAACAAGGCACCGCCGTCTCAAGCACCGCTGAACAGGGCACCGCCGTCTCAAGCACCGCTGAACAGGGCACCGCCGTCTCAAGCAACGCTGAACAGGGCACCGCCGTCTCAAGCAATGCTGAACAGGGCACCGCCGTCTCAAGCACCGCTGGCCCATGAGCGCCAAGGGCACTGACGCTACTGAGTCTGTCACGGGCAGAATGAAGAACTCTGGGCACCATGCCCCCTCCAGAACCAGTGGAGAGATCCATCCACTACCTCTGTCCTTAGCAGGATGAAGCACTCTGGGCAACATACCCCCTCCAGAACCAGTGGAGAGATACATCCACTACCTCTGTCCTTAGCAGGATGAAGCACTCTGGGCAACATTCCCCCTCCAGAACCAGTGGAGAGATACATCCACTACCTCTGTCCTTAGCAGGATGAAGCACTCTGGGCATAATGCCCCCTCCAGAACCAGTGGAGAGATCCATCCACTACCTCTGTCCTTAGCAGGATGAAGCACTCTGGGCACAATGCCCCCTCCAGAACCAGAGGAGACTGTTATCCACTTGAGAGACTGTGGCTTTGCACTCCCCAGGATTGAACAGTGGGCAAACCACCCACTGTAGAGACTTGTGAGACTGTGGCTTTGCACTCCCCAGGATGGAACAGTGGGCAAACCACCCACTGTAGAGACTTGAGAGACTGTGGCTTTGCACTCCCCAGGATTGAACAGTGGGCAAACCACCCACTGGAGAGACTTGTGAGACTGTGGCTTTGCACTCCCCAGGATGGAACAGTGGGCAAACCACCCACTGTGGAGACTTGAGAGACTGTGGTTTGCACTCCCCAGGATTGAACAGTGGGCAAACCACCCACTGGAGAGACTTGTGAGACTGTGGCTTTGCACTCCCCAGGATGGAACAGTGTGCAAACCACCCACTGTAGAGACTTGAGAGACTGTGGCTTTGCACTCCCCAGGATGGGACAGTGGGCAACCCACCCACTGTATAGAATTGAGAGACTGTGGCTTTGCACTCCCCAGGATGTAACAGTGGGCATGTGGCCCTCTCGTGGATTTGGCATTGTGCACTCAACCGGCTGAGGGGCCCCCCTTTCCCTCCCCCTGAGGTGCTTGTTTTCTTGTTCTCTGATGCCCCTGCAGTGTTCTCTCTGTCATGGTCGGGGATCTTGTGTGGGCCTCGCCCATACCGTGTGGGCCCAGTGTTCCACGGACTTAATTGGAGCACTACCTGGACTACTATGCTTGGTGTATATTTTGTTAATGGTGTATGTATATATATTTGCCTACTTGCTTTTAATATATTACAATGGTTACACTCATTTTCTTTTGTCTTTGCATTCTCCAGGGGGGGTTGGGGGTGTAACTATAATGTATCATGATGTATTATTAGTGTGTGTGTTGTCGTGGGTGAGGGTGGGGGTGGGGGTGTTGTGTGTGTGTGTCCCTGTTTTTTCCCTCCCCCCTCCCCTGTGTCGTAGGTGCAATACTCACCGTGGTCTTCGCCGCCGGCGTTTGTTCTCCTGGTAGAGGAGCAGGAAGACTATCGCAGGGAGAATTTGGAGTTCCGGCTCCATGGTGTCCTAGTTCCTAGTGGGGTGTGTAGAGGTGATCGTTTTCCCTTCGGAATCCTGTTTCCGCCGTGTTTTTATCCGCAGTGAATCCACCCCAGAAAAGGTGGTGGATTGGTAGGTTGTGATACTGTGGGCGGTACTTTGGCCTCCGCCTGTCTGTTGGCGGTGACCGCCACGCTGTTTGTTTGTACCGCCGTGGCGGTCGGAGTGTTAAAGTGGCTGTCTTTGTTGGCGGTTTCCACCACGGTCGTAATTGCAACATTTTTACTGCCGGCCTGTTGGCGGTCTTACCGCCGCTTTAACACCGACCGCCAGGGTTGTAATGACCACCTATGTGTATACAGCTGATATGTTGCTGTCATGGTGGTGTATTGTGTTAGTGATGATTTGTGTTTGTTTGTTGTGTTGCTTTGTGTGTTGACACTGTTTGAGTCTGTGTGTATTGTGCATGGCATGATAGGTTTGGTGTACTCTGTGTGTGTGCGTGTGTGATATGTTTTTCGATTGCTAGGTTGTGTGATGGCCTAATTGTGTGTCTTGCATCACAGATGGTTGTACATTGTGTTATTTGTGTTTGAATTCCCTGGCCAGTGATGGAGTGTTTGACATGTGTTTATATTTGTTTGGTTGTGGTGGTGTTGTTATGAGTTTGTATGTTGTATGTGTATTTGTGAAGCTGGGCCTGTGTTGTGTTGCTGTGCATAACTGGTGTTCCTTGGTGGTCTGACCGCGGCGTAAATGCTGACAGTGTGCAACCTCATAATGAGTCTGGCGGATACATGGTCTCTGCCTTACTGGTGGTGGCTCCAATTGTCCGCGGTGGTCTGAGCACATTGGCGGTGCCGGCGGTCCTTTGACGGTCTTCTGTGTGCACCACAGTCAAACGTATAATTTGGAGGTCTCCTTCGCCAGCCTGCTTGCAGGCAGACTGCCAATGTAGTAATGAGGCCCATAGTCCTCTGGACCAAATACATTGATGATTGATTTATTATCTGGGAATGCAGTAAGAATGCTTTTCTTGATTTTTTTAAAATGGATTTCTGAGAAGAGTTTCAATTTATCCTTCACATATAAGATTGATGAGAAACAGATGGTACTTTTGGACATTCTGGTGCAGGTGGAGGATGGGGCAGTTCACACCTTCCTATACTGTAAGCCGACAGCTGGGAATAGCATGTTGGATGGGCAGAGTCACCATCCTACTAGCTTGAAATGGAGCATTCCCTACAGGGAATTATTACGGGCTAGACGTAATTGCAGTAGCTTGCAATTTTATCAGACAGAGGAAAGAAAGATGATTGAGAGATTCAGACTTATGGATTTCCCTAAAGGGGTTTTAGAGACAGCAATGGTGAAGACACAACTTAAATCGAGGGAGGAACTCCTTGTCACAGGAACCATGAAGCGAGAGATAGAGGATTCCAAACAAGTCATTTGATTACTACTTATAACGCAGAATCGGACGTAATTAAGAAAATTATTACCAAGCATTGGCATCTTGTCAAATCTGATCCAGTGATTGGCTCTGATTTACCACCCAACGTATCTGTTATGTATAGAAGTCTCCATCCTTAAGCGATATCTTGGAACATAGTTACAGGAGCCTACAGAAGGACAAAAGAAGGTGGCTTATGCAAGCAGCAAGAGTTTTATAAATGTGAACACTGCAAGGCATGTAAAGCCAGTCAAATTTGAAGACTTAGGGGGTCGTTCCGACCCTGGCGGGGACCACGGAAGCACCGCCAACAGGCTGGCGGTGCTTCCAGGGCCATTCTGACCGCGGCGGTAAAGCCGGGGTCAGAAAAGGGGAACCGGCGGTTTCCCACTGGTTTTCCCCTGGCCCAGGGAATCCTCCATGGCGGCGCTGCTTGCAGCGCCGCCATGGGGATTCCGACCCCCTTCCCGCCACCCTGTTTCTGGCGGTTCTTACCGCCAGGAACAGGATGGCGGGAACGGGTGTCATGGGGCCCCTGGGGGCCCCTGCACTGCCCATGCCACTGGCATGGGCAGTGCAGGGGCCCCCTAACAGGGCCCCATGAAGATTTTCACTGTCTGCTTTGCTGACAGTGAAAATCGCGACGGGTGCTACTGCACCCGTCGCACCCCTGCAACACCGCCGGCTCCATTCGGAGCCGGCTTCTATGTTGCAGGGGCTTTCCCGCTGGGCCGGCGGGCGCCCTTTTGGTGGTCGCCCGCCGGCCCAGCAGGAAAGCCAGAATGGCATCTGCGGTCTCCTGACCGCGGAGCGGCCATTTGGTGGTGACCGCATGGCGGGCAGCGACTGCCGCCCGCCGCGGTCAGAATGACCGCCTTATTCTTTTCCCATTGGGAAAATGAAACACATCACTAAATTCATAACTTGTAGCGGTGATTTCTGCATTTATGTGTTAGTATGTCCCTGTGGCCGGAATTATGTAGGCAGCATTAGCTTTTCGGTCCAGAAGTGGATCCTGGAACACATGCGGGCCATTAGAAATGTTGAGTTACCCTGCGTCAAGACATTGGTCTGAGGTACACAATCAGAATGCTGATGCTTTATCTTTCTAAGGTATTGACCGGGTCAGCCTCAATAAAAAGGGAGGAGATAGAGAGAAGAATCTCAGGATCATGGAGTCTAAATATATCATTCAATTGAACACTGGTACCCCTGCAGAATTAAACTCAGATGAGGAACTTTTTGTTCATATCTCCATTTATACTGTACCATGTTTATTTTTGTTTTTGGAATGGACTGTGCACTATTTTTGATGTTTTTTGTTTGCAAAATAGACAAAGTCTATTATAACATGGTAATGCATTTGTTTTGGCCACTTTGAATCTGATTGAGCTATGTGACATGTAATTTGAGCAATTACGTAAATTTTGATAACTGTACAGGATGGCAGTGCATTGTTTTTTTTTTAAATTTGTTTACATGCGTCCAGATAATGATTAAGTTCATTTGAAAGTATAGATGTTTTGTAATCTAAACCTCTGAACGCTATCTGACGTTTATATGATGTACGCTTTATTTGCTTAATTTATTATTTTTGTCAGAAAAACAATGAGTCTGTATTTTCATGATGAACTACGGGATGAGAAGTCTGTTTTCATTTTCCTGTGATTTCTGTGCGCAAAATGCTTTTTAAAGTGAGTTGGGCGCAGTCTCTACTATGGCTGTGATAAAGATCTGTTGACTGAAATGCGTTGCCGCAGTAAACGCTATCCTAGAAGACTGGGTTTGATAGTGCTTTTTGGGTGGTGGGTATTTATATATATATATATATATATATATATATATATATATATATATAAATATATATATTTAACTGTTTGCTCAATCTTCGTGAAATTTTACAAAAAAAACTGATGCTCACCTTAGCTGCTGTCTTGAAAGTTTTGGGGTGATTCATCAAGCGGGGTCTGAGAAAAAAAAGGACTCCAAAAATGTGCTTTCCCATATTAATTCCCATAGGTTTTTTTAACAGGTCTACAGCCTGAACCGCTGGATGGAATTACACCAAATGTGGCAGAGAGGTAGCTCTTGGTCCAGAAAGCACCCTTTTTGTTATTTGGTGTAAATCAGTTCAGTAGATTTTAAAGGAAATTTAAATGTGAATATAAAGGGGCACTCGGGCTCTGTGAACCCTCCAAACTCATGCTGAGATCTGATTGGTTGCCAACACTTCAACAATGAAGTGTTCGCAGCCATCTTGGGACTTGGCTTCATCCAAGTCCCAGACTAAAAGCCAAAAAATAGGAAAATGGGTCAGAGTAAGGGAAACCTTGATCCCTTAGCTCTGGTGCTAGTGTCCAAGAGGGACCCCTCTCTCAGGGCACAAAATAATTTTTTGCTGTGAATTTGAGATGACATTGCAAATTGCAGCAAAAATAATTTAAAAAACAAGAGCACAATCCCACACTTCTTTTACTAAAGACCATGGGTGGGACAGCGCCCCAGGGCATATAAAAAACAAAGGAGAAGGCACAGGGGACCCACTCCTAGGTTTATTTATGCCCTGAGGGCCACCACCTCCTCGTGTCAAAATGCAGCTGCCCCAGCTACCCACACCTCCCTGGTACAATTATTCAAAAAAAGGGTGGGGGCTGCATTCCTCCCCACAGCCCTGGAGGCCACCACCTACCCAGGGCTGAATTGAAAGAATGAAGGGGGTCCATCAGATACACCCAGCCCCAGGGACCACCGTCTCCCTGAGGCTGTTTAAACATTGGAGGGGGACCACACACCACTTCATGGAGCCAATAATGGGTCCATCCACCAGGGCCAGCTCCTGTTCTTTCCCGGGGTGCCCACCCCCGGTACACAGCTGTTTGCTCTGACTTGGCAGGAGCTTTGACAGCTTTTGAGGTCAGACCCTGGTGGATGGCATCTCAGGGGCTGAAATTAGCTTGCAGAGGGGGGCCACCCTCCACCAACAACATCAAATATGTCTTTAGCTCTAGTGGCACTCAGTGAGACAATGTTAGTTGGCACTCCCAGACGACCTCTGCCACAAATTCCCTCACTACCACCCTTTAACAGTGCCTCTAATGTCTCTATAACCATTCTCTCTCAGATACTTATAATTATTTTTATAGCGTCACTCATACTAGTGTAGGATGTGAGAGCACTTTACATCACACATACATTACACAGCAACAATCAATCATAGGTGTATAAATCAGTGTATAGGAAATCTGACAGAGGACTACAAGGACTGGAAGGCAGTATAGTTTAAGAGTGTTTGGTCTGGAGAAGCACAAGCTCAATATTTAAAACATAACACCATGGTTTGGAGTTCTCTTTAATAATAATTGATTTCTACTTAAATGAACCTGGTTTGCAATATTAGGTTAATGGAAGATTGGGCAAAAAATCGTAACGCTCTAATCTATATTTTGAAGTTTGTATGCAGGTTTTTCATGACAGTTAATTGCTCACTGTTCTATATTAGGATTTTAACTTCGAAAATGCAAGCGACAAAAGGATCTCTCTCACAAACGTAGTAACCAACTGACCTATTAACACTACATGCACTTTGCGATCTGCATGGTAGGCGTTCCTTGCAGCAGGCATTTAAAGCCTCTGTGCTAGTGCTACTTTGAGATGAGTCAAAACTTCCACTAGACAAAACTCTAATTTCTCTTAGGAAGAACATTAATCACCTAGTTATCTTGCAATATTATTGTTGCCTGAAAACTGCTGGAGGCAACAAACAAGACAGCAAGTGCATTTGAAACTATAATAAACTTGCAAACACTGCGCCCCCACCCGAAGTCAGCAACCATTGTGGTGGCACACTGATCGCACCACCCTAGAGTCGGCCCTGAATATGTATTAAGGTCAGGCCGGGTGGGTTGGGGTCTCTGGGGCCAAAATCTGCCGTGGGAAGGGGGCTGCACACCCCCCCAACATGGAACCACAGACACCCACTCACACCCAGGGACACCCTCTCACATATATTCTCAAACCTAGAGAGACAGGCCCTGTGGCCAATCCCCACCTTCGGCAGTGCACAGCATGGGTTTGGGTGGTTATGGGGGTTGGCCACAGGACCTGGTCACAGGTCAGGCCCTGCTACTAATCCCTGCAGTGCACAGCCAAAAAGCGTCCACCGCGGTGAATGGATTTAACGTATAATAAATTAAAATTACTTCATGTTAAAAAAAACATAGAAATTCAATGAAAAAAACAAAGGTTACAGGCACGTTATATTTAGGAAATAGAATTTTAAAAAACATAGTAATTCACTCAAAAAAAGAAAGATTACACAGATGTTACAGTTAGGTTCTAATTACTTTAACAAAACCAAAGAAATTTAGCAGCAATTGTTAGAGTTATTTCAAGTAACTATAACTTGTGCCCTCCCCATGCACTGCTAGTTACACCAGATATTACAGCACTCATGACAACTGATATAACATCAACAAAGATATAAATGAAACATTAGCAGTCAAATTATTGAAGAAAAAACTGTGCATGGCGGGGTGCAAGTTATAGTTACCTTAGGGTGCAAGTCATGTGCAAGCCGTACAGCCCCCGCATACAATTACATGTTTCCACTGAAGAAGTGATGGTCCCTGGGGCTGCAGGGGGGCCACATAGCCCCCCCAGATACAATTACAGCAATGCCCCAAGGAGGTGGTGTTCTAGGGCTACGGGGGGGGCTTTGCTGCACCCCCCATACAATTACATGTTTGCTCTTAGGAAGGTGGTGGTCCCTGGGGCTGTGGGGGCCACATGGCCCCCTGCATACAATTACAGAAATGCCACAGGGAGGTGGGGGTCCCTGGGGCTGCAGAGGGGGGCTGCACTGCCCCCCACATACAATTTCATGAATGCCCTGGGGATGTGGTGGTCCCCATGGCTGCTTGGTGGGCCACACAGCCCCCTGCATAAAATTACAGCAATGCATAGTCCCCTATTTAATAACATTTTAGTGCCAGGTAGGTGGCGGGTCCCCGGGGCTGCTGAGCGGCAGAGTGTCTCCCCCCATGTTTAAACAAAAATGAAAAAAAATAAGCGCTGGGGAGATGGCAGTCCCTGGGGGAGATCAAAGCCCAGGAGAGGGGCCGTGCACCCCCTCCTTATTTATCAAACATGTCCCACCCAGGGGCATTAAAGAAACAAGTGTGGGAGCCTGCTCTTGTTTTTTTTTTTAAACAAATGTTGCTGCAAATTCATGAATATCATGTAAAGATTTCTTTAAAAAAAATTTTTTTACCCTGGCAATGTCCCTTTGGGACCCCAGCACCAGAGCTAAGGGGTCAGGGTGTCTCTACCCTGGTCCCCTTTATTTTTATTTTTACACTTGTTTTTGAGAGACCTGGCAGAAGCTGAATCTCAAGATGGCTGCCAACACTTCCTGGTTGAAGTACTGGTGGCCAATCAGAGCTGTGTATTTCTCTAATAAACCTCTTAATCTTCGCAAAGTCATCTCAAAGAGTTTGGGGTGTTGGTGCTCCCCCGGGCTATGGGGGGCACGCAGCTCCCTGCATACAAATACAGAAATGTCCCAGGGTGGTGGCAGTCCCCAGGGATGGGGGTGGGGCCACATGGGCCCCCTGCATAAAATTACAGCAATTCCCCAGGCAGGTGGCGGTCCCTGGGGCTACGAGGGGGGCCAGGCACCCTCACCCTCACCCACATTTAAACAAATGGAGGAGGCGGTCTCCAGGGTAGTACAAAGCCTAGGAGAGGGGCCCCATGCACCCCTTCCTCATTCATCACATGCCCCCAGGACCTGGCCATGCAGGGGCTTTAAAAAACCAAGTCTAGAGAAGCGTTTTTGTCATGAATATATCACAAAAATGTGAAAATGTTTGCGAATGTGCATGTGAAAAGAAGTAAGCTGTAACTGGCTGACCACAACCTCACTAGAAAGTTGTGGCCGCCATTTTCTTCATGGGACACAGTCCCCAGGGGTGGGAATCCTAATTGAAAGTGGCATAAGGGGTCAGGGTGAGGCTAACCTCACGCCAGGGGTGTGATATAGGTGTGTTTTAGGGGGAAATTATAGGTTTGAAATAATTTTGCATTACCATACACGATATTTGCAAACAATTGTGAAATACTGCGAATTTTCAATAATAATGAGCAAAATATTCACAAATGCAAAAACATTTAAACAAAAAACAACAGACTCATTCATGCACTAATTAATTCACTCATACTCATTCACTCACTCAGAGACTCATGTGCACACTCACACACCACTCAGACACTCATGCACTCACTCAGACCCACTCATAGACTCACACAATCACTTTCAGATCCACTCAGACACTGATTAATCCACTCACAGATCCACTGAGAGAGACAGAGCCTGTGGCCAAACTGCGAGGCACACACATGGTTGAGTGGCTACAAAGGCTTGGCTGCAAGGCTTGGCTGCAGGATAGGCCTTGTGGGGGTTGGGAGAACGTATAGCAATTAAAATCACTTTATGTTAAAAACCAAAGGAATTCACTGAAAAAAACAAAGGTTACAGGGACATTATAGTTAGGTTCTGAATTTACTCGTACAAAACCATAGATATTCAGCAGTTATAGTTACAGTTCTTTCAAGTAACTATAACTGGTGCTCTAAGGTAACTATAACTCACGCCTTCACCATACACAGCTAATTACTCCACACAATATATCTTTGATGAGATCTTGTCTGGCATCTTTAATATTATCACTGCAACATCTGCGATAAAATTATTGATAAGAAAACTGTGCATGTCAAGGGTGTGAGTTATAGTCACCTTAGGGCATGAGTTATAGTTACTTGAAGGAACTCTAACTAAAACTGATGAATTTCTATATTTTTTTTACGAGTAACTTCAGAACCTAACTATAACGTACCTGTAGCCTTTGTTTTTTTAAGTGAATATATATATATATATATATATATATATATATATATATATATATATATATACATACATATATATATTGTTAGAAATGGGGTCTTTGGTTGACAGTCAGGTTATCCCCTGTTCAAGCAAGGGCGCTCACTCTAGTCAGGGTAAATCACCCCCAGCTACCCCTGCTTACCTCTTTGGTAGCTTGGCAGAGCAGTGGGCTTAACTTCAGAGTGCTAGGTGTAAAGTATTTGTACCAACACACACAGTAACTTAATTAAAACACTACAAAATGACACAACACAGGTTTATAAAAATAGGACATATTTATCTAAACAAAAAAAGACCAAAACGACAAACATCCGACATACACAAGTCAAGTTATGAATTTTTAAAGATTAAATTCAAAAATAGCGCTTAGAAACACAAAATGCTTCAATAAGGTGTTAACACGGTGTCGTGACAGAGTCTTTCCCAATAATCCGACACCAGCGGCGCCGGCCACGGAGTCACGCAGACCCCGAGGTACAGTACCTTTGGTAAAGAGTGAAAACAAGCTGAGTCGGGGATTGCGGCGTCTGTGCGAAACGTTGAATCCGCGCACTTCGAGCGGCATCGCTCACAATGTGGTGCGGCAACTTCCACGGAGTCGTGGACTCCAGCGGGACTGCAGCGGTGTCGGGCATGCGAAGGTCATCGCGTTTCAGTGAAGATCACGGAGTCGGTTGCAGGCAGCGTCACCGGATTCAGCAGCAGCGTCGGTCCGGAGTCGTCCGAAGTCGATTTCCTTGGATTTTCCCCAGCTTTTCCTTTCAAGGGACCAGTGACTGGATAGGGCACCACTTGTCAGAGCAGGAGTCTCTCCAGAGACTCCAGGTGCTGGCAGAGAGAAGTCTTTGCTGTCCCTGAGACTTCAAACAACAGGATGCAAGCTCTAAATCAAGCCCTTGGAGATTTCTTCTCAAGATGGAAGGCACACAAAGTCCAGTCTTTGCCCTCTTACTCTAGCAGAAGCAGCAACTGCAGGATAGCTCCACAAAGCACAGTCACAGGCAGGGCAACTCTTCTTCCTCAGCTCTTCAGCTCTTCTGCAGGCAGAGGTTCCTCTTGTTTCCAGAAGTGTTCTAAAGTCTGTGGTTTTGGGTGCCCTTCTTATACCCAATTTTTCCTATGAAGTAGGCCTACTTCAAAGTAATGTCTCTTTTGAATGTGAAATCCTGCTTTGCCCAGGCCAGGCCCCAGACATTCACCAGGGGGTCGGAGACTGCATTGTGTGAGGACAGGCACAGCCCTTTCAGGTGTACGTTACCACTCCTTCCCTCCCTCCTAGCACAGATGGCTCATCAGAGAATGCAGCCTACACCCCAGCTCCCTTTGTGTCACTGTCTAGTGTGAGGTGCAACCAGCCCAACTGTCAAACTGACCCAGACAGGGAATCCACAAACAGGCAGAGTCACAGAAATGGTATAAGCAAGAAAATGCTCACTTTCTAAAAGTGGCATTTTCAAACACACAATCTTAAAATCAACTTTACTAAAAGATTTATTTTTAAATTGTGAGCTCAGAGACCCCAAACTCCACATGTCCATCCGCTCCCAAAGGGAATCTAAACTTTAATCAGATTTAAAGGTAGCTCCCATATTAACCTATGAGAGGGACAGGCCTTGCAACAGTGAAAAACGAATGTAGCAATATTTCACGGTCAAGACATATAAAACACATCACTATATTTCGTACCATAACCATACACTGCACTCTGCCCTTGGGGCTACCTAGGGCCTACCTTAGGGGTGTCTGACATGTAAGAAAAGGGAAGGTTTAGGCCTGACAAGTGGGTACACTTGCCAAGTCGAATTTACAGTTAAAAAGTGCACACACAGACACTACAGTAGCAGGACTGAGACATGAATACAGAGCTACTTATGTGGGTGGCACAACCAGTGCTGCAGGCCCACTAGTAGCATTTGATTTACAGGCCCTGGGCAGCTCTAGTGCACTTTACTAGGGACTTACTAGTAAATCAAAAATGCCAATCATGGATAAACCAATCAACAATACAATTTACAAAGAGAGCATATGCATTTTAGCACTGGTTAGAAGTGGTAAAGTGCCCAGAGCTCAAAAGCCAACAGCACCAGGTCAGAAAAAGTAGGAGGCAGAAGGCAAAAAGATTGGGGATGACCCTGCATAAGCTCAAAAGCCAACAGCAACAGGTCAGGAAAAATAGGAGGCAGGAGGCAAAAAGATTGGGGATGACCCTGCATAAGCAAAAAAAAGTCATATATATATATATATATAATTTTTTAAGTTAATATAATTTTAAATACTTCTCTATGTAATCTCAATATGTAGCACCACAATATTGTGTAAATGATGTTTTTGTAGCTTACATTGTATTTATTTAGGACCATAATATGTTTTGCTGCAATAGCTTTGATTTGTGATATTTTGTTGTCAATATTTGTCACAAAATGCGAATTTTCATGAATGACACAAAAAAGGACAATGCTGTTCCCCCGATGCTGACCAATGTAGATAGTCTTTTATAGCCAATAAAATCAAGGATGGCCAAAAAATGGTAAAAATGGATGGATTCAAGGGGAAAGCTCTGTCCCGGTAGGTTCCGTAATTCTTCCTTGATATCTAACAAAGTGGTTTTAATACACCTTTGGGTTAAAACCTGAATGCAAGTTACTTAAGTGGCTGCATGTCTAAAGGTGTCAGTTGCTGGAAAACGACTGTTTCAGGTGCCTTTGCCACATTAACTAGGATATAGATGGGTCAGTACTTGATGGAACATAAGGACCCTTTGTGGATTTCTTTAGGAGTGACAATTGCATACTTGATAGACAGGATGAGAACACTAATGCCAAAGGAGGCATTGATTTGACTAGTGGGGGTCAGTGCAATGAGGCATAAGTTGATAACTTTGACATTACTTATGTCTTGAAGAGGTACAGAACTTTTGAAGACATTATAACGCAGAGAACAAGGAGAAAAGAACGGACCGGAAGGCAGCTCACAAGAAGGGAAGGAGATAGAATTTTACTTTGCATCTGGAATAGGAAATAAAGAAGGTTGAGTTCCATTAATGCTCCATGTCAGTGTTGTTTGTAGGGGCAGCCAGACCACAGGTCAAGACACTACAGCTAGCAGTGAGGAGGGCAACTGACCTCTGAGACAGGCAGCAACAAAAAACAGCTCAGATCCATTTTGTGTGATCCTGCCAGTAGCCCAGTTTGACCAGAGGAGCATTTCCCATCCACTTGCTCCCATTGGGGCAAAGAAAAGAACCACACAAGGCCGAATGAGCTGCGGAGTGGCATGGCTCCATTGAAAAGGTGTGAGAGCACCCTAGAGCACACTGCTCTATTGCTGAGTAGCATGGCCCCACTGAAAAGGTGTGAGAGCACCCTAGAGCATACTACACTATCGCTGAGGGGCTTTGGGCGCCCCAAAGTATTGTATTGTATTGTATTGTAATCGTATTTATATAGCGCTTACTACCCCTGACGAGGCGTCAAAGCGCTTTTCGATGAGTAGCACGCTACTCCGGAACCCAACAAGAATTAGTGATGGATTAGTATAATTTAATAATGAGTACAGTTTTAGTATTATTATGAGTTAATTTGAGCCGCGGATATGAGAGTTTGTCAGTTTTGACTCATAAAGTAGCATAGAGGGTTAAAGTGCGTGCTGTAAAGAATATGTACAATGGAGATTACAGAACTTTATGTTATGTGGATAGCTCAGTGGGTTACGGCTTGTCACAGTGACCCTTTTGTTGCATTCATTTCATAGGTTGCAATCCTAATACAGCGCTGTGACCTATGAACTGTCATCAAAGTGCTGCATGCAAACTGTGTTATAGGTTAGAACCTTATGTTTTCCCCAAAGTCTTTCATTATCCTAATGTTGCTAAAACAGTACTTTTTAAAGCCTGAGTTTGTGCTTCTCCAGAGCAAACACTCCTAAAATATACTGCCTACTAATGTGGGCGGCATCTGACCCCCATACCTTGTTACCCACGTTGTCTTAAGTAACATTTCCTATAGACTGATTAACACATATTGCCTCTATATAATGTGCGTGTGATGTAAAGTGCTCAGGTGTGAGTAGCGCCATAAAACTAATGAAATACGTGTGAGGGGGCAATGGAGAGGGGCAGGGACGCCGTTGGAGGGTGGCAGTCAGGGAATCCCTGGAGAACGAGATCACTGGGGGCGGGCACCAACATGGGGAACGCTATTTACCAGGGGAGACAGCTGATAGGGCAGGAGCCCTTTAAACATTTCTTCGCGCTCCCGCTGCGCGGGGAACGCCATTTACCAGGGGAGACAGCTGATAGGGCAGGAGCCCTTTAAACATTTCTTCGCGCTCCCGCTGCGCGGGGAACGCCATTTACCAGGGGAGACAGCTGATAGGGCAGGAGCCCTTTAAACATTTCTTCGCGCTCCCGCTGCGCGGGGAACGCCATTTACCAGGGGAGACAGCTGATAGGGCAGGAGCCCTTTAAACATTTCTTCGTGCTCCCGCTGCGCGAGACGCGCGCGGGCGGCGCCCGGGCCAAGGGCGGGCCCGTCTTGCGCCCGTCATCGCCAGGAGGAGACTGGGCTGGGCCACCCCCCTAAAATTATGGTCTTTTTATATTTAGTTCTGGTATAGAGGCCTCTGTTGCTAGTGGTGTAATTTTCTATTACCTCTTATTTTATAGGGGCTTCCTTTCCTTACAACATCATTTGTACTTGATAGTAGGCTTTTGGGGCTGGGCTATTTTCTTCCTATAATTGTGGTTGAAATTACTTACTTTACTAGGCCACCGGTCAGTCGACATGGGGAAGAGGAAGGCCGATGAGGTAGCAGTATCCCAATCTAGGGTTAAAAAACCCAAGAAACGTTCTGCCGGGAAAACGGAGGGATCTTCAACCACTAAATTACAGCAATTCAAAGCAATTGGTTCACTGTTTGAAGAGGTTGAGGCTATATTGAGGAGTCCTTCCGTTGTTGGTCCTTCTAGACCAGATACCACTCTTTCCAAAAAGATTCCAGATCTCTTCAAGAAAAAAACCCAGTCACATAGAATAGAGGTTAAAGCTGATTTACACCCTTTTCCTCAATCCCAGGGTGTAACCCCTTTACCTCCGGAAACCTCACCACCCTTGGTGGGGATAAATGGTCATCTAGCCGAAGAAGATGCACCCCATGTGAGGTGCGCGTCCCCTCCCCCTATTACCATTCCTTGTTCAAATAGGTTTTCGGTTTTGGCTTCAATTCCTGTAAGTCCTGGTTACTTACAGACCTTATGCGAAGAAAGTTCTGTTAAAAACTCTCTGGATGCAAAGATGGGCAATAATGAAGTTTCCCAGTTGGATATTATTTCTCTGAAATTAGATGATGTTAAAAGTCTATTGGTAACTTTGATGAACAAAATTGCTGGACTTCAGGGTCAAAAGTCTGGTTGTAACTGTAGTGTGCCCTATAAGTCTGTCCCCTCGTCTGATCTTCTGATGGATTCCACAAAACCCAGTCCCCTCAGTATAGGTGACAAAATGACATCTTCCTCTACACACAACACCGTTAGGTGTATTATTGATAATTCCCCAACATGTGGCAGGAACGGTAGGTTTGTTTCTCAATCCATGTCTTCCGCATATGAGCGAATGTCTCAATCAGGTGTTAATAAGGGTGGATCAATTTTTGGACGGGGAGATATAGATATTTCACGTCCAAAAACTTCTCAGTTAAATCCAGGAGGAACATCCTCGGTAGTAAGCTGCTGTGTTAGTCCCCGTCCAGCCACTAATCCTGATCATATGACATTATTGCAGACGCACGTCCCTAATCAAAGGTCCAGAAGGAGGAGGGAAGTCGCGACTATCTATTTAACTAGGGTACCAAAGCTACCTCAGGGTAACAGAGATTCGAGTGATTCACTAATTAACAAAGTGATTCACTGGATTCGTTCACAGAGGAATTGCCTCTGTTATCCGGTCTGATATATGTGAGGCCCACAGACATAACCAGTTAGGGTCAGAATTTGATTACATCTCGATTTTCTTCAATGATTATAGTCTAGCTAAAGATCTCCTGGCCTTTGATGCACGGACACGCACACTATGTATTGGTAGGGTATCGAATCTTAGACTTAGCAGTCAGCCGCCTGGGGCCCCGCTATCCAGAGAATGTTGTATATCCGGAATTATAGCAGCTGGGGCTATTCCCTCCCCAGTTAATTCTGTTACTTCTAAATATGAGAACCCTTCCCACTCACTCTCTGAATTGGACTGACTGTCTGCCCCCTGTACAGTGCTTCCAAAAACAGTAAATGATGTGTGTCAATTTATAGGGATTTCGACTCCTGCCCTACCTATGAGAACAAAGTCAATATCTCCACCTCCTAAAATTAACATCATGTCCTGGAATGTAGCTGGAATCAAGCAAAAGCTGGATGACCCGGAATGGGTAAGCCTTGTAAACAAACAAGATATCTGTCTCTTCCAGGAGACATGGACTAAAGAACAGTTATCCTTACAAGGCTTTACAACCTATTTCTCTGCTGCCCAACCTGCCTCTGGTGGATTTGGAAGACAGATAGGAGGTTTAATGATTTTACTGAACAATAAGTTAGAATGTGATCACTCTGTGATAAAGTTTAACTCCTTTGATCTGCTGGGTGTGCAACTTACATTCCGTCCTGGCTTTAAAATGATAGTTCTGAATATTTATGCTAGATCTGTTCCCCGTGGGTCTGATTCAATTGTTCTTTCCCAGTTGACGGACTACATAGACGTTTTGGACCCTTCAGTTTTTCTGATTATAGCAGGTGATTTTAATTGTTCTTTTGTGTTGGACAACTCCATTAGCAATCTGACTACTGAGGAGGACGAACATTGGGGTATTCCCCAATCTAAAGAAATGGTACTTTCGCCTGTTTCCTGTGTTGCATTCCAGATGTCTTCCCTTTGCCTGAATTATGGCCTGAGAGAATGCAATGGCCGCACTAAATCTGACTCAGAGCGAGCCATTACTTTCAAGCGAGGGCTTTCCTTTAGTACTATTGATTACATTCTTTTGGACATTAGGCTATGGTCAAGTTCACTTGATATGGAAATTTTACCTCGCTTGGATAGTGATCATAATCCTTTGTGTCTTGTATTGACTAATCATGCATTTTTAAGAGTCCAGCACTTAAGGATTACTAATGTTCCATTCCCTCATTTGAACCATAGACGCTCTAGGGTCTGCTGGCCAAAGGTTGAATGTAACCCGTACTTAATTGGGGAAATGTATTCATCTTTTTTAAAACTCTTTGTAGATTATGAAGATCAAGAATCCTCGGATATTCCTATTATGGCGATCCACACTAAGATGGTCGATTCCCTTCAGGGTATCTTCTATAAGGAAACTTCCTTTAAATTGAGACCCGCTGACACCCTTCGCAGGGACTGGTATAATCAGGATTGTGCGCAAGCAAGATCCACCTTAAAAGAGGCTGTTAAAAATTCTACGCATGCGGCTATTAAAGAGGCTCGTTGTAGGTATGCTAATGCCCTGAAGCGAGCCAAAAGAGACTGGGAGAATGAGACATGGCAGAAACTGCTTGCAGCAGTCCAAAGTAAAGATGATAGCTCTTTTTGGCGGTTGTTGACCTCCAGTTCGAAAAGGGGTAAGGATGATATTGGGTTGCATATACAGCCCGAAAGATGGGTGTCCTACTTTTCTGAAATCTATGCTTTGCCTGTACAGCAAGCTCTGGAGGACCCTGCACATGTCGAGTGTTGGGCTGCTAATAAGATCTCAACTGAGAGAATTGTTTTTACCTTAGCTGAAACCACAGCTGCTATTGATTCTCTGAGGCCAGCAAAAGCCCCTGGCCCGGATAAGATTCCAGGGGATTTGTTCAAATCAGAACCTAAGATATGGGCATAGTATATCAATTTGTTGTCTAATGCCATAGCAGCTGGCAGCCCTATTCCAGAGTCTTGGCATGGTGCTGAAATAATACCGATCTATAAAAAGGGTGATACAGGGTTGCCTGTAAATTATCGACCAATTAGCCTTATTGATATCCTTCAGAAGACGTTTGCCAAACAAGTCTTAGTGAGGCTTACTGATTGGATTCAAGACCAGCAAATTTTATCTCCCTTACAGGCTGGGTTTCGGCCCAAAACTAATACTATGGACCAAGTTTTCAGGCTGTCATTACTGTTCTGGAAGTATGTCACCTTATCTAAGCAAAAACTCTATGTGGCTTTCGTAGACTTAAGATCTGCATTTGATCTTGTCCCAAGAGAGAAACTGTGGGAAGTATTGTACAAAATTGGTATCCCAGGGAACTTAGTGCATTTAATCCAAAGATTACATGAAAAAACATTTGCACAAGTAAGATGGGGCAATCAGGGGGAACTCACAGACAAAATAGACATCAAGAGAGGAGTGCGCCAGGGTTGCGTTCTTGCCCCAACGCTATTTACACTGTTCATCAATGAGGTGGTGCAAGTCGTGTCCAATTGTCAAAATGATGCCCCATCTTTGAATCACCATAAAATTCCAATTTTGTTATTTGCCGATGATTCTCTCTTGATCTCCAGAACCCCTATGGGCCTCCAGGTACTCATGGACAAGTTCAGTTCGTTTTGCGGTGACTATGGTATGGAACTTAACCATAGCAAAACTAAACTCATGACTTTGGGTTGTGGCCCCACTAAGAGATATTCAATATTTTACAATGGAACGCCCCTAGGTTTGGTAAGCTCTATAGATTACTTGGGGGTGAGAATTAGCAACAATCTGCATTGGGGGGCCCAAATCGACAAAAGTTTGGCTCACCTGGTACAGTCATCTGGAGTCATTCTTCGTTTTCATAAGTCTACTTCTGAGAGAGTGATTACTCCAATTATTAAAATTTATAGAGCAAAGGCACAAAGTGCTGCGGTCTATGGGGCAGAAATTTGGGGGTCCTCAAACACTGGCAGGCTTGCAGTGGGGGAAAACAATTTCGTGAGGTCTACCTTGGCCTGCCCTCGCAGTACCCCACTGCTGCCATTGTTCTGGGACCTTGGCCTTTCACGCATCACAGATGTAGTTGCCCTACGACCTCTGCTTTTTTGGGTCCGTGTTTGGTCCACCCCTGAGTTATCTACATACAAGGAGTCTATCCAAGACATCTTGGATAGACCAAATGTACTCACCATTCCCTGGTTTAATCACATCTCTAAATGGTTTCACAAATTGGGTCTTAGTGAGCTATGGAGTCATCCAGAAAGTATAAGGAAGGAGCAGAAGAATCATTTGAAAATTGTATACTGGACTTACGTCAGGGAAAACTATCTGCTGTGCCCTACTCACGGCAGATTGACCTCACAATTTTTTGATTTTAAATGGTATCCGTCTTTTGAATCTTTTATGGATATAATTCTTGACCCATTAAGTAAGAGTTTATATATCCAGTTCAGATATGGTTGTCTGCCTCTCAAATCATATGGCAGTAAGTGGAGTGCAACTACAAGATCTGATTTATGTCCGAGCTGTACCCATAATCCAGAATCCATTGTACATTTTATGTTTTTATGTCCTGCCTATTTGATTGCGCGTCGAAAGTGGTTACGGCCAGTGTGTAGAAATATGGGGGTAAGACATTGTATTGTTGCCTTAAGAATTCTGATGAGGGAAAGTTCCCCCCCCTTGCCCTGTGCGGTTAGTAAGTACATTACAGCTGCCTGGCATGTACGTATTAATCGCTTGGGGAAAGTTGCTGATGCGGAACTTACTTCCAAATAAGGACAACATGAAAAACTGACAATGGAATGTTTTAGTCATCAAATTTTAACCACACACCTAGACTGGAACAAAACCCCATGATTAATTTCAATGACAGTCAGTAGGAGATTAGGTGTTTGGTTTTTATGTGTTTTAAGGCCGTAAAGGATGTTCTTTTTTATTCCTCTTATTTCCTTTTTAACTTAATTTTTACTCATCTTTTATCTTTCTACCGGTGGTTGTTTTGCTTTTATGGTTGAAAGTAACCGAATAAAGCTATGTATGTACAAATATAACTGTGGGAGAAAACAATTTTGCGAGGGCTTTGATAGCGTGCCCCCGAAGTACACCACTGATCCCAATGTTTCTTGATTTGGGGCTAAACCAAGTAGCTCATTTAATTTCCCTAAGACCTCTATTATATTGGATAAGGATTTGGACCACCCTGAATTGGATTTATACAAAGCATCATTGCTTGACCTGCTAAAGAGACCAAATGCAGCTATTATTCCTTGGATTAAATATGTGTCCAATTGGTTTTGTATCTTGGGGTTCGGAGATTATTGGGAGAATCCCCAAAAATTAGTGAAATCCCATAAAACTGCTTTGAAATCAGCTTACTGGTCCAATGTATGGAACAATTATATTTGTTGTAAATCTCATGGTCGATTAACTAATCTTTTTATTGATTTTAAGTGGTTTCCGCAGTATGAATCCTATTTAGATATTATACCAGATTTACAGGGCAAAGGTTTATGTGCTAGATTCCGTTTTGGGTCCTTACCAATGTTGTCTTTAACTTGCAACTGGGGGCCAATCACTACTTCAGATATATGTCCGGCTTGTGGCGGTGCCCCGGAAACAGTTGAACATTTTATGTTTTTTTTGCCCTACATATTTTATTCCACAGTCAAAATGGATGCGAAAAACCTGTTGGGAAATGGGGCTGAAAAATTGCAGTATAGCAATAAGGGTTTTAAAAAGCCATAGATCAAATTAATTAATTTTAGCAGTCAGCAAGTTTTTAGTGGCAGCATGGCATATACGTGATCACCATTTTAATCAAGGACCCATGAAGCGTGCCCAGGCAGGATTTTAGATGAATACTTTGATATCACATGTATGTATTTATTTATGTGTTTTTTTATAAAAATTATTTAATTATTGTACAGATTATAAAATGAGATGAAATTTTTCCTTTAATGTATGTGATGCTTTGATGGTTAATTGACCGAATAAAGCTTGATGATTTGAAGACTGTCGCACTGGGCTTCACCAGCACTGAAGTCCGCCGCGCTCACTTGCACACCTGCATAGACATCCAGTTAATCCTGTTTTCAGGCCAATTCACAGCATGGGGTGATTAAGCAGTTGTTGAGAGACTCGATGACGGGATTGCGCGTCATTTTAGGGTCATTCAAGGAAGTGTGGGGGAGGGAGGGGCACTAAAGGGATGAACATACCCCCCACCCCCACCCCAGAGAGATTCGCAGTTTTGTGTGTGATGTATGCTTTGTCGTCAGAAACCTCAGTTGGGGCTAATAAGGAGGATGAGGTGTGTGTGTGTACATCCTGCAGATCGCAGATATTTCCAGTCTTATTTCATATTTTCAGTCAAATAATCCTGTGGGTTAATGTAACTGTGGCAGAGACCTGCATTCAACAGTTCGTAAATTGAATAAATCAACTCGGCTCTCAGAGATTAAAAAGACCAACATCGAGCTGGTAAACACTTACATAGACCAGGCAAAAGGACCATGTTAATAAATTCTGTGTAAATCTTAAATTATTATTTAAATGTGTTGCCCAACCAGCACGGTTGTCAAAAGAGCGACTTTAGCCGTGTTTCAAACTATGCTCTTTGCTCATCAGGGCCTAAGTGTCATAGCGATTAATCATTTGCATACCTCCTATGAACCAAAAACTTCGGATAGACTTCTTGTACTTAAATTACTGGCGCACAATCAAAATCGTTTTACATTTTATTGCCACCTGAAAGCTGTAGTGAATGAGTAATCTTGTGGGATTACATTGCAGTACATTGCACTACCGCTGAGAGGCTGAGAGCACTCCAGAGGCCATTGTGCATTTGCGCATGCTCTGCAAGTCGCTAAAAATGTAGGCCAGCTGACCTTGAGGAAAATACTGATTCGCCTGCATAAGTAGCAAGCTGGCAGTGTGTGTGCTTTCACTAAGCAGGAGGACTGCAGAACAGTCAGTGCCTCATCTACAAGAATCGGATGCATTGGCATTGATGCATCAGATTTCTTGCGCTTCCCTAAGATGCCCTAACAATGCCATGGAAGCTCTGTATTTTCAATACTGATCTCCATGTCTCATGTTTTCACAGATGCGCTTGAAATTCTGACGGCATCTGTTGCCGCTAAACTCGCGCATTGCTGGTGTCCTAAAAATGATTCTACCCCAGCAATGTGAGAAGGCTCCCCTTGGAAAAAGTCCTGTGTCAATTTTACCACCTGCTCTGAGCAGGTGGTAACATTCTGATGCAGTGAAGTTGCAGAATGATGTAGTGAAATTTCACTGCTTCAGTTATATATGGCTTTTTGACTGTCTTCACAACTTAGATTGGGACAAGGTTGAGAGAGGCCATTTTTTATTGGGAAGGACACCTTCTGGAGGAGACCAACGTGACAAGAATTCCAGGACAAATACAGGGCACCAATGATCAACCCAGAATGGAGGAAGCTGTGAGATCAATCACAGATTTCACCAGCATTATCCAGGGAGAGAAAGACAAAACAGGATGCAGCAGCCTTCCTGAAATGTACACCTCCTTTTCACACAACAAAAAAACTGAGGGTTGGAGTTAAATGGGCTGAATGGATTGAAAGGTTTGATGACATCATCGATGTGTTGGAAGAAGCTGATGTTGTGAAGATATTTAGGTACCTCAAGAACCTTACCAGTGAGGAAGTCAAAGAGGCTATGAAAAAGCTCCCAAAGGAAGACATAACTCCATACCAAAAGGTTAAAGATGCATTACTGGGGGTATGAGAGTGAGGCAGAGCAGAGCAACAGAATACAAACTTGGCCAGGCCTGCAGACAGTGCCCTGCTCTGCCCCAACAGAGATGACACCCTACTCCCCGACCCAATCCTACTGCAGGCTGCAACCAGGATGGCACCAGAGACCAGCAGGAAACCCCAGGTCCTCATGGTGTAAGCCCTCAGGCGCTTCTAGTCTTTCTCACTCTGGTAGGCTGACCCAAAGGTAATGAGGGCTGGGCCCCTTAACCTGTGATCATTCTGGGAAGATGCCAGGGTGCGACCTCCCCATTCTCCCCTCTCAACTACTACCTACCTTGGCATGAACTGTTGTGCCCCTTCTGCTAATTAGGCTGAATGATTTGAGCATCTTCTCTGTCTCCTACAGAGATTAGACTCAACTCTCTGGCTGAGAAGACACACATTCGTCTGGCCTCCTTTGACTCTTCAGTGAAGAGTCCTTCACTGGACCCTTCTCGAGCCTGTACCTCGGCCCTACTTGGCAATGGTCTCTGTAGCATCTACGCCCATTGATTGGGGAGACATCAAAGTTTGAGCAAGGGCATGAAGACCCACCCCCCCTGCCAGAGACACTCACCTGGCTGGGTGGGATCATCCACATCCTTCACTCTACTTCCTGGGGCTCACCTCACCTGCCTCTGAATAACGACCTCACCTTTTGCCGCACCCCACTTCCAGAAATTGGGGATTGAGGATGTCTGCACCCAATGTTTATTGTATAACCTGGACCCCTACGAAAAGTAGCTGGTGACC
Source organism: Pleurodeles waltl (assembly GCF_031143425.1). NCBI lineage: Eukaryota > Metazoa > Chordata > Amphibia > Caudata > Salamandridae > Pleurodeles > Pleurodeles waltl. Next base: position 1,007,717,015 of record NC_090446.1, on the reverse strand, counting down.
CTGCGGTAGGGGGACCCGGCTGGATTTGGCTCAGCCCCTCCCCTCAACTACCACACCCTTCCAACCACCAGGAGGTGTCCCAATCAACACCCTTCTCACTCCTGACAACAGACAGTGATACCCTGCATGGTGCTTCTCCCAGGATATTCTGCTGTACTCCAAATGTCCGGATGGTCCCCAGGGGGTAACGGATGCTAAGAAATATTGGGCATAGCTCTGACTCTATGTAGTCAGCGGTGAGCTGTCCCCTTGCAAAAAGCCCATCAAATCCACTGGCAAACCGGCAAGGCAACTTTTCTTCTCGGAAACTCCACTCCAGTCTCATTCCATGTCCACTTCCCCGGGATCACCGGCGATGGCTTTACCTGAAAACGCGTCTGACCAGGCTCCAGACAACACCATGAAACATATCCTCCAAGAAATCATGGCAGTGAGTCAAAGGATGGAAGACATGGACTTCAACATTTCTGTGCTAACAGCTGCAACCAAATTCATCTGCTCAGACATCGCAAGATTCCGGAAGCGTATGGCAAGCCTGGAATTGCGTATCACATCGGACAGGAGCCGCAGGGAAAATGTCTGTTTCTTCGGAATTCCAGAATGCATGGAGGGGCCAGTCATGAAGAGCTTCCTCAGGACCACCCTCCCGGCCTTCACTGGCTTCAACTTGATCTTCCATTACAACTCCATTGCATGGGCCCAGCATGCGAAGACTGCACTGCGTGACCTCGTCCCATCATTGCCTGCTTCCCGTGACAAGAACAGGCATGGCAGCTCCTTACCGCAGCTTGCTCACATGGACCCTACGCACACTAGAGACACAAACATGCATTCTCATAGACTTTTCCTGGAAAACCAGTGACAGTCATAAGTTTCTTATGCCTCCGCCCTGACTTGATCAAAATTATATTAAGTATGTCCTATTCGAATCAGCCATGATGTGGATAACCAAAAACAGCAAATCGAAGGACTTCTGCGACCCAGAGGACCAACGTCTTTTCTTGGATGATCTCTCAACCCAGTACACGGAAGTAGTACCACAGAGCTCTCTGTGGTCCCGTAGGATCACCCCCAGACATAACCACCTCCACATCTCCCTGAGAATGGCCGTTGGCACAAGGATGGGTGGTCACACCACAGGGATAGGGATCATGAGAGGATGACACGACCTGCAGGAGATGGGGACCAGGTGCACCAAGCAGTGGCACACCTCACCCAGAACCAAGATAGGGACAAATCATGGTCCCTTTTGAAGCCAATCTCCTCCACTGCAGACTCAACCAGACACTGCTGAGGCTGGCTGAATCCAGATCACCTCCTTTAAACTGAGACTGCCCTCCATTGGACAGCTGAGTATCTGTCTGCATGCTTTCATTTGCTTGGGTCACTGAATGATGAGTGCGACTCTAACCTGTTCTGTCAGCATGGGAGAATCATGTCATGCCAGGAGTTGAAACCCCTTCTTCTCAACCTCCTATGCCCCTGCCTGACCCCTTCCCTTCCCCACACCCCACTGCCATACAGCCATGTTTGTTAATGTTCTGCAATGCAACGTTGTGCTTTACTGCGTTCTCTGACACATGTCAGCACTAATTGTTGATACTGTTCTATCTACTTTACATTATATTGATGCACATTCTGTAACCCACAATTCAAGCTAGTGCTCATTGCCCCCTTCCCCAGCGCAACACCCTTGGTGACCCCTATAGGACGCTGGGACATCTATTAGAAGGACCGGGGTCACCCGTGGGGTCTGATTCCCGCTTAGAATCTGCTGCTATTCCGTTGTCATCCTCTTTCATTTCCTCACCATTTAAACAGTCCACATGGGCCCATGACTGTCCACATTGCACCACTCCCATTAAAAGCAGCGTCTTTCTACTGGCTAAGTGATGCTGGAGCCCCCACGCCCAAGCCCTCCAGGACCTCTACATCATCATAAACGGAGATCTCACTGACCCTCTGAGGTTTTGTGTCCCCCCTTCTGTACAGCCATCCCCTCAAGACAAGATTGGGTCTTGAGTCCATACACTTCTATCATCCCCAATGATCGCCCTGAACTTCCAGCGTGATAGACCTGCAGGTTTGGACCTGCGGTTTACAGATCTATGCCTTTGAGGTCTGCTCTGGCCTAGGCTGGGTTTCCAAACAACCTTGTCCACCTGCCCTTTTTGATTACCATTTTTACGGCCCCCATCTATCTTATTTTTTTTGTCCCCTTTTGCCTTCTTTTCTTCTTTTCCCACTGAGCAGTCCACCCCGGATCAGATCCGAAGGACCCCACTACCCCATAATCTAACCATTCACTTTTGCTCCCTTATCTTGTCTTCTCGTTCCCCTACCTGGTATCCCCTGTTCCCCTTCTATTCAATGTCCCCAGTCCACCCCCCTTAAGGGGAACCAACACTGACCCCACTTACATCATCCCCCTATGACAACGGCTAGTCCATCGTCCTCCGCCCTGCTCTCTACAAATTCTCTTGTGAAAGGTTAATGGGCTGGCACACTTTGTGAAGCACAAAAAGGTACTCTCCTATTTATAATCAAAGAAGGCGATGTGGCCCTCTTATAGGAGACACACCTTGATGGGCCTGAATTGGACAAAATGCATCTCAACTGGGTGGCAAAATTGATACACAGCAGCTGTCCCGAAGCTTTGGAAACACACCGAAAGTGTGGTGTGGCTATTCTGTTACACAAAACACTGCCTGCCACTGTTGTTAAAACATGGTCTGACCCAGCCTGCAGGTATGCATTTGCAAAGTTGAGGATCGGGGACTGGTCGCTCTCTGTGGGCTCAGTATATGCACCCACAGGCTCCAAGCGTACCTTCTTCCATTGCCTTAAGCATCCCCTGACAGAGACTGGGGCATCACGATATTTGATAAGGGGTGACAGGAACCTCACTCTGGATGCTGTACTAGACAGAACTGGAACCTTAGATATGGGCAACAACTCAGGTAGAGCCGTACTCCGGGATGTGGTCATGGACCATGGACTAGTGGACCACTGGAGGCTTGCCCATCCGATGAATAGGGAGTACACCTTCCTTTCACTATCTCATGGCACCCAATCATGGCTGGACTACTTCCTAGTTTCTCGGATACAGCTGCACAGGTTCAGGATTCTTGAATCCTGGAAACTGTGCTCTCTGACCAATCCCCTGTCCTGTTGACCCTGGATGCATGTCTGGTCTCCCCGGGCCACAAATCATGGCATCTGGCCATATACCATTAACTTACCCCTCAGGGTAAATTGCTCCTGCGATCACATGTCTCTACATACTTTAAGGATAATAGGGGCTTGGTGGTATCCCATAGAGTGCTCTGAGCAGCCGCAAAGGCAACTATTCGAGGGCAAATGATGCGTGATGCAGTGATATCCAATAAACAAACCATAGCCCACCAAAAAGGCCTAGAAAGTGAAATTGCTTCTCTTACCCGACAATATATAGTCTGCTCTTCCCCTCTGGTGCAATGCCAACTGGAATGGGCCTGTATGGCCCTCAATGACTCATCAAAAGCAGAATATTCACTGCAGCGACTTGAGGGTCACCACTAAGAATAGTTGGAAGCTCAAATGAGACAACTGGAACCAGCACAAGCTGTTGCCATCGTACACTCCTTGGATGGAGAACATAGTCAACAAGCTCACCAAGTTCTAGAGTATGTTGTACAAACCAGAGGCAATAGCTAGTACCAATAGGTTGGAGGCCTTCCTGGATGGGATATGACTCCCCCGCTTGACAGATGAGGGGCGAGCCCTCTTAGGCGGCAAAATCAGCAAGATCAAAATTGCACAGGCAATTTCCAGACTCCCATACCACAAAGTTCCCGGAAAGGACGGCCTCCCTGCAGTTTTATAAATGGGTGGGGGAGGATATGGCAGACACTCTTCACGCTGCTTTTCTGGAGGTCGAACAGCCAGGCTCCCTCGGTTCGATCTTCACCAGTGCAGTGATTGTAGTTATCCCTAAACTGGGAAGCGACCCCCCTCCTGTGTGAAAATTACAGGCCAGTTTCACTTCTTAACTGGGATGTTAAAATCCTTGGCAGTGTCTTGGCAGCCCATCTACACAAAGTCATCCCATCCTTGATACACAGCACACAAGTGGAATTCGTACCAGGGCACACTTCTAGGAATCATCTTCACACCCTCTCCCACGCCCTCTGGGAGGCCAAGGACATTCCAGATAAGGCCTTAGCCCTGTCCCTCAATGCTAAAAATCTGTTTGACCGCACTGAATGGGGATATCTCTTTGCAGCCTGACGGTGGTTTGGACTGGGAGACCAATTAATTGCCAGGGTCTGATTGTTGTACGACAAACCTACAGCCCAGGTCAAATGCAGAGGCTTCCTGTCCAATACTTTTCTGCTCTCACTCCTCCTGTTCCTATTGGTGTTTGAACTCCTGATGGTAACAATTCTCCAATCCCCTATTCTTACTGGGATACCCCCTCAGGTGCGAGAGTCCAGGATATGTTTGTAAACATACAAAAATCCTGTTAACCATGACAGACTTGACGCACTCCCTTTGAGGCCTTGTCCGACTACAGGGTGACTTGGTACAAGAGTGAGGCCCTTCCCGTCTCACACATCACCACACGTGCAGCTGTTTAGAAAGTTGCCATCTCACCTCAAGTATCAGGGGATTCTTGTCAACTGGGGCTTACAATGAATGATTCCTGATAACCTAGACCCCCTCCTTGTCTGCATGAAACTGGACTTTGACAAATGGTCCCATTTGGGGTTGTCCATGTGGGGTAGGGTAAGGGTAGTGAGAATAGTCACTCTGCCACACTTTACGTACGTGATGGGCATGCTTCCCTCCAAGTACCACTGACAACGCTATGTCTTATTGACGCACAGATCTGAGCCTTCATATGAGGCTCCTCTCACTCACATCTGGCATCTACCAAACTCATGGTGTGCCATTCATGTGGGGGTTTGGGACTCCAGTTGGTAGAACACTATATCCTGGCCCTCCACCTCTCACAATTGGTATATATGCTCCATGAAACGCCAGATCTGCTACAGTGGGTTCTCACTGAACGACTATTACTTTCAAGCAGACCTGGCCTTGGGCCTCTTTATAAGGAAGACCCCTACCGATTGCACGTTCCCAACCTGATGCTCCTTGCCATGCACAAAGCCTAGAACATGGCACACCAAATTCTTGATGTTCCCCCACGCCTGCACGAACGTGCCCCTTATGAGATAATGATTGCCTACATGCTAGAGAGAAGACCCTCCATTGGGAACAATGGTGCACAGCAAGCATTACCAATCTGGATCAAGTCCTGGCTGATGGTGATCTCAAGGCATTTGGACAGCTGCAGGAGGACTTTGGTCTGCTGCCCCAGCAGGAGTGGCAGCAGCTTCAGCTGCAACACTGTGCTGCCTGGGCCCCCGACCATGGATCCTACAGGTCTCACCTGTGTTGTCCTATCTTAGGACTTGGGGTCGCTTCAAGGTCGTGATGTCAGGTTTTTGTGAACTCATTACACTCCATCTTTATTCACAAAGTCTCCTCTCAAGCCACAGTATCAAATGACAGTCCTGTCTCAAGACTGAAATGGTGAGGAGGACTGGTCTGATATCATGCAATCTCTGGATAAGAGCACACAAGAAGCCCACCTGAAATTCTTCTTTTTTAAGATGCTTCATGACTGGCACTGGACCTCAGCTAAACTGCACAGAGCAGCCAACATACTCTGTGAATGTCCTTCATTTAACCCTTCTGGCTAGCAGTGGGGGCTGTTCTGGAGACTACCAGGCCATTGAAGATGCCCCTCCTATACACCTTGGTACTCCTGCATGATACAGGACACTCCCTGGACCTTTCCCACCCACAAAGGCACCTCTTGCAGACAGCCCTCACAACCGCTAAAATCTGCATTCTTTGCCAATGGCACTCCCACACCCCACTCTCACTGGACGATTGGATGGTGGCAATGATTCAGATATCACCCCATGAACATATCATTTATAGCTTACAAGATCAATCAGCAACATTTCTACAGGTATGAGCACCCTTCCTCCAGGATTATGCTTGACCTGCTATGCCCAGAGACTCTTTCCGCTGACTGTCTGAAGGTGCTGATGAATTTCCGGTACTTCGTTCTTCCATCTCCTTTCCTGATACCCCCTGTCTTTTTTCTTTTCCCCTCCAACTAACATACTCTCCCTGCTACCCACTTTTTCCCATTCTCTTCTTTACTCCAGCTTTCTGTATTTCCTCCTCTTTCATCCTTTATCATCCTACCCACCCGGGCCTCAGTATTATTTTTACTCTTGCTATTTTTCCCTACCCCACCTCTTCCCTGTCTTCTATATTTCTTTTCTTTCTTTTCTTCGACCCCTTCCCCCTCTTCTATCCCACCTCATGCCTCCCCCTTCTCTCACCCCTTTAGATCCCCCTTGGTCCTACACAACTTCCTGGACCCGTTCCACTATTTCATTATGTTGCCATCCTATTCCTCTACCCCACATATTCTTCCACCCACAGACGGACGTGCTGCCCACTACCCTCCCTTACAACCCATCTGTTGCATGTCACTGCCACCCCATCTTGGTATACCACTTATTATCTCCTCTCTTCCCTACGTCTCCAGTCTTTCCACCACTTCATATCTGCACTAGTGCCCCTACCACCATATTGGGATTTTCTACCCCTTCCACTAGTTGTCAAGGGTGCTCCCTCCCCAGACTGTGATACCCAGATCCTTTTTCCACAGACATTTGGACCTTACATACTTGCAACCTCTAGTTATGCCATTTAGACTACACACCCCCACCCTCAGCCCCTCCCCTCAACTACCACACCCTTCCAACCACCAGGAGGTGTCCCAATCAACACCCTTCTCACTCCTGACAACAGACAGTGATACCCTGCATGGTGCTTCTCCCAGGATATTCTGCTGTACTCCAAATGTCCGGATGGTCCCCAGGGGGTAACGGATGCTAAGAAATATTGGGCATAGCTCTGACTCTATGTAGTCAGCGGTGAGCTGTCCCCTTGCAAAAAGCCCATCAAATCCACTGGCAAACCGGCAAGGCAACTTTTCTTCTCGGAAACTCCACTCCAGTCTCATTCCATGTCCACTTCCCCGGGATCACCGGCGATGGCTTTACCTGAAAACGCGTCTGACCAGGCTCCAGACAACACCATGAAACATATCCTCCAAGAAATCATGGCAGTGAGTCAAAGGATGGAAGACATGGACTTCAACATTTCTGTGCTAACAGCTGCAACCAAATTCATCTGCTCAGACATCGCAAGATTCCGGAAGCGTATGGCAAGCCTGGAATTGCGTATCACATCGGACAGGAGCCGCAGGGAAAATGTCTGTTTCTTCGGAATTCCAGAATGCATGGAGGGGCCAGTCATGAAGAGCTTCCTCAGGACCACCCTCCCGGCCTTCACTGGCTTCAACTTGATCTTCCATTACAACTCCATTGCATGGGCCCAGCATGCGAAGACTGCACTGCGTGACCTCGTCCCATCATTGCCTGCTTCCCGTGACAAGAACAGGCATGGCAGCTCCTTACCGCAGCTTGCTCACATGGACCCTACGCACACTAGAGACACAAACATGCATTCTCATAGACTTTTCCTGGAAAACCAGTGACAGTTATAAGTTTCTTATGCCTCCGCCCTGACTTGATCAAAATTATATTAAGTATGTCCTATTCGAATCAGCCATGATGTGGATAACCAAAAACAGCAAATCGAAGGACTTCTGCGACCCAGAGGACCAACGTCTTTTCTTGGATGATCTCTCAACCCAGTACACGGAAGTAGTACCACAGAGCTCTCTGTGGTCCCGGAGGATCACCCCCAGACATAACCACCTCCACATCTCCCTGAGAATGGCCGTTGGCACAAGGATGGGTGGTCACACCACAGGGATAGGGATCATGAGAGGATGACACGACCTGCAGGAGATGGGGACCAGGTGCACCAAGCAGTGGCACACCTCACCCAGAACCAAGATAGGGACAAATCATGGTCCCTTTTGAAGCCAATCTCCTCCACTGCAGACTCAACCAGACACTGCTGAGGCTGGCTGAATCCAGATCACCTCCTTTAAACTGAGACTGCCCTCCATTGGACAGCTGAGTATCTGTCTGCATGCTTTCATTTGCTTGGGTCACTGAATGATGAGTGCGACTCTAACCTGTTCTGTCAGCGTTCCCAACCTGATGCTCCTTGCCATGCACAAAGCCTAGAACATGGCACACCAAATTCTTGATGTTCCCCCACGCCTGCACGAACGTGCCCCTTATGAGATAATGATTGCCTACATGCTAGAGAGAAGACCCTCCATTGGGAACAATGGTGCACAGCAAGCATTACCAATCTGGATCAAGTCCTGGCTGATGGTGATCTCAAGGCATTTGGACAGCTGCAGGAGGACTTTGGTCTGCTGCCCCAGCAGGAGTGGCAGCAGCTTCAGCTGCAACACTGTGCTGCCTGGGCCCCCGACCATGGATCCTACAGGTCTCACCTGTGTTGTCCTATCTTAGGACTTGGGGTCGCTTCAAGGTCGTGATGTCAGGTTTTTGTGAACTCATTACACTCCATCTTTATTCACAAAGTCTCCTCTCAAGCCACAGTATCAAATGACAGTCCTGTCTCAAGACTGAAATGGTGAGGAGGACTGGTCTGATATCATGCAATCTCTGGATAAGAGCACACAAGAAGCCCACCTGAAATTCTTCTTTTTTAAGATGCTTCATGACTGGCACTGGACCTCAGCTAAACTGCACAGAGCAGCCAACATACTCTGTGAATGTCCTTCATTTAACCCTTCTGGCTAGCAGTGGGGGCTGTTCTGGAGACTACCAGGCCATTGAAGATGCCCCTCCTATACACCTTGGTACTCCTGCATGATACAGGACACTCCCTGGACCTTTCCCACCCACAAAGGCACCTCTTGCAGACAGCCCTCACAACCGCTAAAATCTGCATTCTTTGCCAATGGCACTCCCACACCCCACTCTCACTGGACGATTGGATGGTGGCAATGATTCAGATATCACCCCATGAACATATCATTTATAGCTTACAAGATCAATCAGCAACATTTCTACAGGTATGAGCACCCTTCCTCCAGGATTATGCTTGACCTGCTATGCCCAGAGACTCTTTCCGCTGACTGTCTGAAGGTGCTGATGAATTTCCGGTACTTCGTTCTTCCATCTCCTTTCCTGATACCCCCTGTCTTTTTTCTTTTCCCCTCCAACTAACATACTCTCCCTGCTACCCACTTTTTCCCATTCTCTTCTTTACTCCAGCTTTCTGTATTTCCTCCTCTTTCATCCTTTATCATCCTACCCACCCGGGCCTCAGTATTATTTTTACTCTTGCTATTTTTCCCTACCCCACCTCTTCCCTGTCTTCTATATTTCTTTTCTTTCTTTTCTTCGACCCCTTCCCCCTCTTCTATCCCACCTCATGCCTCCCCCTTCTCTCACCCCTTTAGATCCCCCTTGGTCCTACACAACTTCCTGGACCCGTTCCACTATTTCATTATGTTGCCATCCTATTCCTCTACCCCACATATTCTTCCACCCACAGACGGACGTGCTGCCCACTACCCTCCCTTACAACCCATCTGTTGCATGTCACTGCCACCCCATCTTGGTATACCACTTATTATCTCCTCTCTTCCCTACGTCTCCAGTCTTTCCACCACTTCATATCTGCACTAGTGCCCCTACCACCATATTGGGATTTTCTACCCCTTCCACTAGTTGTCAAGGGTGCTCCCTCCCCAGACTGTGATACCCAGATCCTTTTTCCACAGACATTTGGACCTTACATACTTGCAACCTCTAGTTATGCCATTTAGACTACACACCCCCACCCTCAGCCCCTCCCCTCAACTACCACACCCTTCCAACCACCAGGAGGTGTCCCAATCAACACCCTTCTCACTCCTGACAACAGACAGTGATACCCTGCATGGTGCTTCTCCCAGGATATTCTGCTGTACTCCAAATGTCCGGATGGTCCCCAGGGGGTAACGGATGCTAAGAAATATTGGGCATAGCTCTGACTCTATGTAGTCAGCGGTGAGCTGTCCCCTTGCAAAAAGCCCATCAAATCCACTGGCAAACCGGCAAGGCAACTTTTCTTCTCGGAAACTCCACTCCAGTCTCATTCCATGTCCACTTCCCCGGGATCACCGGCGATGGCTTTACCTGAAAACGCGTCTGACCAGGCTCCAGACAACACCATGAAACATATCCTCCAAGAAATCATGGCAGTGAGTCAAAGGATGGAAGACATGGACTTCAACATTTCTGTGCTAACAGCTGCAACCAAATTCATCTGCTCAGACATCGCAAGATTCCGGAAGCGTATGGCAAGCCTGGAATTGCGTATCACATCGGACAGGAGCCGCAGGGAAAATGTCTGTTTCTTCGGAATTCCAGAATGCATGGAGGGGCCAGTCATGAAGAGCTTCCTCAGGACCACCCTCCCGGCCTTCACTGGCTTCAACTTGATCTTCCATTACAACTCCATTGCATGGGCCCAGCATGCGAAGACTGCACTGCGTGACCTCGTCCCATCATTGCCTGCTTCCCGTGACAAGAACAGGCATGGCAGCTCCTTACCGCAGCTTGCTCACATGGACCCTACGCACACTAGAGACACAAACATGCATTCTCATAGACTTTTCCTGGAAAACCAGTGACAGTCATAAGTTTCTTATGCCTCCGCCCTGACTTGATCAAAATTATATTAAGTATGTCCTATTCGAATCAGCCATGATGTGGATAACCAAAAACAGCAAATCGAAGGACTTCTGCGACCCAGAGGACCAACGTCTTTTCTTGGATGATCTCTCAACCCAGTACACGGAAGTAGTACCACAGAGCTCTCTGTGGTCCCGGAGGATCACCCCCAGACATAACCACCTCCACATCTCCCTGAGAATGGCCGTTGGCACAAGGATGGGTGGTCACACCACAGGGATAGGGATCATGAGAGGATGACACGACCTGCAGGAGATGGGGACCAGGTGCACCAAGCAGTGGCACACCTCACCCAGAACCAAGATAGGGACAAATCATGGTCCCTTTTGAAGCCAATCTCCTCCACTGCAGACTCAACCAGACACTGCTGAGGCTGGCTGAATCCAGATCACCTCCTTTAAACTGAGACTGCCCTCCATTGGACAGCTGAGTATCTGTCTGCATGCTTTCATTTGCTTGGGTCACTGAATGATGAGTGCGACTCTAACCTGTTCTGTCAGCGTTCCCAACCTGATGCTCCTTGCCATGCACAAAGCCTAGAACATGGCACACCAAATTCTTGATGTTCCCCCACGCCTGCACGAACGTGCCCCTTATGAGATAATGATTGCCTACATGCTAGAGAGAAGACCCTCCATTGGGAACAATGGTGCACAGCAAGCATTACCAATCTGGATCAAGTCCTGGCTGATGGTGATCTCAAGGCATTTGGACAGCTGCAGGAGGACTTTGGTCTGCTGCCCCAGCAGGAGTGGCAGCAGCTTCAGCTGCAACACTGTGCTGCCTGGGCCCCCGACCATGGATCCTACAGGTCTCACCTGTGTTGTCCTATCTTAGGACTTGGGGTCGCTTCAAGGTCGTGATGTCAGGTTTTTGTGAACTCATTACACTCCATCTTTATTCACAAAGTCTCCTCTCAAGCCACAGTATCAAATGACAGTCCTGTCTCAAGACTGAAATGGTGAGGAGGACTGGTCTGATATCATGCAATCTCTGGATAAGAGCACACAAGAAGCCCACCTGAAATTCTTCTTTTTTAAGATGCTTCATGACTGGCACTGGACCTCAGCTAAACTGCACAGAGCAGCCAACATACTCTGTGAATGTCCTTCATTTAACCCTTCTGGCTAGCAGTGGGGGCTGTTCTGGAGACTACCAGGCCATTGAAGATGCCCCTCCTATACACCTTGGTACTCCTGCATGATACAGGACACTCCCTGGACCTTTCCCACCCACAAAGGCACCTCTTGCAGACAGCCCTCACAACCGCTAAAATCTGCATTCTTTGCCAATGGCACTCCCACACCCCACTCTCACTGGACGATTGGATGGTGGCAATGATTCAGATATCACCCCATGAACATATCATTTATAGCTTACAAGATCAATCAGCAACATTTCTACAGGTATGAGCACCCTTCCTCCAGGATTATGCTTGACCTGCTATGCCCAGAGACTCTTTCCGCTGACTGTCTGAAGGTGCTGATGAATTTCCGGTACTTCGTTCTTCCATCTCCTTTCCTGATACCCCCTGTCTTTTTTCTTTTCCCCTCCAACTAACATACTCTCCCTGCTACCCACTTTTTCCCATTCTCTTCTTTACTCCAGCTTTCTGTATTTCCTCCTCTTTCATCCTTTATCATCCTACCCACCCGGGCCTCAGTATTATTTTTACTCTTGCTATTTTTCCCTACCCCACCTCTTCCCTGTCTTCTATATTTCTTTTCTTTCTTTTCTTCGACCCCTTCCCCCTCTTCTATCCCACCTCATGCCTCCCCCTTCTCTCACCCCTTTAGATCCCCCTTGGTCCTACACAACTTCCTGGACCCGTTCCACTATTTCATTATGTTGCCATCCTATTCCTCTACCCCACATATTCTTCCACCCACAGACGGACGTGCTGCCCACTACCCTCCCTTACAACCCATCTGTTGCATGTCACTGCCACCCCATCTTGGTATACCACTTATTATCTCCTCTCTTCCCTACGTCTCCAGTCTTTCCACCACTTCATATCTGCACTAGTGCCCCTACCACCATATTGGGATTTTCTACCCCTTCCACTAGTTGTCAAGGGTGCTCCCTCCCCAGACTGTGATACCCAGATCCTTTTTCCACAGACATTTGGACCTTACATACTTGCAACCTCTAGTTATGCCATTTAGACTACACACCCCCACCCTCCCCGATTTCCTGCTCCCTTCCCTACCTTTGATGCATCCTGATGTTATGTCGTTCTGCACAAGTTGTCATCAATGAGGATACTTGTCCTGCTTCCCAATGAGACAAAAGGGTTGCATTTCACCTGCAAGAGGCCGTAGAGAAGGAAATCGCAAATGTCTTAAAATTGGACCTCATCAAAGCTTCCAGAGGTCCCACTCCATGGGTCTCACAAATAGTAGTGGTACTAAATAAAAACAAAAGTGGAAGTGTGTGGATCTCTATAGACATGTGGCAACTAAACAAATGAATGTAGCAGGAGTGGCACCCTGGGCTGCACCTTGCACATATGATCACACAGTTAAATGGAGCCAGAGTCTTCTCCAAGCTTGCCCTGAACAAGGGGTATCTCCAAATAGAACTAGATGAAAGATGCAGATATATAAGAACATTTGTCACCCTTCTAGGGCTAACTCTGGTACAAACAGCTATGTTTTAGCATTTCTTTGGACACAGAGATATTTCAAGACATCACTCCCAGAGTCATCCAGATGGCAGCAAAAGCATTCAACAACAGTGATGGCATGGTAATATTTGGAACCAACTATGAGGCACATGGCATGGTACTACACAAGGTGCGTCTACCACTCATGGAGGTAGGAATCACACTCAATGTGGAGAAATGTAAGTTTCACACAAAAAAACTAACATTCTTTGGGCACATCTCAGAGGAAGGCATAACGCTAGATCCAGACAAGGCCACAGCCCTCACCAGCACCAACCCACCTCAGGACATGGGCATGATCTTTTTTATGCATGGCGAGCTACTGTGCCAGATACACCAGAGAATATGCCACTATTACAGCACTCCTCTGGAATCTGATGAAAAAGATTGTTGACTTTTTTATGGTCACCCATGTGTGAAAAAAGTTTTCAAAACATCAATAATGCAATAGAAAAGGTGGCAGTCATGGCCTACTTCGATACAAAGTTGCACACAAAGGTGACAGTAGATGACAGCCATTAGGGCTACTGGCCATATTAGCACAACCCTGAATCACAATAGCACATTGCAGCATATGCCAGTACGACCCTTTCAGGCACAGCAAGGGAGTACTCACAGCCAGAAAAAGAGGGTCTGGCAGTCGTCTGGGCCTGTGAACATTTTCACATTTTTCTATATAGAAAGTCGTTCACAGTTGTTACGGACCAACACGTGTTACTAACAATATTTGGCAGTCCCAGAGCTAAAGTGCCCCAATGGATTGTGTTATGGGGCATACACCTTCAGGAACATGACTATGCAATTGCTCACAAGCCCAGTAAAGAACAGAACCCCTCTCACAATTTTTAGAGACATCTTCTGCATCCCACCAAATCCAAAACAGCCACCGAAAGGGAATATCTGCACTTCTTTTTCTGCACCAGCATACAACCAGCACTGTCAGCTGCACAAGTAGCGGCCGCTGCGAGGGAGGATGATGACCTAGAGTTGGTCAAACATCTAATTGACACACAAAGATAAAAACACAGCAAACAGTGGGGTGGTGGCTCTGCAGAAACAAAAGCATTTCAAAACGTTCAAGGACAGCTGGTAGTGACCCTAGAAGAAATAATACTAAGGGGGTAGTGGATTGTGATCTTCAAAGACCTATGAATGACGGTCATAGCACTAGAACATGAGGGACACAGAGGAATTGTCACTACCAAATTAGCACTATGAGAAACAATGTGGTTCCCAAGACTTGATGACATGGTAGAGGCAGAAGTGTGGACATGTCTCAAGTGCATGTGCCTGTGCCCAACAGCAAAACAACTACCACTACATATGTCATAGTTACCAGAGAAGGTGTGGGAGTGTGTAGCAATTTATTTTTTTCGGTTCTTTATCCAACAGCAAGCACTTCCTGATGTTGGTAGATGAGTACTCTAAGGGGGTCATTCTAACCCTGGCGGTCGGTGATAAAGCGGCGGCCAACCCTCCAACAGGCAGGCGGTCCAAAAAATGGAATTCTGACCCTGGCGGGAACCGCCAACACAGCCCGCCACTTTAACACTCCGACCGCCACGGCAGGACCGACAAACAGCACGGCGGTCACCGCCAACAGGCAGGCGGCAGACAATGTACCGCCCACCCTATCACAACTCACAAATCCGCCACCTTTTCCGGGGCTGGAGCCCCGCCGATAAAAACACGGCGGAAACAGACTACGAACGGGAAAACGCTCCCCTATACACACTCCACGAGGAAGGAGGACAGCATGGAGCCCGAATTACACATCCTACCGGCTATTGTCTACCTGCTCATCTACCAGGAGTACGAACGCTGGTGCAGACGACAACGGTGAGTACTGCACCTACGACACAGGGGAGGGGGGAGGAGGAAAGGTTACGTGCACACACATACGCGATACACCCACCCCCCAACCCACCCCCCCAATATCTACACACCAATGCAGAGCAACAAGTCAGAGTGACACCCCCCAAACCCCCCAGAAGAATGCAAAGACATAATTAAAATGAAGTTTAAAATTTATGTATAAAATAGGTTCATTGAAGTCATGGTAAATATGCCAATTGAAATATACAAAAGCAATAATGAACATAGTGCAAAGTATAAACATAGTCAATAAGTCCTGCACAGTCCGTTAAATATCCATAGTCCGTGGGCCAATGTGTACAAACACATGGGCAAAGCCCACACATGAGACCGGATACCATTGGAGAGAACACTGCAGGGGCATCAGATGATAAAACAACAGGCACCTCAGGGGGAAGGGAAAGGGGGGCACCTCAGCCACATGAGTCCACGACGCCAGATCCACGAGGGGCCTCCATGCCCACTGTACCATCCTGGGGAGTGCAAAGCCCCAGTCCATCAGATGGATAACCGACTCCACTGGTATTGGAGGAGGCATGGTGCCCAGAGTGCTTCGTGAACACCTGCTCGACACAGAACCGGCACTGTCAATGGACCAGCGGTGCCCAGCGGAGCGGTGCTTGAGACGGCGGTGCCCGGCGGTGCCCAGCGGAGCGGTGCTTGAGATGAAGGGCCCAACGGAGCGGTGCTTGAGATGAAGGGCCCAGCGGACCGGTGCTTGAGACGGCGGTGCCCAGCGGAGCGGTGCTTGAGATGAAGGGCCCAGCGGAGCTGTGCTTGACAGGAAGGCCCCAGCGGAGCGGTGCTTGAGATGAAGGCCCTAGCGGAGCAGTGCTTAAGATGAAGGCCCCAGCGGAGCGGTGCTTGAGATGAAGGGCCCAGCGGAGCGGTGCTTGAGATGAACGGCCCAGCGGAGCGGTGCTTGACAGGAAGGGCCCAGCGGAGCGGTGCTTGAGATGAAGGGCCCAGCGGAGCGGTGCTTGACAGGAAGGGCCCAGCGGAGCGGTGCTTGACAGGAAGGGCCCAGCGGAGCGGTGCTTGAGATGAAGGGCCCAGCGGAGCGGTGCTTGAGATGAAGGCCCCAGCGGAGCGGTGCTTGAGATGAAGGGCCCAGCGGAGCGGTGCTTGACAGGAAGGGCCCAGCGGAGCAGTGCTTGACAGGAAGGGCCCAGCGGAGCGGTGCTTGACAGGAAGGGCCCAGCGGAGCGGTGCTCTTCACGGCGGGGCCCTGTTCAGCGGTGCCTGTCCTGGCGGGGCCCTCTTCAGCGGTGCTCTTCACGGCGGGGCCCTCTTCAGTGGTGCTCTTCACGGCGGGGCCCTGTTCAGCGGTGCCTGTCTTGGCGGGGCCCTCTTCAGCGGTGCTTGTCCTGTCTTTCAAGGGAGCCAGACCTGGCCAAGACTCCCCACTTAGTCGCCCTCCGACCTTGCGGTAGCGGGGCCCTCCTGTGATGGAGTCTTGGGCCCGTGGGTGTCGTCCGTCACACCCGGTATGGGGCTGGTGGGGCCCTCCTGGTGCGCTCGGCTGCTGCATGTCTTCTCCGCCCTGCTGCCCTTGCCCTCCTTCGCTGCAGCTCTCTGGCCCTTGCCTCCCTTAGATGATGTGGCAGGTGACGTGGCAAGGCCACTCTCCTTGGTGGCAGCCGTCTCAGGCTTTTCGTGCCGGCCCTTAATTTTTCTTGTCCTCTTCCCAGGGGGTGGGCTGCCTGTCCCCTTGCTGCTGGCCGATGTTCCTTCCCTAGGAGCTGGTGGACTCCAATAGCCCTGCACTATGGTGATACTAGAAGCAGGGCTGGTGGTGGCTGAGGTGCTCTTTGGACTCTTACCAGATGGAGGGGGTGGGTCAGGTGATGCAAAGAGGTTAATTTTGGAGAGGAAAAGTTTTTTAGGAGCAATGGGAAGGGTAGGTGCAGTGGGTATGGGAGTGGAGGAAGAGGATGTGGTTGTAGGAGAGTCAAGTGTGCTGTCTTTGGGTGCAGGTGCTTGGGTTGGAGGCTGTCGTGAGGTGGATGGCTGTTGGGTGGGTGGCTGCCTGCGTTTGTGTGGCTTGGAAGAGGGGGTGACAGACACAGTGGGAGAGGACACAGGGGACATGTAAATGGCAGTGGGGGTGGTGACTGCACGTGTGCTGAATGTAATGGAGGGTGTGCTGGTGATGGAAGTACTGGCTGATGGTGGTGTGCATGCAGGTGTGAGTGGAGACGTCACAGGGAGGGAGGAGGGAGACGAGGAGGAGGGGGACACAGAGGTGGTAGTGACTGTTGGCATGTCTGCATCTGGATGTTGTTTGTGTGAATGCTTGTGGGATCTGTGGTGCTTATGTCTGGATGAGCTGCCCTTGGGTGTTGAGGTGTGTGCAGGCTGGTCTGATGGTGTGGATGGGATAGGCTGAGGAACAGGAGACTGGGACTGGGTGGAGGGAGTTAGAAGAGGGAGGCTGGAGACAGGGACAATGGCTGCCGTCAGTGCTGAGGCCAGAGCGTTGAACGATCGCTGATGGGCAGCCTGACCCGAATGAATGCCCTCCAGGTATGCATTGCTCCGATGCACCTCCCTTTCTACACCCTGGATGGCATTCAAAAGGGTAGACTGCCCAACAATGATGGTCTGGAGGAGGTCAATGACCTCCTCACTGAGGGCAGCAGGGGTAACTGGGGCAGGGCCTGAGGTGCCTGGGGCGAAGGAGATGCCCACCTTCCTGGGTGAGCGGGCACGGAGCGAAGGCTGAGGGGCTGCTGGGAGGGCGGGGCTGGTGCGCTGGGTGGTGGGTGTACCTGTTGTGGCGGAGGGCACGGATGTTGCCGCCACCGCAAGGGAGCTCCCTTCCGAGGACGTGTCGGTGTCGCTGACTTCTCCACGGGTCCCCGTTGTGGAGCTCCCCTCGCCCTCCGTCTCACTGGTGAACTCGGAGTCAGTTGCATGGCCCTCCTGGGCCATGTGACATGCAGCTCCCTCGTGCGCCGATGCCACTTCTCCTCCGCCTGATGATGCTAATGCACACATGCACAGGAAGAAAAAGAAAATGGGTGGGGGGGAGAAATTAAGACAGGTTGAGTGCATGCATTGGCAACACCGTTGGCGGAGAGGACAGACACAGAAGCCCCCTGCACTACGCTGCGCAATCGGGGTACACTTCTCAGTTCTTGTGACTAGGCCTACAGGTCTATGGACGACAAATGCACACATGGGTGATGCAGGACCATGGATAGCTGTACTTGGCACCCTACAGAGGTGGGGGGCGGGGGCACAGGGCCATGCCTAACGGAGGGGACTAGCCTACAGAAAGCGCCCTGGCCTTGAGTCACCCACAGCCCTCCTCCCCAACCCAGACACCTCCACTGCGCGCAAAGATAGCAGAATGTGCTGATACTCACCCCCTTGTGTCTGCTGTGATGTCCTCACGCGCCCATCCAAATCGGGGTAGGCCACCGCCAGGTTCCGGGACATCAGGGGGGTCAATTGGCGGCTGGCACCCCTCCTACGTTGGGAGGCCATCCCCAGCAGAGACTCGGCGGTCTTTCTGGTCCTGCGGCGGATGTTCTCCCACCTCTTTCGGCAGTGGGTGCCCCGTCTGTTGTGGACTCCCAGGGCCCGGACGTCCTTGGCGATGGCACGCCAAATGTCGAGCTTCTGATGGGCGCTGACCTATTTGACATGTACAGGGCGGGAAAGGAAATATCATCACTTTTCTGCATGGTAGATGTGAGTGGCCCCCCCTCCCCAACCTTGCCATGTGGCACATGTTCCCATCTGTCGTGCGTTGCACTCCTCATTCGCTCCCCTCCCCACCATCTTACATACACCCCACTCAACACAGGTATAGCCCATTCAGCGTGCACCCTGTGTACTAACCTGTTGGTCTGGAGGACCGTAGAGTAGCGCATACTGGGGGAGGACCCCATCAACAAGTTTCTCCAATTCTTCGGAAGTGAAGGCAGGGGCCCTTTCCCCAGTCGCAGCAGCCATTGTATCTCCCAGACCGAGGTCACAGCAGCACTTGCAGTATAGGTCCTCTCCTGTGGATGATCAGGTCTCGAGTGATTAATCAGATAGAAAATGGCGGTCACGCCCGCGGCGGTGCGTACCGCGGCGGTGCGTACCGCGACCGCCGGCGCACATCGTCATTGGCTCCTGAGACCCATAGGGTTCAATGTTAACCAATGCTGCTTTGCGCCGCGGTCTTCGACCGCCTACCGCCACGGTGTGCCACGCCAGCGCAGTGACCTCACATCCCACTGTCACACTTCACAGGTCAGGCAGCCGCCATTTCAAGGGCCCACAAGGCATGATTTCTACTGCGTCACACAGGCCTAGGCCTTGCATTGCCACTCATACAAGCCGTTCCATGCATAGCGATTCGTGTACTGTGCAAGCTGTGTGAACGAACCTGTGAGTTGCTTGACTCTGTGCTCCATGTTGTCCTTCCTAGGCACCGTCCGCTGGGACTTGCGAGGAGAAGGATGAATCCTCCCGTGTACCGACCGCTGGTGGACCTGTCGACAATGGAAGAACAACATATCATACTTACATACCGGCTTGACAGAGCAACTATACATGAACTATGTGCCCAGCTAGAGCCAGACCTGATGTCCCCCATCCGCCAACCCACAGGGATTCCCCCTCTGGTGCAGGTTCTGTCAGTACTCCATTTTTTGGCAAGTGGGTCGTTTCAGACAACAGTGGCCATATCATATGGGATGTCTCAGCCTATGTTTTCTAAGGTTTTATCCAGAGTGTTGTCTGCCCTGATGAAATACATGCGGCGCTACATTATTTTCCCTGAGGTGGGCGAATTGGCTACAGTGAAGGTTGATTTCTATGCCCTTGGACATATCCCCAACATCATTGGGGCCATTGATGGGACCCATGTGGCTTTGGTTCCCCCCAAAGACAGTGAGCAGGTGTACCGAAACAGAAAAAGTTATCATTCGATGAATGTCCAGGTGGTCTGTTTGGCTGACCAGTACATCTCCCATGTAAATGCCAAGTTCCCTGGGTCAGTGCATGACGCGTATGTCATGCGAAATAGCAGCATCCCTTATGTGATGGAACAGCTACAGAGACACCGTGTGTGGCTAGTTGGTGACTCTGGTTACCCCAACCTGTCGTGGCTACTGACCCCAGTGAGGAATCCCCGGACCAGGGCAGAGGAACGGTACAATGAGGCCCATGGGCGATCTAGGAGGATCATAGAAAGGACCTTCGGGGTCCTGAAGGCCAGGTTTAGGTGCCTGCATATGACAGGGGGATCCCTCATGTACTCACCAAAGAAGGTGTGCCAGATCATCGTGGCCTGCTGTATGCTTCACAAT
This sequence comes from Pleurodeles waltl, assembly GCF_031143425.1. Taxonomy (NCBI): domain Eukaryota; kingdom Metazoa; phylum Chordata; class Amphibia; order Caudata; family Salamandridae; genus Pleurodeles; species Pleurodeles waltl. The sequence continues at coordinate 1,007,696,400 of NC_090446.1, read as the reverse complement.
CTTGCATTACGACGCCAGGTGCCTTTTCTGCAGGAGGATGGTCCAGATGGTGGTGTTGTTGCAGCTGTGGAGCCTGTGGAGAGTGAAGAGGAGGAAGACGACGGGGACGACACGGACAACAGGGATACAGTCATACAACAATACTTTCAGTAGCACACAGGTAAGAAACAGCCACCCCAATTTACATTTACTTAAGGCCTCATGCGTCTCCACTGTCTGTGTTTCCCACCAGTTCCTGTTAACTGAATTGTGACTTTCCCTTCCCTTTTCAGAGCTGTATGACCCACTGCCTGACTTCAGCTTTGTTTGCCCATGGACTAAAGCTTATTGAAATTGGTATGTTGTCATCACAAAGTAACTGGACATTATTGAACCGTTATGTGTAATACATTTGTTAAGAATACAAGCAGACTCCTGTTTATTTAAGTGGAATAAGTGATTTATTTTAAGTGCTAGATATAGGCAAATGATTGGGAAGCGGGGATGGGTGGGGGTGGAGTAATGTCCATGGCAGAGTCCAGTTCTCAGTCGCACAGGTGCATTGTCCATATGCCTGTGGAAGGATGGAGCAGGGGCAGTTCAAGGTTGGACAGGGTGACAATGTGGGACAGTGGGATGACATCAGGGGGTATCTTAGGCTGGCGGGGGTCTTGCAATCCTACTCTGTCTTCTTGTGAGATCTCAGGTTCCGCTTGCGGGGTGGTTCTTCTTCTGCAGGAGGTGGGGTTCTGGGGGCCTGTCGTTGTGTGGGGGCCTCCTGTCCACTGGCGCCGGCGGAGATGGTAGGCTGTTCCTGGCCTGGGCTAGTGACAGGGGCCCTTTGGGGTGCCACATGGTCCCGCAATGTGGTGACGATCTGGGTGAGGGCCAGGACGATGGTCCCCATTGCGGAACCGATGTTCCTCAGTTCCTCCCTGAACCCCATGTACTGTTCCTCCTGCAGTTCCTGGATCTCCTGGAATCGGGCCAGTACCATCGCCATCGTCTCCTGGGAGCGGTGGTATGCTCCCATGATGGAGGAGAGGGCCTCTTGGAGAGTCGGTTCCCCCGGGCCTGTCCCCCCCCTGTCGAACAGCAGCCCTCCCAGTTCCCCTGTGTTCCTGGGCCTCTGTCCCCTGGCCGGTGTGCCCACTACCACTGCCCCCAGGTCCCTGTTGTTGTTGGGGTGGTGGGTCAACCTGGGTGCCCTGTAGTGGTGGACACACCGCTGATTTACGTGCCCTGGAGACAGAGGCATGGGCCCGCTGGGTGGGAGCTGTGCTGGTGTTCCCAGTGGGGGTTGGGTCTGGTGTAGCCTGTGGCTGTCTGTGGGGAACCGACTGTCCAGAGGTCCCCGATGGGCCGGGCTGGTCGTCTGGCTCCAGGGAGACAGAGCTGCTGTCATTGCTGGGGGCCTCTTCTGGGGGTGGGATGGACATCTCTGGACCCTCCGTGGCGGTGTGGTGGCGTTCGGGTCCTGCAGGGGTATAAAGGTATGGTTATAGCTTCTGTGTGTGGGATTTTGTGTGATGGGTGGGTGTCCGTGTACCCATGTACAGGCATTTCCTTGTGGGGGCTTTTGTGAGGGTGGTTTGTGGGGGTGATGTGTGTGTGCAGTGGGCATGCTTTGGTGATGGGTGTCCATGCTTTGTGGTCGCATGCAGGGCTTGGTGTTGGGATGGGTGGGTTGTGATGGTGAGGCTTTTGCTAGGGGTTGGTGTGATGGGGGAGGGGGTGAGGGTGGGGGTATGATTTGGCATGCAGGTGGGGTGGGGGTGGGAAGCAGTAGTGAAGATTTGCCTTACCAGAGTCCATTCCTCCGCCTACTCCAGTGAGGCCCTCAGGATGCAGGATGTGCAAGACTTCCTCCTCCCACGCGGTAAATTCTGGGGGAGTAGGTGGGGGTCCGCCGCCAGTCTTCTGCACCGCTATGTTGTGCCTTGATACCATGGAACGCACCTTCCCCCGTAGGTCATTCCATCTCTTCCTGATGTCCTCCCGATTGCGTGGATGCTGTCCCACAGCGTTAACCCTGTCCACTATCCTTTGCCATAGCTCCATCTTCCTGGCAATTGTGGTGTGCTGCACCTGTGCCCCGAAGAGCTGGGGCTCTACACAGACTATTTCCTCCACCATGACCCTGAGTTCGGCGTCACTGAACCTGGGGTGTCTTTGGGGTGCCATGGGGTGGTGTGGTTGAGGTGTGGGGTGGCGTTTGTGGTGATGAGTGTGGTGCGTGTGGTGGTGTGTGGTGTTTGGTGCGTGGATTCTGTGTGGGTGATGGTGTTGTGTGCCTCTGTGTTGTGGGATTCTCGATTCTGTGCTCTGTCTCTAGCCTTCGTCAATGATTTCGGGTCGTAGGGGCTTGTGGGTGATGTGGGTGTGTGTTTTATATTGTGTTGGGTGTGTGGGAGTGGTGTTAGTATGTGTATCAGGTGTGTGTATTTCGAAATGACCAATGTGGCTGAGTTTTCTATGGGTGTGTGTATTTTGACCGCGGCGGTGTTTACCGCCGTTCAGAAGACCGCCATAACACCGCCGCGACCGCGGTAAACCGCCACGGTCATTCTAACCCACAACAGGCAAACCGCCAAAATACAGACATCCACAAAAGTCCGCCACACCAAAGGGCAGCGAGAAACTGGCGATGACCAAACCTCCACCGTCACTCCAACAGAAATACGCCCACACTATCACGACACACGAATCCACGCGGCGGTCTTTCAACCGCAGTATTCCATTGGCGGTACACACCGCCGCGCTCAAAATACACACACACTTACAAAATACAACCACATTGGACAATTCAAAATACACACACCTGAGACACATACACACACCACTCCCACACACCCAATTAAATATAAAACACACACCCACATCACCCACAAACCTCCACTCCTAGAGATTCGTGAACACGCACCGAGAAAAGACATCCGAGCACCCAGACGCCCAATTCACTGTCACCCAGCAATATTTGCACGCACTTCACACAACACAACAATACACATCACCACACTTAGCACCACACAATCCACCCCACACATCACCCACACCACCCCATGGAACCGCAAAGACACCCCAGGTTCTCTGATGATGAACTCAGGGTCATGGTGGAAGAAATTGTACGAGTAGAGCCACAGCTGTTCGGGGCACAGGTGCAGCACACCACCATTGCCAGGAAGATGGAGCTATGGAGCAGAATAGTCGACAGGGTCAACGCTGTGGGACAGCACCCAAGAAATCGGGACGACATCAGGAAGAGGTGGAACGACCTAGGGGGGAAGGTGCGTTCCATGGTATCCAGGCACAACATTGCGGTGCAGAAGACTGGCGGCGGACCCCCACCTCCTCCCCCAGAATTTACAACATGGGAGGAGCAAGTCTTGAACATCCTGCATCCTGAGGGCCTTGCAGGAGTAGGCGGAGGAATGGACTCTGGTAAGGCAAATCTTAACTACTTCTCCCCCCCACCCCACCTGCATGCCAACTCATACCCCCACCCTCACCCTCACCGCCATCACATCCTACTCCTTGCAACTGTCTCACCATCACAACCCACCCATCCCAACACCTAGCCCTGCATGCGTCCACAAAGCATGGACACCCATCACCTAAGCATGCCCACTGCACATACACATACAAACCCCTCCTCCCCCAACCACCGTCACAACAGCCCCCACAAAGGAATGCCAGCACTGGGGTACACGGGCACCCACCCATTGCACGCTATGACACACACAGAAGCAATAACCATGCTTTTATGCCCCTGCAGGACCCGAACACCACGTCACCGCGCAGGAGGGTCCACAAATGTCCACTCCACCCCCAGAAGAGGCCCACAGTGAGGACAGCAGCTCTGTCTCCCTGGATCTAGATGACCAGCCCGGTCCATCGGGGACCTCGGGACAGTCGGTTCCCCTCACACACCCACAGGCCACAGTAGACCTTCCCCCCTCTGGGAACACCAGCACAGCACCCACCCAGCGGGCCCATACCTCTGTCCCCAGGACACGTCAATCAGCAGTGTGTCCACCACTACAGGGAACCCAGGCTAACCCACCACCCCAACAACAACAGGGACCTGGGGGCAGTAGTAGTGGGCACACGGTCCAGGGGACAGAGGCCCAGGGAAACAGGGGAACTGGGAGGGCTGCTGTGCGACAGGGGGGGGACAGGCCCAGGGAACCCACTCTCCACGAGGCCCTCTCCTCCATCATGGGAGCATACCACCGCTCCCAGGAGACGATGGCGACGGTCCTGGCCAGGTTTCAGGAGATCCAGCTTCTGCAGGAGGAACAGTATATGGGGTTCAGGGAGGAACTAAGAAACATCAGTTCCGCCATGGGTACCATCGTAGTGGCCCTGAATGAGGTAGTCATGACATTGCGGAACACTGTGGCACCTCAAAGGGCCCATGACACTAGCATGGACCAAGACCTGCCTACCACCTCTGCCGGCGCTAGTGGACAGGAGGCCCCGCCACAGGACCAACAGGCCACCAGCACCCCACCCCCTGCAGAAGGAGAACCACCCCGCAAGCGGGCCCTGAGATCCAGGAAGAAGACAGAGTAAGATGTCAAGACCCCCGCCAGCAAAGGATACCGCCCTGATTGTCAACCCACTGTCCCACATTGTCACCCTGTCCAACCTTAAACTGCCCCTGCTCCACTTCCCACAGGCATTTGGACAATGCACCTGTGAAACTGATAGTCTGGACAATCCTCCACCATCACCCCTCACCGATTTGCAACCACCCATCCAATTTAGAGCACTTGAATAAAAACACTTATTGCACAAAACAATCTGGAGTCTGGCTGTGATTTAGAACAAATGTATTAGACATGACCGTGCCAAAATGTTCATTCACATTGTGATGGTAACAAACCGCTGTCACACAGCTGTAGTCCATGGGGAAACAAAGCAGATGTCACGCAGTGGGGCCCACAGCTCTGAAAACGGAAGGGAAAGTCACAACACAGTTACCATACACTGGGGGAAAAAGTCAGACAGTAGAGAGGTAGGAGTCTTTAAGTAAATGTAATATGCCGGTGTCTACTCTTACCTGTGTGTCACTGAAAATACTGCTGTATTACTGTGTTCCTGTTCTCTATGTCGTCCTCTTCGGCTTCCTCCTCTTCACTCTTCACAGGCTCCACAGCTGCTACAACACCACCATCTGGACCATCCTCCTGCAGAAAAGGCACCTGGCGGCGCAAAGCCAGGTTGTGAAGCATACAGCAGGCCACGATGATCTGGCACACCTTCTTTGGTGAGTACATTAGGGATCCACCTGTCATATGGAGGCAGCTGAACCTGGCCTTCAGGAAGCCAAAGGTTCGCTCGATCACCCTCCTAGTCCGCCCATGGGCCTCATTGTACCGTTCCTCTGCACTTGTCCTGGGATTCCTCACTGGGGTCAGTAGCCAGGACAGGTTGGGGTAACCAGAGTCCCCTAATAGCCACACACGGTGCCTCTGGAGTTGACCCATCACATACGGGATGCTGCTATTCCGCAGGATGTAGGCGTCATGCACTGACCCAGGGAACTTGGCATTAACATGGGAGATGTACTGGTCAGCCAAACACACCATCTGTACATTCATCGAATGATAACTCTTCCGGTTCCTATACACCTGTTCACTCCTGCTGGGGGGGACCAAAGCAAGATGTGTCCCATCAATGGCACCTATGATGTTGGGGATATGTCCAAGGGCATAGAAATCACCCTTCACTGTAGGCAAATCCCCCACCTCAGGGAAAACGATGTAGCTCCGCATGTGTTTCAGCAGGGCAGACAACACTTTGGACAACACCTTGGAAAACATAGGCTGGGACATCCCTGATGATATGGCCACTGTTGTTTGAAATGACCCACTTGCTAAGAAATGGAGTACTGACAGCACCTGCACTAGAGGGGGGATCCCTGTGGGTTGGCGGATGGGTGACATCAGGTCTGGCTCCAGCTGGGCACACAGTTCCTGTATAGTGGCTTGGTCAAGCCTGTATGTCAGTATGAAATGTCGTTCCTCCATTGTCGACAGGTCCACCAGCGGTCTGTACACGGGAAGATTCCTCCATCTCCTTGCATGTCCCAGCGGACGGTGCCTATGAAGGACAACAGCGAGCACAGAGTCAAGCAACCCACAGGTACGTAACCACAGCTTGCACATAGCACGATTCTCAATGCATTGAATGGCTTGTAGGAGTGTTGGTGCATGGCCTAGGTATGTGTGACGCAGTTGGTAATTAGGCCATGTGGGCCCTTGAAATGGCGGCTGCCTGACCTGTGAAGTGCGACAGTGGGATGTGAGGTCAATGTGCTGGCGTGGCACACCGCGGCGGTAGGCGGTCGAAGACCGCGGCGCTAAGCCGCATTGGTTAACATAGAACCCTATGGGTTTCAGGAGCCAATGACGATGTGCGCCGGCGGTCGCGGTACGCACCGCCGCAGGCGTGACCGCCATTTTCTATCTGCTTAATCACTCAATACCTGATCTTCGACAGGAGAAGACCTACACTGCAAGTGCTGCTGTGACCTCGGTCTGGAAGAGACAGTGGCTCATGCGACTGGGAAAGGGCCCCTGCCTTCACTGCAGAGGAGTTGGAGAAACTTGTGGATGGGGTCCTCCCCCAGTATGCTCCAGACCAACAGGTAAGTACACTGGGACCATGCTTAGTGGGCAATGCCTGGGTTGAGTCGGGTGGATGAAAGATGGTGGGGAGGGGAGCGATTGAGGCATGCATCAAACGACAGATGAGAGCATGTGCCACATGGCAAGGGTGGGAATGGGGGGCCACTCACATCGAGCATGCAGAAGGTGATGACAATTTTCCTCTCCCTGTACATGTCACATAGGTCAGCGCCCACCAGAAAGTCGCGATTTGGCTTGCCATCGCCAAGGACGTCCGGACCTTGGGGGTCCACAACAGATGGGGCACCCACTGCCGGAAGAGGTGGGAGTACATCTGACGCGGGAGCAGGAAGACGGCGGAGGCTCTGCTGGGGATGGCCTCCCAACGTAGGAGGGGTACCAGTCATCAATTGACCCCCCTGATGTCCCAGATCCTGGCGGTGGCCTACCCCGATTTGGATGGGCGCGTGAGGACATCACAGCAGACACAAGGGGGTGAGTACAAATACATTCTGCTGACTTTGCGCGCAGTGGAGGTGTCTGGGTGGGGGAGGAGGGCTGTGGGTATCCCTAGGCCAGGGCGATTTCTGTAGGCTAGGCCCCTCCGTAAGGCATGGTCCTGTGCCCCCGCCCCCCCACCTCTGTAGGGTGCCAAGTACAGGTATCCATGGCCCTGTGTCATCTATGTGTGCAGTTGTCGTCCATAGGCTTGAAGGCCATGTCTCACGGATTGCGTAGTGGACCCCAAGTGCGCGGCGTAGTGCAGGGGGCTTCTGTGTCTGTCTTGTCCGCCAACGGTAGCGGTAATCCATGCGCTCAACATATCTTTATTTCTCCTCCCCCCCTTTTTTGTGGTCTTCCTGTTCATGTGTGCATTAGCATCATCAGGTGGAGGAGAAGTGGCATCGGAGTACGAGGGAGCTGCATCTCACATGGCCATGGCGGGCCATGCAAGGGACTCGGATTTCACCAGTAAGACGGAGGGCGAGGGGACCTCCACAGCGGGGACTCGTGCTGATGTCAGTGACAGCGACTCGTCCTCTGAAGGGAGCTCCCTTGTGGTGGCGGCAACATCCGTGCCCCCGCAACAACAGGTACAGCCGCCACCCAGCGCACCAGCACCGCCCTCCCAGCAGCCCCTCAGCGTTTGCCCCGTGCCCGCTCACCCAGGAATGTGGGCATCTCCTTCGCCCCAGGCACCTCAGGCCCTGCCCCTGTCACCCCTGCTGCCCTCAGTGAGGAGGTCATTGACCTCCTAAGGACCATCATTGTTGGGCAGTCTACCCTTTTGAATTCCATCCAGGGTGTACAAAGAGAGGTGCACCAGAGTAATGCATACCTGGAGGGCATTCATTCGGGTCAGGCTGCCCATCAGCGATCGTTCAACGCTCTGGCCTCAGCACTGACGGCAGCAATTGTCCCTGTCTCTAGCCTCCCCCCTCCAACTTCCTCCACCCAGACCCAATCCCCTGTACCTCTGCCTATCCCAGACACACCTACAGACCAGCCTGCACACACCTCAACACCCAAGGGAAGCTCATCCCGACATAAGCACCACACATCACACAAGCATTCACACAAGCAACATCCACATGCAGACATACCAACACCCACTGCCTCCACTGTGTCCCCCTCCTCCTCGTCTCCCTCCTCCCTCCCTGTGACGTCTCCACTCACACTTGCATGCACAACATCTTCAGCCACTACGTCCATCACCAGCACACCCACCAGAACACTCCGCACACGTGCAGTCACCACCCCCACTACCATTTACACGTCCCCTGTGTCCTCTCCAAGTGTGTCTGTCACCCCCTCCTCCAAACTACACAAACGCAGGCAGCCACCCACCCAACAGCCATCCACCTCACAACAGTCTCCAGCCCAAGCACCTGCACCCAAAGACACCAGACTTCACACTCCTACAACCACATCCTCTTCCTCCACTCCCATACCCACTACACCTACCCGTCCCTCTCTTTCCAAATTGCTTTTCCTTTACAAACTTGACCTCTTTCCTACAACTCCCCCACCCCGTCCATCTCATAAGACTCCAATCAGCACCTCAGCCACCACAAAACCGGGACCAGTGAAGACTGTTGTCCATGGACTGTGGAGTCCCCCACCCTCAAGGGCATCCAGTTCAGCTAGGACCCAAGGCACGGCCAGCCCACCACCGGAAAAGCATCCTAAGATTTTCAGTGCCCGGCGTGAGCGACCAAAGACCCCAGGGACCAAAATCCCTACATTGGCTCCGTCAGGAAGTGGGGTGCCACCTGGCACACGCCAAAGGTGGGAAAGGGCCACAAGCGTGCAGGGAAGGGTGGGAAGGGCAGCACGCCCGACAAGTCCGGCAGCAGGCCAGCTGGCCAGGAGGGCCCCACCAGCCCCATCCCAGGTGTGCAGGAGGACACACACAGGCCCGGTACTGCAGCCCAGGAGGGCCCCGCAAGCCACGTCCCAGGTGGGCAGGAGGACACCCACAGGCCGAGAACTGCAGCCCAGGAGGGCCCCGCAAGCCACCAGACAGATGGGCAGGAAGGCCCCGCCAGCCACATGTCAGGTGGCGAGTGACATCCATGCCTGGGCCGGATCCGCTGACCAGGACACTCATCTCAAGCACCGCTCCGCTGGGCACCGCCGTCTCAAGAACCGCTGAACTGGGCCCTTCATCTCAAGCACCGCTCCCCTGGGCACCGCCGTCTCAAGCACCGCTGAACTGGGCCCTTCATCTCAAGCACCGCTCCGCTGGGCACCGCCGTCTCAAGAACCGCTGAACTGGGCCCTTCATCTCAAGTACCGCTCCGCTGGGCACCGCCGTCTCAAGAACCGCTGAACTGGGCCCTTCATCTCAAGCACCGCTCCGCTGGGCACCGCCGTCTCAAGCACCGCTGAACTGGGCCCTTCATCTCAAGCACCGCTGAACTGGGCCCTTCTTCTCAAGCACTGCTCCGCTGGGCACCGCCGTCTCAAGAACCGCTGAACTGGGCCCTTCATCTCAAGAACCGCTGAACTGGGCCCTTCATCTCAAGCACCGCTGAACTGGGCCCTTCATATCAAGCACTGCTGAACTGGGCCCTTCATCTCAAGCACCGCTGAACTGGGCACTTCATCTCAAGCACCGCTGAACTGGGCACTTCATCTCAAGCACCGCTCCGCTGGGCACCGTCGTCTCAAGAACCGCTGAACTGGGCCCTTCATCTCAAGCACCGCTGAACTGGGCCCTTCATCTCAAGCACCGCTCCGCTGGGCACCGCCGTCTCAAGAACCGCTGAACTGGGCCCTTCATCTCAAGAACCGCTGAACTGGGCCCTTCATCTCAAGCACCGCTGAACTGGGCCCTTCATCTCAAGCACCGCTGAACTGGGCCCATCATCTCAATCACCGCTGAACTGGGCCCTTTCTCTCAAGCACCACTGAACAGGGCATCGCCATCTCAAGCACCGCTGAACTGGGCCCTTCATCTCAAGCACCGATGAACTGGGCCCTTCATCTCAAGCACCGCTGAACTGGGCCCTTCATCTCAAGCACCGCTCCGCTGGGCACCGCCATCTCAAGAACTGCTGAACTGGGCCCTTATTCTCAAGCACCGCTGAACTGGGCCCTTCATCTCAAGCACCGCTCCGCTGGGCACCGCCGTCTCAAGAACCGCTGAACTGGGCCCTTCATCTCAAGCACCGCTGAACTGGGCCCTTCATCTCAAGCACCGCTCCGCTGGGCACCGCCGTCTCAAGAACCGCTGAACTGGGCCCTTCATCTCAAGCACCGCTCCGCTGGGCACCGCCGTCTCAAGAACCGCTGAACTGGGCCCTTCATCTCAAGCACCGCTCCGCTGGGCACCGCCGTCTCAAGAACCGCTGAACTGGGCCCTTCATCTCAAGCACCGCTCTGCTGGGCACCGCCGTCTCAAGCACCGCTGAACTGGGCCCTTCATCTCAAGCACCGCTGAACTGGGCCCTTCATCTCAAGCACCGCTGGCCCATTGGCGGAAGGGGCAGGCCCGCATCTGTGTCGGGCAGGGCTGCACGAAGCACTCTGGGCACTAGTCCCCCTCCAGTACCAGTGGAGACTGTTATCCATTTGAGAGACTGTGGCTTTGCACTCCCCAGGATTGAACAGTGGGCAAACCACCCACTGTAGAGACTTGAGAGACTGTGGCTTTGCACTCCCCAGGATGGCACAGTGGGCAACCCACCCACTGTAGAGACTTGTGAGACTGTGGCTTTGCACTCCCCAGGATTGAACAGTGGGCAAACCACCCACTGTAGAGACTTGAGAGACTGTGGCTTTGCACTCCCAAGGATGGCACAGTGGGCAAGCCACCCACTGGCGTCGTGGACTCATCTGGCTGAGGTGCCCCCCTTCCCTTCCCCCTGAGGTGCCTGTAGTTTTCCTATCTGATGCCCCTGAAGTGTTCTCTCTGTTGGAGGCAGGTATCCTGTGTGGGCTTTGCCCATGTGTTTTGGCCCAGTGGCCCATGAACAATGGCTGATAGACATATCGGACTGGACAATTTATGTATATAAAGTTATAGATGTGTGATATATTTTATACTCAGTCTTACAGTATAATTCTATATGTATAATCATTTCCTTTTGCCTTTGCATTCTTCCGGGGGGTTTGGGGGTGTAACTGTGATGTGTTGCTATGCATTGATGTGTGTGTTGTAGTGGTTGAGGGTGAGGGTGGGTGTGTCGCATATGTGTGTCCCCGTAATTTTTTGCCTCCCCCTCCCCTGTGTCGTAGGTACAGTACTCACCATTCTCTTCTGCGCCGGCGTTCGTGCTCCTGGTAGAGGAGCAGGAAGACAATGGCTGGTAGGATGTGTAGTTCGGGTTCCATGCTGTCCAGATTCCTCGTGGGGTGTATGGAGGTGAGCGTTTTCCGTTTGAAATGTCTGTTTCCGCCGTGTTTTTATCGGCGGGGCTACCGCCCCGGAAAAGGTGGCGGATTGGTGGGTTGTGATAGGGTGGGCGGTACATTGTCTCCCGCCTGTCTGTTGGTGGTGACCGCCGCGTTGTTTGTTTGTCACGCCGTGGCGGGCGGTGTGTTAAAGTGGCGGTCTCTGTTGGCGGTTTCCGCCAGGGTCGGAATTGCATTTTTTTTACTGCCAGCCTGTTGGCGGTTTGCCCACCGCTTTAACACCGACCGCCAGGGTTGGAATGACCCCCTTAGTGTCATATTTAGCCAACTTTAATCGGCTGGTCGCTGAGACATCCTGGCCTGAAGAAAAACAAGCGGCCTTGTTTTACAGGGGACTCAAAGAGGAGCTAAAAGACATCTTAGCGCAAATCGACCCACAACCTGCAAACTGTCAAGATTTAATAAACCTTGTCTTGAGGCTTGATCATCGTTTAAATGAACGAAAAGGAACGCGTAAAAAGACTGACAAACATTCTTGGCATGCTCATGATAACAAAGACTCAAGAACTCCGAGAGAAAGAATGCCGGAACTGATGGAAATTGGAACCATCAGGAGACCTTTGACCAAAGATGAAAAGGACCTACGCAGAAAAAATGGGCAATGTCTCTATTGTGGGCGGAAAGGTAATTTCGCCAAAGATTGTCCAATCAAAACAAAGAGCAAGCGAGGCCCAGTTCAGAAGGTTGCAACCAATGCATCAGTCGAGTCGGAAAATCTAAAGCACCCAAGTTGCAGAGAAGGGTTGCTCTTGGGTGTCACCGTGGATCCTTCACAATCCTAACATCTAAAATTGGGAATAAGAGTTCAGGTCAAGAAAAAGACCTATTTCAAGAAGGCTCTAGTCGACTCTGGGGCTACCGGAAACTTTGTTGACACCCAATTGGTTCGTGCATGGGGGATCCCATGTATTGAAAAGAAGACCCCAGAAACCATCCAGGCAGTTAATGGAAAAACTCTTGACTGGAGGTCCGATAACTCCTCACACTGTCCCCTTGACAATAATTTGTGAAGGTAAAAATCAAAGAAAGAAACATAAAGAGGAACTCATCCTTGACGTGATCCATGCTCCCCAATATGGGATCATCCTTGGCTTGCCATGGTTAACTCATCACAATCCAGAGATTAATTGGGCAGAACGAAAGATCGTGTTCTCATCAGTGCTATGTAAAAAACATTGTCTCAAAAGGACTCAAGAATCAGAAGTTCGCCATTCTTACATAGCTACCGCCGCAGAGAAAGAAGTACAGTTGCCCAAACAGTATTCGTCTTATGAAGATGTATTTGATGAGAAGGAAGCAGAGAACTTACCTCCTCATAGATCTTATGACTGTCAAATTGATCTAGTCCCAGGGGGGATACTTCCCAACTGTCGTGTGTAAGCCCTGTCAGAACATGAAAATCAACATTTACGAAAATACTTGGATCAATTCTTAGAGAATGGTTTCATCCGCCCCTCTAAGTCTCCCACAACTTCTCCTTTGTTTTTTGTTCCAAAAGCGAACGGAGAGCTTCGAACTTGTATCGACTATAGGGGCTTGAATAAAATCACCATCAAGAACAAATATCCTTTGCCTCTAATTCCGGTCTTACTGGAACAAGTAAAGAAAGCAAAAATCTACACAAAGCTTGATCTTCGAGGTGCTTACCATTTGGTCAGAATGAGAGAGGGTGACGAATGGAAAACGGCATTCAAAACAAGATATGGCCTTTTTGAATACACCATCATGCCTTTTGGTCTGTGCAATGCTCCAGCAGCATTTAAATTTTTCTTAAATGATGTTCTTAGAGAGTACCTCGATATCTTTGCCATAGTTTACATTGATGACATTTTAATCTATTCAGACAATGAGAATGAACATGTTCAACATGTCAAGAAACTTTTGGCAGCCCTTCGTAGACACCATTTATATTGCAAGCTAACCAAGTGTGAGTTTCATGTTACCACAGTTGAGTTTTTAGGGGTTATCCTTACCCCTCAAGGTATGGTGATGGCAGAAAGGAAAGTAAAAGCTGTATCTGAATGGCCCATCCCAAAGACTGTTCGTGATGTACAATGTTTCCTGGGCTTTGCAAGTTTTTATCGGAGGTTCATCAATCATTTCTCCCAGACAGTGGCTCCAATTACTAAGTTATTAAGAAAAAAAGAAAAATTTGTATGGTCCCCAGAAGCAGACCAAGTCTTTTCAACTTTGAAAGAAGCCTTCTCCACTGCCCCAGTCTTGACTCATCCAGATGCGGATCGACCTTTCATAGTGGAAGCTGATGCTTCAGATGTGGCGATAGGAGCAGTCTTGTCACAACGAAACAAAGACACTGGTCAGCTTCATCCTGTAGCTTACATGTCTCGGAAGTTGAACGAAGCCAAACAGAACTATGTCATTGCTGAAAAAGAGCTTCTGGTGATTCGTGACGCCTTTAAAGAATGGAGACATCATTTGTTGGGAGCTAAATATACTGTCACAGTATGTACTGATCATCGCAATCTTCAATTCATGAGTTCTGCCAGACTTTTGACTCCTCTGCAATTACGCTGGATGCTGTTTTTTGCCGAGTTTGATTTTGTGGTAACCTTCCGGCCTGGTAAAGATAATCGCAAAGCTGACACCTTGTCCCGCCAAGAGTCTACCCCATTGCCTGCAGTTCAAACCTCCAGAGCTATCATTGCTCCTGACAAGGTCCTATGTATCATAAAAACAGAAGATTTCTTTGAAGACATCCGCAATTCATTCACTGTTGAAAAATGGCAGGCGTGGGCCCAAGCAGATCCGAAAGGATCAATCAAGCAAGGATTACCCTTTCACGATGCTCGTTTGTTTGTGCCCACTACCAAACTTCGCAAGATAGTGTTTCATTGGTTGCATGTTATACCTACAGCAGGTCACCCTGGTACTCCTAAAACTCTTGAATTAATCCAACGCTATTTTTGGTGGCCTACCTTAACAAAGGATGTAAAAACAATGGTAAACAACTGCGAAGTCTGTGCTCGCACTAAATCAAGTCATTCGAAACTGAAAGGGTTGTTACACCCACTCCCAACCCCAAGTCGTCCGTGGGAACACATCTCTTTAGACTTTATTACAGGTCTGCCAGTGGTTCAACAGCATTCAGTAATTCTGGTGGTAGTAGATAGTCTCACGAAATATGGACATTTCATTGCCTGTAAGAAATTACCCACCTCTAGTGAACTGGCAACTATCTTACTGAATAGAGTGGTTCGTTATCATGGACTGCCAAAAGTGATCCTCTCCGATCGGGGATTGCAATTTGCCTCCAACTTCTGGAAGACATGGTGTAAAACACTCCAAGTGACATCTACCCTATCTACTAGCCACCCTCCTCAAACAGATGGTCAAACGGAGAGACTAAATCAGACTTTGAAGCAATACTTACGTGCTTACGCTGAAAAAGCACTTAATTCATGGACATCAATGCTCAATGCTGAGTTAGCCTACAACAACTCCTTCCACACTTCTACTGGTGTTACAACCTTCTATGGTTTGTTTGGCTATCATCCTGACACCTTGCCCATCACAATTCCTCAAGAAAGTTCTCTCACTCCAGCTGTGTCAGAAATCATTCAACATTTGCATCAAACTCAGAAATCAATTCAACAACATTTAGAAAAAGCCAAACAAAAATACAAAAAGCATTATGACAAGAAACATTGTGAGGGACAGCAGTATCAACCTGGTGACAAAGTGTGGCTTCCCACAAAACATATAGACTTCAAGAAGAAGCACATGTTCAACCCCAAATTTATAGGTCCTTACACTGTTCTTCAGCAAATCAATCCTGTGACCTATAAACTACAATTGCCAAAATCATTACGGATTCATCCAGTGTTCCATACTTCCCTCTTAAAAAAGGCAGTCCAGAAGGTCCGCCCTCATCCAGCTCCTGTTCTAGTACAGGGGGAAGAAGAATATGAAGTCAAGAAAGTGTTGGACTCTAAACTGAGAGGGCATAACCTATGGTACTTAATCTCATGGAAAGGTTATGGCCCTGAAAGTAATTCATGGGTTTCCGCATCTGATGTTCATGCTCCAGTACTTGTGAGACGCTTTCATCGTCCCACTCCAGATAAACCAGGCCCTAGAGCGCGCCTGGGAGAGGGAAGTACTGTCAACACCAGGACAGTGCGCGCTCTACGGGCATCTAGAATGCAAAAACCCAACACTCGCCAGATAATGTAATTTATGCATTGTGATGATATTTTATTGTTTAACCTTTTGCATTGCAGAATTCCATCCAAAAGATTCATTTTTAAGGTGTTTATAAATACTGTACATGTGCAATGTCTTGCTGCAGACATTCAGTGTGTGTAAGGGTGTGGTCCCTTTCCAGGGCCTTCTAGAGACTTTCCCTACAACATGCCTGGGCGTGGTTCTAGCCTGGGCCAAGACTCTATAAAAGAGAGTCAGCCCAACTTCCAGTCCTCACTATTCAGAGGTCCCGGTGCAGAGCAGCAGCTTCTTCCGGAGCTCGTGTCCCGGCGGCCTATTTGGATTTTCCAGTCTTCTACATTCATCTCTCATTGGTGATCACTGTTTCCAGGCGGTAAGACGGTGTTTGGACATTTTCCCAACACCGTAATTGAGAATTTTCATATTCTTGATTTTAATTCTTAAATGAATAACAGATTACTTGTGCGCTGCCATTTTTTGACATTTGTATGGTGGATTGCAAATAGGGAGGACGCGCAATTTATTCCATAAAGATTTGACTTTGTTATTACATTGTTGTTCATTGCGCGCTGATATTTCTTGACATTTACATGATGTTTTACGAGTTGGCAAGACGTGCAACTCGTTTCATGAGCATTTAAGTTTGTTGTTCATTGCGCGCTACCTTTTCTTGACATTTACATGGTGGCATTCGAATCGGCGAAACGCGCGATTCACTTCTCGTGTGTAATTCATACTGTTCATTGTGCGCAACCATTTTCTGGCATTTACATGGTGGCATTCGAATCGGCAACACGCACGATTCTTTCCTTGAGTGTTTTTTTTCATGTTATTCATTGTGCGCTACCATTTCTTGGCATTTGCATGGTGGCATTTGAATCGACAAGACGCGCGATTCTTTCCCTGAGTGCTTTTCATGTTGTTCATTGTGCGCTACCATTTCTTGGCATTTGTATGGTGGCATTTGAATTGGCAAGACGCGCAATTCTTTCCTCGTGTATAAATAATGTAAATTACTGTGCGCTACTATTCTAAGACATTTTCTTGGTAGCATTTCAAGTTGACACGTTGCGTGATTTATCCCTTGAATCTACGTTGTGTGATTTCATGGTGCACAATCCTTTATGGTGTTTAATACTCATATAAAAATCTGCAATGTGCGCAATTCACTTCCCAATGTTTTATCTGAGATGAACACAACAATACCAGAGTTCTAGATGTAATGCTGTGTGTTCCTGATATGTATTCTTAAAAGGAGATTCATATGGTTGTTTAGAAATTGCTCAGAGTGTTTCCTGATTCTCATGCTAAAGAAAGTACTCGAATCTGAAAGTCCTATTTAACTTTTCCTGTTTCCTCCTCAGGTATTCGGTCATCTAAAGCCTAGTCAGTTTTAGGACTATTCTAGGGTTGTTCATGTTTTTCGGAAAAGATGAAGCTTAGAGTTGTAGCATGGTACTGATTTCATGAGATGTAATTTTGATGTTGTGTTTTAACCTTTTGCTTCCTACAGGTCTCCTTCCCAGCTGTTCCCGTCCTAATCCCCTTTTCCCCACTTGGACTCTCTTAGACTCTGTGATAAATCTAATCAGAGTATTGGAGCTGTCTTGTGGTGGAAGTGTTGGGAACATGCACAGACCCGAGGATCTGGTGACTCTGACAGAAACAGACAAAGATAAGAAGAATAAAAGGTGGAGCGTGGCCAAGATGGCAGCTGCAACAGATGCTTTCTCAAGTGCTCCATGTATGACTCAAAACATTATCCAGCATCATCCTGCCTATCTGGCACTGACTGTACCCTATACCCACTGTATTTGACCTTGCCGTTGGGGAGGCTGTACAAACGTGTGTCGGAAGACTAAAAGGAGGTGAGACTTTCCTACAAGTGGAACTCCTCGGGGCCTGCCACAAGGGAGTCGGGCCTGTGGCTTAAGTTGCAGGTGAATTGAACTGAGTGTCCCTCTGACAGCTGGAGGTAAGAGGGGGTCCCCTGCCCTGCTGTGGAGTATGTGCCATCCCCTAAAGTAGAGGATCTATCCCCGTTATTGCTGCCTACCTGTTTATTGGGGGAGACCAGGACTATGAGCAGAATCGATCCATGACTAGCACAGGCACTGTCATCCGGTGCCACCGGTGAGTGTGTGCTGTAAATATGGACCTGCCCACCCTGTCCCCCACAGGAGACTGACTCACCTGCTGCATTTTGACTGGCCTGCAATGACTTGTATCTTATCTCTCCCCAGAGGGGTATGCCCGGACTGCTTGCGATCCTGCGCCCTTCACCCTAGTCTCATTGTGGTGGGTCTAGACGTGATTGCTGGCCTGCAAAGAGCGGCAGCAAGCCTCCTCTAGGACTGCTCTGCCTCTCATGTGGAGGTTCTCTGCTCTGCCCCCTGCTGCTTCTGGACTTGTGCTCTATTAGGAACACAACTGACTGAAAGGGGCCTTGCCCACGAACTGTCTTCTATTGCACAGGAAACATGCTCATAAGTAAGGCGAGGGCTACCCTCACACTCCTCAACTTAGACACTGCATAATAGTGAACCAGTGTCTCCATGCCTAGCCCTGAGCTACTCTCCCTGGACTCCGATTACAGGTGGTTTACACTTCGGGGTTGCCAGTGGGGAGTGTGATTTCACCCCTTGCATATTGTGCCTCTGCTGTCTACAACGGACCTGAGACACCTAAATTGAACCTAGCACTGAGCACTCTGCTTAATTTGCTGCCCTCCAGGCCTGGAGTTATGGAAGCCCTAACATGTGGGAAAGACTTACTGAACCAGCCCACCTTTGTTCCTCTCTCACAGCACATACCCAGACTAACCTGCGATGCGCACCTACACCTGCTCTGTCCCGTCGACCCACGAGCATGGGCCCTTGTTGCGCCCATCAAAAGCCTACTACTAGAATTGCTCCTCCGCTGTCTCTAGGATTGCCCAGCATAGTTTGCAGTGATGTGGAAGCCCATTGCCCTCTAGCACTGGAGAGGTGGTGACGGCCTCCATGCCCATAAATAGAACCCTCAACAACTTGCAAAATCTTGAGGTGACTCTTCAAGCCCATTCTGCTCAATTCAACAAGGTGCTAAAAGCCATTTTGGATACTAAAACCTCTTTCGAGGCCTGCATAGACACTGTCCCACTGTCCCACTGGGTGTGAATTTGTTACAGTCTGACCATCACAAGCTGACAGACAGGGTGAATGATACAGAGTTTATCCCAACCACAATGAGACCAACGTGCAAGAAATACAGGAGTGACTGAGGTCCATGAAGGAGGAGGTGACCAATTTACACTGCAGAGCGGAGAATGAGGAGGGGTGATCTCAAATCTGACTCCTGGGATTTCCTGAGTGCTTGGAGGGCCCTAAGGTGGAATTATATCTTGAGGAAAGTCTGGTGAAGAGGGTTCTCACATCAGATACCAAGACGGCCTCCGTTCCAGGCTCTCTGCCATGTCCCATCATAGCCCATCTCCTTAACTTCAGAGACCGGCATTGCTGCTGCTGCGATTCTACACTGAGGGCCCTTGGCATTATGGGAATGCAACAATCACAGCATATCCTGTTTTCAAAATTGAAGTGCAGCATTACCGAGGCACTTACACTAAAGTTAAGCAGTGTCTCTGTGAGTTGGAACTTAAGTATGCACTTTTGTTCCTGGTGAAACTCAGGGTGATTGCTGGTGAGATGCCCCACATCTTCCATTCTCCAGATGATGTGTGAACCTGGCTCCATGCTGAAGGGCTTGTTCATGCTCCACCTGAATGATCAACTGATGGAGAATGGCGGTGCCAAGGTCGAGATCCCTCAAAGTGAAATCAACCAAGGATCAAGTGGCAGCAAAACAGGCAAAGGTGTTATCTGGAACCTCACTCTACAGAGCAAACTTCTTTGTCCTTCTGCTATCTGAGCATTTATTGGAGTCAGGATCAGACTCAGGTGGTCCTCTCTCATCGATGGCTGGGGTGCACCAGGACCAAAAAGTAACCCCACCATCGGTGGACAACTTGTAAGGTGGATCATCCCAACTACAGTGTGAGTGGACTGGTGAAATCTGATTGCTACTGGGTTCAATATCGCCGAAGGTAAGCCGCACTAACTGAGATGGGTGGATGCTATCCCTCCGGCAATAGGCTCCCATCATAGACTCAGGGGATCATTCCGACCCCGGTGGGCGGCGGAAGTCGCCCGCCTGGCGGGAACCGCCAGAAGACCGTACCGCGGTCAAATGACCGCGGCGGTCATTCTGACTTTCCCGCTGGGCCGGCGGGCGACCGCCAGAAGGCCGCCCGCCGGCCCAGTGGGAAAGCCCCTTCAACAATGAAGCCGGCTCCGAATGGAGCCGGCGGAGTTGAAGGGGTGCGACGGTGCAGTGGCACACGTCGCGATTTTCAGTGTCTGCTAGGCAGACACTGAAAATCATTATGGGGCCCTGTTAGGGGGCCCCTGCACTGCCCATGCCTGTGCATGGCCCACGACACCCGTTCCCGCCATCCTGTTCCAGGCGGTTTTTACCGCCAGGACCAGGATGGCGGGAAGGGGGTCGGAATCCCCATGGCGGTGCTGCGAGCAGCGCCGCCATGGAGGATTCTTTGGGGCAGGGGTAAACCGGCGGGAAACCTTTTCTGACCACGGCTTTACCGCTGCGGTCAGAATTGCCCATGAAGCACCACCAGCCTGTTGGCGGTGCTTCCGCGGCACTCTGCCCTGGCGGTTTTCAACCGCCAGGGTCAGAATGACCCCCTCAGTGTCTATTGACACTTCCACGCTCCACATAGTGACTCTAGAACAGTAGTTTTCTAACTTTTCAATGCCGCGCACCTCCAGTGGAAAAAATAGTCATCAGGCCCCCCTCAGAATTTTTCACTATTATTCTTTTAAGTTGGCAATTTGTCAATATTTCTAGGCTTATTTAAACATTGTAGTTAAGTTCTGTTACCTTTTTTAAATTGCAATAAATGTATTTCTGCTTAAAGCAAAAAGCACTGTTACCTGCGTAATGCTTTTTTTGGCCAGCGCCTGACCCCCCTCCACCCCAGGCTCACTTGAGGCAGTTTTAAGACTTCTGCTCTAGAATTAACACATTTTGCCCATTACACGCAACTTGTTTCATGGTTGATTTTTAGGGGCAGTTGGCTGGGGACTTCTATGAGGTCTAACCTAAGGGGGGGGAGTATATTTGTTATGTTTTGGTTGTTACTTTACATCTGTATTAATGAAGCCCGTACGTGCATACGAAGGCCATTGGGATGTGTTCATGGTGGGGAGGGCAAAAGGAAGTTGTCCCAGAACACTTCATATTCAATCCGCACATTACGATTTGGTACTGGGTACACCACGTGTGATACTTCCTCATAGGTACACATACAGACACACTTCTTCCACAGTACATTGTGGTGACATAGAATGTGTGTGGCATGGCGACCCAAGCAGAGCACTACCATGTCCATGCCTACCTCAGGCGCCGCTGAACACACATTGCCATATTACAAAAAACACATCTAACAGCCGTGGAACTCCAGAAGGCCCATGCTAAATGGAGGGGACAAGTAAATAGTACATTCTCCTTAGTGTATGTGGGTGGTGTGCTCATTTGGATTGCACCAGGTGTTCCATACGTGGTGGAGCATCATAGGGCGGATGTTGATGGGAGACATTCGATACTGGAGGGCCACCTGGGTGGGGAATAGCAGACACTTGCGGGGATTTGTGCTCCCAATACTGATCAACCCCTTTTTTTATATGCTTACAGCTCCACTCTTCCATGATCCTGCGGTGCCAAGTTTATGAGGTTGGGACATTATTGTGTACCAGATTTATCTCTGGACTGCATTATGGCACCTCTGTGGGGTGCTGTGGGGACTCAAACAACACAGTATTTCCGCCAATGGCTGACGCGGAGGCACCTGCATGATGTGTGGCACCTGGGTCACCCAACAGATCAAGAATAATAATTTTATTTGCCATTCTACAATTTTCACACCAGACTTTATCTGGTCCTGTGTACCAATCTCATGGTACTAATGATCACTCGGTCGGAATACCTGGGCCGCGCGCTTTCGGACCACTGCCCACTGTAGGTGGTCTTACAATGGGGTAGACAACGCATGTGTATCCCTACCTGGTGCTTGCAAACTGAAGCACTGTTAGACACCCCTTTTATGGCAGATCTCTCTACAAGCATAGCTCAATACTTTGATTTGAACAAGGGGGACCACCCAGCTCCGCGCCATAGAATGGGATGTACACAAAGTGGTGGTACGAGGATGCTGCTTGACTGCCACCTGGGGCGTTCAACACACACTACATAATGATCTATCAAAGACAGAGACGGAGTTGCAGACTGTGGAGAGTGTGGTGACCACCTGGGGTTGGAGCATCTCTGACATTTGTGCACCCAATACCGAGAGGTGGAGGCAAGACTTCGCAGACACAATTATAAATATAGACTGACCAGGCAGCATGAGGAGGGTGACCACTCAAGTAGTTTGTTAGCATGGCTGGTCAAGAAAAGTCAGCAGCAACTCCCCTATCGGAGCTATTAGACCACAATGATGGTGAATTGGCCAAGAAACAGGCCAACATCAATGACCCGTTCTGTCACTATTATTGCACCCTCTATGAAGGGGTGATTCCCATTAACCCTGGCTTACTAGAAGGGTTTCTGTCCAGACTTACATTACCACACTTGACCCTAATCCAGAAAGCAGACCTGGGAGAACACATTCAGCTGGAAGAGATCAAGATGGCTATTGCCAACATGGGCAGGAATGAGACACCCAAGCAGAAATGGGTTGCCTGTCAAATATTACGACACATTCTCTGCTCAGCTCACTCAACCCCTCTTGAAGGCGCACAATGTGGCCCAATCTTGCGGCCGACTACTGGACTCACAATGGGACGCATTAATAGTTGTTCTTCCCAAGCCGGGAGATGATCTCTTGGACATACGGTCTCATCGTCTGTTGTCCCATTTATACCTTGATTGCAAGGTTCTCTGTAAAGTGCTTGCTAATAGGCTACTGCCAATCTGATTTGATTCCAGGTCATACAACCTTTCTCAATTTAATATTCACTGCCTCCTACATATTTTACATAACACAACACCGGGAGCGTATAGCAGAGTTACGGTGTCTCGCAACATTTGCCTAATGTACGTTTTTGCTGCTTTGCTGATGGTGCTCCCTAGGATCTTCTTCTGGGAGCTACACGGCCTGATTTTGACCTTGATGTGGGGCATGGGATGCCTGCAGGTGGCACTCTCCATAGCACAGGACTCAATCTTTGAAGGGGGGATAGGCACACCCAATTTTTAATCATATTATGTGGCGGCAGAGATGCAGTGGCCACTGCACTGGCTGGATACCCACCCCACCACTTAGTGCACGTCTGTCTGCTTTAGGCTTGGTGCATTGGAGCCTATACCTGGCTGTCGAACTGCACTTGCCCACCCCAAAGTGGCTCGAGCCTTATGATGACAGCTTTATGATTATAGCAAGGAGATGCTGGTGCCGGTTTGTACATGACCGAAAGACTGTCCTGCCCTATTTACCTTCCATCATTCTGGATCAGGTACCTGCTATTTGGGGGCTTGGTGGTCAACATGACCTGACACTATGGAGAAAGGCAGGGATTGACTCTCTGGGTGATCTATTCCAATATAGCAGGCTGATGTCCTTCACAACCATTATGAAAAGGTATAACATACTACACATATCAAGCCATCAAACATGGAACCGCCCCACTCACAGCTCCTCCAGGTACTCCTTACATATGGCGATGCATGCTGTGCTGTCTCAACCCGTTACGAGGCCCTGCTTATCAGCAACCAGGCTGACGTCACTAAAGAGTGGGCTCAATGGAATTACCTACTTCCCCAACCATTGATGGAC
Source organism: Pleurodeles waltl (assembly GCF_031143425.1). Lineage (NCBI taxonomy): Eukaryota > Metazoa > Chordata > Amphibia > Caudata > Salamandridae > Pleurodeles > Pleurodeles waltl. Next base: position 1,007,672,790 of record NC_090446.1, on the reverse strand, counting down.
AAAGCCTGGTCATGCGCACTCCAAAGTGCTGAAGATGTATCTCAGAATCCTGGATTCCAATTTACGTAATTTAATGATATGCCTCAAACATACCTCTCTCCCTAACGTATCAAGCGGCTGTATCTCACCCCCCTGCCGGAATGCCCAAGAGCAAACTGGCAAAGGCTGAGTTTTACCACATGGTCTTGGACTGCCCACCTCTTAATAGGATGTGGGTTAAGATTACAGACACTCTAGCAGGCCTGGTGGGCCATGCACTGACACCGACTCCTGAGTCGTGACTCCTCTGCCTTCATCCCAAGGCCAAGGGAGATAAACACCAACATAGCTTCATCGACTTAACATTTGTCCTTTTCAAGTGACAGATTGCCATGCAATGGAAAGTACTCATGACCCCTCAGACAGATAAAGACAGAATGCTGAATATGTTATTACAGTGGGAACATGTGGAATCAAGAATCTTGCACTCGTTATACGCTAAAGGAGTGGTGAGCGTAGGGGGTGGAAACTGGGTCACATACATTATAAATATTGAAGCCAAGAATGACACATGGATGGATGTGGTACATAGAATACACACTGTCAGGGATAGTACATATGGTCTATGTACTAGCTACTTGACTGCAGTACGACTGGAGGGGGTCACTGCTCACCCGAACCTGTGCCCTCCCCTCATGATCACTGAAACCACTCTGCTACTTTGGTGCTACAAGTACTACCCAGACTTTCATATGCTGTTTGGATAAAGAATCCACTCCCCTGTCATCCTCAGCACACTGTCGTGGACACACTATTAGTTATTCCACTCCATATTGTTCTATGTTCAGAGCTTGTAAATGTAATGATGAGCATCTATCGTGACTATATATTTATACGTGTATATTGCACATCTGCCTTCACCTGTGGTTGTTAATATAAAACAATAAAAACAGATTTAAAACAAAAGCAAGTGGGGGATACAAGGGATCACTATGGAAAAGGGAGACGGAGGACTGGTAAGAAAAAAATACAAAGGAAGGCAGACACCTCACATGCCAATAAGCCGCTGTAAGTGACCGAGGGAAAAAGAAGCATGATCACCGCCACCCGGCCTGGAAAGTCTGTCACATGGAATATTACACATTTGAAACCCATGCCAAGCCCAGCCACCAATCTCAGGGAGACAGCTAAAGAGGTAGGAGTCCCAAAGGACCAAAGCCTTGTGAGTGAATTGACTCTACCCTACACACCTTAAGAAGGGGTCTCTACTCGATCAGGGCAGCAAGTGAATCACCCTTACCTGCTTATCGAGGAGATGTAGGACCACATGTAGATTGTGTGCAAGTGTTTAAAATGGGGAGGAGATATTGAGTTGGTCATAAGACCAGATGGAATGGCACCTTATGGGAAGGGGAGGAGACAGAATTTTATTAACTATGTGGAATAGGTAATAAAGGTGGTGGTGTTCTATTAATGTTCCATGTAAGTGTTATTTGTAGGGGAAGCCTGACCACTGGTCAAAACACTACAGAGACTACAATATCACTTAGTTAACTTCAAAGGAAGGTGCAAACCTCACAGAGAGTGCATGTGTTAAACGATGAAGAGGGTTAAGGCAAGGCTCCATGAACCGTGGAGTGGAGAAGCCGTTATAGCATCAGCCTTATCAATAAAGCATGACAGGATTTTGCAACAGAAACGCGTCGAAGGAGGTTGCGCAGAATAGTTCTTTGGTCGATTTGGATGACTCAGCAATGAAAGCATGGAAGCATATGAATTCACACATGAAGAACTATAGCCTCTAGAGCCTGCCATCTTTGCCACGTTCGATTCAATATTAATAAGCAGAAAAGTATTCTCAGTGCCATATGCCTATTCATTTAATTTTTTAAACGGGTAACATACAGTTTTTCCTACTATTTCTAAAATGGTCCGTAAAGATCAGTAAATATTGCTACAAAATCTTGACATGGTTTGTTGTGGAAGGGTTTCATGATCCACTAAATGTTCACTGTTCCCACTTAGTTGGTTCTTTAGTGATAAAAGGGCCCCACTTTACGTAAAACATCAAGGTCCAAATTCTCAAGGATTTAGAGTCGGTTTAGCAATACAAAAAAAACGCTGAACCGACACTAAACTTTTTGGGAGATTCACAAACCAACGCAAATTAATATTTGCATTGGTTTGTGTGGCAAAGTAACACAAAGCAGCACAAAACCCTGCTTTGCACTACCTTGCATCAGAGGGGCATTACATGGGTGGTAAATGGACTTACCCGTGCTACCACCCATGCTTTTTTACACTAAACCCTATTCTAAAACATCAGTAGAAAGGCTTTAGCACCAAAAATGAACGCAGCTGAAAAGCAGGTGTTATATGGAGAAATGTTTTAATTTCTCCATGCTTTTTCAATTTGCATGTGTGCTACCCTGTACAGCACACATATACAGGGGCGTAGCTTGGACAGTATGATTGGGGGGGGGTGTTTGCTTCAGATTCCCGACAATCACGCTGAAACATGATGTTAAAATACATTATAATACCAGTAGGGCACAGTAGAGGTGTTTCAGGGGCAGTGGAAATGGAGAGGAATGTGTATTGGTAGGTGTACTAAATGAGAGAAAGAGCATTATTTAGTGAAATAACCAACATTTTTATGTGTTTCCAAACAAACAGAGAGAGAGTGTGTGTGTTTTTTTTGTCTGTGTGTGTATAAATTCCTAGTGAAATCTGACAGACACCCTAATATATCTGACTGAAAGCATTTGCACCCAGCTATTTATCACAAAATACATTTATCAGGCCGGTGTAACACCGCACACACAAACCCGAAGCTATGCCCCTGCACATATAAATTAGGAAAAATATTTCCACTTGTCCAGGCATAGTATTTTGTACAGGAAGTATACCCTCACTGTTCAAAACCTATGCTAGATTCATGCAGACACCCTAGCAATATGGCACAAAGGTGTGTCCTTGGCGCGCAACAGGTGAAATCAGTACAGGCACTAGGAAGTGGGGAGGAGAGTGCCATTTCTATGTGAATATGGCACTTTCCTGTGCCCTCCCAGTCACACAACACAGCCCAGCAACTTCGGGTGCTGCGCGCTGTGTTGCCTGTCATCTGCCAGAATCTGGGCCTCTTTGAAGGTTTGTCAAAACTGCAGATATCGTTGGTGATAGTTTGGTATGCGGTAATCATTCTCCCTTAGCAATTGAGAGAAACTGAGTAGGACTTGGTGCTTTTTTCCCTAGGTAGTCATTATCTTTTGTTGAGTAGTTTGAGTAGAATTGGGTATTTGGGGCATGGAAGTACTCTCTCACTCCTACAAAATATCACGGCAGTCTGCTCATCTTTTGGGTGGCTGGGTGTGTTTTCTTTGTTCTTTTAGCGCAATGTGCAGAGACACCCACATCAACCTTTTCAGGTTTTTTTTTACCAGCACTATCTGTATTCTTATATAAATGTAGGCTCGCTTTTATTTTCAGGAAGACTTTGGATTAGTAGAAATTCTAGTGAATTATCTCAGCTAGGCACAGTACATCCATCTCTGAGTAACCATATTCAATCATCCATCCACTTACATCAGCTATCTATCACCTCTGAATCAGTCCATGCTTTTACTCACACATATGCATCCAAAACACATTCACATGCATTCATCTTCTAACCACACTGAACCATTCACCCATCTCATAAAACTTCACCTAAGCATTTATCCACTCACATACACCCAAGCATTCATCCATCGACCCACACTGAAATATTAATAAATACTGTTCACACTCGGAGAACTATTGATCCTCTCACACCCACAGCAGTATCCAAACAGCATCCAGTCACTTTTACCCACCCATATGCTATCTTATTCACCCCAAACCATCCAAACTTTGACTTGCCCATGTATAAACACAGAGCAAATGACGTTTCCATGTAGCAATTGAGTCTGTATAGGTCTTTCTGTGTGTTTTCTGACTATATGCGTGTTGTCTACGGATATCTGGCTCTGTGTGAATTGTCTGTGTGCTGTCTTTCTGTCATATGTATTTATGTGTTCTCTCAGACGACAGATGCAACAGCATGTGCTTTGTCTGTGTATCTCTGGCCTTTACTTTGAGTAGCCAAATTAATTCTGGTCGGGCTGGTAACATGTTTATCGGCACCGACTAATTGTGAGTTGTGCTGCTTCAACCAAAGATTTCGACTGCGGACAATTAACGAAATCTTGTTTTGAAACACTGGGTGAAGAATTGTTGCAGAAAGACTAATTCCCACATGTTATTTTCCAAATACCTTAAAGGGAAGTAGTCCTGCCCTCCTCGTTGTTACAGTGGGCCCTTATATTGGTAACTTGCAGGAGGTGGTTGCGGGGGAGATACAAGTGGTATTGTGTCGAACTCAGAATGGAGCTCTAATTGACTTAGAAAGTATTGTCTCTATCTACAAACGTGCCTGTATGTATCATCCAAGCATTTCAACAACATTGTACAATTATTATATCAATACTCAACGAAGCATACATGATCTATGGGAGGTATAAACGCAAGACCGAAAAGCAGGGACGCAAATAAGAAGCAGACAAATGAGAATGACAGGAAAACCTACAAATGGTTAGTTGGGCGGGCTCCAAGTTCCTTCGTGTTTTTGGTAAGTCATAATATTTTTTGCAAGAGATAGCTCACTGCATTTACACGGCTTGAACAAAAATAATGCATATATCCTAATTGTTGGACTTTTTTGCTTATGCAGGGTCATCCCCAATGTTTTTGACTCCTGCCTCCTATTTTTTCTGACCTGTTGGCTTTTGAACTCTGAGCACTTTACCACTGCTAACCAGTGCTAAAGTGCTTATGCTCTCTGTGTAAATTGTTTGTAATTGGTTTATCCATGATTGGCATATTTGATTTACTAGTAAGTCACTAGTAAAGTGCACTAGAGGTGCCAGGGCCTGTAAATCAAATGCTAGTAGTGGGCCTGCAGCACTGGTTGTGCCACCCACATAAGTAGTTCTGTAATCATGTCTCAGACCTGCCACTGCAGTGTCTGTGTTTGCAGTTTTACCTGTAAATTCGACTTGGCAAGTGTACCCACTTGCCAGGCCTAAACCTTCCCTTTTCTTACATGTAACACACCCATAAGGTAGGCACTAGGTAGCCCCAAGGGCAGGGTGCAGTGTATGGTTAAGGTAGGACATATAGTAATGTGTTTTATATGTCCTGACAGTGAAATATTGCTAAATTCGTTTTTCACTGTTGCCAGGCGTGTCCCTCTCATAGGTTAACATGGGGGCTACCTTTAAGACTGATTAAAGTGTGGATTCCCTTTGGGAGCGGATGGACATGTGGAGTTTGGGGTCTCTGAGCTCACAATTTAAAAATACATCTTTTAGTAAAGTTGATTTTGAGATTGTGTGTTTGAAAATGCCACTTTTAGAAAGTGAGCATTTTTTTGCTTATACCATTTCTGTGACTCCACCTGTTTGTGGATTCCCTGTCTGGGTCAGTTTGACAGTTGGGCTGGTTGCACCTCACACTAGACAGTGACACGAAGGGAGCTGGGGTGTAGTCTGCATTTCTGTGCTAGGAGGGAGGGGAGGAGTGGTCACTTACACCTGAAAGGGCTGTACCTGTCCTCACACAATGCAGTCTCCAACCCCCTGGTGTGTGTCTGGGGCCTGGCCTGTTTAAGGCAGGATTTCACATTCGAAAGAGACTTTACTTTGAAGAAGGCCTACTTCAAAGGAGAAATTGGGTATAAGAAGGGCACCCAAAACCACAGACTTTGGAACACTTCTGGAAACAAGAGGAACCTCTGCCTGGAGAAGAGCTGAAGAGCTGAGGAAGAAGAGTTGCCCTGCCTGTGACTGTGCTTTGTGGAGCTATCCTGCAGCTACTGCTTCTGCCAGAGTAAGAGGGCAAAGACTGGACTTTGTGTGCCTTCCATCTTGAGAAGAATTCTCCAAGGGCTTGATTTAGAGCTTGCCTCCTGTTGTTTGAAGTCTCAGGGAAAGCAAAGACTTCTCTCTGCCAGCACCTGGAGTCTCTGGAGAGACTCCTGCTCTGACAAGTGGTGCCCTATCCAGTCCCTGGGCCCTTGGAAGGAAAGCTGGTGGAAATTCAAGGAAATCGACTTCGGACCGATGCCGCTGCTGAATCCGGTGACGCTGTCTGCACCCGTCTCCGCAATCTTCGCTGGAATGTGACGACCTTCTTAGGCCCGACATCGCTGCAGCCCCGCCGAAGTCCGTGACTCCGTGGAAGTCGCCGCACCACGCCCTGATCGACACCACTCGAAGTGCACGGATTCAACGTTTCGCACAGACGCCGCAATACCCGACTTCGAGCATCGGCTCATTTTCATGTCTTCACCAAGGTACTGTACCTGGGGGTTTTACGTGACTCTGTGTCCGGCGCCACTGGTGTCAGATTGTTGGGAACGACTCTGTTACGATGCCGTGTTAACACCCCATTGAAGCATTTTGTGTTTTTAAGCGCTATTTTTGAGTGTAATCTTTAAACATTCATAACTTGACTTGTGAATGTTGGAGTTTTGTCGTTTTGGTCTTGTTTTGTTTAGATAAATATTTCCTATTTTTCTAAACTGATGTTGTGTCATTTTGTAGTGTTTTCATTAAGTTACTGTGTGTTTGGTACAAATACTTTACACCTAGCACTCTGAAGTTAAGCCTACTGCTCTGCCAAGCTACCAAGGGGGTAAGCAGGGGTTAGCTGAGGGTGATTCTCTTTTACCCTGACTAGAGTGAGTGTCCTTGCTTGAACAGGGGGTAACCTGAATGTCAACCAAAGACCCCATTTCTAACACTCATATAAAATGACATATGAAACAAAAAACATAAAATATTATTTCCAGGAAATTAAAGAGCCTGGAGGTCCATCAGCATTAACTCAGCTGCTTGACATACCCAACACACCAGTCTCAAACAAAATGGGAAAGTGCACACTACCACTTGATTGTGCTACTCTTGATCTGCTTCCCCTTAAAAGTGGTAATAACCCAGCAAAACATAAGTACTCTTTAGAACTTCTGCTTGTTACATTATTTTACTCTTATTTTGAAATTTCCAGCCATTCACATAGCTAGTATTGGAATATCTGAATCTCTTACTACCTTGAACACATTAAAAATCATTGTGTGTCAGAGCTTTCTCTTTTTGGACAAGCTTTTCATCTCTTCACTAGTGATGGGTCGAAGTTGTGGAGTTTCACTCCGCTGAATTCTGTAGAGTTACAAAGAAACTCTAGGAGATTTTGTGGAGTTCAGGGAGCAGGAGGAATTAGGGTATATTGCGCTGCTTGAGCTGAGTTTTACCCCCAGGAGCTTGCTCCAGGCTGTAAAATCGAATGGCACTATGTGTAACTCCAGTGGGCGCCACTTCTTTCTGCCTATTGAGTAGATTTTTTACTTGAGTGGAAGCTTTCTGCTGAGGCGATGGAATGAGAGCAGAGAAGGGGACAAGAGACATGTCTCAGTGGTGGGGATGATGCAGGTGGGACCATGGGCAGGAAGAGTTTTACAAAGAGAATGGTGTAGAGGTGGGGCAAGTGAGCTCAGGAGTTGTGGGAAAGGCATGAGCGGGAAGTGAATGATTAATGGGACTGTAGAGAGGGTTACAACAGTTGGGAACTTTGACTTTGTGGCTGAGAGGAGAAGATTGCCACCACGAAGGGATGCTAAGGGGCCCTTTTTAGATATTTTTTTATTTCATTTGCATTCTGGTTTTATAGGAAGGAAGATGACACCTACTACATATTTCAAAACACATTTAAAATGAGAGAAGAATATATTAAGTATTTCTGAGGTAAGAATTTAAAGAATTGACATTATTTTTTTCTGGAAAATACCATTTTATGATCAATTACTGGTGCAGTAGCATAATATATTCGAAGGTGTATCTTAGTGCATTGACTAAGGAAAAGCAAAGTTTTGGAGTGATAACAGCAGGATCACTGTGTGGCGGGCCAGTACCATTTGAAGACATGATTGAAGTAAATATTTCCCTGCTGGCTCCCTTCTGAGATGCAAAGAATGCGCTGGCATACCTCAGCAACCCCTCTCATCAAATACAACGTTTAATGCTTCATATGCAAGCGACCGTTGGCACAGACAGAGTAAACCAAACGCACCCCTCACCAGAGGGGAGCCATTTGCGGTGTGGGATGAAAACATGATCACTAAAATGCACTATTTTTATGAGCACTTGAATAGCCCACTATTGAGCCTGGAGAGGTCAACAAGTGTAAGTCTCGGTATAAAAATGAAGGAATCCTCTCCCACCAGCAGGAGTGGAGAAATGAAAAACGGGATTTATAGCAAGAGAAACAAAATCTGTCTTTAGGCAGAAAGGGCTATACACCATGGAAGTGAATCTTTTTACCTACCACCTCATGAGAAGCAATTTATGGCGTTTGGTGGAATCATGGGATCTCAAACTACGTGACCATGTATTAACTGTAATAATAGTGTAACATATTAAAACAAGTAAACTTACAAGGGGACGCAAATAGGTCGATGAACCTTTTGACTCGTAATTAAGACGTTCTTACCATAGCTCCACTACATAATCAATAATCAATACATGATAATCTACAATCGTTAGTAATCAATACAATCAATAATCAATGGATTCGGTAAATGTCATGCACCAGGACCTTTCAGCCATGAATAACCAAACCTTTAATAAAAGTTTAGCAAGTTTATTTCCCTTATATTACCAATGCTAAAGTCATGTAGATTAATCTCAAAATCAAATGAAACACATATAGAAACAACACTGGTTGTTCAAAGCCGCGGAAGAAACGCAATCTAATCAAAGCTTGAACCACAACACATTCTAGAGCGACAGTGCAAATCGATAGCAGTGCCCGTTGCGACAAGGTTATAAGGTACATGAAATTCAGCAAGGCAATTCATCAATTATTAGTCCCTGTAATTGTCAGTCAATTTATGAGTGCCCTTAACTAACGTCAAATTAGCATCAGCATGTTGGGCTTCATGTAAAACAATTTAGAAACTTGAATTTAGAAAAACATCTAACTATGGATCTATCAAAAACAACGCAGTTGGTACCTAGAAAGAAAAGGCATAAAATGCATAACAGTCACGTTTCATCATATCTACCTATCCTCGGTATGGGTCAGCAAAGCAGAATCAGTCTTTGTCCTCAGGTCATCAGTCGATCAGCAAAACATCAGGCTCTCAGTCAGAGAGTATGAGCCCAATGACATAATCAATCTCAAATCTCTCCTAATGTCTCTTCCTCTCTCAAAGTCCCAGCAATTCTCCTTGCTAAATCTCAAACATAAATAATTCTCTTCTGTTGCATTGTTATATCAAAGTCACCTGAACTATCCCCTAATTCTCTATTGGTCAGTTAATCATACATTCATACTTTATCCAATGTTTTTCTACACCAAATCTATGAATTGTAATATTTCACTCTTTACATGAAGTTGATTGGTCCACTTTACGATGTCCTCATCATCTGGCTCGTCAGGTAACAATAATGTTGCATCTTCAGCTCCAGTCAGTATCCTCATTGTTCTCGTCCTGGGAAAGTACATCTCACACACATTACACATAAGTTGTTGAACTAGTGGGAACATCATATCCTTGCAGTCAGTTCTCAAAGAAAGCTTCTGTTAAGCACTTTCAACAAGATAATGGACATTTCACAGTTTAATTCATACGGTCAGCATTTTTATTAACCGCTAAGAAATACAACTTCTGCATGAGGCCTGGCAAGACTAGGCAAAGACACTCGCTAAGTTAAGGCCTACTATTAATAAAGCTAGAGCATACTTCATAACCCTTAATATGACATATTACTACATTATTCTAATACATTTTCAATATTTCATAAGTATTAATCATTAATTAGTACATTTCGTGAACACTGATGGCCATTCTTTGAGGTCACATTTTCAAATGCATGCATTACTTTTCTACGTTATTCCTTTTCCACCTAAACTCATTATTAAAAATACAGAAACACTCATGATTAATTTCTAATTAAAACACCTGCGCTAGCAGGCTGTACACCGTGGAAGTGAATCTTTTTATCTACTGTAGGAGGCTGGCCTGGCTTACACTCTGTACCAGGTCCAGTTATCCCTTATTAGTGTAGAAGAGGTGTTTCTAGCAGCTTAGGCTGATAGAAGGTAGCTATAGCAGAGCAGCTTAGGCTGAACTAGGAGACATGCAAAGTTCCTACTATACCACTGGTGTCATATGCACAATATCATAAGAAAACACAATACACAGATATACTAAAAATAAAGGTACTTTATTTTTATGACAATATGCCAAAAGTATCTCACTGAGTACCCTCAGTATGAGGATGCCAAATATACACAAGATATATGTACACAATACCAAAAATATGCAGTAATAGCAAAAGGAAGTAATGCAAGCAGTGTAAAATTACAATGTATTGCAATAGGAGCACATAGGTACGGGGCAACACAAACCATATACTCCAAAAGTGGAATGCGAATAACGTATGGACCCCAAACCTATGTGAGCTTGTAGAGGGTCGCTGGGACTGTAAGAAAACAGTGAGGGTTAGAAAAATAGCACACCCCAAGACCCTGAAAAGTAGGTGTAAAGTGCACCTATATTCCCCAGAGAGCACAGAAGTCGTGATAGGGGAATTCTGCAAGAAAGAACAACACCAGCAATGCAACCAAAGTGAATTTCCAGACGAGAGTACCTGTGGAACAAGGGGACCAAGTCCAAGAGTCGTGAAAAAGTCGAGATTGGGCAGATGCCCAGGAAATGCCAGCTGAGGGTGCAAAGAAGCTGCCACCGGATGGTAGAAGCTGTGGATTCTGCAAGAACGAAGAGGGCTTGAAACTTCTCCTTTGGAGGATGGATGTCCCACGTCGTCTAGAAGCTTGCAGATGTGTTCCCACACAGAAACCCCGCAAAAAAGCCTTGCTAGCTGCAAGGGTCGCAGTTAGGGTTTTTGGATGCTGCTGTGGCCCAGGAGGGACCAGGATGTCGCCACTTGCGTGAGGAGACAGAGGCGGCGTCCAGCAAGACAGGGAGCCCTCTCAGAAGCAGGCAGCACCCGCAGAAGTGCCAGAACAGGCACTACAAAGAAGAGTGAACCGGAGCTCACCAGAAGTCACAAAAGGAGATCCCACGACGCCGGAGGACAACTCAGGAGGTTGTGCACTGCAGGTTAGAGTGTCAGGAACCCAGGCTTGGCTGTGCACAAAGGAAATCCTGGAAGAGTGCACAGGAGCCGGAGCAGCTGCAAATCACGCGCTACCCAGCAATGCAGTCTAGCGTGGGGAGGCAAGGACTTACCTCCACCAAACTTGGACTGAAGAGTCATTGGACTGTGGGAGTCACTTGGACAGAGTTTCTGAATTCCAGGGACCACGCTTGTCGTGCTGAGAGGGGACCCAGAGGACCGGTGTTGCAGTCTTTTTGTTGCCTGCGGTTGCAGGGGGAAGATTCCATCGACCCACGGGAGATTTCTTCGGAGCTTCTAGTGCAGAGAGGAGGCAGACTACCCCCACAGCATGCACCACCAGGAAAACAGTCGAGAAGGCGGCAAGATCAGCGATACAAGGTTGCAGTAGTCGTCTTTGCTACTTTGTTGCGGTTTTGCAGGAGTCCTGAGCAGTCAGCGGTCGATTCCTTGGCAGAAGGTGAAGAGAGAGATGCAGAGGAACTCTGATGAGCTCTTGCATTCGTTATCTAAAGAATTCCCCAAAGCAGAGACCCTAAATAGCCAGAAAAGGAGGTTTGGCTACTTAGGAAGGAGGATAGGCTAGCAACACAGGTAAGAGCCTATCAGGAGGAGTCTCTGACGTCACCTGCTGGCACTGGCCACTCGGAGCAGTCCAGTGTGCCTGCAGGACCTCTGTTTCCAAGATGGCAGAGGTCTGGAGCACACTGGAGGAGCTCTGGGCAATTCCCTTGGGAGGTGCAGGTCAGGGGAGTGGTCACTCCCCTTTCCTTTGTCCAGTTTCGCGCCAGAGCAGGGCTGGGGGATCCCTGAACCGGTGTAGACTGGCTTATGCAGAGATGGGCACCATCTGTGCCCATCAAAGTATTTCCAGAGGCTGGGGGAGGCTACTCCTCCCCAGCCCTGACACCTTTTTCCAAAGGGAGAGGGTGTAACACCCTCTCTCTGAGGAAGTCCTTTGTTCTGCCTTCCTGGGCCAAGCCTGGCTGGACCCCAGGAGGGCAGAAACCGTCTGAGGGGTTGGCAGCAGCAGCAGCTGCAGTGAAACCCCGGGAAAGGTAGTTTGGCAGTACCCGGGTCTGTGCTAGAGACCCGGGGGATCATGGAATTGTCTCCCCAATGCCAGAATGGCACTGGGGTGACAATTCCATGATCTTAGACATGTTACATGGCCATGTTCGGAGTTACCATTGTGATGCTATACATAGGTAGTGACCTATGTATAGTGCACGCGTGTAATGGTGTCCCCGCACTCACAAAGTCCGGGGAATTTGCCCTGAACGATGTGGGGGCACCTTGGCTAGTGCCAGGGTGCCCACACACTAAGTAACTTGGCACCCAACCTTCACCAGGTGAAGGTTAGACATATAGGTGACTTATAAGTTACTTAGGTGCAGTGGTAAATGGCTGTGAAATAATGTGGACGTTATTTCACTCAGGCTGCACTGGCAGGCCTGTGTATGAATTGTCAGATCTCCCTATGGGTGGCAGAAGAAAAGCTGCAGCCCATAGGGATCTCCTGGAACCCCAATACCCTGGGTACCTCAGTACTATACCTCAGTACTATATACTATATACTGTATACTATATACTACATACCTTAATTATAAGGGTGTTCCAGTATGCCAATGTGAATTGGTGAAATTGGTCACTAGCCTGTTAGTGACAATTTGTAAGGAGAGAGCATAACCACTGAGGTTCTGGTTAGCAGAGCCTCAGTGAGACTGTTAGGCATCACACAGGGAACACATACATATAGGTCACAACCTTATGAGCACTGGGATCCTGGCTAGCAGAGTCCCAGTGACACATAACAAACATACTGAAAACATAGGGTTTTCACTATGAGCACTGGGCCCTGGCTAGCAGGGTCCCAGTGAGACAGTGAAAACACCCTGACATATACTCACAAACAGGCCAAAAGTGGGGGTAACAAGGCTAGAAAGAGGCTACTTTCTCACATCTACCACCTCATGACAAGGTATTTATGGCATCTGGTGGAATCATGGGATCTCAAACTACGTGACCATGTATTAACTGTAATAATAGTGTAACATATTAAAACAAAATAACCGTTTGTGCTTGGTTGGAAATGAAGCCTCATTTTTTAATTCTAATTGTTCTTATCGGTGTGACACGCAAATGATCATGAGAGTTTCAAACAGTTTTGAAAACGTTTTGCATCACTGGCTGGATGGCCCATTGAATCAGTCTGCCACTTCCTAATAACATACATGTGGCTCTAAACTCTTTCCAAAGAGCACCTTCAAATCCATCACTTTAAGGACCCGGCCCCTAGTGCCAATATTTTTGATGGTAGAATGCACAAGGTAAATTGGTATGGGTGCAGTATTTTATGTGGTGTGGCACTAGCCAGTTATTGCAAGTTCCACAGGACAGAATGATGCATAACGTGGTACCTGCCTTTGCTCACCCGATTGCGGCATATTTTGCCTCTTTTTCAACAGTTTTCCTCAAATAAACTTGCCAGGTTTTAACTGACTAAGGGCCAGATTTACAAGAAAGTGGTGCATCAACTGTGATGCGCCACTTTTCTTGCACACTCCCCACGGCAACACCATGTGTCTGCCATGTTTAGAATATGGCGCACTGTGGTGCAAATTAGGACAAAGCGTCATAATTTATGAAACTATCGCGGTACTTTGCAGGATTAGCACCATAAATTGTGGTGCTAATCCTGCAAAGTAAAGGGAGGCCCATTGAAAGTAATGGATGTGTGTCATGTTAGTGAAATGTAAATTTCACTTCACCATTTTTACGGACCTTCCTCGCATACATTATGCCTGGCGAAGGCATAATGTGGCACAAGGGGTTACAAAGTGGTACAATGCAAGTATTGCACCACTTTGTAAATATGGCGAAGGAGAATGGCTTCCTTAATGCCACATTAGCATTAAAAAAAATAACACTAGTGTGGCGCTAAGAGGCGCTAGGGCCATGTAAATCTGGCCCTAAATGTGGGTACGGAAAAATAATTATCTCAAGACTCAGACTCTTGCGTTGGATAAAAACACCTCTTTGCACCCAAATCATAATTTCATTGTCACTAGGAATGAGAGCCAAGGTGTATTATGAGACCTTGAGCTGAAGCATGTATTCAAAAGCCACCTCGCATAGGTTCTCTCCTTTATGTTACATTAATATCCATTAGGAGGAGCGCTCACCTGTGAAGTGAGAGACAACGTGACATAAGACCGGAATGTTAACCTTACCCTATGCGAGAGAACAGAGGGGTGTTTCATTCCGCACCCCTAGAGGAAACAATATTTAGCTCTGGAGTTGCAAAATTAACAGGCAATCTGTTGAACATCGAGGAGTTGGTCCAGTTATCCAAGTAATTCCTCATTCCCTCTAGCAGTTTCTCCGGGAGATTTCAGATGCTCAGCGGCTTCAGCGGTCGTGTTTTCCCTGGTGAATTCAGCTAAATCTCCAGTGAAGACATGACAGGTCCTTGGTGTTTCTGCAGAACTTGCAATTCCCGATGGAGCAGATAACTAAGGAGACAGTTGTGTATGTACAAGAAACGGGGTGTTTACTATACTTCTCCATTACCCAGTTGTATATATCAATGTGTATCAATTTGAAAGATGTTTAGTGACTGTCATGTGTATTATAGGTTTGGGGTTCTAGTTCCCCAAACCGCCAAATAATACTGTAATTATACAAGACCGTTTAACGACTTTAACGCACAATTTCCAGTTTACAAAACAGTACTTTCAAATATCAGTACCTTTGATTATTTTTTTAATTGATTTCTAATTACAGTGTTGTTATCAAGGTCGGCATGTAGCAAACGTCTCTTACGTTGTCGAAGATTAACCCGAAAGTCAAAGTTAATAAACAATATGTTTCAGGCCTAGGATTTCAGCAGCGACCCACACATCCCAGCCAACAGGTCAATCGTGGTCATATTTTTATGGTGGTGACAACTCAATATATGTCGTGCGTCAATGGCTGAGTAGGGGGGACGCTACCAATGGCTGCCACAGACATAAGATACAATTTTTCCACCTAAGTCGTGGCATTGGAAACCACAGATAGAGAACTAGGGGCCATATGTACGAAAGCTTTTCCCCATAGACACAGAATGGGTAAAATCCTTTCGGACATCTGGCCCAAGGTGAGCTCAGTGTGCTTAAGTTTGCCCTCCACCCTGCGCTGACTAAGCCGCATTATTCATGCCCTGCGAAATTCACCTTCAAGCAAGTGATTCGTGGGCACGTTTTACAATGTAAGCAGTAAGGACGTCTGGAGAATACAGCGCCAAGAGCTGGATTTTGCATTTTTACTTTTCCCCTGTCCAAACAAGTGTTTCTTTTTTTAGAGAAACAGGATTAAATGTCTGACGTGTGAAAAAACTGGCTCCTATATTTAACTTAGACAAGCACATAACAAATCACTATTCTGCAGCGAAAAGGCACACCTCATGGGCTACATATTTTTTTTTTTACTTTCTCGAGGCAAGACCACAGCCCTCGAAATAATCCTCCCGAAATAAACCAATGAAACTGCGCAGTCTGGCAACAGACGCCACATTATACCTGCAGCTGGCAAATGTTTCCACTCTCGAACCACCTTCGTTTTTAATTTCCAGTAAAACTGAAGCCCCCTCGGGAAAAATCTCGCCGGCAGGCAAGTTAACAAGTTCACTGCCGGTTAGTTATAGAGAGGTTATCTTAAAAGGTGGACGTTGGCAATAGTTGAGCCAAGCCTGACCAATTTAGGGGCATATTTACGAGCCCATAGCGCGGCATCACATTATGTGATGTTCGGGTGGCACAAAAGTGGCTTAACGCCTCCTTGTAAATACGGCCCCTTCACACACAGCACTTTGCGTGGAAGGGGCGTGCAATGGGTGTTGCTGTGGGCGTGCCATGAAGATCTGGCAATATAAACCTTTTGCCAGGCCCAACCCTTCCTTTTTAGTACATATGTCACTCCCAGGGTAGGCTCTGGAAAGCAAGAAATATACCTTTAAGTTTTATATGTCCTGGTAGTGAAAACTCTTAAATTGATTTTCACTACTACATTACCTACCTCTCCCATAGGATAATATTGGAGTAACCTCATTACATTTAATAAGCTGTAATTGCCAAATGAGTGGAGCTTAAAAGTTCATGTTTGGTGTCTTTGAAATTGCAATGTAAAATATTAACTTATGGGGAGTTGGATTTAAAATTACAGTTGTAAAAATGCCACTTTTAGAAAGTTGGTATTTTCTAGCCTTAACCGTTTAGCGCGTGGGTGTAGCTGACAGTTGGGCTTTGTGTAGTCCTCCTAGTCACTCACACACAACAGAGAGCATAGGTGTGCCTGGATGGGAGGGTGGGGCTGAGCACAGCCCTACTTACACTTGAATAGGCAAGTGTCCTACCTCCACACAAAGGGCTGCATACCATTTGTAGTTAGTTTGGAGCCAGGACAGGGAAAGCAGGATGCGTGGGGACTTCAAAGGGGAACCTCTAGAAGCTTCACTACCACTTCAAAGGCAGAACTGGGTATAAATACTGATCCTCAGACATCAACTCTTCAGTACACTTCTGGACCACCAAATACTCTGCCAGGAAGAAGGACTGCTGTGCTGCTGAAAGGACTGCTACTCTGCTGAAAGACTGCTGCCCTGCTGTGTGGACCTGCTGCCCTCTTGCCTAGGCGAGAAGGACTGGACTTGCACCTGTTTGACCCAGGACCCCAAAGTGACTCCAAGGTCTAGTTGGCTGGCCTTCTGACTTGGCTCTCAGGGACAGGAGGCTCCAACAACCTTGAACCCAGCACCTCAACTCTGACATGTGTGAGTCTACCCTGTCAAGTGGTGACACTCCAGGCCTGAACCCTTAGAAGTCGGCTTAAGGTGCTCTGCTAGCATCTTTGGATTCAGATGAACTGACACACCTCCTCTGCCATGCTGCACAACCTGAGCAGAATTGATGCATTGCAGCTGCTGCATGTATCGGAACCATCGCAAAGACCTGCATCACATCACAACCCGTCACCTCATGGGAACTTCCACTGATCAATGCATCCTTAGTGCAGGCCCTCCCATCCCTCATCGATGTCAGCCTTGACAACAACAACAGACTCCACTTCGCAGCCTAGCTCCTCAGAAGCAATTCATCGCCCTGACTGCGCCATGCATTCTGAATATTTAACTTTGCATCTCAAGCCCTCGTCCATGGGATCCTTGGTGGTGCTGCAGGATCTTGCCTAGTCTCATCTCGGAACAGATGCATCGCTTTGGCTGTGTGCCACATCTTCTACGTGGATTCCTGCAATGCTCTGTCAACCCAGATTCAAGGTGCTCTGTTCATTGGACCTAACTGGATCCCTGTGTCCGGCCCACACTCCTTCACGGTTGGCATAAGTTTGTGATTTTATCCTGGTCCGGTGCAACCAGATATCTACAGTTGGTAAATTTTGTCATTATTTTTACTAAAATATTTCAAATTGAATATCTCCAGTTCTACTGATAGGACTTTTGTTGTTTTTGCTCTTGTTTTATTTATTAAAAATACTCTATTGTTCGATACTGATGTGGGATACTTTTCTGTTGTGCTTTCCTAGTTTTACTGATTGAAGTGTTGCACACATACTTTGCTCATTGCCTCCGATTTAACCCTGACTGCTCTGTGCTAAGCTCACCAAGGGTTGAGGACATGTTAATTTAAGGTTTGGTTGGGACTTCACCCTGAGAAGAATTGAGGCAGCTGCTTGAGAAGGGTTTCACCCCACTCAACCAGTAACCCAACTTCTTACACCCTCCTTGTGGACTTACACAGTCATTTTTAGGGTGATTTATTAATATATAATATAAGCTTTTACTACATAGCAAAGGCAGTTTTCTCTGCTATGTGTTACTGCAGAGCATTTAGACTTCAACCTACCCAGAGCACAATTGTGCTCTTGGCAGAAATATATTTTTTATCATATATGTGTGTTGTGTAAATAAACATGGTAGCCCACATATGACATTTAACTTTCGATGCCATATGTGCCCAAAAGACACATTTTACAGTGTATTTGTTGAGAGTTTTAATAAGCCAAATAGAGAGTTTCAATATATAGCACATAATTTAGTGGGGAAGCACAGGCACTTTACTTTTGATTAGCAGTAGTGAAGCACACAGATTCATAAATTCAGTAAAACTCTAGAAAAGGGTGAAAAAATCTGAGGTGATCATGCAGAAAAGGCAAATTTGTTACACCTGGCTTCAAGGATGGAGGCTGAAGATGGAAAATGATGCAGCGGTGTTTGGTTCTCCTGAAAATTACATTATGGACCCCAATTCAAAAACTGCTGTAAATAAGGTGAAAAAGTAATTAGTAGACTAGAAATAGCACATTATCAATAAAATATGTGGGAAACTCTAATTCTTATTTATAAAATGGAAAGTATAGCCTTTACCAAGCTTTTTTGTCATCAATTCTTCTTCATTCATCTTTCCCTATCAGTTTTCATTTTGGTGTCTTTGTGTGTGGCTTAAAAGGTCTAGGAGATGTGCTTAATTTGTCGCAATCCAAGTATGTTTGCCACCATGGGTGAAGTAGTTTATATGTTAGTGTATGTTCTTCTATGTCATATGGATAAGTGATTCACACAAATAGCCTCCTATATAATGTTAAACATGCAAAAGTACAAGCATTTACTGTTGAAACATTGACTAGTTTCAAAAACTGGCAATGCACATGACAGCAGTGTTAGGTGGTTATTTAATTTTAATCTGATAATACTGAAAACATAACATTTGCGCCCTTTTTAGCTTAAGATAGAAAAAAACATTTGGAGGCTGCTGGATGTCAGCCCAAACAATTCTTCCCAAACCAGGTTCTCTGGGTGCACCAATACATCTCACTTCCTATATCATTGGGAAGAGGTTCCACATTTGTAAAATAAAACATCAGGTGAGACTAAGGTAGCTGATCTGTGGAGTCCCCAGGGATCATCACGCAGCTCTTCAGTGCCTACATGGCTCCAATCACCAACATTGTCTGAACCTATTGGCTCAACATCATTCCATTGGCCAATGACAAACAAGTAATTCTCTTCTTCTCCCAGGACACCACCAGCACACAAGTGAAGGTGTCAACTCCACAGCGATGCATGCTCTAGGGCCCGCCAATACCTGGTGCTCATCATTAGGCAAAAGGGAAAGTCCATCCATATGCCATCATGCTAAAATATCTTATGCTTGTTGTGGTAAAGTGCATGGCATAATATCAGGGCTTTGGTGGCTAGTTTGCCCTAGGATCAGGAATTACCTTCTGCAGGAGCCCTCTCTGCGCTATAAATAAAATGTTAGGGCTTAATTCAGGGACTCGCACGTTATCCGCGCTCTGTGTACTGTTTATATTATCAGGTAGGGACTTCAAGTCCCAATTAGCCTTGTGGTGTCCATTTTGGGCGGGGCAATTCTATTTAAGTAGCCCACCCAGTTCCCAGTGCTCACTATTCTGGGATGCTCATGTGAACCTGGAGCTCCAGTATGGTGCTCCTCGATTTGGGCTGGATTTCCCTGACAAGCGGTTTCCTGTTCCTGCAGCTACCTGTGGTTTGCTTGTTTGGATGCTCACAAGTGGTTGAGCGAAAACCAGATACTATACAGGAAATCAATCATTAGCGGCAAAACAAAGGGAGACACATTGTATTGCACTCGATTCCAAATTGCTATAGTGCCTTGAAAGGTGCTAAATAATGCTTATGAGCATGACAGAAGGCATTTATGGGAATAACATGATTTAATGAGACAAATTGAAATCGTGTTTAAAGAATGTCTTGAAATGTGAGGTAACATTTAATTTGGTGTATTTCTTGCTAATCCTTTAGTCCTTGAGAACTATTAGAGATAGCAGTAGTATGCTGTAACCCAAAAAACCGCAGGATTTAGAGCATATAGATACCAAAAGGATCTATGTTTGAAATACTCTGTGTTTGGTCTATGATTCTTGATTCCACATATCTCCTTCCCTGCTGTTCCCTTCCCTAATCACCTTCCCCTGCTTGGCCACTCTAAGACTCAGCACTATTATAGCTAGAGAGTTGGAGGTGCCAGGAGGTGGGCCTATTGGCAACAATGTGTACACCCTGAGGATTTGGTCTGGCTGACAGAAGTTTACCAAGTGTATGTCAGAAATCACCCTCTGGATGAAATCCAGTTGCCTAAAGTTCAACTCAGATAAGACAGAGGTGGAACTCTTGAGCAAGGACACAACACTCTAGTTCTTGGCCTGATGGCCATCCAAACTGGGACCTATTCTCACCCACTCATCCAAGCCAAGAACTAGGCTTGGGTGAAATTCTAATTACGCCAGATTCATTGACGTGATTTTGATAATTTTGTGTTGCTCTTTAGAAAATAATTACAGAAAATGTCTGTTCATGTAATTATGAGTAATTTGGAACAAATACTTTACCTCAGGTGCACAGGAACAACTAACTTAGCAAGTGTGAGCAGACGCTGGCAGCTGTTGCTCGTGTTGTGTGGCATTTAGTTAACTTTTTAAGTGAAAAATAAATTCTCTAGCCCATTTTGGAAGCAAGGGTGCATTGTGCTGTAAAAAATAGCACAAATGCTGGGTTTTGCTCAGTGCTTAACTCTCCATAATGTTGCAAAATTGTATTGTACTTTCACATAATTATGCTAGAGCAAAATACACAAGTTACACTCACCCCTACCAGGAATCTGGAGATCATGGTCGACAACCAACTAGCAATGTCCAGCCACGTCAGCTGGATTATCTCTTTCTGCTTCCACAGTATTAAGATCCTCAGGAAAATCTTCAGGTGGCTTTCTCTCAACACCTGCGGCATGACCATCCATGCAGTTATTACCAGCAAGCTATATTACAGAAACCCACTCAACATCGGTGTTAGAAATGGGGTCGTTGGTTGGCAGTCAGGTTACCACCTGTCCACGCAAGGACCCTCACTCTAGTCAGGGTAAGTCACAGACAATCCAAAATATACTGTGCCCACCCTCTGGTAGCTTGGCACTGGTGGTCATTATGAACATGGCGGTAAACGCCACCCTCCGGCGGTGGCGTTAAGTACCGCCAGCAGGCTGGCAGTCCGGATCGCCAAATAATGAAGCCAATGAAAAGCAAGGAGCAGTCCATCCACACACCGCAGTCTTTGTAGTCCGAAGAGGACGGAGGAGGCCACCCACAGGCCGGCGGAAAGGTCCTACCAGCCCATCAAATAATGAAACATAAGACAACCATCAGTTCCAGGGCAGGAACCACCTCCAGGCAAAACGTGGAGGAAACGATCAGTAGAAAAGGACACACTCACTGGAGGCACACACAACACGCCGACGCAGACATGGAGTGAGAGTTGGAAATAATGCCAGTGCTGCTTCTTGCCATCTACCACCAAGACTGTGACCGCCGATGAAGACAACAACAGTAAGTACCGCAACCTAGTACACATGGGAAGAAAGGGCAAAGTTACACACCAACCCCACCCACCCTGCAACGCACCCACAACCCCTCCCCCATCCCAAGCCAAACATACCATAACAAAATGTACTTACCAAACACAAGGCAACATAGACCTGCACCAAAGTACACATATGTGCATATCACTCCTCTATAGTGAAACGCTGTGCAAAGTCACCATTTTGTGCCAGCAGCACTACTGGGCACTGAAACTTTATTTACAAAGACATTACGTCATGTCCAAAAAAATCCATTGGCCAGTCCATTACAAATAGCCTGAAGGGCCAAAACAGGCCGAACTTGACTCCCACATGTGCAAAGGGTACTCCACTCGAAAGGGGCATCAATGAGGCAGCCAGGCACCTCAGGGAACAGCGGTGCTGGCGGGGGTGGGGACTTACGTCTGGAAGGGTGGACTTGGGTTTAGGTTTGGGAGGTGGAGGGGTTTTGGGATGGCCCTTGGAAGGAGGGGGAGTGGGCTTGGACTGGGGGTGGCAGACGGACCTGGGGCAACACGGGGCTTCTTCCTCCCTGGGGAAGGGGCACAGGAATGGGAAGGGCAGACTGGGGCGGACTTGAACGTGGAAGGAGTGGACTGGGCAAGGAGATGGGCTCAATTAGGGACAAGATGGGGTGGGCCAGTGGGTTCGACCAGGTCAACACAGGAGAGGAAAAGCTTCTTAGGGGCAGTTGGAGGGGATTTGGAGGCAGGTCTGGGAGTGGAGGTTGAGGGAGTGCTTGTACCATGTGTAGATGTGTCAGACGTGGAAGTGGGTGCCTGTAAATATACTGATGTGTGAATGATGTGTGTGGTGTGGATGTCTGCGAATGTTTGAGTGTTTTGGGAGAAGGGGGTATGGACACAGTGGGACAAGACAGGCTGCTAGTGTACATGGATGTTGTCTGGGTGTCTGCAGGTCTGGTGAGTGTGCTGCAAGTGTCTGTCAATGTAGTTGTGGTGAGTGCAGGTGTGGTGTCGGGGGTGCATGTCTGGATGTCAGATGTTGTGGTGTATGCATTAATGGGGCAGCAGCAGTGACTGAGGGTGCAGTGCGTGTGGGTGTGCATGGTGAGGTGACAGATAGGGTGGTGGGGGAGGGTGACACACTGGGGGAAGTGGATGTTGTTGTGTGTGCTTTGCTATGTTGGATGTGTGCCTGCCTGTGGTGCCAATTGTGGTGCTTGTGTTTTTCTGTGTGCTTCTTGTGTGTTGATCTGTGTGCATGGCTGCCTGTACGTGTGCTTGGGATGGGTGAAGGGAGTGGGGTTCTGGAAGGGGTAGAGGTGGTGGGAGAGGGGATGGAAAGATCAGGGACACTGGCTGCCATCAAAGAGGAGGCCAGAGCCTGAAAAGATCTCTGTAGGCCAGGCATGGCACCGTGAATGCCTTCCAGGTATGCAATGCATTGCTGCATCTGGGATGCTAGCCCCTGGATGGCATTCACGATGGTTGTCTGCCCTACAGAGATGGTCCTCACGAGATCAGTAGCCTCCTCCGTGAGGGCAGCAAGGTTGACTGGGGCAGGGGATGAGGTGCCTGGGGAGAAGGAGATGCCCACCCTCCTGGGTGAACGGGCACGGGCAACTGGGTGTGGAGCAACAGGAAGGGTGGTGATGGCATGGGGGTGGCATAAGATGGCATAGAATGGGTGTGCCCACTAGGGTCCACCACCACCAGGGAGCCGCCATCGGAGGAGGTATCAGAGTCACTACCTCCATTGGTAGTTGCCTTCCCCATGGTACTCCCTTTGCCCTCCAACCCACAGATACTCTTGGCGTCGCTCGACTCTGCCGTCTTGGAACCGTGGGCTGCTGCATCCCCATCCGCCGGTGCCACTGGTCTCTCGCCAGATGATGCTGATGTACACAAAGGACACAAGAACACAGGGGTGGAGAGACAAAACAATGGAGAACTTTGTCAAAACCTGAATATTTGTACATCTCTGGCTCACACACACTCCCATCCAGGTCACACACTTACACGCAACACATACACCATACGTCATGACTGTGTCCCTGACTAATGCCCATTACCCCAGAATACACCACATAACCAACATGAAACACGGACCTGATACACTGTGCGAAGTACATCCATGAGAGACCCTGCCCAGCCAACTCACTTACAAGTCCATGAGGCCACAAAGCATACCAGATGACAGAAAGGGGAACCCCCTTGAGCCTACTGAGACTGCCCAAACTAGCTCTCTTACCATGCCAGGGACTTTGAGGGGGCAGGACTGCAGGAACACACCTGTCCAAGTGCCTGGCACTAGAATGCATACATAATACAGCACCAACATACATCCATCTCAGCAGTATCACAACAGTGTAGGGGCTCACTCCCTTGTGGCTGCTGTGCTGCCTTCAAGGGCCCATCTAAATCCAGATAGGCCACCGCCAGAATGCAGGCCATTAGGGGGGGTCAGGGTCCGACGGGCACCCCTTCCTCGTTGGTCTCCGGTCTTTTTGGCCCAGCTCCTCTGGTCCTCCCATCGCTTCCTGCAGTGGGTGCTACACCAGTTGTAGACCCCCAGGGTCCGCACCTCCTGGCGATGGCTTGCCACAGTTCTCTCTTTTGATGGGTGCTGACCTGCATTGGACACACAGAACAAAAAAAACAGACATCAGTATGTGTGCACTGAATACAGATGACATGTCGTTCCCTATGGAACGGCCATTGTTGAAAGGCATGTTATTAACTCACATTCAGTACATGCCAGACAGTCTATGGCTGGGCAGTTACACATCGAACCCACATGCATACAGGCATCCTCCACAATCACACACATCTAAGGATGACAGATGCCAACTCACCTGCTCCTCTGGTCACCCATACAACTTGGCATAATGGGGTAGGACCCCTCCAGCTCCTCCGTGGTGAAGGCCAGGGCACGTTCCCCTGTAACCCATGCCATCTCAGGGACTAGAATCAGGACACAGCAGCAGACGCTGTGGAGTACTAGCCTGCAGGGGAATCAGGAGTCAAGTGTCAAGGGTCTGTCGAAATGGCGTAGGTACCGTGGCGGTGTGCTCTGTCACCGCTGACGGCAATCATGATTGGCCCAGGTTCCCCATTGACAACCATGTAATCCAATGATCGTGTGCACAGTGGTAAACACAGCCTTCCGCCATGACGACTAACACCAGCTGAATTAAGTCACTTCCACTCTCTCATACCTGGATGGCAGGAGACTGCCATTTTGCTACCACCACGTCACCATAGCCTGGCCAGGGGCCTCATCGAGGGCCTCAAAATCGCTGCCCTTAGTCACTTGCTGACATGAGTCTAGGATCCTCACATGTACCCATCTTCGGAAGTGTGTGCACACTGGGATGCCATTAGACAGAGTTAACTCAGTACACATATGCCTGACGGTGTACTTCAGACTGCGTCTGTGTGTGTTACCTACGTGTTGCACTTACAAAGATACAGTGACATAATGGGATGCAAGGGTAAGTTGACACTGAAATTGTGTTCTTTCCTCCCCCATAGGTACAGACCTATGTGGCGAGGGAGGGCCCCATCTGTTTACAGACTCCTGGTTGATATGGAAACTATGGAGGAGCATCACATCATTGTCGCCTACAGACTCAATAGAGCTACTATCCATGACTTCTGTGCATTAATGGATCCTGACTGAAATCGGCAAATCGAAATCACCATTCCATCCCTGCAACTGTTCAAGTGCTATCTGTACTCCATTTTGTGGCTACAGGCTCATTTCAAGTGACAGTGGGCATGGGTGCAGGGGTCTCACAGCCAATGTTCAGCCTCATCCTGTCAGAATTCCTGGATGCATTCGTCCAACACCTGCAAACATATGTCCAGTTTCCCCAAAGGGCTCAACTTCCCGCCATCAAATCTGGATTTTATGCCTTTGCTAACATCCCCATGTGATAGGTGCCATTAATGGAACCCACATAGTTCTCATACCCCCAAGAGTAAATGAACAGGTGTACAGGAATCGGAAGAACTATCACTCCATGAATGTACAATTGGTGTGTTCTGGTGACCAGTACATATCACATGTCAATGCCACGTTCCCAGGCTCAGTCCATGATTCCTGTGTCCTGAGAAACAGCAGTGTACCACACATGATGGAACAACTACAAGGGGACAGAGGAGGGCTAATAGGTGAGTGTGTATTACACTGGATCTGTACATAGCTGACAGCCAGGATATAAGCAAGTAAAGTCAGTTTATTAAGGTCCTGTTTGGCCCACTTTTGCAGGTGATTCTGGCTACCCCAACTTGCAATGGCTCCTGACACCTCTGAGGAATCCCAGGACAGATGCAGAGAGGAATTATAATGAGGCCCATGGACATACTAAGAGGGTGATTGAACACACTATAGGTCTCCTGAAGGATAGACTCTGCTGCCTCCATCTCTCTGGGGGATCTCTGTGCTATGTCTTGACAAGGTGTGTAAGATAGTGGTGGCCTGCTGCATGCTGCACAACGTGGCTGTGAGGAATGCTATCACCTTTCTGGAAGAGGAGGGTGCTGTCCAACCAGCCCAGCAACCTCAGAGAGGGGATGAGAGTTATGGTGAGGAAGAAGAGGGGGAAGATCTCCACTCCAGGGCCCAGCTAATCCGCCTCTCCTTCCAGTGACTCTAAGGTACTGTTCAATGATGCTGATGTCTTCACTGCATAGTTTCAGTCTAACTCATGTAATTGGTGATGTAGTGTCTATAGTCAGTGACACTGTTGACTGATGACTGAAATGGCATGTGCAGGAAACCCAATATTATGTACAGTGTGACATACTTCAGACACTACAGTCCGTTGCATCTCATCCTGCAGCAAAGGTATGATTTTGTAATTGACTGGCTAATGCATACACATTCACAATTGATATCTCATATTGACGAGGGACATACAATTTGAGTGCATTGGTCTATTTATTAAATGGAAAAATATACATAAATCGTGTGACAGTGGTGGGAGGGGGCACATGGTGCAAATCAATACTCAGGCACATATGCTCAGCTGTTGGTAGCACTGGGTTTTGTTCCATGTGGCCATTGGAAGATGGTGTGATGGCAGTGGCATGTCAACAAGGGAGCACAGTGGCACACAAGAGAGACAGTTCAGGGCAGAGTCACTTCCTAGTGGTGGGCTTGGTGTTGGTCTTGGCTGGTATTTCAGTGGCATGTCTGGGTCTGAGGGCACGTTTGCGTAGCTGGAGCTGGGCTGCAGGGGTGGGGTGCTGGTTTCCTGTGTGTCCTCTGCCAGTGCTAAGAGTCCAGTAGCTGCTGCAGATGTACAGGGCAGGGCAATGTCCTGGCTAGTGGTCGGGCTTGCAGGTGGTTGGATAAGTCAGGCTGGCTGTGGCACTGGTGCTGCAGCACCCCTGCAATTGAGGCCATGGTGGCATTGAGCTGTTTCCATTGCTCCATGGCCTCCTGGTAGTGTGCTACTTGCAGCCTCTGATTTTACTCCAAGGTGGCCAGGATCTGGCCCATCCTGTCTTGGATATGGTGGCATGCTCCCAGGACATCAGATATCACCTCCTGGGCTGCTGCATCCATCCTTTGGCCACCCCCTGGGCCACTGATGCCCTCCCACTGGCCCTAGCCCCCTGTGCCTGTGTCCCCTGCACAGGACTGCCAGTCCCATTTGCAGTTGGCCCTTCATCATCCTGCATGTTGGTGGGTAGAGACTCTGGCCTCAGTCTGTGGCTGGGAGATACTGGTGTGGGGTAGTTTAGCCAGAGCTGATGATGATGGCTGGGTGGTAGGGCTGTCAGTGGTGGGGCTGCTGGAGGGTGACAGTCCAGGACTGTGTGATGGGCTAGGCTATTCCTCAATTTCCAGACATCCCTCTGCATCTCCTGAGTGGGGCCTCTGTCTTCAGGTGGGGTGCTGGCACTCCTTGGCATTTCTGTCCGGGTGGCATGGGTAGTGCTGCCTGTGGGGGGGGGGAATGGACATGTGGGTGTCAGGTACTTTTTTGGCAATTGCTGCACTGCTCTGCCCTATTTGATGGTTATATTCCGCAGTCGTGGCATGCAAGGTCCCTTCGTGTACATTTCTTTGCATTTTATGTGGAGGGGGTGGAGGTGCATTATGGGTGCTGTAGTGCTACTGAGAATCCGTGCAAGGGTAGGTGACTGTGCACAGGGGGCTGGATGGAGGTCTGTTTGTGTGTTTGTGGGCATGCAGGGTAGTTGGATGTGGGTGTTGTGTACTGGGTGGGGATGTGGTCCTGGTGGTAGTGAGAGGGGTGGGGTGATACATGCATTATGGGTAGGGTGACTATTAAGGTATTGTAGTTGACTTACCTGACTTCAGTCCTCCAGTGAGTCAAGTGAGGCCCTCCGGGTGCAGGATAGCCAGGGCCTTCCTCTCCGAGTCAGTGTGTTCAGGGGGGTGTAGGTGGGGGACCGCCACCAGTCTTTTGAACGGCGATGTTGTGCCTGGATGCCATTGACCGAACATTCCCACACAGTTCATTCCATCTCTTCCGGATGTCGCCCCTGGTGCATGGATGGTTTCCCACTGCATTGACCTTGTTGACTATTGTCTGCCATAGCACCATCTTCCTGGCAACGGATGTCTGCTGTACCTGTGCCCCAAATAGTTGTGGCTCGACCCTGAGTATTTAGTCCACTATGGTCCTTAGCTCCCTTTGTGTGAAGTGGGGGTGCTTAGAGGGTGCCATGGTGTGTGTTGTGGGTGGTGTGTTGTGGGTGTTTTGGTGAGGGTGTGGTTGTGTGGTTGTGTGTGGTTTGTATGTGTTTTGGTTGTGTATTTGTGTGTGTGATGTGTTCAGTGTATGCATGTTGTGTTGTCAGTCTCAGTTGTGCTACTGGCGATGCAAAGGATTGTGGGGTATGTGTGAGAGTGTTTTACAGTGTTGTGGGTGGGTGTCAGGTGTGTGGGTTTCAAACTTGCCAATGTGTGCATTAGTTGTTGGTGGGTCCCATTGCTGGCTGTGTCGGTCCATACCGCCAATGGTCGTTCATCATTCACTATCCGCCACAATGATTTGTGCATCATTATTTGGTGGGCGGAGGATTTGTCTGCATGGCGATTGCGAGGTGTGGTATACTGTCCTTCCGCTGTTGTAGACCCTGGTGGTGGCTGGAGGTTGCAGGATTTTTGGAGGATTGACTTTTTGGCATCATTATTCGGCAGTGTGCAGTCTACCGCCACTGGCGGTCTCTGTTCACCGTCGCCACGGCGGTCGGCGGTGATTACTGCCAAGTTCATAATGAGGGCCACTGTGTAGTCAGGCTTAACTTAGAAGGCAATGTGTAAAGTTTTTGTGCAATAAATCATGCAATAACACAGTATACACACCACAAAAATACACCACACAGGCTTAGAAAAATAAAGAATACCTATCTAATTAATTGCAGGTCAAAAAGATCAAGATTTGATAAGTACACATTAAAATATCACTTTACAACATGATAAAAAGAGTCTCAAGTTCTTAAAAGCAATAAGTGTCTCTTGCAAGCATAAAGTACCTGGTTTGCGTCTAAATTATCCACAAGGAACCGCAGAGGAGAAGATGCGTGGAAAACTGGAAGGTGTGCATCGGTTTCTCCAGGCGCACACAGACGATGTGTTGATATTTTTCACGCAGCGAGGGCCTTGTTTCGATTTCTGGCGCACAGACTTGGATCCTCTTCGGGTTGTGTGGTATTTGGCCGCCCTGGGGATGATGCAGAGAAATCCTGGGTGTGCCGGACGAAGTCACAGGAGCTGCGTCGATCCATTGGGCGATGCGGGGAAATTACTGTCTCACGGCAGGCGCTGCGTCGTTTCCTCTTTGCAGGAAGTCAGGTTGCGTCCGTCCGGTTCGGCAATTTATCGATCCAGTGGGATGTGTGTCCAAGTTCCAGTCACAACGCTGGCGCTGCATTGATCTCCACTCAGGGAGCCGGGCTACTTCGTTCCAGTTCGGTGTGTGGTGATTTTCTCACCGTGGTGCAGGCTGTGCATCGATTCCAGCAGGCTGTGAGTTGATTTTTTGCCGCAGAACGAGTTCTTTGCAGAGATGAAGTCTGTTTAGCTCTGAGACTTCAGAAAACAGGAGGCAAGCTCAATCCAACCCCTTGAAGAGCACTTCCTAGCAGGGCAAGAGGGCAGCAAGGCAGCAGGGTAATAGCAAGGCAGCAGTCCTTCTCAGAAAAGCAGTCCAGGTGAGTCCTTGGGCAGCCAGGCAGTTCCTCTTGGCAGGTTGCAGGTTCTGGTTCAGAGTTCCTATCCCAGTAGGTATCTTGTCAAGAAGTGTCTGAGTTGTTAGGGTCAGAGGCCCTGTTTCAATACCCAAATGTGACTTTGAAGTGGGGGAGACTTCAAAGAGTGGCTTAGAATTGCACAAGGTCCCCTTTCAGTTCCATCCTGTCTGCCACGGTCCCAGTAGGGGGTTTGGCAGTCCATTGTGTGAAGGAAGGCCACTGTCCTTTGACATGTATGTGTCAGGCCCTTCACCCTCCCAGCCCAGGAAGACCCATTCAGTATGCAGAGGTGTGCAGGTGTGACTAAGTATCCTGTGTTTGGGGTTGACTGAGTGAAATGCACAAGGGAGCTGTCAACTAACCCAGCTAGACGTGGATTGCAATGCACAGAAGGATTTAAGTGCAGAGAAATGCTCACTTTCTGAAAGTGGCATTTCTAAAATAGTAATATTAAATCCAACTCTACCAGTCAGCAGGATTTTGTATTACCATTCTGGACATACTAAATATGACCTTGTTACTCCTCTTAGATCATAGTCTACCACTCAAATAGTATATGTGAGTAGCTCTAATGTTAGCCTATGAAAGGAGCAGGCCTAACAGCAGTGTAAAACGAATTTAGGAGTTTTACACTACAAGGACATATAAACTACACAGGTACATGTCCTGCCTTTGCCCTACATAGCACCCTGCCCTATGGGTTACCTAGGGCCTACCTTAAGGGTGACTTATATGTAGAAAAAGAGGAGTTTAAGGCTTGGCAAGTACTTTTAAATGCCAAGTCGAATTGACATGAAAACTGCACACCTAGGCCTTGCAATGGCAGGCCTGAGACATGGTTACGGGGCTACTTATGTGGGTGGCACTATCAGTGCTGCAGGCCCACTAGTAGCATTTAATCTACAGACCCTGGGGACATTTAGTGCACTTTTACTAGGGACTTATAGGTACATTAAATAAGCCAATTGGTTATGAGCCAATGGCACCATGTTTTAAGGGAGAGAGCATATGCCCTTTAGCACTGGTTAGCAGTGGTAAAGTGTGCGGAGTTCTAAAACCAGCAAAAACCGTGTCAAAAAGTTGAGGGAGGCAGGCAAAACGTTGGGGGTGACCACCCTAAGGCTGTCAGGTCTAACAATCGGAATCAGTGCCCAACTCAATAAGATCACCAGATCATTCAGAATGTAGCGACCAGATTCACACTCTACCTCCCACCTCTCATTCACATATACACTCACCTAAAAGACCTCCACTGACCTCCCAAACTAAAGTGTACCCTTTTACACTAATCTCACACACATACAAAGCTCTGCACAACCTAGCCAACAGCTGCCACACCACCATCAGACACCTGCGGTCAGCTAACCTCCTGCTCACATCCATCCCCCACATCTGAAGAGATGGAGCAGGTGCCACACTTTCTTGTGCCTGCCTCCTAAAGCCTGGATTGAACTCCCTCTTCATAAGAGGCCACTAGCTCTGTTCTAGAGTTCTGGATGAACTAATATGGTGGCTCTTAAAATATGTATCAGACTT
Organism: Pleurodeles waltl; assembly: GCF_031143425.1. Taxonomy (NCBI): domain Eukaryota; kingdom Metazoa; phylum Chordata; class Amphibia; order Caudata; family Salamandridae; genus Pleurodeles; species Pleurodeles waltl. Next base: position 1,007,641,407 of record NC_090446.1, on the reverse strand, counting down.
GGCAGCACCCTATTGCTCTTCTCATTAGGTTAAGGATACCCTCCAGGGTATACATGCTTTAAAAGTACACCTAACATAACAGAACATTTCGGGCATATTTACAAGCCCCTTGTGCCACATTAGCATAATTTTCTTAACCCCAATGTGGCGTTAAGGAGGCATTTTCATTGCACCGTATTTACAAAGTGGAGCAATGCAAGCATTGCGCCACTTTTTAACCCCTTGTGCTGCATTATGCCTGTGCCATGCGTAATGTACATAAGGAGGGTGTCCCCCCATTAGGAGGCCCAGAAAAATGGTGCAGTGAAAGTTACGACATTTAACTGCACCATTTTTAGTGTCATTTTTAATGCATACCTTTGGCACGTGTTAAAGTGACACTCCCATTGTACTCAATGGGCCTTCCTTGACTTTGGTGGATTAGCACCATAAATTTTGGTGCTAATCCTTCAAAGCTCAACGAATAGCATTACATTTTTTGACACTATTAGCCTAATGTGCACCACGGTGCTCTGTTTTGTAAATACGGCACACATATGGTATTGTTAGGTGGTGTCATTAGTGGGGCACAATGGGGCGCAAGAAAAATGGCGCAACAGTCCTTAGAGGCATATGCTTGTTTGTAAGTTTGCTGCAAAATGCAGGTCACATACAAAGAGGAAGTACAGAGGATAAATTAAGCTATTTCTCCTCATTAAAGCAGTCCTGAGCAGTAGCAACATCTTGGTGCAAGCCTAGGTTTACCGCCCTTTGTAAATCTCAGTTTGCATCAAAATCCATGGGTGAGTGCATTGGGACGCCCATGCTTCACCTATGGAATGCCTCCAACAACGTGAAGTACTGCAAGGCAGTGCTATGTGCTGGTTTGCATAACTTTTTTGTTTTTACTAAGCCACACAAAGCTATGAAAATTGGACTTTTCATGGCTTTGTAAAACCAGAAATACATTTTGTGCCAGGATTACTTTAGAAAACGTGAAAGCAACCCCAAGCCCAAAAGTTAGTAAATCTGGGTCCACATCTGGGTCGTAATCAATATTGGCTCTTGCACCTGACCTGAGATTAATAATTATCATAAACCATGCTATTGCTGATCAAATTTGTCTTCTGTTTACTATCAAATCCTTGTGTGTTGTTTAGAAATCAATTTCTAGGAATTTATTACAAAAGAAACAGGTATGCATGTAGAACATGCAATTACAATAGTTAACAAGTTTGCCAGTAGATCTCACAATTGAAAGATGCTAGCTGAACTTTTGGCTTCGCCAATGGCTTTTGATAATACTGAAAAGCAAAGGCAATGTAAAAAAAATAGTTGTTATGGATGATCAACAGCATACGCAAACCCAAAAGAAAAACAAAAAAATAGCCAGCCCAGCAACATGACATGTACACATGCATGTGTCACTAAGCACGTGCACCTATACAGTTGAAACTGTAGTGCCCATTTTGTTTAAACTTTATGAATGCCCTAGTGTGATGATGCATACATGTTTATGTATCATCACTCCTAAACATGTAGGTGTCTTAGAGCAGAAGAGGACAAAATTGCAACTTACGGGACCTCCAAAAAGTTAAAAAAAAAAGAATGAAAACGATTTGCATGAGGAGAGGTGAGGGAATGACAAGAAGAGCAGTTGGGGGTGAGGGAGCAAGTCAAAGGTCGACCTACCTTCAGCCCCGGGGAGCAATGGAGGAGTGTTTTTTTTTATGATAACAGAAAAAAGACTGTTAAGATCATGGAAACAGCAAACACAGAGCTGGTGGAGCAACACAGAGTGGATGAGAGGGAATGAATGTGAGGGCAAAAGAAGATGAAGGAAATTCATTGGATGTGTTTACAAGAAAGTCAACGAATGATAAGCAAAGGGCAGACCAGAAGCACACTGTATGTATTCTTAGGGTGCACAATACATCTTTCGACAACATACACCTAAATCTGTCCATAAACAAGTTCTAAAATGGTGACAAGTAGCCAGTTTGTTGCAAACTTATGTTTATGTGTGTTATATTTTCATCTAGATCACGATGTGTGTTCAGTTGGCATAGGAGGACTCATGAAAGAGGAATAACAGTTGAAAAATACATTGAAGTATTTCTCATTAAGATGAAATAATATGTGTGTAATAATAGAAAGCTCATAATTAGTTACAATCTCTTCAATGCCTCTTTCAAGCGCGGTTTCCCTACTGTACTAGGCCTATGGTTCGAGTGATCATTTTATCAGTTCCAATTTATTGTGGATAAGTACCTTTGAAACCCTACATAAAGTGCCCTTACTCAAGCGTGAAGGAGAACAAAATCTATAAAGTAGGATATGGACTGATTATCCAGAAACATCAGTAGATGTACATTGGGAGCAGCTGTGCCAAACGCCGACTAATTTGACTAACAAGAACATTTTTAAATCCTCAAAGATGTGAAACTCTCTGATAGAGGTAGAAATGTGGAAAACCTGTTGTCCAGACATGACTATTTCTAGATCAAGATGTTAGATACACTGCAGCCAAGAAGTTTAAATGACAACATAGAAATGAAATACTTTCTCAGAGATGCCCCAAAAGTCAGAAGTTTGCTATATTGAAGAGATAGATTATACATAATCGAGCCATGAAGAACAAAGATGTAACTGAAATGAGAACTTTCCATTGAAAAGTCTGAATATCTGCAATACTGAGTATTTCTGCTGTCTGAAGCATAATTAGTAAAGGCTTGGGATACAAACAAAATAAGGCAGATTGATTAGAAGCAATTCAATTCAATTTAAAGCTAGCCTAATGTAAAAAAAAAAAAAAAAAAACTGTTAAGAAGTGGCTTTTATATCAATATATAACTGCTTGAAAGTTCCATTTTGTTGCTGGGTGGAATCAAGATGGCAACCTAAGCAGGTGCATCTCCCACTCACCCTTTGCCAGTCGCTTGTGTGTGTGGCTCCTTCTGCACCCCGACAATTCAGTCTCAGATGAAGAATTGGGCCCAACAGAAGATCAAAGGGAGTTAAACTCACTTCTTTCTGAGGCACCTCCCTGTATGCAAAGAGAAGGCATGATGAGAGGACATCACACTTATGCCTCATGGATTCTGGTAGACCCATAATGATGCCTTTCAGGGTCTTGTTGAATCTTTGAGCTAGCCCAATGGTTTGGTGGTGGTATGCTGTGAAGAACTTATAGGCTACTGCACACTCCTCTCATATGGACTTCATGTAAGCAGACATGAAATTAATGCCCACAGTCAGACATAACCTCTTTGGGGAAACTCACTCAGGTAAATATCCCTATCAGTGGCCATTGCGGGTGCAGTCATGGCCTCACATGAATACCGCTGGGTGCTTTGTGGAACAACAGATAATCGATGGAATGCTGAAGAATAAAAACTTTCACCCCTAGTCACAGAGATCTGGGTTCAATCCATCATTGTTTTGCCAACTACGCCACTCCAGTTTGGACCCTTTCATATGTAAATTAGTCTGGCCCTGCTCCCTCTTCCATGGACCGGAAACAAGCATCCCCTGGACCGGTTTGGGGTATCACTTCTCATCAGCCAGACTAGCTTGAATCTTGTGGCGCAGCAAGCACGGTACCCATGTCTTAGCATACCCTTCCCACTTAGGACAACACTCACAAAAAGAACAGATGGTGGACGGAATGCTGAACAACGCAAACATTCACCCCTAGTCATATAGATCTGGGTTTCATTTATTGTTGTTTTGCCTACCAATCCACCCCAGCTTGGACCCAGACATATGCAAATCAGTCTTGACCCTGGGCTTCGTCCAACCCGAACTGCCAGGCCAAGTGTTCCCTGGACCAGAAACAACCATCCTGGGTACTTTATAGCATGGTCCACCAAGACCAGGATGAACCTGTTTCTGGGGCAGTCTTGGAGCCCAGATGCCCAACAATCTCTATACCCATTCTATCAAAGGCTGTTCCCATTATAAGGAATTGAAAAGGGGTGACTTGTACTTTGCCTTTGACTTACCACTCAGCTGTTCATTGACACAGGATCTGTAGAATACCAGAATCACCAGCTTCCTGGGTCTCGACCTGCCTCTGCAGGCCCTCAAAGGTAAGGCACTCTGATGGGTTCCACGAGTTAGCGCCGTATAAATAAAGAAGGAATAAGGCGCAGTTCAGTTGCATTGTCCAGTTTAATCTATAACTCCTCACACATCGTCTCACCAACTCCAGAAAACCAACAGTCCTTCACCAACATTCTAAGGCAAGCTCCAGGGCATTCCAATGCCCAACTTTCTTAGGAGCTGTTTGGACTATACCACTAATACAAATATTAATACAAATATGAGAGTATACGAATTATACGCTGATTAACTGGCTTAAACATTTTGATAACTAAAACAAATAACTATGATACAGGTTATTATAAACAATATGTATACATACATAAATTACAAGGTTATAACATATCTCCCTTTCTTACTGTTCAAAAACAAAGTCTTTGTGCCATGTTTGACTCTTAGTGATCCTGGTGTGTCTGTTCTGAGTGTGGCGCTCCAGCACGCCTTCCATTTCCTCGCCAGAGTCTTGTCTGGGCATACCAGTTGGTTCCTTGCTGCATGAAATTCTGTCCATACTCCATACCCAGCCATCTTCTAGCGTTACAACATTCTTTTGCACCTTAATGATCCTCTTTGGTTGGGAAAACCTGCTGCCATCTCTTCTGGTGGGTTCGGGAAGCTTAACTTTAACCCATTGCCACACCCTCCATGGTCTCCTCCTGGTGCCAAAACGATCATCATACCACTTTCTGTATTTCTCTTGGTGTTGCCTGACTTTAGCTGCAGTCTCCTCTCGCTGCTCATCATATGGTTCCCCTCCCTTCAGCCAATTAGGACTAAGTTTGGTACCGGGTGCCTTCCTTTCAGTGAGAAGAATGGGGAATTTCCCGTAACTAAATTTGGTGTGGTATGATACGACCACAACATCTGCTTAAGAGCTATTTCACATGGTACCTGGCATGTTGACGCCATCTGCAAACACTCCTTAATCATCCTGTTGGCTCTCTCAACTAGACCATTCGCACGGGGTTGTATAATGCCGTTCTAAAATGGTGTACACTACACTTCATCAAAAACTCTCTCATGGCTTCTGAGGTGAACTGCACGCCATTGTCGGTCACTAAGGGGCTGGGTATACCTTCCCTCATGAATGCCTCCGATAGGAAGTCAATTGCATCCTGGGTAGTCACCTGACTCACTATCTTAAACATCATCCAGTGTGAGTGGTAGTCCACTAGCACAAATATGAATCTGCCTTTGACACCTGTTTGAGATATGGGTCCTAAAATGTCCAATCCCAACTTGTCCCACGGTTTAAGTGGGACAGAAATAGGGGACAAAGGAGCCTTTCTTGTAACATTGTTCTTGTCGCTCTGGGCACAACTAACACAATCCCTCACTGCGTCCTCCACCAACCTATCCATGGTGGGAAACCAATAGGATGCTCGAAGTCTACTCTTGGTAAGGTTCCTCCCTAGATGCCCTTCGTGAGCTAGACCCACTAATTTGTTCCACAACTCACATGGAGGTATGACTCTCTCACCTCTCATCACCATATCCTCAGATATGTGGAGTTCTGACCTCACTTCCCAATACCCTCTGAGCTCTTCTTCCAGGTACTTAGCTCTCTCTGGCCAACCTTTGACAATTTTTTCCCGGAGCAATCTTAATACTTGGTCATTTGAGTTTTTCTCTACCCATTCATCTCTGGTAAGGCCAGCCATTTCTATGTGTAGTACGGGTTCAAGAGTGTCACTCCCTTCCTCCATTCCACCCCCCCCCCCTCGGTGATCTGGATAGAAAGTCAGCCACAATATTATTTTTGCCAGGAACATACTCCACCCCAAAATTATACCCTTCCAACCCTAAAATCCACTTGGCAATACGTGGGGTGGCATGTTCTCTTCTCTCTTCCCCTGGTGGTGAATACACTGGTGAGGGGTTTGTGATCAGTTCTGATGGTGAAAGGTAGACCCCATAGGAAAAAATTAAAATGATTGATGGCCCAATAACATGCCAGCATTTCTCTCTCTATAGTGGAATAGTTCACCTCTGCTGCAGTCAGTGACCTGGATGCAAACGCTATGATCCTTTCCTGTCCCTCTATGACTTGGGAAAGGGTAGCTCCAAGACCCTTCCCACTGGCATCAGTAGTGACCCATGTTTTCTTCTTGAAATCAAATTTTCCCAATTAGGAGAATTAACAATGGCCTCCTTCTCCTTGCCAAAAGCCTCCTGACATTCCATATTCCATTTAAATGGGATTTTCTTTTTTTAACAATGTTCTCATAGGAGCTGTGACCTCGGCAAAATTATGCACAAACTTAGCCATGTACTCAGCTAAACCTAGGAAGGATCTGAGTTCCTGCTTGTTGGTGGGTGCAGGTGCTTCTTTCACAGCTACCACTAAATCAAGTTTAGGCTTTACCCCCTCCTTTGTGATTTTATGGCCTAAATATTCAACTGACTCCACTCCAATTTGACATTTATCTCTACGAATAGTCATGTTAGCACGTTCCAGCGCCGTAAACACCTTCCGCAAGGTAGCGTCATGCTCGCTCTCAGTAACACCATAAACGAGAATATCGTCCTGAAAACACATTACCCGGTTTATTCCATACAATATACTTTGCATGATACGCTAGAAAACAGCCGCCGCCGAGGCTAAGCTAAAAGGCATTCTGCAAAATCTGAACGCTCCATACGGGGTGATAAAAGAGGTGAGGGAACGAGAGGAAGGATGAAGTTCTACCTGGTGATATGCTGAGGACAAGTCTATCACGCTGAAGTATTTGGCTGGACCCATGGTGCTCAACATTTCATTAATCCTGGGTAGGGGAAACCCATCCACCCATATGTTCGCATTCAGGTCCCTAAGGTCAACACATAAACAGATTCCTCTTCCTCCCGATTTACTAGTGACTACAATGGGGGCCAACCATAGTGAACTTTCAATGGGTTCTATGACCCCTAGTTCTTCCAGCTTGTTCAATTCTTGTTTTAAAGACTCCTGCATTAGGTAAGGGATCGGTCTGACCTTATGGACTTTCGGAATAGCATTCTCCTTCACCTTTATTTTATGTTGGTAGTCCCTCAGCAACCCCAATCTGTCTCCGAACAAGTCTGGAAATTCCTCACATACACTCACACCACATCTAGATTCACCCACCAGTAGTACAGGTTCTTCATTGTTAGGGTCAAGTTTGATTCCTAATTCCCTTTGATGTTTCCACCCTAAGAGATTGGAACCCTTGTCTGTGAAATACACTTTCCCTTTAGTAAGTCGACCCTTAAAGGTTATTTGAAGACATAACATGCCCCTCAGAGGTATAGGGTTATTATTGCAACCACCCGGAGAGATGTCTGCAGGTTGCAGTTTATCCCCCTTATTTTAAAAATTATTTTCAAATACACTGTAATCCATAAATGTAAATGGAGAACAAGAGTCTGCAAATACCCTTACACATATTCCATCCAGTTCAATATCACACGTAGGGTATAAAGTACCTCCTTTTCCACTCTCACTCAAGTTTTTCAATTGCAGCACAAACTTGTTTTTATATCTTGGGTCTCTTCAATTATATGTACATTCTTTTTCTCATTACGTTCACCCCTCTCATTCTTGCACACCCTCGCATAGTGTCCCCTCGCACCGCACTTCCAACATAGGCAGTTGCGAGCCGGACACATAGGATTGTTGGCCAGATGTCTGCTGTTCCCACACCTAAAACACTTACTTTTAATCCCATCCATGTTACTCGCGGTATTTTTCTTGAGAGAAACTTCATGAATTTTGCAGTCTTCTTCTAGATTAAGTACTCTATTCTCTTGTTTGGGATATGTCTTAACCTCTTTAACATCTTCATCCCCCGGGGTATGTTTAATTAGTTTCATGCACTCTGCTGTGTGTTCTATACCCTTTGCTATATCCACGGCCGCCTTCAAGGTAGGATTGTGAACTAACAATTTTTCCTGAATTTTCAGATTATTGGTACATCTTACTAGCTGGTCACGTATTAAAGAATCCTCAAGGTTACCAAACTCACAGGTGTTGGCCAGGCCCCTCAAACACGCAATATAACTAGATACTTTTTCATCCTTTCCTTGCGTCCTACTAAAGAATTTATGTCTCTCAAGCACTACATTGACTTTGTGCCCAAAATGATTTTCTAATTTTCTGACCGTTTTCTCATAATCATTTGAGCCATCCCCCTCATTCTCATCCTCCTCTTCATCATCAGGGTCTGTTAAATTTTCATACACCTTTCGCCCATGTACTCCCAGATTATGCAAAAGAATATGCTGTTTTCTCAACGCCAAGAATATTTCCCCTCCAATTGCTATCAAGTAAGATTCAAACAATTTTTCCCACTCCTTCCAAGGTAAAGCAGGTTCACCAATTTCGTTCAGAAATGGAGGGGGCTGTGACATGCCAGCTGCTGCCATAGTGTAAGATGTCACAAGGTTCAAAGAGGGTACTTGAACTTAAAAGTATCCGAACTCACCGGTCTCCCAACAATGCCCTACGTGCTTTTTTTTTTTTTTTTCCCCTACAACTCTTGTCTCTCAGTTATAATGTGCTGATAGTCTATCAGGGCCACACAACGGTAGAAGCCCCAGCAGGCAAACACAGAAAAAACGAAAAGAAACCCCTTCAGATAAAATTATACGTCACTTGCAGTTAAAGTAAATACCTGGAGTCTCTCAAAACCCCCTTCCGATGCAGCTACATGTCAGCTGCAGTTTCAGGGGAATACGTGCAAGCTCTCACCACACCGCTTGTACATACGTGTGGTAACTGTTCATGCGAAACCCTGTGCTTGGCAGCTCCCTGACGCACGGCTCCGCGTCAATGCTGGCCTCGATCGAGGAGCGACACTCTTATGCCTGGGGTCGCACCTCCCTCCCTGCAACGCCACGCCGGATAGCGCGACTCCGGGAACACAGGTCTCCACCTACCCAGCAAGGCTTAGCATCAATGCTGGCTTCAATCAAGGAGCAATGCCCTTACGCCTGTGGTCGCACCTCCCTCCTCGCAACGCCACGCCAGACAGCGTGACGATGTAACACAGAGCCGGGACTACAAGGCTCCGCCTACCCAGCAATACTTCCTTCACCGGCTGTACCTTGGGGAAGAGTAGCACCGCAACTTCCTCAGTCGATCACCAATAGCTGAGGGAACCAAAGAGCCTCGACTCAGGACGCTCTTCTCCCTCGCAGCAGCACAACGAGGGGCTTCTCCTCTGAATCCTGCAGAGGGCCAAAAACGGCACGGCCCCTCCACCACCAGGCTCCAACCAACTCAGGAGAGCAACGGAAGAAACGAAGCACCCAGCCCCACACTGGAGCTCTTGGGTGACCAACGGATACGATGAAGGCAATCAGGGGTAAGGAGTTTCACTGCCCCCTGCACAGGTATCCCATCCTCGTCGCCATCAAAGATGTTGGGTTCCACGAGTTAGCGCCGTATAAATACTGAAGGAACAAGGCGCAGTTTAGTTGAATTGTCCAGTTTAATCTATAACTCCTCACACATCGTCTCACCAACTCCAGAAAACCAACAGTCCTTCACCAACATTCCAAGGCAAGCTCCAGGGCATTCCAATGCCCAACATTCTTAGGAGCTGTTTGGACTATACCACTAATACAAATATTAATACAAATATGAGAGTATACGAATTATATGCTGATTAACTGGCTTAAACATTTTGATAACTAAAACAAATAACTATGATACAGGTTATTATAAACAATATGTATACATACATAAATTACAAGGTTATAACACACTCCCTCTGTGCTTTATAGAAATCTGCCTGGGAATGTCCTCCTTCAGTTTTCTACCCACCCTGTCAGATAAGTCTCCCAGGCAGCAGTGTCTTCCACTGTTGATTCCAGAGTGTCACCCCCAGGATTAGCCCCTTCCTCGACCAGGGAAATTTCAAATTCAGGTTCCGCCCCTCCCCCCTTCTTCTTCTTGACAGGTACCTGGGACATTTTTTAACAGGTTGTCGTGCACTGTTTGCTCAGGCACACCCACTCAGGCAACCTCAACATCTCCAGATGAGACCTGAGCGTCACTTCTTTCCAGGTGCTGTGCTCCAAGTCATTTCCTAATAAACAGTCATCCGGCACGGCCAGACTCACAACTACCCTTAAGAAACTTGAGAACCCTCCACCCCCATTCAAAAGGAAATAGAGCCACTGGATAGTGACTCATCTGGTTGTTTACTGTTGCAACATGGTGGACTACATAAGAGACTACCTGCTATGAGGACACCGGATGACACCTAACAGTAGTCATACTGGCTCCGGTGTCTCACAGAGTCTCCACCCTCTAGCCATTGATGGTTACCCACTGTCAGATATGTGACCCTTTTCCACTATCTCCTAGTCATCAAGAGACTCTAGTGTAATCACTACACTCCTACCAACACTAACTTGGACAACCTCCTCCCAAAGCACTATACTAGCCATTCCAGAGGTAGGCCTGCAAGTGGTGTGCTGCTTCCTACACTCACAGATGAGATTGACCTTAAAGTGCTCATACTGGTAGGACTCAGGGCACTTGGGCCTGAAATAGCCCCATAAAAACATCCTTCTTCTTTTACTCAGTATTCATTGGTAACTCATCCTGGAAACTAGACTAGAAACTCTTCTGGGGGGCCTGCTGAGAATCTTTAGTTTTTTCCTTGTATTCCCCAGTTTCTTCTGGTGAGGGTCCCATCTACTCTTTTGGTGACACTCTTGGTACCTTCTTTGACAATCTGGCACTAATCTAGAGGCCAGCGTCCTTTGTCAACTTCCAGGGTAAAGTGACCCTGGAGTCTATCTGGTGTTGACACAACTCTGTAAAGCAATTGCTGAGCATGTGCTCTCTCAGAATCAGATTAGACAAACCATCAAATTCATTCACTTTGCTCCTCTTTAACAAACCATTCAGTGCATTATCAGAATAATCCAAAACAACTACCCAAAACTAGCTAGACAGCATGTGATTATCCCTGAATCTCAAGCCGTATTTCTCTGGGGTGGTACTTGATGATAAGAGCTGATTTCATGAGGGCATATGTCATTTAGTCAGCTTCCTATAAGACCAACAGGGTGTCCCTCCCAACAACTGCCATTTACTTCCATAGACTAGCCCTGAAGTCCACTTCTGGGACCTTACAAAATGCACAGGGCTACCTCATATACTGCAAACCACTTATCAACATCATTCCCACCACATAATTATGCACCAGGTGTTTGGGTATGTGGACTGTTTTACCTTTTCCAAGCACTTCTGGTTCACTGCCTCCATGTTCATCGTACTCTTAGCCTTCAAGTCCAGTTCCATTAGACTGATTTCATGAGCCAGCAAGATTTTCTCTCCTTCAGAGCTAGTTTCCTTTCCTCCACGACCCTTTCAGTCTCAGAATTTTTGTCTGCCAAGATTCTCTCTGCTTTAGCCTTTATCTCTTCTGCATCCAGTTTCAACTTGGTCAGCTGCAGTTTCTGTTTTATCCCTCCTGCCCTCCTAACCCTCAGTGGTCATGCTGTTAGAGGACAAACTACTTCCTGCTCTGTATGCAGCAGGGAATCTTACTCTTGTGGGTCGTCCTCTTTCCTCTGGGGCCAAGTTCAATCCCTCCTTCTCCATTTCATCCATATCATATCATACGTGCTTCTGTGATAGAGCGCTGCTGGAGGGCCTCTTCCCAGCCTCTAAGGTCTTTCTGGAACTCCTGTTTCGTAAAGCTTTTTTCCATCTGCAGTACCCTCAACCTGCACAAATGTTTCAGCTCAACCGCATGTAGCTGTAAATGTTGCTGAGGTCATCTTCCATTTTTGTATAAAAAAATATCACAGGTTCAAAGTATGAGGCAAGCAATGAATTTGGAAAAAGGAAAATCATTGCCACACTTTAAATCAAAGAGAATTTGAAAATAAGACGTCTCTGATGTCAGATTAATAAGGGATTTTTGGTTTTGCACAAATCACTGAGTGGCACTGCACAAACATAAGTATTGAGCCTCATCATTGAATAGGAATGTAAGAAATTGGTTCATTAATGAATAGGCAATGTGTAAAGTACTTATGTAGCACTCGGGCAGCAAAAAATGTGAAAACACAGCAGAAACATAGATGATATTTTAATATATAAATGTACATTAAAATGATAGAAATCCAATCGGGGGCCAGAGTTATGAGTTTTAAAATTTTTAAGGTAATATTAGCACCAAAAGGCGCAAAGCATCAACTGTGGGTATCCGGTTGTGCCGTACCAAGACAAAATCACAAGTTCAGACTGACTGCATTGGAGAGTGGGCTGGATACAGGACCAAGTGCAACCCATTGAGAGTTGTACCTTTTGTACTTGGTGCAAGGGCTGCACGGGGCTGTGATGCAAACATCTGCATTGTGCTGTATAAGGTCCATCAAACTACTGATCAGGAGCTGCACAGTGCTGCAGTGTGAGGGTCCCTTGCATTGGTTTGTGTCGGGCTGCATCAGAACTGATGAAACCTCTAATCAGGAGCTGCAGGGTGCTGTGCTGAGAGGCCTACCATTCCTCTGCGTTGTGCTACATTGGAACCAGTGAAACCTTAACTGGAGCCAGAAAGAGTACACTCTGACTCCAGCCAAGGGTCCAGGACATGAAGGGCAGCACTTGGAGGGTCAGGACTCATTCCAACATAACCAGCAGAGGGAACCAGGTCAAGTTCAGTTGACTCTGGTTAGACAGGAAGCAGGAGAGGTCTGAAAGCTTGTTATGCTCCTGTAACTCAAACAAGAGGTCAGCCAACTGGAGTCACTTCTGGTTTCAGGCTTCTGGGTTCAAGGCAAGCAGGTCCAGTGTTCCTTCTTCAAACAGCAGGGAAATCCTTCTTCTGTACTTTCAACAGGTCCAGGACTATTCTGATGAGATGTTTGAGAGTGTTGCATTTATATTCTTTGCCAGCCCATGTATAGAGGTCCCCAACCTTTTCTATCCCTAAACTGATACTACTCAGTTCTTCCCCTGGGTATGGCTGCAAACTGTTTAGGCTAACAAACAGCAGTCAGACTCAGGTGTCATTTTCCAGTGTTAGACCAGACAGTCTCAGAAGTCAGGAAGGGGCTGGGCATTGCACTCTTGAATACTCTTTGAGTTCAGGAAGGGCTGAGTACATTCCTCTAGGCCATCCTGCTAAGGATTGAAACACTCCCCACCACACTTCAGGATCCTTTGTTCCCTGTCTAGAAGGAATATACATCACACCAAGGGAGAGCCATTATCAGTCATGTGACCGTGGACATTGGTTGAAGGGCACGTTTGGTTTAGGCAGAAAAATTCCAGCTTTCTAAAAGTGGCATTTTCATATTAGTAACCTAAAATCCAACTTTACTGTTAAAGATGGTTTAAATTACAATTCCACTTAAATGAGTGGACGATGTATTTTTCTATCTGCTCCCAAACTGAAGTTATCACTTAAGTGTAATAAGGCAACCTATGTTAGTCTATGGGAGAGAAAGCTTTGCTGTAGTTAAAAATTACTTCAGGAGTTGTTCAATGCCAGGACATATTAAATATAAGTATGTGTGGCCTACTTTTAAAATACAAGGCACCATGCCCTGTGAGCCTTTAGGGGTTACCTTAGGGGTGACTTATAAGTATTAAAAAGGCAGGTTTAGGCCTGGCAAGTGACCGGCCTGGAACAGACTTGTTTTGCAATGCTAATTTAGTGGGTGGAACAATGAGTGCAGCAGCCCACTTATAGCATTTAATTTACAGGTCCTCAGTACATGTGGTACCATTTACTAGGGACTTCTAAGTAAATTAAATGTGGCAATTATTTCTATACCTACTTTATCATATTTATGAGAGAGAGCACACACACTTTACCACTGAATAGCAGGGGTAAAGTGCATCAATTGCCAATGCCAACACAAATGGGCTCACCAAATTAGGAAAGTGAAGGCAAAAATCTGGGAGAATACCAGGCCAAAGATGTCAGGTCTAACACTGACTTCTGTTGACCTAATAAATGTTATTTCCCTCCGGTAGACATTCTTCTTTTTTACCACCTCCTGCATTACCTAACCATTAACTGTCCCACAAACCAGTGATCAGTATGGCAGAGGTTAACCTGCCCTTTCCAGAGTATTCAGTCCCCTCCCGGTTTTAGAGTTATAGAAATGAGAAACCCCTATTCCTGATCTTGATAGAGCTTTACTCCAAATATCTGAAAGAGCTCCCCTAGGAAATGGATTTTTCTACACTGGTTCATTTGTATCTTTATGTCAAAAGCCAGGCCTTTGTCTAGGCCCTTCTTGATATTATCTGTTCCTTTCCACTACTAAATGGCACTTTCCAGATAAGTATTCAATGATTGCCCTACTCCAGCCTTACTGCCGCAGCATTTAGATGTCTGTTTAGTATTTCCTAGTAAAACACTGTTGAGGCAGGAATTATCTCAATATTGTACATTGGTGTAAAGCATGGAAAACATGTGTGTTCCTCTCTAAAGCTGCTAAGAGATGGAGGGAGTGCACAGGACAAGACACTGTCCATGAGGAGAAGCCTAGCATGTTCGTGGCATAAGGAACACCCAGAGAAAGCAGACTGCATTGTAGAGTGAAGTCAGGACAAACCTGTAGCAACAGTGGGACACCATGTCTCTCTGCACATTTTGTGCTGATAACTGCACCTTAGACTTTACCAAACTGAGTTTAGCAGTGTCTGATGACTACCGCTGCAGCTCTGATACAGACATCAAAAAGAAGGTGAGTTGCCACTGAATGGATCCTGATTTGTCTGGGAGACTGACAGTCCACATGCTGCTGAGAGAAACCATTGGACCTTGGAGGTCTAAACTGCCGGAGAAATTGTGTTGTGACTCCCTGATCTGCTGTGCAGTGATTGTCCAACAATGGTGATGAATTACCACTAAGTGGAACCAGATGACCTTTGAGGCAGCAAATGCTGAAGAAGCAGTAATGCGTCCTCTGGACTTGCCACGCTACAGTTACCCATCATCATGTGTGCGTGAATGTTGCAATGAAGAGGGTAGGTACAGACTGCACGTTCACATCAACTAACCTGTAGGATCATCATGCAGGAATGGCCAGGCTTCAACTGCGACCATGGCAAAAGACTGCTCCTAGGAAATTAATAGCAAGTACTTGAGACTTTTTTACCAACTTAAATCTGGGGTAAGAACTATTGATTGAGTTGTGCACATAAAACCCTTGGGGATGGACAGTGAGCTAATAGGCACCTATGCCTAATTATTTCCTTTGAATGTGGTGCCATTGTATCTGCTAGAATCAACCCTGTAGTGCGAGGATCCTGGAGCAGTTGTGTGTAGTGTACTAAGAATGCTACAAAGGGAACAACATTAAATTAGCTAACCTAATTTCATTGTGTTGTATTTACTTTTAAGATGTGATTAAATTACGTACTTTAAAAAAAAAGACAAGCACTGGCCTGGACATAACATTTTTGTGTCTGCTGGCTGATGGATAAATTCTGAAATCTCAGTTCTACGTTTTTGCTCACCATTCCACCTCTTTGAGAAACCTTAGACTGCTCACCCTCGCTAGCTTGAAAGTCATTTGTGGCAGGAGTGGCACGTTTCCCAGTTTGCAAAGCCTTTGCTAGATGGATACCAGTAGCAAACAATCACAACCACAACAGTTAGGGCCTAACCCTGTGCCCACTAATCAACCATTCATAAGCAACTTTTAACACCTCATCAAGACAGTAGTTTTTGCCACTGAATGGGAAGGGGAAGCTGGCAGAACTGGAGTGATTCACTTGCTTCTAGATTGCACAAAGTATTATTTTTATGAGTTATCTTTCTAATATACTTCCATGCTCCTCACTGAATTAGATTTTGGTCATCATTAAGAACAAACTTCGGACCAGTTTTTCATCATATTCCTGGATGAAATTTGAAAACATTGATTTTATTTCCCACAATGCCTTCCACAGAAACGAACAGAGCAACAACGAAAACTGCTTGTTTGATGCTGTTTACTGTAGGAACATAACTTTCTTGAATATTTAGCAAGTTTCACGTTTATGAATCTAGCACCTAACCATGTGGGCTCTGGGTCATATTTAGGGGTAACTTATTTACTGTATAAAAGCAGGTTTTTATACAAGGCGGAGGACTTTTCTCTGACATGTCTTACTGCAGACCTTTAGATCTCTTTTATTAGAAATTTAAGCAACGAGTATAACATTCCTCCCACCAACATTCACTGGCCAATGGGGAGAAAATAATGTTAACAGGAGAGATATAAGAGCTACCAAGGAAAAATGGTGGGGGATAGGTCATGAGGGTAAATGGGTAGTGTTGACTGTTGAGTTGAAGAAAACATCCAGAGTAGGCTGGGAAAGAAAACAGAGAAGGGTGCTAGGACCTGTAAAGCCTGGTCTGGGGTACTATGAGTTAGGAGAAGAACAGGTAAGTATGTTAGGCCCGTCAATTCTCTCAATTCGTCTGAGAGATACTGAACTCAAGGTCCCCATGTCTAGTCAAATAAGGGCAGTGTATGAGTGGCAACCACTGTCAGTTTCTCGAACCCCAGTATATCCCATAGTTTATGATGCCTATCTCTAAAAGTTGGGACTGATTCCGAACCCCACCAAGAGAGCAAGAGTTGCTTTTCAGCTCCCATGAATAGGGTGATGGCCCATCCCTTAGTTGATTTTAAGGGGTACGTCAGTGGGTTCGGGAGTCCTAGTAAAACATAACTGGGAAATATGTGAGTGTCTATTTCGTATATGCCATCTATCGCACCAACATTTTCTTCCCAAAAAGAGCTTATTTTGGGGCACTGTCATAGAATATGGGTAATCCTAGTCATCTGCCTGCATCATCGCCACCATATGCTGGCCACCTTCTAATGTGCAATTCATGCTGGAGTGTAGTACCAATAACGGGCTATCTTGAGGAACATTTCTTTACTAGATGTGTGTCCCTCAGAGGCCTGGGCACGGTGGAGAATGTCTTGCGTTCCTTGTTTGTAAAGGTGTGTCTGTATTCTGCTTCCCATCGAAGATGTGCAGGTGTTTTGAGTAGCTTCTGTGAAGTACCTAGGCATGAATATATGTCAGGATGAAGACACTTATAGGAGGAGCAGGTAAGGATCCACTTTTCAAATGGAGTGAGAGGTCTGCCTACAGGGGGGCGGATCAAGGGCTGTGACACCCAATTTGAATGAGTGTGTAATGCCAGTGGAACACTGATAGGAGGCCAAAAGCCATCCAAAGTTGGGGAAAATCCATAAAGCTGTCAGTGTCAAAAAAGTTGCATATCCTTTTACAATTTGCCTTTTGCCACGCACCATAGGAGGGGTCAGACAGCATGGGAGGGAAGTCCGGGTTCCCAAGTATTGGTGTCTGAGGGGAGATGGGAGTGAACAGGCCTTTTTGTACCTGTACCATGTCCTACACCCCCATAGTTGCATGCAGCACAGGGAGACGTAAACCCTGGGGAGTCAATTTGCCTTTGATAGCCAAGGGACCTTACAGATGTAGTTGCCCACTACTGATTGGTCAAATAACACCAATGCTTTTCAGTGCTAGTACAAGAACACTCCACCATATAGTGCAATTGTGGTGCTTGATAATAGCTCACTAGATGAGGGACCTCCAGATCTGTCTCCACCTGAGGTAGATAGGCCTCTGCCCTCACCATTCTTGCTTTCTTCCCACCCCAGAGGAATTCTCTAATAGGACTCTGTAATTTATCTAATGCTTGTGGGGAGGTTGAAGTGGCAATGTCCGCATGACATACAGCACCTTTAGTAGAATCATCATCTTGACCGCTGCTAAGCGGCCAGCCAAGAGACCATATCCTTTCCATTTAGAAATGTCGGAGTGGGCAATCATCAGAAGTGTATCATAATTGTGTCCTGCCCTTAGAGAAGGAGTGGGGTGTATCTGCAGGCCCAGGTATGTCATCCCTTGCGTGGCCCATGTGAATGGGAAACTGGCCTCCAGGAGGGCCTTCTCTGTTGCGGAAATGGTGAGGTTCAGTATGCAGGATTTGTGAAGATTGGTTTTAAAGCCTGAAGGTCCCGAAAAAGTCTTCAGTTCCTCCACAACCACAGTCAGAGAGGTATGCAGATTAAACAAAAGAAGTAGAATGTTGTCCGTGTAGAGCATGATGTTATTGGGTCTTCCCCCCATGGACAGGCCTGTGATCTGTGAGTGATGCTGTATCTGTTCGGCAAAGGTTTCCCTATATTAGGCAAATAAAGGGGGGTATAGGGCAGCCCTGCCGTGCGCCTTTAGTGCCAGAAAAGGACGGAGACAGGAGTCCATTGACTCTCCCCATCGTCTTAGAGGAGGCAAAGCTGCATTGGATCCATCTGCAAAACCAGGAGCCCAAACCAAAGTGTGTCAGCACTGCACAGAGATATGACCAGTGGGCCCGGTCATATTCCTTCTCTGCGTCAATAGACAGGAGAAGGGCATGTGTGCGGCAGCACTGTATCTTATCTAGAAGGTGGCAGAGGCTTTTGGTATTGTCACTGCTACTCCTCGCAGGTATAAACACGGCCTGATCAGGCAGTCCACTAGTCCCTACATATAGGGAGCTAACCTCTGTGCCACTGCATTTAATAGGGATATGGGGAGGTACAAGGAGCAATAGTTAGGATCTTTCCCCGGTTTGGGAATAACAGTTATCGTTGCTAGTTGCATTGTGGGAGTCAGGGAACCAGCAGCACTAAAATTATTATTGAGCCTTGTTAGTGTAGGAGCTGAAAGTGTCCCACGTTTTGTAAAACACCACACTGTACCAATCTTGACCTGGGGCTTTACTACCCTGGAGACACTGTATTGCCATAAGGACTTTGTTGGGAGTGATAGCCTTATCTAAACTGTCTCTGCCTGGGGGATACTAAGGCAGGAGGACTTAGTCCAAATACGCTCCAGTACCAGCAGCATTGAGATTCTCTGCAGAGTTGAGGTCAGCATAAAAAGATTTAAACTCACAGAGGATTATCTTGTCTCGATGAGTCAGAGTACCGTCCGACTGTAGTAATTCATCTACCCTTTGATGTAAGGCCTGTGAACGGAGTCAATGAGCTAATGGACATCCCGCCTTGTTCCCTCCTGCATAATATTTTTGCTTTACTCACAACAAAGCATACTCTGCTCTGTCAATATCTATGGCTTTTAGTTGATTGTGGGCCACAGTGAGTTGCCTCTGGATCGCCAACGATCCTGTACATTTCTGCATGGCTTCAAGAGCCTTAACCATTGTCTATAGCTGTGCTTGTTTACTATCTGTCTGCATTAAGGTGTGCTGCTATGATGATAAACTGGCCCCATACCAGTGCCTTTAGAGTGTCCCACAAGTGCATAAAGAGGGTGGCTGGTGTGTCAATCATAGCTAGAAAGGTCTCTTTAGTTATTTTAATCTCCATGAGTGTGCTGTCATAGGTGAGGAGTTTAGTGTTAAGACGTCCTGCTTGGGGGTGGAGTGGAATTAGGCAGTAAAAAACATAAACTAACGGGTTGAATGCTCCAACAGGACTGCTACCCCTATGCATATTGTGAACTCTGCTCTAGTGACATGCAGAGAGGTAAGAAAGAAGCCTATAAGAGCATACGTTTGGTGAGCATGGAGAAAAATATGTCATCTCGGACTGTCAGATGTATCTTTCCCCTTATATCCATCAACTTAACCTCATCAACCAGTGCTGTAAGGCGAGAGACAGGACACCAGTCTGTCCCTGTCTTTGGATAGACCTATCTAACTGTGAGTGAGCAACAATGTTGAAGTCTCCACCTACAATGATATCCATGATGAGGTTGTGAGAAGTCACCCTAGTGCCTCCCTAAGAAATGGTTCTTGGCGTTCGCTGGGGCCTTCTTGGTTAGCCAGTGTAAACCCATGTCCTTTTAGGTCAATACGCAGCGAAAGGAGTCTGCCTGGTATTTCAGTGTGTGTGTCACCCACCCCAGAAAGTGTGTTGCTAGAAATACCACTACCCCAGCTTTTTTCCCAGGGCCTTATTAGTGGTACTGGAGGTCAAACTACTGGGAACGTAGCCAGTCCCAATCAGTTTTGAGCAGATGTGTTTTCTGTGTAAGACAAATGTCATACTTAAGGCCTCATTTACAAGGCCTGTGGCGCTGGACGGTGCGGCAAGTACCTTGCTGTTCCACCCTGCACCACCGGTAAAGGGCAGAATTGCACAGTATCCTGCTCTCTCCCCCTGCGCTGCTGCAGAAATTGCTGCCATTCGCCAAAGCAGGCATCCTTGCACCATGATGCAAAGGTGTCTGCGTTATCGGGATGATTGTTTTTTTGCAGAAAGGGACATCTTCCTGCACAAAAGCAATCACAAAAGGTGTTTTCCTTTTTCTATGTGTGCTGCAGAATGCAGCACACATAGAAAGATGAAAAAATGGGGAGAAATAAAGATATTTATTCCCCTTGCATCACTCTTATGCCACCCCTGAGGTGGCCTAGGAATCTGACACATTCCCAGACTTGTAATTCTGGGAATGTGTCAGGTTCCTTCAGATTCCATTGGTGTTTCATGGGAACATCCACAGCAACACCCATTGAATGCCCCTTTCATGCATTGTTATGCATGAAACGGATCCATATTGACAAGACCATGAAAAAACACACAAGGTGGCTTTGCGTGGCCTTGTAAATATGGGCTGGCACACTGCGCCACCGAAGCATAAAAAAAATATCACTCCGGTGGTGCGGTATGCTGCTACGGCTTCGCAAATGAGGCCTCAGCCTCTCTAATAATAGAGAGGAGTGCCAGTCATTTCACAGGAGCGCTAAGGCCTCTAACATGCATGGAATAAATCTGTGTGTAAATGCGGGATCCCCAGCAGAGTTGTCAGTGACAGATGTCTCAGGGGAAGTAAGTCGTCACATAGAAAAAAAGGGGAAGAACAAAGACATACAACCAACATGATTCACCACCTGGAAACCCATATTGTGATACTTTAAGGGTCATGTCGTTTGTCCAGGGTGCACACATCACTATCGCTTAATCGGGTGGGGAGCTCTGCTGTGAGGATATCAGCTACTGATGGAGCATTGCTACCAGGTACCTCACACCATCAGCAGAGGAAATGTCAAGAACTCCAGGCCGAGATAATTCTGATGTAAGGGGGCTGCACCAGGTTAATTCTGAACTGTTGATACATCAGTGTTCACCACCAACCTCTGTAGCAGTATCAAGACATTGTAGTTGTTGTAGCAGTGCTGAACATTCTTTGTGAGTCAAAGTTTCCGAGGGCTTGAGTAGTTTCTTTTCTTGGGTTTGGTTGAGTGGCATGAGCCTGCTGAGGGGGACTTAAGATCCCTCAAAGGTGAGTGGGCCAGGGGGTCCCCAGAGAGGAACGGTATGTCTAGCAGTGACCAGCCTCCTCAATTGTTTGGATGGATTGTTTCTCATTGTTCCATATGAATTGGAGACGGAAAGGGTGCCCCATTTGTATTTGATCCCCTTTTCATGGAGGAAGTCTGTTAGGGGTCGAAGGGATTGGCAGCATTACAATGTAAAGGTCCTGATACAGCCTTATCTTGAGGCCCTCACAGTCAATGGTATTTGTTCATGTACAGCAGAGAGGATGAACTCTTTTTGTCTATAGTAATGCAGGCATGTGAAGATGTATTGTGCCTAACCCTGCAAGCAAGCAGGGTGGCTTGCCCTGTGAATGCATTTGAGGACAATATCTTGATCCCAAGCTTCCGAGCCACATGATGAAAGAGGTGGACAGCAAAAGATTTCTAGTTCCCCGGTACCACCTGTAAAGGAACCCCTTTAATCCGGATGTTGGATCGGCAAGGTCTGTTTTCTAAATCCTCCAGTTGATAGTGCAGTTTGAGAATCTTATCCCTCAGTTCAAGAAGTTCTTGGTGGTGGTTATCCAATTCCTCTTCACAGGAGTCATAAGTTTGCTAAAGCGAATTTAGTCTTTGGCCCAGATTTCCAACATCCCTTCTGAGGTCCTTTACCTCTGATGCTTTTTTTTGTTTGAGGGTTGCAAAACCCTCTCTAAGGACCCCAAATAGCTACTCAAAAAAAGACCTTGTCACTTGAGCTCCATCCACCGCCGCCTCCTCCACTACACCTGGGAGGTGCTTCACAAGACTGTTCTGTTTTCTTTGCAGGAGTTTGGCAAGGAGGTCCTTAAGGGAGTTGCAGGGAGGGCATTTGATTGTACCCACTATCGTGTAGTCAGGTAAAATGGGAAGCCCGCCAGGAATTGGCAGCACACCAGCTGCTCACACTGAAGGTTGAAAGGGTCAGGTTCAGGAGCCCAGGTTAGGTCCCACCCCCAGTTCAGTCCAGCAGCTCAGGGGCATCAGCCACGGTGAAGCTTCCACTCATCAGTTAGACCCCTCCTAGTAATCTTGTAGATATGGTGCATTTCTACCATTTCTATCCAGTCAGCAGTAGCGTGGCGGTAGCAGAAGTGTCCAAGTGGCCAGTTGCGTGCATGGGGCAGAAGACTCAGGGGGCTTGGGAAGACTTCTGCTGTCCTTAAACAGGGCGCAGACTGGCCTATGCATATTTTTTACAGTTAGTTCTGGTTTCCAGCAGGTGCCACAATGCTTCGGTTTCTTTGGGAAGCACAATGTCTCTCTCCCCATCCCTAGGCAGCATGCAGCAACTTAAGTGGAAGCCGGTCTCTGGGTGCCATCAGCACTCTCTGGAATCCCTTTCACAGTGATCCACCGGGCGCGTCGATGACAGGCTCTTTGCTGGGGCTACACACAGTCACTAGGCCGGTCCCCTTCTTTGAAATCAGTCCTCATTCCTCCAGCCACCAAAGAAGGTTGCATACACCTCAGCTATGCCTGGAAGGGGGAAATAACCGAGCGACTCCGGTCACCTCCAGTAGTGGGAGGCGCTGCGGCCTAAGATTGCGTCTGCATCAGGCCGCATGCACGCCTGCCTTCTTTGGCTCCCCGCCGGGTCAGGTATTCAAGTCAGGTATTTGGATCAGGGTCCAGAGGTTGGCGGTTATCCGCAGCAGCAGAACGAGGCTGACGGTCTGTTCTGGAGCACCAACATTTGCCGCAGATCCCGGCCACAGGTAAGATGCATTCAGTGTCTCTAGTTAGGGGTCAGCAGGGAGATGAGGGAGAATAGGCCTTGAGCATCCACCAAATTGAGGTGGAGCCTCCGATCATCACCAGGTTCTGAGAGCCATTTGGCACCCCTGTTAGTGGAAAGGCTCTCTAGTGCTTGGGCCTCAATCAGAGGTGGATGCATGGCAATCTGGGTGAAGAGATGCCCTGGGAGAGACTGGATTTGCCCCGATACAACAAACAGGCAGCGGGGTTCCAGAAAGGTGCTCCAACACTGGCGCCATCTTGGACATGCCCCTCTACTGCACACTTTTAAATTGCAGCTAGCCAGGGTACAGTGCTAAACTATACGTTCTACCTTCTGAGTCATACATTTGGGGTGTGAATGCAAATTGTAGGCCCCATGTAACATTCAACTTTCACACCATTGTTTCACTTCCTCTGCCATGTCCTATGTCAATATATAATGGCCTTGTTAGAAAGGTAAATAACCCAATCGTGTGGCACTAAACATAAAAGCAATATTCCCAAAATGCCAGCAAAAAATAATAAAAATGAAAGTGGGGATCACAGTTGGGCTGTGTTGCATTTCTTGTTCTGTGCCTTGTGGAACTAGTACTAACGCTATCACAATGCTTCTTTTGTCTTTCAGAGCCACCACTGCCCAGAACTACATCTTGGATAACTGTTCTAGTGGATGTTTTGGCTAATAATGTGAAACTGTGTACAAGCTTCAGCATCTGATCACACTCCATGTGTGACACTTTCAGCCAGGTTTTTAGGCCGAAGCCTACCAGACAGAGCAACTGTCTGGTTTGTTAATGACATCTTGGAGACATTTGGATAGCTGCCATGGAAATGCATTTTTCTCATTGCATACCATTGACTTTGTGTTTTGTAATTCACATTTGCTTGTTTTCTATTTGCTGGTTTTATTTGTTCAAGGCTGTCCAACTTGAGTTTGTCCCTTCTGTGACCAATACCCTATTTATGGTATCCCTCCACCAGTGCTCAATTTCTCTAAACAGGCATTCAAATCTTGTTCTTATCTTGCCACTTTTGCTGTACATTCAAAGACAGAGATCAAATATCAGGTCTATGTTCAGAGGGAGCTTGATGTTTACCTTTCTTTCTTTGACTTCAAAGTGAGAGGATTTACGTGACAATCATGCTGGCTACTGTGGTGTGCTGGACAGAAGGCGGCTGTTTGATGTTTTATTTGCAATCACACAACAAAATGTTAATGTCTATAAATGAACTTTTTAGATATCTCAGAATATACCAGAATTAGGTAAACAAATATTTTATAGGTTATTACATTTTCACACATTCACATGTGCGCTGAATACTTTTATAAGTAGAACCGTGTGTCTGTGCAAGTGTAATGCTCATTTCAATTGAAGATGTGTTGTCTGTAATGGCAGTGCACTACCACACAATGCATACTCCACTTTAACCCAACCCACTCCACTCTACTCTGTACCATTCCACTCTATGCCACTCCACTCTTTGCCTCTCCACTCTATGCCTCTCCACTCTACTCTATGCCAATACACTTTATGCTTCACACTACTCTAGGACACTCATCTCTAATCCTCTCTATTCTGCAACATTCCACTCTATGCCACTGCACCCTATGCCAATACATTTTACTCTGTACCACTCCATGCCATTGCACTCTACACCACTACTCTATGCCACTGCACTCTACCCTGCACTGCCCCAGTCTACCCTGCTCCACTCCACTTCACTCAATTCTGAAACAATCTACTCTATACACTGCACTATATAACACCGGACTCTGCGCCACTGCACTTTAGGCTGCTCCACTCCACTGTATTTTGCACGATTCTAGTCTAAACCACTGCTCTCTCTGCCAATGTACTATCACCACTTTACTCAAAACCAATGCACTCTATGCCACTACAATCTACACCACTGCATTCTTCAACACTATACTCTACAACACTCTACTTTATGCCACTGCATGCTACATCACCTTACACCATTGCACTCTATGTCACTGCAGTCTAGCCCACACAACTGCAGTGTATGACACACCGTTGCACTCTACAACACTCTACTCTGGAAGACTGCACTTTCTGCCACTGAAATCTATGCCACTCTACTCTACACCACTACACTCTACTGTTCACCACTCAACTCTGTGTCACTCTAGTGAACTCTACGTCAATGCACTCTCAGCCACTACACTCTACGCCACTCTACTCTATGCTAGTGCACTTTACGTCACTCTAATTTCAAGAAGTAAAATCACGCTTTGGGAATGTGTTTCTTGAAAAAAATACTCTGTTGAAATGGCAAAACAAGCACAGCACATACTCAGCAAACTTCAGTGTCTTCAGTGGATCTGCCAAGTTGTGGCTCCGCTGAAGATACAAACATTTGCACATATCTGGAATCTCTACATCTGTCAGTGTGTAAATCACCCCATGCCTCTTGTAATATATCTAGGGGTTTTTAGCCACGCCCTCCGCATGCCCATCACTACCACTCGTTAATGGGCTTGCCTTTCAAAAATCCTTTATAATCACTGGTAAATGTTTTACATTTATTCCACCTTGGGACAGTTTTGATACCGCCTTGACCATCGACCCTGTTACATGAATAATTGCACTTTTGTCGATACGTTTGATTGCGAGCGAACTTCTTTTTCCTTTTGTGTCTCTCCGCACTCACAGCAGCCGTGGCGCTTTGAATCAGCTAGTTTATGTCAACTGTTTTACTTTTCATTTTCAATTTATGTGGCAAGAAAAGTCCAATTAGGAATTTACAACGCTAATAGCTCTAACTCGAGCAAACGCGAGACCCATTGCATAGTAAATGTTTGTTCTATTTATTACAGTGCATTTCAGAAACCAAAGAAGTGGATTTATAATAATCTTACGTTATGAAATTGAAGGCAACTAAATCCATGGAAAACCAAAAAATGGCAAGAGTACGGGTGAGTGCTAATATTATCCTGAAAAATAATTCTGCCTGATGCATATCAAAACAACAGTGCAACAACTGCCATCAAATGTCATGCCTGCGTCCTCTTGGAGTCTGCCTAAGCGCAATGTCAGTTGCACACCCTACCTTCCGTCCCTGCGTATCTCGAGATGAATCGGAACGGTCGACTGGGAATCTGCATGAATGAACCATGCTCTTTTTAAAGCCACATTTGCATTATTTATATTTTCTTTCGCGGAAAGTCTGATCGAATCTTCATATCCGGTTCCGAAAAACAACCCAAAAACAAATAAACATGTCTGTCTGTAAATTGAAGGACGGCCAGTTGAGGCTGGTTAAAGAACAGTGCCCTAATTGATTCACTGAGGAAGCTTCCTTCATGAAGTCAGAGTTTTCTGACTGGTAAATTATTGATACCCTCAGATTAGCATCAGACCTGCAGACACGCAGGCATCGGGCTGCGCCTTCATTCAGTCGTCTTTAATTATTACGTTAATGGAAAAGGAATTTGTGGTCTAAAAGCGAAGATATCATCATGCCCTGAAGAGAGCTTCAACTGGAGTTTTAGTTGAAATTTTCATTGTACCCTCGACCCCTGACACCTCTGGTTCCGTTTTGTCAATGAAGTATTAATGATTTACTTTTCACTAGGGATTTTATCGTTGGTAAAATAAAAGCACTGGAGAAGGCTGTCGGCCTGTTAAGAATTGTAAGCGCTGTAAGCCCCCTTACTGAAAGGTAGCTAGCTATGTGTAGTCAAAGTGAAGTCCCAACAAGGCATGGACGTCATTTAGGGGTCGCCAGGGTCGCACCTGAGACCCCTGGCTTACCCTTTGCGACCCCTGGCACCAAAGGTGGAAATTCAGTGCCAGGAACACAGGGCAACTCGTCCCTATGGACGTCAGTTCGGGCTACACTCTCTTTTTATCACACTAACAGTGAACAATAATATATTATTCACCATTAGTATAATAAAAATAGACAACAATTAGCTGGAATATGCCCTCCCATGGCAGCTGAGATACCTGAAAATTATTTTAAATGTATGTTGTGTGCGTGCTTGCGTAGGAGAGTGTGTTTCTGTGAGAGGCAGTGTGTGCAAGTGTGTATTTGTGTGTGTGTGTGTGCGGTTGTAAATGAAAGTGGAAGTCAAAGGGCCTGTGATGTCACTTCCGCTACACCTGGCATTTTGGTGTATTGGCGTCCATGCAACAAGGCTGGTGCATTTCAATTTCCTTCTGAACAAGGGTGGTGAGTTAGAGGAACCCTATGGAACAAAAAAAGGAAGACACGTGGAAATGAGGAGGAAATGGGTTAACCCTTTTAACAGTTCTGTAATATTAAAAGTCAGCAAACACCATGAAAGTCATGGTGCAGCCCCTGTTTCTAAAGAAAAGGAACCATAACTATGAAGGTGAAAGACCCTTACCTGTTTACTTTTATACATAGAGATTAGGAGAGTACAAATACAAATCTGCTATGTTTGTAAGAAAGGCTGAAGACCATTTTGAATGGTAAGCATTCATTCCTGCACAAAATATATGTAGATAAGTTACCAGACTTATCACTGTACTGTGTTGCTCTTGTGTCATGCCTGGTGTCTCAAAGTTAACACAATACTCAAATGAGATTTACCAAGCAGCACAAGGCCAACTTGCCTGGCAGCTCGTCACTCCTGCCCTGGAAAGGCGTTTCATGGGTGGAGCGTGGGTGTTCCCATACATCCACTTGTGGATTCTGCTGCAGGAGTATTAAACATGGGAAAGCGTCGAAATGCTACACCTAACCAGGGGAGGTGCAATGAGGAGAATATCTTAATTTCTCCTTGCCATTTACCCTGCATTCTACAGCACATTTAGCTGTGCTGTTTAGGGTCGAAACCCATTCTGCAAGGGATCTAACAGTTGGTGCTTCTCTAAGAAATCCACTAGTAAATTGTTAACATGTTTCTCCACCACCTGAGCCAGAAAAGGTAGGAGGAAGATTGGTCCAAAATATGCAGGCAGAGCTAGTTCTTCCAAGGGCTTTTTCAAAAGAGGGACAACTTTAACATGTTTCCACACAGTGGACACCACCTCAGTGCCTAGGGAGAGATTCACTAGATTTACAAATGTAGGGATAAGGGTCTCCTCAATTAGTTTGACTTCTAATGCACCTCTTAGTGAAAAGATTGATGAACTCTCGAGCAGGAATTACTACCTTACTCCAAACATCACATCGTTCACTATACACAAAGCATTAAGAACGTATAACCATTAACCTCAAGCAAAATCAAGTGGGTCTTGTAGTGCACTCTACACATCAATGCACAAGCAGGAATGTGAGGCACATTTCCATTGTTAGGCAAACTAGCGAGTGCTGGGTACAAACCAGTGGAGCGCACCAGGGCATAGCAAGTGTGTGCCATGTCACTGCTCTGAAGGGATAAATAATGTGTACACAATGTCACAGGTGTGAGCAGGCAAAGGGAGAGCATTCAGGCCACAGAAAGAGTAGGTTAGTCAAGAGAGTACCACAGCGTAGGTGAAAGGGTTGATGAATGAGTGTACTAAGACATGTGACAGCAGATGATACAATTGTGTGCCTGGCCATGGTGAGTGGGAGGGTTTACCAGTGTGTCAAGAAACAGGTGAAAAGGAGTACAGTAAGTGTGTGTTAGAAATGTTTTTTTTGACAGTATATGTGTCCAACAGGGCTAGGTCAAAGTATTCTTCTTGAGACCCAGCCAGAGACATGTTGAGTGAGGATTTAGTTTTTGAAAATTGTCAGGAAAAACGAATTTGCAAAAAAGAGATAAAAATCAAGTTGACCTTCAACTGTGGGTAGGTAGTGAAATACTTAGCTACTGTATGTCACTGCACAAATACAAGTCCTATCCTCACCGCTGATCACCAATGTTAGAAATTGGGTTTTTTGTTGGCAGTCAGGTTACCCTCTGTCCAAGCAAGAACCCTCACTCTAGTCAGGGTAAGTCACACACAATCCAAAATTATCCTGTGCCCATTCTCTGGTAGCTTGGCACGAGCAGTCAGGATTAACTTAGAAGGCAATGTGTAAAGTATTTGTGCAATAAATCATACAATAACACAATATAGCACCACAAAAATACACCACACAGTGTTTAGAAAAATATATAATATTTATCAGGATAATTGTAGGTCAAAACGAATAAAGATGCAATGTGAAATTGTAGAGATATCACTGAAAAGTGATCGAAAGTGTCTTAAGTCTTTAAAAAGCAAACAAAGGGGGTCATTTTGACCCTGGCGGTACGAGACCGCCAGGGCTAAAATGACGGAAGCACCGCCAACAGGCTGGCTGTGCTTCCTGGCCTATTACGACCGCGGCGGAAGCGCCGCGGTCGGACCGCCGGGGCCGGTGGTATTCCGTCACATTTGCCCCGGCGGTGATAATCCGCCTGGGCAGCGCTGCTAGCATCGCTGCCCAGGGGATTACGAGTCCCCTTTCCGCCAGCCTTTTTCTGGCGGTTTGAACCGCTGGTGGAAAGGGGAGTCGCGGGGCCACCGGCATGGGCCGTGCAGGGGCCCCCTGACAGGGCCCCATGGAGCTTTTCACTGTTTGCATAGCAGACAGTGAAAAGCGCGACGGGTGCAACTGCACCCGTCGCACAGCCGCAACACCGACGGCTCCATTTGGAGCCGGCTCCTGTTTTGCGGCCGGGATCCCCGCTGGGCCGGCAGGCGGAAACCAAAGTACCTGGTTTAAAGTGGAAAATCTCCACAAAGGGCCGCAGAAGAAGAGATACGTGGAAAAATGGTGTGTGCGTCGATTTCTCCCCTGCACACACGGACTTGCGTCGTTATTTTTCATGCGGGGAAGTCGTGCGTCGTTTTCCGGCGCGCGGACAGTCTCTTTCTGTGGGTCGCGGGATTACTAGATGTCCCGGGGTCTGTGCGTGGATTCTTCGGCTTGTTTTCCGGCTGCGCGTCGTTCCGGGAGGCTGTGCGTGGAATTCTCGTTCTCCCAGCAGGCGTCGCGTCGATTTCCCCTCTGGAAGTCAGGCGGCGTTGTCCTTGCGAGGCCGTGCGTCGAAGTTCCGGTCGCCCCGAAGGTGTCGCGTCGATCAGCGTCGGTGTGCGGCGATTTTCTCACCGCGGAGCAGCTGTGCGTCGAAATCTTCAACACACGAAGAGTCCAAATGAAAAAGAGAAGTCTTTTTGGTCCTGAGACTTCAGGGAACAGGAGGCAAGCTCTATCCAAGCCCTTGGAGAGCACGTTTACAGCCAGACAAGAGTTCAGCAAGGCAGCAGGGCAACAGCAAGGCAGCAGTCCTTTGTAGAAAGCAGTCAGGTGAGTCCTTTAGGCAGCCAGGCAGTTCTTCTTGGCAGGATGCAGGTTCTGGTTCAGGTTTCTTCTCCAGCAAGTGTCTGATGAGGTAGGGCACAGGCCCTGTTTTATACCCAAATGTGCCTTTGAAGTGGGGGAGACTTCAAAGAGTGGCTAAGAAGTGCACCAGGTCCCCTTTCAGTTCAATCCTGTCTGCCAGGGTCCCAGTAGGGGGTGTGGCAGTCCTATGTGTGAGAGCAGGCCCACCACCCTCCCAGCCCAGGAAGACCCATTCAAAATGCAGATGTATGCAAGTGAGGCTGAGTACCCTGTGTTTGGGGTGTGTCTGAGTGAATGCACAAGGAGCTGTCAACCAAGCCCAGCCAGATGTGGATTGTAAGGCACAGAAAGATTTAAGTGCAAAGAAATGCTCACTTTCTAAAAGTGGCATTTCTAGAATAGTAATATTAAATCCAACTTCAACTTCACCAGTCAGCAGGATTTGGTATTACCATTCTGGCCATACTAAATATGACCTTCCTACTCCTTTCAGATCAGCAGCTACCACTTCAATACTGTATGAGGGCAGCCCCAATGTTAGCCTATGAAGGGAGCAGGCCTCACAGTAGTGCAAAAACGAATTTAGGGGTTTTGCACTACCAGGACATGTAAACTACACAGGTACATGTCCTGCCTTTCACCCACACAGCACCCTGCTCTAGGGGTTACCTAGGGCACACATTGGAGGTGACTTATATGTGGAGAAAGGGGAGGTTTAGGCTTGGCAAGTACTTTTAAATGCCAAGTTGAGGTGACAGTGAAACTGCACACACAGGCCTTGCAATGGCAGGCCTGAGACAAGGTAAAGGGGCTACTTAAGTGGGTGGCACAACCAGTGCTGCAGGCCCACTAGTAGCATTTAATCTACAGGGCCTAGGCACATATAGTGCACATTACTAGGGACTTATAAGTAAATTAAATAGTCCAATCAGGTATGATCCAAGGTTACCATGTTTAAAGGGAGAGAGCATATGCACTTTAGCACTGGTTAGCAGTGATAAAGTGCGCAGAGTCTAAAAGCCAGCAAAAACAGTGTCCAAAAAGTGGAGGGAGGCAGGCAAAAAGTTAGGGGTGACCACCCTAAGGCTGTCAGGTCTAACATGTGTCCCTCCCAGCTGAAAGTGGGGAGAGCTACCCGACCTCCTGGGAGCTCTCATCGCTAAGGCGGAAGTATCTGGAGAGACCATCAGCATTGGTGTGGTCAACCCCTGGGCGATGCTCCACCGTAAAGTCCATCCCCTGTAGGGAAATGGACCACCTCAAGAGTTTAGGATTTTCACCCCTCATCTGCATGAGCCATCTGAGGGGCCTGTGGTCTGTCTGAACCCGGAAGTGAGTCCCAAACAGGTATGGCCTCAGCTTCTTCAGTGCCCAGACCACAGCAAAAGCTTATCTCTCAATAGCACTCCACCTCTGTTCCCGTGGTAATAGCCTTCTGCTAATAAAGACTACTGGTTGGTCTAGGCCCTCCTCATTTAGCTGTGCTAGGACCGCCCCTATGCCATGCTCGAAAGCGTCTGTCCGCACGATAAATTCCTTGGAGTAGTCAGGGGCCTTGAGCACGGGGGCCGTGCACATGGCTTCCTTCAGAGAGTCAAGGCTTTCTGACAAGCCTCTGTCCAATTCACCAACCTAGGTTGTTTCTTGGAAGTGAGTTCTGTCAAGGATGACACAATGGTACCATAGCCCTTGACAAATCTGCGGTAGTATCTTGTGAGGCCTAAAAAGGCTCTCACCTCAGTCTGTGTTCTAGGTGGTTGCCAGGCCTTGATAGTTTCAATCTTGGCCTGGAGTGGCTGCACCTTGCCACCACCCACTAGGTGTTCCTCTCAGCTGGGACTGTAGACAGCTATGTCCTCCAGGTAGGCTGCACAGAAGGCATCCTTGCCAGCTAGGACCCCGTTAACCAACCGTTGGAAGGTAGCAGGGGCATTTTTCAACCCAAATGGCATCACCCGGAACTGGTAATGGCCATCAGGTGTGGAAAATGCGGATCTCTCTTTAGCCCCCTCAGTCAGGGCAATCTGCCATTACCCTGAAGTAAGATCAAATGTACTCAGGAACTTGGCAGCGCCCAGTCTGTCAACAAGCTCATCAGATCGGGGGATGGGGTGAGCATCAGTCCGTGTGACTGAGTTGATACCCTGGTAGTCCACGCAGAACCGGAGTTCTGGCTTCGCACCTCGGGCAGTAGCCTTAGGGACCAACACCACAGGGCTGGCCCAGGGACTACTGGATTTCTCGATAACCCTTAAAGCTAACACCTTGGAGACCTCCTCCTTGATGCTGGCCTTCACCTTATCCGATAACCTGTAAATTTTCTTCTTCACAGGGAGACTGTCACCTGTGTCAATGTCATGAACACAGAGGTGGGTCAGTCCAGGAGTAAGGGAGAACAGGGGTGAGAACTGCTCCAACAGCTCATAGCAGTCTCCTCTCTGGTTTAGAGTCAGGGAGTCAGAGAGAATGACACCTTTCACTGACCCATCACCTTCTTGGACAGAGAGGAGGTCGGGAGAGGTTCACTCTCCTCTTCCATTCCTTCATCTGTGACCAGAAGCATGTTGACTTCAGACCTCTCAAAATGAGGCTTTAGTCGGTTGACCTGGAGCACCCTTAGAAGGTTCCTAGGGGTTTGGAGATCCACTAGGTAAGTGGCCTCCCCTTTCCGCTCCTTTACTTCAAATAGAGCTCGCCCCCCACGTCCGCAGCACCAACCTGCTGTCTCCTGCCTCTGACCCCCGCCCACGCTGCTGCTAGCGTGTTCGAGGCCCTCCTCCACCCGCAGGCATCCTCCTGCGCCTCATCCCTGGTGTCTAGTGGGCTCTAGTAAGCTTCACTTGACCCGTGTGCCGCTTTCCGCCGTCCTGTAAGTGTTTTACTATTTTTTCTGCGCCTTGCCTCCTTGCGCTTCTGCCCCCGTCGTGCCCCTTCTGATTGTGCCGCTTTCCGCCGTCCTGTAGTGCTTTTCTATTGTTTTCACGCGCTTTGCCTCCTTGCGCTTCTGCCCCCGTTGTGCCCCTCTAATTGCTGTACCCTGATTGTATTTTGTGCCATTAGTGTATTTTTGTGACTGTTTTTCATATTGTGCCCGACTTTTTTGTGCCTTGTTTTTCTTGTTTTCGCCCCTTGGGCGCTCCCCCCTGCAGTTCTCTCCCTGCCGCTGCCTCCCTGTAGCCCCGCCCCCCTCACACCCCCATTTGCCGCTCCCTCCCGCCTCCCGCCTCCCAGCTGTTCCTCCCTCCCCCCTCCCTTCTTAATGGCTGGCGCTGCGCGTCCGCGCCGCTGGCGCGCCAGAGGCAAGCCCGTCTGCGCCCGTCCGCGCCTGGACCACGCCCAGCGCCACCCCCCCTGGTCCTCACGGCCCCCGCCCCCCTGTCTCCGATACTCGGCCAGCGAACTCCTCGCCCTCAACCCTGGCCCCTCCACAGAGTGCTTCCAGGCCACCCCGAAGCACACCAAAGGACCTTTTTCCTGCCGCACCTGCAACTTCTCCTGCAACAGAACAACGAAGCCAGCAACAACCAACACAAACCACCTGCACTGCATCCTCCGCAACACACGCTCCGCACGAAAACACGCCATCGAGCTCTGGGACCTGCTCGACACCACCTCCCCAGACGTGGCCTTCCTGACCGAAACCTGGTGGAACGACTCCTCGGCCCCTGACATCGCCATCGCCATCCCTGACGGATACAAGATCACCAGAAGAGATCGCACCAACGGAATCGGCAGAGGAATAGCCATCGCCCACAAATCTATCCTCAAGATCCACACCCACACGGACGACACCCTCAAGACAGCCGAACACCTCCACTTCCAGATTCACACGGACCCCAGCACTACCCTCAGAGGAACCCTCATATACCGCCCTCCAGGACCAAGAGCCCCCTTCAGCGACACCGTCTCCGACCTCGCAAGCACCCACGCCCTCGCCTCTCCAGACTACATCCTCCTGGGAGATCTAAACTTCCACCTGGAGAACAACAATGACGCCAACACCGCATCACTGACCACCAACCTCTCCAACCTCGGACTCCGTCAACTGGTCAACACTCCCACCCACATCGCCGGACACACCCTTGACCCACTCTTCACTTCAAGCACCACATCTCATTCAGCCACACCTCCGAACTCCACTGGACCGTCCATCACTGCGTACATTTCACCTTCAAGAAAAACACCGAACACCACTGCACCCCTCTACCGCCTCACCGCCGCTGGGGAAAAGTCACCGAAGATCAACTAGCCAGCACCCTCGCCAAAAACCCACCACCCGACCCCACCGACCTGGACTCCGCCACCATCAACCTCCATCAATGGATCCTCAACTGCGCCAACATCCTAGCTCCACTCAAGAGACCCACTGCCAACCAAGGAAAGAAAAAAACAGCCTGGTTCACAGACGAACTAACCACCTCCAAACGCACCTGCCAGAAACTCAAGAAAAAATGGATCCTCGAGCGCACACCCGACAACCTTGCTACCCTCAAGGAAGCCAACCGCAAACACCATCAACTGATCCGACTCGCCAAGCGCTCCCACTTCACAGAACGCCTCAACAACAACGCTCATGACTGCAAAGAACTCTTCTGCATAGTGAAGGAACTTTCCAACCCCAACGCCAACGTCAACGACGTCCCTCCTTCCCAGGAACTCTGCGACGATCTCTCCACCTTCTTCTACCAGAAAATCGCAGACATCCACGACAGCTTCAACACCTCACCTCCGCCAGACCCCACCCCCAACAACTCCTCCCACGCCTACCGCATCACCTCCTGGACTCAAGTAGACGACACCGAAACCCGAAAGACCATGAACTCCATTCACTCAGGATCTCCCTCTGACCCCTGCCCACATCACGTCTTCAACAAAGCCGACGCCACCATCACCCCCAAACTCCGCAAGACCATCAACCTCTCCTTCAACACCGCCACCTTCCCGGACAGCTGGAAGCACGCAGAAATCCAACCCCTCCTCAAGAAACCTAAGGCTGACCTCAACGATCTCAAAAACTTCCGACCGATCTCCCTCCTCCCTTTCCCAGCGAAAGTCATCGAGAAGATCGTCAACGCACAGCTCGCCCACTTCCTAGAAGACAACTCCATCCTAGACCCCTCTCAATCTGGTTTCAGACGAAACCACAGCACTGAGACCGCACTCCTCGCCGCCACAGATGACATCAGACAACAAATGGACAACGGCGAAACCTCAGCCCTGATCCTCTTGGACCTATCAGCCGCTTTCGATACAGTCTGCCACCGCACCCTACTAACCCGTCTCCACGAGGCCGGCATCCAAGACAAAGCCCTCAACTGGATCTCATCCTTTCTCTCCGGCAGAACCCAGAGAGTTCGACTTTCACCCTTCCGCTCCAAAGCCACCAACCTCATCTGCGGCGTCCCCCAAGGCTCCTCACTTAGCCCAACGCTGTTCAACGTCTACATGGCCCCCCTCGCACAACTGGCCCGCCAACACAAACTCAGCATCATCTCCTACGCCGACGACACCCAGCTCGTCCTCTCCCTGACCAAAGATCCTCTCACCGCCAAAACCAACCTCCACGAGGGACTGAAATCCATCGCCGAGTGGATGAGCAACAGCCGCCTGAAACTTAACTCCGACAAGACGGATGTCCTCATCCTCGGGCGCACCCCCTCTGCCTGGAACGACTCTTGGTGGCCCACCACCCTCGGCCCCCCACCCACCCCAGCCAGCCACGCACGAAACCTCGGCTTCATCCTCGACTCCGCTCTCACCATGTCCAAACAGGTCAACGCTGTCTCCTCTTCCTGTTTTAACACCCTCCGCATGATCTTCAAGTGGATTCCAACAGGAACCAGAAAGACGGTGACCCAAGCCCTCGTCAGTAGCAGACTCGCCTACGGCAACGCACTCTACACAGGCATCCCAACAAAAGACATCAAACGACTCCAACGCATCCAGAACGCATCCGCCCGCCTGATCCTCGACATACCCCGCCGGTGTCACATCTCCCCCCACCTGAAGGACCTCCACTGGCTCCCCGTGGACAAGAGGATCACCTTTAAACTCCTCACCCACGCACACAAGGCACTACACAACACCGGACCCTGCTACCTGAACTCCAGACTCAACTTCTACGTTCCCTCACGCCAACTACGCTCTGCCAACCTTGCCCTCGCCATCGTCCCCCGAATCCAGCGCAAGACCTCTGGTGGCAGATCCTTCTCCTACCTCGCCACCAAGACCTGGAACTCTCTCCCCACCTCACTACGCCAGACCCAGGACCTCCTCACCTTCAGGAGACTCCTCAAGACATGGCTCTTCGAACTATAGCAGCAACACCCCCCCCCCCCCAGCGCCTCGAAACCCTAACGGGTACATAGCGCGCTTTATAAATCTATTGATTAATTGATTGATTGATTGGGCCAGACCAGCGGTCCTGGAGAGCTCTAGGCTCTACTGGCTCCATTACCCACACTTTCCACACTTTGGCCCTCATTCTGACCTTGGCGGGCGGCGGAGGCCGCCCGCCAAAGTCCCGCCGTCAGGTTACCGTTCCGCGGTCGAAAGACCGCGGCGGTAATTCTGACTTTCCCGCTGGGCTGGCGGGTGGTCGCCTTCAGACCGCCAGCCAGCCCAGCGGGAAAGAGGCTTCCACGAGGAAGCCGGCTCGGAATCGAGCCGGCGGAGTGGAAGCTGTGCGACGGGTGCAGTTGCACCCGTCGCGTATTTCACTGTCTGCGCAGCAGACAGTGAAATACTTGTAGGGGCCCTCTTACGGGGGCCCCTGCAATGCCCATGCCAGTGGCATGGGCACTGCAGGGGCCCCCAGGGGCCCCGCGACCCCCCCTACCGCCATCCGGATCTCGGCGGTCCGACCGCCGGGATCTGGATGGCGGTAGGGGGGGTCGGAATCCCCGCGGCGGTGCAGCAAGCTGCGCCGCCGCGGAGGATTCAATGGGGCCGCGGTACACTGGCGGGACCCCGCCAGTGGTGCCGGTCCGACCGCGGCTTTACCGCCGCGGTCGGAATCCCCATTGGAGCACCGCCGGCCTGTCGGCGGTGCTCCCGCGGTCCTCCGCCCTGGCGGTCAAAGACCGCCAGGGTCAGAATGACCACCTTTGTCTCCAGGTTGAAACTCTACCAGGGTGGCCTTCTGGTCATACCAGCGTTTCATTACCTCCTGACTGGCCTCAAGGTTACTTTTGGCCTCTTTCCAGAAGCGGGTCATCTGGTTGCGGAGGGCCAACATGTAGCTGACCACATCCTGAGGGGGTGCCTTTGGAGCTTTCTCCAACCCCTCCTTGACAATGCTTAAGGGTCCCCTGACAGGGTACCCATAGAGAAGCTCAAAGGGACTGAACCCTACCCCCTTCTGGGGTACCTCTCTGTAAGCAAAGAGAAGGCATGGTAAGAGGACGTCCCACTTACGCCTCAGGGCCTCAGGGAGGCCACCAATCATGCCTTTCAAGGTCTTGTTGAATCTCTCCACAAAACCATTAGATTGGGGGTGATATGATGTGGTGAACTGGTAGGTTACACCACACGCATCCCACATAGACTTCATGTATGCAGACATGAAGTTAGTGCCTCTGTCAGACACTTTCTCCTTTGGGAATCCCACACGGGTAAATATCCCCATCAGAGTTCTGGTCACCACCGGTGCAGTTACGGTCCTCAGAGGGATTGCCTCTGGGTAAGGGGTGGCATGGTCCACCAAAACCAGGATGACCCTGTTGCCTAGGGCAGTTTTGGGGTCCAATGGACCAACAATGTCGATGCCCACCCTTTCAGAGGGGGTTCCAACGACAGGAAGTGGAATCAGGGGGGTCTTAACCCTTTTTCCTGTTTTACCACTTGCTTGGCAGGTAGGACAAGATCTACAGAACGTATCGGAGTTTGTCCTTATTCTGGGCCAATAAAAGTGGGTGACAAGCCTGTCAAAGGTCTTGTCTTGCCCCAAATGTCCTGCCAGGGGATTGTCGTGAGC
Organism: Pleurodeles waltl; assembly: GCF_031143425.1. Lineage (NCBI taxonomy): Eukaryota > Metazoa > Chordata > Amphibia > Caudata > Salamandridae > Pleurodeles > Pleurodeles waltl. The sequence continues at coordinate 1,007,603,034 of NC_090446.1, read as the reverse complement.
CAGACCCAGTAGGAAGGTTCGGTAACACTGGGGGACCACCAGCGCACGCGCTGCTCCAATGGCCGGAACCTTAGGCTCACTGTAGAGGAGATCATTCTCCCAATATATGTGGTGATCGCTAGAGGCTTCACCTGCTGCCTGGGCTGAGGCTTGCTTCCTCATACTCTCTAGAGTGGGACATTCTTTCTGCGCCTGGCAGAATTCCTCCCTGGTGGGTCCACCCTCAACTTGCCAGCCAGCAAGCTCAGGTAGATCACCTAGGGTGGCAATGTCTTCCCCAGTTGGCTCGGGAGCCTCCTCCTCAGGAACCCCGTCAACCACTGCGGGAACTTCTGGGACCGGTTTCCCGCGCCCCTTGACCCTCCTCTTGGCAGTTCTCTGGGCCATTGTTCCAGGCTCCAGACGCCCTTGACTTCCCTCTCAGTCAGCCATGGACCGTGTGGTCATGCAGACCCACTCAGGTAACCCTAACATCTCCAGGTGAGATCTGAGCTCTACTTCTTTCCAAGCAGTATGCTCAAGATCATTGCCTAACAGACAATCTACAGGCATGGCAGGACTCACAGCTACTTTCAGTACCAGAGACCTCCCCCCTCAAAGGGAACCAGAGCCACCGGTAGGTGACTCTCACGATTGTCAGCGACTATGACCTGGTGGAATGTATTAGGGACTATCTGCTCTGTTGACACCAGCTGACTCTTGATAGTAGTCATACTGGCTCCTGTGTCACGCAGAGCCTCCACCTTTTGCCCATCAATGGTGACCCACTGCCTGTACTTGGAAGTATTTTGGGGCATGTGGGCTTTGAGCACCATTTCTCCTTCTCCCAGGGACACTAGGGAAATCTCTACCTGCTCCTCAAAGCTATCTGGGTCCATCTCCACCCCGAGCGCTACACTAGTCAACCAAGGTGTCTGTCCAGTAGTGGACGGTGCCCTCTTGAAGCACTGGGGGTCGCCTTTATAGTGACCATACTGGTAGCACTCTAAGCATTTGGGGTTGGATCTCCCTGATTTATCATAAGTCCCTGGCTTTTTCCCAAAACTGGAAAAGGAATGGTTGCCACCCCCTCCCTGGGAATTCTTTTGGGGCCTTTGGAGAGTTCCTTATCTGTAAGTTTATCTCCCCCCTCTTTCTTCTGTTGGGAACCCTGACCACCTTTGTGGGTGTCCCCCCCAGGTACCTTTTTGGACACTCTGGTGCTAACCCAGAGGTCCGCCTCCTCAGCAAGCTTCCTGGGATCAGTCAGCTTACTATCTACCAAGTGCTGGCGCAACTCTGTAAAAGTAATATTGAGCATATGCTCTCTCAGAATCAAGTCATTTAACCCTTTATAATTATCTACTTTGTTGCCCCGCACCCATCCATTCAGTGCCTTACTGGAAAAGTCAAAGAAATCTACCCATGTTTGTGTGGTTTGTTTGGTGCTGTCCCTGAACCTCTGACGGTATCCCTCAGGGGTCAGCCCAAACTTGGCAAGTAAAGTGGCTTTCTGAAGTGGGTATGTGTTTTGATCAGGTTGATCCAATGTGAGAAGTGTGTCCCTCCCCAATGGCTGCACATAACCCCACATAGCTACCCCCCATTGCCCTTCAGGAATCTCATGAGCCCTTAGAGCAACTTCGTAAGCAGCTAACCATTTATCTATGTCATCTCCCACCACAAAACTGGGCACCACATTTTTGGGTATACAAACCTTCTTTTCTCCAGCAGGTCCTGTCTGTATGCTGCCACCATTATTGCTGGATTCAGACTGTCTCGCCTTGATCTCCAGCTCCTTGAGACTCAGTTCATGAGCCAACAATAGTTTCTTTTCAGCCAAAGCTCTTTCAGCTTCCACCTGTTTGGCTGCTCTATCAGCCTCAGCTTGTTTGGCTTCAATTTTCAGTTTTGCCATTTGCAATTGGAACACCCTTTCTTCTCTCCTTTCCTCTGCGGTCAGGCTTTGCTCAGAGACACTGCTCCCTGGTCTGGAAGGGGGCATAATTGCAGTGGTAACATTACCCACTGATGGCAATAAATCCTGTGAGAGGCCATTTTCTGGCTCCTCTTCCTCCTCATCCTCCTCTAAATGGGCTTCTGCCCAGGGCCTCAGCGCCACTTGAAAGTCCTCCTTTTTGGAGGCCCCTTGGGTGGGTACTCTCAACACCCTGCTGAACCCTCTTAGCTGTTTGACAGTATATGTCTCCAACAGGGCTAGGTCCAAATCTCCTACTTGAGACCCAGCCAGAGACATGTTGAGTGAGGATTTCGTTTTTGAAATTGTCAGGAAAAACGAATTTGCAAAAAGAGATAAAAATCAGGTTGACCTTCAACTGTGGGTAGGTAGTGAAATACTTAGCTACTGTATGTCACTGCACAAATACAAGTCCTATCCTCACCGCTGATCACCAATGTTAGAAATGGGGTTTTTGGTTGGCAGTCAGGTTACCCTCTGTCCAAGCAAGAACCCTCACTCTAGTCAGGGTACGTCACACACAATCCAAAATTATCCTGTGCCCACCCTCTGGTAGCTTGGCACGAGCAGTCAGGCTTAACTTAGAAGGCAATGTGTAAAGTATTTGTGCAATAAATCATACAATAACACAATATAGCACCACAAAAATACACCACACAGTGTTTAGAAAAATATATAATATTTATCAGGATAATTGTAGGTCAAAACGAATAAAGATGCAATGTGAAATTGTAGAGATATCACTGAAAAGTGATATAAAGTGTCTTAAGTCTTTAAAAAGCAAACAAAGTCTATTTCAAGCACAAAGTACCTGGTTTAAAGTGGAAAATCTCTGCAAAGGGCCGCAGAAGAAGAGATACGTGGAAAAATGGTGTGTGCGTCGATTTTTCCCCTGCACACACGGACTTGCGTCGTTATTTTTCACGCGGGGAAGTCGTGTGTTGTTTTCTGGCGCGCGGACAGTCTCTTTCTGTGGGTCGCGGGATTACCAGATGTCCCGGGGTCTGTGCGTGGATACTTCAGCTTGTTTTCCGGCTGCGCGTCGTTCCGGGAGGCTGTGCTTGGACTTCTTGTTCTCACAGCAGGTGTCGCGTCGATTTCCCCTCTGGAAGTCGGGCGGCGTTGTCCTTGCGATGCCGTGCGTTGAAGTTCCGGTCGCCCCAAAGGTGTTGCGTCGATCAGCGTTGGTGTGCAGCAATTTTCTCGCTGCGGAGCAAGCTGTGCATCGAAATTTTTGACGCACGAAGAGTCCAAATGAAAAAGAGAAGTCTTTTTGGTCCTGAGCCTTCAGGGAACAGGAGGCAAGCTCTATCCAAGCCCTTGGAGAGCACTTTTACAGCCAGACAAGAGTTCAGCAAGGCAGCAGGGCAACAGCAAGGCAGCAGTCCTTTGTAGAAAGCAGTCAGGTGAGTCCTTTAGGCAGCCAGGCAGTTCTTCTTGGCAGGATGCAGGTTCTGGTTCAGGTTTCTTCTCCAGCAAGTGTCTGATGAGGTAGGGCAGAGGCCCTGTTTTATACCCAAATGTGCCTTTGAAGTGGGGGAGACTTCAAAGAGTGGCTAAGAAGTGCACCAGGTCCCCTTTCAGTTCAATCCTGTCTGCCAGGGTCCCAGTATGGGGTGTGGCAGTCCTTTGTGTGAGAGCAGGCCCTCCACCCTCCCAGCCCAGGAAGACCCATTCAAAATGCAGATGTATGCAAGTGAGGCTGAGTACACTGTGTTTGGGGTGTGTCTGAGTGAATGCACAAAGAGCTGTCAACCAAGCCCAGCCAGACTTGGATTGTAAGGCACAGAAAGATTTAAGCGCAAAGAAATGCTCACTTTCTAAAAGTGGCATTTCTAGAATAGTAATATTAAATCCAACTTCACCAGTCAGCAGGATTTGGTATTACCGTTCTGGCCATACTAAATATGACCTTCCTACTCCTTTCAGATCAGCAGCTACCACTTCAATACTGTATGAGGGCAGCCCCAATGTTAGCCTATGAAGGGAGCAGGCCTCACAGTAGTGCAAAAACGAATTTCGGGGTTTTGCACTACCAGGACATGTAAACTACACAGGTACATGTCCTGCCTTTCACCCACACAGCACCCTGCTCTAGGGGTTACCTAGGGCACACATTAGAGGTGACTTATATGTGGAGAAAGGGGAGGTTTAGGCTTGGCAAGTACTTTTAAATTCCAAGGCGAGGTGACAGTGAAACTGCACACACAGGCCTTGCAATGGCAGGCCTGAGACAAGGTAAAGGGGCTACTTAAGTGGGTGGCACAACCAGTGCTGCAGGCCCACTAGTACCATTTAATCTACAGGCCCTAGGCACATATAGTGCACATTACTAGGGACTTATAAGTAAATTAAATAGTCCAATCAGGCATGATCCAAGGTTACCATGTTTAAAGGGAGAGAGCATATGCACTTTAGCACTGGTTAGCAGTGATAAAGTGCGCAGAGTCTAAAAGCCAGCAAAAAAAGTGTCCAAAAAGTGGAGGGAGGCAGGCAAAAAGTTAGGGGTGACCACCCTAAGGCTGTCAGGTCTAACAGTGTGCCACACCACTGTTTGTCAGGCTGTAAACTCAGTGTGCTAGGCCACAAGTGCAAGTGGATGACTAAGAAGTGTGGTTGGCAAAAGTGAAGAGAAAAGAATACCAGACAACAGGTAAGGTTGCTGAAGGAAGAGAGTGTTTTGCCATGGGAGGATCGGATAAAATCAGGAGTGTGCCAACTTGTGGGCATAAATCAAAGAAAAGAGTGTACAATATGATGAATCGGAGACAAATAGTGCCTGAAGTGATAGGTGGGTCCTCTGTCATTCCTGGGCGGACTCTCCCTGTTTATGGTTAAATAGTGCATTAAGGGTGTGCCCTGCATCGTTCATGGGTGGACTGCATAAAGTACTTCCTTTGCAGGTTAATAATGTCTCCAATGGGTTGGGTCTTTTGATGCTTCTAAGGGGACTCAGTATAATCCAGTGAACACAGCTGATGAACATCGTAGGAAGGTTCTTCATTTGGTACTACCTACCCTAAAATTGTGAAGGACCTACTGGCACTTGGGTACCTATTCCCACATTTTCCATCATGCAAAGGGAGCTGCAACAGTGGTGTCAGCTTGTGTCAATGCTGTCCTGCTTCTTCCTGTTTGAAGATCTGGCCATAGGTGTCACACATTAACCACTGCAAACTGGTATGCCTTTTGCAGTGCTCCTGGGTTTCAACAGAACTACATTAGCCTCTGAAATTCCTCTTCTACTTGATTATTTGTGACTGCCCTAGTTGAAATGGTTGAATGTGGGCAGATCTTCGTCCCTCTTTGTGGCTATGTATCCTGGCATTGTGGCCATGGCCCTGTCTGGTTGCAGTGCCTAGCTTATAAGGCTGCTCTCCGTATCTTTTTTCTCTCTCAACTTCTCCCTCTACCTACATCCATATAGGCGGGTGGAGGGGAGTGGATGATAATGGGGTGTTTATGCTACCTTTTGATTTGTGGAGGACAGAGTGTAGCTCCTGCTCCAGTTGTAATGGATTGGTCTTGATTCATTCTGTGAGGCACAGTGGGGTACTTGTATTTTGTGAACAGGCCTTGTTTTGCCACACCGTATAGTGGCGTGAGGGGGCTTTTCACAACTCAGGCCCGTATTATTGTAATTGCAATTGTAATAGTATTTATGTAGCACTTACTACCCATGACGAGCCGTTGTAGTGCTTTTCGGCGAGTAGCATGCTACTCCGAAATCCAAAAGGAATTAGTGGGGGATTAGTATAGGGAAATATGAGTACAGTTTTAGTATTATTATGAGTTAATTTGGGGGGGCGTGGCCAGCGGCTGATGAAGCCGCACGCTTAGGGAAGAGCTCCGGGGCGACAAACGGGGCCCGGCCCGCTTAATACCGCCGATCGCCACTCGAAAATCGGGGCTGATCGCAGGCAACAGCACCGCAGGACCCCTGGATTACAAAGGGGCCCTCGCGGACTCGAATCCAGCTCGAAGAGCTGTGCAAAGTGATCCTTTACATCGCGGCCGCCAGAAACAAAATGGCAACCGCGACTGTCTGAGCGAGCGGCGGACCTGTGGCGAGGAGCAGAGGAGTCGGAGCGGGGGCTGTGGGGTCCAGAGGACTGTTGCTGATAAGCGGGACTACCGGATGCGGGCGATCCCTTCGGCTGAGCAGAGGAGGAACCGGTGAGTGGGGGGGCGGCTGAGCGGGAGGGGCTGCAACCCCTCGCCCGGTCGCGGATCGGGCTCGGGCCCGGTGACTGGAGGCCCCACCAAAAGCAGCGAGTGGAACGGGGGAACCCCCGGCGAGAGAGGGGCGACAGGGGAGCGCGGAAGCCCCTCCCCCCAACCCCGCGAAGGCGCATCTCCCTAGGGAACCAAGACGGGGAGCCCCCAGCGGCTGTGGACTACTGGGTGGCGCGAGGTGTTGGGGGCGGCCTGATTGTCGGACCCCCCCCACCACCAACCAACAAGGCCGGCGAGAACCCACCCCCGCGGCGCTGAACTTCAAGAGGGGGGGGGAAGAGGCCGGAAATCGGGATCTGCGGACTAGCGGAGGGGGCTCGGAAGTGCGGCGACACAAGACCAGCACCATAAAGACACCCCAACAGCCCGGACCTCGAGAGGGGGCTCTCCGGTGCCGGGGGCCCCTTGTCTGGCTCGAGGACAGTCGATGAAAGGAGGAGTGGGTGCAGACACTCCTTCAGAAGCCTTTGAAAAGACTAGAGCTGCCTGAAATGACACAGCAGTCAACAAGTAAAAATTGGAGAAGCACCACCTAGGCAGCCCACGCAACATAGAAACAACAGGAGTGAAGAAACCCCGCAGATAGGAAAAGTACAAGGCCCTCGCATTTTCAGCTTGAAGGGGAAAAGTGACCGAAGGCACCCCTGATTCTGTCCCCGCCTTCTGTTCTTGCTCCGACTCCGGGGTCCTCGACCTCCCCTCCGCGCCCACTCCTTGAGAAAAGGCGACAAGCCCTAAAGACTCCCCTAAAAAATAAAAATAAAAATAACAACGTCTAATCTAACGACTCCTCCAACAATGGGGAAAACCAAAATACGCGAGGAGCAGAACCAGGACGAAACCGCAAGCGCTAAACCCACTAACCACCCCACGAAATCATACCCCCCAGACGATTCGCCACTACAGGAAACAACGCTGGACACGGTTCTTCTGGCCATTAAAGATTCTCGCAAATCACTAGAGAAGAAAATAGATAACTTAGCAACAGACCTTACTCTACTGAGAGATGACCATCGCAAATTAAAGGAGAGAGTAGGAACCAACGAAACGTCGCTCACGGCGATGACTTTAACACAAAAATCAACAGCTACCAAACTCATGCCCCTCACCTCCCGCATCAAAACCTTAGAAACCAGAGCACAAGATGCCGAAAATCGTGCACGCAGGAGCAACCTCAGGATAGTTGGGATACCAGAGCAAACCGAAACGTCTGCAGACAGTATGGAATCCTTTTTAGAAAACTGGATTAAGACTACAGTGGCCCCGGAGGGCCTACCAATATTCTTTGCAATAGAAAGAGCACATAGGGTACCTGGCAGAAGGCCACCCCCAGGAGCTAGACCGTGACCAATAGTGGCTAAATTACTACACTACAAAGACAGGGACTATATTCTCTCACAAACACGTCAACTCGGAGAGATCACATGTAACAACCAACGGATCATAATCTTCCCAGACTTCACAAAGGAAATGCAAGCACAAAGGGCCTCCTTTAATGACTCCAAACGTGCACTACGCGAGAACGGCATAAAATATGCAATGCTCTTCCCAGCCAAGCTTAGGGTGGAACACGATGGCAAAACGCACTTCTTTACATCACCGCAACTCGCATGGGAATGGCTGGAATCTCGGAATATATCCACTCCGAACCATCCCTCTAAAACCCCACACAAACCAGATGGGAATCGCAGCAGATCCTCCAAACGAATCACGGAAGCAGCCCCCCCGAGACACCAATCCCTCCACGAGATGCGAAATGCGGTGGAAGCAGCGGCAGCCTTGAGCGGGGGAACGAGCCCTCCTCCACAAACTCCGGAAGATGCATCGGATCTTGACTCAGACTGTGGGAGTTCCTCAACATCGCGTGACACCTTAACAAGTCTGCCTAAAATCACTCCAGGTACAGCGGAGGAGATCATCTAACCACTAGCCTCAAAGATTAAGATCTATGTGAGTACTAACATGACACTTGCCGACACATATAAGACACCAAGCAGAGTCCCCTTCAACCCTGTCGCTGGATTAAACTTATTACGTATACTTCCTGGGACCTAGATATAACATAGCCGGGCCCCGGGAGCAGCTCGGAGCGGGGTCTCGCGGCTTCTGTCACGCCACCCACCTATAGGACTCTAAATTAAGAATGCTTATGGTTTGGACGGGGAAAGTTCTGGCTACCGGTCCTGGGGAATGGGAGTTGGGATTTAAATCTGTTCTTATAGTTAGAGGGGTTTACATCCACAAACCTAACAACTCTAGTCATCATTCATCAACAAATTCATATAACAGAAGATTAGACCAGCGGTCCGCACCCACCAATAGTCACCAATATACAACTCATAGTTCATGGCTGTAGTCTACAAAATGATAACATGGAACGTTAGAGGCTTAAATAACATGTCCAAATGGTATAAAGTATACAGCTACCTCAAGCGTAGAGGGGCACATATAGCTCTACTACAAGAAACGCATCTACTAGAAAAGGAAGTCACAGCACTCAAAAAAAGATGGAGAGGCCAAATATTTGCCACTAACTACTAAGCATTTGCCAGGGGGGTATTAATATGGATCCGACCAGGGGTGCCATTCCAGGCACTACTAACAACGATAGATAAAGAGGGGAGATATGTGGTGGTCAGGGGAAGGCTGGATGGAAAAGTGTCAATTGGAGACCTCTATGCGCCGAACTCAGACCAAAAATATTTCTTAGATAAACTATCACGAGAACTAGGCCCGACCCTCACAGGACCAAAAATACTTGGTGGGGACTTCAATTGCATAGCTAATACGCACTTAGATAAATCCCACCCCCCCTTACAACACACGCAAACTCAAAAAACTGCCAAATACTTCGTGGAATGGCAACAACACTCTCAATTAGAAGACTGTTGGAGACAACACAACCCACTAGGCAGAGACTACTCCTACTATTCGACAACACACGATCTACACACTAGACTAGATACCTTTCTGGTTTCCCAGGAACTACAACATATTGTAGTAACAGCCGAATACCTAAGCCGCACTATGTCGGATCATAATCCACTGATGGTCTCGCTGGAGTGGGGTGGGGAAAAACCGGCAATGCCCACCTGGCGAATGAGAACAGAGGCACTCAAAGACAAAGCCTTCAAATTCACTTTACACCAAAACATTGAGGAATATTTTTCTCTAAAACACAGGGTCAACATCCTCCAGAGCCCTAGAATGGGAAACCTTCAAAATAGTGACAAGGGGTAACTGCATAGGCGAGAGTATTGGGGTCCGAAAATCAATCGAGACTGAACTAAAAAAACTGGAGGACTCCCTCAGAGAAACTGAGCGCAAGCACCCAACACATCCCGAACTGCTATCCCTCCTAAATGAAATGAAAACTAAAATAACCGAAGCTAACTCAAGATTGTCCCGCTTTGACTACAAGCAGCATTTGAACAAACAAAACGCAGAGGGTGACAAAGCAGGGGCCCTGCTAGCATGGCTTGCTAGGCCCCATAAACAACAAACTTCCATGGTTGAGATCAGGACACCCACAAGTGATAGTATACATGGTCAAAGGGAAATAAATACCTGTTTCCTCGAATACTACTCAACCCTATACGCCCCACCAGCGGACATTATCAGTAACATCCAGGTCCAGGAATTAGAGACACTCACCCTCCCCAAATTAAATACAGAGGACAGTCAGGCACTAGCCGCGCCTATCTCAATCACAGAAATTAAAACAGCAATACAGGGCATGGCTAGAGGTAAAGTCCCAGGAACGATGGACTCCCAAAGGAGTTTTATTCGTTGTACCAAGACCTTTTAGCCCCAAAACTATGCGTACTATATGCTGAAGCCTGGCATAACAATAGACTGCCCCAATCAACTAACGAGGCCATAATGATCCCCCTGCTAAAACCCGATAAACCACCCACGGACGTCTGCTCCTGGACTATAAAATATTAAGCCGAATACTGGCAAACAGACTGCTACCCCACATGACGTCGCTAATCCACCAAGACCAGGCAGGATTCATCCCGCAACGCAACACAGCACAAAATATTAGACGCTTAGGGCCTGATTCCAACTTTGGAGGACGGTGTTAAACCGTCCCAAAAGTGACGGATATACCACCTACCGTATTACGAGTTCCATAGGATATAATGGACTCGTAATACGGTAGGTGGTATATCCGCCACTTTTGGGCCGGTTTAACACCGTCCTCCAAAGTTGGAATCAGGCCCTTAGTCTCAATCCAACACGCCATGCCCTCAACTACAACAATACCACAAGCAGCGATAATATCAGTAGACATAGAAAAAGCCTTTGATAGCCTACAGTGGGACTACCTGGAACTGGTTATGCTAAAACTAGGGCTAGGGGAGGGCTTCACGCGCTGGACAAGGCTACTCTATACCAACCCCACAGCGAGAGTATGCACAGGTGGCATCATCTCTGATTCATTCCCGGTCGGTAGGGGGACCAGACAAGGCTGCCCACTATCTCCCCTCCTGTTCGCTATGGCAGTGGAGCCTCTTGCACAAACAGCGAGGTCTAGGAGGCACTATGAGGGTATATCGATCAATAATCAAACACACCTCATAGCACTATATGCAGATGACATGCTACTATTTCTTAAGAGGCTGGATGCAGGTTTACCAGGGGCAATAGACATGCTAGAAACCTTCGGTAAGGCTTCTGGCCTCCGAATTAACTGGAGAAAGTCCACCATCTTTCCATTGACTGCTGACACTCCTGAGCCTGCGGATACCAGAGGCCACGCTGGTCCCTGACTACATTTAAATATCTGGGGGTCAACATATACCATAAAGTAGAAGATCTCCTAGAGGGAAATGTACAGAGAGCTATTAGAGGACTCAAAGCCAATATGCAATTCTGGAACACACTTCCCCTGACTGTCTTTGGGAGAGTTGCCCTGCTGAAAATGATAGAACTGCCAGACTATTATACTACTTCTCCACTATCCCCCTAATAATCCCAAAAAGAGTATTCAAAAACATAGACTCCCTAATTGTGAATTTTATATGGGGGTCTAACAGACGTAGAATCGCACTTAGCACACTCCAGAGGCCCACCTCAGAGGGCGGATTAGCTGCACCAAACTTAGAGATTTACTACTGGGCAGGACAACTACAATGGATAGCAAGGATAATCAGCGAGTACCTAAATACAAACAACTCACAGACCTTATTAAACTGTCCTCTAGAAACCATTTTAAATATTTTACTGAACCCCAAAAAACCAACACAACAGCTCCCATTAGAATGGGAGGCGCCTAGACATTGCTGGGACCAATTCCTAAAACGCACGCGCACAAGATCCCCCTATACACCCGAGATCCCCCTAATAGCTCTAAATCTCATCCCAAGGGGCCACATCGTAGTACATACTAGCAAAATGATAAAATATAACATCACGAAAATGGGAGATTTGTTCAACAATGGTAAACTCTGCGATTACACAGAATTACAAGAGCGGTTCAATCTCCCCTCGGGCTTGTTCCTCACTCACACTACCTTAGTCAACACTGTTCAAAAGCTATGGGGCACAAAATCAAATGAACCAGACACACATGAAGGATGCCACCTCCTCTGCACAATGGGAGACCAGAAAGGAGTAGTATAGAGAATATATAAATCTCTACAAAGCGACACCTGTCTACCATTGAACAAACTTAGATCCAAATGGCAGTCTGATCTAGACACTATCCTAGAGGATACTCAATGGACCAGAATCACCTCCCATATTTACTCCGTATCCAGGAACGCAAGGTTCAAATTGATAAATTTATACATTTACCATAGAGCTTACTTGACCCCACAATTATTAACCAAATTCTACAATACGAATAACTCTAAATGCCCCCGATGTGCAGAACTATCAGCAGACGTTCTGCACATGCTTTGGAACTGCCCGAAAATTAACTTGTACTGGACCGAAGTGCTCAGAAAAATTACCTCCAGTACAGAAAGAACAATCTCGCCCACCCCAATAGTAACAATACTGGGAGATTTCCCTCGCCCCTCAGCACAAAAAATATCCAATAGATTCATAGATCTGGCGCTAATACTAGCAAAGAGAGAAATAACTTCTCACTGGAAAGACCCGGGAGGTCCCCTAGTGGACAGATGGCAAAATGCTTTAGTGAAATGGGCCGAAATCGAGAGCACAGTACTACTGAAAGAAGCACTGCAAGGTCAAAGATCTAGAGACAACGCCAAACACTGGGACGCACTGCTGGACAATCTTAAGACAATGGATGCCTCCACTTCAGAGGATAATACATCTGACTCAGAATCAGGCTCCGTACAGTCAACAACTACTACGACATAAAATAGACTTACGACTAATCTCCTGGCAGCAGTGGAAAGTTGCAATAAGAATAATGGATGATGGACTAAATGCGAGATGGGGGAGGGGGGTTAGAACACTCAGTTGGGACTAATTTAGTATCTGTATTTGTAATGCGACATAATCCTTTGTTAAAAGCAATAAAAGATAATTAAAAAAAATATATGAGTTAATTTGAGCCACAGATATGCAGTCCTCTGTATAGTCTTCCTTTCCTCCTTTGTGTCTCTTTCAATCTGGATTTATCGGCCTGCAGATACGGAGATCCTTGTGCTGTTCCATCCCTTCTTTCCGAAGTAGCTATTTCCCCTTTTCTTTGGACTTGCAATTGGATGCTGTTGGGCATTTAAACAATAATTTTGCAATACTGCATATCGAGAACACGATTGGACTTCGGCTTTTTCATCTTGATTTTCTAATGTGTTTGTTGTTTTCCACTAAGTTGTCAAATTTGCTTTTATTTATTATACCAATTCTTAAGTTTTGTAAAGCACTTTAGGTAATGGTACTATAATACATCTAATAAATTAATTAAATATATATGCGCAGTGGCATTAAATGCGCCCTGCTTCCACATCCTTCAGTTTTCAAGTATCTCACTCATGTTCCAGAGAGCCAAATTTCAAAGCACAAAATATCTTTAGACCTTACAGAAGGTATGCAAAGCACTTTGAAAATTTCATTACAACACATGGTAACCCCAGACCGCTCAATATGTCCTTGTTTGTATTGCACATACGTCTCCTCTGGATTTCTACTACCCCATAAAATATTTGATATATATTCATCATGTAGCTTTGTGTAAAGTTAAAGTCTTACTTTCCATCCCATGTGACAGTACAGAAATAACACACACGTCTTCCTTTATTTCCTCTTCATTACAAACCTAATCAGTTTATGGTGTTCCCTTCATGATCTTGAAATTGGTATTAACAAAGGTTAATAGAAACTGAAAACATCTAAAATTAAATATCGTATCATTTGCTTTTAAACTTCACTCACAGCTCTAAATACACGAAATGTAATGGATGGAATGCTCGACTTAAACATAACCAATGACACTTTCCATTCCATCACTTTATTGCGCAGGAGGCCATTACAAGCATGGCCACTATAACTTCACCATAACTTGGAATAACTGGATTTAGGTGTGGGAATACTGTCCAGAATCAGAAATTCTGCCCTCACACCTAAATCGGTGCCATTTCTTCGTGTTCTACCATTATTTTTCTAATTTTGAAAGTTTTGCATTCAAAGCACCAGCTTGCAGCAACTGCCTTACTAATCATTGAGTTCCATGGCAGTGCCAGGGGAAGGGTTGCCACTAATCACATCAAAAGGGGCCAGAATTCCACTCATATGGGGAAAGGAGAGCATTTCCCTGGATTGGCTTTATACACGCTACCAGGAGAAATGTGAAGGGTTTTATTTACAAACTGCACACCACTACCCATGTATTGGCACGCAGAAGCCTGTTTGAACAGTCTGTTGAGTCCCCTTTTAGATTGTCTGAAGAAATTGTGTTCCATCCAGTAGCCATTGTGCCATCCTACACAGAATATTATACATGAAATGTGTCAAATGAGTCCTTGGGAGGGTTCCAAATAGGAGAACAAACATATAAACAAGGACAAATTCCTTGGCACTCATGAATCTTAATTGAAGATGATGAAGATTTGGTATGATGAGAATGTCAAGCACCAAAATCCTCCTGAAGGAACAGGAAGGCCAAAGCAGCAAGGCCAAATATCAAGAAAATAATCCACTAGACGTTTCAGCTGCAAGTGGCAAAAATCAGAGACAAACATGAAAACAAAAGGATGAAGAATGTTACAACTGCACTGCAAAGCACCTTTCATTTAGAACTGCATTCTTACATGTTGTGTAACAGGAATTCACATCACAGGAAAAAGTCCTTCGTCTTGGATTGGGATCCTCTGACAGCATCTTATGAACTGACACCATCTTGGAAAAGGCCTGCTGTAAGACTTGATAGGACCTTCATTCTGGAAATCAAGGAGTTTTCTTGGGAAGTGAAAACAAAGCCTAATTTTGACGTATTTTTTAACCTTTCCATTCATTGATCCCAGAATGTTTCTCTAGATGGACATTTCTTTGTTGGTTAATGTAACTTCACAAAACGTGTAGCATAACAGGGTCATTTAGACCCTGGCAATGGTCCATGGGTCCATCAAAGGGTTGGAGAAGCGCCAAGCTTATTTGGTGGTCCTTGCCTGCCTAGTGGGGAACTCTGTTTTATGAAGGGAGTTCCAGCGTGTCTACCTTCCCATCACTGAAGGCTTGCTGAATGCAAGCTAAGTTTAAAGCACCCACTCAGTTATGTTTTGCTCACATAAAACAAACTTCCAAATTGGGAGTTTGTTTTCTGTCAGCAAAAAATATTTGCACCCAATTCGAAGCAAGCTTTTTGTCTGCGCTTGGGGGCAATTACACTTTTTCTCTCCCAGTGTCCACCATATATTGAATGGTGGACACTGTCAGGGAAAATCAGATGTCGCTGCCCCACACTGAAAAGAGCCCAACGGCCCTTTTGTGGATGGTCAGCGATAAATGTTGACCTCAAAATAGGGCAGGCGAACCGGAGGTTTGGCAAGCAGTATCACTACTAGTTTATGGCATTACTTCCACTCCACCAAACACTAAATAACACCCTCTTTTCTGCAAAGTGTATTTTATGAAGAACCATTCTGTTAGGGTTAAGCAAGGACATCAACAACATAAAGGGGGTCATTCTGACCTTGGCGGTCCATGACCGCCATGGCGGAGGGCGGCGGAAGCACCGCCAACAGGCTGGCGGTGCTTCCTGGGCGATACCGCCGCGGTCAGAAAAGGGGAGCCGGCGGTTTCCCGCCGGTTTCCCGCTGGCCCAGGGAATCCGCCATGGCGGCGCTGCTTGCAGCACCGCCATGGGGATTCCGAGCACCTTCCCGCCAGCCTGTTTCTGGCGGTGTCCACCGCCGGAACCAGGATGGCGGGAACGGCTGCCGTGGGGCCCCCTAACAGGGCCCCACAAAGATTTTCACTGTCTGCTGTGCAGTGAAAATCGCGACCGGTTTCATTGTTGAAGGGGCTGTCCCGCTGGGCCGGCCGGCAGTCTTATGGCGGTCGCCCGTCGGCCCAGCGGGAAAGCCGGAATGGCCGCCGCGGTCTTTTGACTGCGGAGCGGTCTTTCGGCGGGAACCGCTTGGCGGGCGGCGACCGCCGACCGCCGCGGTCAGAATGACCGCCAAAATGTCCTAAATTTCAGGAATTTCATATTTAAAAGCCCAAAAACAAAATTTGCAAGTTGTGAAATTTTCCTTAGCACTTTCTCAAAGAAACATACGCATTTTTGCGTCCATCTATTATTCACTAGGCACATCCTCCCAGAAGCAGAAACGTTGTGCTAGCCCATATTATGTGTGCAGTTCTTTTTGCTCAAGCATAGTGCATTACATTTTCCTTTTGATTAATTTTGAGAATATGACTATGCAGGAAGTGTGCTTTTTTATCAATCTGCAGTTTTGCGAATCAGCCCAAAGTTGTTGTAGAGTTCATTTGATAACATTACTGGGCTTGAGGGACACTCTGGACTATTTGAGGAGATCTGAAAAAGTATAATACTAGATCAAATATTCCTTCCTGCAACAATCACTGCTTACAGCCTTTGAAATAGCAAAACAATCTGTATCTTCACTTTCTTGAGAGTTAGTATAAGAGAGAAGCACACCCTCTCAACTACCTAAAGTAATCAGTACTCTGTACGAAACGTGTGGCAATCTTTGAATAAATAGTGTGATTCAAGAACTTTGATGAAGCAGAGCAGAACTAGGACTAATACATATTTCTGGTAAGTGATCAAAGCTTTAGCACTTTGTCATTGTAGTTCTTAGAAATAAGGCATTCTTAATGAAACCAGGAAGGACAGCAGAACTCAATTTCCTCACATAGAAATATGCCCACCTCTTCACCACTATACTAAAGTTTAAGTAATAGACCAATTGTAATGTATGTGTATGGCCTGCAGGATTCCCCTAACAGCTTCCTTGTAGGTTCTGGCTAGTAGTCACCCTCAGCTCGAGATTTCTAATGCACTTGAAGGCAGACGGTATATCTGTCACATCTGTGATGGAACATTCATCAACTAAACTCTAAATGAGGTTCACAGATCTTATAGAACTGTATATATTCCTTTCTGACCACTGATTAATGACCTGAATCCAAGGGCGGGCAGACAAACGGGGTATCAGTGGGCAAGCCATGGGTGGCACTTGCTAATCCACAGACTACGCAAAATGATGCCCATGATAACTGCATGCAGTAATTGTCATGTGAAGAGGAGGGGCTCCTATGAGTTAAGTGTAGGAGAAAGAAAAAGGTACTGCACTCTCAAATTTTGCTACTGATATGCTAGATTAAGACAGGTTTACATGCATTTTAGGTAACTCCCCAGTAGGGCATGCATCTGGAGGGCCAGTCGGGGTAGTAAAGAGTCAAGCTCACACTAGGCAAGCCTGATATGGTTTTAAGTTCTGCAAGCTCTTCTTTTTTAAAAGCATCAGCCTGTTAGCAAATCGCAATATACTCATGCGACTGTCCACCAATATATTGAGTGGGCCCTTACGTTAAACAAAGACATTGTCGACACAGTATGCCCTATTATGTGCAAATAAAGCTTTTCCCCTGAGACTTCTAATTTGGAGTTTAATAACAATCTATTGCAGTGTACTAAATTGCTGAACAAGCTCCTACAAATTAACATGCCTGATGTTGAGCTGCAGTCACCTTCCAGCGTGGATGGCTCACTGACCTAGAAACAGAGCTTGGGAAATTCTGCAACTCCTTTCCTCTAGGGTTGAAGGTTAATGAGCTGTGGGCTTTTATTGGGCTTCGGGAATTGCGCTAGCACCTAATACTTTAAAATGTGGCGTGGATTCAGTCGGGAAATGCATATTGGGAGCTCACAAACGTAACGGCGGTGGCAGCCGGCCTGCTCTTGCTACAAACTTTCTCTCAGCACACCAAAGCGTTGATGGTTTGGTATTTACAAATCGATTGTGCACCGGAGGGATGTAAATATCTCACATTCCCCTTAGAGTGGAGTAGGTTAGAGGTTATTGACCAACCTCTGAATTTATGGCTGGAATCATCTGTTGTTAACAAACATGGTGGAGAATTGTATTATTATAAGGCCCAGCTGGGAAAACAAGGAAAACATACATGGTTCTTGTTAGAATTTTCATACTTGGCGTGGTCTCCCTTAACTTTTTGCCTTTGTTCCCCAGGTTGTTGATGTGTGCTGGATTCAGATTTTACTGTTTTTGTTACTCTGGGCACTTTACCACTGCTAACCAGTGCTAAAGTGTAAGTGTTCCTTTACAAAATGTGTATGTAATTTGTTTATCCATGATTGGCATATTTGGTTTACTAGTAAGTCCCTAGTGAAATGCACTAGAGGTGTCAGGGCCAGTAAATCAAATGCTACTAGTGGGCCTGCAGCACTGGTTGTGCCACCCACATAAGTAGCTCTATAATCATGTCTCAGACCTGCCACTGCAGTGTCTATGTGTGCAGTTTTAACTGTAAATTCGACTTGGCAAGTGTACCCACTCGCAAGGCCTAACCTTCCCTTTTTTTTACATGTCAGACACCCCTAAGGTAGGCCCTAGGTAGCCCCAAGGGCAGGGTACAGTGTATGGTTAAGGTAGGACATACAGTAATGTGTTTTATATGACCTGACAGTGAAATATTACTAAATTCGTTTTTCACTGTTGCAAGGCCTGTCCCTCTCATAAGTTAACATAGGGGCTTCCTTTAAAATCTGATTAAAGTGTAGATTCTCTTTGGGAGTGGATGGACAAGTGGAGTTTGGGGTCTCTGAGCTCACAATTTAAAAATACATCTTTTAGTAAAGTTGATTTTGAGATTGTGGGGCCCATTCTGAGCCCGGGGGACGGCGGGCGCTGCCCGCCAGGCGGAAACCGCCGAAAGACCGCGCCGCGGTCAATAGACCGCAGGGGTCATTTTGACTTTCCCGCTGGGCCGGCGGGCGAAACGCCAGAAGATCGCCCGCCGGCCCAGCGGGAAAGCCCCTGCAACGAGGAAGTTGCAGGGGTGCGACGGGTGCAGTGGCACCCATCGCGATTTTCACTGTCTGCATAGCAGACAGTAAAAATCTTTGTGGGGCCCTGTTAGGGGGCCCCTGCACTGCCCATGCCAGTGGCATGGGCAGTGCAGGGGCCCCCAGGGGCCCCACGACATCCGTTCCCGCCATCCTGTTCTTGGCGGTAAGAACCACCAGAAACAGGGTGGCGGGAAGGGGGTCGGAATCCCCATGGTGGCGCTGCTTGCAGCGCCGCCGTGGAGGATTCCCTGGGCCAGGGGAAAACCGGCGGGAAACCGCCAGTTCCCCTTTTCTGACCGCGGCTTTACCGCAGCGGTCAGAATAGCCCTGGAAGCACCGCCAGCCTGTTGGCGGTGCTTCTGTGGTCCCCGGCCCTGGCGGTCATGGACCGCCAGGGTCGGAATGACCCCCTGTGTGTTTGAAAATGCCACTTCTAGAAAGTAGGCATTTTCTTGCTTATACCATTTATGTGACTCTGCCTGTTTGTGGATTCCCTGTCTGGGTCAGTTTGACAGCTGGGCTGGTTGCACCTCACACTAGACAGTGATACAAAGGAAGATGGGGTGTAGCCTGCATATCCTGATGAGCCATCTGTGCTAGGATGGAGGGGAGGAGTGGTCACTCACACCTGAAAGGGCTGTGCCTGCCCTCACACAATGCAGTCCCCAACCCCCTGGTGAGTGTCTGGGGCCTGGCCTGGGCAAGGCAGGATTTCACATTCAAAAGAGACTTTACTTTGAAGTATGCCTACTTCAAAGGAGAAATTGGGTATAAGAAGGGCACCCAAAACCACAGACTTTCCTTCTGGAAACAAGAGGAACCTCTGCCTGGAGAAGAGCTGAAGAGCTGAGGAAGAAGAGCTGCCCTGCCTGTGACTGTGCTTTGTTGAGCTATCCTGCAGTTGCTGCTTCTGCCAGAGTAAGAGGGCAAAGACTGGACTTTGTGTGCCTTCCATCTTGAGAAGAAATCTCCAAGGGCTTGATTTAGAGCTTGCCTCCTGTTGTTTGAAGTCTCAGGGACAGCAAAGACTTCTCTCTGCCAGCACCTGGAGTCTCTGGAGAGACTCCCACTCTGCCCTGTGGTGCCCATCCAGTTCCTGGGACCCTGAAAGGGGAAGCTGGCAGCCTAAAGACGAGGAAATCCACGCACAGAGCGCAGTGCGTGGAAAAGATCGGTGCAACTCCGATCTGCGGCTGAAGAAATAATGTGGCGCCGGCTCTGCAGCTGAGAAACTACGCTCGCAGGAAACGCGACTGAAGAATCGACGCACAGAGCAGGAGAAATGACGTGCAGCATCACTGACGGAGGCTGGGAGATCACAACACGCGCTGCAGGGTTTTCGGATCATCGTGCGGCTGGATTTCTGACTCAAGTACCACTGTGTGTGGAAAAACAACGCAAGGCCTTCCCGGACCCGAGTGTACTGACCGGATCGATGCATCGCTCTCCTGTGGAGAGAAGAAACAACGCGCCCCCGACCCACCGAAAGGAGAAACGACGCACAGTCCCACTCGTGAGTGGAAGCAAAGCATCGCAAGCCCTTTTTGATGCGCACTCGCCCGTGAGGGGTTATTTTTGACGTGCCCAAAGTACTTTTTCACGCTGACAGCGTTAGTGTGTGTTTAAAACTAATTAAAGACTCTTTTTGCATTTTTATTGATAACTTGACTTGTGTATTGTGGATTATTGTCGTTTTGGTCTTGTTTTGTTTAGATAAATATTTCCTATTTTTCTGAACTGGTGTTGAGTCATTTTGTAGTGTTTTCATTAAGTTCCTGTGTGTGTTGGTACACATACTTAACACCTAGCACTCTGAAGTTAAGCCTACTGCTCTGCCAAGCTACCCAGGGGGTAAGCAGGGGTTAGCTGAGGGTGATTCTCTTTTACACTGACTAGAGTGAGGGTCCTTGCTTGAACAGGGGGTAACCTGACTGTCAACCAAAGACCTAATTTCTAACAGTTCCCTTCCCTCTGACAGATTATTAGTTGAATTAGCCACCCCAAGCATTACTGATCTGTTTTATGTAAAGGCTATTTCAAGTTTCTCTCTCTCTCTCTCTCCCTCCACACACACACTCTCTCTTTCTCCCTCTCTCTCTCTCTCTATATATATATATATATACATATATATATATATATATATTTTTTTATATATACATATGTGTGTGTGCGTGTATTACCTACATATATGACCTACTACCTACTTCTAATTACCTCTTATATTACATCAGTCATGACGACTTCTGTGGCATCATTGAAATTATCACTGCAACATTTGCAAGAAAATTAATGATGAGGAAACTGTGCATGGCGGGGGCAAGAGTTATAGATACCTTAGGGCACAAGTTATAGTTACTTGAATTAACTCTAACTGCTGAATTTCTACGGTTTTCTACGTTTGAAATGTGAGCCGTCCCTGTAACACTTGTTTTTCTAAGTGAATTTCTATGTTTTTTCACTTCTATTCCTTAACTATAACACCATAACATTCCTGAATTGCTTGGTTCCTTCAGGGAACATATCTATCTATCTATCTATCTATCTATCTATCTATCTATCTATCAATATATATACATATACATATATATATATATATATATATATATATATATATATACATACTTACATACATATATTATTGTATATATGTGTGTATATACACATGTATGCATGCATATATTCATTTATATACACACACACAATCTTTCTTCTGGCCCAAAACCCTTCCAATCAATCATATAATACACCCGCCCTGTCATAACCTGGAATCTAGTATTCAGTTTACTTTGTATTCTGGTTCCCAACTATTTGGGGTTTAATATTTATACGGGTGTGTGGTAAACAGGGGCATTGGAGAGCCACATAGAATACAGGATGGAGAGGCCAAGCAGGATAGTAGAGCCTGTCTCAGCGCCACAGGGTTTACAACTTTGGTGAAACAGTAGGTACCTATGTATTTTGGTTGTAGTCTCTTGTTGCCTTTCAGGTTCAAGTTTTTTGTGGCTAGCCACACCTCATCCCCTTCTTGGTATGTCAGTTCAGTCAATCGCTGGCAGTCTGCAAACGGTCTAGGTGCTTTTTTGCATTCTGCAAGATAGTGCAAAAGTGTGCACTACAGATAGGTAGGTAGAAATGAGAGGCCACTCAAAGGGAAGCATATGAGGATGAGAACCATCCCAGCATGGAATGGTCTGCAATGTTCTATGCAAATTCAACCATCCATAGAAGAGTGCTCCATTCTGCTCTTTGTTGAATCGTCAGATATCGGAAGTACTGTTCGAGCTTTTGGTTTAACCTTTAGGTTTTTCCATCTATCTGGGGGCGATAGCTGGTAGATAACCTAGCACTGATGTGCATGGTTTCACACAATGATCACGAAAATCATGAGGTGAATTGTGAGCCGAGGCCCATTATAAGAACTATTGGGATCCCATGAAGTCTCATTGAGTGGTGTAGTAATACCTGGTCAAGTTCAATAGCTGATGGAAGCTTAGTTAGGGGTATGAAAGGGTCCATCTTCATCAGGTGGTCTATGAATACGAGGATTACCATGTGCCCTTTGCTGGGAGGCCTTTCTACAAAGAAGTCTATGGAAACGGTGTGCCAAGGACTCAGAGGCACTGCTTTAGGGCACAACATTCTAGCAGGTTTCTTATGAACGGTCGACCCTGAACACATACTGCACAAGCCTCCCCATCGAGTTTGAGGTCATGCTTAGGGTAGGCCTACAAAAGTGGCATTCTTTAGCCTTGGTATACCGTATACCAATTTGGCCTTCCAGAGCTCAGTCAGGTATTCAGTTTAACACTTACTGTTGTAACTCTTTGCTGGGTACATACAAGGAGTGGTATTGATACAACAACTCACGTTCCCGGCGTCCATTATCTGAATCTTCTTGTATACATAACTGTTGGTCTAGGGACTGAACTTGAGGCTTGAGGGACGATTGGAAAACCTGGTTAGTTTCCAAGACCACCTCTATGCATCTGAGAGCATTTTCAGATGGAACTAGAAGTGGGCTGCCACTTGGGAGTACTAAATCTTCAGCTAGGGATTCTACTTTGAAGAGAGCATCAAATCTCCCATTCTGTGAACCAGGACAGTATTTTATATCGGAGTCAAAATCAGAGAACAGTTGCTACCAGTATAACTGGTGTGGAGTGTCACCTGACCTATTTTGGCCAGGTAATACACTCCCCGCGCGCACAGCACCACCAAGTCGTGCCCGTGTCTCCCCCTCCCCGCCCTCGCTGCTTCTAGGGATCAAGGCTCTCCGGGACCCGATCCACTAGAGTGTCTCTCTGGTTTTCTCCTCTTTTTTCTGTCAGTTTTTCTCTGCTCTTTCTGCCTTTTTCAACCTTTTACTCTTTGCCTCTTTTATCCTTTCCCTAACTTTTTTTTATCTCAGCCTTTTTGCCCTCTTTAACTTTTTGCGCCTTTTTTCCCGCTCCTTTTCCCACTCCCCCTGCCCCCGCACCCCCATTCGCCCGCACCTCCCGCCTCCCAGCTGCTCCTCCCTCCCCCCTCCCTCTTAATGGCGGTCGCTGCGCGCTAAGGTGAGTGTCTTCTGACCTGTTTTGGCCAGGTAAAACACTCCCCGCGTGCACAGCACCACCAAGCCGTGCCCGTGTCTCCCCCTCCCCGCTGCTTCTAGGGATCGAGGCCCTCCGGGACTCGATCCACTAGAGTGTCTCTCTGGTTTTCTCCTCTTTTTTTCTGTCAGTTTTTCTCTGCTCTTTCTGCCTTTTTCAACCTTTTACTGTTTGCCTCTTTTATCCTTTCTCTAACTTTTTCTTATTTTGGGCCTTTTTGCCCACTTTTACTTTTTGCACCTTTTTTCCCGCTCCTTTTCCCGCTCCCCTGCCCCCCTGCGCTCCCATTCGCCCGCACTTCCCACCTCCCAGCTGCTCCTCCCTCCCCCCTCCCTTCTTAATGGCAGTCAATGCACGCTAAGGAGAGTGTCTCCTGACCTGTTTTGGCAAGGTAATACACTCCCCGCGCGCACAGCACCACCAAGCCGTGCCCGTGTCTCCCCCTCCCCGCCCTCGCTGCTTCTAGGGATCGAGGCCATCCGGGACCCGATCCACTAGAGTGTCTCTCTGGTTTTCTCCTCTTTTTTTCAGTCGTTTTTTCTCTGCTCTTTCTGCCTTTTTCAACCTTTTACTCTTTGCCTCTTTTATCCTTTCTCTAACTTTTTATTATCTCGGCCTTTTTGCCCTCTTTTACTTTTTGCGCCTTTTTTCCTGCTCCTTTTCCCGCTCCCCCGCCCCCGCACCCCTATTCGCCCGCACCTCCCGCCTCCCTGCTGCTCCTCCCTCCCCCCTCCCTTCTTAATGGCGGTCGCTGCACGCTAAGGTGAGTGTCTCCTGACCTGTTTTAGCCAGGTAATACACTCCCCGCGCGCACAGCACCACCAAGCTGTGCCCGTGTTTCCCCCTCCCCGCCCTCACTGCTTCTAGGTATCGAGGCCCTCCGGGACCCGATCCACTAGAGTGTCTCTCTGGTTTTCTCCTCTTTTTTTTCTGTCAGTTTTTCTCTGCTCTTTCTGCCTTTTTCAACCTTTTACTCTTTGCCTCTTTTATCGTTTCTCTAACTTTTTCTTATCTCAGGCCTTTTTGCCCTATTTTACTTTTTGCACCTTTTATCCCGCTCCATTTCCCGCTCCCCCCAACCCCCTGCGCCCCCATTCGCCTGCACCTCCCGCCTCCCGGCTGCTCCTCCCTCCCCCCTCCCACTCCGAAGAGCACACACAGGCCTTTCTCCTGCCACAACTGCAGCTTCACCTGCATCAGAGCCCACAAACCTCCCAGGACCAAGACCAACTACCTCCGCTGCATACTCCTCAACACCCGCTCCGCTCCGCACGCAAGCATGCAATCGAGCTCTGGGACCTGCTCGACTCCACCACCCCGGACGTAGCCTTCCCAACCAAAACCTGGTGGAATGGCTCCTCAGCACTCCTCAGCACCTGACATCGCCATAGCCATTCCGGACAGGTACAAGATCTCTCGCAGATACCGCACCAAAAGAACCGGAGGAGGCATAGCCATCATCCACAAGGCCACCCTCGAAGTCAAGACCCTCCAGGACGACTCCCTCAGCTCCGCCGAACTCCTTCACTTTCAAATCCACACTGACTCCAACACCACCCTCAGAGGAATGCTCATCTATAGACCTCCTGGACCCAGGGCACCGTTCAGCAACGCCATTGCTGACCTTGCCAGCACCCACGCACTCGCCTCCACGGACTACATCCTTCTCGGGGACCTGAACTTTCACCTCGAAAACAATAACGACATCAACTCCACCACCCTGATCGACAACCTCGCCAACCTCGGCTTCAGACAGCTCGTCAACGCACCCACCCAGCTGGTCACACTCTAGACCCCATCTTCTCCACAAGCGACCACGTCACCTTCAATCACACCACCGAACTCTACTGAACCGACCACCACTGCATCCAATTCACCTTCAAGAAACAAACCGAACACCACCTCACCGAGCAACCACCCTGCCGACGCTGGGGCAAAGTCAACGAAGATCAGCTAACCAACGCCGTAGCCCAGAAACCACCCACCAACCCCACCGACCCTGACATCGCCGCCCACAACCACAAGCTATGGATTAACAACTGCGCCAACCGCCTCGCGCCACTCAAAAAACCCTCCAACAACTAAATCAACAAAAAAGCCACCTGGTTCACCAACGACCTCCAAGCCTCCAAACGCAACTGCCGCAAACTCAAGCAGAAATGGCTCCTCGAACGCACACCTAACAACCACACAGCACTCAGGGATGCCACACGCAGCCATCACCAACTCATCAGGCTATCAAAAAGATCCTCCTTCACAACCCGCCTAGAAAACAACGCTCACGACTGTAAAGAACTTTTCAACATTGTAAAGGAGCTCTCCAGCCCAAGCGCCATCATCAACGACATCACCCCCTCCCAAGAACTATGCAACGCCCTAGCCACCGCCTTCCACAGAAAGACCGCAGACATCCACGACAGCTTCAACACCCCTCACACCTCGGACACACCTACCCCGCCATCCACAAACCCCACCCGCTCCAGCCGCCTGACCTCCTGAACCAGCATTAACGACGACGAAACTCGCAAGACCATGAATTCCATCCACTCCGGATCACCATCAGACCCCTGCCCACACCACATATTCAACAAAGCAGATGCAGTCATCGCACCACACCTACTGAAGGTCATCAACATCTCCTTCGAAACAGCAAGATTCCCGGAAAGCTGGAAACACACCGAAATCAATGCTCTACTCAAAAAACCAAAGGAGGACCCCAAAGACCTGGAAAACTTCCGGCCCATCTCCCTGCTCCCATTCCCAGCGAAGGTCATTGAGAAAATCGTCAAAGCACAGCTCACCCGGTACCTCGAATACAACAACATCCTCGACCCCTCCCAGCCCTCATCCTCCTAGACCTGTCGGCCGCCTTCGACACTGTCTGCCACCACACTCTGAAAATCCGCCTCCTCGAAGCAGGGATCCAAGACCAGGCCCTCGACTGGACCACATCCTTCCTCTCCGGAAGAACCCAGAGAGTCCGCCTCTCCCGTTCCAATCCAAAGCCACCAACATCATCTGCAGCGTACCCCAGGGCTCATCCCTTCAGCCCGACGCTGTTCAACATCTACATGGCCCCCCTCACACAAGTGGCCCGTCAACACAACCTCAACATCATCTCCTACGCCAACGACACACAACTCATCCTCTCCCTCACCAAGGACCCACACACCGCCAAAAAAAACCTCAACGAGGGCTTGAAGGCCGTCGCCGACTGGATGAGAAGCAGGCAGATGAAACTGAACTCGGACAAAACAGAGGTTCCCATCCTTGGGCCCACCCCCTCCGCTTGGGACGACTCGTGGTGGCCAGCCTCGCTGGGCACCCCACCGACACCAACCGACCACGCACGAAACCTCAGCTTCATCCTCGACTCATCCCTCTCCATGTCAAAACAAGTCAACACAATCTCCTCTTCCTGTTACAACACGCTCCGCATGCTTCGCAGAATCTACAAATGGATCCCAACCGAAACAAGAAAAACAGTAACTTAGGCCCTCGTCAGCAGCAGGCTCGACTACGGCAACATACTCTACGCAGGCATCCCGTCCAAACACCTGCAAAACCTCCAACGCATCCAAAACGCCTCTGCCCGAATCATCCTCGACATCCCTCGCCACAGCCACATCACCCCCCACCTAAGAAACCTACACTGGCTCCCCGTCGACAAGAGGATCACCTTCAAGCTCCTCACCCACACACACAAAGCACTTTCACAACACCGGACCAACCTACCTGAACAGCAGACTCAGCTTCTACACCCCCAGCCGGCAACTCCCCTGCGCCAACCTCGCCTCGCCTCCATCCCCCGCATCCGGCGCAGATCCTCTGGCGGCAGATCCTTCTCTTACCTCGCCGCCAAGACCTGGAACACCCTACCGTCTGACCTAAGACAGATCCAGGACCTGCTCACCTTCAGAGGACACCTCAAGACCTGGCTCTTCGAGCAGTAGCAGCACCCCTCCCCCCCCCAGTGCCTTGAAACCCTCCCGGGTATGTAGTGCGCTTTATAAATAGATTGATTAACTGATTGGAGTAAATGCTCTGGTGGTCCTTGGGAACTGTAAGTTGTAATGGTCTGTGTATGTCTCTATGATGTGTTGAGCTCCCAATAAATAGTGTCTCCATTCCTTCCACACTCATTTGATGGC
The DNA here is from genome assembly GCF_031143425.1 of Pleurodeles waltl. Lineage (NCBI taxonomy): Eukaryota > Metazoa > Chordata > Amphibia > Caudata > Salamandridae > Pleurodeles > Pleurodeles waltl. The sequence continues at coordinate 1,007,575,620 of NC_090446.1, read as the reverse complement.
CAACACATTTTTGTCTGTAATTTTGTAATTCATTTCACAGGGGGACAACTTGCTGGGGTAGTATGAAATCAGGTGTTGCTGACAGGTTTCTGGCTGCCTTTGGGAGTGAACACCACTCACAGCCTTCTGAGAGGCATCAGCTTCCATCACAAAAGGCAAGTGCACATTGGGGTGTCACAGGAAAAGTGTCTGAGTGAACTGTGCTTTAAGTTTCTGGAAAGACTGTCCTGTTTCATCTGTCCACACATAGGGGGTACATTTTCAGGAGTCAAATAATGGGTTGCAATATACAAAAAGAATCCTTAGCAAAACGTCTATAAAAGTTTGCAAAATCCAAAAAGTTTTCCAGAGACTTGACATTGGTAGTTGATTTCCATTGAGTGAATGCCGATACCTTTCTGTCATCCATCTTCAAACCAACTGAGTTTATGATTTAGCCCGAGAAGTCTGTCACTGTTACATGGAGCATACATTTCTCTCACTTGACATATAAATGGTGCTTCTGCAGTCTATCCAAAACTTCTCTGAGATGGGTCATATGTTCCTGTAGCGTATCTGAATATTTGAGAATATCATCAATGTATATTATGAAGAAGACATCCAGACATCCCTGAAGGACTTTGTCCATAAAATTTTGGAAAGCAACTGGGGTGGTACAGAGACAGAAGGGCATGACCTGGTACTCGTACAGTCCAAACTTCATCTGAAATGCTGTCTTCCACTTGTCTCCCTATTTTACACAGACAAGGTTTTAAGCCCTTCAGAGTCCAGCTTTGGGAATATACTGGTTACCTTTAATTGATCCAATAATACATGAATGGGAGGCAATGGGTACCTATTTTTTTATCATAACTCTTTTAATGGAGTGGTAATCGATATAGGTCTTCAAGTCCCCTTCTTTATTTGGGATGAAGAAGAGGGGGGCGAGGCTGGAGAGGAGGAAGAACGTATGAAACCAGTAGCAACATTCTCCTGTATGTATTCTTTTAGGTGTTGATTGCCAGCTTCTGTCAAGGTGTATATCCAATAGCATGGAAAATTTACACCTGGTACCAAATCTATCCTGCTGTCATACTCCCGATGAGGGGGGAGTTGACTCACCTTCTGTTTGTTGAATACTGACGGATACTTTGTGTACGCAGAAGATAAGTCTATCATACAACAAGCATGTGATTCTTTACCACCATATGTAAGGAATCATGCAGGACTGAAGGTTTCATCAGACTGAATGTTTGTTGCTTGGTACAATGCTTTTTGCAGTAAGACAAGTCCAGAGCTACTGACAGTGTTGCCCAGTGATTAGTAGGATCATTTGGAGTAAGCCACGGCATCCCCAGGACTAGCTAAAAATTGAATTGATTCGTAGTGCCCCTCTCCCAATTGCATGATTACTGATTATTTATGGTAGGTACCAGATCTAAATGTAGAGTGGTACTATCCACTGCCATTACTGGTTCTGGAGTGGGTTTCTTGATACATAGTATGCCCAGTTCTTTAGCAAAGGTTTGATCAATGAAGTTACCAGTGGCCCACTGAATCCAGCAGGGCAGAGTCTTTCCGTTTGCACCCATCATCAACCACAAAGTCACACACACACATTTATATGACCCACGGTGTTTTGGGCAGTGTTAGCAATGACTGGTGAGATCACTGTTTCTGCTGCTCCGAATAAGGGTCCTCCTTCTTTTTTGGGAACCTCAGTTTTCCGCCTCCTGTCCTTTATCACAATCCCTGTGAAACACTGCTTTGGATTTTACCTGTGCTTGCTTGTCCAAGGGCCTTACTCTAGCCCGGAAATCCTTCAAGAAATGACCAGTCTTGCCACAATGCAAACAGAGTCTTTCTTTTCATTTTTTGCCTCTCTCTTCTGTAAACAAAGGTCCACGGACACCATTGACTTATAATGGCTCAACTCCATTTGTGTTCTGAACACCTTCCTCAGTACCAACTCTGGCATGAGGAGCAATAAATCTTACTTTTCCCTAATGCTTGTCACCCCGTCTTTTCTCTAGTTGGTGAACAAGTAGAACAGTCAATTCAATCAAGTTCTCTCAGGTAGTTAGTAAGTGCACAACCCAACATGTCCTTCAATTCATTGTGTAAACCTTGATAAATTAAGGAAGTTAACTTTTCCGATGGCCAAACTGTTTCTACCAGTGAATGGTTAAATGTGGTAACGTATGTGAACAGATGTTGGGATCCCTGTTTTAGGGTGATTAGCTCACGATCCAGAGTGAGGAGATGAGTTTTGCACTCAAGCGACTTTCGCATTTCTAAGCAAACAGTGTTAAAGTCATACAACAAAGGGTCATTGCTTTTGATCAATGGGATAGAAAAGTTGGCTGTATTACCTCCTAGGTAGGACAATACAAAGGCAGTTTTTGTTTGCTCACCCAGAAAAATAGTGGGTTTGCACAAAAAATGGAACCGGCAATGATTTATAAAGATGCCAAATTTCTTTGGGTCTCCATAAAAGCATTTTCCAGGGGCCAATGATATCTGCGGGGCACATACGACCTGGATGGATGTAGGATCTGGTGACAGTAGTAGGGACTTGTGAAGTAGAGTAAAACCATGGGCTTGGTGCTCCTCCTGTAGGTGAGTGTAACATTGTATGGTCAGATAATGTTCCTGAGGAGGGAAGAGGGTGGTAAGGCCCTAGGTTTTAGATTAACACCTCCCCCTTTACTACTATCTGTCTTACCCCTACAAGTCAGACCAGCCACCTCCCTCCGAACAGTCCCTAACTCTTTCCTCACCTCCTGATTATCATCATGAAAAATGAGCACTTCCACCTGTAAAGAGAGGATGGTTTCTAAAATGGTAGTGAGTACATCATTGGAATTCATCACTCAGGCCAGCTAACTATGCGGGCTTACAAATCTGTCAGTACAGTTAGTACGGATAGACAGGTACTAGCTACAACACTAACCTGATATATCCGGCTAGCAGGAGTGATGAAACAATGACAGTCTGTCCACTCCCCTTGGTATTCTGCCTGGAGAACAAACAGTACTTGTCCCACAAGAAGCGCACCCAAGAGAATGGGGGAATGGATAAAACAATAAACCAGAGCCTATAATTACTCTGAAACCAAGAGGAGCCTCTCCTGCTGTCTCATCTAGGTTGTGTCCTAGGAACAGCATATGTAAGAAGGGTGCCACCTGTAGGCAGTACAGAAAAGTTTGGGGACAAGTCTAAGTAAATGTACCTCCAGTCAGTCATACCATTATTATATACCGACATTCAGTCACATCAAGGAATCACTCACATGCACAGTTCAGACTGAATTAGAATAATTGCAAAGTCAGAAAGGAGTTAATCTTATTGCTTCTTTACTTTTGCCATAAGAAAAGGATGATAAATCTTATCCTTTCATTAGTAATCAGAACATGTATTACTGGAAATCTGTGAAGAATGCAAAAGAAATCAAAATAGACTAATGAGAACAGAGATAGTCAGTCTGTGCAGAAAGTCACACTATGAGGGTCATTCTGACCCTGGTGGCCGGTGGCCGCCAGGGCCACCGACCACGGGAGCACCGCCAACAGGCTGGCGGTGCTCCAACGAGCATTCTGACCGCGGCGGTTCAGCCGCGGTCAGAAGCGGAAAGTCAGCGGTCTCCCGCTGACTTTCCGCTGCTCGTGTGAATCCTCCATGGCTGCGGAGCGCGCTCCGCAGCCATGAGGATTCTGACCCCCCCTACCGCCATCCTGTTCATGGCGGGAAAGCCGCCATGAACAGGATGGCGGTAGGGGGGGTCGCGGGGCCCCTGGGGGCCCCTGCCGTGCCCATGCCAATGGCATGGGCACGGCAGGGGCCCCCGTAAGAGGGCCCCGCAAAGTATTTCAGTGTCTGCCTTGCAGACACTGAAATACGCGACGGGTGCCACTGCACCCGTCGCACCTTCCCACTCCGCCGGCTCAATTACGAGCCGGCATCCTCGTGGGAAGGTCGTTTTCCCCTGGGCTGGCGGGCGGTTTTTCAGCAACCGCCCGCCAGCCCAGGGGAAAACTTGTAATACCCGCCGCGGTCTTTTGACCGCGGCGCGGTATTTTGGAGGGCGGCATCCTGGCGGGCGGCCTCCGCCGCCCGCCAGGGTCATAATGAGGCCCTATATCTGTAATACTGTATAGTTGTTATGTACATGCATGCGTGCTGCTGGTGCATTTAGCCTGGGGGAGAGAATTGTTAGGCAGCTTCCTGTCTCTTACTAGAAGCAAGCCTTACCAACTGCCAAGCACTGCACCAGAGAAACTGTAGACTGCTCTGGTTAAGCAGAACTGACCCAGGGGGGCACCTGGAGCAAGCACATTTCACATCCTTGCCGCTGGTACCACTGTAATCCACAAGGCAGCTTGCTGATGGATACAGCACACACCTTGCATAACTGACGAGGTGAAAATGCAGAAAATCTTAGCACAATCCAAAGTGGAACATGCCAAGCCAAATGAATGGCTAGCGTGGGACTGACATCTGGAGCCAGGAAGTTTGGCAAGTAAAGACACAATCAAGGGGCGTGGCTGAAATACTATTGAAAAAAAGATAGCCACAGGAGTATTTTGCCACCCCTAATTGGAGTCTCTTCTCCCACAGGGTCAACTGGTTCATGTAGTTCTGGACATGCGGTATTGGTTGTCAAACTCTTCTGCCTTTGTAGCTGTCTCTGGCAGAGGTGAGTGACACTTTCATGCACACATTTAAACTCTTGTATATTGGGGTTTTGTAGTAATGACATTGGAGTGTTTGATACAAAGGGTGAAATTGTGATGTGTACAGCATCATGACAGGTACCCTGACCTCATGGGACTGATAGAGGATTCTTTGAGTGACCTCTCATGGGCAAAAAAGTGTCCAAAAAATGTTTTCTTTGGAGTGCCCAAGGACCTGCAAATCCATTGCGTTGCTTAACGTGACCCACTGTGTGCTCTGCGGCAGATCAATGGATCCAGCACCCAATTAAAAAACAAATACACCCTCTCAGAAACCCACACACCTATTAACACACCCACTCATATACCTGCGCACCTCACATACACCTTCACACACTCACAGACTTACACACCCACTTACACATGCACACAACCACTCACACACCCACAAAACACCCTTACAGCCACTCACAGACCCACAAAACCCCTCACACACCTACTCACGAACCCATACAGTTACTCACACACCCACTCACACAACCACTCACACACCCACTCACAAACCCATACAGTCACTCACACACCCACTCACACAACCCCTTACAAACCCACACACCCACTCAACACACATTCACAGACCCACACACCCACTTACACAGCAACTCACAAACCCATACAGTGAATCACACATCCACTCACAGACCCACCAAACCACTCATACGCACCCTCAAAGACCCACACAGCCATTCACACCCACTGACACACTATATTAAAATATTTGTGAAATTTGCTAAAAAAAAAACAAAGTTACAGGGACGTTATAGTAAGGAAATAGCATTGAAAAATTGTAGAATTTCACTGAATAAACACAAAGGTACAGTAAAGTTATAGTTAAAAAATAGAATTGAAAAAACCTTAGAAATTCACTGAAAAAAATTAAGGTTACAGGGATGTTACAGTTAAGGTTGGATTTTACATACACAGAACTATTGAAATTCAGCAGTTATAGTTATCTCAAGTATCTATAACTCATGCCCTAAGGTAACTATACCTTACGCCCTTGCCATGCACTTCTAATTACCCCACATAATACATCACTCATGACATCCTCTATGACATCATTGATGTCATTGCAACATTTGCAATTAAATTATTGATGAGAAAATTGTGCTTTAACGTTTTGAATTAACAAACAACACGGAAATTTACCGGTTATGATTACCAGAGCTATCTATAAACTGCATCCCCACCATGTGCTGCTTATTATCTTACACATTACATCATTTATATGTTCTATGACATCATTAATTACATTACTGATGACCTCTCAAATGAAATCATTGATGACATCACTGATGACATCACCCACTTGACAGATCACCCAAACATTTCTAAGCACAAACTAGGCAAAAAGAGCACTTTTATGGAATGTTTTGTGAAGAGTTGTCAAATGGGGCCAAAGTTATTAGCAACACCAAGAACACATTACTGGCTGACTTGCTAATGTATGGTGAGTGAGCTTTCTTTGTAGGGGATGTCATCGGTGATGTCATTTGAGATGTCATCAGTGATGTCAACAGTGATGTCACCTACCATGTCATAAGTGATGTAATATGTGAGGTCATAAGCAGTGCATTACGGGGCGCAAGTTCTAGTTAGCTGAGGTAACTATAACTGCTGAATTTCACTGGTTTTGTACATGTGAAATGTGAGCCTAACTATAACGTTTCTGTAACATTTATTTTTCAGTGAATTTCTATGTTTTTTCAATTCTAATTCCTAACTATAACATCTCTGTAACCTTTGTTTTTTTTCAGAGAATTTCAATGTTTTAAAAAAAAAAGTATTTACTTACTGCAACATCCCTGTAAAGTTGTTTTATAATGATGTTTTAAGCTTTTTATCGTACTTGCAAAGTGTTTATATAAATATGATGTTCAAATATATATATTAGGTTACTGTATGAGTGCATGAATAGGTGGGTGAGGGCATGAGTGCTGTATGAATGGATTTACTGACTTGGTATCATGCTCACTATACATAGCTTTTGTGAGGATTTATGTATAAATGTATAAATTGCTATTTTTGTGTGTTATGTGATCTATGAGCGGTCTACTATTTGTTTACGTAGATTGCAGTATAGATGGCACAGTTCGTACATACCTGGGTATACTAGTCTAGAAGTGGAGATACAACTGACTTAAACTCAGTAGGTCAATTTTTACTGTTTAATCACTGTGTATTGTGCTGTATATCTATGTGCAATATTCCTCATGGATTAGTTTTGTGTATTATAATAAAAGTACAACTCTTAACAAAGAGCTTAACTAGTTAAAAGTTCATATGACAGGAACGCTGCACATTGATGCTCATCACTAGTTGGCTGAAAGCATGCTTAAATGACTGATTGTTTTAATCAGTAAGTAAGTAATAAAAGGTTATGACTCGATATGACAGTAACTGTAGGACTTACTTAGTATGTATGATAATGTAGCATACATAGTTGCTGTCTGTATCTAATTAGTAATAATAAATTAAATGTGGGTATATTTTCTTTATTATTCTTTTTTTAATGTGTCCAGATCCACAGATCCGCAGTGCCCGAAAACATGGAGGGCCACACTCTATGATTTTTGGTCTGATCAGGTGATCGGGTAGGATCTGCGGCTCTGGATCCCGCTAATTTTTATAAGGGTTGTTTTAATATATATAGTCATCTGTGTTTAGGTCCAGCATTCAAGACTCTTGTATATACTTCTCTCGTGGGCTTCAAGACATTCCCCTGGTTTTCATTTGTTTGCTTCACTGTCCTCTAAAAATCCTTGCTTGCTAGTGGTCAGTCCTTCATCTTTGTCCCTACCTTTCATCCTTTGTTTAGTCCCACAGACTAAGTACTATATCCTTACGCTTTGGTTGTTTTCTGTTCATTTGGGGGCTATTTTTGTTGTCTGTTTCCTGCTAGTGTTGCAGTTTGCCTGTGTTCAGCTTCAATGCGTAGCTGATTACATCTTAATGGAACATTCCTCCCTCCACCTCCTCCTATGTTGCTGAATTCCCACCCCCACCTACCACCACGTCACTGTTACACAGTGTTTGCCTTAATCAGACAGCACCCACTTCATGGCTAAAGGCTTCATGTCTAAGTATGGGGGGGTGCACGCCTTTCTTTTATCAGCATGGTGCCCACTTCACGGCCGTCGCGCTTCATGCTTCATGAAGTAAGGGAGCCGTGAAGCAAGCACAGTGTTGGGGCCAGAGGCCTGTGCAGATTATCGTTATCTAGTTATTCATTGAACATAGCTTTCATGTGTTTTGTTGACGTTGAAAGGCAGCCACAAGTTTGTCTCACTACGTTGATAGTCTTGTCCTTCTTTCATTTCCATGGTCGGTGGTGCTGCCACACTGTGCTGGGTCTCGCTTCCTGTTCATTCTTGCACGTCTATCTGAAATGATTTAAGAAACTAGGGAAAATCGGCCAGCCATCTTTAACTGGCAAAATAAAACATGACCTGCATATGTACTTGAAGTCAGTAAAGCAGCCTATATGGGAATGAGTGCAAAAAATATGACTTCCAGAAATTTTGTGTACAGTGAATGAGACTATATTTTTCTGAAAGCATTGATCATGCTTTATTTAAAACATGAAAGCTACGTTCAGTTTGTTACTATTTGATGGGACTACTGTGCCATATGACTAACTACATAGCGATCATGTGCACGGGCCTCCGGGTGTATCATAATTTGAAGCAAAAGCACATGGTCAGGTTGTTTCCGAAAGATGTATTATTTAGCCAATTAGAGAGGGCTGGCTGATTTTCCCTAGTGTTTAAAATTTTATGGCAAGACCGGAGGCTCCTATTATGCTTCTCTTACTTGCTTTATTTTAAATAGCAGCAGTCAAGAAAAAAAACTACATTTCCCATGAGGCTAAGGGACAACAGAAACCAATGGGAAAAACGAACGTATCAACATGAGAACCAATGAGGACCGAGAATGTACTATAAGCACTATACTTGACTGCGACCAGCCCTATTTCTTCCTGCTCGCAGTCAAGATAAGTGCCTCTTTACTTCTCTTCATTCATATTATGTATATCTTGGTGTGGTAACATTATTTGTTTATTATATGCCTATCGTACCACTCTGCTCTCGCGAGTCCGTTTAATAGCACTTTTCAATGCCCCTTCGTCTTTGTTTTTCCGACCGCTCCCCCCGTCCCGGTTGGTAGCGCGCGAGCGTTCCAACTGTCGTCCTCTCCCTCACACTGACTGTTTACCTCAGCGCACCCAATTCCTCGCTCCGGCTGCATTTTTCTCCGGCCGCTTTGTCTGGAATCAGCTGCCTCGACTCTCCGGTTTCCACCACACCTCCTCCCCGCCTCCTTTTGCTCCAGCGACGCCTCCCTGGGGCGTGTACTTTCGTGTTCCCTGGTTTCCCTCTGATCTATTAACCCTTCCTTCTCCTTCACCAAAACAGGTCTAAAAACAGTATGCCCCAACAACAAAATATCGATAATGAAGTTTTTGACCAAGACCTGGATAATTTTATTAATGAGCCTGTGGCAAAAGCCATTTCTAATTCCATGGGCAAAATCACAAAAAACCTCGAATCCTCTATACAGGATATGGTTTCCAAATCCTTACTGGCCCATTCTGCGGGGGAATGCAGAAAAAGAAAAAATAAGGATTTATCTGCCCAAAAAGCCCATAATACAGTCACCCCTGATGGCGCTGATTTGACTGGTGAAGCCTCTTCACCCCAGATCGAGGACAAGTCTCCTCCAAGGCCTCCTTCTAAGGAGGGGAAACTTAAACTAAAATGTTTCGAAAAGACCAAACATCTTACGACTGCGCCAAAACAGATTATTGTTTCCCACATTGCCGATACAGATGATGACATGGGTGACTTAGATGATTTGGATGACAATACAGATACCTGGGACTCCCAATCCCAGTCCTCCCCTCCTCCCAAGAAAACGAAGCTGGAGGTATCCACTAACCCGTTCACAGCCAAACAAATCCTAGATCCTGAGGGCAATCCCATGTTTAATCCTTCCTTCCTTCGTCACCCTAATTCCACCGAGTGGTTACCTTCCTCCCATGTAGGTGATTACATCTACTCCAGACTAAGGCTCCCCTTAGACAAACCTACAAGAGCCAAATTAAGATCTGAGTGCCCCAGACCTTTCCTTTCCTCTAACATTAAATCCACCCCCACTATATATCAATCCCTTCTCACTTTCTTCTCGAAATTTGGCAAGGACCCCCGCAAGGGCGTCAACAAAGCCTGGTGCAACTGCCAGGACAAACTCTTAGATCTGGTGGGTCCGTTGGCCAGAATCTTTGATATGGCAGAATCAGCCAAAACCGAAAATACGGACATTGATCCTTCAGAATTATCTTTGTGGATCCAAAGAGCCTTTTGCCTCCTCGGCAACGCCAATTCAGCCGTCATTCACGAGAGACGAAAAGGTCTTTTACTTAAATTAGACCCTAAATTGGCCAACCTCGCTTTCATCGATCCTGGCATCAAGGTTGATGGACTCCTCTTCGGGGATTCGTTCATAAAAGATCTAGGAAAATTTGTCTCCACTTTCGCATCCATAGATAAAGCGCAACAATCAATTAAAAAAGTATTTCACCAGCGGGTTTTTGGAAAGGCCGGTACAGGCAGGAGCCGCTTTACCGGCCGATCCTTCCGATCACAAGGATCTAGAGGCTCCTTCAATTCCAATTACGACACACAATCCTACAAACCCCAGTTCTACCCCCAAGGCGGTAGAGGCGCCCGCGGTCGTGTGCAACGTGGTTCCAGATACAACTATCAACAAGGTAAGCCACAATTCTGGCCTTCCTCCTGTCGGGGGTCGGCTTCGTCTGTTTATAGCAAAATGGAAAAGTATTACTCTCGACCCATGGGTACTCAACACAATTCAGGGTTACACGATAGAACTCTATTCAGTTCCCCATCAAGAGTCCCTTCCTCCCCCCCTCTTTTTCTCGTCAGAAATTATATCCCTCATCTCGGAAGAGATTCAGTCTCTTCTTTCCAAACAAGCCATCCAGATAGCTCATCCGGACCCCTCTGGTTTTCTCAGTACCCTCTTTCTAGTCCAAAAGAAGAACAAGAAATTAAGACCAGTCATCAACTTAAGAAATTTCAATCGTTTTGTCGTATACAGACACTTCAAAATGGAAACCATCGTCGATATAAGAGATATTCTCCTCCCTCACGATTATATGGTTCGACTCGACCTTCAGGACGCATACTTATCCGTCCCTATCCACGTAACTCACAGAAAATTCCTCCAATTCCAATGGCAGGGACAAACTTACCAATTCTCCTCCCTCCCGTTCGGCCTCTCGTCAGCACCCTGGTGCTTCACGAAGATAATGAAACCGGTTACGGCTCATCTCAGGTCTCTGGGAATCAGATTACTCATCTACCTAGACGACATACTCTTAATGCATCAGGACTGCCTCTCTCTCCAACGCCACCTCCAAATCACCTGTTCTCTCCTATCCCAACTTGGTTTTCTCATCAACAAAGAAAAATCTATCACTACTCCTTCAAAAAGGATAGAATTTTTAGGGTTCATAATCGATTCCTCATCCGCCATTCTTCAGCTTCCCTAACAAAAAGTAAGAGCCACCAAATTAGAGATTCTCAAACTTCTTCAAAGCTCCCAAATCTCCCTCAGATCCTTGGCCAGAGTTGTGGGTCTCCTCGCCTCTTCAATTCAAGCCATCTTTCCCGGTCCTCTTCCTTACCGGGCTCTTCAAAGGCTCAAAATTCGACACCTCAGAAGAGGACTTTCTTATTCACAAACCATCAGTCTGGACCAGGAGTCTCACTCAGAACTCCAATGGTGGATAGACCATTTAGATGCCTGGAACGGCAGAACTATCTTTCAGTCAGCCCCAGATCTTGTGTTAGAATCAGATGCAAGTCTGACAGGCTGGGGCGCCCAATGTGGCGCAATCTCGACTGGAAGTTTCTGGTCTTCAAGGGAGTCCAAATTGCATATCAATTATTTAGAGATGCTTGCGGGCTCCTTTGCAATCAAAAGCCTCGCAAAAAACAGGGTTCAGTGTACTATCCTCCTCCGCATGGACAATGTGTCAGCTGTCCGCTACATAAACCATTTAGGTGGTACCAGGTCAAAACCGCTAGCAGATCTGGCAAAAAGCCTTTGGGAGTATTGTCTTCGCAACGAAATATCCCTGTCGGCAGAATACCTTCCCGGTTCACTCAATGATGTTGCGGACTGGCATTCTCGTTTTCTCAGAGACTCCAGCGACTGGAAGCTCCACCCCTCAGTTTTCCAAACACTCCTTCACAAATGGGGTCCTTTCAAAATAGACCTATTTGCGTCCCGTCTAAATTCCCAACTTCCTCTGTTTTTCAGCTGGCGTCCGGATCCTTCAGCTCTGGCTTCCGATGTGTTCCTTCAAGACTGGTCATCCTCGCTCAACTGCGCCTTTCCACCTTTCATAATGATTACCAGAGTCCTCGCCCAAGTGAGACGCCAAAAAGCATCCTTAATTCTGGTAGTTCCCTTTTGGCAAGCTCAAGTGTGGTTTCCCCCCCTCCTCGAACTGACTACCGACTTCCCAGTTCTGCTTCCATCTTTCCCCTCACTACTTCGCAACTCTACGGGCTCTCTCCACCCTCTCATTCTCAACAATACCCTCTCTCTCTCGGCTTGGAAGGTTTCAGGTATCCCCAACCTCCCATCCCTATTTCGACAGAAGCTTCAGACTTCATTAACAAAGCTTGGGCTCCTGGTACAAGGAAGGCATACAAAGCCGCATGGTCTCTTTGGTCAAGCTGGTGTATGGGAAGGGACATCGATCCCCTTTCAGCCGATATAAATTACATTATCAACTTCCTCGCTGCCCAGGCCAGTGCAGGTAAGTCCTATAGGACAGTCAACCTATATAGATCATCTATTTCTTTACAACACGTCCACATCAACGGAAAACCTATTGGAGAACACCCTTTGATCTGCCGCCTATTAAAGGGAGTAAAGTTTTCTTTCCCTCCTCTACCCAAATACGCAAAACTATGGGATGTTAATGTTGTCTTAAATTTGTTTATTTCCTGGCAGGATAATGCAGACTTATCCCTAAAAATGCTTTCAGCCAAACTCACGATGTTACTATGTCTTGTGTCTATTAAACGTTTATCAGATGTCAGAGGGCTAGATATTTCATCCCGCCAATTTTCTCCTACAGGTGTTTTGTTTTCCATCAATAGACGTACTAAAACTAATATACGTTCAGTATTTTACCCGTATTTTCCTAATCAACCTAAGCTATGTGTAGGTCAATGTCTCAAAGTCTACGAAGACCGCACAGCCAATCTCAGAACGTCCTCGTCGTCTCAACTCCTCATCTCTTTTCGCAAACCTCACAAACCCGTCACATCTGCTACTCTAGCCAGATGGGTACGTTGGGTCATGTCCTTAGCAGGCATAGATACGTCAATATTTGATGCCCATTCTTCCAGAGGAGCTATGGCTTCCAAAGCCTTTTGGGTAGGTTCCAGACTGGAGGACATTCTGAAATCGGCTGACTGGTCTAACAACTATGTTTTTAGAACTTTTTACTGCAAACCAGTTCATACAGCAACTTCTGTAATAATTAACATGCTTTAAAAAAGCATAATAGGAGCCTCCGGTCTTGCCATAAAATGTAGATTTTCCTAGTAATTTATGACGGAAAGTCTTAATTTTATTAAAGACATGGAGGCGAGTATTACCCCACTGCAGATACTCTAACCATTGTTTGTCGATTCTTTTCCCTCCCATAGCATCTACTATTCAACCTCAGAACTCATCCTGATCGTCAGACGACGCCTCCGACTTCGCTAAGTTCGACCATCTATCATCCTCAAACTCAACATAAGCTGCATTCACCTTCCTGGATTCTTTCTTTTCTCAAGTTATGGATGAACTTTTGCCAAGAACTCTGTTCCTTAATATTGGCAGTCGCCATTGTTGTTTCTATTATTCCTTTATTCTCTCACACAGACTAGCCTTCTCGCATCAAGAAAGAGCGCTGGTCGCAGTCAAGTATAGTGCTTATAGTACATTCTCGGTCCTCATTGGTTCTCATGTTGATTCGTTCGTTTTTCCCATTGGCTTCTGTTTTCCCTTAGCCTCATGGGAAATGAAGTTTGTTTTCTTGACTGCTGCTATTTAAAATAAAGCAAGTAAGAGAAGCATAATACTCGCCTCCGTGTCTTTAATAAAATTAAGACTTTCCGTCATAAATTACTAGGAAAGTCTACATTGTTTCTGAACAGTCTGTCCACCTGCATTTGCATATTTGCCGTTCAAAGGTAGCCAACATGTTTGCCTGTCTGCATTGATAGTCTTGTCCTTCCTTAATTTTGATGGTTGGTGGTGCTGCCGCACTAGGCTGGGTCTTGCTTCCTGTTTGTTCTTGTATAATTGCTGCTGTAAGACCATGCTATCACAGCAGCTGCTAGCAGATAGACTGCAAGGGAGAGGCTAAGGATTAAAGGCAATAAGTGTAATGTTGTCTCTGGGTATGTTACATTGCAGAGGGGAGGTCCTGTATTGTTGCAAATTCTTCAAACATCTTGCTTTTAAACTAAAGTTCGTAGTGTGAGAGACTTGTAATTTCCCGTCCCTGTGTTGTAACTGCCTTTAGAATGTGCTTGCTACTCTCAGACATGGCATTGATGCTCCTTCCAGTGATTAGCATTCTTCTCCTGCCTGGACACCTAGGTTAGTGGATTGATTAAGTCATTATTCATGCTAACTATGTGCTCTAAAGGACAGCAGTCCATGCAATTACTTCAGATTCTGTGTCATCATTTAGTTATAGTTAGGCGTGCTCATTAGTGAGTCAATGGGAAACAAACTGGCGGGTAAAAGTTTTGTTACCATTTTTATCAAAGGTGCTCATCTCCTAGCTGCAGGCAGTATTTTGCTGGAACTGCAAATGTGTCTGCTCCAGCGCATCTCATTTGGATATATTTATTCCCAGCTGGGGGCACATTCAGCTCATTAAGGGCCTCACTTTGTCCTATTTCATAATCCAGCTGCTGGGAGGAATTTCACCAGTGGTGACTGAGCAAGTGGGGTGAAAAAACAAATTCTTCCAAATCCCGCTCTCTCTCACTCCCCTATAAAAGGTGCCATTTCTGTTAAACAGCCTCTTGCTTAAAAATTCGTAATACCCCAATTGTTTGTTGTACCTGCTGCGTCCCTCCTACATACCCCTGCTCCCAAGTCAAAAAGGAAGATCATCCTGGAATCATTCTGAAGTCATCCGATGACTTCAGCTGGGCTATTCCTGTAATTATCTGGGGAAGTCATCATAAGCCATCCTGAAGTATGTGTATAGGGCGAAATATTTAAATGAGATTACTCTAGGGTATCTCCTGAGTAGTAGTGGGCAAACATTTTTGCTAAATGTGAAAAGTACAAAATCCACCTTTTGTAAAATTTGCTTGCAGACTGGTCATGGTTATTTAACAAAACAAAAAAAAAAAAAAAAACGACACCCGTTTCACACGCTAACTAGTCCGCCTGAATATAGAGAAAGCAGTCTGGCTGACTGTCCTTCTCTAGATCTCAAACTGTCCCAGAAGACATGGGCTTCCCATTATTATTCTGAATAGTTCCCTGGAGGCTAAAAGTGTGAATGGCCTAAAAGTAAGCTTTTTTTATTGGTAGATAGCAGCCAATCCCACATACTGACACAGGAGACTGTTCTACGGTTATACCCTTATGCCTGGTATCTAGCAATCCATTCATAATTGTGCTGTCTCTACTGCCCACCTTGTCTGAAACGATCTATGACTATAATGAAGAGCAGTCAAATCTTGCATCCCTGCAGGATGTCACTGGCTAGTCACTTGTTCTGTGCCTTGTAAATGGAAGAAGAAAATTGTGGCCTATGGAGAGAAGGACAAATTCACAACTTTAGGATGATTCCGTGGGCAGTACTTCAAGGGCTTTTATGATTATCATTTTCCCTACTATAACCTCAGAGCAACAGAGTGTTGTTAATCTAACGAGAAGAGAACCATCATTTTGTTATGTCACTTCTATTCAGTAGTGTGGAGGAAAGTGTACATAACTGATTCCAAGTGCAGGTTTTTGCACAGGCAATGGAAGTGTTGGGTGAACCAAGACATGTTTGCCTGTGGGGTATGTATGTTGTGATAAGCTGTGGTTGAGTACTTGTTAACAATCAACTTGCATAGTACTGTGAGGAATCAGGTGGGATGTTTCAATTGAATGGTGGTGTGATTCACAGTTAATGCAAAGGGCTAGTGTCAGTGATATACATTTGGTGAGGGACACAGATACCTGCAATCAGTAGGGAGCTTCAAAATATTTCTTGGGCGAGCAACAGTGATGGTGCACATAGGCAATGTTACAGGAAATGGTAACTGTGCTCTGAATGGTTGATAATGTAATGTGTAAACGGCTGAGGATGATTACATGACATAAGTGAAGGCTATCAGGTTTATTGGTGAGTGATGTTCTAAAGGTGTGGTGCAAGTAAGTGATTGTGCATGTGCCAAGTGTAACAGAGGTGTGTTGTTAATGAACAGTGTAATGAATGGAGGCGACAGTGAGGCACACAAGCAACATGTGACTGGAGGGGGCATTGAGAGCTGAGTGCATGATTGGAGTGCTACAAATAAGAGGTATTGCAACTGATTGTTGAGAATATTACTGATGGGGGTGCAAGTGGACTTGGAGGATGGTCTTAGGGAATGGCTATGGGTGCCTAGTTTAAGTGGTGCATGCTGGTGTAGTGAATGAGTGGTGAATGGTACCTGGGGTGTGTCATATATTACAAAGAAGTTGTGAAAGATGCACATTGCTCTGCAAGGCAGCATTTGACTGGTTCCCAGTGAGTGATGCCTTAAATGTGGTTGTGTCAATGGCCAGGTGGGGCAAGTGGCTGAATGGCAGCATGAGTTTCCAAGTAATGTGGCAAGCAGAGTTTCCAGCTTAGGGAAGTTATATTGTGCTTGTGTGTTGAAATCGATGAATTGTGTTCAAATCGATTAATAGTGCTGAAAGTACGTTTTTACCTACCTGAAGGCAAGGAAATGGTGTGCGTGATTGGTGATGTAATTGTGTGTAAGTAGGTGGAGTAATGGCGTCGAGTATAATATTGCAGGTGGATAAATATGTGCTGTGTTGAGCGATTGTCAGTGAAAGGGTGATGTTTCATGTGGTATGTGATTGGTGTTGCCATTGAACGGTGAGAGCGGATTATGGCCAGTAAATGGTGCAAACAATTAAGTGCTGTGTGTTGTAGAATGTGCTTGTGGTTTGAAAGGGTCACTGAATAGTGCTCAACATAGCTCATTTGTGCTCTGGAGGGCAAAGTGGTGCATTGGTGGAGAAGTGATATGGTGAGGAAATAGTTTAATTCACTCTTTCGACAATCTATGAATAATTCAAATGAATGAACATTGCTGTGAGTTATACAAATGGAGTTTATGTGGATGCTTTGGCTACAAATATGTGAGAGGCCGTACATGTGGGTATGCTACAGTGAATGCTTAGTTGTGTGGGTGAATTGTAAATGTGATAAAAAAGACTGGCATTATTTTAGAGGGGTGTTATAAAAGACTGATGGTGAGCAAATGATATGGGCAATTAATTTCCAAAGTGGTGTTTGGTCATATGTGGTTAAGTGATCTTGTAGATGAGTGCAGCTGAAAGTTGGATTGCAGTATGAGCTGGTAATAGGTGTAGTGATGAGTGGCATTATGAGTGGTGAAGTGTGAGCTAATAATGCGAGTGGTATTACGAGTTGCTACATATGTATGTGATTGACTTGTATGACTGAGTAAATGGTGAGTGTTGTGAGTAATCAAATAGTAAGGTATTAGTGTGAATGAGATTCAGTGATCAATGGTGAGTGGTGCAATAAGTTGGGGGGAAAAGGGCGGTGTCCATTGGGTGTGTGAGAGTACACTGAGGACAGTAATAATGAAAGTCATAGTGGTGATTAGTGTAGCTCCAAGGTTTTATTAATATCTTCTGGTACGTTCTAGCATTTGTAGCAGAGTGACAAGTACAGTAATGAGTGGTGCACATGGGGGCAAGAGTCGTGTTGTGACACAAGTTGGGTTACAAGTAGCTATAGGTGTACCAGGTGTTTTGCAAAGTGAATATACAACTGAACGGTTGTTGTTGCATAGCAGGAGGCAAGCATGCATAGTACATGACTAGGTGTCATTCTACAATTTTGTTGCAAGTGACACTGCAGAGGAAGATTATTGATAAGTGTTGTGAATGACTGGTGGATGGAGTGAGGGATATATCAATATGATGTGAGGTGGTGGTGGTTGTGAGTGATTGTGAAAGAGCCAAAGAGTGGGCTGTGAGAGCGCAAGGGAAATAGAGGGGTGTGGGATGAGGTAGCAGAGGTGTGAAAAAACTCAATGGGAGAAAAAGAATGATGGGTGTAGACAGCAAGAGGTCCATGCTTAATATGAAGCAAATGATTGGTGCAGGGTTACCAAATGACTGACAAAAGAAACGGTGCACCTGCTTAGTAATTTTAGGTTGTTATGTAACACATACTTGTATTTGGGGAGTTATACTCTCGCTTTTGTTTAACTGAACAAGTTAAATTGGCACTACTGAAACCAACGATTTGTTGAAGGAAAACCCATGATACTGACCATGCACTCCACAGAAAATAAACATTGGAGGGAGGTAGTTAATGGGTATCACTGTGCACTTCACTGTGAGACACTGCTTACATTTACAGCTACAAATATGACGAACAAATGTTTTCTGCTTTGATAACATAAGTATACCTGTCTCATAATATTCCACCTTTTGGTTGATCATCTACCATGGTTTTTTTTTTTTAATCTGCCAAAAGTCCATACTCAAGAAAGGAAATATCAAGGTAATAGTTACAATGAAAGAACATAGTCATAAACTCAAGAATGTACTACAATCCCTTATTAAAACTCTGCCAATCACCATGTGTTCTTCAACTATGAACTATCACTTTAGAATTTTGCCTGTGCATCTTCAATGAAGTAAGCGAGGGAGAGACAACATGCCTTGGTAATCTTGTGATGCATTGCTTGACACAAACCAGTGTTTTCAGGGGTGGTGATTCGCAATGCATGATGCTAATCTCACAAGGATACAAGCTATGTTTGCCAGTTTAGGCTATTCATTTTCCTAAAGATCTGTCTCCTACAGATTTCAACATGCTATAATACAGCTTTGATCATAAGACCAGTGCTTGACCTACAACAGTTTCCTTCAGACAGCAAAGGAAAAAGAAAAATGTTTCAGAAGAAGGTCCAACACAGCCTAATTAAGGCTTCTACATCAGTGTGCAGGAGTCCAAGATTATGGCTTGACACAGGCGATATCCTGTAACCACTGACATACGTGCACTCTCCAAAGTACCCTGGCGTGACTTTTAGTCTTTGAAAGTTGCAATGTAAGGCTCCTCTGAGGTTAACATAGTGTTTTACCTTGTACTGAAGTGTACTATAAATGGAAAATACTAGGGGATACTCGCAGCAGAAAAATATGTTTTTCCTAAAGTCCTTGTGTCCCATCATCAAAAAGGCAGAATGACTGAATAGTGTAGGCTTCTGAGTCACATCACCCCCCTCCCCCGCCCCTTCTAACACTCAGTCAGCTTGTGCCCTCTGCTGAGACTCTTGCAAGACAATCAAAATAAATGACCCTTCTTCAAACGCTAGCTCTAATACCCTCAACTCCCATCCCTTGACCAGCCTACTCAGATTCATACCTGGCAACTGCTGTATCTCAGACAGTCATTTCATCCATCCAGTGGCAAAACCACCATTACCCTGTACCCTTCTGTCACCGATCTCCTCTGCTGCTGCCTGCAAGATGACTCAGAGAGTTTAACGCTGCTGACATCTAGTAATCTGAGGTCACCTATGAAACACTGCAGGGCAAACTTAAGGCTTTCATCCATTCAAAGTATTTAAATTGAGTAACATGAATTAGAGTAACACTGACATTTGTTATTTACAACGCTTAGAAATGAAATATGTGCTGCATAAGTGGCTTTATAAAAACAAGTTATTACTGCTGCTGTTTGCCCATCACCTGTTGTCACCTGACAAACAAGTACAACAAAATACATTGTACAAAAGCAGCTGCAAACACCAGGCAGGCTTCAGAACACATGTTTGTGTGTTTCAGTGAAAGACTGGTTGTGTCTGTCTGAGTGCTTATACATATGTATGTGTGTTTGCATATTTGTGTGTGGAGCAGTACTGAGAATGGTAAAAAATGCGCGGTATGCCATAAATTGGAGGGGGGTGGTCAGGGCATGGTTACTGAAAGGGAATGAGTCACGATAATAATGATGGTAATATAACAGGTGGTAAATGCACTTTCTGGAGGTCTGTTTTGTCTAGTCGCAGCTTTGATTCGTCATAAAGTAGCATAGAAGGGCAATGTGCATGCTGCAAAGCACAGTGCATCATGCAAATTACCGCACTAAGCGCTGGACCCCGACCGAGCATTTCCATATGGTGTATGATAATGTTCTTCGGAGCTATAGCAGTGGTACCAAGTATTATATAAATGCAACTATAATAAACATACCTGCCTTTCTGTATGTGTTTTCTTGCTTCACTACACTGCTCTATGTGCTGTTTTACGTTTCTGAAACATGAAAGTTATTTACTAGAGATAATTGTATCAAAAAACACCGCTGCTGTACCTGCAAACACAGAATATAAACCTTTTAACTGTGCAATTGTTTTTTTCTTTTCCTGTAGCACCCCACAATTACATGTTTTTACAGTTTTCTCCCTCGGGTGCATCCCCCAACATACCCCCTGCCCAATGCTCCATGTTACTGTCCTTTACATTTCCCCCCAAGATGTGTGCTTTCTCTCTCTCATCTACTTTACCATTTAGCCAAGCACCAAACGCATGCTGTTCCCCTTCTTAGGGTGTCTTCCGCATACACAGGTCCTGCCTCTTTATACATCTGTGGCCTGCTCCACCCGTCTTTCTCTTTCGCAAACACTTTCTGCTCCTGCACAAACTACCTATCCTTCTCTAGCTTCCTTTATATGTATTCTGTGCAGCTCTCCTTCCTATATAGTCACCATCCCTCATAATTCCACAACACAAATAGACTCCATCCCACACATTTACACCCCACACAATTACACAACTAACAATTCTAATACAACCCACATAATTCCACTCCACACCACACTCCAAACCAAAACACATAGGTAAAAGACAATGGCCCTGATTCTAACCCCGGCGAGGGTCGGCGGGAGCACCGCCGACAGGCCGGCGGTGCCCCGCAGGGCATTCTGACCGCGGCGCTTTGGCCGCGGTCAGAAAGGGTAAACCGGCGGTCTCCCGCCGGTTTACCGCTGCCCTCAGAATCCCCCATGGCGGCGCAGCTTGCTGCGCCGCCATGGGGGATTCTAACCCCCCCTACCGCCATGCTGTTCATGGCGGGAAAGCCGCCATGAACAGGATGGCGGTAGGGGGGGGGTCGCGGGGCCCCTGGGGGCCCCTGCCGTGCCCATGCCAGTGGCATGGGCACGGCAGGGGCCCCCGTAAGAGGGCCCCGCAAGGTATTTCAGTGTCTGCCTTGCAGACACTGAAATACGCGACGGGTGCTACTGCACCCGTCGCACCTTCCCACTCCGCCGGCTCGATTACGAGCCGGCATCCTCGTGGGAAGGGAGTTTTTCCCTGGGCTGGCGGGCGGTCTTTTGGAGACCGCCCGCCAGCCCAGGGAAAAACTCATAATACCCTCCGCGGTCTTCTGACCGCGGAGCGGTATTATGGGGGCAGAATTCTGGCGGGCGGCCTCCGCCGCCCGCCAGGATTAGAATCACCCCCAATGTCATTTACAATGCCAATAGCTCTAACTCTTGCTTTGTCATTTACAACTCTGATAGCTCTAACTCTCGCAAATGCGAGACCTATTGCATTGCGTTTCCTCTGTGGCTGAATTTTCTGTGCCATTGGCAACCACCATTGCTAGTTTTTCTTTTTGTACTTAAACTTCTTAGTTTGAAAAATGCTTGTTTATATTGGAGTCACGGTGCACCTATCTGTAAATATATATCACTTGATCTATACCTGTCATATATTTAAATATGTGATTTCATGTGTTTTTGGGAACCACGGATCCACAAAGGGAACCGTGGATCCACCTGATGTTGAAAAAGAAATATCCTCATTTGATTGGTTGCTTGTGGACCACACCCTATAACAGTTCCAGTCACACCTTGCAGTATTCCTTTCTGCTTTAAACTCTGTAGAGAGAGCAGCGCTACCCTAAGGAGCTGTTTGGGTGTTTCTCTGTGCAATTTGTTTGTACAGCAATGGCTTCAACATCCAGAGGAGCTCACTTTGGAGGAAGAGGAGACTACACCTGCAATAAAGAAGGAAAGTGAAGTGTGGGGACACTTTACCATCACTCCTGGTGACCAAAAGGTGCCAGCTAAATATGTCACATGTAACAAATGCAGCAAGCAGCTTTCACGTGGGACCTCCAAGAAATATTCCCATGGAACAAGTTCAATGTTGAAACACCTGAGGATGATCCATGAAAGGGTATACAATCGATTCCTGCATGAGAAAGAAGGTCCATCTACTTGAAGTGGTGCTGAGAGAAAACCTTCCACTACAATTACAGTGCTGTCCATATAACCGGACTTAGAAAGAACAATTACTTACTGTTCAAAATGTCATATCTTGCTTACTGCCAAGGTTTCCTCTGTGGCTGAATTTGTCTGTGCCATTGGCAACCATCATTGCTAGTTTTTCTTTTTGTACCAAAACTTCTTAGTTTGTTCATATGCTCTTTTGTTTTGGACTCAGCAGTTTTCTTAAAAAAAAGAAACACCAAAACGTTTGTTAAAAGTTTCAAACATTTTGAAAAAAATAAAACGTTCCTGTTAGAACCGTTTTATTCTCTCAAACAAGAGCTGTGACTGTTTTTATTTTCTATTATAGTAAGTGTGTACATGTACAGGGTAGTATATGAGTGTGTGCCTTGGTGTGTCTGTGTATGCATTGGTCTGTGCCCAGGTGAATCAGATATTATGCCAGTGTGTGCCTGGGTGTGTTAGTGTGTGCATCAGTGTCTGATGCCTACACTGAGACACCCAGGCACACACTGATGTATTCAGTGACAAGTCCAGTGACACAGGGCTGCATACACTAACACACCCAGACACACACTGATACAAACACTGAAACACCCAGGCATACACTGAAGCATACAGTGACATAACCAGCCACACAGTGATGCATACAGTAACACACCCAGGCACACACCGATGCATATACTGACACACCCAAGCACTCACTGATGCGTTCAGTGACACACCCAGTGACACACTGATGCATACACTAACACCCAGGCACACAGTCATGAATACACTGACACACCCAGGCACACACTGGTGCCCACAGTGACACATTCAAACACACACTGATGCATATAGTAACACAGCCAGGCACTCACTTATCCATTCAGTGACACACCAAGACACTCATTGATGCATACAGTAACATACCCAGGTACACATTGATGCATACACTGAGTCACCCAGGAACACACTGATGGATTTCATTTCAGGACCATAGACAATCATTATGAGTAAGTCCTTTTACTGCTGCCCCAACATGCATCCCTTTAAAGAATAAACATACATCATAAAGTGAAATATTCCATTATTCCTTGCTCTAACATGTATGACCATAGCAAAAACCAATCTTCCTTTTTTATTAGCTGCTCCCGTACAGATAAGTACTTGACTTCTACTCTTGGTTTACATGTGTACTTGAGTTGCATTGGTGTTTAGCAGCTATTCCAATTTATGGGATGAGCTATTGCCGATAAGCTTTACTAGACTTCAAATACTGTATTTGTTGATATGTTTCTGTGGTATCTAAAGTGTTCTTCCCTCATTTAGGTGTTTCTTGCTGAACAGATTTTGCTGATAAACAAGGGCGACCCTAGCGTGACTCTCTGTGTCTCAGGGTGTGTCTCTGCTTCTCCCGAGCGGGTTGCCTGCCTTTGGCAAACCAGGGCAAGAAAAGGGGGGCTGAGGGCTTCCATCTTGGAGACGTGTCGCAGCACTCTCCCTATGGTCTCCGACTCCCGAACAAGCTTCCGGACAGCGTAGAGATCCAGCCAGGAGCAGAGAACATGCAAAAAGGGCTATGATTGCCAACCATGGACGGATCAAGCCAGGGACGGAGAGCACACTTTGAAGGACCGCCGCACTCGAGGCACGTTGCGGCTTGTCAAGGGGCCTAAACCGTGGTCCGAGCATGGCGCAGGCTGATTTTATTTATTACTGTGATGGCATGATTGTAAGTCGCTCACGTTCCGCTTCACACAGAGTCCAGTGTTGAATTTTGTCTCCATTGAGTGGCACAGAGGCTTTTCCACCACCATAACCCCCTTTTCACGCAAAACTAAAGACGCCCTAAGTTCTGTCTTTGTTTTCACGTTGAAGCTTGTTTCTACAGTTGGTTGCCATAGTTCCTCTGCTTCAAATAAAAAGAATGCCAGTTTGAGGTGACAGTCTTACCGCACACCATTTATCAATGGAGTTTTTTTTTTCATTGTAGTCCATGTTTATCTTTGACTCAGGATATTAAGTACATCCTAAAATTGTTATTAACTTTTAATCAATAGGGTAATTATTAAGAAACATTATGGCCCTCATTACAACCCTGGCGGTCGGTGTTAAAGTGGTGGTAACAGCGCCAGCAGGCCGGCGGTAAAGAAAATGGAATCATGACCATGGCGGAAACCGCCAACACATACAGCCACTTTAACACTCCGACCACCACGGCGGTAGCAACAAAAACCGCGGAGGTAACCGCCAACAGCCAGGTGGAAGACAATGTACCGCCCACAGCATTACAACCCACCCATCCGCCAGCTTTTCTGGAGCGGTACCAACAACATCAAAAGCATGGTGGAAACAGTACTCTGAAGGGAAACGACTCACCTCTCAACACTCAAGGAAAAACCAGGCCCCATAGAGCCCGAGCTGCAGGTTTTCCCAATGCTGGTGTATCTTCTCATACATCAGGAGCATGAATGCCGGCAACGAAGACCACGGTGAGTACTGCACCTAGCACACAAGGGAGGGAGGGAGGAAAAAGAGAGTGACACACACATGCAACACGCAACACCCCCGCCCCCACCCCCAACACCATACACACAAACACATGCAACAACATTACATATACACTCCGTAACCCTCAGGAATAACCTAAGGACAAAAGGAATGGAGTCAAATGAGTGTAATATTAGAAATACTTAGAAATACGTTCATAAAGCAAAAACAGTATTTACAATAAATACAATATATATATTCAAAAGGCAAGACAATGCCCACTCAAAAATGTCTGTGTCCCACTGGGCCAAAACACATAGGCCAAGCCCACACTTGACTCCTGCCTCAATATGGAGAGAACACTGCAGGGACATCAGGTCGCAAAAACACAGGCACCTCAGCGGGACCGGGAATGGGGGGGCACCTCAGCCGGAAGATGGTACAACGCCACTGCCCCTGGAGGGGGCTCCATGTCTGCTGCTTGGTCCTGGAGAGTGCAAGGCCACAGTCTCTCAAGTTGGTGGTTTGTCCACTGCTTGGTCCTGGGGCGTGCAAAGCCACAGTCTCTCAAGTGGGTGGTTTGCCCACTGCTTGGTCCTGGGGAGTGCAAGCCCACAGTCTCTCAAGTGGGTGGTTTGCCCACTGCTTGGTCTTGGGGAGTGCAGTGCTACAGTCTCTCAGGTGGGTGGTTTAACCACTGCTTGGTTACTGGGGAGAACAAGGCCACAGTCTCTCTAGTGGATGCCTTCTTCCACTGGTTCTAGAGGGAGCATTGTGCCCAGTGTGCTTCATCCGGTAAGGAGGGGCTGAGTGGATGCCTTCTTCCACTGGTTCTGGAGGGGACATTGTGCCCAGTGTGCTTCATCCTGGCAAGGAGGGGCTGAGTGGATGCCTTCTTCCACTGGTATTGGAGGGTGTGTTGTGCCCAGTGTGCTTCATCCTGGAAAGGAGGGGCTGAGTGGATGACTTCATCCACTGGTTCTGGGGGGGGCATTGTGCCCAGTGTGCTTCATCCTGGCAAGGTGGAGCTGTAGGAGGCTGGCCTGGCTTATAGTGGGTACCAATGGTACTTACACCTTGTGCCAGGTCCAGTTATCCCTTATTAGTAGAGTGTAGTAGTGTTCTAGCATCTTAGTCTGATAGAAGTAGCTATAGCAGAGCAGCCAAGGCTAAACTAGGAGACATGCAAAGATCATGCAATACCACTTTTATCACATAGGTACTATATCATAAGAAAGACAATACTCAGAGTTACTAAAAATAAAGGTACTTTATTTTAGTGACAATGTGCCAAAAATATCTCAGAGGATATACTCCCTTCGGAGTTAAGTAACATACACAAAATATACACAAAAAAACAAATCAGGTAAGTAAAACAGTCAGACAATAGTGCAAAAACTGTAGAATACAATAGGAAGCAATAGGCCAGGGGCAACACAAACCATATACTAAGAAATTGAAATGCGAACCACGAATGGACCCCTAGCCTAGTGTAGTGTATAGAGGGTTGCTGGGAGTGTAAGAAAACACTAAGGGTGTAAAAGATACCCCACCCCAAGTCCCTGGAAAGTAGGAGTAATGTACTACTATTTCCCCAGAAACACACTAAAGTGAGTGAACAGATAGAAAATGGCGGTCACGTCCGCGGCAGTGCGTACCGTCACTGCCGGTGTACATCACCATTGGCTCCTGGAACCCATAGGGCCCAATGATAACTAATGCGAAGTTGCACGGCGGTCATCGACCGCCGACCGCAACTGTGCACAAAGCCAGCAGAATCAACACATTTCCACCTGTCTCTCCTCACAGGACAGGCAGCCGCCATTTCAGGGGGCACAGGCCATGGCACCTAACTGCGTCACAGCAGACATTGGCACATCAACTGACTCTCGAATTCACATACTGTTTCTGTAAAGGAAGAAATGCATTTTTAATTTCACTTGTGTGAATATGACCCTCTGCTCACCGTTTCCACCCTAGAGTTCAACCGCTGAGGATGAATAGGAGATGGAGACATCCCCCCGTGTACAGACCCCTGGTGGACCTGCAGAGAATGGAGGACAGACACATTATCCTGACCTACAGACTTGATAGGGCCACAATCCAATAACTGTGTCCCCTACTAGAGCCAGACCTGATTTCAGCTACCCGCCAGCCCACAGGTATCCCCCCTCTAGTGCAGGTCCTGTCAGTGCTCCATTTCCTGGCAAGTGGCTCCTTCCAAGCAACAGTGGCCATGGCATCAGGTATGTCTCAGCCAATGTTCTCCAGCGTGTTGACCAGAGTGTTGTCTGCCCTGCTGAAACACATGTGCAACTACATCGTATTCCCCCAGGTGGAGGATTTGGCCACAGTGAAGGCTGACTTTTATGCCCTGGGACATATCCCCAACATCATTGGTGCCATTGATGGTACACATATAGCATTTGCCTCCCCCCCCTCCCCCCCGGAGAAATTAACAACTGTCCAGGAATAGAAAAAGCTTTCACTCTCTGAATGTGCAGATGGTGTGTTTGGCGGACCAGTACATCTCCCATGTCAATGCCAAGTATCCTGGGTCTGTGCATGATGCCTTTATCTTGAGGAATAGCAGCATTCCACATGTGATGTCTCAACTCCAGAGGCACTGCGTGTGGCTAACAGGTGAGCCCATGGTCCCTACTCAGTTGATGTAGGTATATGGGTGTGGGTTTAACCCTAAGGGTGAGTGTGTGGCTAACAGGTATCCCTCAATATTTGCAGGTGACTCTGGTTACCCCAACTTCTCATGGCTACTGACACCAGTGCGGAATGCCAGGACAAGGGCAGAGGAACGTTACAATGAGGCACATGGGCGAACAAGGAGGATAATTGAGAGAACGTTTGGCCTGCTGAAGGCCAGATTCTGGTGCCTCCATCTGACAGGTGGATCCCTGTACTACTCACCCAAGAAGGTGTGCCAGATCATCGTTGCATGTTGCACAACCTGGACTTGAGACGCCAGGTGCCTTTTCTGCAGGAGTATGAGCCTGGAGATGGTCTTGTGGCAGCGGTGGAGCCTGTGGACAGTGATGAAGAGGAGGCAGAGGAAGAAGATGTGGACAACAGAAGTACACTCATTCAACAGTACTTCCAGTGACACACAGGTAAGACACTGTAACTTCACTTTCCATTGCAGTTTTGTGCTTGACATTGAATATGGCAGCCTGATTTCCCTATGTCTATGGCCACTTACTGTACCCTCTGGCATCTCTATTTTCAGATGTCTGTGCCCCACTCTGGCTCCTGGTGTGTTTACTGTTGCCTACTACAGGTTATACCTATGTTAATATTACAGTAGATTAAAAATGCAATGTTTACAGTTTGTGAAACTAATACATGTGTCATGTAATCCACAGACTCTATACTTGAAATTTTTCAAAGGCTGTTTATTTATGTGCTAGTAAGTGGAGGGGGGTATTGCAATGGGCTGGGTTGCTGATGGAGGAAAGTTCAGGGTAGAGTCCAGTCTATTTGTATCACAGGTGCATTGTCCCAGGGGGCATAGGAAGGGGAGCAATGCCAGTTCAAGGTGGACAGGGTGAAAGAGTGGGACAAAAGGGTGACAATCAGGAGAGTCTTATTTCCTGGTGGGGGTCTTGGCAATGTTCTCTGGCTTCTGCCTGGATCGCAAGGACTGTTTGCGGGGTGGTTCTCCTTCTGAAGGGGGTGGGGTGCTGGTGGCCTGTTGGTCCTAAGGTGGGGCTTCCTGTCCACTAGTGCTGGCGGAGGTGGAGGGCTGTTCATCGGTGTGGCTAGTGTCAGGGGCCTGTTGGTGTGCCACTGCCTCCCTCATGGTGTTGGCCATGTCTGCCAGCACCCCTGCAATGGTGACCAGGGTGGTGTGGATGTCTTTCAGGTCCTCCCTGATCCCCAGGTACTGTCCATCCAGCAGCCACTGGGTCTCCTCCAACTTGTACAGTATCTGGCCCATGGTGTCCTGGGAATGGTGGGATGCTCCCAGGATCCCTGCAAGGGCCTTGTGGAGAGTTGGTTCCCTGGGCCTGTCCTCCCCCTGTCGCACAGCAGTCCTCCCAGCTTCCCTGTTGTCCTGTGCCTCTGTCCCCTGAACCGTGTGCCCACTGCCACTGACCCCAGGTCTCGGATTGTCTTGGGTTTGTGGGGTTGCCTGGGGTCCCTGTAGTGGTGGACACACTGCTGATTGACGTGTCCTGAGGACAGAGGTATAAGCCCGCTGGATGGGTGCTGTGCTGGTGTTTCCTGAGGGGGAAGGCTCTGTGGTGCGTTGGGACTGTGGCAGGGTAACCGACTGTCCAGAGGTCCCTGATGGGCCAGGTTGGACATCGTGTTCCAGGAGTGCAAAGCTGCAGTCATCACTGTGGGCATCTTCTGGGGGGGGGACTAGATGTTGCTGGCTCCTCCTCTCCGGTGACGTTGAGTGGATGTCCTGTGGGGATGTAAATGCAGTATTATTGTATCTACGTGTGCCATCCTGTGCATGAATATGTTTCCCTCTGTGGTTGTTATTAGCAAGGCACCTTTGGGTTGTGTGAGATGTTATTGGTTTGGCTAAGTGATTGTCACTAGTGTGCATGCTGTTGTGATAGGTGTCCATGCAGGTCTGTGATGGGTGTCCATGCATTGGTGTTGCATGCAGGGCTTGGTATTGGGATGGGTGGGTTGTGATAGTGGGGTATATGTGAGGTGGTGGAGTGATGGGGGTGAGAGTAGGGGTAGGAGTTTATGATGGCATGCAGGTAGGGTGGGGCATATAGTAGTAAAGATTTGACTTACCAGAGTCCAGTCCTCCTGCTACTCCTGTGAGGCCCACAGGATGGACGATCGCAAAGACTTGCTCCTCCCATGTTGTTGTGGGGAGGGGTGGGGTTCACCGCCAGTCCTCTGTACGGCTACCTGGTGTCTTGCAACCAAGGAACGCACCTTCCCCCATAGGTCGGTACACCTCTTCCTGATGTCATCCCTTGTTCTGGGGTGCTGTCCCATGGCGTTGACCCTGTCCACGACTCTCCGCCATAGCTCCATCTTCCTAGCAATGGACGTCTGCTGCACCTGTGATCCAAATAGCTGTGGCTCTACCCGGATGATTTCCTCCACCATGTCCCTTAGCTCCTCCTAAGAGTACCTGGGGTATCTTTGTGGTGCCATGGGTGTAGTGTGAGTGGTATGTGTGAGGGTGTGTGGGGTGATGTGTTGGGTGTGTGCTGTGAAGTGCGTGGATGGTGTATGGGTGATGGTGTTATGTGGCTCAGATTCAGTGGGTGCTCCTGGCTTGTCTCTCTCTCAGTTAGCAATATTTTTTTCATTGTCAGGGGTGGTGGGTATTGTGGGTGGGTGTTTTATATTGGATTGGGTGTGTGGGTGTTGTGTGTGTATGTGTGCCAGGTGTGTGTAGTTTGAATTGTCCAATGTAGTGCAGTTTTGTTAGTGTGTGCGTATTTTGAGCGTGGCAGTGTGTACCACTAATGGTTTACCGCGGTTGAATGACTGCCGCAGTGATTCGTGGGTCATGATGCTGTGGGTGTATTTCTGTTGGCGTAACGGTGTGGGTTTTGCTACCGCCAGTTTATCACTGACCTTTGGGCTGGCGGACTTATGTGGGTGTCTGTATAGTGGCGGATTTCTCTGTGTGGGTCATAATACCCGTAGCGGTATACCGCTGCAGTCATGGTATGTTGGCAGCCGTCAGCACGGCGGTAGGCGCCATTTACTGCTAATGCTGTAATGAAGGCCCATATTATTTAGATAGGTCATCTAATTGTTAACATGGCTTGGGAGAGTAGTGCTCCTCAGATGTAGTTTGGGGAAGAAATGTTTAAGAAGTATCTTGAAGAAGGATTAAAAAAATAATTAAGGAAGTGGTTGAAGCGCAATAACTTCAGAAAAAGATTATGGGGGTCATTCCGACCGCGGGAACCGCCAGAAGACCGTACCGCGGTCAAATGACCGCGGCGGTCATTCTGACTTTCCCGCTGGGCCGGCGGGCGACCGCCAGAAGGCCGCCCTGCCGGCCCAGCGGAAAAGCCTCTTCAACAATGAAGCCGGCTCCAAATGGAGCCGGCGGAGTTGAAGGGGTGCGACGGGTGCAGTGGCACCCGTCGCGATTTTCAGTGTCTGCTAGGCAGACACTGAAAATCATTATGGGGCCCTGTTAGGGGGCCCCTGCACTGCCCATGCCTGTGGCATGGGCAGTGCAGGGGCCCCCAAGGGCCCCACGAAACCGCCAGGACCAGGATAGCGGGAAGGGGGTCGGAATCCCCATGGCGGTGCTGCGAGCAGCGCCGCCATGGAGGATTCTGTCGGGCAGGGGTAAACCGGCGGGAAACCGCCGGTTGCCCTTTTCTGACCGCGGCTTTACCGCCGCGATCAGAATTGCCCATGAAGCACCGCCAGCCTGTTGGCGGTGCTTCCTCCGTCCCCGGCCCTGGCGGTCCATGACCGCCAGGGTCGGAATGAGGCCCTATTTCTCCATTTGAAATGAGGATTCAAGCAGTATGTCCAGAAAAGGTGGTAAGGCCCTACAGAAGACAATGCATCTTGACAGACCCTATGATCATTGGTCAAGGACAACGTGGAATAATATCCAGTCCCTAATGCATGATAGCCTAAGTGCTACAAGAGACTAAGGTAGCCATAGCGCTACAAAAGATGTTGGTGTCCATTGTGGCACAAGAGACCAAGTTGCCTGTCATGGCAGTATAGATAACCAGGATGCATTGAGCCTGGACTTATTTGATGGCATTGATAATGACAAGGGCCTTGGCAAGTTTGTTTTTGACATAGAGGACCACCCAGATGCTCTGGGTGGTCTAGATGATGATTTGCCTGGTACTTCTTATAATAAACAAATTAAAGGCCCCTTGGGTAATGAGATGTTTTCAACAGATTCAATTAAACATCCTTACAATCAGAAGGGTGGCCACTCACACATGTGGCAACAATTAAACAGTTGGTGAGAAGACCTCTTAAGAGGCACCAAAAGAACTTGATGAGTGCAGAATGTCCAAGACTGAGTATTGATGACAAAGCTTGTCAGACACCAAACCTGCATCCAGAACTAATAACATTCTTATTTAAATCTGGTAAGGATCCATGGAAAGGTCTAGAACACTGCTTGAAATTATGATGAGACCGCCTATTAGATGTAATGGGGCCTTTGGCAAGGATATTAGACATGGCAGAGGAAGCACACATAAATGAAGCTGAAATAGATCTGAAGCTCTTGAGAGGCAGGAGCCAGAGGGCAATCTGTCTGCTGGGGAATGCTAATGGAGCCCTCACAATGGAGAGAAAGAAAGCAATCCTTATGAGGATGAGCTCCAAACTAACTGATTGAGCCAATAAAAAGGCAAATGGGGAATTTGGAAGCCTCCTGTTTGGTCAAGATTTTATTAAATCATTAAGCAAATATGTTTCCACCTTTACGAATCTGAGTAAAGCTCAGTACAATCTGAGACATATGTTTAAGTAACATATTTTTGGAAGTGACTGGATGCTAGCCGAACTATCAACAGGTCCCATTTCTATATCCAAAACCAGCAGTACTCTCAAGACTTCAGGAAGTACGGTAGAGGTTCCCAGATCTCAACAGTTTTTTACCCTGAAAGGTGTGAGATCACACAGATCAATTCCCAAAGGTAGATGGAACAATTGCCATTGGTTCTTTAAAAGTAAGAGTAGGCAGAAGATTGAAAATGTTTATTTACAGATGGGAAGATATAACAAATGACCCCTGCCTTCTAAAACAGTAACAGGCTTCAGTATAGAGTTCTGGGAACTCCGCTACCAGATATCTCAACCCAGAAAAATTGTTTTCAACAAAGAAATAATGGATTTAGTAGATGTGGAGGTTTCCCATTTGTTAGTAAAGGGCCAATAATAAAGGTGACAGACTCTCACGATGGGTTCCTAACTGCAATCTTTTTGGTGAAAACGAAAGACAAGGGATGCCACCCAGTTAAGAATGTACAAGAACTAAATAAATATCTGGTTTACAATCATTTCAAAATGGTACGGATCCATATGTTATGGGGTGCTTTACAGGAAGGGGATTGGCTAGTGAAACTACCTGAAGGATGCTTGTTTTACAATACCTATGGCAGAAAGTTCACTCAGATGGAGAGTTGTGTTTTATCAGTTCTGCTGTCTTCCCTGAGGTCTTTTTTCTGCTTCATGGTGCTTTACCAAGGTGTTGAGACCCGTGGTGGCTTTTCTAAGAAAAAGAAGAATTTGGATGAGAGTATACTTAGCCAACATTTTGTTGATGAGTCAGGTGAAGACAGATCTGTTGTATCATTTACACTTAACAAGGGAACTCCTGGAGAACTTCGGTTTCATTATCAATATAGAAAAATCAGTTCTAGTTCCAAGTCAGTCACTGGAATTTCTGGGGTTCCAGGTAGATACACGCTAAGCTCAATTTCTTCTACCTCAGAAAAAGACAACCAAGATAAAGAAGGAGGCAAGACACATTCTAGGAAGACAGATTGTATATATCAGAGATTTAGTAAGGATTATTGGTCTGCTTTCCTCATGAGTTCAGGCAATTCCACCAGGGTCTCTACATTACAGGACCCTCCAGAGATTGCAGACAGTTGGTTTACACAAGGAATTCTGGTACACAGATCTAATAGATTTGTCCCCAGAGGCTCGTTTGGATCTGGAATGGTGCCTGAATAAATGGTAAGGCAATTTTTGGAAATGTGCCAGAGTTTACGTTTGGAAACAGGTGTTCATTGGTTAAGTTCACAGAGTTCTTTGCACATAAACTGTTTGGAGTTAATAGCAGATTTTAACAGTCTAAGGAGCTTCAAAGCTCAGTTGGCCAACAGCGTGGTCCTAATTTGCTTGGACAACATATCAGCAGGGTCCTATACCAAGCGAATGGGGGACTCGAGATCAAAACAGTTAGCGAAATTAGTGAAAGAAATCTGGCATTTTTGTTGGGAACCTAGGACTGTATTGTCAGCAGTCCTTATATGAGGGAAGTTGAATCTGAGGGCAGATTGGAATTCTCGCTACCTCAGGGACGACAGCGATTAGCAGCTGAACCCAGAGATCTTCAGGGCGATCCAGAAACTCCAATAGATCTAGATCATTTTGAGAGTAGGCTTACGCATCAGGTACCCAGGTTTTTCAGCTGGGGACCAGATCTGGAAGCTATGACAGTAGATGCGTTTGTCCAGGATTGGAACTCAGAG
This sequence comes from Pleurodeles waltl, assembly GCF_031143425.1. Lineage (NCBI taxonomy): Eukaryota > Metazoa > Chordata > Amphibia > Caudata > Salamandridae > Pleurodeles > Pleurodeles waltl. The sequence continues at coordinate 1,007,541,627 of NC_090446.1, read as the reverse complement.
AGGACTTATACCTGCAATGATCCAGAGGGTACTGTGAAAAAATCAGAAGGTGAAATGCAAACTAGTGCTAGTCACCCCTTCTGGAATTCACAGTTTTGTTTCCCAGGGGTGTTAGAGTTAGTAGTGCAGGAACCGCGTCTCATCCCAGTACATCAGGCTTTGCTGATAGACCCAGGGGGAGAAGAACATCCTTTGGTCATAAAGGGAAAGCTGGACCTTCTTGTTTGGAGAATATTAGAGGTTCTGCAGGACTCTCTGGCCTTTCTGGAAAGGCAAATAAATTACTGGATGGGTCACAGGCACTAGGAATTAGCATAAAATAGAGGGGAGTTTGGTATAGATGGTGTAGTTGGTGCATGGAAAGGAGTCTAGATCTCATGGAGGCTCCTATAACTGATTTAACAAACTACTTAGCTGAACTTTTTCAGTCAGACTTGTCCTGCAAGATAATCACTTGTCATAGATTTGGTATTTCAACTGGAGACGTCTTATTAGGCAAAACCATGATTTGAGAATGACCCTATGCAGAATGATAAAAGGTATCCGAAACAAATACCTCCCAGACCTCGTTACACTTCTCTTTGGAATGTTAGTGTAGTTTTCAAGCTCTTTGACTCATGGCCAAATAATTGTAATCTTTCTTTCAGACAGATATCACAAAAATTGGCGACCCTTTCTCTGCTGAATATCATTCAGAAGGGTTTCCGATGTTATGGTTTTGGAAATCTATAACAGGGTTTATTCTTCAGATGGTGCACATTTTGATATTTGGAAAAGCACAAAGAATATGTCTAGTCATCTTATTCCAGGACTGTCCAAAATTATACATAGTAAGTTGCATGAAAGTATGTGAACAAAAAATGCTTTAGTTTAGACATCTAGGTGAAGAGCAACTTTTGATATCCTACGTGAAACAGCATAAAGCAGTCTCAACCACCACTATAGCCAGATGGATGAGAGCAGTAATGAGTGAAGCAAGTATAGACCTATCGCATTTTTGTGCACATTTAGCAAGGGGTGCTATGGCCAGTAAGGTTTTCTTGGCTGATGGTACTGTTTTTGAGATATCAAAAGCGGCAGACTGGTCAAATGCTAACACCTTTGACAACTTCTATCTGAAACCAGTGAAGCGTGTAAGTAGCTTAGTTGTTGATATGTTTAAACATGTATAGTGATAGCCTCCAGTCTTGTAATGAAATGGAGATTTTCCAATTAACATGTAGAGGGAATCTGGATTTCATTAACCTGTTCTGTGCCTTGGACGAGATGATCTCGTTCAAGGCTACAGTTCCCCTGTGCCTTGGACGAGATCATCTCGTCCATGGCACAGGGGAACTTGGGGGAGCGCTAGCGCGCCCCCCCCCCCCCCAAGCTGGGGATGGAAGGGGAAGACCTTCCCCTTCCACCCCCACCCCACCCCCTCAGCCCCCCCCCCCCCTGTGACGTCAGCGCGCGAGCGCGCGCTGATTTGTCACAGGGGCCTCCCCAATCGCGCTGGAAGCAGAGAGAAATGCAAAAGCATTTCTCTTTCAATCACTGGGGGAGGCCCGGAGGGGCTTCAAAGGGAAGGAAAAGTATTTCCTTCCCTTTGAAGTCTCTCCGAGGGTTTCAAAAACCGGATTGCTTGCAATCCGGCTTTTGAAACCCCACTAGACACCAGGGATTTATTTATTTTTTACTGAAATTCACATAAGGGCGCGACCCCTTGGGCAAGGGTCGCTCCCATGGGGGGCATTTTTTCGGGAAGGCCTTTTCTGCCCCCCCCGGGGGCAGATCGGCCTATTATTAGGCCGATCTGCCCCCGGGGGGGGGCAGAAACCTCTAGGCTCCAGGGACCATTTTTTTTTTTTTTTTTTTTTATGTTTCATTTTATTTTTTAGGTGGGGAGCGACCCCTAAGGCAAGGGTCGCTCCCCTTGGGGGAAAATTATATTTAGGCCATTTCTGCCCCCCTTGGGGGCAGATTGGCCTATTTTGATGAGGCCAATCTGCCCCCAAGGGGGGCAGAAACCACTAGACACCAGGGAGTTTTTTCTTTGCATGAATTTCACGCAAGGGGAGCGACCCCTTAGGCAAGGGTCGCTCCCTGGGGGTGCAAATTTAGGCCGATCTGTCCCCAGGGGTGGCAGAAACCTCTAGGCGCCAGGGGAATTTTTTTGTTTTTTTAGAGATGGGGAGCGACCCATCAGGCAAGGGTCGCTCCCCAGGGGGGCAAATTGTATTTAGACCATTTCTGACCCCCTGGGGGCAGATTGGCCGATTTTAGGTCAATCTGCCCCCAAGGGGGCAGAAACGACTAGGCACCTGGGATTTGTTTTTTGGCGCCAATGTCACGCAGGGGGAGCGACCCCGTAGGCAAGGGTCGCTCCCGGGGAGGGGGGTGGGTGTTAGGGGGGCAAATTTATTTCAGGCCCTTTCTGCCTCCCCTGGGGGCAGATCGGCCTATTATAAGGCCGATCTGCCCCCGGGGGTGCAGAAACCTCTAGGCGCCAGGGGATTTTTTTTTTTTTGTTTGTTTTTTTAGAGATGGGGAGCGACCCCAAGGGGGCAGAAACCGCTAGGCACCGGGGATTTGTTTTGTGGCGCCAATGTCACGCAGGGGGAGCGACCCCGTAGGCAAGGGTCGCTCCCGGGGGGGTGGGGGTTGGGGGGGGATTTATTTTAGGCCATTTCTGCCCCCCCTGGGGGCAGATCGGCCTATTATTAGGCCGATCTGCCCCCAGGGGGGGGGGGCAGAAACCTCTAGGCACCAGGGCAATTTTTTTTTTGTGTGTTTTTTTTTTAGAGATGGGGAGCGACCCATCAGGCAAGGGTTGCTCCCCTGGGGGGCAAATTGTATTTAGGCCATTTCTGACCCCCTTGGGGGCAGATTGGCCGATTTTAGGTCAATCTGCCCCAAGGGGGCAGAAACCGCTAGGCACCGGGGATTTGTTTTTTGGCGCCAATGTCACGCAGGGGGAGCGACCCCGTAGGCAAGAGTCGCTCCCGGGGGGGGTGGGGGTTGGGGGGGAATTTATTTTAGGCCATTTCTGCCCCCCCTGGGGGCAGATCGGCCTATTAATAGGCCGATCTGTCCCCAGGGGGGGCAGAAACCTCTAGGCACCAGGGCAATTTTTTTTGTTTGTGTTTTTTGTTGTTGTTTTTTTTTGTTTTTTTAGAGATGGGGAGCGACCTATCAGGCAAGGGTCGCTCCCCAGGGGGGGAAATTGTATTTAGACCATTTCTGCCCCCCTGGGGGCAGATTGGCCGAATTTAGGTCAATCTGCCCCCAAGGGGGCAGAAACCACTAGGCACCGGGGATTTGTTTTTTGGCGCCAATGTCACGCAGGGGGAGCGACCCTGTAGGCAAGGGTCGCTCCGGGGGGGGTGGTGGGGGTTGGGGGGCAAATTTATTTTAGGCATTTCTGCCCCCCCTGGGGGCAGATCGGCCTATTATTAGGCCGATCTGCCCCCAGGGGGGGCAGACACCTGTAGGCGCCAGGGAATTTTTTTTTTGTGTGTTTTTTTTTTGTTTGTTTGTTTTTTTAGAGATGGGGAGCGACCCATCAGGCAAGGGTCGCTGCCCTGGGGGGCAAATTGTATTTAGGCCATTTCTGCCCCCCTTGGGGGCAGATTGGCCGATTTTAGGTCAATCTGCCCCCAAGGGGGCAGAAACGACTAGGCACCTGGGATTTGTTTTTTGGCGCCAATGTCACGCAGGGGGAGCGACCCCGTAGGCAAGGGTCGCTCCTGGGGAGGGGGGTGGGTGTTAGGGGGGCAAATTTATTTCAGGCCATTTCTGCCCCCCCGGGGGCAGATCGGCCTATTATTAGGCCGATCTGCCCCCAGCGGGGGCAGAAACCTCTAGGCGCCAGGGGAATTTATTTTTATTTATTTTTTTATTTGTTTTTTTAGAGATGGGGAGCGACCCATCAGGCAAGGGTCGCTCCCCAGGGGGGCAAATTGTATTTAGACCATTTCTGCCCCCCTGGGGGCAGATTGGCCGAGTTTAGGTCAATCTGCCCCCAAGGGGGCAGAAACCACTAGGCACCGGGGATTTGTTTTTTGGCGCCAATGTCACGCAGGGGGAGCGACCCCTTAGGCAAGGGTCGCTCCCGGGGGTGGGGGGGTTTGGGGGGGCATATTTATTTTAGGGCATCTCTGCCCCCCCCCCGGGGCCGGCTGAGCTACAGGCCAAACTCCACAGGTAGGCACTTCTGTGAAAAAATATGTTGTGTCCACGTTGTGTTTTGGGCCATTCACTTTCGTGGGCGCTAGGCCTACCCACAGAAGTGAGGTACCATTTTTATCGGGAGACTTAGGGGAACGCTGGGTGGAAGGAAATTTGTGGCTCCTCTCAGATTCCAGAACTTTCTGCCACAGAAATGTGAGGAACATGTGTTTTTTTAGCCAAATTTTGAGGTTTGCAAACGATTCTGGGTAACAGAACCTGGTCCGAGCCCCACAAGTCACCCCATCTTGGATTCCCCTAGGTCTCTAGTTTTCAGAAATGCACAGGTTTGGTAGGTTTCCCTAGGTGCCGGCTGAGCTAGAGGCCAAAATCTACAGGTAGGCACTTCGCAAAAAACACCTCTGTTTTCTTCCAAAAATTTTGATGTGTCCACGTTGTGCTTTGGGGCGTTTCCTGTCGCGGGCGCTAGGCCTACCCACACAAGTGAGGTATCATTTTTATCGAGAGACTTGGGGGAACGCTGGGTGGAAGGAAATGTGTGGCTCCTCTCAGATTCCAGAACTTTCTGCCACAGAAATGTGAGGAACATGTGTTTTTTTAGCCAAATTTTTAGGTTTGCAAAGGATTCTGGGTAACAGAACCTGGTCCGAGCCCCGCAAGTCACCCCTCCTTGGATTCCCCTAGGTCTCTAGTTTCCAGAAATGCACAGGTTTGGTAGGTTTCCCTAGGTGCCGGCTGAGCTAGAGGCCAAAATCTACAGGTAGGCACTTCGCAAAAAACACCTCTGTTTTCTTCCAAAAAATTGGGTGTGTCCACGTTGCGCTTTGGGGCGTTTCCTGTCGCGGGCGCTAGGCCTACCCACACAAGTGAGGTATCATTTTTATCGGTAGACTTGGGGGAACGCTGGGTGGAAGGAAATTTGTGGCTCCTCTCAGATTCCAGAACTTTCTGCCACAGAAATGTGAGGAACATGTGTTTTTTTAGCCAAATTTTGAGGTTTGCAAAGGATTCTGGGTAACAGAACCTGGTCCGAGCCCCACAAGTCACCCCATCTTGGATTCCCCTAGGTCTCTAGTTTTCAGAAATGTACAGGTTTGGTAGGTTTCCCTAGGTGCCGGCTGAGCTAGAGGCCAAAATTTACAGGTAGGCACTTCGCAAAAAACATCTCTGTTTTCTTCCAAAAATTTGGATGTGTCCACGTTGCTCTTTGGGGCGTTTCCTGTCGCGGGCGCTAGGCCTACCCACACAAGTGAGGTATCATTTTTATCGGGAGACTTGGGGAACGCTGGGTGGAAGGAAATTTGTGGCTCCTCTCAGATTCCAGAACTTTCTGCCACAGAAATGTGAGGAACATGTGTTTTTTTAGCCAAATTTTGAGGTTTGCAAAGGATTCTGGGTAACAGAACCTCGTCCGAGCCCCGCAAGTCACCCCATCTTGGATTCCCCTACGTCTCTAGTTTTCAGAAATGCACAGGTTTGGTACGTTTCCCTAGATGCCGGCTGAGCTAGAGGCCAAAATCTAGAGGTAGGCACTTCGCAAAAAACACCTCTGTTTTCTCCCAAAAATTTGGATGTGTCCACGTTGCGCTTTGGGGCGTTTCCTGTCGCGGGCGCTAGGCCTACCCACACAAGTGAGGTATCATTTTTATCGGGAGACTTGGGGGGACGCTGGGTGGAAGAAAATTTGTGGCTCTTCTCAGATTCCAGAACTTTCTGCCACAGAAATGTGCGGAACATGTGTTTTTTTAGCCATATTTTGAGGTTTGCAAAGGATTCTGGTTAACAGAACCTGGTCCGAGCCCCGCAAGTCACCCCTCCTTGGATTCCCCTATGTCTGTAGTTTTCAGAAATGCACAGGTTTGGTAGGTTTCCCTTGGTGCCGGCTGAGCTAGAGGCCAAAATCTACAGGTAGGCACTTCGCAAAAAACACCTCTGTTTTCTTCCAAAAATTTGGATGTGTCCACGTTGCGCTTTGGGGCGTTTCCTGTCGCGGGCGCTAGGCCTACCCACACAAGTGAGGTATCATTTTAATCGGGAGACTTGGGGGAACGCTGGGTGGAAGGAAATTTGTGGCTACTCTCAGATTCCAGAACTTTCTGACACAGAAATGTGAGGAACATGTGTTTTTTTAGCCAAATTTTGAGGTTTGCAAAGGATTCTGGGTAACAGAACCTGGTCCGAGCCCCGCAAGTCACCCCTCCTTGGATTCCCCTAGGTCTCTAGTTTTCAGAAATGCACAGGTTTGGTAGGTTTCCCTTGGTGCCGGCTGAGCTAGAGGCCAAAATCTACAGGTAGGCACTTCGCAAAAAACACCTCTGTTTTCTTCCAAAAAATTGGGTGTGTCCACGTTGCGCTTTGGGGCGTTTCCTGTCGCGGGCGCTAGGCCTACCCACACAAGTGAGGTATCATTTTTATCGGTAGACTTGGGGGAACGCTGGGTGGAAGGAAATTTGTGGCTCCTCTCAGATTCCAGAACTTTCTGCCACAGAAATGTGAGGAACATGTGTTTTTTTAGCCATATTTTGAGGTTTGCAAAGGATTCTGGGTAACAGAACCTGGTCCGAGCCCCACAAGTCACCCCATCTTGGATTCCCCTAGGTCTCTAGTTTTCAGAAATGTACAGGTTTGGTAGGTTTCCCTAGGTGCCGGCTGAGCTAGAGGCCAAAATTTACAGGTAGGCACTTCGCAAAAAACATCTCTGTTTTCTTCCAAAAATTTGGATGTGTCCACGTTGCTCTTTGGGGCGTTTCCTGTCGCGGGCGCTAGGCCTACCCACACAAGTGAGGTATCATTTTTATCGGGAGACTTGGGGAACGCTGGGTGGAAGGAAATTTGTGGCTCCTCTCAGATTCCAGAACTTTCTGCCACAGAAATGTGAGGAACATGTGTTTTTTTAGCCAAATTTTGAGGTTTGCAAAGGATTCTGGGTAACAGAACCTCGTCCGAGCCCCGCAAGTCACCCCATCTTGGATTCCCCTACGTCTCTAGTTTTCAGAAATGCACAGGTTTGGTACGTTTCCCTAGATGCCGGCTGAGCTAGAGGCCAAAATCTAGAGGTAGGCACTTCGCAAAAAACACCTCTGTTTTCTCCCAAAAATTTGGATGTGTCCACGTTGCGCTTTGGGGCGTTTCCTGTCGCGGGCGCTAGGCCTACCCACACAAGTGAGGTATCATTTTTATCGGGAGACTTGGGGGGACGCTGGGTGGAAGAAAATTTGTGGCTCTTCTCAGATTCCAGAACTTTCTGCCACAGAAATGTGCGGAACATGTGTTTTTTTAGCCATATTTTGAGGTTTGCAAAGGATTCTGGTTAACAGAACCTGGTCCGAGCCCCGCAAGTCACCCCTCCTTGGATTCCCCTATGTCTGTAGTTTTCAGAAATGCACAGGTTTGGTAGGTTTCCCTTGGTGCCGGCTGAGCTAGAGGCCAAAATCTACAGGTAGGCACTTCGCAAAAAACACCTCTGTTTTCTTCCAAAAATTTGGATGTGTCCACGTTGCGCTTTGGGGCGTTTCCTGTCGCGGGCGCTAGGCCTACCCACACAAGTGAGGTATCATTTTAATCGGGAGACTTGGGGGAACGCTGGGTGGAAGGAAATTTGTGGCTACTCTCAGATTCCAGAACTTTCTGACACAGAAATGTGAGGAACATGTGTTTTTTTAGCCAAATTTTGAGGTTTGCAAAGGATTCTGGGTAACAGAACCTGGTCCGAGCCCCGCAAGTCACCCCTCCTTGGATTCCCCTAGGTCTCTAGTTTTCAGAAATGCACAGGTTTGGTAGGTTTCCCTAGGTGCCGGCTGAGCTAGAGGCCAAAATCTACAGGTAGGCACTTCGCAAAAAACACCTCTGTTTTCTTTCAAAAAATTGGATGTGTCCACGTTGCGTTTTGGGGCGTTTCCTGTCGCGGGCGCTAGGCCTACCCACACAAGTGAGGTATCATTTTTATCGGGAGACTTGGGGGAACATAGATTAGCAAAACAAGTGTTATTGCCCCTTGTCTTTCTCTACATTGTTTCCTTCCAAATATAGGAGAGTGTGTAAAAAAGACATCTATTTGAGAAATGCCCTGTAATTCACATGCTAGTATGGTCACCCCGGAATTCAGAGATGTGCAAATAACCACTGCTCCTCAACACCTTATCTTGTGCCCTTTTTGGAAATACAAAGGTTTTCTTGATAGCAATTTTTTACTCTTTATATTTCAGCAAATGAATTGCTGTATACCCGGTATAGAATGAAAACGCACTGCAGGGTGCAGCTCATTTATTGGCTCTGGGTTCCTTGGGTTCTTGATGAACCTACAAGCCCTATATATCCCCGCAACCAGAGGAGTCCATCAGACGTAACGGTATATTGCTTTCGATAATCTGACATTGCAGGGAAAAGTTACAGAGTAAAACGTAGAGAAACATTTATGTTTTTTTCACCTCAATTTCAATATTTTTCTTTTTCAGTTGTTATTTTCTGTAGGAAACCCTTGTAGGATCTACACAAATGACCCCTTGCTGAATTCAGAATTTTGTCTACTTTTCAGAAATGTTTAGGTTTCTGGCATCCCGCATTGGTTTCATGCCCATTTCTGTCACTGCCTGGAAGGAGGCTGAAAGCACAAAAAATTGCAAAAATGGGGTATGTCCCAGTAAAATGCCACAATTGTGTTGAAACTTTGGGTTTTCTGATTCAAGTCTGCCTGTTCCTGAAAGCTGGGAAGCTGCTGAGTTTAGCACCGCAAACCCTTTGTTGATGCCATTTTCAGGGGGAAAACCACAAGCCTTCTTCTGCAGCCACTTTTTCCAATTTTTTTGAAAAAAACGAAATGTTCCCTGTATTTTGGCCAATTTCTTGGCCTCCTTCAGGGGAACCCACAAAGTCTGGGTACCTCTAGAATCCCTAGGATGTTGGAAAAAAAGGACGCAAATTTGGCTTGGTTAGCTTATGTGGACAAAAAGTTATGAGGGCCTAAGCGCGAACTGCCCCAAATAGGCAAAAAAAGGCCTGGCACAGGAGGGGGAGAAGGCCTGGCAGCGAAGGGGTTAAAGACAATGGAGGCTATTGTTATCCCACCATGTTTATTTTATGTCATATATGAGGTGGAGGTGGTACTGATATTTTTATTAAAATAAGTGTATTAGAAATAAGAATGAAGTAATTAAGATATCTTTGGTGGAGTTTTGTACTTTAATATTTTTTCTATCATATTTTATCCGGAAACAGTTTCTTAAACTTATCTTTTCCTTCGTAGGAAATATTTCCTAACTGGGCTACGAAGGTGTGTCTGGATGTATTGTGTTAACTCGATCTCAAGTTCAATTTTGTTTCAAGTTCAAGTTTTATCCTTGTGTCACAGCCTAAAAGAGGAAGATCAGTTGTTGCTATGGTCATATATGTTATAACAAGGTTCCACTATGGAACATATCACTTCATGGTGTATGTTTATTCTTTAAAGGGCTGCATGTTGGGGCGGCAATAAAATGACTTATGCATGATCGCCTCCGTTATCTTTAATCAAATCAAAATTCTCTCTTGATGTTAATTGGAGAATCTCCATTCAATGGCACAACCAGTGACACACTGATGCATTGAGTAACACACCCAGGCACACACTCATGCAGTCAGTGACACACCCAGGCACACACGTAAGCGTACAGTAAGATACCAAAGTACACTCTGATGCATACACGGAGGCAGCCACACACACACTGATGAATTCAGTGACACACCCAGGCACACACTAATGCATACATGAAGACATCCAGGCACACACTGATGCATAGTGTATGGGTGTGAATTGTATGTATCATTGTGTGTCTGGGTGTGTCAGTGTATGCATTAGATTGTTCCTGGGTGTGTCAGTGTAATCATCAGTGTTTGCCTGGGTGTGATAGTGTGTGCATCAGTGTGTGCCTGCGTGAGTCAGTGTATGGATCAATGTGTTCCTGGGTGTGTCAGTGTATGCATTAGATTGTGCCTGAGTGTGTCACTGTGTGCATCAATGTGTGCCTAGGTGGGGCAGTGTATGTATCAGTGTGTGTCAGGTGTGTTAGTGTATGCATCAGAGTGTCACTAAGTGTGTCACTGTATGCATCAGTGTGCCTCTGAGTGTGTCACTAAAAGCATCAGTATGTGCCTTTATGTGTCAGTGTATGCATCAGTGTGCTTGGGTACGTCACTGGAGGAAGCAGTGTGTGCATTTCCGTGTTAGTTAATGCATCAGTGTGTGCCTGGGTGTGTTATAGTGTGCATCGGTGTGTACCTGGGTGTGTCAGTGAATGCACCAGTGTGTGCCTAGGTGTATCAGTGTATCTATCTGTGCGTGTCTAGCTGTGTTAGTGAATACACCAGAGTGTCACAAGGTGTGTCACTGTATGCATCAGTGTGTATCTGGGTATGCCACTGAAAGCATCAGTGTCTTCCTGTGTGTGTCAGTGTTTGCATCAGTGTGTACCTGGGTGTGTTACTGTGTGCATCAGTGTGTGTTTGGTTGTGTCACAGAATGCTTCAGTGTGTGCCTGGGTGTGTCAGTGTATTTATCAGTGTGTGCCTGGGTGTGCTAGTGTATGCATCAGCTTGTTCCTGGGTGTGTCACTGTGTACATCAGTGTGTGCCTGGGTGTGTCAGTGTGTGCCTAGGTGTGCCACTGAATACATCAGTGTGTGCTTGAGTGCATCAGTGTATGCATTAGTGTGTGCCTGGGTGTGTTAAAGTGTACATCAGTGTGTGCTAGGTTGTGTGGCTGTGTGCATCAGTATGTGCCTTGGTACATCAGTGTATGTATCAGTGTGTGTGTGTTTGTGTGTGGGTGTGTTAGTGTATGCATCAGTGTGTCACTGGGTGTGTCACTGAAGTTTTCAGTGTGTGCTTGGGTGTGTCAGTGTATGCATCAGTGTGTGCCTGTGTGTTTTACTTTGTGTATCAGTGTGTGCTTGGTTGTGTCACTGAATTCTTCAGTGTGTGTTTGGGTGTTTCAGTGTATGCATCAGTGTGTGCCTGGGTGTGTTACTGTATGCATCAGTGTGTGCACGGAGCTGGAATTATGTGCATCAGTGTGTGCCCGTCAGTGCATGCATAAGTGTGTGCCTGGGTGTGTCACTGAATGCATTATTGTGTTCCTGGGTGTGTCATAGTATGCATCAGTATGCGCCTGGGTGTGTTTCTGTCTGCACCAGTGTGGCTTGATTGTGTCACTGTGTGCACCAGTGTGTGTGTGGGGGGGGGAGTGACAGGGGGTGTCAGTGTATGTATCAGGGTGTTGATGGGTGTGTTAATGTATGCATCGGATTGTGCCTGGATGTGCTACTGAATACGTCAGTGTATGCCTGGGTGTTTCAGTGTATGTAGTAGGGTGTGCCTGGGTGTTTCAATGTATGCATCAGAGTGTGCCTGGGTGTGTCAGTGCGGGCATCAGTGTGTGCCTGGGTGTGCTTCTGTGTGCATCAGTGTGTGCTTCAGTGTGTCATTGTATTTGTCAGTGTTTGCCTGGGAGTGTCAATTTGTGTCTAGGTGTGCCAGTGTATGTATCCATGTGTGCCTGTATGTGTTAGTCTATGCATTAGTGTGTGCCTGGGAGTGTCAATGTATGCATCAGTTTGTGCCTACACCCACAGTGTACTTAGGTATTCTACTATATGCATCAGTGTGTACCTGGGTGTGTCACTGAATGTATCAGTGTGTGTCTGGGTGTGTTACTGTCTGCATCTGTGTGTGTGTGTCTGGCTGTGTCACTGTGTACATCAGTGTGTGCCTGGGTGTATCAGTGTATTTATCAGTGTGTGCCTGGGTGTGTTAGTGTATGCAACAGTGTGCCGCTGAATGCATGAGTGTGTGCCTGGGTGTGTTACTGTGTGCATCAGTGTGTGCCTGGGTGTGTTACTGTGTGCATCAGTGTGTGCCTGGGTATGTTAGTGTGTGCATCAGTGTATGCCTGGGTATGTCACTGAATACATCAGTGTGTGCCTAGGTGTGTCAGTGTAAGTATCAGTATGTGTCAAGGTGTGTTAGTATATGCATCAGCATGTGCCTACGTGTGGCAGTGTATGTGTCAGTGTGTGCCTGGGTGTGTTAGTGGATACATCAGAGTGTTACTCGGTGTGTCATTGTATGCATCAGTATATGCCTGGGTGTGTCATTGAAAGCATCAGTGTGTGCCTGTGTGTGTCAGTGTATGCATCAGTGTATTTCTGGGTATTTTACTGTGTGCATCAATGTGCTTGGTTGTGTCACAGAATGGTTAAGTGTGTACCTGGGTGTGTCAGTGTGTGTATCAGTGTGGGTCTGAGTGTGTCAGTGTATCCTTCAGCTTGTGTCTGAGTGTTCTTTGTGTGCATCTGTGTGTGCCTGGGTGTGTCAGTGTATTTATCAGTTTGTGCCTGGGTGTGTCAGTGTGTGCCTGTTTGTGTCACTGAATACATCAGTGTGTGCATGGGTATGTCAGTGTATGCATCAGTGTGCACCTGGATGTGATACTGTGTGCATCAGTGTGTGCTTGGTTGTGTGACTGTGTACATCAGGGTGTGCCTGGGTGTATCAGAGTATGTATCAGTTTGTGTCTAGGTGTGTTAGTGTTTGTATCAGTGTGTCACTGGGTGTGTCACTGAATGCATCAGTGTGCCTGGGTGACTCATTATATGCATCAGTGTGTGCTTGGGTGTGTTACTGTTTGCATCAGTGTGTGCATCATTGTGTCAGTGTATGCATCATTTTGTGCCTGGTGTGTCAGTGCATGCATCAGTGTGTGCCTGCGTGTGTCACTGAATGCATTAGTGGGTGCCTGGGTGTGTCAGTGTATGCATCACTGTGTGCATGGGTGTGTTACTGTTTGGACCACTATATGCTTGGTTGTGTCACTGTGTGCATCAGTGTGTGCATGGATGTGTCATTGTATGCATTAGTGTGTTGGTGGGTGTGTTAGTGTATGCATCAGATTGTGGCTTGGTGTGCCGCTAAATGCATCAGTTTGTGCCTTAGTATCTCAGTGTATGTTTTAGTGTGTGCCTGGGTGTGCCAGTGTATGCATCAGATTGTGCCTGGGTGTGTCAGTGTATGCACTGGTGTGCGCCTGGGAGTGCTACTGTGCATCAGTGTGTGCTTGGGTGTGTCAGTGTAGTTATCAATGTATGTCTGAGTGTGTTAGTGTTTGCCTAGGTGTGTCAGTGTATGTATCAGTGTGTACGCAAACTAGACAGGTGATTTTATGCATAAGGTTTGCACTTCCTCTGTGTAAGCATAGTATATTGGAAAGAACACTGTCCAAAATTCCCGAAGAATGCTGCTGATGGTCCCAAACTGGCAAGCACCCAATCACCTAGGGTGCAGGTGAGTTGGTTTGAGGGAACAGTCAAACACATAGCGGTAAAATATTATTATGCCAAGGAATTCAACAGCAGACATAAAGGTCCATTCCTTATGGTGTTGAAGCAATCATGGTTCAAACTGTGCATGAGTATATGTCAACAGATTTCATTTATCCGGTGTGGATCCAGAGATACAACAGCCAACATGTGATTCCTCAAGGCTGTGAAGTAGAAATATAATAAAGGAATACAATCAGAAAAAATTGTGCGATAACAGGGAAACAAATGGTCATGAGTGACTGCACCACAAACCGTACCAAATGAACCCTCAGCGGTGTATAGTGTGTATATTGTCAACGTACTGTGTACTTCATGCATAAAAAACACCTGTGTAAATGAGCATCAGTAGGTGATGTGCCAACTTGCTGGGCCCAAAAAGCCCGACCAAACTTGATAACTACCACAGGGTGAGGTGAAGCAGAAAAGGAAAAAACAGAAAGAGCAGAAAAAAACAGAAAAAAGGGGGAAAAATGCGTATGAGAATGAATTCCATACGAAAAACTTGAGTAAGAACTCAAAGGGAGGATAGGAAAAGGATAAAAGTAGGGAAGTGAAAAAGAAAAACACTGAGAGTGACATACCTAAAGTCTGAATCTATTAGGAAATCCAAGAAATATCTGGAGATATGTAGGTAATTGAGTCAGCATGAGTCTTTAAGTTGTAATAGCAAATCCGAAGAAAAATGTACACCAATCGGTGTCCACGGCATTGATAAGCCTGGAAAGTAAGTGAGATGAATATGAAACAAATCATCTATCAGTGGGGGTGTGATTGCATTCTGTCAAAATGTACTTGAGCAACCAAAATTAAGCAGAATACGCAAAAACGTGTTAATAATAGAATATGTTTTAAAGTACTGAAATAGTCCTCGAGTCACGGAATGGCACACAAAATCCACGTGTACCAGGGATATGTTGGATGTGTTAATGTCATTGTAAGTAGTTGGGGAAAAGGCAATGAGAGTGCTGTGCATGTGGTGAGGTGTCAAACGCCACAGATATGAGGCGCAAAGGGCAATACTAAAACAGTCCTCGAATAGCACGGCAACATCTACAAGATTCAAGTTCAGCAGGGACATGTGTGCTGTGTTAATGTTAGCTGCAAATGATAAGATAGGAAGCAATAGGGAATGCTGCGCGTATGGACAGACGTCAAACGTCGCATGCCAGAAACGCAAGGGGCAATGCACCGTAAGTACATGCTCAAAGGTACAGGCAAGGTCTAGTCATCTCGTAACACCATCCGACAAGAGCACAGAGGCAATAGGTAAAGTCTCCTTACCGTGTGGTGTTCGTCACATATGTACAGTATAAAGTGCAGTGTACCGGCAAGGAGAGTGCCACCATTTGGGTCTAGTATACATGAAAAGCAGGGCACTAGAAAGAGGACTACATACCCTGAACAGAGTAGGAAATAACAGTAAACCACAGCACCATATTGGAATTGTGAACTTGACATAATGGATACGAAAACGTGACAAATAAAATTGGAGTGTGAGAAAAGAAAGTGACAGTATGCACTAAACAGACAAAATGTTGAGTCACGCATACAGAGTCCATGACATTTGATCATTGCAAATGAGTATTACACAGATCACTGTGTACAGAGGAGGCAATCCATGTAACAGGGAAATGTTTGTTAGGCTCCCCAGGGCGAAGAGTATCAGTTGCAAAAAACCTAGACATGGTTGCGCTGAACACTGAAAATATACGATGTATTCAAATTGCCAAGAAGAGATTTGCAAAGAGATACTGCCAAAATTGTTGTTGATTGTAAAGAAACACTCCCTTTACATTAGGACAAACAATGTATCAGCACTTATAGTTTGAAAGACAAGGAGCTAATATGTGAACAAAGTATATATGATACCATAACTGAAGCACATGAAGCATGACATCAGGAAAGCAGTTTACACATTTTACATTTTATAAGAAAACATGTAAATCCTTCTCCATATTGAGCTCCTCCTCAACCGCTCTAAGAATCACGATTCACCTACTTTCCAACTGTCTTAACAAAAGGGTCTTGTCTCCACTCTGTGGACAGGTTCCCAGTGTGTCGATGCCATGAACAGAAGTGTCCAGAACTTTTCTCTGCCCATGGATGGAATTTTAATGGGTTGCAAACGGATAATCAGTGTTATTATGTCTGATCACCCTGATGTACTCTTGAATTCTTTCCTTGAAAGGCCTGATGGTGCTGCTCACATAAATACATTTGCAAACACATATTATACAGTATACAAACTATCTGGTATTGCAGTTCAGAAATTTGGAGATCTTGTGGGATGTTTTCGTGTTATAATGAAAAGTAACTGTTTTATCTTTCACGTAGCGGCAAATGTTACAGTGTCCACATTTATGGAAACCCCTATGTGGTTTAGGTAGCCATGTCTCATTGGTTGTGGGTGGAATAAAGCTATGGCACAGCCAATTGCGTAGTTTGCACCCTCTGCTATGTATAATGTTAGGTTTATCTATGATCCCCTTTTTGATGGTATTGTCAGCCAATCAATAGAACCAATTCTTTTGTAGAATTTTGTAGATCTGAGAGCACTATAAGGGATGATAGGAGACAGGTTATTGCGTTCTGTGCGTCTCTTTGTGGTGGGGGCAGTTAGAAGGGTTTGTCGATTCACTTTAGTGATTCACCTATTAGTCTCTCTGAGGAGGTCTTTAGAGTAGCCCCGTGTGGTGAGGCACTGTTCCAAACCTAGCAATTCTGATTCAAATGTTTTGTCTTGACTACAGTTACGTCTAATTCTAGTAGCTTGCCCATATGGAATAGCCCTGATTTGCAATGGAGAATGAGAGCTAGAAGCATGCAGTATGAAATTGCAGGCTGTGGGTTTCCTGTATAGCTTGGAGCATATTTTATCATGGTCGATGTACAAGGTAACATCTAGAAAGTCCACTTTGGTGTTACTGTGGAAGCTGGAGAATTTTATGTTGAAAACATTGGTGTTGAGATGCTGAATAAAGACTTGTAAGGCATTGGCATCACCAGACCAGAACATTATGACATCGTCTATGTATCTGACCCAGTATAAAATGTGTTGAATTAATTCCGGGGGACAGTTTTGCCATAGATGCTCCTTTTCAAAGAAGCCCATGTACAGATTTGCAAAAGAAGGAGAAGATTTTGCCCCCATTGCTACCCCTTGTATTTGACGGTACCACGAACCATTATGAATGAAAACATTATTATCAAGAACAGTTTGTATGAGATCCATCAACATGTTTGAATGCTCAAATAAAGTAGTATCCTGTTTATCAAGAAAATGTGGTATGGCAGTCATGCCCATTGCCCACAGGATACCCGTGTACAACGAGGCAACGTCAAGGGTGACCAAAAAGTGGCCTTTGGTCCATTCGTAATCACTCTTACACAGTAGATCCTTAGTGTCCCTGATAAAAGATGGTAGGTTACATACAAAAGGTTTGTAAGAAGATATCAATATATTCTGATAATTTCTCTGTGGGTGACCCTATCCCTGAAATGATGGGTCTGCCTGGTGGAAAGGGATCATTTTTATGTACCTTTGGGAGGATGTAGATACATGGAGATGTGGGTGTGAAATTGTAAATATACCAATATTCAATGTCTGTTATGAGTTTCATCGGATTTTTGGACAGTTTACAATAGGCTGCAATATCAGACAACTGACTGTCAATCTCATTGATATAATCCTCTTTATTCATCAGTACTATATTTCCTCCCTTATCTGCCTCTTTAATGCCAATGTCGTGGGTCCTGGTAAGTGTGCGTATATTCAGATCTTCCAATCTGTAAAGATACGTGGTGACACATTTATAGAAGATGTCAATAGCATTGTCAGATGGTAGGGATGGGGTAAATTTAGAAATTGGCATGAGACTGCTATCCACACTCAAGCAGGGATCAACATCTATGTTAGCTAGAATCTCTAACATCAACGGAGTAGAAGTGAGGTTAGTATTGTATTCTAGGGATACGAGTATCTGTATATCTTTTGCATCTTTAATGGTCAGATCACCAGGTACATGGATATCCGGTGTGGGAGAAGCTGTTACATTTTTGTCTTGAAAGAATTTGTACAATTTGCATTTACAAACAAATTTGTATATTGACATGAATTTCAGCAAAATCAGGCAGGGAAGTGGGGACAAAACTGAAGCCCTTGCTCAGAATCTTTGTATTGTGTTCATTCAGTATCACGTTGGACAGATTTATGATAGTGATCTTGTCCTGGGGTGACGTCTGGTGGTGTAAACTATGACTTAGTTCCTCTGATTGCGAGATGCTGCTCTCGTGGTCATACCCTCCCTTTCCTTTTCTATTTCCTTTGGTCTTCCCTTTCCCTCTGTTCTCGTGTGTGTGTTTCCTGTTCCATACGGGGTGGTTATCTGACGCTTGCGGTATCTTCCTAGTTCAAATAAAAAAGACGACTTGTGAGTCGCAACATTGGAATATTGTCTGGTAGACCCACTAGTCACCTCACTTGCTAGGCTCGAGATGTTAGAGAGCTCACTGTCGCTAGTTGAAACAGTGGAAATTGGGTTGGTGTCTAGTAACTGGCTGGTATTCATGTGTTTGTCAACGTTGATATTATCGTATTTTCGTGTGTATGTAAAAACCCTGCCACTTCAATAGCCAATTGAATCTCTTTTCAATTTCCGTAATTTTTTTATCTTTATTGAACTGTTGGTGTTTTTGTAAAACACCCTGATTCATTATGTAGTTTTTCTCTATTGCCTCTGGCAGATTGATATCCTTGATTTCCTTTTCCAAATTTGGAATGTCATGTAGCAGTTTGTCGCTTTTGTTTGTGGCATCCCTAATCAGGATATCCATCATTCCGTATGAAGATGTGATCAGAAGTTGTTCCCACTCCTTAAGGAGCTCACGACTGAGGTCCTCAAAGGAGGGGAAGAGGACTCACATAGACCTCTAGGTATCTGCTTAACCTCTATGTATTTCTGTAAAATGGTGTAGTCCCACCATCTAGACATTTCCTGTTTCTTAAGACATTCTAATCTCACAAATTTCTTTCTTAAGCCCTCTTTGTTGGAAATATTGGTACTCGTAGAGGCTATCTCTTGTAAATTAGTGTTGAACATTGTGTGCCTGTATGTGTTAGTGTATGCATTAGCATATGGTGGCTGTCTAACTCAATGCTTCAGTGAGTGCCTGTGTGTCTAAGTGTATGCATTAGTGTGTGCCTGGGAGTATCAGTGTCTGTATCAGTTTATGCCTGGATGTCTCAGTGTAAGTATCTGAGTGTACTTGGATATCCTACTGTATTCATCAGAATGTACCTGGGTGTGTCACTGAATGCATCAATGTGTGCGTGGGTGTGTTACTGTATGCATCAGTGTATCATTGGGTGTGTCACTGAACCCATCAGTATGTGCCTGGGTGTCTTAGTGTATGCATTTGTGTATACATGGATATGTTACTGTATGCATGAATGTGTGCCTGGGAGTTTTACTGTATGTATCAGTGTGGTTTTTGTTGTGTCATTGTGTGCATCAGTGTGTCCCTGGGTGTGTCTGTGTATGTATCAATGTGTCCCTGGGTGTGTCAGTGTATGTATCAGTGTGTGTCTGGGTGTGTTAGTGTATGCATCAGTGTGACCCTGGGTGTGTCACTGAATGCATCAGTGTATGCCTGGGTGTGTTAATGTATGCTATAGTTTGTGCCTGGGTGTGACACTGTGTGCATCAGTGTGCGCCTGGGTGTGTCACTGAATTCATCGGTGTGTGCTTGGGTGTGTTACTGTGTGCATCATTGTTTGCCTGGTTCAGTCAGTGTACCAGGATGTGTTAGTGTATGCACTAGTTTGTGTATAGGTGTGTCACTGTGTGCATCCGTGTGTGCCTGGGTGTGTCAGTGTATGTATCAATGTCTGTCTGGGTGTGTTATGGTATGAATCAGTGTGTCACTGGGTGTTTCACTGATTGCATTAGTGTGTGCCTGGGTGTCACTGAATGCATCAGTGAGTGCTTGGGTGTGCTACTGTATGCATCAATGTTTCACTGGGTGTGTCACTGAGTGCATCAGTGTGTGCCCGCATGTCTCAGTGCATGCAGCAGTTTGTACCTTGATATGTTACTGTACGCATCAGTGTGTGCCTGCGTGTGTCACTGAATGCATCAGTGTGTGCCTGGGTGTGTCTATGAATGCATCGGTGTGTGCCTGGGTGTGTCACTGTTTGCATCAATGAGTAACTGGGCGTGTCAGCGTATGCATCAGTGTGTGTCTGGGTGAGTCAGTGTATGCATTAGATTCTGCCTGGGTGTTTCACTGTGTGCATCAGTGTGTGCCTGTTCAGGAAGCTGGACTGGTGTGTGCTGAGCACCTATGTTGTTATCACCTCATACCAGGTCTCGATATCCTCTATTAGTGAAGCGTAGGCAGTGTCTAGGAAGCCAGGGCTCTCTAGAGGTAGCTGTGGATAAGCAGCCAAGACTTATCTAGGAAGCTTACAAGCTTATGCAATACCACTATAGTCACACAGCACTATCACACATGAAAGAACCACACAGTGTTACAAAGATAAAGGTACTTTATTAAGGTAACACAAATACTAGAATACTAAATAGGCCATCCCCCAACTGGAGGTAAGTAAACACACAATTATATACACAGAAAATCAGTAGATAACATAAAAAGCAATAGGCATTGGTAGTGTGAAAGGCAGCCCCCCACCCAAGGAAGTGGAATTAGTAGAAGGGAACTGGTGGCAGTAGGAACCCTGAGAGGTGAGAACCAGAGTGGCCCCCAACGACCAGGAGAGCAGAGGTAAGTACCTTGTTTTCCCCAAAACCAACAGGAGGACTTTCGAAGAGGATTATGCAAGACCCAACCAAGACTTGAAGAACCCAAAAGTGAATCCGGACAGAAGAGCACCAGCAAAGGAAGGGGTCCAAGTCCAGTTTGAGTTGGAGTGTTCGGTTGTGGTAGGAGCTATTACCCACCCTTCTGTGGATGTAGGACCAGGTTGATGGTGGACAAAGATGGTCAGCAGTGCAGCACAGGAGCTGAAGAGGAGTCCCAGAAGTGATGCAAATGGTGTCACACATTGGCTGTCAAGAAGCAGTCAGTTAGTGGTGCTAGAAAGCCAACAACAAGTCTTGGCAAATGCAAGAGATTGTGAAGAAGGTTTTCAAGTCTGAAGCGGACCAGCAAGATCCAGGGGACTCGACCCAAGGAGAGGACCTTTGGGTGACCCTCAGCAGCTGGGAGAGTCAAAAGAAGAGGAGGCAGACCCCACAGGCAACCCACTGGCAACAGGCACAGGAAACGCAGTGAGGCCCAGTCAGCACACCTGAAGAGGATCCCACGTCACTGGATCAGCAAGCAGGAGACGGTGCTCTGAAGGAAGGAGTTATGGGGGCCGGGGCTACACAAAGCCTAAAGATCCCTTGGAGAAGGATCAAATAAGCCTTGGTAGCTGCAAGAGTTACGGTGCACAGGGGTACTGTCTTGCTAAGAAAGGTAAGGGCTTACCTTCTCCCAAGTTGGAAAGCTGGTAGAGATGACTAAGTGGCCCAGTCCAGTCCAATTACCTGTGTTACAGGATTCATGCAGCTCTGGAGGAGAGAAGATCCATGCAGCCGATCATCTTGCAGTTAGTGCCTGCGGATGCAGGGGAGTGATCCTTCACTACAAGGGAGATTCCTTCTTACTTCTTATGCAGGCTGAAGACTCACTGCCCTCAGATGATGCACAGCTGGGGAAACTTTGCAGTTGCTGGAAGAAGCCATAGAAACAATGTTGCAGAGCAGAGTTGTGGCTGTAGTTGCAGATTGTCAGTTCCTGGAGGATCCAGTTGCAGTCCTAGTAGCCAGATGATTAATTAAATGATGCAGAGGAGTCCTGCTGGAATCTTGCACATTGAATCCGAGGACCCACCCAAGATGGAGACCCTAAATAGCCCAGGAAGGGGATTGGTCTCCTAGCAGATTAACCACCTATCAGGAGGGGGCTATGACATCACCTACCTGACCTGGCCACTCAAATGCTCCCTGGAGCCTCTGCCCGCCTTGGACTCAAGATGGCAGAATCAAGTGGCCCGCTGGAGGAGCTCTGGGCACCACCCTTAGGGTGGTGATGAACAGGGAGTGGTCACTCCCCTTTCCTTTGCCCAGTTTTACACCAGAGAAGGGACCGGAGGTTTCTGGACTGGTGCAAACCAGTTTACGCAAGGAGGGCACTAAATGTGCCCTTCAAAGCATACCAGTGGCTTAGGGAAGCTACCCCTCCAAGCCATGTATCACCTATTTCCAAGGGAGAGGATGTTACCTCTCTCTACCACAGGAAATCCTTTGTTCTGCCTTCCTGTAGCTGAGCTGGTCAAGCAGCAGGAGGGCAGAAATATTTCTGAGGTGCGGCAGCAGCGCAGGGTGCTTGGAAAACCACAGAAGACTGTTAGGAGCATTGCGGGTGGTCCTCTCAGGAGCCCTCAGAGTGCATGGAATCTTACAACCAATACTGACAACAGTATTGGGATATTTTTCCAGCTTGTTTGATACCAAACATGCCCAGGTTCGGGGCTACCATTATGTAGCTGGACACAGGTTGTGACCTGTGTCCAGTACACATGTAAAATGGCTTCCCCACACTTATGCAGTCCAGTATAATGAAGCTGGAGTGTGTAGGGGCATCTCTGCTCATGCAGGGGTGCCCTCACACACAGGTACCTGTACCCTGCCCTCTGGGCTAGGAGAGCCTACCATAGGGGTGACTTATAGTTACCTTGTGCAGTGACCTGTATTGAAAGGATGCATGAAACATTTCACGCAGGATTCAATGGCTGGCCTGCAGACATATTTTGCATGGACTCCCAAGTGTGGCATAGTGCATACTGCAGCCCATGGGAAACCCTTGGTGTCCCAATGCCCTTGGGTACCTAAGTACCATATACTAGGGAGTTATATGGGGCCACTAGTATGCCGATTATGGGGTGTGCAAAGTCGAGAGGAACCAAATTTAAAGGGAGAGAGCACAATCCCTGGGGTCCTGGTTAGCAGTATCCCAGTGAAAACATTGAAAACATACTGACAGCAGGCAAAAAAGTGGGGTAAACCATGACAAAAAAAGGGTACTTTCCTACAGCCTGGGTGTGTAGTGTATGTATCAATGTGGGCATCGATGTGTCAGTGTATGCATTAGATTGTGCCTGGCTGTGTCACTGTATGCATCTGTGTGTGCCTGGGTGTGTCAGTGTATGTAACAGTGTGTCAGTGCATGCCTAGGTATGTCAGTGTATGTATTAGTGTGTGCCTGGCTGTCTCAGTGTATGCATGAGATCGTACCAGGGTATGTTACTGTATGCATCAGTATGCATGGGTGTGTCCCTTAATACATTAGTGTTTCCCTGGGTGTCAGTGTATGCATACGTGTGTGTCTGGACATGTCACTGATTTCATAAGTGTGTACCTAGGGGTGTCAGTGTATGCATCAGTGTGTGCCTGGGTGTGTTACTGTATGCATCAGTGTGTGCCTCAGTGGGTTACTGTATGCATCAGTGTGTCACTGGGTGTGTCACTGAATGCATCAATGTGTGCAACAGTTTGCACCGGAGTATGTTACTGTATGAATCAGTGTGTGTTTGGGTGTGTCAATGAATACATCAGTGTGTGTATGGGTATGTTGGTGAATGCATCAATGTGTGCCTGGGTTTGTTACTATGGCCCTCATCACAACCCTGGTGGATGGGGGAGAAGTGGCGGTAATACCGCCAACAGGCCGGAGGAAAAAAAATGGAATTATGACAATGGCGGTTACCGCCATGGTCATCCGCCACTTCTCCACTCCGACCGCTGGCTGGAGACTTCGGTCTCCAGCCCGGCGGCCGTCACCAGACCGCCGGCGGTATCACGATCCTGCATACCGCCATGGATTTCGGGTGGTTTGGAACCGCCACGAAATCCATGGCGGTAGGCACTATCAGTGCCAGGGAATTCCTTCCCTGGAACTAATAGGGGTCTACCCCACCCCCCTGCCACCCTCCAAAGGTGGCAGGACCCCCCTCCCCACCCCTACCCCCAACATGCACATACACACACCACCTCCCCACCCCCACCCCCAACATGCACAGACACACACCCCTACACGCACACATACACTGCAACACATACCCGCACACATACAGACATGCACACAGACTGACCTGCACACATTTCCCATACACACAACACCCCCCGCATGCATACACGCACTCACACAACTCCTCTACATACTCACACGCACACCCCCATGCACGCACTCAACACACAACGCCCCCCCACCCACCTCCCCTAACGGACGATCAACTTACCTTGTCCGTTGATCCTCCGGGAGAGGGACGGGATCCATGGGGGCTGCTCTACCACCAGCTCCCTGTCACCAGAACACCGCAACACCGAATCATGGGGCGTGATTCGGCGGGCGGTGTTCTGATGACGGGGCAGTGGAGGTGGAGCAACCTCCACTTCCCCGCCGACCGTCAGTATGGCTGCTGGTGGCTCTCTGTCTGAAAAAGGATGGAGGGCTACCAGCAGTCATAATATGCCGCGCGGAAAACCGCCTGCACTGGCGGTCTTCAGCACGGCGGTTCCTCAGCGGTCCTTGAAAAAGACCACCGAGGTCGAAATGAGGGCATATGTGCATCGGTGTGTGCATCTGTGTGTGCTTGGGTGTGTCAGTGTATGCTTGAGATTGGGACTGGGTGTCTCACTATGTACATGAGTGTGTGTGCTGGTGTGTAGTGTATGTATTAGTGTGTGACTGAGTGTGTCAGTATATGCATTAGATTGTGCCTGGGTTTGTGTGGGTGTGTCACTGTGTGCATCAGTGTATGCCAGTGTGTGCCTGGGTGTGCCTGTGTGTGCCTCGATGTGTCAGTGTGTGTATCAGTGTGTGACTGGGTGTGTTAGTGTATCCATCAGTGTATCACTTGCTGTGTCACTGAATGGATCAGTGTGTGTCTGGGTGTTCAGTGTGTGCATCTGAGTATACCTGGGTATGTTACTGAATGCATCAGCGTGTGCCTGGGTATGTCACTGAAAGCATCAGTGTTTGAATGTGTGTCAGTGTATGCATCGGATTGTGCCAGATTGTGCCTGGTATGTGTCTGAGTGTGTTCCTGTGTGTACCAGTGTGTGCTTGGTTGTGTCCGTCTATGCATCAGTGTGTGCCTGAGTTTGTTACTGTGTGCACCAGTGTATGCTTGGTTGTGTCACTGTGTGAATCAATATGTGCATGAGCGTGTCAGAGTATACATCAGTGTGTAGGTGGGTGTGTCAGTGTCAATGTATGCATCAGATTGTGCCTGGGTGTGTCAATTCATGCATCAGTGTGTGCCTGGGTATGTTACTGTGTGCATCAACATGTGATTGGTTGTGTGACTGTATACATCAGTGTGTGCCTGGGTGTGTCAGTGTATGCATCATTGTGTGTCTTGGTGTGTTAGTGTATGTATCAGTGTGTCACTGGATGTTTCATCAAATGTGTCAGTGTGTGCCTGGATGCCTCACTGTATGCATGAGAGTGTACCTGAGTGTGTTTCTGTATGCATCAATGTGTGCCTGTGTGTGTGTGTGTGTCACTGATTGCATCGGTGTGTGCATTTCTCTGTCACTGAATGCATTAGTATGTGCCTAGCTGTGTCAGTGTATATATCAGTGTTTGTCAGGTGTGTTAGTGTATGCATCAGTGTGTGCTTAGTTGTGTCACTATGTGCATCAGTTTGGGCCTGGGTGTGTCAGTGTATGCATCATTGTGTGCCTGGGTGTGCTAGTGTATGCATTAGTGTGTACCTGTGTATGTTACTGTGTGCATCAGTGTGTGTGGGTGTACAATGTATGTATCAGTATGTGTCTGGGTGTGTTAATGCATGCATCAGTGTATCCCTCAGTGTGTCACTGAATTTATCAGTGTGAGCCTGGGTGTCTCAGTGTATGCATAAGTGTGTACCTTGGTCAGTGTGTGCCTGCGTGTGTCAAAGAATGCATCAGTGTGTGCCTGGATGTGTTTTAATATGCATTAGGGTGTGCCTGGATGTGTTACTGTGTGCATCTGAGTGTGCCTGTGTGTGTCAATGAATGCATCTGTGTGAATCCAAAATGCAGCAACCACACTCATCCTGGACATCCCCCAACACAGCTACATCTCCTCCCTCCTCAGAGACCTACACTGGCTCCCAGTCAACAAGCGCATCACATACAAACTCTTGATCCACACCTACAAGGCACTGCACAACATAGGTTTGGCATACCTCCACCACCACCTCATCTTCTACGTACCCAACAGACAACTCTGCTCTTCCCAGCTCGCCCTTGCAGCTGTTCCCAAGATACGAAAAAGCACAAAGGAGGGAGATCTTTCTCCTACCTCGCAGCCTGGACATGAAGCACGCTACCTCTCAAACTCAGGCAGACCACATCACTGAAGCAGTTTAGGAAGGACCTTGAGACCTGGCTTTTTGATTGAGCAGCCTGCCCACAAACAGCACATTGATACCCTACATGTATTTAGCCGTGCTTTAGAAATTACCGATTTATTGATTGATTGATTGCCTGGTTGTGTTACAGTGTGCATCAGTGTGTGCCTGGGTGTGTCAGTGTATGTACCAGTGTGTGTCTAGGGGTGTCAGTGTATGCATTAGATTGTGTATGAGTGTGTTATCATCATCAACTTTATTTGGCCAATACAAAATAGCCATAAAAGTACATAAATATAAATACATATTGAACATAATCATATCCTAATTCACAATACAGATATTAGCTGACCATAATAGATAAAAACATAAATATATAATGTATAATAACATCAACACAGACCTCCCCAATTCAAAGTGACAATTATCATAAAAGAAATAATAAAAAGCTGGTTTATTGCACTTATCCAGATTCACCAGAGATAAAAACAAGACTTTTCTTGACTTGTATGGCATTAAAAATATATAATACCACCCTATAACACATGTATTGTTAAGTGTTAACAAAAATTCCAATGCCACCAGATGAGTTCTTATACTGTATTTCCTACAAAGAGGTTTAAGATAAAAAAATCTAAGATGTTCACAAAAATTGCAAAATAACATAAAGTGCAAAGTGCTTTGTTTACTTATCTCATCACAGGGGCAACTGGATGTCTCATGAGGACAAGACCTCATACTAGGAAATGCTACTGAATGATTCTCTATTCCAATTCTTAATCTTGTCAGAACGAACCGATGCTGCCTATTAATAACACCAAGTTGGTATCCTTCTCTACTTGCCTCCAATGAAAGGGACATAGATAAAAAAAAATAGATTTTATGGATTCATCTGCTTTCCTGCCATCAACCCTGTAATGCAACAAAAAAAAAATGTCCTTTATAAATTTCTTTGATAATATCAACACTTCCTCTGAGTCGGGTTTTATAGTTATAGTGAATACAGATTTGAAAGAAGAGTCAACAAAGGTGTGCCATGGAATACGCAGAGCATTATCCAGTTTTAAACAATCTAGAATAATTTGCTTAGTGAAAACGGTTTCCTCCTTGGACCAAATACTATGCCATAGGAGCAAGGGGCTCACCTGCAACACGCCCTCCAAAAATTGGAGACCCACCTCTTGATGTACAATCCAATTAGACATAGCAAACGTTTAAAAAAAATTATTTTCCTCTAATTGTAAAGGGGTGCTTTTTGTGTACCCCCATACGCAGCTCTATACTCTACCGTAGATAATGCTCTAGCCTTATAGATGTTTACCATAGTGGATATGGGGCGACTCCCTAAATTACTTGCAAATGTAAAGATAGCGCAAAAATTCATTCTTAACTTATCCTTTACCGAGTGAATATGTTGTTCCCCTTGCCCATTGCTCGAGAACAATACACCCAGATAACTAAAGGAATTAACAGTAGTAATCTCTGTACTATGGATAGAAAAACTCCTGCATTTCTTTACCCTTTGGCCACAGGTCATAGTAAAAGTTTTAGATTTGTTAATCACCATACACTTTGAGGTCATGAACTGTTCTAAGCCATTCATTAGTTTTTGAAGCCCCACTGGGTTCCTAGAAATCAGGACAACATCATGAGCATAAAGTAATGCGGGTACGGGCTACCCTGCCACATAGGGGTGGAGGGTCCTCCTGAATTTCCTGCAGAAACTTAGCCACCCAAATAATATATAAAGAAAACAGTAACAGGCAAGTACACAACCTTGTTGAATACATCTTTCAATCTTAAAAGGGGTGGTGCATTCTCCCAGTTGGACAAAGTGGACTTTGCATGTTAAATCTCCATGAAGGTGGGCAATGATGTCAATGATGTACCTTGGATCACCCATATCCAGTAATGTGGTTCAAAGAAGGGCATGCTCTACTAGAGCGAAAGCACTACTAACATCTGCAAAGCAGAGGTAGAGAGTCCCTTTTTTGGCCTTTGTATACTTCCCTACAATCAGATGTAGGTTAACACATTGCTCAATAGTGCCCAGTCCTGTCCTAAATCCAAACTAGATGGGTGAAAGAATATTATCATCCAATGCCCAGTCATTAAGTCTTGCCAAAATTACCCTACTAAAAAATTTCATGGATTTATCCAACAATGGTATTGAGAGATAGGTTTTGAGATCAGCATTATCGCCTTTCTTGTATATAGGTATGATAATGGATGTGGTCCAGGACATCGGGATATCCCCAGTCATGGCTATATTAAACAGCCTAGGCAGAATAGGTACCCAAAAATCACTTTTACATTTAAAAACATCCACCGTGCACCCTATCCGGGCCTGGGGCCTTACCCCCGGCACTAACTGAGATAGCTGATAAAACCTCATCCATGGTGATATGTAAGTGGTTATGATGTCTGCTGTCCCACTCATTTTCATAAAGACCTCTGAAAAGTGGTCCACCCATGCTACGCAGGATGCACTAGAACCCAGTTCAGGAGTCCCCCATTTGGTCAAAAAGGGGTCATTTACTATTTCCCAGAACAATTTAGTATTATTTGTATCCGTCGCCAATTCCAGATTTGTCCATGCCTCTTCCCTCAACTCTTTCTTTCTTCACTCCAGGGCTTCCCTGTATTTTGCCCGCAGTGACCTAATTGCCACTGGGTCTCTGAGTGACATATGAATGGCTAGTTTAAGATCCATCCTGGCTTTGGTGCATGCATGGTCAAACCACCCTTTATTCTTCTTGGTCTGCCTAAATTGGGGGTATTATGTCATAAGACCCTTAATATGTACAGTAACTTTAATAAAACTAATGAGCAACTGTGAGGGTTCAATTTCATCTTGTAGGCAGTAATTAATTTCTGACAAACACCCTCGTACAATATTCTCTAAAAGGTCAGCTAGATCTACATCTTTCCATTTCAATCTCACCCCATTTGTTCTATGTGCCCCTACCTGGTTCGCAGTAATTTGGAACACATCCTTGGGGCCCCAAAATACTGTTGAAAGAATAATCGGATCATGATCGCTCAGTAATGACTGGGCAATGTAGGAGGTATCACATACGTTATTGGAAAATGATGACACTACTATATGATCAACTACAGATGAAGAGTTAGTACTTCTAAATGATGGTTTTACCTCACCATTAACGCCATGTTTACATTCCATTAACATCAAATCATATTTAGACAAAATCAGATTGAGCCCTTCTCCATAATCATTATGACAAAAATGGTCATACCCTACCCCCTCATGACTGGTTAGCCCACAGGTTTGGGATATTAGTAGGGTACATGATTGGCTGTTAAAATCTCTGACCCACAAAATAATACAATTAGAATGAATGAAACATAAAAATGTACGTAGGTTCTGATCTAGAGCATGAACTACTCTGCAGGTGGTAAAATCAAAAACATTATTATAATAATTGATTAATACCACATCAGTCATACTCTTATGCTTCAGCCACAACAATTGAAAGTTCAAAGTCTTCCAGGAGGTCTTTTTGACCACTATAGGGAGCTTCTTTGAATTAAGCACCTGGAGCCCACCCTTTGCCCTCCCAAGTTGGGAACGAGTAGCTGGCAAGAAATATGAGGTGAATCATTGCATATGAACTGGGGAAATACACCATGTCTCTTGGATAAATACCAGGTCAAGTTTATTAATGATGTTACCCCACTCCTCTGTCTCAGTCTTGCCAGGTAGACCTTGAACATTCCATGTAACAAAGTTATGGCGCTCTATATTATTACTAATATCCTGCTCCCTTGCTCCCCTTCCCGGCAAAAGCCATAGAGAAAATTGTCAACAAAGAACTGACCTGTTTCCTCGAAGAGAACAGCACTCTGGACCCTTCCCAATCCGGATTCCGCAGCAACCACAGCACCAAAACTGCCCTCATCGCCACCACCGACGACATCAGAACCATACTGGACAGCGGCAAAACCGTGGCCCTCATCCTCCTGGAACTCTCAGCCGCGTTCAACACCGTCTGCCGCCACACCCTACGCACATGCCTCAGCAATGCAGTAATCCATTACAGAACCCTGGACTGGATCACCTCCTTTCTCACTGGCAGAATTCACAGGCCACCTCCCTCCATTCTGCTCTCAAGCCACCAAAATCATCTGCGGCGTACCCCAGGGTTCGTCCCTCAACCCGACCCTCTTCAACATCTACATGGCTCTGCTCGCTAACATTGTCTGATCTCACAACCTCAACATCATCTCATACGCGATGGCACCCAACTGATCCTCTCCCTCACCAGGGATGAAGGCCATCGCCGAATGGATGAAAAACAGCTGCCTTAAACTGAATTCTGACAAGACTGAGGTCCTCGTCTTTGGCTCCACCCACTGCGCATTGGAAGGCTCCTGGTGGCTTGCCACATTGGGAACAGCTCCGATACCCACCGACCACACACGAAACCAGGGGTTCATCCTGGACTCCTCACTATCTATGACCCAGCAAGTCAACGCCATCTCCTCCTGCTTCAAAACCCTCTGCATGCTCTGAAAGATCTACAAATGGATCATCACGGAAACCAGAAGAACAGTCACCCAAGCCCTCGTAAGCAGCAAACTGGACTATGGTAATGCCCTCTACGCAGGAACCACGGCCAAACTCCAGAAAAGGCTGCCAAGCATCCAGAACACTTCCGCACGCCTCATCCTGGACATGCCCCGCCATTGCCACATCACAGGCCACCTGAGAGACCTGCAATGGCTCCCCGTCATTATGAGAATCACCTTCAAACTTCTCACCCATGCTCACAAGGCACTGCACAACACTGGACCAGAATACCTCAACAGACAGCTCTCCTTCTACACCCCGACCCAACAGCTCCACTCCGCCTACCTCACCCTCTCCACCGTCCCATGCATCCACAGAACAACCACTAGCGGCAGATCATTCTCACACCTCGCCGCCAAGACGTGGAACACTATTCCCACTCACCTGCATCAGACCAAGGACCTCATTCCCTTCAGGAGACTTCTCAAGACTTGGCTGTTCGAGCAGTATCTGTCCCTCCCCTCAGCTCCTTCAGACCCTCAGGGGTGAGCAGTGCACTTTTCAAATTCCCTGATTGATTGATTGATTGATATACTCATTATCGCAATTCCTTGCATCTTTTTGGCTATTGGTGCTTTAAAAATTCCAGTTAGTTCCCTCTTAGAATTATTAATACAGGCCTCGTGGTTTGACCCTTCTTTCCCCTGGTTCTCTGTGGGGACATTACTAAAACCAATTGACTTTGGCCCTCATCATGACATTGGCGGTAAATTCCACTTACTGCCATGCTGACGGCCGCCAACATACCGCCGCAGTGGCGGATATCAGTTTGGCATATTACGACACACACACCAAACTGACAGAATTCAGCCACATACACAAATCCGCCAGCCCAAAGGTGAGTGCTAAAGTGGCGGTACCAACACCCATACCTTTACACCAACAGAACAACGCCCACTACATCATGATCCACGAATCACTACGGCGGACATTCACTGGCGGTAAACCATTGACGGTACACACCGCCGCGCTCAGAATGAACACCCAAATAGTAAACTACACAACATTGGCCAATTCAAACAACACACACCTGACACCCATACACACACCACATCCACCCACTCATACCATTATAAAACACACACCCACATTACCCACACCCCTTTACGAATACAAATCATTGCCACCAGACAGACATCAAGACCACTGTGACAAATACACACCCACACATCCCTCATGCACTCCACTACGCACACCCAATAACACCACCCAACACCCACACACACACACACATCACACAAAACTCATGGCCCCACAAAGTCACCCCCTTTTCACAGATGAGGAGTTGCGGGTAATGGTGGAGGAAATAGTCAGGGTAGAGCTACAGCTGTTTGGAGCACAGGTACAGTATATATCCATTGCAAGGAAGATGGACTTATGGCGGATAATCGTGGACAGGAGGAACGCCGTGGGATAGCATCCAAGAACAAGGGATTACATCAGGAAGAGGTGGATCGACCTACAGGGGAAGGTACGTTCCGTGGCAGCAAGGCACCAGCTCACCGTACAGGGGACTGGCGGCGGACCCCCACCTCCTCCCCCACAGCTCACAGCATGGGAGGAGCAAGTCTTGGCATTGCTGCATCCTGAGGGACTTGCTAGAGTAGCCAGAGGACTGGACACTGGTAATTCAACATTTACACACCTGCATGCCATCACATCCCCTCATCCTCACTCCCATCACTCCACTCCATCCCACACACTGCATCTACACATATGACTGACTCCACTGCCCAGCCCTGCATGCCATAACAATGCATGGACAACCCTCCCAGCCCTTCTTGGACACCCATCACAAAAGCATGCACAGCATAGGGAAACTAACAATCCCACAACACATCACCATACACAATCAAAGGTGGCAGGGCAAAAGCACCCATGGAGGGGAAGATAGGGATGTACAACATGTCACGGACATGAAACATAATACATCACTTACATCCTCACAGGTGCCCCAGCCAATGTCAGTGGAGAGGAGGTGCCACGACTATCCATCCCCCAACAGAAGATGCCCCTAGTGATGACAGTAACTGGACTCCAGGATCTGGAGTAACAACCTGGCCCATTAGGGACCACTGGACAGTCGGTAACCCCAGCCCATTTACAGTCCACCACAGAGCCTCCCCCATCAATTACCAACACCACAGCACCCATCCAGCGTACCCACACCTTTGTCCCCAGGACACGTCAAGCAGCAGTGTGCCCACCTGTAGAGGGACACCAGTCCACACCTCATACCCAAGTCAATCAGGGACCTGGGGTCAGTGGCAGTGGGCACACCGTTCAGGGGACAGGGGAACAGGGCAACAGGGACACTGGGAAGACCGCCGTGCGCCAGGGGGAGAACAGGCCCAGGGAACCAACTCTCCAAGAGGCACTCACCAATGTCCTGGGTGCCTACCAACAATCCCAGGACACGATGGGTCAGATCCTGAACAACATACAGGCGAACAAGCGGCTGCAGGAGGAACACCATTAGGAGATCAGGGAGGACTTGCAGGCCCTCAACACCACTATGATCTCCATAGCAGGGGTACTGGCAGACATGGCCAACATCATGAGGGAATGGACTGCACAGCAGCGGGCGCCTACCACTAACCAGTTTATTGACCAGCCCCCCACTTCCGCTGCAGCTAGTGGACAGGAGGCCCCGCCACAGGACCCACAGGCCACCAGCACCCCTCCCCCTGCAGAAGGTGAACCACCACGCAAACGTTCCCTGCGAACCACACAGAAGCCAGAGGCACTTGCCAAGACCAAGACCACCACCAGAAATTGAGACTCTCCTGATTGTCCCCCTTGTGTCCCACCCTGTCACCTTCTCCACTTTGAAATGCCATTACTCCCCCTTCCTATGGCCCCTTGGAAACTGGGCCAGTGCCACAAACTGACAGGAACAATACCCTGGACTTTCCTCCAACATCACCCCATTCCATTGCACTTTACCCTCAATTATATGGCCCTACCATAAACACCCTTGAACACAATTTGAGTAACACTGTTTTATGTGTCTTCAATGTGCATTTGTGGGAACAGTCACATCGAGTACAAATGATCTGAACACTGTGATAGCTAACAAATAATGACCTGGAACTGTCTGTAGTGATCACATCAGGACAATGTTGTCATTTCACAAACATCTGGAAAATAAGAAGCCATAGGAGACAGTAGGTTGAGATCCAAATGAAGTGAATACCGTCATGCCACATGCACACAGATAAATCAATAGTTGGAGTAATGGTCAGTTCCACTGTCTCACCTGTTTTTCATTGGAAGTATTGTTGTATAACTGATGTTTTGTTGTCCTCATCCTCATCCTCTGCCTCCTCGTCCTCTCTGTCCTCAGGCTCCACTGCTGTCACAGGGTCATCTCCAGTCTCCTCCTCCTGCAGAAAAGGCATATGTCGCCTTAGGGCCAGGTTGTGCAACATGCAGCATGCCCCTACTATCTGGCAAACCTTTCCTGGTGGGTAGCACCTCTCCCAGTCAGATGGAGGCACCTGAACCTGGCCTTCAGGAGGCCGAAAGTCCATTCGATTAATATTTTGGTTCGCCCATGTGCCTCATTATAACGGTCCTCAGCCCCTGTCCTGGCATTCCTCACAGGCGTCAGCAGTCACAATAGGTTTGGGTAGCCAGAGCCACCTGCAAGTATTGAGGGACAACATTTAGCCTTACATAATCTGATGCGGAGAACACCTGAAGGCATACACTGACATTCAGTGGGTGGGGGATCTGGCTTACATATTAGCCACACTCTGTGCCTCTGTAGTTCTGCCACCACATTTGGGATGCTGCTATTCCTCAGGACGAAGGCATCATGCACCAACACAGGATACTTGGCAGTGACGTGGGAGATGTACTGGTCTGCCAGGAAAAACATTTGCACATTCAGTGAGTGAAAACTCTTACGATTCCTTAACTCCTGCAGGGGGGCCTTATGCAATATGTGTACCCTCAGTCGCATCAATTATATTGGGGATATGGCCCATTGCATATAATCCTGCCTTTACAGTGGCCACATCTTCCACTTGGGGGAAAGCAATGTAGTTGCACATTGTAGGAAAGTACCATCTTGCCTGCAATGTTGCCCCCATTTTTTACTTATATGTATGTTTGTTTTTGCCTGTGTCACTGGGATCCTGCTAGCCAGGACCCCAGTGCTCATAAGTTGTGCCCTGTGTGTGTTCCCTGTGTGGAGCCTAACTGTATCACTAAGGCTCCGCTAACCAGAACCTCAGTGTGTATGCTCTCTTCGCTTTAAAATTGTCACTGCAGGCTAGTGACTAAGTTTACCAATTCTGATTGGCACACTGGAACACCTTTATAATCCCCTAGTATATGGTACCAAGGTACCCAGGGTATTGGGGTTCCAGGAGATCCCTATGGGCTGCAGCATTTATTTTGCCACGCATAGGGAGCTCAGACAATTCTTACACAGGACTTCCACTGCAACCTGAATGAAATAACATCCATGTTATTTCGCAGCTATTTTACACTGCACTTAAGCAACTTATAAGTCACCTATATGTCTAACCCTCACTTAGTGAAGGTTAGGTGCAAAGCTACAAAGTGTGAGGGCACCCTGGCACTAGCCAAGGTGTCCCCACATTGTTCAGGGGAATTTCCCCAGACTTTGTGAGTGCGGGGACACCATTACACGCGTGAACTACATATAGGTCAATACCTATGTGTAGCTTCACAATGGTAACTCCGAACATGGCCATGTAACATGTCTAAGATCATGGAATTGTCCCCCAAATACTAATTTGGTATTGGGGTGCCAATCCCATGCATCCCAGGGGCTCCAGCAGGGACCCCAGGTACTGCCAAACTAGCTCTCTGGGGTTTTCTCTGCAGCTACAGCTGCTGCCAACCCTCAGACAGGTTACTGCCCCCTGGGGCCTGGGCAGCCCAGTCCCAGGAAGGCAGAACAAGTGATTTCCTCTGAGAGAGGGTGTTACACCCTCTCCCTTTGGAAATAGGTGTTAAGGGCCTGAGAGGAGTAGCCTCTCCTGGCCTCTGGAAATGCTTTGAAGGGCACAGATGGTGCCCTCCTTGCATAAAGCAGTCTACACCGGTTCAGGGATCCCCCAGCCCCTGCTCTGGTGCGAAACTGGACAAAGGAAAGGGGAGTGGCCACTCCCCTGTCCATCCCCACCCCTGGGGTGGTGCCCAGAGCTCCTCCAGTGTGTCCCAGACCTCTGCCATCCTGAATGCAGAGGGGTGAGGGCACAATGGAGACCTCTGAGTGGCCAGTGCCAGCAGGTGACGTCAGAGACCCCTCCTGATAGGCTCTTACCTGGTTAGGTAGCCAATCGTCCTCTGAGGGTTATTTAGGGTTTCTCCTGTGGGTTTCTCTTTAGATAACAAATGCAAGAACTCACCAGAGTTCCTCTGCACTTCTCTCTTCAACTTCTGCCAAGGATCGACCGCTGACTGCTCCAGGACACCTGCAAAATTGCAACAAAGTAGCAAGAAGACTACCAGCAACATTGTAGCACCTAATCCTGCCTGCTTTCTCAACTGTTTCCTGGTGGGTCATGCTCTGAGGGCTGTCCGCCTTCACCCTGCACTGGAAGCCAAGAAGAAATCTCCAGTGGGTCGACAGAATCTTCCCCCTGCCAACGCAGGCATCAAACTTCTGCATCACCAGTCCTCTGGGTCCCCTTCCATCTTGACGAGTGTGGTCCCTGGAACACAGGAGCTGGGTCCAAGTGACCCTGACAGTCCATTGGTCCTTCTGTCCAAATTTGGTGGAGGTAAGTCCTCACCTCCCCACGCCAGAGAGTAATCCTGTGTACTGCGTGATCTGCAGCTGTTAGGGCTTCTGTGCACTTTTGCAAGACTTCATTTATGCACACCACAGCCCAGTTCCCCAGCACTCCGTCCTGCATTGCCCAACTCGCTGAGTTGGACTCCGACTTCGTGGGACCCTCATTTGTTGTGCTGAGATGACCGCCATGCTCTCTGTGTTGCTCAGCACCCCCCTTTGTCTGCTCCTCCAAGGGACGACCTCCTGGTCCTTCCTGGGCCCTAGCAGCACCCATAATCTTCAACCATGACTCTTGCAGCTAGCAACGCTTGTTTGCAGTCTTTCTGCATGGAAACAAGTCTGCATCCTCCAGCACGCCGTGGGACATCTTCTGACCAAAGGAGAAGTTCCTGGCACCTTCCATTGTTGCAGAATCTTTGGCTTATTCCACCCAGAGGCAGCCCTTTTGCACCTTCATCCGGGGTTTAGTGGGCTCCTGCCCCCCTGGACACTTGCGGGACTCTTGGACTTGGTTCCCTTCCTTTGCACATCCTCAGGTCCAGGAATCTGTCTTCGGTGCTTTGCAGTCAGTTGTGGTCTTTGCAGAATCCCCTATCTCGACTTTGCTGTCTTTCTGGGGTAGTAGGGTAACTTTACTCCTACTTTTCAGGGTCTTGGGGTGGGGTATCTTGGACACCCTTAGTGTTTGCTTACACTCCCAGCGACCCTCTACACATAACACTAGGCCTGGGGTCCATTTGTGGTTCGCATTCCACTTTTGGAGTATATGGTTTGTGTTGCCCCTAGGCTTATTGTCTCCTATTGCATTCTATTGTGTTCTACAGTGTTTGCACTATTTTTCTAACTATTTACTTACCTGATTTTGGTTTGTGTGTATATTTTGTGTATTTTACTTACCTCTCAAGGGAGTATATCCTCTGAGATACTTTTGGCATATTGTTACTAAAATAAAGTACCCTTATTTTTAGTAACTCTGAGTATTGTGTTTCTTATGATATAGTGCTATAGGATATAAGTGGTATAGTAGGAGCTTTGCATGTCTCCTAGTTCAGCCTAAGCTGCTCTGCTAATAAGGGATAACTGGACCTGGCACAAGGTGTAAGTACCACAAGGTACCCACTATAAGCCAGGCCAGCCTTCTACACACATGTGTTTCACCAGGGCAGACAAGACTGTCACTTGGAAAGTACCAGTTGCCAGGAAATGGAGCACTGATAGCACTTGCACAAGAGGGGGATCCCAGTGGGATGACAGATAGCTAATATCAGGTCAGGCTCCCATTGGGCACACAGCTCTGTGATTGTGGCCCTGTCCACTCTAAGGGAAAGTATATTGTGCCTGTCCTGCAGTGTAGCCAAATCCACAAGGGGTATATATCCGGGGGTTTGTCTTCTCCTCCCATTCATCTGCTGCGGTAGGTATCTAAGGGACACAAGAGTGAGTAGGCTGTCACAATTTGAACAATGAAACCACCTCAGTGTACATGTTGCATTTATGTGATGGGACAGTGGGAATGACAGGTATGTGCAAATCTAGGCAGTGACGCAGTAAAGGTTAATCTGATGATTGTCCATCACCATGACATGGCGACTGCCTGTCCTGTATGTAGGGACAGGTGGAAGTGAGGTGACTCCGCTGATGTTGGGTGTCGTGGCGGAAGGCAGTCTTGCACTGCAGTGAAATTCTTCATTGGATAATATGGAGCTGAATGGAGTACAGTGGCCAATGGGGATCTGCGCTGTCGGCGATGGTGTACATCGCTGCGGGCATGAACGCCATTTTCTATCTGATTCCTCACTTGTTTCCTGATCTACAACAGGAGAACACCTACTGTGCTGCTGTGACCTGTGTCTGGAACCTACCATAGCCCGTGTGACTGGGGAAAGAGTCCCTGCCTTCAGTTCGGAGGAGTTGGAGCAAATGGAAGATGGGGTCCTACCCCAGTACGGACTGCTGCATGGGCCTCCAGACCAACAGGTGAGTACACCTTGGGCACGATGCATGTGGGAAGGATGTATGGAGATTTGGGTGCAAACATTGTGTCATGGGGGGTGATGTCAAGTGGTGGTGTACATTGTGTGTGCTGGCCGATCTGTGTGCCAATGGTGAAGGAAACAGGATTGGGGGGCCCTATGTGTGACAGTCTGGATTGCTTTTGCAGGTCAGCGCCCATCAAAAGAAGGGATTCTGGCGTGCCATCACCAAGGGTGTGTTAACCCTGGGGGTCTATGGCAGGTGGAGCACCCACTGTCGGAAACGGTGGGAGGACCTGAGACGCTGGGCATGGAAGACCACGGAGGCCCAGCTGGGGATGGCCTCCCAATGAGGAAGGGGTGCCCGTTGGAACCTGACTCCCCTGTTGGCCTGCATACTGGCAGAGGCCTACCCAGAGCTGGATTGGCACTTGAGGGCATCACAGCGGCCACAAAGGGGTGAGTACAGTGGTTATTACTACAATAATTGGTAGGTGGCATGGGATCCGGGTGGTGGGTGTCAGTTAGTGGGTGCCCCTTAATGCCAGGCCAGATATTGCAGCGTGATCTAGCTGCAGGGTAATGGTTGAAAGGGAAGACAAGGTAACCTAGCTAGGTTGCATTCCATGTTAGACAGGGCTTAGTGGGTCCCAGGAGGCGTGCAGTTGGCGTTTTTTGGCCCTCATCTTGCTGTGGCATCTAGCAGTGCAATGCATAGTGCTCAATCCTGATCCCTGTGTGTGACAGTGCTGTGTATGCCAACAGTAGTGTTGGTGCAGTAATTGACCCAGTGTTCTCTTTCTTTCTCCCCTCCTTTAACTTCTGTCATCCTGTCCATGTGTTCATTAGCATCATCTGGCGGAGGAGCAGAGGCAACGGCAACAGAGGGAGCTGCATCCCACAGGACCCAGGAGGCAGAGTCCACCGATGACGAGGGAACCAGTAGGACGGAGGGCGAGGGGAGCACCACGGCGGAGACAGGAGGTAACAACACAGACTCAGATACCTCCTCCGATGGAAGCTCCATGGTGGTGATGGACACCTCTGTGACCACCCCAGCTGCAGGTACAGCCGTCATCCCCGTACCAGCACCGCCCTCCCAGTAGCCCCCCAGCGAACTGCCCATGCCCGCTCACCAGGAGGGTGGGCATCTCCTTTGCCCCAGACACCTCAGGCCCTGCCCCAGTGAGCCCTGCTGCCCTGAGTGAGGAGGCTATTGACCTCCTGAGATCCATCTCTGTAGGGATGTTAACCTTTGTGAATGCCATCCAGGGGGTGGCATCCCAGATGCAGCAATGCAATACATTACTGGAGGGCATCCAAGTTGGATTGGCAGCCCAACAGGATCGATTCAGGCTCTGGCCTCCTCTCTGATGGCAGCCATTGTCCCTGTCCATACCGTCCCCCCTCCAACTCCCACTTCCCAGCCTTCTCAACCCCAACCCATCCCATGCACACATACAGACGAGCGTGCACACAAGACAACACACAAGAGTAGCACAGTCAAACAGAGGCACCACACTTTAACACACAAGCACTCACGCAAACACCAGACAGTTTTAGACACAACCACATCCACTGTCTCCACTGTCTCCCCCTCCTCCCCATCCACCACCTCTCTCACAGTCACGTCAACACTCACACCTGTGTGCACTGCTTCAACATCCACCACCAGCATCACACACCAAGCAGCACACACACCTCATTAGCAGACACCTCCACAACATCCATGCATGCATCCCTTGTGTCCTCTCCAACCCTGTCTGTTCCCCCTCCTCCTAAAGCTCACAAACACAAGCACTCAGACACCCAACAGCCATTCACCTCACATCAGCACACTGCCCATGCACTTGCACCTAAGTCCAGCAGAGGTACTCCTCCAACAACCACTCCCTCAACCTCCACTCCCATCCCTCCTCCCTCTTCCTGCCCCACCATCCCTAAGAAGCTTTTCCTTACCCAACTTGACCTCTTCCCTCCCTCTACCCCGTCCTGCCCATAAGAACAGGGTCCCAATGACCCAGTCCAGCACCTCAGCCAAACAGTCCACGCAGACAGTGGAGGTACCTCCTATTCGTGGAGGCAAGACAGTGATGGTTCCCACTCCACCAGCCAGGAAGGGTAAGGATCCCACAGCCACTGCCATGAAAGGGAAGAAATCCTCGATTTATGCCATGAAGGGGAAGGAGTCTGCACCTCCTGCCATGAAGGGGAAGTAGGCTGCGCCTCCTGCCATGAAGGGGAAGAAGCCCTCGACTCCAACCATGAAGGGGAAGGAGACCTTGACTCATGCCACGAAGGGGAATTAGCCCTCGACGTCTGTCATGAAGGTGAAGAAACCCTCAATGACAGCAGAGGCTGGCAGGATGACACCATCCCCACCACCACCATCAGTGGTCACAGAGCTCTCACTTGCAGCCCACTCCTCCTGCAGAGGCTGCACCTTCACCCGCTTAGACAGTGCAGCCCTCACCTCCAGCAGAGGCTGCCCAGGTGGCACCTTCATTTGCTGACACAGTGCAGCCCTCACCTCCAGCAGAGGCTGACAGGATGACACCACCATCAGTGGTAATGGTGCCCTCACCTCCAGCTGGGGTAGTGCAGCCCACTCCTTCTGCGGACGCTGCACCTTCACCCGCTGAGACAGTGTAGCCCTCACCTCCAGCAGGGGCTGTCCAGGAGGCACCTTCACCTGCTGACATAGTGCAGCCCTCACCTCCAGCAGAGGCTGGCAAGATGACACCACCACCACCAGTGGTCATGAAGCCCTCGCCTCCAGCTGGGAGAGTGCAGCCCACTCCTCCTGCAGAGGCTGCACCTTCACCCGCTGAAACAGTGCACCCCTCACCTCCAGCAGAGGCTATCTGGGAGGCACCTTCACCTGCTGACATAGTGCAGCCCTCACCTCCAGATGAGAAAGTGCAGCCCTCACCTCCAGCAGAGGGAATTTAGCATACCCTCCTGTGACTGCTGTACAATGAGCCCCCTCTGGAACCAGTGGGCAAGTTACCCACCTGAGAGAATGTGGCCTTGCACTCCCCAGCACAGAGAAATGGGCATGGAGCCACCTCTAGAACCAGTGGGCAAGTCATCCACCTGAGAGACTGTGGCCTTGCAATCCCAGCACAGAGAAATGGGCATGGAACCCCCTCCAGAACCAGTGGGAAAGTTCCCGATTTCAACTAAGGTGACCTCCACCCCAAAGCCCCCTGAGGTGCCTGCTCACTTACAAAATGATGCCCCTGCAGAGTTCTGTGCAGTTGATATCAGGAGAAAAGTTGGGCCTTGGACTGTGCCCTGTGGCCATATGGGCCCTTTGTACTTTGAACTGGGCATTTGCCCTTTGGGGACAATTGTATATATCATGTTCATGTGGTGGCTTTTCCCTTGCTAATACATTTTCAGTACTTCTGAAATCTGGTCCATGTTTTATTGTGCTGTGTGTCATGTGTCATTGGTTTACGTCTGGTTGTGAGTATGGTGTTTGTGTGTCTGGTATGTGTTGTGCGTGTGTGTGGCACCCTCGTTTTCTTTCCTCCCTCCCTTGTGTGCTAGGACGCTGTACTCACCGTTGTCATCTTCGTCGGTGTTGGTGTCCAGGTGGAGCATGGCAAAGAAGAGCATCGGGAAGACTTGAAGTTCCGGTTCGATGGCGGCGGGGGAGTCCTTTGTGTACTTGTTGGAGAGTCTTTCGTTTTCTGTGTTCTGTTTCCACCAGGCTTTTGATGGCGTTGGCAAACTGTCTGTTTCCTGTTTCATAATATGGTGAGCAGTACTTTGTCTTTCAGCTGGCTGTTGATGTCGACTGCCGTGGTGCGTGGTGTTAACGCCCTGGCGGATGGTGGGGTACTTTGGTTGTCTGTGGGAGTTATAATTTGGCGGTAATTACCACCGGCCTGTTGATTGTATTTCAGCCACTTTATCACTTAATGCTAATGTCATAATGAGGGCCTTTATCTTTTCAGTAAACCCACCATACTGGGCCCTCTCATTAAACTAGCCACGTGTCCCTCATAATTTTGTCAATAATTATCTGAAAGTTTACTCAAGGCCTGATATCTGTTGCTTAGTGGTACTGAGGGGATGTGGTGTACATTTTTAACTGGCTCAGAATAGTGGTGTGTCAGAGGGTGCCCTGATTGTACAGGTTGCAAGTGTTGATAGAATACACCCAAAGGGAGCAATGATGGGGTATTAGCATGATGCGGGTGAAAAAAAGCACTAAATAAAATGTCCCTCAAAAGACTAGGGCTCCTAAAGTTAATAATCATACAATCTCCCTCACACTCTTTCTCTAACGTTCCCACCAAACATACACTTCGAGTTAGGATGATCTGGTTGGCATTATCTATTGTGAATA
Organism: Pleurodeles waltl; assembly: GCF_031143425.1. Classification (NCBI taxonomy): domain Eukaryota; kingdom Metazoa; phylum Chordata; class Amphibia; order Caudata; family Salamandridae; genus Pleurodeles; species Pleurodeles waltl. The sequence continues at coordinate 1,007,499,001 of NC_090446.1, read as the reverse complement.
CATTGTTTTGGACCAACAAATGCAATACTTGGTTCTTCAGACTCCCTTTGGGTTCGCTCTGACCAGGCTGTAAAGGAGGAACATTAGCCATGATAATAACATAGGGGCAACACTCTGGTGGTAAATTAATAGTTGGAGGATCCTCCCCCAATTGCACCGGGGCTGACACAGGATTCGTTAAATTCAAGATGTTCCCTTTCTTTGAAACTGTCCTATTTACGGCTCCCTTGAGCCTTGGAAGGCACCTGTGCGCCATGAGTGGTACTTAAACCAGAGAAGACATTTGGTGGCATTTCAAGCAACCCTCTATACCATGCTGCTCACTGCTGATGATGGGCTAAACCCAGAAACACGTGTACAGGGATATACAGCACTTGCTGCACCTACGGAAGTGAAAGACTTTATTACTTTTTGAATGGACTCCAAATTTCACTGCATTTACCATGATGCATTGGCGTCATACTTTGTTGCTGGAGTATGGCAGTGTGCTCACTTTCTTTGAAACTGAATTCAAGATGTTGCCTGACTTGGACATAATAGGTGCTCTAGAATTTGTAGTAGATCTTAAGCCATCTGGTGGCAAGCCATACAGCTTCTTACTAACAATTGTCTACTGCTCACTAGATTGCCCTACACCACAGGCCGCCCTTCACTTCTCTGTAGAATTATGCCTCCTCTTAGGGCTCGGGACTAAACCAGCTTTGTCTATAAGCTCAATGCCCTGTGATGTAGCTAAGGGGGCCTAACTCATTTTGTGCAACATTCTGTACAACAGTTGTTTGGGAGATAGGAGCCACCAAGGGTATAGAACATTTCTGACACATTGCCATTATTTTCCCCACCTCCCCTTTAAGTTTAACTAGTTTGTCTCTAAGTGGTTTAATCGTTAAAGGCAGACATAAGATTATTCTAATATATGGGTTCAGGATTAGCTGGGGTTATAAGACCTAGAATGCTATCAGCCCCCTTTGTGCACTGTTTACTCCTTTTTACGGTGGGTGAATGATTGGCTGATATGAGGGTATCAGTCACTGTAGCCATACACCCTGTGTGGTCATCACCATTCCTTATGTTCTCCAGTTTTAAAGTGTGAATATCATTTACAAGGTCTGTTAGTCTGGGAGGTCCCTCTATACCTTCACTCGGTCCAGCTGTCCGCAGAGATAAACACCTTTCGCAAGATCAGTTTCCTTGGAGATAACTCCCACCGCCTGTACTAAAAAGGAATCGACTGTTGAACAGCGAGGTTCAGTATCTGCCTTCAGAGCTACAGTTTTCTGTTCACCAATAATTTTATAATATATATTAACACCCACTTCAAAGAATCTATTTGCAACTGCAACAGAGCAGGCATCCAGTATTTAAAAACATTAATAGCACACTAAATCATCTCATAATACTTGCTCAGCAAACCTTATGGTCATGCATCACTTTAGAAACAGCCTAATCAAGCATAATTGATCCCAAACCCAAGAGAATAGGCCCAGCCCAGCCTCGTTCAGCTGCGGATGGGCACAGACAGGCCCCCTCTTGGCCCGGTCCTTGCCCGGGCACACGCCTGGGCATGTTCCGCACAGCAGAAGCGCCAGTCTTAATTTATTCCCCATTGGGTGCTGCAGAACGTCGTAGGCAGCCTCCTCCCGCCCGTATGCCTGGGAGGTGTGGTCTGGTTGAGCCCTTCGCCCCTTGTGGCCAATAGCAGAGTGCTGCGCGCAGCACAAGTGTGAGTCTTAATTTATGCAGCCTCGGGCGCTGCAGAGCGTCGTAGGCAGCCTCCTCCCGCCGGTATGCTTGGGAGGTGTGGTCCAGTTGAGCTCATTGCGCCCTGTGGCCAAGAGCAGAGTGTTGTGTGCAGCAGAAGTGAAAATCTTAATTTATGCACCCTCGGGCGCTGCAGACTGTCGAAGGTGGCCTCCTCTCACCCGCATTCCTGGGAGGGGTGGTCCGGTTGAGCCCTTCACCCCCTATGTGTCGAGTTTGCAGTATAGAAATATGCAATTAAAAAAATATACACTCTGCTCACTCCCTCAATTCGAACGTTTCACAACTAGTCTCGCCAAAGAGGTCAACACATAGGGGGTCATTCTGACCTCAGCGGTAAATGGCGCTTACCGCCGGCCAGAAGGCCGCCATAACACCGCCGCGGCCGCGGTAAACCGCCACGGTCATTCTGACCCGCAACTGCCAAACCGCCGAAAACCCAACATCCTCAATAATCCGCCACACCAAAGGTCAGCGAAAAAATGGCGCTGACCAAACCTCCACCGTCACGCCAACAGAAATACGCCCATACCATTCTGACCCACAAATCCACGCGGTGGTCTTTCAAACGTGGTATTCCATTGGCGGTACACACCGCCGCGGTCAAAATACACACACCCATAGAAAACTCAGCCACATTGGTCAGTTCGAAATACACACACCTGATACACATACTAACACCACTCCCACACACCCAACACAATATAAAACACACACCCACATCACCCACAAGCCCCTACGACCCGAAATCATTGACGAAGGCTAGAGACAGAGCACAGAATCGAGAATCCCACAACACAGAGGCACACAACACCATCACCCACACAGAATCCATGCACCAAACACCACACACCACCACACGCACCACACTCATCACCACAAACGCCACCCCACACCTCAACCACACCACCCCATGGCACCCCAAAGACACCCCAGGTTCAGTGACGCCGAACTCAGGGTCATGGTGGAGGAAATAGTCCGTGTAGAGCCCCAGCTCTTCGGGGCACAGGTGCAGCACACCACAACTGCCAGGAAGATTGAGCTATGGCAAAGGATAGTGGACAGGGTCAACGCGGTGGGACAGCATCCACGCAATCAGGAGGACATCAGGAAGAGATGGAACGACCTACGGGGGAATGTGCGTTCCATGGTATCAAGGCACAACATAGCGGTGCAGAAGACTGGTGGCGGACCCCCACCTACTCCCCCAGAATTTACCGAGTGGGAGGAGGAAGTCTTGCACATCCTGCATCCTGAGGGCCTCGCTGGAGTAGGCGGAGGAATGGACTCTGGTAAGGCAAATCTTCACTACTGCTTCCCACCCCCACCCCACCTGAATGCCAAATCATACCCCCACCCTCACCCCCTCCCCCATCACACCAACCCCTAGCAAAAGCCTCACCATCACAACCCACCCATCCCAACACCAAGCCCTGCATGCGACCCCAAAGCATGGACACCCATCACCAAAGAATGCCCACTGCACACACACATCACCCCCACAAGCCACCCTCACAAAAGCCCCCACAAGGAAATGCCTGCACATGGGTACACGGACACCCACCCATCACACGAAATGCCACACACAGAAGCAATAACCATACCTTTATACCCCTGCAGGACCCGAACGCCACCACACCGCCACGGAGGGTCCAGAGATGTCCATCCCACCCCCACAAGAGGCCCCCAGCGATGACAGCAGCTCTGTCTCCCTGGAGCCAGACGACCAGCCCGGCCCATCGGGGACCTCTGGACAGTCGGTTCCCCACAGACAGCCACAGGCTACACCAGACCCAACCCCCTCTGGGAACACCAGCACAGCTCCCACCCAGCGGGCCCACGCCTCTGTCTCCAGGGCACGTAAATCAGCGGTGTGTCCACCACTACAGGGCACCCAGGTTGACCCACCACCCCAACAACAACAGGGACCTGGGGGCAGTGGTAGTGGGCACACCGGCCAGGGGACAGAGGCCCAGGAACACAGGGGAACTAGGAGGACTGCTGTGCGACAGGGGGGGGGGACAGGCCCGGGGAACCGACTCTCCAAGAGGCCCTCTCCTCCATCATGGGAGCATACCACCGCTCCCAGGAGACGATGGCGACGGTACTGGCCCGGTTCCAGGAGATCCAGGAACTGCAGGAGGAACGGTACATGGGGTTCAGGGAGGAACTGAGGAACATCGGTTCCGCAATGGGGACCATCGTCCTGGCCCTTACCCAGATCGTCACCACATTGCGGGACCAGGTGGCACCCCAAAGGGCCCCTGTCACTAGCCCAGGCCAGGAACAGCCTACCACCTCCGCCGGCGCCAGTGGACAGGAGGCCCCCACACAACGACAGGCCACCAGAACCCCACCTCCTGCAGAAGAAGAACCACCCCGCAAGCGGAACCTGAGATCTCACAAGAAGACAGAGTAGGATTGCAAGACCCCCTCCAGCCTAAGATACCCCCTGATGTCATCCCACTGTCCCACATTGTCACCCTGTCCAACCTTGAACTCCCCCTGCTCCATCCTTCCACAGGCATATGGACAATGCACCTGTACCACTTAGAACTGGACTCTGCCATGGACATTACTCCACCCCCACCCATCCCCGCTTCCCAATCATTTACCTATATCTAGCACCTAAAATAAATCACTTATTCCACTTAAATAAACAGGAGTCTGCTTGTATTCTTAACAAATGTATTACACATAACGGTTCAATAATGTCCAGTTACTTTGTGATGACAACATACCAATTTCAATAAGCTTTAGTCCATGGGCAAACAAAGCTGAAGTCAGGCAGTGGGTCATACAGCTCTGAAAAGGGAAGGGAAAGTCACAAATCAGTTAACAGGAACTGGGGGGAAACACAGACAGTGGAGACGCATGAGGCCTTAAGTAAATGTAAATTGGGGTGGCTGTTTCTTACCTGTGTGCTACTGAAAGTATTGTTGTATGACTGTATCCCTGTTGTCCGTGTCGTCCCCGTCGTCTTCCTCCTCTTCACTCTCCACAGGCTCCACAGCTGCAACAACACCACCATCTGGACCATCCTCCTGCAGAAAAGGCACCTGGCGTCGCAATGCAAGATTGTGAAGCATACAGCAGGCCACGATGATCTGGCACACCTTCTTTGGTGAGTACATGAGGGATCCCCCTGTCATATGCAGGCACCTAAACCTGGCCTTCAGGACCCCGAAGGTCCTTTCTATGATCCTCCTAGATCGCCCATGGGCCTCATTGTACCGTTCCTCTGCCCTGGTCCGGGGATTCCTCACTGGGGTCAGTAGCCACGACAGGTTGGGGTAACCAGAGTCACCAATTAGCCACACACGGTGTCTCTGTAGCTGTTCCATCACATAAGGGATGCTGCTATTTCGCATGACATACGCGTCATGCACTGACCCAGGGAACTTGGCATTTACATGGGAGATGTACTGGTCAGCAAAACAGACCACCTGGACATTCATCGAATGATAACTTTTTCTGTTTCGGTACACCTGCTCACTGTCTTTGGGGGGAGCCAAAGCCACATGGGTCCCATCAATGGCCCCAATGATGTTGGGGATATGTCCAAGGGCATAGAAATTACCCTTCACTGTAGCCAATTCGCCCACCTCAGGGAAAATAATGTAGCTCCGCATGTATTTCATCAGGGCAGACAACACTCTGGATAAAGCCTTAGAAAACATAGGCTGAGACATCCCAGATGATATGGCCACTGTTGTCTGAAACGACCCACTTGCCAAAAAATGGAGTACTGACAGAACCTGCACCAGAGGGGGAATCCCTGTGGGTTGGCGGATGGGGGACATCAGGTCTGGCTCCAGCTGGGCACATAGTTCATGTATAGTTGCTCTGTCAAGCCGGTATGTAAGTATGATATGTCGTTCTTCCATTGTCGACAGGTCCACCAGCGGTCGGTACACGGGAGGATTCATCCTTCTCCTCGCAAGTCCCAGCGGACGGTGCCTAGGAAGGACAACATGGAGCAGAAAGTCAAGCAAACCACAGGTTCGTTCACACAGCTTGCACATTAAAAGAATCGCAATGCATTGAAAGGCTTGTATGAGTGGCAATGCACGGCCTAGGCCTGTGTGACGCAGTTGAAATTATGCCATGTGGGCCCTGGAAATGGCGGCTGCCTGACCTGTGAAGTGTGACAGTGGGATGTGAGGTCATTGCGCTGGCGTGGCACACCGTGGCGGTAGGCGGTCGAAGACCGCTGTGCGAAGCCGCATTGGTTAACATTGCACCCTATGGGTTTCATGAGCCAATGACGATGTGCGCCGGCGGTCGCGGTACGCACCGCCGCGGTACACACCACCGCGGGCGTGACCGCCATTTTCTATCTGATTAATCACTCGAGACCTGATCATCCACAGGAGAGGACCTATACTGCAAGTGCTGCTGTGACCTCGGTCTGGGAGATACTATGGCTGCTGCGACTGGGGAAAGGCACCCTGCCTTCACATCTGAGGAATTGGAGAAACTTGTTGATGGGGTCCTCCCCCAGTATGCGCTACTCTACGGTCCTCCAGACCAACAGGTTAGTACACAAGGTGCACGCTGAATGGGCTATGCCTGTGTTGAGTGGGGTGTATGTAAGATGGTGGGGAGGGGAGCGAATGAGGAGTGCAACGCACAACAGATGGGAACATGTGCCACATGGCAAGGTTGGGGAGGGGGGGCCACTCACATCGACCATGCAGAAAAGTGATGATATTTCCTTTCCCACCCTGTACATGTCAAATAGGTCAGCGCCCATCAGAAGATCGACATTTGGCGTGTCATCGCCAAGGACGTCCGGGCCCTGGGGGTCCACAACAGACGGGGCACCCACTGCCGAAAGAGGTGGGAGGACATCCGCCGCGGGACCAGAAAGACCGCCGAGTCTCTGCTGGGGATGGCCTCCCAACGTAGGAGGGGTGCCAGCCGGCAATTGACCCCCCTGATGTCCCAGATCCTGGCGGTGGCCTACCCCGATTTGGATGGGCGCGTGAGGACATCACAGCAGACACAAGGGGGTGAGTATCAGCACATTCTGCTATCTCTGCACGCAGTTGAGGTGTCTGGGTTGGGGAGGAGGGCTGTGGGTAACTCAAGGCCAGGGCGCTTTCTGTAGGCTAGTCCCCTCCGTTAGGCATGGCCCTGTGCCCCCGCCCCCCACCTCTGTAGGGTGCCAAGTACAGCTATCCATGGTCCTGCATCACCCATGTGTGCATTTGTCGTCCATAGACCTGTAGGCCTAGTCACAAGAACTGAGTAGTGTACCCCGATTGCGCAGCGTAGTGCAGGGGGCTTCTGTGTCTGTCCTCTCCGCCAACGGTGTTGCCAATGCATGCACTCAACCTGTCTTAATTTCTCCCCCCCACCCATTTTCTTTTTCTTCCTGTGCATGTGTGCATTAGCATCATCAGGCGGAGGAGAAGTGTCATCGGCGCACAAGGGAGCTGCATCTCACATGGCCCCGGAGGGCCATGCAACCGACTCCAAATTCACCAGTGAGACGGAGGGCGAGGGGAGCTCCACAACGGGGACCCGTGGAGACGTCAGCGACACCGACACGTCCTCGGAAGGGAGCTCCCTTGCGGTGGCGGCAACATCCGTGCCCACCGCCACAACAGGTACAGCCGCCACCCAGCGCACCAGCCCCGCCCTCCCAGCAGCCCCTCAGCCTTCGCTCCGTGCCCGCTCACCCAGGAAGGTGGGCATCTCCTTTGCCCCAGGCACCTCAGGCCCTGCCCCAGTTACCCCTGCTGCCCTCAGTGAGGAGGTCATTGACCTCCTCCAGACCATCATTGTTGGGCAGTCTACCCTTTTGAATGCCATCCAGGGTGTAGAAAGGGAGGTGCATCGGAGCAATGCATACCTGGAGGGCATTCATTCGGGTCAGGCTGCCCATCAGCGATCGTTCAACGCTCTGGCCTCAGCACTGATGGCAGCCATTGTCCCTGTCTCCAGCCTCCCTCTTCTAACTCCCTCCACCCAGTCCCAGTCTCCTGTTCCTCAGCCTATCCCATCCACACCAGTAGACCAGCCTGCACACACCTCAACACCCAAGGGCAGCTCATCCAGACATAAGCACCACAGATCCCACAAGCATTCACACAAACAACATCCAGATGCAGACATGCCAACAGTCACTACCACCTCTGTGTCCCCCTCCTCCTCGTCTCCCTCCTCCCTCCCTGTGACGTCTCCACTCACACCTGCATGCACACCACCATCAGCCAGTACTTCCATCACCAGCACACCCTCCATTACAGTCAGCACACGTGCAGTCACCACCCCCACTGCCATTTACACGTCCCCTGTGTCCTCTTCCACTGTGTCTGTCACCCCCTCTTCCAAACCACACAAACGCAGGCAGCCACCCACCCAACAGCCATCCACCTCACGACAGCCTCCAGCCCAAGCACCTGCACCCAAAGACAGCACACTTGACTCTCCTACAACCACATCCTCTTCCTCCACTCCCATACCCACTGCACCTACCCTTCCCTTTGCTCCTAAAAAACTTTTCCTCTCCAAAATTAACCTCTTTGCATCACCTGACCCACCCCCTCCATCTGGTAAGAGTCCAAAGAGCACCTCAGAAACCACCAGCCCTGCATCTAGTATCACCATAGTGCAGGGCTATTGGAGTCCACCAGCTCCTAGGGAAGGAACATCGGCCAGCAGCAAGGGGACAGCCAGCCCACCCCCTGGGAAGAGGACAAGAAAAATTAAGGGCCGGCGCGAAAAGCCTGAGACGGCTGCCACCAAGGAGAGTGGCCTTGCCCCGTCACCTGCCACATCATCTAAGGGAGGCAAGGGCCAGAGAGCTGCAGCGAAGGAGGGCAAGGGCAGCAGGGCGGAGAAGACACGCAGCAGGCGAGTGCACCAGGAGGGCCCCACCAGCCCCATACCGGGTGTGACGGACGACACCCACGGGCCCAAGACTCCATCACAGGAGGGCCCCGCTACCGCAAGGTCGGAGGGCGACTAAGCGGGGAGTCTTGGCCAGGTCTGGCTCCCTTGAAAGACAGGACAAGCACCGCTCAACAGGGCCCCGCCAAGACAGGCACCGCTGAACAGGGCCCCGCCGTGAAGAGCACTGCTGAACAGGGCCCCGCCAAGACAGGCACCGCTGAACAGGGCCCCGCCGTGAAGAGCACCGCTGAACAGGGCCCCGCCAAGACAGGCACCGCTGAACAGGGCCCCGCCAAGACAGGCACCACTGAATAGGGCCCCGCCAAGACAGGCACCGCTGAACAGGGCCCCGCCGTGAAGAGCACCGCTCCGCTGGGCCCTTCCTTTCAAGCACCGCTCCGCTGGGCCCTTCATCTCAAGCACCGCTCCGCTGGGCCCTTCCTGTCAAGCACCGCTCCGCTGGGCCCTTCCTCTCAAGCACCGCTCCGCTGGGCCCTTCCTCTCAAGCACCGCTCTGCTGGGCCCTTCCTCTCAAGCACCGCTCCGCTGGGCCCTTCCTGTCAAGCACCGCTCCGCTGGGCCCTTCCTCTCAAGCACCGCTCCGCTGGGCCCTTCCTGTCAAGCACCGCTCCGCTGGGCCCTTCCTGTCAAGCACCGCTCCGCTGGGCCCTTCCTCTCAAGCACCGCTCCGCTGGGCCCTTCCTGTCAAGCACCGCTCCGCTGGGCCCTTCCTGTCAAGCACCGCTCCGCTGGGCCCTTCCTCTCAACACCGCTCCGCTGGGCCCTTCCTGTCAAGCAACGCTCCGCTGGGCCCTTCATCTCAAGCACCGCTCCGCTGGGCCCTTCCTCTCAAGCACCGCTCCGCTGGGCCCTTCCTGTCAAGCACCGCTCCGCTGGGCCCTTCATCTCAAGCACCGCTCCGCTGGGCCCTTCCTGTCAAGCACCGCTCCGCTGGGCCCTTACTGTCAAGCACCGCTCCGCTGGGGCCTTCCTCTCAACACCGCTCCGCTGTGCACCGCCGTCTCAAGCACCGCTCCGCTGGGCCCTTCATCTCAAGCACCGCTCCGCTGGGGCCTTCCTCTCAAGCACCGCTCCGCTGGGCACCGCCGTCTCAAGCACCGCTCCGCTGGGCACCGCCGTCTCAAGCAGCGTGGTCCATTGACAGTGCCGGTTCTGTGTCGAGCAGGTGTTCACGAAGCACTCTGGGCACCATGCCTCCTCCAATACCAGTGGAGTCGGTTATCCATCTGATGGACTGTGGCTTTGCACTCCCCAGGATGGTACAGTGGGCATGGAGGCCCCTCGTGGATCTGGCGTCGTGGACTCATGTGGCTGAGGTGCCCCCCTTTCCCTTCCCCCTGAGGTGCCTGTTGTTTTATCATCTGATGCCCCTGCAGTGTTCTCTCCAATGGTATCCTGTCTCCTGTGTGGGCTTTGCCCATGTGTTTGTACACATTGGCCCACGGACTATGGATATTTAACGGACTGTGCAGGACTTATTGACTATGTTTATACTTTGCACTATGTTCATTATTTCTTTTGTATATTTCATATGGCATATTTACCATGACTTCAATGAACCTATTTTATATATAAATTTGAAACTTCATTTTAATTATGTCTTTGCATTCTTCCAGGGGGTTTGGGGGGTGTCACTCTGACTTGTTGCTCTGCATTGGTGTGTAGGTATTGGGGGGGTGGGTTGGGGGGGTGGGTGTATCGCGTATGTGTGTGCCCGTAAGCTTTCCTCCTCCCCCCTCGCCTGTGTCGTAGGTGCAGTACTCACCGTTGTTGTCTGCGCCGGCGTTCGTACTCCTGGTAGATGAGCAGGTAGACAATAGCTGGTAGGATGTGTAATTCGGGTTCCATGCTGTCCTCCTTCCTTGTGGAGTGTGTATAGGTGAGCGTTTTCCCGTTCGTAGTCTGTTTCTGCCGTGTTTTTATCGGCGGGGCTCCCGCCCCGGAAAAGGTGGCGGATTGGTGAGTTGTGATAGGGTGGGCGGTACATTGTCTGCCGCCTGCCTGTTGCCGGTGACCGCCGCGCTGTTTGTCGGTCCCGCCGTGGCGGTTGGAGTGTTAAAGTGGCGGGCTGTGTTGGCGGCTCCCGCCAGGGTCAGAATTCCATTTTTTGGACCGCCTGCCTGTTGGCGGGTTGGCCTCCGCTTCATCACCGACCGCCAGGGTTAGAATGACCCCCATAGTGCTCGTGGTGACTGACTGCTTGGAATGATGAGAGGTGAGGGGCCTGGGCACTGAGAGGAGTGCATCACTGTGTGCATCAGTGTGCGCCTGGGTGTGTCAGTGTAGGTATCAGTGTAATCCTGGGTGTCAGTGTGTGCCTAGATGTGTCAGTGTATGTATCAGTGTGTGTCTGATGTGTTAGTGTGCGCATCAGAGTGTCACTGGGTGTGTCACTGAATGCATCAGTGTGTGACTAGATGTATCCTTGTATGAATTAGAGTGTACCTGGGTATGTTACTGTATGCAGTGCTTTCTTGGGTGTGTTACTGTATGCATCAGTGTGTGACTGGATGTGTGATTGAATGCATCAGTGTGTGCCTACGTGTCTCACTGTATGCAGCAGTTTGTACCTGCCTATGTTACGGTATGCATCAGTGTGTGCCTGGCTGTGTCACTGAATGCATCACTGTTTGCCTGGGTGGGTCGGTGTATACAACAGTGTGTGCCTGGACGTGTCACTGAATCCATCAGCATGTACCTGGGTTTGTGAGTGCATGCATTAAATTGTGCTTGGGTGTGTTACTCTGTGCATCAGAGTGTAGCTAGACATGTTACTGTATGCATCAATGTGTGGCTGTGTGTGCCACTTAATGCTTCAGTCTGTACATCTGTGGGTTAGTGTTTGCATTAGGGTGTGCCTGGATGTGTTACTGTGTGCATCCGTGTGTGTCTGGGTGTGTCACGGAACGCATCAGTGTGTACCTAGGTGTGCCAGTGAATGTATCATTGTGTGCCTGAGTGTGTCAATGTGTGCCCTAGGTATGTCAGTTTAGGTATCAGTTTGTGCCTGGATGTGCTAGTTTATGAATCAGTGTGTGTCTGTGTCTGTTAGTGTGTGCATCAGAGTGTCACTGGGTGTGTCACTTAATGCATAGTTGTGTAAGTAGATGTATCCTTGTATGATTTAGAGGGTATCTGGGTATGTTACTGCATGCATCAGTATGTGCCTGCATGTATCAGTATATGCAGCAGTTTTTACATGGATGTTTCTGTATGCATCAATTAGTGCCTGGGTGTCTCACTGCATGCATCAGAGTGTATCTGGGTATGTTTTTGTATGCATTAGTATGTGCCTGTGTGTGTCACTGAATGCATCAGTGTGTACTTTTGTGTGCTAGTGAATGCATCAGTGGGTGACTGGCTATGTTACTGTGAGCATCAGTTTGTGCCTAGGTTTGTCAGTGCATATATCACTGTGGGTCCACGTTTGTTAGTTTATGCATCAGTCTGTCACTAGGTGTGTCATTGAATGCATCAATGTATGTGTGGGTGTCTCCGTGTATGCATTAGAGTCTACCTGGGTATGTTACTGTAGGTATCAGTGTGTGCCTGATAGTGTGTCTGAAAGCATCAGTGTGTGCCTGGGTGTCTCAGTGCATGCATCAGTGTGTGCCTGGGCGTGTTACTGTATGCATCGGTGTATGCTTGGTTTTATCTCTGAATGCTTCAGTGTGTGTCTGGGTGTGTCAGTGTATGTATCAATGCGTACCTGGGTGTGTTACTGTGTACATCAATGAGTGCTTGGTTGTGTCACTGTGTACATCAGTGTGTGCCTGTGTCTGTCAGTGTATGCATCAGTGTGCGCTTGGGTGTGTCACTGTATGCATTAGTGTGTGCCTGGATTTGTCACTGTATGCATCAGTGTGTGCTTGGGTGTGTTACTGTGTGCACCAGTGTGTGCTTGGTTATGTCACTGTGCGCATCATTGTGTGCGTGTGAGAGTCAGTGTATGCATCAGTGTGTGGGTGAATGTGTCCGTGTGTGCATCAGATTGTGCCTTGGTGTGTCATTGAATGCATCAGTATGTGACTGAGTGTCTCAGCGTATGTAGTAATGTGTGTGTGGGTGTCTCAGTGTAGGCACCAGATTGTGCCTGGGTGTGTCAGTGTGTGCATCAGTGTGTGCCTGGGTGTGTTACTGTGTGCATCAGTGTGTGCTTTGGTGTGTCAGTGTCTGTATCAGTGTGTGCCTAGGTGTGTCATTGTATGTATCAGATTGTACCTGGGTGTGTCACTGTATGCATCAGTGTCTGATTGGATGTGCCTGTGTATTTATCAGTGTGTGCCTGGGTGTGTCAGTGTGTGCCTAGGTGAGTCAGTGTAGGCATCATTGTGTGCTTGGATGTGTTAGTGTATGCTATACTATGTGGTGGCTGTCTCAAAGAATGCATCAGTTTGTGCCTGGGTGTCTTAGTGTATCAGTGTGTACTTGGGTATCATACTGTATGCATTGGTGTGTTCCTGGGTGTGTCACGTAATGCATCAGTGTGTGTCTGGGTGTGTTACTGTATTCATCAATGTATCACTGGTTAAAGTGGCGGTAATACTGCCAACAGGCTAGCGGTAATTACCACAAAACTATGGCCATGGTGGTGAATCCTCCCATAGACAGCCAATGTACCAAACCAACCGCCAGGGCGTTAATATCACTGACCACGGTGGTAGCCAACAACAGCCAGGTGGAAGACAAGGTACTGCCGACCATATTATGACACAGCAAACCGCCAGGATTTCCGGGGCAGTACCAATGCCATCAAAAGCCCGGCGGAAACAGAACACAGAAAATGAAAGATTCACCAACAGGTACACAGAGGACTCTGCTGCCGCCATGGAACCGGAACTTCATGTCTTCCCGATGCTCCTCTATGCCATGGTCCATCTGGAACATCAACGCCGTTGACGACAGTGAGTACAGCCACCTAGCACACAAGGAGGGGGGTAGGAAAAGCTACTGACACACTCACACACAACCTACACCATTCACACACACACACCATACACACAATCAGCTGCAAAGTTAAACCAATGTCACAGAACAAACAAAATAAAACAAGGACAACTATGAAAATCAGCAAACACTGTAATTCGATGCCAATGGCCACCATATTCTCCATGCAAAAACAAAAGCATCCGTCAATGTTCAGAAAGGCCCAATGGCCAGTCCAAAGTACAAAAGGCCCACATAGCCACACGACACATTCCAAAGCCCAACTTGACTCCTGACTATCCGGACTCCACTGTGCAGGAGCATCATGTTGGAAATGGGCAGGCACTTCAGGGAGAAGGGGGGTGGGGTGAGGGGCACCTCAATTAAAGTGGGGAACATGCCCACTGGTTCTGGAGGGGGCTCCATGCCCAATTGTCCCTGGTGGGGAGTGCAAGGCCACAGTCTCTGAAGTGGGGAACTTGCCCACTGGTTCTGGAGGGGGCTCCATGCCCAATTGTCCCTGGTGGGGAGTGCAATGCCACAGTCTCTGAAGTGGTGACCTTGCCCACTGGTTCTTGAGGGGGCTCCATGCCTAATTGTCCCTGGAAGGTGGCCTACATGCCTTCTGCTGGGGGTGAGGGCTCCTGGCTCACTTCTAGTGGAGGTGTTACCCTGGTTGCCTCTGCTAGGGGTGGGGGCTCCTTAATCACTGCTGGTGGAGGGGTTACCCTGGCTGCCTCTGCTAGAGGTGAAGGCTCCTTGCTCACTGCTGATGGAGGTGTTACCCTGGCTGACTCTGCTGGAGGTAAGGGCTCCTTTCCCACTGCTGGTGGAGGGGGCCTCCTGCCTCTCTTTGCTGGTGGAGTGGGAACCTGCACTTTCTTGGGGGGTGGAGTGGGTACCTTCCCTTTCTTGGGTGGTGGAGTGGGAACCATCCCTTTCTGGCCTCCAGGTCTAGGACGTGCCTCCACTGTCCCCGTCTCCTGATCCTTGGTTTTTACCAGCCTAGTCCTCCCTTTCTGAGGTGGAGGTGTGCTCACAGTAGGAGTGACAGCCGTATCATTCTGGGGCACATTTGTGCCAGCAGCTGAGGATTTGTTGAGAGCAGTGGCAGACTGTTTGGCTGAGGTGCTGGGCTGGGTTGTTGGGACCCTGCTCTTACGGACAGGAAGAGGTGGTGGAGGGGGAGGGAAGAGGTCATGTTGGGCAAGGAAAAGCTTCTTTGGTACGTTGGGGCGGGATATGCAGGAGGGATGGGAGTGGAGGTTGAAGGAGTTGTTGTCGGAGGTGTACATCTGCTGGACTTGGGTGCAGGTGCATGGACAGTGTGTGTGTGTGAGGTGGATGGTTGTTGTGAGTCTGAGTGCATGTGTTTGTGTCTCTTAGGAGGGTGGGAGAGGACAAAGGGCATGGATGTTGTGGATGTGTCTGCAGGTGAGGTGTGTGTGCGCTGCATGATGTGATAGTGGTGGTGGCTGTTGATGCAGTGCATGCAGGTGTGATTGTGGATGTGACTGTGAGGGAGGAGGAGGGGGAGACAGTGGAGGCAGTGGATGTGGTTGTGTGTGCAACTGCCTGTTGTTTGTGCCCTGAAGTGTGCTTCCTTTGTTTGACTGTGCTACTCTTGTCTGATGTTTTGTGTGCATGCGTGTCTGTATGTGTGCATGGGATGGGTTGGGGATGAGGAGAGTGGGACTGGGAAGTGGTAGTTGGAGGGGGGACGGTAGGAACAGGGACACTGGCTGACATCAGAGAGGAGGCCAGAGCCTGAAACAATCTCTGTAGGGCCGCCAACCCACGGTGGATGCCCTCCAGGAACACATTGTATTGCTGCATCTGTGATGCCAGCCCCTGGATGGCATTCACTATGGTTGACTGCCCTCCATTGATGGATCTCAGGATGTCAATGGCCTCCTCACTGAGGGCATCACGGCTCACTGGGGCAGGGCCTGAGGTGCCTGGGGCGAAGGAGATGCCCACCCTCCTGGGTGAGCGGGCATGGGCAACTCTGTGGGGTCTAGTGGGAGGGCGGTGCTGGAACGGGGGTGGCGCCTGTACCTGGGGTGGTTCCAGAGGTGTCCATCACCACCAGAGAGCTTCCATCGGAAGAGGTATCAGAGTCAGTGTTGTCATCTCCTTTGTCTGCCATGGTGCTCCCTCGCCCTCCGTCCCACTGATCCCTACGGCGTCAGTGGACTCTGCCTCCTGGGCCCTGTGGTATGCAGGTCCCTCAGTCGCTGGTGCCCCTGCTCCTCCACCAGATGATGCTAATGCACACATGGACAGGATGAGAGAAGAAATTAGGGGGGGGGGAGAAAGGGAGCACTGGGTAAATTACAGCATCAACACCACAGATGGCATGCACATTACCATCACACACAAGGACCAATATTGGTCACTATGCATCGCACTGGTATTCTGTTGGCTAGGTTCCACAGCAAGATGAGAGCCAACCACCACCAACTGCACCCCTCCTGGGACCCACTAAGGCCTGTCTGACCTGGAATGCCACCAATCTAGAATACCAGATGTTGTTATTCACCCATTTACCTTGTGCTGGAGCAATGGCTGAGCTGGCATTAAGAAGCACCCACTTACTGAAACATGCCATCTGGATCCCATGCCAGCCATAAACAATGGTTGTCACGCTCACTGTACTCAAAGCCTTGTGGCTGCTGTGCTGCCGTCAAGTGCCCTTCTAGCTCTGGGTAGGCCACTGCCAGTATGCAGGCCATCTGGGGGTCAGGTTCCGACAGCACCCCGACCTTGTTGGGAGGCCATCCCCAGCTGGACCTTTGCGGTCTTTCGGGCCCAGCGTCTCAGGTCCCCCCACCTTTTCCTGCAATGGGTGATCCACCTGCCATAAACCCCCAGGGTCCGCACGTCCTTAGCAATGGCACACCACAATCCCTTCTTTTGATGGGTGCTGACCTGCAGAGGTAATACAGACAGGAGGACACCATTCACCAGACAATCTGGCATGTCACACATATGGCCCACAATTTACATTTCCATCTCCATTGGTACACATATCAACCAGATCCCTGCATGTACACTACCACCAGACATACCCCACACCTTGTTGCATGCATCGTCCCCATGGTGTGCTCACCTGTTGGTCTGGAGTCCCATACAGCTGTCCATACAGGGGTAGGGCCCCATCCACCAGGCGCTCTAACTCCTCCAGAGTGAAGTTAGCGGCCCTTTACCCGGTCACGCAGGTCATGGCAGGATCCAGACACAAGTCACAGCAACACAAGCAGTGTAGGTGTTGTCCTGTGGAAAGTCAGAAATCAACTGAGTTGATAGATTGAAAATGGCAGTCACGTCCACGGCGGTGTAAACCATCACTATGTACTCAATTGGAGCCTGATCTGTTATCAGCTATCCGTCATCCCACTGGGCTCCCCCTTCTTTTGAAAGTTCTATCAGTGCTCCATTTCCTGGCAACTGGTTCTTTCCAAATGACAGTGGTCTTGGCAGCAGGAACATCATAGCCAATGTTCTCATTCTAGCTGGCAAGGGTTTTGTCTGTCTTGGTCAAACACATGTGCAACTACATAGCCTTCCCCCACGTGGAAGATTTGGCCACTGTGAAGGCTGGATTCTTTGTAATGGGACATATTCCCAACATTAATGGGGCGACTGACGGAATACATATTGCATTTGCCCCCCCCCCGGCACAATGAACAGGTGTTCAGGAATTGGAAGAGTTTTCACTCACTTAGGCCCATATTTATACTTTTTGACGCAAAACTGTGCTAACGCAGTTTTGCGCCTAAAAAATTAGTGCCGGCTAACGCCATTCTGAAGCGCCATGCGGGCGCCGTATTTATTGAATGGCGTTAGCCGACCGGCGCTGCCTGGTGTGTGTGAAAAAAAACCACGTACACCAGGCAGCGCCGGCGTAGGGAAAAATGGTGTTTGGGCGTCCAAAAATGGGGCAAGTCAGGCTGAGGCAAAAAAATCGTCTTAACCCGATTTGCGCCATTTTTTTACGACGCCCATCCCCCATTGAAATGACTCCTGTCTTAGCAAAGACAGGAGTCATGCCCCCTTGCCCAATGGCCATGCCCAGGGGACTTCTGTCCCCTGGGCATGGTCATTGGGCATAGTGGCATGTAGGGGGGCACAAATCAGGCCCCCCTATGCCACAAAAAAAAAAAAAAAAAAATACTTACCTGGACTTACCTTAATGTCCCTGGGGTGGGTCCCTCCATCCTTGGGTGTCCTCCTGGGTGGGCAAGGGTGGCAGGGGGTGTCCCTGGGGGCAGGGGAGGGCACCTCTGGGCTCATTCTGAGCCCACAGGTCCCTTAACGCCTGCCCTGACCCAGGCGCTAAAATCCGGCGCAAATGCGGGTTTTTTAGACCCGCCCACTCCCGTCATTTTTGCCCGGGAGTATAAATCCGACGCAATAGCATCGGAGTCATTTTTTAAGACGGGAACGCCTACCTTGCATATCATTAACGCAAGGAAGGTGTTCACGCAAAAAAATGACGCTAATTCCAGAACCTTTGGCGCTAGACGTGTCTAACACCT
Source organism: Pleurodeles waltl (assembly GCF_031143425.1). Lineage (NCBI taxonomy): Eukaryota > Metazoa > Chordata > Amphibia > Caudata > Salamandridae > Pleurodeles > Pleurodeles waltl. The sequence continues at coordinate 1,007,480,849 of NC_090446.1, read as the reverse complement.
AAGTATAAATATGGAGTTAGTTTTGCGTCGAATTTGCGTCGAATAAAACGACGCAAATTCGGCGCAAATGGAGTATAAATATGCCCCTGAATGTGCAAATGGCGTGCCTGGCTGACCAGTACCTCTCCCACGTCACTGCAAAGTATCCTGGGTCGGTGTCTGACGCCTTCATCCTGAGGAATAGCAGCATCCAAAATGTGATGGCACAGTTACAGAGGCACAGGGTGTGGCTGATCGGTGAGCCTGAGTCGCCACCCAAGATATGTCAGTGTATGCCTTCTGGAGTAATCCCCCTGTACAAGGGCCACCAGGGAGGTTCCTAATTATATAGGGCTACTATAAAACACTTAGGAAGAGTGACAACGCATTTGTGGGTTGAAAACTGAATTTATTGAGGTAAACTATTGTATTGTCTCTTATGGGTTGAACTTTAATACAGTCCGTCACTCTGGCCTCCTTCTTGTTTCTCTTTCAGGTGATTTTCGGGGCTTCGAGGGATGTCAGCATTCGGATATGGGTGGACAAGAAAACAAAGGACCAAACACAGGTAAGTCTATTGTTTGTTATTTTTTTGGGTGACCTATCTTTTATACATGCCAAATAGTGAGAGAGTGGGGTCTCTGATGGGGAGGTGTGATACCAGTGCAAAGGGGTAGGGAAACTAAAGAATAAGGGTGGTGTATGTATTTACTTGACGTGTCCTTAAAACTGCACTAGCTAGTATGCGCCCCCAACGTTCATAATTGCCCTGTGTCTTCCCCTAGCTTCCGTTTTGTGTGTAGTTGTTCTTCCTGACCTCTTTGTGCCTCCCCACCCCACTGTCCCCGTCTCCAGAATGGGTAGGCCGGACCCTGCAATCGGGCACGTACCTGTGAGAGCCACATCCCTCCTGGGATGTGGCGGAGTTCTGAATCTTGACTCACTGAAACACTTTTCTCCTCTGTCTGGCTGCTCGCTTCAGCATCTCTCTCCTTCACCTAGCCTTCCGCGTCTCTCTCCTCCACCTTGCCTTCCATGTCTCTCTCCTCCACCTCACCTCACCTTCTCGTCCGTCTTCTCTTTTCTCCTCCACTCCATCTACGGCTGCACGCCTTTTGATACGTCGGCACTCATTGTCACGGTTTCGGGCGGGTCTGATCAAGACTCTGGTTGGGGCACCCCTTGAGGTCACAGAATATCCCAAAAGAGGTAGTGTCCTGGAATCGAAGAGCAGCTAATGGCATACACGGGAAAGGATAGCTGTGGACAGGCACAGGAAACAGGAAAGTAAAAGCAGAGCAACCCTTCTGTGAACAAACAGGAAACGGATTACTAATGGATAAACACAGTAGGGTTGTACACAGGGTAGGGCACAGAACCTCCCACAGCAACAGGGAACGTCAGTGCCTCTGTACAGTTTGCTCTTACAGATATTCACCCCGCCAGCCCCATAGAAAGGAGGCAGCAGAAGTTATTCTTTTTCTGAACCCTTAGAGCACAAACAAGGATAGTACTTACATACACAAGGCAAGCTCGTATGGGTCCAGCTGAAAACACAGTGGCAATTCCTGGAAAAACAGCAATAGCACACTGTCACTGTTAGGCACTAAAGACAACGTATAACACTAGGCAAAGGATGGGGACTGGAATTGCCTCCTGGAAACCAGGAGCCAAACCTAGTACAAAGGAAACCACTTGTACACTGGTGAAGACAGACGGAACACTTACCAGACACAAATTCCCAGGAGGAAAAAGAAACAGAAGGAATAAACTAAGAGGCAGGAGCAGGAACTGGGAACAGGGTCAGGCTGAAGCAAAGTCAGGAAAGTGACTGGAAAACAGAGCACAAGCTCTGGCTGGAACAAACAGAAACAGGAACGGGAAATAGAGAGCAGGCTCTGACTGAAACAAGCAAGGACAGAGCTGGAATACAGGGAGTAGAAATAAGCAGTAAACAGGACTGGGAAACAGACAGCAGGTTCAGACCGAAACAAGGCAGGAACAGGCCAGAGAAATAGGGAGCCGGCTCTTGAAGAAACACACAGGTACAAGGCTAAGAGTTAGGGAGCAGATTCTGGCTGGAACAATCAGGAACAGGGCAGAGAAACAGGTAACAGGTTCAAGCTGGAACAGAACAGGAACAAGACTGGAACACCATCCGAATAAACAGTCTGTAACACAAAGGAATCGAACTCCAATGCACGATGAAGGATCTTGAGGAAATGGCTGCTTATAACCAGTTCCAAGCTGCAGAAAACCCCAGGAGGAATCACATGACTGGGCTGCACAGGAGAGGTCTCAGGAGTGTGTAGTTTCAGACACTCGCAAGTCCTGGAGGAGAGGATCCATTGAAAAGGAGCAACTGGACTTCTCCCATAGAAAAACAATGTAAAACAGAATCCAGGCTTTCCTGACTACCAGGCTGTGCATTATGGGATTTGCAGTCCAGGAAGCAAATGTAATACTACAAAAGCATACCATGGAGAAAAGAGAAACAAACAGGAGTCAGCAAGGGACTCTAGATAAGTGTTCAAGGTGATTTCCAGGCTTCCGACAGTCCCCTTACAGCGCCCCCTAGAAATGGGATGATAGAGTGGCTTCTTCCAGTCCCACTGGGGTACCATTCTGACGGCCCAGGGCCCTCTTGTCCTACGATGGGGTCCATGGCCCCGTCACACCCCCATACCATTGTGTAAGGCTGATGTTTGTCCCTCAATTCTTGCAGGTGATTCTGGCTACCCAAACCTGTCGTGGCTCCTGACCCCTGTGAAGAATGCCAAGACAGGTGCTGAGAATCTGTATAATGATGCACATGGTCGAACCAGGCGAATCATAGAATGTACCTTCAGCCTCCAGAAGGCCAGGTTCAGATGCCTCCATCTGACAGGTGGATCCCTGTGCTACTCCCCTGAGAAGGTCTGCCAGACAGTTGTTGTATGCTGCATGTTGCACAACCTGGCCCTCAGACGACATGTTTCTGATCTGCAGGAGGAGGACATTGGGAATGTCCCTGTGGTAGCAGTGGACCCTGAGGACAGTGAGGATGAGGATGGGGACAAAAGAACATCAGTAATATGGCATTACTTTCAATGACACACAGGTGAGGCAGTGGAACTGAGCATTCCTCTAATTATATATGTTTACAGTGTGGCTGTAGCAAGATGGCAGTCAGTTCCTTTGCATCTCAACTGACTGTCACCTATGACTTCTCAATTTGCAGATGTTGGTGTTATTCCACCTGTGTACTGATGTGATGACTACATATATTACAGGTAATTATTTGTATGCTATCACAAAGTTCAGGTTAATTGCACAAGATGTAACTGTGAACATAGTTGCACATTTTCATCATATAAAGCACTATCACTCCAGTTGTGTTCAAGGCTGTTTATTGTAGTGAAATATATAGAAGGAATAGTGCAATGGAATGGGGTGATGGCAGAGGAAAGTCCAGGGTATTCCTCCAGTCTATTTGTAGCACAGGTCCAGTGTCCAAGGGGCCATAGGAAGGGGGCAATGGCAGTTCAAAGTGGACAAGGTGACAGAGTGGAACAGAAGAGGGACATTTAGGAGGGTCTGATTTCCTGGTGGTGGTCTTGGCAAGTGTCTCTGGCATCTGTCTGGGTCGCAGGGACCGATTGCGGGGTGGCTCACCTTCTTCAGGGGGAGGGGTGCTGGTGGCCTGTGGGTCCTGTGGCGGGGCCTCCTGTCAGGAAACCTGTTGCCACTGTTGTTAAGTTCTTCCCTCAGCAAAACCGATTCCCCTTTTCCTTGTCCCCATGTTGGTTGCAGTGGCGTCCTCACTCCCGGTGACTCTTGCGGAGTCTGTTCTTAGAACTAGCTTCTTCAAGTTTAACTGCCACTCAAGATGGTGGCCGCAAATCCTTGTGAGGTCAGCACTCTAGTGTTTCTACCTTAGTCTCGTGCTGAAGCTTCCCTCCAGCTGTTTCTCTGGGAGCCCTGCACTTCAACTGTCATCTTGAGGAGAATGAACAGTGTTCCTGAGGTGCTTCGTTCCACAGAGAATTCTTCCAGTTTTGAGTAATTTATTATTTTTCTTGTTACGGTGTGCACACCAGCTACTTTTTCCCTTTTGAAGAAGCTGAATTCTTTCCTTCTTCCAACAACTGGCTATCGGCTTTCTGAGGGGAATTCGTTTTGGCTTAATACAACTTCAAGCAACTGCAGTAAGGAATCCTTTTGTATGATTTCCAGACTTGCCAATAAATATATGTACATATATATTCAAAAACTCTTTTCTTTGCAGACTTGTCACTCTTATAGACAAACCTCAGTGCTGGCCTAATTCCTAGAGACTGTGATTGAGAAAACTGAATCTTGAGAAGGAGTTTTCGTTTCCTGTAAAAGACATTAGTAGTTTGTATATTTGTGAATTTTTGAACTGTTCTCCAGAGAATCTTTAAAACCTCTGACTCCTGGAGAAAAGAAGATATTAAGTTAACATTGTTCTCTTGGAGAAAGGCTAGTCTCTCAAAAGATCCAGGTTAGGAGAACAATAGAATTGAGTGAATGTGAATGTGAATGGCTGAACAGTTGAATGCACAGTAGGAATGTACGTATCTATGCTCTTATCACCCAACTGCAGGTCCTTCCTTTAAAGAAATCCCAATAAGAAGAAAGGTGCAGGTTTTCAGAGACACACACTGAATATCCTATCTTCAAGTGGGAAACACAGGCTGGAATTGGATCTGGAGATGGTCTCTCTTTTTCTATTCCCATTTCCCTTTTCCCCTAGTGGTTGCAGGGTTCAGATAATCAGTTAAAGTCTGAGCACACATCTGTTGGATGGAGTTGGGTAAAAGGCATCTGCTCCTGTGGAAGTTTGATTTAATGGGTAATCTTCTGACACCTCCTGTCCACTAGCTGCAGCAGATGTGGTGGGGTGTTCAGTTGACAGGCTAGTGGAAGGGGCCCGCTGGTGTGCTGTATATTCCCTCATGATGTTGGACATATCAGCTAGCACCCCTTCTGTGGAGACCATGGTGGTGTTGAAGGCCTGCAAATATTTTCCTGATCTCCTGATGGTGTATCTCCTGCAGCCGCTGGTTCTCCTGCATGTTGTTCAGAATCTGGCCCATCTTGTCCTGGGATTGTTGGACATTAGTGAGTGCCTCCTGGAGAGTCGGTTCCCTGGGCCTGTCATCCCCCTGGCACACAGCTGTCCTCTGAGTGTCCCTGTCCCCCTGTGCCTGTGTCCCCTGAACGGTGTGTCCACTGCCACTGACCCCAGGACCCTGATTGTCTTGGCTGTGAGGTGTTGACTAGGGTCCCTGTACAGGTGGGACACTGCTGATTGATGTGTCCTGGGGACACAGGTGTGGGGTTGTTGGGTGGGTGCTGTGGTTTTGGATACTGAGGGGGAAGGTTCTGTGGTGGACTGGGAGTGGGCTGGGGTTGCCGACTGACCAGTGGTCCCTGGTGGGCCAGGTAGGTTGTCCATATCCAGAAGTCCAGAGTTATTGTCATCACTGGGGGCATCTTCGGTTGTGGGACTGGATAGTCGTGGCACCTTCTCGCTGCTGGGAGTGGCTGGGGCACCTGTGGGTATTTAAGTGATGTATTATGATTCATGTCTGTGACATATTGTACATCACTAGCTTCCCCGATATTATTGCTGTTACCCTGACACCTTTGTTTGTGTATGGTTATGTAATGTGGGTTTGTTAATTCTCCATGGTGTGCATGCTTTGGTGGTGGGTGTACATGCAGGGCTGGGAAGGCTGTATATGCATTGGTATGGCATGCAGGGCTTGGCATTGTGGATAGTCACATGTGTAGGTGCACTGTGTGGCATGGGGTGGAGTGATGGGAGTCAGGGTGAGGGGGTGAGATGGCATGCAGGTATAGGGGTGATAAGTAGTTGATTTTGACTTACCGGTGTCCAGTCCTCTGGCTACTCCAGTGTGTCCCTCAGGATGCAGGATTGCCATGACTTGCTCCTCCCATGCTGTCAGCTGTGGGGGTGAAGGTGGGGGTCCACGCCAGTCCTCCGGATGGCAAGCTAGTGCCTTGCTGCTACGGAACACACCTTCCCCCGTACGTCGTTCCACCTCTTCCCGATGTCGTCCCTTGTTCTTGGATGCTGTCCCATGGCATTCACCCAGTCCACGATTCTCTGCCATAGCTCCATCTTCCTTGCAATGGAAATTTGCTTTACCTATGCTCCAAAGAGCTGTGGCTCTACCCTGACTATTTCCTCCACCATGACCCGCAACTCCTTATCTGTGAAACAGGGGTGCCTTAGTGGGGACATGGATGTTGTGCAGTATGTGTTGCGCAGAGGGTGTTGGGTAATGTGGTGGGGTGTGGGATGTGAAGTGCGTGACAGATGTATGGCTGGTTGTGATGTGTGTGTGTAGTCGCCTCTGTGATTTGGCAAAGGGTTGTGTGTGACGTGTGTGTGGGTTGGTGTGTTGAGTGTATGAGTGTCAGGTGTGTGATTTTAGTTTTGGTCAATGTTGTGTTGTTTTGTATTTGGGTGGCCATTCTGACTGCGCCGGTGTGTACCGCCAATGGTTTACAGCCGTTGAATGTCCACTGTGGTGATTTGTGGATCATAACGTGATAGGCTTTGTTTTGTTGGCGTAACGGTATGAGTGTTCGTACTGACACTTTACCACTGACCTTTGGTCTGGCGGGTTTGTGTTTGTGTTAGTATTCTGTCTGTTTTGTGTGTGTGTGTGTCATAATATGGCAAATGGATGTTTGCCTCCTTGATGGTATGTTGGCGGCCGTCACCGCGGGGGTATGCGGCATTTACTGCCAATGTCATAATGACCACCTATGTGCCTGGGCGTCTCAGTGTACACATCAGTGTGTACCTGGTTATGTTATTGTTTGCATCAGTGTGTGCCTGGGTGTGTCATTAAATGCATCAGTGTATGCCTGCGTGTATCAATGTGTGCATCAGTGTGTGCCTGGGTGTGTCACTGAATTCATCAGTGTGTGCCTGGAATGCTCAGTGTATGCATTAGAGTGCACCTTGGTATGTTACTGTATGCATCAGTGTGTGTCTGGGTGTGTCACTGAATGCAACAGTGTGTGCCTGCATGTCTCAGTGTATGCAGCAGTTTATACATGGTTATGTAACTTTATGCACCAGATAGTGTGTGGCTGTGTCCCTAAATGCATCAGTGTGTGCCTCAGTGTGTCAGTGTGTGTTCATCAGTGTGGGCCTGGATGAGTTACTGTGTGCATCAGGGTGTGCCTGTGAGTGTCAGTGTCAATATTAATGTGTGCCTGGGTGTGTCAGTTTATGTATTAGATTGTGCCTGGGTGTGTCACTGTGTGCATCAGTGTGTGCCTGGGTGTGTAGTGTATATATCAGTGTGTGCCGGATGTGTCAATGTATGCATTAGAGTGTGTCACTGGGTGCATTCATGTGTCTCTCAGTGTGCCCATGTATGTATCAGTGTGTACCTGAGTGTGGCAGTGTGTGCCTGGGTGTGTCAGTGTATGTATCGATGTGTGTGGGGGGGGTCTTAGTGTATGCATCAGTGTGCGTCTGATTGTGTCATTGAATGCATCATTGTGTGCCTGGGTGTCTCAGTGTATGCATCACTGTGTACCTTGTTACATTACTGTATGCATCAGTGAGTCCCTGGGTGTGTCAGTGTATGCATAGGTGTGTGCCTGGACATGTCACTGAATCCCTCAGTATGTGCCTGGGTGTGTCAGTGTATGTGTTAGATTGTGCCTGGGTGTGTTACTGTGTGCATGAATGTATTTCTGGGTGTGCAGTGTAGGTATCAATGTTTGCCTGGGTGTGTCAGTGTATGCATTTGATTGTGCCTGGGTGTGTTACTGTGTGCATCAATGTGTGTCTGGGTGTGTCAAAGTATACAGCAAATTGTGCCTGGGTGTGTCAGTGTATGCATCAGTGTGTGTCTGGGTGTGTGCTTCGGTGTGTCAGTGTGTGCCAAGGTGTTTCAGTGTATGCATCAAAGTGTACCTGAGGATGTTACTGTATGCATCAGTGTGTGCTTGGGTTTGTCACTGAAAGCATCAGTGTATGCCTTTGTTTGTTAGTGTATGCATCACTGTGTGCCTGGATGTGTTACTGTGTGCATCAGTTTGTGCTTGGGTTTGTCACTGAATGTTTCAATGTGTGCCTGAGTGTGTCAGTGTATTTATCAGTGTGTGCCTGGGTGTGTTACTCTGTGCATAGTATGTGCTTGGGTGTGTGGCTGTGTGCATCAGTGTGTTTCTAGGTGTGTCAGTGTATGCATCAGTGTGTGCTTGCTTGTGTCACTGTGTGCATCAGTGTGTGCGTGGGTGTATCAGTGTATGTATCAGTTTGGGGTTGTGTCTATCAGTGTATGCATCACATTGTGCCTGTGTGTGTCACTGAATGCATCAGTGTGTGTCTGGGTGTCTCAGTATATGCTGTGGTATGTGCCTGGGTGTCTCAGTGTATGCATCAGAATGTGCCTGGATATGTAATTGTATGCATCAGTGTGTGCCTGAGTGTGTTACTCTGTGCAATGGCGTGTGCTTATGCGTGCTTATGTCTGACGCTGAATGGATTAGTCTATGCCTTGGTATGTCAGTCTATGAATCACTGTGTGCCTGGGTGTGTTACTGTATGTATCAGTGTGTGTTTGGTTGTGTGACAGTGTGCATCAGTGTGTGCCTAGGTGTGTCAGTGTATGTATCAGTGTGTGTCTGGGTGTGTTAGTGTATGCATCAGTGTGTCTCTGGGTGTGGCACTGAATTCATCACTGTGTGCCTGGGTTTCTCAGTGTTAGTACCAAACCCTACTTGGGTATCCTACTGTATGCATCAGTGTGCCTGTGTGTGTCACTGAATGCATCAGTGTGTGCATTTGTGTGTTAGTGTAGACATCGGTGTGTGCCTGGGTGTGCCACTGAATGCCTACGTGTGTGTGTAGGTGTTTCAGTGTGTGTCCGGTAGTGTTACTGTGTGTATCAGTGTTTGCTTGGTGATGTGACTGAATGCATCGGTTTGTGTTTGGGTTGTCTTTGTATGCATCAATGTGTGCCTGGGTATGTTCGGGTATGCATCAGTGTGTCCCTGCGTGTGTATAGTATGTATCAGTGGGTGCCTGGGTATGTCAGTGTATTCATTAGATTGTGCCTGGGTGTGTCACTGTGTTCATTAGTGTGTGCCTGAGTGTGTCAGTGTATGTATCAGTGTGTGCCTCAGTGTGTCAGTGTGTGCCTAGGTGTGTCAGAGTATGTATCAGTGTGTGTCTGGGTGTTTTAGTGTATGCATCAGTGTGTCACTGGTTTGTCACTGAATGCATCAGAGTGTACCTGGGTATGTCACTGTCTTCATCAGCATGTGCCTTGGTGTGTCACTGAATGCATTAGTGTGTGCTTGGGTGTGTCATTGTATACCTCAGCATGTGCATGTGTGTGTCACTAAATGCATCAGTGTGTGAATTTGTCAAAGGGTTAGTCTATGCATCACCGTGTGTCTAGGTGTATAATTGTGTGTATTAGTGTGTGCCTGAGTGTGTCACTGAATGCATCAGTGTGGGCCTAGGTATGCCAGTGTATGTATCAGTGTGCATCCGGATGTGTTAGTGTATGTGTAAGTGTGTTACTGGGTGTGTCAATGAATGGATCAGTGTGTGCCTGGGTGTCTCAGCATATGCATCAGAGTGTACCTGAGAATGTTACTTCATGTATCAGTGTGTGCCTGGGTGTGTCACTAAAAGCATCAGTGTGTGCCTGGTTGTGCCACTGAATGCATCAGTGTGTGCCTGGGTTTGTTATTGCAGGCATCAGTGTTTCACTTGGTGTGTCAGTGTATGTATCAATGTGTGCCTGGGTGTGTCAATGTATGCATCACTGTGTACCTGGGCGTGTTAGTGTGTGCATCCCTGTGTGCCTAGTTGTGTCACGAAGTGCATCAGTGAGTGCATGTATGTCAGTGTATGCATCAGTGTTGGTCTGTGTGTGGTAGTCTATTAATTAGTTTTTGCCTGGGTATATAATGTTATGAATCAGTGTTTCCTGATGTGTGTTAGTGTATGCTTATCTGTATACATAGGTGTATTGACATTACTGTGTTGGTGTATCAGTATAACTAGCTATGTGCCCTTGGATACGTTTATGAATGGCCTCCCAATGAAGAAATATGTAAATAGTCCATTACATTCATGCAATAGGTACGTCAATCTGCGTATAAAATAGACAAAAGATAAATAAAAGTTATTATATGTTTGTATTATTAAGTTATCCATTAAAAGTTCAGAATCTGTAATTAAAAATGATATTGTTAATTACAAGATACAACAAATGTATATTACTGTATAGCAATCACTAATTATTATTTAAGCATGTTACATTCTGTTGCCCATTGTTCTCAGCTTCTATAATTTTGCACTATAAATCAAGTGCATAGAAGTACTCATCCTTGAACAATGGGGGAAAAAACAGTCAAAAACTCTCATCAAACTCTATCAAATACAAACTAGACAAAGGCCTAACCTGAGACAATGTTACATCTGACATACATTCCTTGAATACAGTGCTGTCAATATTAATAAATGCTGAATCAACAGTTAAACCTTTAGACTCATGTATTGTCACAGCATATGCTAGAGCTATTGGAAACTGCATTCTGCGAACACACAAGTCTTTCGCAAGTAAGAAATATGCAACAGACCTTGCTATTCGTTTTACACCTTCAAGATCATCGCATTGAATTGCTAGATATCCAACCTCATTTATGTTTGGATACAAAATTAAATGACATCAATTATTTTACCCATGGCTCCATTAACCAATCCTTCTTCAACGTTTAAATTACGCAACAAAATCACCTTACAGTTCTTACAAACACGTATAAACCTTTCTAATCCTGAAGTTTTCAAAAATGACTTTTCCAAAGAGTTGAGTTTCAATTGTAGTTTTTTACTCAACAGTATTGTCATTCCTTGTTGTTTTATCAACTGACAGTAATTCCAATGTTTGTTGTTTCTCCGGTTATAATAATTATTAATTCAAAGAGGTACATTCTATAAGAGTAGGCATTAGACAGACAATGGATTTTCCTTGCTGAATCAATTCAAACATTAATAGAGCTGCAGAAGCTTTTGAAGGGAATATGTTTTTTATAAGTTGGATTTCCAAGCAACAGTTCCCTTCTTTTGACAGTATTCCTACTCTAGTATCCTTCAGAATATTTCCATATTGCATATCAGATGCTTGACATGTTTCTAATTAGTTCTTTGTAGTAGAAATTCATCCAAATGTTGACACTTCCAACACTTCCTAAAGAATTACAAGTTTCTTTATGTAAGAGTGTCTTAAATATAGGCTTTCCTTTCACTGGGGAAAGTTGTAACACATCACCAAAAACAATTTCATGTTTTCCATCAAAAAGGACATCATACTCTATCTTCAATACTTATTGCATTCTTAAATGTATAAAGGCCAGCATTAAGGGCCTCATTTACGAGGCTCTATCGGCACACTGCACAACCAGAATGTCATTTTGTTTTTATGCTCCGGTGGCATTGTGTTCCATCCAATATTTACAAGGCCACGCAAAGCCACTTTGCATGGCTTTTCATGGTCTTTTAAATATGGGCCCTTTTCATGCCTGAAACTGCATGAAATGGGTGATCTAAGGTGTTGCTGTGGGTGTTATCATGCAACACCCATAGAATGCTAAGGAATCTGGTGCCTTCCCAGATTTACAAGTCTGAGAATGCGTCTGATTCTTATGTTACCTCAAAGGTGGCATAGAAGTGACGCAACCGAGAGAAATATCTTTATTTCTCCACGTTGTCTACTATTTCGATGTGTGCTGCATTCTGCAATACACATAGAAAGAGGCAAACACCTCTCTTGATTGTTTTTGTGCAGGAAGTTGTCCCTTCCTGCACAAAAACATCCCAACAACGCAGGTATCCTTGAACCTTGGTGCAAAAATGCCTTTATCGGTGCTAGGCAGCAATCTGTGTGCTAGCACAGGGTGAGAGGACATACATATGCTGTACCTTATAGATATCATGAATTTCTGGCCTTTCCCGGTGATGCAGGGTGGCGCAGCAAGACACTTAGGGGGTCATTCTGACCCTGGCGGTCATGGACCGCCAGGGCCAATGACCGCGGGAGCACCGCCAACAGGCTGGCGGTGCTCCCATGGGCATTCTGACCACGGCGGTACCGCTGCCCAAGGGAATCCTCCATGTCGGCGCTGCAGGCAGCGCCGCCATGGGGATTCCGACCCCCTTACCGCCAGCCTGGCTCTGGCGGTTTTGACCGCCAGAACCTGGCTGGCGGGAACGGGTGTCGTGGGGCTCCTGGGCGCCCTGCAGTGGCATGGGCACTGCAGGGGCCCCCTAACAGGGCCCCACCAAGATTTTCAGTGTCTGCCAAGCAGACACTGAAAATCGCGACGGGTGCAACTGCACCCGTCGCACCCCTTCCACTGCGCCGGCTCCATTCGGAGCCGGCATCCTCATGGAAGGGGGTTTCCCGCTGGGCTGGCGGGCGGCCTTCTGGCGGTCGGCCGCCAGCCCAGCGGGAAACTCAGAATGACCGTCGCGGTCTTTCGACCGCGGTACGGTCTTCTGGCGGTTCCCGCCAGGCGGGCGGCTTCCGCCACCCGCGGAGGTCGGAATGACCCCCTTACTGTGGTACCCTGCACCACAAGGGTTGAAAATAAACCCCTAAGTTTGAGACCATGCTCACTTCATCAATGATTAAGAGTTTCAATTGCTTCAAAACACTGGAAAATTTGTGACAACCTTTTCTAGATAACTTTTGGTATTTCAGTTTCTTATTTTGTTTAACAGGAAGCATTAGGAGATGATGTAAGGAATATTCATTTGATGTTGTATACAGCTAATCCAGTAGGTGTTGTTACTACACATGATAAAATAGAATCTGCAGCCTACTGTAAATAGGTCGTCAAAAGTTTATTAAAACGCTTTTTCCAGTTCCAGTTTGTCCAGACATTCAAAAGATTTGTTTTAAAGACTGAACATTTACATTTCTGGTTTTCATGAAGGAGCCCATACTCTTTTTTTCTTTTACTTCGATTTATATTTCTTTCTGCTCATTATTGAGCTGCTCTGCTTGCTTACTCTTCCAAGTTAACATTTTCTTCTCTTGATTGATGCATTGCTGTCTCCACTTCATTCATCATTATGGCAGCTTCATTTTATATTATTGGCTGTCCAGGAGGGTCTTGACTGAGAGGTGTAGAACTCTGGTTGCTTCATGAACGTACCTTTGCTATCTCAGTAGAAGTTGTTTCTTCTGCTTGAATTTCTTCATTTAACATTTTCAGGTAGTCAGGAAATATTGAACACTGAATACTGTCTTTTACAGCATTGAAAGAATCTTCATAGCAATCAAATTGGCCAAGAAACTTTGTTTCAGATGTCCAAGGTTTAATTAGCTGGAAAAGTGCCAAGTAGAAAAAAAAAAAAATTCTCAGCAGTTTGACAAATACGTTTTCTAAGGTTGATTAAGTCACCTTTTACATGCCAAACTAAACAACAATTACAACCAGCTACTCCATATTTGCCTTGATCAATGTTTTGTGGTATATTATAGCCTTAGAACCCGCCGTAGCGGGCTCTACCGGCTATTAAAGGCCCGCTCCCCGCGTTAAATGCCTGAGCCGAAGGCGAGGGCATTTAACAAGGGAGAGGGACTTTAATAGCCGGTAGAGCCCGCTACGGCGGGTTCGAAGGCTATTAGAACATTCTGCCACTCAGGGCAGAATGTTCTATTAAAAAAAAAAAAAATCACGGAGCCCGAGGGGATTAAAATCCCCTCGGGCTCCGTGAGGCTTTGTTCACAGCTGTTGCTGTGAACAAAGCGAACATTGGAATGTTGGCGCTGCAGGCTTTTACCGGCCAGTAAAAGCCCGCAGCACTCCATTGTTTTCAATGGAGCCCCCAGCATTCCAATGTTCTAATATTTCTGCACTTATTGTATTGCAGAATTTTGTAAAATTTGCAAGGTGTGTACATCTTCTTGGATAGTAAGCATCTAGCATATTTGTTTTAACTACATCTGTACTCTATGGATCCAATTCTGCTAAGTACTGAATTTCCGGGCAAGATTTCAAGACTGTGGTTCATGTCTTGGAAAGGCCTAGACTAACTCAAACAATTCCTTTAGGCTTTGAGAACAAGCTAGGGGACCTCAACCTATCACAACACTCAAATGAACTTATCACTCTGTGTGAGAGCATTTTCAAGCTGAAACTGTAAAATGCCTTTGATAGATATTTTTCTGCAGTAATCTCCACACATGTTTCCTTTATCTTTGTTTTCTCTGACTTTGTGATGTATGAAGTGTTGTAGCGAGCAACAGAAATAGAATTGTTGGCAACAAATTGTATGTCCATATTTGCATTCCAGAATTTCAGGATGACAGGATTATATTTGTTAATATATTTGGAGGCCTCTGATCTTTTCAGATTATATCTAATTTTTGATGTTTTTCTTGTCAGTGTGTGCCACACTGTATATACAAAGCTATTCAGTCTTCACTTAGAGATGATAGGCGTTAGAAAGCCAAGACAACATCTTGTATAAAACTTTCCTTTATATCTGTATCTTCGGCAGCAATATTTGCCACATCAATGTGTTTGGAAGCATAAAACTTACTGTCTTAGGGTTTTGTTATTATTGTCTGGAATGGTGCATGTAACAAGCATCTCTATGAAAGAAAGTACACAATCACGAGTATCAGTTCCAGATTTTGGTGCATCCTTTATTCATAAGAGCTTGTTTATATGAGGAACACCTCTTGGCTAGTATTCTTTTCCCCATAAAAATCTGTAACTTCTGCAAGAGGAGGATATGTTTTATTGCATATAAAATACATCACTGCTTGAAACTTGTGATTGAAATACTGGCATACATTAAGATGATCCAAAGAGCAAAGTTCCCCTGCTGTCTTCAATTGGATATCTGTAACATTAGAGTATGCTCCTCTTAGAAATTCTAGTAAATCATCCCATGCATACTCTGCACAACTAAGCATTGCAAACCAATTAGGTGTACCTAAGTTGCGTAGCTGTATGAGTATTCATTAGTCCCACAATTACATAATTGTTGTTCTCCAGATTTGTATCCTTACCTTGTATTTTATTGACAAAATCTCTTGCAGAAGGATTTTGCAGATTAACTCCTGTTTCAAGAATATGGTTGACAGCAAAAGAGAGTCCGGACAAGTCACTCTCAAATAACTGATGAAATATATAGGGAATAAATTGTCGAAACCTAGGATCCTATGAATGTAATCTTGCTGATTTGTATTCAGCTGCTTGTATTTGTTCAGGTTGATCACCATAGTAGCCACCTACTCCTGTGGGAAATAGTTATGGAAAGCAAGAGACTCTAAACATTTTCTCACACACTGTTTGGCGCTCCTCTAGCTGGCATTGCATTATCTTCTAATTTGTCATAACAATACTTGCATATTGCTTGCCTTGTGGCTAAATCAAAGCGTTCCTCTACAAATAGATATGCAGCAAATTCTTGCCACTTATCACTGTTATCTTGTTCAGGTTTAGAAAATACAACATTATGAGTGTGGCGACATGAAATACAAATATACTCAGGTTTCTCAAAAGATAGTTGTTAGACTTTACATCCTTGGCGTGTTCTCCCTTAACTTTTTGCCTCTGTTCCCCAGGTTGTTGATGTGTGCTGGACTCTGATTTTGCTGCTTTTGTAACTTTGGGCACTTTACCACTGCTAACCAGTGCTAAAGTGCAAGTGCTCCTTTACAAAATGTGAATGTAATTGGTTTATCCATGATTAGCATATTTGGTTTATTAGTAAGTCCATAGTAAAGTGCACTAGAGGTGCCAGGGCCTGTAAATCAAATGCTACTAGTGGGCCTGAAGCACTGGTTGTGCCCCCCACATAAGTAGCTCTGTAATCATGTCTCAGACCTGCCACTGCAGTGTCTGTGTGTGCAGTTTTAACTGTAAATTCGACTTGGCAAGTGTACCCACTTGCCAGGCCTAAAACCTTCCCTTTTCTTACACGTCAGACACCCCTAAGGTAGGCCCTAGGTAGCCCCAAGGGCAGGGTGCAGTGTATGGTTGAGGTAGGACATATAGTAATGTGTTTTATATGTCCTGACAGTGAAATATTGCTAAATTCGTTTTTCACTGTTGCAAGGCCTATCCCTCTCATAGGTTTACATGGGGGATACCTCGAAATCTGATTAAAGTGTAGATTCCCTTTAGGAGCAGATGGACATGTGGAGTTTTGGGTCTCTGAGCTCACAATTTAAAAATACATATTTTAGTAAAGTTAATTTTGAGATTGTGTGTTTGAAAATGCCACTTTTGGAAAGTGAGCATTTTCTTGCTTATACCATTTCTGTGACTGTGCCTGTTTGTGGATTCCCTGTCTGGGTCAGTTTGACAGTTGGGCTGGTTGCACCTCACACTAGACAGTGACACAAATGGAGCTGTGGTGTAGTCTGCATTTCCTGATGAGCCATCTGTGCTAGGAAGGAGGGAGGAGTGGTCACTCACACCTGAAAGGGCTGTGCCTGCCCCTCACACAATGCAGTCTCCAACCCCCTGGTGAGTGTCTGCGTCCTGGCCTGGCCAAGGCAGGATTTCACATTCTAAAGACTTTACTTTGAAATAGGCCTACTTCAAAGGAGAAATTGGGTATAAGAAGGGCACCCAAAACCACAGACTTTAGAACACTTCTGGAAACAAGAGGAACATCTGCCTGGAGAAGAGCTGTAGAGCTGAGGAAGAAGAGCTGCCCTGCCTGTGACTGTGCTTTGTAGTGCTATCCTGCAGTTGCTGCTTCTGCCAAAGTAAGAGTGCAAAGACTGGACTTTGTGTGCCTTCCATCTTGAGAAGAAATCTCCAAGGACTTGATTTAGAGCTTTCCTCCTGTTGTTTGAAGTCTCAGGGACAGCAAAGACTTCTCCCTTTCCATCACCTGGACTCTCTGCTGATACTCCTGCCCTGACAAGTGGTGCCCCAACCAGTTCCTGGGCCCTTGAAAGGTAAAGCTGGTGAAAATCCAAGGAAATCGACTTCGGACGACTCCGGACCGATGCCGCTGCTGAATCCAGTGACGCCCCCTACAACTGACTCTGTGATCTTCCCTGGAATGTGATGTCCTTCGCAGGCCCGACACTGCTGCAGCCCTGCCGAAGTCCACGACTCCGTGGAAGTCGCCGCACCACGTCGTGACAGACACTGCTCGAAGTGCGCAGATTCAACATTTCGCACGATCCCCGACTTTGTGCATCAGCTTGTTTTCATCTTCACCAAAGTACTGTACCTGGGGGTCTGCGTGACTCCGTGGCCGGCGCCGCTGGTGTCGGATTGTTGAGAACGACTCTGTGTTAACACCTCATCATTTTCATAATTCATAACTTTACTTGTGTATTGTGGATCTTGTTTTGTTTAGATAAATATTTCCTATTTTTCTAAACCTGTGTTGTGTCATTTTGTAGTGTTTTAATTAAGTCACTGTGTGTGTCGGTACAAATACCTTACACCTAGCACTCTAAAGTTAAGCCTACTGCTCTGCCAAGCTACCAAGGGGGCACCAGGGGTTAGCTGAGGGTGATTCTCTTTTACCCTGACTAGAGAGAGGGTCCTTACTTGAACAGGGGGTAACCTGACTGTCAACCAAAGACCCTATTTCTAACAATAGTGGATTGAACTTCTCTATCTCTTTCTCTTTTCTAAAGTTGTTAATACTTATCTCTTTGTCCAGTTTTTCTATACTTTCAATCACTACCTCTTAATTTCCCTATTCTCTTCTTCAGGGTCAAAGAAACAGAACTGAATGTTTTCACTAACTATTTCACCCTCTGACACAATAGCATGTAAGAGAGCTCTAGTCAAATCACCTAAACATAAAGCTGGAGTGTTCACATAATAAAGTCTCCTTACTAAATTTTGCATTTTTTGAATGAAGCACAGCTAACCCTCTAAAGTGAGGAAAAGTGTTTCACTACATGAAAAAAATGCCAGTGAGTGGCATTTTCTAACTTTGCATGGGTCTAATTGTTGAAGCATTTTAATTTTCAGTTTTAGACTTCACCATCGAAATTCTCTACGGTTACTACTACACTTCCACTTGTACACAGTAGCCTGTTTAAACCTTCCTTGTACTTTGTCAGCTGTCAATTCTACATTCCTAGGAACTATCTCTTCTTTTTCTACAGGAGTACCATCTTTTACTTCATAGCAACGGCCAGTTGTGTTAACGGCATACACTAATATATTCTTTTTGCAAATAACTCTCTTCATTAAAAAATGGTTCTGTACTAGACACATGCATCCATTCACCTTTAAAATGTTTGCAAACATTTGTTTTGTTAATAAGTCTCTTTCTTAGTGTTCTTTTCCTTATGCACATGAATGCTTTATCTACTGTCTTCATTAAGTTCAATCTTAAGATACAAATTCTCCTCTTCACAACAAATTCTTTGTTAATTATATTCTCAATATCATGCTTTTGCTTTAGAACAGCAGTTCTCCTCTTATACCTCTTCATCTTGCTCCACAAATTTTGAACTATTCTGTTTTGAAATTTTTTTTACTCTTAATTCCTTTAACTGTTTCTGGCTGAAGGTCTCTGTTTTGCTATTCGATTTTCTAATTCTCATAACATGCATTTGTTCCTCTTTCTCAGTATGTTTCAAACTTCTATTTTTAATTGACATCGTCCTCTCATTTTGCATTTTACAGCATTTCTTTTTCCCAAAAATCCTTAGTACTCTTAACAGTGACTGTTTTCTTTCACTGGACATTTTCCACCTTATCTTGTTTTTTACTGTCAGTTTTAACCAGGTAGAACTGTTGTTTCTGCCTTTCTTCTTTGTGTTTTGTGAATCTTCTTATTTAGCTGGAAGTACATACCTGGAAAACAAATAAATAATACATTAGGGCCAGATGTATCATTATTACCAATAGCAATTACCAAATTGTGATTTTTTTGCAAATCTCAATTAAGTAATCGTTTTTGGAATGTATGAACCTCCAAGAGTTTCATATAGCGATTTGCTAGGGCTCACAAATGGGCATACCTTATTAATATTCATGAGGTAGGTTGCAACTTGTGACCCATTGCGTATGGCTACAATCAGCAAGTCTGTGATTGCTTTTAAATAAAACAACCTTTTTCTTTTAAATGCAGCCCATTTTCCTTAAAGGAAAACAGGATGCATTTGAAAAAGAAAAATGAAAACCTTTCTTTTAATTTTTTAAGAGCAGGCAGTGGACCGTGGGACCACTGCCTGCTCATAATTGCTTTTTTTTTGCATGCATTCACAAAGGGGAAGGGGCATATGTGAATGTATTAGTGTGTGTCTGGTTGTACCAGTGTGTGCATCAGTGTGTGTCTAGCTGTGTCAGTGAATATATCAGTGTGTGTCTCAGTGTGTCAGTGTGTGCCTGTGTGTCTTAGTGTATGAATAAGTGTGTGCCTAGGTGTATAAGTGTATACATCAGTGTGTGCCTGGGTGTGTTAGTGTAGATATCACTGTATGCCTGGATGTGTCAGTGTATGTATCAGTGTGTGCATGGGTGTGGTAGTGTATGCATCAGTGTGCCCCTAGGTGTGTCAGTGTATATATCTGTCTGTGCTTGTGTGTCTCAGTATATTCATCGGTGTACATCTGAGTCTGTCTGTCTGCATCTGGGTGTTTCAGTACATGTACCAGTGTGTGCCTGGGTGTGTTAGTGCATGTATGATTTAATTCCTGGGTATAATAGTACATGCATCAGTATGTGCCAGGGTGTGTCAGTGTATGTATTAGTGTGTGCCTAGGTGTGTCACTGTATGCATCAATGTGTGCCTAGGTGTGCCAGTGTATGCATCACTGTGTGCCGGGTGTGGTAGTGTGTGCATGAGTGTGCCCCTAGTTGTGTCATTGCATGCATCTGTGTGTGCCTAGATGACATAGGGCCAGATGTATCATCAAGGCCATTTGCGATTCGGAAATAGCGATTTTTAAGAAATCGCTATTTACGACTCGCAAAGTGCCATGTATCACATTTGCGAATCGGTAATAGCGATTTCTTAAAAATCGCAAATGCTATTACCGAATCGCAAATTGTGATACCGGCCCCATTCGCAGCTATGGGCCTGTTGGCCCATATCTGCACATTTTTTGCATTTAAAAAATTGCGATTTCTGAACCAGAAATCACAATTTTGGAAATGCAAAACCCCAGGGTGCTGGGGGCCCAAGGCCCCCTCTGCTGCACCCCAAACATTTTTGGGGGGACATGTAAGGTGCACACATGCCAAAAGAGCATGTGTGCTTTACATGTACAATTTAAAAATGCATTTGAAATGCATTTTTAAATTTTGCACATGGTTACCACCAAGTTCAACTTGGTGGTAATTAGCGATTCCTAAATGCCAAAATCGCATTTAGGAATTGCTTCTTACACGTGCTAAGGAATCGCAACTAAGGAATCCTTATTTGCGATTTCTAATTTAGTGAGTCGCAATTTGCGACTCTCTAAATAGGGTCGCAATTTTAAGGAATCGTTATTTTAGCGATTCCTTAAAATTGCGTTTCATTTTGCATTCGCAAACGGGCATTCGCACCATTTGCGAATGCAAAATGCTTTCATACATCTGGCCCACAGTGTATACATCTGTGTGCATCTGGGTTTGTCAGTATA
Organism: Pleurodeles waltl; assembly: GCF_031143425.1. NCBI lineage: Eukaryota > Metazoa > Chordata > Amphibia > Caudata > Salamandridae > Pleurodeles > Pleurodeles waltl. The sequence goes on along the minus strand of NC_090446.1, from coordinate 1,007,460,216 downwards.
TTCCTTAGTGTGTGTCTGGGTATGACAGTGTATGCATCAGTCTGTGCCTGGGTGTGTCAGTGTGTGCATCGGTGTGTGCCTGCGTGTATCAGTGGATGCATCAGTCAGTGCCTAGCTGTGTCAGTGAATGCACCAGTGTGTGTCTGGGTATGTCACTTTATATGTCAGTGTGTGCCTGTGTGTGTGTCAGTATATGAATAAGTGTGTGTGTAGGTGTATAAGTGTATGGATCAGTGTGTGCCTGGATGTGTCAGTGTTTACATCACTCTATGCCTGTGTTACTGTATGCATTGGTGTGTGCCTGGCTGTGATAGTGTATGCATCAGTGTGCCCCTAGGTCTGTCAGTGTGTGTATTCATCTTTGCCTGGGTGTCTCAGTATATGCAAAACAAAAGGATGATGGACGGAGTGCTGAACAATGCAAACACTCACCCCCAGTCACAGATCTGGGTTTAATCCATCATTGTCTTTCTCAAAATGCTATCCCAGTTTGGACCCAGCCAAATGCAAATCAGTCTTGACCCTGTTCCTCACGGGAACAGTCGAGCCCGAACTGCCAAGCCAGGTCCTCCCTGGACCGGAAACAAGCATCCTGGGACCGGTTTCAGGGTTTCACCCTTCATCAGCCAGGCTAGCTTGAATCCAGTGGCACAGTGAGCAAGGGACCCACGTCTGGTCATACCCTTCCCACTTAGGGCAACTTTAGCAACACAAAATGATGATGGACGGAGTGCTGAACAATGCAAACACTCACCCCCAGTCACAGATCTGGGTTTAATCCATCGTTCTTTTGCTCACCATGCCAACCCAGTTTGGACCCAGCCATATGCAAATCAGTCTTGACCCTGTTCCATTATGGGAACAGTCCAGCCCGAACTGCCAAGCCAGGTCCTCCCTGGACCGTAAACAAGCATCCCAGGACCGGTTTCAGGGTTTCACCATTCATCAGCCAGGCTAGCTTGAATCCAGTGGCACAGTGAGCAAGGGACCCACGTCTGGGCATACCCTTCCCACTTAGGGCAACTTTAGCAACACAAAATGATGATGGACGGAGTGCTGAACAATGCAAACACTCACCCCCAGTCACAGATGTGGGTTTAATCCATTGTTCTTTTGCTCACCATGCCACCCCAGTTTGGACCCAGCCATATGCAAATCAGTCTTGACCCTGTTCCCTTATGGGAACAGACCAGCCCGAACTGCCATGCCAGGTTCTCCCTGGACCAGAAACAAGCATCCTGGGACCGGTTCCAGGGTTTCCCCCTTCCTCAACTAGGCTAGCTTGAATCCAGTGGCACAGTGAGCAAGGGACTTAGCTTGAGTCAAGTCCGAGCAAGCTTCTGCTAGGAGCAGTTTATATAGTTTAGTTATGATGCCGTTTGTGTTGCCTATAGTGAGGATTGCGGTGAGCAGCTGAGATTCTTGTGGCTCAGCATTGCCGAGCCCCCATAGGTTAGTGAGTAGACATTTAACTGCGCCGTATATCAGAAAGGCCCCGGTATGAGTAACCCCGGCGTTCACTAGTTCCTTGAAGGAGCGCAGTGTGGAGCTTATGTAGCAGTCTCCTGCGTTTAATAGTCTCATGTCGCGTATATCGTGGTGTAGTGAACGTTTTTGGGCACCCGGGAGTTGTGTTAGCGGCAGCAAGGGGGAATAAGGAGGAATGAGGGCTTTGCCTTGGACATATCTGCGCCAGTAAGATCTGGCTATGTCCAGCAATATGGTCTTTTTCTGTGGGTGGTGGGGGGCTAGCTAATAGTGAGGTTAGAATCGGCAGTGGTGCTATGTGTTCTCCCAGTGCTTTGCTTTCTTTTAGGGGGGTTCACTAAGCCACATGGTTGGCCATTGCAGTTGAGCAGCGGCATAGTATAGTTCAAAGTTTGGCATGCCCAACCCACCAGTGTCCTGTGGGTATTGTGTTGTGGATAATGCTACTCTGCGCCTGTCTTTGCCCCAGAGCAGATCAGTCAACAAGGAGTGCAGAGAGTGGAAGAATGAGCGTGGTAAGAGTATCGGGGGCGCAGTGAAATAATATAGGAATATCGGGAGGATAAGCATTTTGGCTATGGCTACCCAGCCCATAGGGGATAGAGGGAGCGAGCCCCAGAACGTCAATAAGCCCCGGATAGATCAAAGAATTCTGTCGAAATTGCCTTCCTTGAGGTCAGCTATGGAGTGATATATTTGTATACTTAAGTATTTAAAGGTAGAGTGAGACCATGGTAATTGGTATTTTGGAAGTGTTGCGTGCATGTCAGTTGCTATGGGAGTGAGAGGGAAAATAATTGACTTGGGCCAATTAATTCGCAGGCCAGAGGCGACTGCAAAGGTGTCCAATATTGACATCACCCCAGCCATGGAGATGGTATAATTGCGCAGGTATATCAGGGCGTCATCCGCATATAGGGATATAGGGCCATATGTACGAACACTTTTTCCCATAGACACAGAATGGGTAAAAACCTTTGCTACACTTGGCCCATAATGTGGTGTGTGTTAGATTGTGGGATACCCCAATTTTGGGTGCAGCTGCAAAGCTTAATTGCTACTGGTTTTATGGCTATCACGAATAGTAAGGGGGATAGTGGGCACCTTTGCCTGGTGCCTCTGCCTTTTGGGAATGATTCGGAGATAATTTGTCCCGTTTTGACGCGAGCCGTGGGTTTAGAATATAGGCCCTCATTACAACATTGGCGGTAAATGCCGGTTACCGCCGTGCAGAAGACCTACAACACACCTCCGCGGCTGCGGAATTCCGCCACGGCTATTACGACCCACAGCTCAGAATCTGCCAAAATCTAGACACCCACACAAGTCCGCCACACCAAAGGTCAGTGATAAACTGGTGATAACAAAACCTCCACCGTCACACCAACAGGAATACGCCCACACTATCACGACCCACGAATCCACGTGGCGGTCTTTCAACCGCGGTATTCCATTGGCGGAACACACCGCTGCATTCAAAATACATACACATTTACAAAACACAACATTGGACAAATCGAAATACACACACCTGATACACATACACACACCACTCCCACACACCCAATACAATATAAAACACATACCCACATTGCCCACAAACCCTTACTACCAAAGATTTAGAAGAAGGCCAGAGAGACAGCAAAGCAAAGACAACACCAGCATACAGAGGCACACAACACCATCACACATACACATCCACGCACAAAACACCACACACCCCTAAACATCACCCCACACATCACAACACACACCACCTCACCCACACCACCCCATGGCACAGCAAAGACACCCCAGGTTTTCTGAGGAGGAGCTCAGGGTCATGGTGGAAGAAATCATCCGGGTAGAGCCACAGCTATTCGGATCACAGGTGCAGCACACCACCATAGCTAGGAAGATGGAGCTATGGTGCAGAATTGTGGACAGGGTCAACGCAGTGGGACAGCACCCAAGAACACGGGATGACATCAGGAAGAGGTGGAACGAACTAAGGGGGAAGGTGCGTTTTGTGGTCTCAAGACACCACATTGCGGTTCAGAGGACTGGCGGCGGACACCCACCTCCTCCCCCACAACTAACAACATGGGAGGAGCAGGTCTTGGCTATACTGCATCTTGAGGGCCTCGCAGGAGTAGCTGGAGGAATAGACTCTGGTAAGTCAAAGCTTTAACTACTTCATCCCCCACCCTACCTGCATGCTATCACATACCCTGACCCTCAGCCTCACCCCCATCACTCCAACTCCTCACATATGTCCCACTATCACAAACCACATGTCCCAACACCAAGCCCTGCATGCAACAACAAAGCATGGACACCCATCACCAATGCATGTTCACTACACATATCCACACAGACCCCTAAACAATTAGCACACAAAGTCCTACACAGGAATGGAAGCACTGGGGTACAGGGTCACCCACCCATTGCATACCATGGCACACACAGATGAAATAATCATGCCTTTACACCCCTGCAGGACCCCTACCTAACGTCACCGGACAGGGGGTTCCAGACATGTCCACTCCACCCACAGAAGAGGCCCACAGTGATGACAGCAGCTCTGTCCAACTAGATTTAGATGACCAGCCCGGCCCATCTGGGACCTCAGGACAGTCGGTTCCCCTGACACTGGCACAGGCCACCACAGAGCCTTCCCCCTCAGGAAACACCAGCACAGCACCCACCCAGCGGGCCCATCCCTCTGCCCCCAGGACACGTCAAGCAGCAGTGTGTCCACCACTACAGGGAACCCAGGCTAACCCAACACCCCAAGAACAGCAGGGACCCGGGGGCAGTGGTAGTGGGCACACGGTTCAGGAGACAGAGGCCCAGGAAAACCGGGGCACTGGGAGGGCTGCTGTGCGACAGGGGGAGGACAGGCCCAGGGAACCCACTCTCCACGAGACTCTCTCCAACATCATGGGAGCCTACCATCATTCCCAGGAGACGATGGCAACGGTACTGGCCAAGTTTCAGGAGACCCAGCTGCTGCAGGAGGAACAGTATTTGGGGTTCAGGGAGGAACTCAAATCCATCAATACCACCCTGGGCACCATTGTAGGGGTGCTGAAGGACCTCGTGAACACCAGGAGGGACACTGTGGCACAACAAGGGGACTAGCCTGGATGATGAACTGCCCACCACCTCCGCCGGCGCTAGTGGACAGGAGACACCGCCACAGGACCATGACACCAACACCCCACCCCCTGAAGATAGAGAACCACCCCGCAAGCGGTCCCTGAGATCCAGGACAAAGACAGAGAACAATGCCAAGACCCCGCCAAGAAATGAGACTACCCTGAATGTCATCCTTCTGTCCCACTTTGTCACCCTGTCCATCCTTAAACTGCCCTAGCTCCTATGCCCCTTTGGACAATGCACCTGTGAGACTAATAGACTGGACTCTGCCATGGACATTCCTCCACCATCACCCCTAACCATTTTACAACCCCCTCCACTATTTAGCACTTAAATAAACACCCTTAAATCACAAAACAATCTGGAGTCAGTCTGTGCTTTCACAATTGTGTATTTGCAATAACTGAGTGAAATAGCAATGTTCATTGTATTGTCAACATACCTACATCACACAGCTCTAGTCCATGAGGTAACATAGCAGAGGTCACACAGTGGGACCCACATGTGTGAAATCGAAAGGGAAAGTGACAAATCAGGGTCCATTCACAGTGTGAAAGTGACAGACAGATGAGAGGTCGAACAATTTTATCAGATGTAGGAGGCAGTGATGTCTTCTTACCTGTGTCTCACTGGAAGTATTGATGGATCACAGTGTTTCTGTTGTCTATGTCCTCTTCTTTTGCCTCCTCTTCTTCACTGTCCACAGGCTCCACAGCTGCCACAACACCTCCTTCAGGACGATCCTCCTGCGGAAAAGGCACCTGTCGTCACAAAGCCAAGTTGTGCAGCATACAGCAGGCCACGATGATCTGGCACACCTTCTTTGGTGAGTAGTATAGGGAACCACCTGTCATATGGAGGCACCTGAACCTGGCCTTCAGGAGGCCGAAGGTCTTCTCTATAACCCTCCTAGTTCGCCCATGTGCCTCATTGTAGCGTTCCTCTGGCCTTGTCCTGGGATTCCTCACTGGGGTCAGTAGCCGTGACAGGTTGGGGTAGCCAGAGTCACATGCAAATGTCGAGGGTCAACTGTTAGACACACACTAACCCTTAGGGATAACCCCATACCCAGACAACTATTAACACTGTATAGGGTCCATGTCCTCACCTAATAGCCACACACGGTGCCTCTAGAGTTGCCCCATCACATAAGGGATGCTGCTATTCCTCAAAATGTAAGCGTCATGCACTGTGCCAGGAAACTTGGCGTTCGCATCGGAGATGTACTGGTCGGCCAAACACACCATCTGCACATTCAGTGAATGGTAACTCTTCCGGTTTCTGTACACCTGTTCACTCCTGCGGGGGGGACCAAGGCCACATGTGTCCCATCAATGGTACTTAGGATGTTGGGGTTATGTCCGAGGGCATAGAAGTCACCTTTCACGGTAGGCAAATCCTCCACCTGAGAGAAAACGATGTAGCTGAGCATGTGTTTCAGCAGGGCAAACAACACTCTGGACAACACGTTAGAGAACATTGGCAGGGACATGCCTGATGCAATGGCCACTGTTGTTTGAAAGGACCCACTTGCCAGGAAATGGAGTACTGACAGGACCTGCACTAGAGGGGGGGATTCCTGTGGGATGGCGGATAGCTGACATCAGGTCTGGCTCCAACTGGGCACACAGTTCCTGGATTGTGGCACGATCAAGTCTGTAGGTGACTATTACATGTCGCTCTTCCATTGTTGACAGGTCCACCAGCGGTCTGTACACCGGAGGATGCCGCCATCTCCTCACCTGCCCCAGCGGACATGCTCTATGGATGAGAACAGCGATCAGAGGGTCAGCCAACACTGAGGTGCGAAATAAACAACTTTATTACACACATTTGTCAATCCGCTATGTGCCTGTCTTAGTGTGTATGCAAGGCCTATATATGTGTGACGCATTTAAAATTAATGCCATGTGGCCCCCTGAAATGGCGGCTGCCTGACCTGTAATGTGGGACAAGGGGATATGAGGTAACTGCGCTGGCGTTGTACACCGTCGCGGTAGGCGGTCGAAGACCGCGGTGCAATCCTGCATTGGTTAACATTGGACCCTATGGGTCCCAGGAGCCAATGACGATGTACGCCAGCGGTGACGGTAAAGACCGCCACGGACGTGACCGCCATTTTCTGTCTGTTCACTCACTTGATACCTGATCTTTGACAGGAGAGGACCTACACTGCAAGTGCTGCCGTGACCTCAGTCTGGAAGCGACAATGGCTCAAGTATCTGTGGAAAGGGCCCCTTGCCTTCAGATCGGAGGAGTTGGAGAAACTAGTGGATGGGGTCCTCCCCCAGTACACGCTACTCTACGGTCCTCCAGACAAACAGGTGAGTACACAGTGAGTATGCTGTTTGGGCAATGCCTGTTTGGAGTGGTGTGGATGGGAGATGGGGGGGGGGAATGAGGCGTGCATGAAACAATGGTGAGTGGATGTGCGTCAGGGCAAGGGTGGGAACGTGGGCCAATGACTGTGATGGTCCGGACGGTTATTGTTTTTTCCTTTTCCCCTGTATTATTCCTGTAGGTCAGCGCCCAACAGAAGAAATATATTTGGTGTGCCATCGCCAAGGACGTCCGGGCCCTGGGGGTCCACCACAGACAGAGCACCCACTGCCGGAAAAGATGGGAGGACATTCGCCGCTGGAGCAAGAAGACGGCAGAGGCCCACCTGGGGATGGCCTCCCAACGTGGGAGGGGTGCCCGTCACACCATGACCCCCCTGATGTTCCGGATCCTGGTGGTGGTGTATCCGGAGTTGGATGGGTGCTTGAGGGCATCAAAGCAGCCACAAGGGGGTGAGTACACTCACATCCATCTAATTCAGCGCGCATTGGAGGTGTCTGGGTGGGGGAGGTGGGCTGTGAGTTCCCCTAGGCTAGGGCGAGCCTTGTAGGCAAGGACCCTTTGTGAGGCAGGCTCAGTGGTACCCCATCCCCACCAGTGGTAAGAGCCATCTACACCTAGTCAGGCTCCTGTGACTTGCATGTGTGCAGCAACTGGGCATAGGCCTTGTACCCCATGTCACTGTGATCAATTAGGGAACTCAAAGTGCATGGCATAGTGCAGAGGGCTGCTGTGTCTGTAGTGTCCGCCAACGGTAGCGGTATTGCATGCACTGAACATGTCTTTCTACTGTCTTCCCCCCCTCTTTGTGGTCTCCCTGTTCTTGTATGCATTAGCATCATCAGGCGGAGGAGCTGTTCTACCAGAGCAGGAGGGAGCTGCATCCCACATGGCCCTGAGGGCGAGACTACGGACTCAGAGTTCACCGGTGGGATGGAGGACGAGGGGAGCTCCACGGCGGGGATAGGAGCTGAGAACAGCAACACCGACTCCTCCTCTGATGGGAGCTCCCTTGCGGTGGTGGGCCCCTCTGTGCCCTCCGCATCTACAGGTACAGCCGCCACCCCCCTACCAGCACCGCCCTCCCAGCAGCCCCTCTGCGTGTGCCCCGTGGCCGCTCACCCAGGAGGGTGGGCATCTCCTTTGCCCCAGGCACCTCAGGCCCTGCCCCAGTCAGCCCTGCTGCCCTCAGTGAGGAGGCCATTGACCTCCTCAGATCCCTCACTGTTGGGCAGTCTACCATTCTGAATGCCATCCAGGGTGTAGAGATGCAGTTGCAACAGACAGATGCATACTTGGAGGTCATTCATTCTGGCCAGGCAGCCCAACAGCGAGCATTTCAGACTCTGGCCTCAGCACTGATGGCAGCCATTGTCCCTGTGTCCAACCTCCCCCCTCCAACTTCCTCCACCCAGACCCAATCCCCAGTACCTCAGCCTATCCTAAGCACACCATCAGTCCAGCATGCACACACCTCAACACACAAGGGTAGCTCTGGCAAACATAAGCACCACACATCCCACAGGCACTCACACAAGCATCATACCCATGCACACATACCAACATCCACGGCCTCCACTGTGCCCCCTCATCCACGTCTCCCTCCTCCCTCCCTGTCACGTCTCCACTCACACCTGCATGCACTACATCTTCAGCCACTACCTCCATCACCAGCACGCCCATCACCACACACCACTCACGTGCACTCACCACCCCACTACCATTCACATATCCCCTGTGTCCTCTCCCAGTGTGTCTGTGAGCCCTCCTCCCAAACTACCAAAACGCAGTCACACACCCACCCAACAGCCATCCACCTCACAACAGACTCCAGCCCATGCACCTTCACCAAAAGTCAGTAAACAAACACCTCCTACAACCACTACCTCTTCCTCCACTCCCAAACTCCCTCCATCTACCCATCCCAGTGTGTCTAAAAAACTTTTCCTGTCAAACCTTGACCTCTTCTCTTCACCTCCCCCACCCCTTCCGTCCCCTAGGGCCCGCCTTTCCATGTCCCAACCCAGCACCTCAGCCACCACATCACCGGGAACAGTGGTGCCAGCAGTAACCGGCTTCTGGAGTGCGCCAAGCGGCAGGGCAGCCAGTGTCCAAAGGAGTGAGGCCAAGGACATTCCCCCACCTCCAAAACAAAAGAAGTTGCCCACAGCCCAGAGGGAGAAGGCCCAAACATCTGCCACCAAGGGCTCAGGCAAGACAACAGTTGGGAGTGGCAAGACAGCTGTGCCACCTTCCAAGGTGGGGAAGGGCCAGAGAAAGAAAGGGAAGACGCCGCCAACCTGCACGGCGGACAAGACCGCCACCGGCACCGCCACTTGCCCCGCCGCCACGAGCACCGCCGCCAGCACCCAGGATACTGTGCCCTTCACCTGCATCGCAGACACTGTGCCCTTCAGCAGCAGCAAGCTCAGTGAGGCCGCCACCAGCACCGCCGCTCAGGACACCGCCGCCAGCAGCAAGCTCAGTGAGGCCGCCTCCAGCACCCCCGCTCAGGACACCGCCACCAGCAGCAAGCTCAGTGAGCCCCCTACCAGCACTGCCGCTCAGGACACCACTTCCAGCAGCAAGCTCAGTGAGGCTGCCACCAGCACCGCCACTCAGGACACCGCCACCAGGAGCAAGCTCAGTGAGCTCCCCACCAGCACTGCCGCTCAGGACACCACTGCCAGCAGCACGCTCAGTGAGCCACCCACCAGCACCGCTGCCCAATGAGCGCCGCAAGCACCGCCGCTACTGAGCCTGCCGCCAGCACCACCAGCGGCCATGCCACATCCTGTGCCAGTGGCACCACCGCAGACATGGCTGCCATTCCCAGTGGTCATTCGTACGAGGGTGGTGGCCAGGTCCAGGGGCCTGGACAGCTTCCATGTTGCCCCGCCGTCAGTGGAGTGTCAGATCCACTACCTGAGTCCTTGGCAGGATGAAGATCCCTGGGCACAAAGCCCCCTCCTGAACCAGTGGAGAAAGGCATTCACTACCTCAGTCTTTGGCAGAATGAAGCACTCTGGGCACAAAGCCCCCTCCAGAACCAGCAGAGTATCACATCCACTACCTCTGTCCTTGGCACGATGAAGCACTCTGGGCACAAAGACCCCTCCAGAACCAGTGGAGAAAGGCATCCACTACCTCAGTCCTTGGCAGGATGAAGCACTCTGGGCACAAAGCCCCCTCCAGAACCAGTGGAGTATCACATCCACTACCTCTGTCCTTGGCAGGTAGAAGCACTCTGGGCACAAAGCCCCCTCCAGAACCAGTGGAGTATCACATCCACTACCTCAGTCCTTGGCAGGATGAAGCACTCTGGGCACAAAGCCCCCTCCAGAACCAGTGGAGAAAGGCATCCACTACCTCAGTCCTTGGCAGGATGAAGCACTCTGGGCACAAAGCCCCCTCCAGAACCAGTGGAGTATCACATCCACTGCCTCAGTCATTGGCAGGATGAAGCACTCTGGGCACAAAGCCCCCTCCAGAACCAGTGGAGAAAGGCATCCACTACCTCTGTCCTTGGCAAGATGAAGCACTCTGGGCACAAAGCCCCCTCCAGAACCAGTGGAGAAAGGCATCCACTACCTCAGTCCTTGGCAGGATGAAGCATTCTGGGCACAAAGCCCCCTCCAGAACCAGTGGAGTATCACATCCACTACCTGAGTCCTTGGCAGGATGAAGCACTCGGGGCACAAAGCCCCCTCCAGAACCAGTGGAGAAAGGCATCCACTACCTCAGTTCTTGGCAGGATGAAGTCAAATCAAATCAAATCATTAACATTTATAAAGCGCGCTACTCACCCGTGCGGGTCTCAAGGCGCTAGGGGAAAGGGGGGGGGTTACTGCTGCTCGAAAAGCCAGGTTTTTAGGAGTCTCCGGAATGCGGAGTGGTCCTGGGTGGTCCTGAGGCTGGTGGGGAGGGAGTTCCAGGTCTTGGCTGCCAGGAAGGAGAAAGACCTCCCACCCGCCGTGGAGCGGCGGATGCGAGGGACGGCAGCGATCACGAGGCCAGAGGAACGGAGGAGGCGGGTGGGGACGTAGAAGCTGAGGCGTCGGTTGAGGTATTCCGGTCCCTTGTTGTGGAGGGCTTTGTGTGCGTGGGTGAGAAGTCGGAAGGTGATCCTTTTGCTGACTGGGAGCCAATGCAGGTGTCTCAGGTGTGCGGAGATGTGGCTGTTGCGGGGTACGTCGAGGATGAGGCGGGCGGAGGCATTTTGAATGCGTTGCAGGCGATTTTGGAGTTTGGTGGTGGTCCCAGCGTAGAGGGTGTTGCCGTAGTCCAGGCGGCTCGTGACGAGGGCGTGGGTCACAGTTTTTCTAGTGTCGGCGGGGATCCAGCGGAAGATCTTGCGGAGCATGCGGAGGGTGAGGAAGCAGGCGGAGGACACGCCGTTGACTTGTTTGGTCATGGTGAGAAGGGGGTCCAAGATGAAGCCGAGGTTGCCGGCGTGGTCTGTGGGGGTCGGTGCGGTGCCGAGGGCCGTGGGCCACCAGGAGTCGTCCCAGGCAGACGGGGTGTTGCTGAGGATGAGGACTTCCGTTTTGTCAGAGTTCAGCTTTAGGCGGCTGAGCCTCATCCAATCTGCGACGTCCTTCATACCCTCTTGTAGGTTGGTCTTGGCGCTGGCGGGGTCCTTGGTGAGGGAGAGTATAAGTTGGGTGTCGTCGGCGTAGGAGGTGATGATGATGTCGTGCTTGCGTACGATGTTGGCGAGGGGGCTCATGTAGACATTGAAGAGTGTCGGGCTGAGCGATGAGCCTTGAGGTACGCCGCAGATGATCTCGGTGGGGTCTGAGCGAAACGGTGGGAGGTAAACTCTTTGGGAAGCACTCTGGGCACAAAGCCCCCTCCAGAACCAGCAGAGAAAGGCATCCACTACCTCAGTCCTTGGCAGGATGAAGCACTCTGGGCACAAAGCCCCCTCCAGAACCAGTGGTGTATCACATCCACTACCTGAGTCCTTGGCAAGATGAAGCACTCTGGGCACAAAGCTCCCTCCAGAACCAGTGGAGAAAGGCATCCACTACCTCAGTCCTTGGCAGGATAAAGCAGTCTGGGCACAAAGCCCCCTCCAGAACCAGTGGTGTATCACATCCACTACCTCTGTCCTTGGCAGGATGAAGCACTCTGGGCACAAAGCCCCCTCCAAAACCAGTGCAGAAAGGCATCCACTACCTCTGTCCTTGGCAGGATGAAGCACTCTGGGCACAAAGCCCCCTCCAGAACCAGGGGAGACTGTTATCCACTTGAGAGACTGTGGCTTTGCACTCCCAAGGATAAAGCAGTGGGCAAGGCACCCACTGGAGAGACTTGAGAGACTGTGGCTTTGCACTCCCCAGGATAAAGCAGTGGGCAAACCACCCACTGGAGAGACTTGCTTGAGAGACTGTGGTTTTGCACTCCCCAGGATAAAGCAGTGGGCAAACCACCCACTGGAGAGACTTGAGAGACTGTGGTTTTGCACTCCCCAGGATAAAGCAGTGGGCAAACCATCCACTGGAGAGACTTGAGACACTGTGGCTTTGCACTCCCCAGGATAAAGCAGTGGGCAAACCACCCACTGGAGATACTTGTGAGACTGTGGCTTTGCACTCCCCAGGATAAAGGAGTGGGCAAACCACCCACTGGAGAGACTTGAGAGACTGTGGCTTTGCACTCCCCAGGATAAAGCAGTGGGCAAAGCACCCACTCGAGAGACTTGTGAGACTGTGGCTTTGCACTCTCCAGGATAAAGCAGTGGGCAAACCACCCACTGGAGAGACTTGTGAGACTGTGATTTTGCACTCCCCAGGATACCTCAATGGGCATGGAGCCCCCTCGTGGAGCTGGCGTTGTGCACTCATCCGGCTGAGGTGCCCCCCCTTCCATTCCCCCTGAGGTGCCTGTTTTATTTCGATCTGATGCCCCTGCAGTGGTCTCTCCATTTGGATCGGGTATCTTGTGTGGGGCTATCCCATGCATTTTGGGCCCAGTGGTCCACGGACTATGTAGGTGCAGTACATGGACTTGAATTCTTGGTGTACATATTTATTAATAGTGTATATATATTTTTGAGTAATGGATTTTTCATGATTACAATCGTTCAACTCATTTCCTTTTGTCCTTGCGTTCTTCCAGGGGGGTTGGGTGGAGGGGAAATGTAAAGTTTCAGCATGTATTGGTGTGTGTGTTGTGTGTGAGGGTGGGGGTGTTGCGTATTGCGTCTGTGTGTCACTCTCTTTTTCCTCCCCCCTCTCCTGTGTCGTAGGTGCAGTACTCACCGTGGTCGTCGCCGCCGTCGGTCGTGCTCCTAGTAGAGGAGCAGGAAGACTATCGCAGGGAGAATTTGGAGTTCCGGCTCTATAGCGTCCTGTTTCCTCGTGGGGTGTGTAGAGGTGAGAGTTTTCCCTTCCAAGTCCTGTTTCCGCCGTGTTTTTGTTCACGTTGCATCCGCCCCGGAAAAGGTGGCGGATTGGCCTCTCACAATGGTGTGGGCGGTACATTGTCTTCCTCCTGTCTGTTGGCGGTGATTGCCATGCTGTTTGTTTGTACTGCCGTGGAGGTCGGAGTGTTAAAGTGGCTGTCTATGTTGGCGGTTTCCGCCACGGTCATAATTCCATTTTTTTTTTACCGCCGGCCTGTTGGCGGTCTTGCCACCGCTTTAACACCGGCCGCCAGGGTTGTAATGAGGGCCATAGTGTTTTAATCCATCTGATGAAGCCATCTCCAAAACCTAGCGCAATGAGTGTGCGTATAAGAAAGTCCCAGCTCAGCGTGTCAAACGCTTTTTCAATATCTAAGGATAGGGCCACAGCTTCTTCCCATATGTCATTGTGCATTATGTGGATTAGTCTTCTAATATTTAAAAAGGTACTTCTCCCTGGGATAAATCCGGACTGATCAGTGTGTATCAGATTTGGTAGGTAGGGGAGCAGCCTATTTGCTAGGATTTTCCCAAGAAGTTTGCAGTCAGAATTTAGTAGGGAGAGTGGTCTACATGATCTGACATCTAGTGGGTCACGGCCTGGTTTCGAGAGCACAACTATCAAGGCCTCACACATGGAGTCAGGTAGTTGCACCCTGGTATGCGCTTCGTTAAACACCTCTAGGAGTGGTTGCAAAAGGTGGGTAGCTTGGGAGTTAAAATACTCTACTGGCAGGCCGTCTGAGCCAGGTGTTTTGCTACATGTAATATATATGTATGTATAGTAATAGGGCCCTCCAGTGTGTCTGCGTTTTCAGTCAGTTGTTGATTTTGGGGGATTATTGACAGTAGTACCGCCATTTGCTGTTCCATTGATGGGGGAGGGGATGAATATAAGGAGCTATAGTTTGTGTAAAAGGCCCCGTTGATTTCCACCTGAGTGGTAATAATGTTGCCTGAGTGCAGTCGGATCGCACCTATAGGTGAGGATTGCGATGGCTGTCGAATCAGCCATGCCAATAATCGACCTGATCTGTCTCCCTCTGCGTGTTGTCATGCCATGAAATGTCTGTAATCGTGTTTACAAAGTCTAGTATCTGCCTCTCTGTGGCTGGCCCTTAGCGATTTGAGTTACTCTAACGGGGTCTCATTTCTGGAGACTGCAACCTCTGCCCTGCACAGCTTAGTCTCCAGTACTTGCAATTCTTTGGTTAGTGTCCGTCTTACCCCCACTGAGGCTGCGAGACAGTGACCTCGGATCACAGCTTAATGGGCGTCCCATTCGGTTGGGCATGATGTGGTTTTGTTGTTATTCAAGGCAAAATAGTTAGACAAGCACTTGGCAAATTCGGCGTGGAAGGGGGGTCTGCAAGCGCCTCTGTCTGCAGGCGCCATGTTGGTATGCGTGTATGTGTGCGGCCCCATTCTAGAATTGAACATAACGGACTATTGTCTGAGATAGTGCAAGCTAAATACTCTGATGAGCGTATCTTCCGGGTTACAGCCGCTGCTGCGAGGAGCATATCTATCCTGGTGTGTAGGTTGTGTACTGAGGAATAGTAGGAGTATTCGCGATGTGTGGGGTGTCCGAATCTCCAGATGCCTCTTAGGCTATTTTTGGAAACCCAAGTTACTAGGTCATGTGAGGTACGGTTGGTCGGGGCGGTGTCGAGCGGGGGGAAGGAGCGGTCCTCGTGGATGTCTAGGACGCAGTTAAAGTCGCCACCCCATATGCTGTCCGCTGTTGAGTCGTTAAGGTTTTCGGTTGTTAGTGTTCCCAAAAAGTTTCGTTGATTCATGTTAGGGACCTATAATGCTATCAGCGCTAGGGGTGAACCGTCAATGTCACCCTCCAAGATCACGTATCTACCATTGGGATCAATCTGCCTGTGTGTCATGACAAATGGGACTCCCGGGGCGATCCAAATCGCCACCCCAAGAGCGAATGAGGAGGATGTAGCTCCATACAGTTGCCCCTTCCATTTTTGTGCGTGTGTTTTCAAGTGTGGTGATTGAGAGGTGTGTCTCTTGTAGCATGACTAGGTGTATCTGGTGTCTCCTGAGATAAGTATATACCCGCTGTCTCTTGCGCAATGATGCCATTCCCCTTATATTCCATGTGAACACATTATGGCCCTCATTCTGACCCTGGCGGTTCTCTACCGCCAGGGCCAACGGGGGCGGGAGCACCGCCGACAGGCCGGCGGTGCTCCCTTGGTCATTCTGACCGCGGCGCTTTGGCCGCGGTCAGAACGGGAAAACCGGCGGTCTCCCGCCGGTTTTCCACTGCCCCTTAGAATCCTCCAAGGCGGCGCAGCTCGCTGCGCCGCCGAGGGGATTCTGACCCCCCCTACCGCCATCCTGTTCATGGCGGGAAAGCCGCCATGAACAGGATGGCGGTAGGGGGGGTCGCGGGGCCCCTGGGGGCCCCTGCCGTGCCCATGGCATGGGCACGGCAGGGGCCCCCTAACAGGGCCCAACTAGGCTTTTCAGTGTCTGCGATGCAGACACTGAAAAGCGCGACGGGTGCTGCTGCACCCGTCGCACGCCTTCCACTCCGCCGGCTCGATTCCGAGCCGGCTTCCTTGTGGAAGGCGCTTTCCCGCTGGGCCGGCGGGCGATCTGAATCAGATCACCCGCCGGCCCAGCGGGAAAGTCAGAATACCCCTCGCGGTCTATTGACCGCGGGGCGGTATTCAGGCGGCTTCCGACGGGCGGGCGGCAACCGCCGCCCGCCTAGGTCGGAATGACCACCTATATCTTGGGATATGTTGTTGTGCTTGGGAGGTCATGTGAGGTTGTAGGTTTAACTAATCGAGGGTCAAACATGATTCTCGTCACGTTCATGTTAGTGATGTGCACAATGCCACCTGGTATCAACCTATTTATGCCCCTGATTCTGTTGATCATGATATTGCTAGTGTAACAAATGTGACGTAAAAAACAGAAAGAGTGAACCCATGTGAACAATATGGAAGAGACCCATTGAGTGATAAAAGAGTTAATAACAATATAAAACATTAACTTTGGTTGCGTCAGGGCGGGTAAAGTTCCGCCGATTGCCGACTTGAGTTAACGGTCCATATGGAGCAGGGTGTGCATCGGATTGATGGAAATAGGTCGTCGAGGTGCCCGGCCCATGATGCAACTGATACTGGGTTCGCTGCCCAGGACCACAATTACATGACCTACTGTGAGGTGAAGGATCGTAGATCAACGGTTTCGCCTAGTGGATTCCTGGGTAGCTATTTGAGTCAAGCCATGTTGCTGCGGGTTGGACGCATCTCGGGGCGCTTGAGTAGCCAGGCTCCAAGTGGTTATTATATATTGTCTGCCGTGCGCGGAGTAAGGGGCGGGCCGCAGGTAGAATCAGCGGAATCTGAGTGCGCATCTTGGTCTAGTTCGCCATCTGTTTGATTGGACAAAGTTGTTGGTGATATGTTAACAAAACGGAGTGTGGCCTGCTGAAAGTGGGAGCGTTCCACCAAAGACTGCTCGGATGTGGGTTTAGTGCCTTGTTTTTTGTGTTGCCTGCCTCTTGCCTTAGGGGGAGACCATCTGTCCACGGGATTGTTAACGTCTGTCGGGCTGGCCAGGCCCTTGGCATCCAACCAGGTCCAGGCGTCTTCCGGTGTAGTGAAGAAAGGGAATCAGGAGTCGTCCTGCACACGGAGTCTGGACAGATACATCAGCGCGTACTTGATGTTATGCTCGCGGAGGCGTTCCTTAACACGATAAAAAGAACTACGTTTCTGTTGCATTTCCGTAGTGTAGTCTGGGTAGGCTGTAATCACTGCATTTTCAAAACGTATAGGGCCTGTTTTGCGGAATAGCTGCAGGATAAGGTCTCTGTCACGGTAATTGAGGAGCCTTGCTATCATAGAGCGGGGTTGTGCTCCAGGTGGAGGAGGTCTGCCTGGGACCCTGTGGGCACGCTCTATTGAGAAGAACTTCGGGATGTTGTCTTTTAGTATCGTCTCTGCGAGCCATTGTTCTATAAATAGTTCTGTGCTGGGGTCTTTGACTCGTTTCGGGAACCCCACTAGTTGGATGTTGTTGCGCCGTGACCTTCCCTCTGCGTCCTCAGCTCTGCGCTTTAGGTCGTCTACTTCAGCTGTCAGGTGATTCATCTGTGTTTGCAATTCCTTCACTGTCGGGGGAAGGGTTGTGGCATCCTTTTCCAGTTCTGTCACACAATCTGACAGTGCATGGTGGTCTGCCCGCAGTATGCTGACGTCAGCTGCGACAGATCCTATTTTGGCTTCCAAGGTGGACTTGGTGTCCAGGATGGCCTGTAATATCTTTTTGAATTGTGCTGTATGGGCGTGTAATGTAAGTTCCATTTTCTGTAACGCCTGGTGCATCGCAGTGTGGTCACCAGGAGGGGAGGTAGTTGATTCCATGGTCCCCGGGGGTGCTCGTGGGTTTTCGGCTTGCCCATTTGGTGTCCGCGGCAGTAGGAGGCTTAAGGTGATGTGTACCCGGTTGGGTGTGGCTTAGGTTGATCGACACATCTGGAGATCTGCGGCGCTATACTGGTTGAGCTATTGTTTTATGTCCATGGGTGCTAGACACAGGCCCTGGCTGCTGCACAAGTGTTGATCGTATGCCCGGCGAGGACCAAGATGGTCACCTACCAGCAGCGAAGTGAGGCAAGAAATTGGTGTTGATATGCAGGTCAGATCGGCTCAGGGTCACTCGTGTCGTGTTGTCCCCACACCTGTCTCCCTGCCGTCGCACCCGGGTACCGGCAGGGGCAGGGGCCCAGCCCGCCCTGCTGCGTGGAGTAGTGTGGATAACTGCGTCCATCTCGATTTTGCAGATCTGGTTCAGCGCGGGTGTAGCGCCTGCTGTGTGGGTCCGAAAGTGGGGGCCCCAAGACTCAGCGTCTCAATCCGCGGCGGGTCCGTCGGCCATCCAGGGGGCCGTGAGGCCGCAGGAGAAGGGGCAAGCAGGGACGAAAATCAGAGCAGTCGCCGTGCCAAGAGAGAGGTGGTTGAATATAAGAGGGTCACTTGTTGTGGCTGGAGGGTCTGAGGTGATTGCAGCAGTGTATTTACAGGGCTACGATCGTCTCGGCTCCCTCCGTTTGGGGTGGGAATCAGGCCTCCATATTTGCCCTGTGGCTCGGTGCATGCCGCCGATGATTTATGGGTGCCTGTGGCCAAACAAGGAGCTTCCTGACTCCCGCCTCCTTACTTGCTTCCCTCCAGTGAGGTCCAGCACTCTGGTGCTTCAGTTTTATGGAGGGGCGTATTGGGCTCCAGCCCCAATCCGCGCCCTCCACGGTCACAGGCCGCGGATAGCGGCTCACCTCCACGCCAGGCGCCGCACGCGGCGAAGCGGAGCCTGGCCCCCTGTTGCGTCGATTTTACGGGGGCGGTGTTGGGCACCAGCCCCGATCCGCGTTCTCCCCGATCGCGGGCCACGGCCCACACCTGCACCGGTCGTCGTGTGTCTCGGGGTGGAGCCTGGCGCCCTGGTGTTTCAAATTGTTTGGATGGGCGGAGTTGGGCCCAAGCCCCGTTCAGCGCCCACCTCCGTCTCAGGCCGTGAGTCCCGGCACATCCACTCGCCGGTCGTTATTTGCATCGGGGTGAAGCCTGGCTCCCTGGTGCTACGATTTTTTTGGGGGGGCGACGTTAGGCCCCGGCCCCGAACAGCGTCCACCACAGTCGCGGGCTGTGAGACTTGGCCCGCCTCCTCACCGGTCGTCTCTCGCCACGGCGAGCAACAGCTGCGCCGAGATTAGAGCCGCAGCTTCTCTTGGGGCCGCTAGGAGAGTGGCGCCTGCCTCCGGCAGGTCTGGAGGCGCCGTCAACAGGGTAATTTTGAGGGCCGGGCGCGGAGCTGCAGATTATGCTGCCGCTCCAGTCACCATGTTGGCCACGCCCCCCGAGCATGCTTACTTTTAAACCAATTTTAGCAGGTGTGGTTGAAGCTTTCACACAATAAACAAATCACAGGTACTAATACTGTTTTCCAATTTGTCTAAAGCCAATCTAACATTTACTTACTATTCACATAACTTCACTACCTAGCTCCATCAACAAACATATCTATAACAATCACCCAAATGTGTTCTTTCAGATTCTACCTTCTACCTTCCATTTTAACTGAATTTCATTTCAAATCTGCCTCATTCAGTTGCAGGTTTCTCCTGTGTGCTACTACAGATTCCCTCCAAAGTGCTCAGAGTGTGGATTGTGAGACACAGCTTTGTGTTTTGGGCCAGAGAGAGTGCAAAAAGAGTGGTATTGACGGGGACCTAGGTTTATCGATTGTGGATATTCCTGAGGTTTTTCACAGAGGGTTAAAGTGGCATAAATTGCTCCCTTTGGCTGAATCTATTATAAGGATTGCCAACGCCTAGACCTTATGATTGTGCAGTGTGGTGGCAATGACCTAGGCACAATTGCAGGGGTTGGCTTAGAAATCCTAATGAAGGATACCTTTGGAAAATTAATGACGCTTTCCCCAGACACTGCCTTTGTTTTTTCTAACATTTGCCAAAGGCAGAAGTGTAATTGGTCAACTGAATTCTGTCCACAAATAGACAAATCCAGGAAACATGTTAATAAAACTGCTTCTGCATTCCTCAGAGGTCATAGCCTTGGCAAATGCAAAACATGCAGTGCATGGGGATACTGTCTTGCGTGGGGAGGCAAGCTCTTACCTCCCCCAACTAACAATTTATTAGGGATGGTATATACAGAAACGATGGAGTTCACCTAACAGACAAAGGCAAAGGGGTGTTTCTGCATTACTTGAGAGACTGCATCCTCTTTCATCTGTAGTAATAAGCTACTCATCATAAACACCAAGGCCCGTTTCATAGCCAATCCTTCAGCCATACACATATTTATTTATGTTTAAATACTTAGCACATAATTATGAATAATGGCGCACAACTGCGCTAGCGCAGTTGTGCATAATTTTTTTAACGTGAGCTAATGCCACTCCCTAATGCCATCCATGCACCATATTTATAAAATGATGCATGATGGTGCTAAAGAATGGCTAGCGTCTCAAAAAAAGACACTAGCCAGGGACGGATGGCATTAGGGGAAATGGAGCTAGTGGGTCAAAAATGTCACTACAATGATTAGCAGCAAAACATCTGCTGCTAGTCAGCCTAAAGTCTTTTTTTGAAGCACAAGCAGCCAAAAAATGACTGCTTTCTAAGTATAGACAGGAGTCATTACCACTACCCCAATGTCCACCATAGGGGACCAGTGTCCCCAGGGCAAGCCAAAAATAGCCAGTGCCAGCCAGGGGGCCCCATGTAAGGGGCCCTTATGGTAGGCCACACACAAACACACACACTTACCTGCAACTTACCTGGGATGGGCTCCCCCCTTCAGTAGTGTCCCTATGGTGTGGGTGGTAGTGATGCTAGGGGTTGGGGTGGGCATCTTTGAGCCCATTGCATGGTGTTTCCCCATGGAAATGGGCCTACCTGCACATTGGTAGCAGGTAGGCCCAGGCGTTAAATAATGATCTGACCAGACGTTAAATAATGGTGCTATGCGGGCTTAGCACTGTTATTTAGGTCTGCCTCCCACTTGCGCGTTGTTTCAGTGCTGGGTGTTAAATATGGCGCTGGGTGGCTAGCGTCATTTTTAGGAAGGGAACGCCTACTTTGCATTTCAGTGACGCAAGGTGGGTTGGAACTTCCTAGAAATGGCGCTAACTCCAATATTTTGATGCTAGACAGGTCTAGCGTCAAAATATCAATATGGAGTTGTTAGCACCATTTTAGCATAAAAATTCATGATGCTAAGGCGACGCCAACCTTCCATAAATATGGTCCTTAATCTGTTAAATGTCATTCGGATCCACGGATCCAACCATGGATAAAAAGAAAACACAATTTTGGGCATTCTCTGCACATTGGTTCTCAATATGCAATATTTCTTTAAGCACATGTGGCCGGGAAACTGACCCCATCATATGCATCAGTGCTCACATATTAGTACCAGGACCATTTCCCAATACAACAAAATAGCAGCAAAAATGTTCCCTCTCAGATCTTAGACACCCAAGATTGTATGAGTAGCTGTGTGAGTGTATAACTCTTGGTCTGGGAGTAAAAGTATGTGTGAGAGAATGTATGTGGAAGTGACAGTGGGTTTGAGTGTGTGTATCTGGGTGTGAAAGTGTGTGTGTCACCATTCTCTCTGGGTGTGAGAGTGGGTGTGTGACTCTCTTCCTAAGTGTGAGAGTGGGTGGGAGAGTATATTTGAGTGTGAAAGTGGGTATGTGAGTGAATCTCTGGCTGTGTAAGTGAGTGTGAGAGTGTCTGTCCGGGTGTATGGGTGTGAAAGTGTGTCTAATTGTGAGAGTGGGTGCATGAGTGTCTGCCTGGATGTAAGAGTAGTTGTGAGAGTGTCTCTGTGGGTGTAAGCTTGTGTGTGAGAGTGTCTTTCTTGCGGTCAGAGCGGATGTAAGCGTCTATCTGGATGTGAGAATGGGTATGTGAGAGTCACTCTGAGTGTCAGAATGTCTATGAGAGTGTCTCTCTAGGTGTAGAGTGACTGTGGAAATGTCTATCTAGGTGTGAGTGTGAGAAAGTGTTTCTGGTATGAGTCTAGGTGTGAGAGCATCTCTCTGGGTATGAGAGTGGGTGTGAAAATATCTGTCTGGGTGTGGGAGTGTCTGTCTGGATGTGCGAGTGGGTGTGAGAGTATCTCTCTGAATGTGAGAGTGAGTGTGATAGAGTCTGTGTGGGTGTGATAGTGGATGTGATAGCATATCTCAAGGTGTGAGAGAGTTTGTGAGGGTATTGTTTGGGTGTTTGAGTGGGTATGTGAAAATTTCTCTGAGTCTCCGAATGGCCATGAGAGTGTCTCCCTTGGTGCGACAGTGGCTTTTAAAGTGTCACTTTGGGTGTGAGAGTGGCTGTGAGAGTCTCTGTCCGGGTGTCAGAGTGACTCTGAGAACGTGTCTCTGGGTGTGAGTCTAGGTATTAGAGTGTCTCTCTGGGTATGAGAGTAGGTGTGAAAGTGTCATGGTGTGAGAGTGAGCATGAGAGTGTCTGGATGTGAGACTGGGTGTGAAAGTGTCTCTCTGAGAGTAAGAGTGAGCGTGATAGTGTACGTGTGGGTGTGAGAATGGATATGACAGTGTCTCTCTTTGTGTGAGAGTGTTTGTCTGGGTATTTGATTTGATATGTGAGAGTCTCTCTGAGAGTCAGAACGGCTATGAGAGTGTCTCTCTTGGTGTGAGAGCGGCTGTGAGACTGTCAGGGTGTGAGAGTAAGTGTGAGAAATTGTCTTTGTGTGTGAGTCTAAGTATGAGAGTGTCTGTGTGAGAGTAGATGTGACAACGTCTCTCTGTGTGAAAGTGGATATGACAGCGTCTCTTTGTGTGTGAGTGGATGTGAAAGTGTCTGTCTGGGTGTCAGAGTGAGTGTGACACGGTCTGTCTGGATATGAGAGTTGATGTGAATGTGTCTTTCTGAGTGTGAGAGTAAGCGTTTTAGTGTCTGTGTGGTTATGAAAGTGGGTGTGAGGGTGTGAGGGTGGTTGAGTGGGTATATAAGAGTCTTTATGAGTGTCAGAATGGCTATGAGAGTGTCTCTCTGGGTGTGGGATTGGGTGTTAGAGTATTTCTCTGAGTGTGAGAGCAGTTGTGAGAAAGTGTCTCTGGGTATGAGTCTAGATATGAGAGCATCTCTCTAGGTATGAGCGTGAATGCAAAAGCGTCTGAGTGTCAAAGTGGGTGTGACAGTGTCTGTCTGGATATGAGAGTGGGTGTGAGAGTGCCTCGCTGAGTGTGAGACGGAGCGTGATAGTATCTGCGAGGGTGTGAGAGTGAATGTGACAGTGTCTCTCAGGGCGTGAGAGTGGGCGTGAGGGTGCTTGTCTGTGTTTTGAGTGTGTGTATGACTATATATATTTTTTCACATTTCACAAGATCCGCAGATCCACCTGTGGATTTACACCGGGGGCCACGCGGATCCCCGTGGATGGATTGAAGAATATATTTTAAGGCATTTCAAGCTCATTATTTAGAGTTTTAGCACACTTATATCACCCCTATGGGCTAAGGCAAACACTACCCTGGCCCCATCATCTCTATTGCCCCACAGATTTCAGACCCCAGGGCCATTTTCCAATAAAATAAAATGGCAGCTGCAACATTCCTGTCAGGCTGTGGCCAGCCAATGAGATTTTTCCTGGAGCGCGTGGATCCGCGATGGATCAGCTGAGGATCTGCGCCCCTGTATAGCTATGTTTTTGGGACTTTAATTACTCCAAAACTAATGAAAAGATTTACACTACACTACCAAAAGCACAATCTGCTGAACACTAGCTAACTTCCTGCCAAATTTGGTGTAGTTCTGTTCAGCAGTATGGGCTGTAGGCATATCTAAAGACCCATTAGAAAAATGAATAGGGAAAACGTGTTTTGGGGTTCCCCCCCTTTGTCTCAGCCCCCACTTGTTGGATCACCCCAAAACTTTCAAGACAGCAGCTGAACTGACCAAAGTATGAGTTTTGAAAAGTTTGTGAAGATTCGTCAAGCGGCGCCAAAGTTTTTGGCATAACAGAAAAACAATCTTTCTATGGAAACTAGGTTCTAACTTTAACTACCTAATGATGACTGCCCCTAGGGAATATATGGTCCAGTAGAAGGCGTCTGCCGAAACGCGTAGACATTCTTTGCAGGAGATTATGTTTCAACTAATATAATAAAGCGCATGACATTTACTCTCGAACATTGATTCTCTTTTGTCCTCATGAGTCAGTGAAGGAATTGGTGCAGCCGTTTGGTGGGTATCGTCCTACCAGTTGTGGATTATCTAAATATATATATATATATATATATATATATATATATGTAACAGAATGGCAGTCAGTTTTTTCATTTTTCATGGGCAGGGTAAGTGAAGTGGCAGACTTAAAAGATTCTGCATTGCAAAACTGATATTTTTCTCTGAGAGGAGGAGTCCTGTAGGATACTTTAAGGGAAGTGGTTACAATAATCAAAGCCTGTTCTTTGGTTTGTAATCAGGGACTTAGAATGCCCGCTCAATCGTTTGTTCATCCACTCACTAACCTGCACACTCATTTGCTCAATTATTTACTCATTTACTCATATAATCTTTCACTTACCGTATCATTCACTTGAACATGTATGCACATTAACCTAATGACTGGCACAGTGCCTCCTCACACGTTTGGAGAGACCTGACTTCATTTTTGGTTCTTAATATTTTTTGTCCAAAATATTGCATGCCTGTAAGCTTTATTATATCCAGCCATTAGCTTCATTTGAACTTTTCCTTGTTATCATTAACATATTGAAACATGTGTAAATTGGGATTACTGGAATTAAATTTTGGAGTTGTTTCTGTTGCATCAAACACATTCTGCAGTCTTCTCCACCCCTCAAACGCTTGCAAAGGATGGCATTCTCTATGTTTCAATGTCAATGTTTCTAGTTTAAACCTTTTTACCCCAATGGTCACAAAAATAGCTACAGTGAAGGTGATAGTGTAGTTCCCAAACAAAAATTAACATTATCTTTGATTTGTTTAAGTTTGATGTTTTTGTTCTTTCAAAGCCACATGGCACAATCAAGGTGCATGGGACAGCATGTCAATGCTGAAAAGAATGCCTGTGCTGAAAACAATCTTCAGATGTAGTTATTTGGTAACTAATGGGCCTGATTTATATATTTTGGCAGTGCGTATACAACGTTGCAACAGAGTATATATAGCACCATGATGAAGGTCTACCCACCCCATTTAAACACGGGTGGACCATATGTTTAATCACAGTTGAAACTGCTTGATCTCTGCTGTGAATAAAACCATCAAATGGCCCTACTGGAGTAAGGGCTGTAGAAAGCAGATGTTCAATTCCGGTCACCTGATTTAGACGGGTGGAATTAAAGGTCAGTTTTCATTGCCTGTTTCACTGCCTCTGTCAACCCACGAGTACCTACAATTCCAGATTAAGGCCAACCCAAACGCCTCCCTCTGGGGCATCCTCATCTACAGGCTGCCCAGACCATGACCCCAGTTCTGCAAAGACATTGCTGACCGTGTCGCCCCGCCCCAAGCACTCACCTTCTCTGACTACATCCTGCTTGGCGACCTCAACTTTCACCTTGATACCCACAATAACCCCAACACCACAAACCTCCAGGACAACCTCACAACTCTTGGCCTCAAACAACTCATCAACATCCCGACCCACAGAGCCGGGCACATTCTCGACCCCCACTTTTCTCAACAGGGGACAACATAACCATCTCTCACACCTCCAAACACCATTGGACCGATCACAAAGCCACATTTTGTGAAGATTGCAAGCCGGCATGCTCACACGGAGGATCTTGTTTAACTCTTCAGAAGATTCTTGAAGGTATTTTTTACGGGTTCGTAGGACCTTAGAAATGCGGTTAGATCATCTTATAGCAATGTGGCTCCCCGCGCTTAGTTTTTTGAAAGATGTTTCTCTTTGCAGCTTTGGCATTTTTGGTCCTCGAACCCGTTAGTTATGCGGTAGTCCTTTTTGTGTTTGATCTACTACCGTCAGGTAATCACATCATTTCACTCCTTGCGACTTTTTCAATCGTCTATGCATGTATGGGCGGAAGTTCTCTGTTCTTTTTATTTACAGCACATGGCCTGTTATGGTTTTTGGCATTATATCCTACATCTGCACTGTGTGTGTTTGTTTTTATGTTTGGTCCCCATACTCACCCAAATGGGTCTCCTCGCATGAGAATAAATGCAATCTATGTACTTATAATGTTCAATATTTTGGGTATATGGGTAATTATGTCTGTAACTTACATATAGATTTAAAAAGATGATGCAATGTGCAATATTGGATTCAGTGCGCTAATGAAGGTGGCCGTGAGTATTATGAACATAATTAAAAGCATAAGTCCCCCGAAACGCACGTCGGCAGTTTTGGCATTGTTTGATGATTTACCAAAGCAATCAAGATTATCTATCATCTGGCAGTAAGGAGGATTTACAAATTGACGAAGAAATTTTATTTATGAGACCTTGTATCTAAAGACTTACCGGACTGAATCTTATTTTACCAAATGACGAAGAAATCTTGAGGATGAGAAGTTGCATCTAAAGACTTACTGGATTGAGGCATAAGAGTTAGAATTTATGTTCTGATCACGAGCACTGACTCTTGCGATATGAATTTCAACATTTGTGCAATGGATTGATTTAAAGTTTATTATTGGAAAGAAATTGTGAATTATATATACATGAATGTGATGTCCTAATTCATCATTTATTTGACACTGAAATTTGAGATTATTGGTATTCACTCGTTGGAAAATATCACTGTGTCTGTAATTGTTTGTCTTTCCGGTGTCTTGTCATTGTTTATATGTTGATGTTATTTGTAGTCATGTGTTTTATGGTCTTTGTGTGTTGAGTTCTATGTTGATGGGTGAAGGCCTTCTGTGTGAGAGTTACTGAGTGGATATGGGGAGATTATTCATTTTATAAAATGTATAGTTTGAAATAATGATGTATTTATACACATATACTTGTGTTTAGATTAATAAATGTTTGAATATTATTGAGGCTTTTTTTTAGAATGGTTTGCTTGCCTGAATGTATAGGAGAGTGATGCACTTTTTACTTTTTGTAGGTTTCCCTGAATCTCTCTCCGTATTCGTGTGGGGACCCTGTATTTTTCTACATTGAGCAGTGTGGATCCTCCATCACGGGTGGTGGGCTGAAGTGGTCCTGACGGTCCTGACGTCCCACTGTCCAACTTTGGTGGAGGTAAGAGCTTGCCTCCCCACGCAAGACAGTATCCACATGCACTGCATGTTTTGCATTTGCCAAGGCTTGTTGGAATTCTTCCACATAGTTCTTCATGTATCTTGCAGCTCCAGCCCCCAGCACTCTATCCTGGGACGCACATCTTCCTGAGTGGTTCTCCGGCGGCTTAGGAGCCTTTGTCTTAGTGCTGCGTGGGCCTCTGTTTGCACCTATTTTGTCCCCATGCTCTGGGACTCCTTTGTGCCTTGCCTGGTCTTCTGTGGGCTCTCTGAATTGCTGAGAGCCCCCCGTCACTCCTTCTCCTTGGTAGAGACCACCTGGTCGTTCCTGGTCCCGAGCAGCGCCATTTTCTGCTAACCACGAGCTTTGCATGTGCCAAGGCTTGTTGGCGGACTGTAGCAACACAAACCAGACTGCAAACCTCCATCCAGAATGGGACATCACTTTCACCAACCATGAACCTGACTCCATCCTCTTGCGTGCAATACTGACTGTTCTTCTTCACCAGTGGTTCTTCTTTTGCACTTTCTTCCGAGTTAGCAGGGGCTCCTTTTCTCCCAGGACTTTTCTGTGCTTCTTGGACTTTGTCCCCTTCTTTCACAGGTCCTCAGGTCCAGGAATCCACTGTTGGTGTCTTGCAGTCTCTGCTCATTCTAGCATAATTCTTTTTTTTATTTCTGTGTGTGTTCTGGGAAAGTTACTGTGTTTTACTCCTGCTTTCCTGGGCACTGGGGTGGGCTCTAGTACTTACCTTTGGGGTTTTCTAGTACTCCCAGCTCCCTTCTATACACTACACTTGCCTAGGTGTGAAACTGAAATGCGCATTCCACTTCCTTAGTTTATGGTTTGTGTTCTCCCTAAGCCCATTTCTAACTATTGTAATTTTCACTAATTGCACTGTTTTCCAACAGTTTTTATGCCTATTTCGGCATACAAGTGTATATAATTTGTGTATTACTTACCTCCTAAGGGAGTATAGTCTCTGTGGTATTTTTGGTATTTGTGTCACCAAAATAAAGTACCTTTATTTTTTGTAACACTGAGGCCCTCATTCCGACCCTGGTGGTTTCAAACCGCCAGGGTGGAGGGCAGAGGAAGCACTGCCAACAGGCTGGCGGTGCTTCCCGGGCCATTCTGACCGCGGCGGTAAAGCTGCGGTCAGAAAAGGGGAACCAGCGGTTTCCCGCCGGTTTTCCCCTGGCCCAGGGAATCCTCCATGGTGGCGCTGCTTGCAGCGCCGCCATGGGGATTCCGACCCCCTTCCCGCCAGCCTGTTCCTGGTGGTTTACACCGCCAGGAAGAGGCTGGAGGGAACGGGTGTCGTGGGGCCCCTGGGGGCCCCTGCACTGCCCATGCCACTGGCATGGGCAGTGCAGGGGCCCCCTAACAGGGCCCCACAAAGATTTTCACTGTCTGCTTAGCAGACAGTGAAAATCGCGACGGGTGCCACTGCACCCGTCGCACCCCTGCAAATCCGCCGGCTCCATTCGGAGCCGGCTTCCTCTTTGCAGGGGCTTTCCGGCTGGGCCGGCAGGCGATCTTTTGGAGATCGCCTGCGGGCCCAGCGGGAAAGTTGAAATGACCCCCGCGGTCATTTGACCGCGGTGCGGTCTTTGGGCGGTTGCCGCCCGCCAGGGTCGGAATGACCCCCTGAGTGTTTTCTTTCATGTGTGTGAGTACTGTGTGACTACAGTGGTATTGCATGAGCTTTGCATGTCTCTTATATAAGCCTTGGCTGCTCATCCACAGCTACCTCTAGAGAGCCTGGCTTCTAGACACTGCCTACATTTCACTAATAAGGGATAACTGGACCTGGTATAAGGTGTAAGTACTTTAGGTACCCACTACAAAACAGGCCAGGCTCCTACAACAGCCTGCAAGACTGCTGTCACCACACAACAGCAAAACATCAGAGCCGCCAAAGAAGCCACCTTTCAAGCATGCCTCAGCACCAGCACTCACAACAGCAAAGAGCTCTTCGCCATATTCAAAGGGTGCACGAACCCCGGGATAGTCACCTCATCCATTCCTTATCCCAAGACCTCTGCAACAATCTCACACCCTTCTTCCACTGAAAAATCCATGACATCTACGAAGGCTTCAGGAACCAAAACCCACCAGCATCACCCACCGTCATGGATCTAGCACTTCACCAGCTACTTAACTACTAGACCCCCATCACCAAAGAGGGCACCCAAAGACTGATGAACTCCATCCACCCTGGAGCACCCTCAGATCCATGCCCTCATCATATCTTCATCCTGGCAAGCGCCACCATAGCACCGGAGCTCTGCTGAACTATCAACTGATCCTTTGAGACCACCACCTTCCCCTCAGAATCAAAGCACGCCAAAATCATCCACTACTCAAGAAACCCACCGCCGACCTTAGGGAGCTGAAGATCTACAGACCAATCTCTCTGCACCCTTTTCCAGTGAAGGTAATGGAGAAGGCCGTCAACCAGCAACTCACCGAATTCCTGGAGACACGCCATATCCTGGACCCATCCCAATTCAGATTCAGAAGCAACCACAGCACTGAAACCGCACTCTTAGCAGCCACTGATGACATATGCATCATACTGGACCGTGGCTTCACAGCCTCACTCATCCTCCTAGACCTCTCTGCTGCATTTGACATCGTCTCCCACTCCAACCTTTGCAACAGACTACATGACGCTAGCATCCGAGATAAAGCACTGGATTGGATCAGGTCCTTCTTCACAGGAAGAACACAGAGGGCCTGTTTACAACTTTGGCGTAGGAGGTTAATCCGTCCCAAATGTGACGGATATCCCGCCCGCCATATTACGAGTCCATTATATCCTATGGAACTCGTAATACGGTGGGCGTGATATCCGTCACATTTGGGACGGATTAACCCCCTCCGCCAAAGTTGTAATCAGGCCCAGAGTGTCAGACTACCGTTCATGTCAGTAACCAAAGACACATGCTGCAGAGTGCCCCAAGGATCTTCACTCAGCCCGACGCATTTCAACATCTACATGGCCAAGGTCATCAAACAACATGGACTAAACATAGTCTCCTATGCCGACAATACCCAACTGATACTCTCCCTGTCAAGGACTCTGCAAGGCCAAGAGAAATTTTTACAAGGGGATGAGAGCAGTCACCGGCTGGATCGATGCCAGCTACGTCACACTCAACACGGACAAGACAGAGATCCTCGTAATTGGCTCCACCTTTTCCACCTGGATGATTCCTGATGGCCGACAGCTCTGGGAAATGCCCTGCCCCCACGGACCATGCACGCAACCTGGGCATCATTCTGAACTTTTCTCTCTCCATGACACGCCAAGTCAATACTGTCTCTCTTCATCATGCTTTCACACCCTCCACCTCCTGCATAAGATTTTCAAGTGGATGCCCTCCGACAAAAGAAAGACAGTCACCCACGCACTAGTCACCAGCAAACTGGACTATGGCAACACACTCTATGCCGGGATTACCAAGAAACTACAGTCAAGACTACAAAGAGTCCAGAATACAGTGGCCAGACTCATCCTGGACATCCCCCGACACAGCCGAAACTCCTCCCACCTCAGAGACCAACACAGGCTCCTAGTCAACAAGTGCATCACATACAAATTCCTGAGCCACACCTACAAGGCACTGAACAGCATAGGACCGGCATACTCCAACCAAAGCATCCCCTTCTATGTACCCAACAGGCATCTCTGCTCCTCCCAGCGCGCCTTGGCAGCCATCCCCAAGATCCGGAAAAGCACACCAGGAGGAAGATCCTTTTCCTACCTGGCAGCCCAGACATGGAACACGCTACCTCTCAAGCTCAGGCAGATCGCATCACTGAAGCAGTTCAGGAAGGACCTCAAGACCTGGCTCTCTGACTGAGCAGCACTCCCACAAACAGCGCCTTGAGATCTCATGGGTGATTAGTCACGCTTTACAAATCTCTGATTGATTGATTTAGTGCCTGTCACCACCAGGAAAACCCTGGCTGGAAAGGACAGTGAAAGCTTCTAAATGTTCTCCTTACTGTGGAAGACAAGTCCCATGGTGAGGGGAGCGTTTTTTTTGTTTTTTTTTTAATCCCCACTTCAGTATTTTCTTTTTTTAAATAAAAAAGAAATCAGTCTGATGTCAGGCTTCATCATGTTGATGGAGACATACACCAACTTTAAAAAAGCATTGACAGGAACTGACATGATGGCAGTTTCTCCCAATTTTTAAAGAAATGACTGCACGCTTGGTGGTCATTTCTCAAGCTAGCGGGTGGCATCTCTGCCAAGGTGACAGAGTAATTTACTGCATCTCCCTGATGAAGAAACGTGCCACCCACCAACATCTAACTTCGGCACTACATCTATTTTTGAAGGATCTCTGCTGAATGTTACTAATTGCTTAATTGAAATGGGATGGTCGCTTAAAAGCCTCAACGCCTGAAGTGTCTTAGTTGCACCCAAGCATGTGTATTTGACATGCATACTACCCTCTCTATTGTACAGATGCAAACATTCCTAGCGTTGGACTGAGCAAAGTGGAAAGAAAGTCAAAGTGGTCTAGCAAGCAATGATCTCTAGGCTCTGTTGCCCACCACCAAGGTATGGCATGTTGTCCCATGGTGGATGTGAGAAGCTTATTCCATCTTTTATTTTTTATTTTGGCAATTATAGCCCAGCCGGCACACCTCAAAAGACAATGAACTAGATGAAATACTTATACCTGGCATTAGATGACTAGGTGCTTATTTGCCACAGTCTGGTAGACCGGGAAGACCACAGGATAGCGATAAGGCCGATTCCTATATTAACCTATGCTGTCAGGCCGTTACGGAAGACAACCAAAAGCCTCCCAAGAAGGTTAGCAGTGGAAGTGTCAAACCAACCTCAAAAGAGATACATTTGTCCTCTCATTCACCTGTTCTTAGAAGTCTTGAAAAACACAAAAGTCACTCATTGGAAAGGCTCTGAAAAGTAAATAAAGTTGAGTGGAGACGTAGAATATTAAAGCAGAGTATAGTGAGGAGATGGAAAATACTTAAATGTTACAGTGCATACGAAATGGAAATATCAGAGACTGAGGCGCACGTGGAGGTTAAAATACCGATGAAAGCCAAGGGTGGCTACACAGCAGCAGTAGCTGACGCCTGCCACAGAGCCAGTGTTTGTTTTGACAATAGTAGCCCCCAAGGTATTCTTCTCAGAACAGTCTAAGCTACTTCCCCAGACTTCCTTAAACACCGTCCTCAACAAGGATGTAAACCAATCCGCCAAATGCTTTGTCTGGTATTTTGTCTAAACGGTAAGGGGGAGGGAAAAATTAAAATAATTTCCTCTTTAGGGAGTGAAATGCAAGAACTGAGGGACTTGGTGATGGGATTTTGTTGGATATTTTTGTATGCCCCTCTTTAATTAATTTCTTATAAAAACAAAGCTAAGGGTTGCTGGCGGTTCTCTGAGGACATAATGGAGGAAGCGACCTGTTTTCCGAAGACCATGCAGCTTTCTGCGAGCTCTGTGTCACATTTTCTTCCTAGACATGAGTGAAAAGCACTAAACATACAATGCAAAATTTCAGAATTCCCTTTCCTTGCTCCTTTGACTTCTGCCCAGTAGGAAGTAACAGACAGTGGCCCTCATTCTGACCTTGGCGGGCGGCGGAGGCCGCCCGCCAAAGTCCCGCCGTCAGGTTACCGTTCCGCGGTCGAAAGACCGCGGCGGTAATTCTGACTTTCCCGCTGGGCTGGCGGGCGGTCTCCTTCAGACCGCCAGCCAGCCCAGCGGGAAAGAGGCTTCCACGATGAAGCCGGCTCGGAATCGAGCCGGCGGAGTGGAAGCTGTGCGACGGGTGCAGTTGCACCCGTCGCGTATTTCACTGTCTGCACAGCAGACAGTGAAATACATGTAGGGGCCCTCTTACGGGGGCCCCTGCAATGCCCATGCCAGTGGCATGGGCACTGCAGGGGCCCCCAGGGGCCCCGCGACCCCCCCCTACCGCCATCCGGATCTCGGCGGTCCGACCGCCGGGATCTGGATGGCGGTAGGGGGGGTCAGAATCCCCGCGGCGGTGCAGCAAGCTGCGCCGCCGCGGAGGATTCAATGGGGCCGCGGTACACTGGCGGGACCCCGCCAGTGGTGCCGGTCCGACCGCGGCTTTACCGCCGCGGTCGGAATCCCCATTGAAGCACCGCCGGCTTGTCGGCGGTGCTCCCGCGGTCCTCCGCCCTGGCGGTCAAAGACCGCCAGGGTCAGAATGAGGGCCAGTATTTGGGCACACCCTTTTTCGCGTTAAAATCTTCCTTTTCAACACATTCTTATTGTGCAGATAATCTTAGGGGTAGTTCAAGCAACGAGTACTGGGATTTCACAGACTCACGTTTTTCAACACTTAGGGCCTGATTCTAACTTTGGAGGACGGTGTTAAACCGTCCCAAAAGTGGCGGATATACCACCTACCGTATTACGAGTCCATTATATCCTATGGAACTCGTAATACGGTGGGTGGTATATCCGCCACTTTTGGGACGGTTTAACACCGTCCTCCAAAGTTAGAATCAGGCCCTTAGGGTCCTGGTAACTCTAAATTTTGAAAAGTCTGTATTTTCCTGTGATTGTAAATCGCCTTAGAATAGACTAAGGCACGTATTTTTGCTATTGTTTAAAGCTCTTTTATATGTACGCTAAAACATGCTTGTTGAAATGTACTAAAATCTTAATAAAAATAAACAAACCACAAATGCAGTGTTAAATAGTAGGAAGTGAAAGTGGTGCACTATTTGGGATTAGCGGTCCTAGCAGTCCCAGCTACTGTGAATTCTACTGTCTACATGTATGTTTCAAAAACACAAATAAAAAATACAAAATACTGATTGGAGCAGAGTTATTATTTTATGCAATGCTGCACATCAAGGGAACTTACTACACTGCATTGCATTAAAGGGAGAGAGCAGAATTGTTGCATATTTCACAAAGCTATGGGCCATTTCTGGTCCCTATTTGAACCAGTGTACTGTGTGCTGTGTAATGCCAATGCAATTACCCTTGCACCATAGTGCAAGGATGCCTTCGTTACAGGCAGAATTGTTTTTGTGCAGGAAAGGACATCCAGAAGTTCGAGGACAAGGTTGCAGATCCTAATCAAATATGCTTTGCTAGATAGGGAGAAAATATTGAAGGAAATTGCTACTATCAAGAAAGACCTGATACCCTGCAATGATAATGAACATATTATTAATTTTTAAAAGAGATAGATGAGAGATTAGACAAACAGGAGGATGAAATTAAGATCTGCTAGCAACACAGATTTCACAGAGACTGTGAGGATTGTGCGAGAGGAAGAATGTTGACATTTAATAGGAAGTATGATGAGTTGTAGTCATCAAATGTGGAGTTGTGTAAAGTGCAATATGATACTACTCTTTCTGAAAAAGGTTTGGAAATGGTAGGGGACACTGACCTCTCTGATGTAGAGACGAGGGCAGCAGGTCCGGGAACATCTATATCAAAGCCTACGACTTTGTTTAGAGAAATATCTCCTCCTGAGCAGGGGGAGAATGGGAAACCAATAAAGCAACTTTGGCAGAGGTCGAGGGAAAGGAGCAAGGGGGTGAGGAAGAGGCATGAGAGGAAAAAAATCTCAACAAAAGAGGATTAGAAGGCACTATAATTGCACAAGCCCTGGGAAGAGGCAAAAAGGGTCAACAGGAAGACAATGATGACAACAAGGTGAATCAAGCTTTTATTAATCCCTCCAATAGATCTCTCCAACAATGAGCATTTAAATTTAGAAGTCATCTTAAATTTTAAAAAATCTTCATAGATAAACCCAGCCAAAATAATTTGAGTGACACCATTACTCCAAAGTGCAACAGAACTATTAAAGACATACAAGACATACAAATGCTGCTATCACTTGAAAATACAGACTCACAAGCACCCAGGATACAGGACATTTTAAAACACCTCGACATCCAGTCTAATCTTGATGAGGACAGTGGCCTCAGATCCAGAGCCACCTTTATTCCAACCTTATCCTTGGAAAATCACATAGACGTATTTTACAAAGGAGTTCGCTCTGACCTATACCACTTGGAGGACAAACACAAATCGGGTAGGTGTATATAAATGAACAATCTGGGACCTAATGAAATACAGGCTGTAAAGAGACTAGCAATGATCAATGACATTGTAATCAGGGAAGAGGACAAAGGGGGCAACGTGGTGTTATGAACAGATTAGACTACATGACAGAAATTAACAGACAATTGGGGGACACAAAAGCATATGTACATCTGATTGGGAATCCACTATTGGAGGTCAGATGATTGATAGAGAGCAAACTATCACATTGGAAAGAACTTTGTCTCATCTCAGACTCTGAGTACAAATACATGTACACTCCTACACCACAAGCACCTTGCATTTATATACTCCCCAAGGTTCACAAGCCAGGCACTTTCCCTCCAGGTAGAGCCATTATATCTGGAATTGGCTCACCGACAGAGCACATTTCAGAATACATTGATTCCTTTTTACAGCCTCTAGTACGCAACCTACCATCCTACATCCAAGACTCTAGGGACTTGCTATGTCAACTGGAGGAAGTTGATTGGACCAATGACTAAGGTGGTCATTCTGACCTCGGCGGTAAAAGGCGCCTACCGCCGGTCAGAAATCCTCCATAATCCCGCCGCGGTCGCGGAAACCCGCCACGGTCATTCTGACCCGCAGAAGGCAAACCTCCGAAAATCCGACCGCCACAACAGACCGCCAGACCAGCGGTCGGCGGAAAGGTGGAGGTGACCAAACCTCCACCGCCACGCCAACAGAAATACGCCCATCCCATTACGACCCACGAATCCACGCGGCGGTCATTCAAACGCGGTATTCCATTGGCAGGACACACCGGCGCGGTCAGAATACACACCAACGAACAAAACTCACCCACATTGGATGATTTGAATCCCACACACCTGATACACATACACACACCACTCCCACACACACAATACAATATAAAACACCCACCCACATCACCCACAAACCCCTACGCTTACAAAATCGTAAAGAAGGCAAGAGCGAGACACCAGCATCCAAAACATAACAGCCACAGCCACTCAACACCATCACCCACACACTATCCAAACACAAAACAACACACACCACCACACTCAACTCACTTAAATACACATACTCCACCCCACACATCATACACACCACCCCATGGCACCCCAAAGACAACCCCGCTTCACAGACGAAGAACTCAGGGTTATGGTGGAGGAAATCGTTCGTGTAGAGCCCCAGCTGTTCGGCACACAGATACAATACACCAGCATTGCCCGGAGGACGGAGCTATGGCAGAGGATTGTCGACAGGGTGAACGCAGTGGGACAGCACCCCAGAAATCGGGAAGACATCAGGAAGCGATGGAACGACCTACGGGGGAAGGTGCGTTCCATGGTATCCAGGCACAACATCGCCGTGCAGAAGACTGGCGGAGGACCCCCACCTCAACCCCCACAATTCACATCATGGGAGGAGGAAGTCTTGAACATCCTGCATCCTGACGGCCTCGCAGGAGTCGGCGGAGGAATGGATACTGGTAAGTTGAAGCTTCAATACTGCTTCCCCCCCACCTGCATGCCAAATCAGACCCCAACCCTCACCCCCATCCTCGAACCCCATCCTCACCCCCACCCTCACCCCCACCACCATCCTCACCCCCACCACCATCCTCACCCCCAACACCATCCTCACCCCCACCCCCACCACACCTATTCCCCGCCAATGTCTCACCATCACAACCCACTCATCCCAAAACCTAGGCCTGCATGCGTCCACTAAGCATGGACACCCATCACCAAAGCATGCCCAATGCATATACACATCCCCCCCACAAGCCACCCTCACCAAAGCCCCCACACACGAATGCCAGCACTTGGGGACACGAGAACCCACAGATACACCCATATGCGACACATTGAAACTATAACCATACCTCTATACCCCTGCAGGACCCGACCGTCAACACACCGCGGCGGAGGGGCCAGAATTATCCACACCCCCCACCCAAGAGGCCGTCAGCGATGACAGCAGCTCTGTCGATCTGGACACCGATGACCAGCCCGGACCATCGGGGACCTCTGGACAGTCGGTTCCCCTCACACAGGCACAGGCCACTATAGACCCTAACCCCTCTGGGAACACCAGCACAGCTCCCACCCAGCGGGCCCATGCCTCTGTCTCCAGGGCGCGTCAATCTGCGGTGTGTCTACCACTACAGGGCACCCAGGATAACCCACCACCCCAACAACAACAGGGACCTGGGGGCAGTGGTAGTGGGCACACCGGCCAGGGGGCAGAGGCCCAGGGAAACAGGGCAACTCGGCGGGCAGCTGTGCGACAGGGGGGGGAGGAGAGGCCCAGGGAACCCACTCTCCACGAGGTCCTCACCACCATCATGGGAGCATACAACCGCTCCCAGGAGACAATGGCGACGGTACTGGCCCGGTTCCAGGAGATCCAGGTGCTGCAGGAGGAACACTATCGGGGGTACAGGGAGGACATCCGAGCCATCAACACCACCCTGGTTACCATGGTAGGGCTGCTGCAGGACCTCGTAAACAGCAGGGCGGACACTGAACAACACCCAAGGGCCCCTGCCACTAGCCGGGACCAAGAACAGCCATCCACCTCCGCCGGCGCTAGTGGACAGGAGGCCCCCGCACAGCAGCAGCCCACCAGACCCCCACCTCCTGCAGGAGAAGAACCACCCCGCAAGAGGGCCCTGAGATCTCGCAAGACAGAGTAGGATGTCAAGACCCCCGCCAGCAATGGATACCACCTGATGTCATCCCACTGTCCCACATTGTCACCCTGTCCATCCTCGAACTGCCCATGCTCCATCTCTCCACAGGCCTCTGGACAATGCACCTGTGTGACTGTTACTCTGGACTCTGCCATGGACATTCCTTCACCATAGCCCCCACCCACTTGAAACCACCCATCCCATTTTGAGCACTTCAATAAACACCTATTTTGCACCAAAATATCAGGAGTCTGGCTGTGATTTCAATAGATTGTAATTGACATGACAGTGCAAATATGTCCTTGTACATGGTGAAGTCAACAAACAGCTGCCACAAAGCTGTAGTCCATGGGGAAACGAAGCACAGGACTCGTAGTGGGGACCCCAGATCTGAAATAGGGAGGGAAAAGCCAAAACTCAGTCATCATACACTGGGGCAAATAGACAGGCAGCAGAGATGCTGCAGAGTAGTTAACATTTACTGAATTATCTTTGAAATGTTACCTGTGTCCTATTGGAAGTACTGTTCAATGATTCTGTCCCTGTTGTCTGTTTCAGCCCCGTCGTCTTCCTCCTCGTCACTCTCCTCAGGTTCCACCGCTGCCACAACACCACCGTCTCGACCATCCTCCTGCAGGAAAGGCACCTGGCGGCGCAAAGCCAGGTTGTGAAGCATGCAGCAGGCCACGATGATGTGACACACCTTCTTAGGTGAGTACATTAGGGATCCACCGGTCATATGCAGGCAGCGAAACCTGGCCTTTAGGAGGCCAAAGGTGCGTTCGATCACCCTCCTAGTACGCCCATGGGCCTCATTGTACCGTTCCTCTGCCCTGGTCCGGGGATTCCTTACTGGGGTCAGTAGCCACGACAGGTTGGGGTACCCAGAGTCCCCCACTAGCCATACACGGTGTCTCTGTAGCTGTTCCATCACGTAAGGGATGCTGCTATTCCTGAGGATGTAGGCGTCATGCACTGACCCTGGAAATTTGGCATTTACATGCGAGATGTACTGGTCAGCCAAACACACCACCTGGATGTTCATTGAATGGTAACTTTTTCTGTTCCTGTACACCTGCTCCCTGTCTCTTGGGGGAACCAAAGCCACATGGGTCCCATCAATGGCACCAATTACGTTGGGAATATGTCCAAGGGCGTAGAAATCACCCTTCACTGTAGCCAGTTCGCCCACCTCAGGGAAAATGATGTAGTTCCTCACGGATTTCATCAGGGCAGACAACACTCTGGATAACACCTTTGAAAACATGGGCTGAGACATCCAAGAAGCAATTCCCACGGTTGTCTGAAATGACCCACTTGCCAAGAAATGGAGTACTGACATGACCTGCACCAGAGGGGGAATCCCTGTGGGTTGGCGGATGGGGGACATCAGGTCGGGCTCCAGCCGGGCACACAGTTCATGGATAGTGGCACGGTTAAGACGGTAGGTCAGGATAATGTGGCGTTCTTCCATTGTCGCCAGGTCCACCAGCGGTCGGTACACGGGAGGATTCATCCGTCTCCTCGCCCAACCCAGCGGACGGTGCCTAGGAAGGACAACATGGAGCACACAGTCAGGCAACCCACAGGTATGTACTCACAGCTAGCACAGTATACGATTCTCTATGCAGTGAATGGCGTGTCTGAGTGGCTATGCAAGGCCTAGGCCTGTGTGACGCAGTTGAAATTGAGCCATGTGGGCCCTGGAAATGGCGGCTGCCTGACCTGTGAAGTGTGACAATGGGATGTGAGGTCAATGCGCTGGCGTGGCACACCGCGGCGGGCGGCGGGCGAAGACCGCGGCGCGAAGCCGCATTGGTTAACATTGAAGCCTATGGGTTTCAGGAGCCAATGGCGAAGGGCGCCGGCGGTGGCGGGACACACCGCCGCGGTACGCACCGCCGCGGACGTGACCGCCATTTTCTATCTACTTATCCACTTGCGACTTGAACTTTCACAGGAGAGGACCTATACTGCAAGTGTTGCTGTGACCTCGGTCTGGAAGGGACAATGGCTGCTGCGACTGGGGAAAGGGCCCCTGCCTTCACTGGAGAGGAGTTGGAGAAACTTGTGGATGGGGTCCTCCCCCAGTATGCGCTACTCTACGGTCCTCCAGACCAACAAGTGAGTTTAATTCTATCTGGATTTGGGGCCACTGGCTGGCTTGGGGGCCTGGCGGGGATGGGGGGCATGTTGGGCCTGGCGGGGGGCCTGGCGGGGATGGGGGGCATGTTGGGGCTGGCGGGGGGCCTGGCGGGGGGCCTGGCGGGGATGGGGGGCATGTTGGGCCTGGCGGGGGGCCTGGCGGGGATGGGGGGCATGTTGGGCATGGCGGGGGGCCTGGCGGGGGGCCTGGCGGGGATGGGGGGCATGTTGGGGCTGGCGGGGGGCCTGGCGGGGGGCCTGGCGGGGATGGGGGCCATGTTGGGCCTGGCGGGGGGCCTGGCGGGGATGGGGGGCATGTTGGGCATGGCGGGGGGCCTGGCGGGGATGGGGGGCATGTTGGGCATGGCGGGGGGCCTGGCGGGGGGCCTGGCGGGGATGGGGGGCATGTTGGGCCTGGCGGGGGGCCTGGCGGGGATGGGGGGCGTTGGGCCACTGGAAAGGAAAATGCTGAGTAACTTGAACGTGGTATTTCTCCCTCCCTGTACGTGTCACATAGGTCCGCGCCCATGAGAAGATCGGGATTTGGCGTGCCATCGCCAAGGAAGTCCGGGCCCTGGGGGTCCACCATCGACGGGGCACCCACTGCCGCAAGAGGTGGGAGGACATCCGCCGCGGGACCAAGAAGACCGCCGAGTCTCTGCTGGGGATGGCCTCCCAACGTAGGCGGGGTGCCTGCCGTCAACTGAGCCCCCTGATGTTCCGGATCCTGGCGGTGGCCTACCCTGATTTGGATGGGCGCGTGAGGGCAGCACAGCAGACACAAGGGGGTGAGTCCAAGCATTATCTACTCTGTTGTTGCGCAGTGGAGGTGTCTGGGTGGGGGAGGAGGGCTGTGGGTCCCCCTAGGCCAGGGCGATATCTGTAGGCTGGGCACCCCCGTAAGCCCCTGTGTCCCCAGCCACCACCCTCAGTAGTGTGTCAGTACAGCCATCCCTGGGCCGTGTCATCCATGGGTGCAGTTGACAACTCTAGGCGTGTAGGGCATGTTCCACGGAATGCGTAGCGGACCCCAAGTGCGCAACTTAGTGCAGGGGGCATCTGTGTCTGTCATGTCCGCTAACTGTACCGGAGATCCATGTAATCAATATCCCTTTATTTCTCTCTCCCCCCCCCTTTTTGTTTGTCTTTCTGTGCTTGTGTGCATCAGCATCATCAGGCGGAGGAGAAGTGGCATCGGGGCAGGAGGGAGCTGCATCTCACATGGCCCAGGAGGGCCATGCCACAGAGTCAGACTGGACCAGTGAGACGGAGGGCGAGGGGAGCTCCACGACGGGGACGACTGGAGCCTGCAGCGACACGGACACGTCCTCGGAAGGGGGCTCCCTTGCGGGGGTGGCACCATCCGTGCCCCCCGCCATTACAGGTACAGCCGCCACCCAGCGCACCATCTCCGCCCTCCCAGCAGCCCCTCCGCGTTCGCCCCGTGCCCGCTCTGCCAGGAAGCCGGGCATCTCCTTCGCCCCAGGCACCTCAGGCCCTGCCCCTGTTACCCCCGCTGCCCTCAGTGAGGAGGTCATTGACCTCCTCCGAACGCTCATTGTTGGGCAGACTACCCTTTTGAATGCCATCCAGGGGGTGGAGAGGGAGGTTCATCGCAGCAATGCGTACCTGGAGGGCATTCATTCGGGTCAGGCTGCCCATCAGCGATCGTTCCAGGCTCTGGCCTCAGCACTGACGGCAGCCATTGTCCCTGTCTCCTGCCTGCCTCTACTAACTCCCTCCTCCCAGTCTCCTGTTCCTCTGCCTGTCCCACCCACACCATCAGACCAGCCTGCACACACCTCAACACCCAAGAGAAGCTCATCCAAACATAAGCACCACAGATCACGCAGACATTCACACACGCAACATTCCGATGCAGACATGCCAACAGTCACTACCACCTCTGTGACCCCCACCTCCTCGTCTCCCTCCTCCCTCCCTGTAACGTCTACACTCACACCTCCATTCACCTCACCATCAGCCAGTGTTTCCATCACCAGCACACCCTCCACTCCAGTCCGCACACGTGCAGTCACCACCCCCACTGCCATTTACACGTCCCCTGTGTCCTCTCCCACTGTGTCTGTCACCCCCTCTTCCACACCACACAAACGCAGCCACCCAC
Organism: Pleurodeles waltl; assembly: GCF_031143425.1. Taxonomy (NCBI): domain Eukaryota; kingdom Metazoa; phylum Chordata; class Amphibia; order Caudata; family Salamandridae; genus Pleurodeles; species Pleurodeles waltl. The sequence continues at coordinate 1,007,418,001 of NC_090446.1, read as the reverse complement.
CCACCCAACAGCCATCCACCTCACGACAGCCTATCCCTCCTGCACCTGCACCCAAAGACAGCAAACGTGACTCACCTACAACCACATCCTCTCCCTCCACTCCCATTCCCACTGTACCTACCACTCTCCATTGTCCCAAGAAGCTCTTCCTCGCCACTACTAACTTCTTTCCTGACCCTGAGCCCCCCCCTCCTTCTCGTCGGGGTAAGAAGAGCACCTCAGCCACCACCAGCCCTGCAGCCCCCTTGACAAGGGTGCAGGGGTATTGGAGCCCGCCAGCCCGCATGTCTGGATCTTCGCCCAGCAGCAAGGGGACAGCCAGCCCACCCCCTGGGAAGAGGAGCAGAAGGCGGAAGGGGCGCCGCAGGAGCCCGCCTTCTACATCCCCCCCGGACACCACCCAGAGACATTCACCAGCCACAGCTCCAAAGGGAGGAAAGGGCCACAGGCCGACGACTAAGGAGGGCAAGGGCAGCAAGTTGGAGAGGTCAGGCAGCAGGCCTGCTGCCCAGGAGGAGCCCACAACCCCCATAGCCGCTGCCCCGGGAGGAACCGGCACAGCTGCCCCGGGAGAGCCCACCAGCCCCATAGCCGCTGCCCAGGGAGGACCCAGCCCAGCTGGCCAGGAGGGCCCCACCACCCACAGCCCAGGTGGGCAGTGAAGGAGCACCATCCCCGCTGCCCAGGAGGGCACCACCAGGCATTTAGCAGTTGGCCATAGACCGTCCGCCGTCTCAAGAACCGCTGAACTGGGCCCTTCAAGGCAAGAACCGCTGAACTGGGCCCTTCAAGGCAAGAACCGCTGAACTGGGCCCCGCCGTCTCAAGAACCGCTGAACTGGGCCCTTCAAGGCAAGAACCGCTGAACTGGGCCCTTCAAGGCAAGAACCGCTGAACTGGGCCCCGCCGTCTCAAGAACCGCTGAACTGGGCCCTTCAAGGCAAGAACCGCTGAACTGGGCCCTTCAAGGCAAGAACCGCTGAACTGGGCCCCGCCGTCTCAAGAACCGCTGAACTGGGCCCTTCAAGGCAAGAACCGCTGAACTGGGCCCTTCAAGGCAAGAACCGCTGAACTGGGCCCCGCCGTCTCAAGAACCGCTTAACTGGGCCCCGCCGTCTCAGGAACCGCTGAACTGGGCCCTTCAAGGCAAGAACCGCTGGCCCTTTGGCAGACGTGGCAGGGCAGGATCTATCTCGGGCAGGGCTGCAGGATGTCCTCTGGCCAACTTGCCTCCTCCAGTGGCAGTGGGGTCTGTTATGGACTGTTTGGACTGTGGCTTTGCTCTCCCCAGGATGGCCCAGTGGGCAGGCCACCCACTGTATGGACTGTTTGGACTGTGGCTTTGCTCTCCCCAGGATGGCCCAGTGGGCAGGCCACCCACTGTATGGACTGTATGGACTGTGGCTTTGCTCTCCCCAGGATGGCCCAGTGGGCAGGCCACCCACTGTATGAACTGTATGGACTGTGGCTTTGCTCTCCCCAGGATGGCCCAGTGGGCAGGCCACCCACTGTATGGACTGTTTGGACTGTGGCTTTGCTCTCCCCAGGATGGCCCAGTAGGCAGGCCACCCACTGTATGGACTGTTTGGACTGTGGCTTTGCTCTCCCCAGGATGGCCCAGTGGGCAGGCCACCCACTGTTTGGACTGTTTGGACTGTGGCTTTGCTCTCCCCAGGATGGCCCAGTGGGCAGGCCACCCACTGTATGGACTGTATGGACTGTGGCTTTGCTCTCCCCAGGATGGCCCAGTGGGCAGGCCACCCACTGTATGGACTGTATGGACTGTGGCTTTGCTCTCCCCAGCATGGCCCAGTGGGCAGGCCACCCACTGTATGGACTGTTTGGACTGTGGCTTTGCTCTCCCCAGGATGGGCCAGTGGTCATGGAGTCCCCTCATGGATCTGGCGTCGTGTACTCAAGTGGCTGAGGTGCCCCCCCTTCCCTTCCCCCTGAGGTGCCTGTCCTATTTTCTTTCTGATGCCCCTGCAGTGTTCTCTCCGTGGAGTTCTTGTCGTGGGACTGGGCCTTGCCCCTTTGCACAGGACCCCTGTGATCCACGGACAGTGGTTGGACTACATTTAGTAGCTGTATATATTTTGTACATAGTTTATTTATTTTTTGGGATTAATGGCGTACATATTTCAATATATCTGCCCGTTTATGATCTCTTCTTTTGGTCTTTGCATTATTTCGGAGGGGGGTGGTTTGTGGGTTGTGACAGTGATCTGTGGGAATGCATTGATGTGTGTGTTGTAGTGGGTGTGGGTGGGTGGGTGTGTGCTGGTAATCTTTTCCCTCCCCTGTGTCGTAGGTGCAGTACTCACCGATGTCTTCCGCGCCACCGGGCGTGCTCCTGGTATATGAGGAGGAATAGGAGTGCGGGGATGACCTGTAACTCTGGCTCCATACTGCCGGAATCTCGCGTGGAGTGCGTAGAGGTGAGCGTTTTCCCGTTCGTAGTCTGTTTCCGCCGTGTTCTTATCGGCGGTGCTCCCGCCCCGGAAAAGGTGGCAGATTGGTGGGTCGTAATAGGGTGGGCGGTACTTTGTCTGCCGCCGGGCTGTTGGCGGGAACCGCCGCGCTGTTTGTTTGTACCGCTGTGGCGGTCGGAGTGTTAAGTTGGCGGGCTGTGTTGGCGGTTCCCGCCAGGGTCAGAATGCCATTTTTAATACCGCCGGTCTGTTCGCGGTCCGACCGCCGCCTCTCCGCCGACCGCCAAGGTCAGAATGAGGGCCTAAATTTGTTAGTCTGGATGTTAACTCACTATATACATCTATTCCTCCAGAAAAAGGTCTGGAAGCTCGATCTGCCACACTTTCTTCTAGAGATGAGTCTCTTTTTGAGCATACAAATATGCTCATAGATCTCACACACTTGGTCTTGGAGAACAATGTCTTTTTACATGATGGCAATTGGTTTAGACATCCCAAGGAGTAGCCATTACAACCTAGTTTGTTTTGGGGAAGATACATAGATGACGTACTAATCATCTGGACAGGCACTATCTCTGATTTGAATATTCCTATATGCCACCTAAATGACAACAACTACAATCTGGTTTTCACACACCAGGGGGGTTTGGATCGTATTGAATTTTTGGACGTTATTCTATATACAATGGACAAGAAGATAGTGTCTAGGATTTACAGAAAACCAACAGCATGTAATTATATTTTGCATGCACATAGTGCACATTCTAGAGCTCAGATCAACGCCATCCCCTATGGGGAAATGATCAGAACTAGACACAATTGCAGTGATGATACAATATACTTACAAGAAATAAATCTGTTGGAACAATGTTTTTAGCATAGAGGGTACTCGAGCCATGTAATTTCACTAGCCAAAAAACATATAGGCGGTCATTCCTACCGCGGCGGGCGGCGGTCGCCGCCCGCCTGGCGGGAACCGCCAGAAGACCGTACCGCGGTCAAAAGACTGCGGCGGTCATTCTGTCTTTCCCGCTGGGCTGGCGGGCGACCGCCAAAAGGCCGCCTGCCCAGCGGGAAAGCACCAGCAACGAGGAAGCCGGCTCCGAATGGAGCCGGCGGAGTTGTTGGTGTGCGACGGGTGCAGTTGCACCCGTCGCGATTTTCAGTGTCTGCAAAGCAGACACTGAAAATCAATGCCCCACGACACCCGTTCCCGCCAGCCAGGTTCTGGCGGTGAAAACCACCAGAACCAGGCTGGGGGGAAGGGGGTCGGAATCCCCATGGTGGCGCTGCTTGCAGCGCCGCCGTGGAGGATTCACAGGGGCAGCGGGAAGCCGGCGGGAAACCGCCGGCTTCCCTTTTCTGACCGCGGGTTTACCGTCGCGGTCAGAATAGCCCAAGAAGCACCGCCAGCCTGTTGGCGGTGCTTCCTCCGTCTCCTACCCTGGCGGTCTCGGACCGACAGGGTAGGAATGACCCCCATAATTTCTTAAAATTACAGGACTTTACTTATTCACAAGATGAATAGTAAGAGTAAGGAACAACGCTTCTCTCTACTAACTAACTTTATTCCTGTTAGTTGTGCAGTGTATTGCATACTGTATTGGCATCTATTGTTATTCGACTCTTGCATAGACAGGGCACTAAGCAGGAGACCATCTATAGTATATAGTCGGGGACGTGCACTGAGAAGTTCACTGTGTCCTAGCTATATCGCTCCAATGGAGCAGGAGAAACCTAAGACATGGCTGCCCAACAAACCGTCTGTTTTTTTAAAAATGTGGTGGCTGCGTCTCTTGTCAGTTTGCTCTGAACAAAACTATGGCTTTTTCTTATAACACACATGAGATCCACCACATCAAACAATTTATCAATTGCAACCCTAAGTATACAGTGTATTGTATTATGTGTGTACAAATTTATGTGGGCAGCACCACCCGTCACTTAAGAAACGGATCCAGGAACACATTAGAGCCATTAGGAATAACAATTTGAACTATCCACTAGCAACACATTATAACTCTTCACACAAAGAGTCCTAAGTTCCAAAGATCAGATTCCATGGCATTACCCAAATCACCAATCACCCCAGGGGGGGTGATAGGAACAGGGAACTGAGAAAATGTGAAGCTAGGTGGATTATTAAATTACGAGCCATTGAATATGGTCTGAACATCGATAGGGAATCACATGTGCTCCTAGAATAATTATTTATGTTCGCAACTAATAATTATATATGTTCACAACTAGAATTTTTGAATATGACACTTGCAACTTGTGTATGTCACGCTAATGAGACATTATCTGTAGATTCCATAACTAATTGTTTTTTCTCTGCCATATAACATTTGGAAAATCAATAGCTTACGCAAATAGACAGCAATGTAACTTCTGTATATGTCTTGGTGTGTTATATTATCTGTAAACAACATGTACATGGATGATGTCTCTTATGAACACTTTTAAACTTCTTAACAATAAGTGGTGTGAAAGCGGCGGGGTCCAGGACTAGCGCTTCTGTCATGATATTGTACGACTTCTAATGTTATCAAGTTGGGCTCAACTTGTTGTCATATGCATAACGGTATTTGTATTATCCAACATGCTAAAACCTACACGGAGATTGTCTGGTAGGCCATTGAATACCTATTTACATACCTACAATTTTGGTGGATCAACTTTCATCTTCTCTAGCCTCTCTTTTACCTTCTTGGTATTTAGGGCCACATGCATGTACCTTTTTCGCATCACAAACGAGAAAAAAGCATTTTGGCATGTACAGACCAATTTTTGCGATTCGGTACTCTATCTACCTAAGCGCAAAAAGGTTTTGCGAGTCGCAATTAGGAAGGGGCGTTCCCTTCCTCATTGCGAGTCACAGTCCATTGTATGATCGTAGTTAGCACCAGTCTCAAATTGGTGCTAAACTATTTGCAAAAGGGAAGGGGTCCCATGGGGTCCCAAGGACCACTGCCTGCTCTGAAAAAATGAGAAGAAAACTTTTCATTTTTGTTTTCGAAATGCATTCCGTTTCCCTTTAAGAAAAACAGGCCGCATTAAAAAAAAATACTGCTTTACTTAAAAGCAATCACAGACTTGGTGGTCTGCTAACCCCAGCAGGCCTCTATCCCTGCGAGTGCTGCCATTCCCAATGAGGTCCAAATTGCAACCTACCTCATGAATTTTCATGAGGTAGGTCATTTGCGACACCATTGGGAATCACACACAGAGAGCGTACAGTGTTGTACATACGGTTTTGAGACTCGCAATTTGCTACTCGCTAATGAGTTGCAAATTGCGAGTCGCAAAACTCAGGGTCGTACATCTGCCCGTTAGTTCATATGTCATGTGTGTCTCTTTTTCACCTGATTCTACAACATATTTAGTCACAGTCTTACTTCTCCTAAGTGTTGGTTTCTTCCCATATTACGAAAATTTCCTCAAGGTACATCATATATATATATATATATATATATATATATATATATATATATATATATACACTATATATTCCTACTGCTGACGACATTAGCAAATCCTTTCTTCAAATGTGTTAAGTCTCATCTTCGCAAGAACATACCTTCTAGCTGGGTGAAATGTACATCATCTTTAATTTCTTCCTAATATTTGGGCCATGATTTAATATATATGCCGGGGTACGGTACTCTCTTAGTGACTTATTATTGCCTCTTTTGTAACTTATCATCAATCTTCTACTTTTGGGTTTCTGCTTGAAAGAAATTAGAAGTCTTGGAACACATTGATATATATGGCTTCCGTCACTCATACAACGTACGCCACTACCATTGGAAACAGCATATCTGTACATTTTCTCATGCACTCCAATTTGGCTGCCATTTACCTTATCACTATGAGGATTGATAGTGACACTGGCCCCCTCTTCAGTTCTCTAGTGGGACCATTTTTACTTAACATGGACATAATATCGGGTGTACTCTTTGAATATGTTTCCTATATGTATTTTCCATGACACATACAACAGACGTGTCACTTCCTATACTCCAAATGGCTGCCATTATTTTATGATCTGGAGGGCCCTCAATCAGCACTAATCCTCTGTCTATTTCAGTGAAGGATCTATTTACGTTCGCCTTAGACACTTCTTCGGTTTGTTCCGGACATACAGGTTGTTTATGGATGTTCTTGGAAATTGACTTCTACTAATGTCGTATCGGGTTTAGTTTCTTTGTTTTAGCTGTGTACGACTTTGGATCACAGCGATTAATGACAGGCATAAGCCACTCGTATGCATATTACTTTTTTTACAATGTTTGGCTGTGAGTTGTTTAAATTGTGTTATGGTCATGGTTTATGTGATAACACAGATGCCTCTAGATCTATGATGTTAGTAGATTTCATTACGCTACCACTTACTCGCTCTGTCATGTTGAACCTAGAGTAATACTTCCTCCGTGCTATGCACTGTTCGGCACCCATTATTTACATTTAATTTTAGAGTGGGTCTTCTTCTTATCGGCTCTTTACCCTCTACCCTAGGGGTAACACAACCACAAACATAGTACTGCTAACGACTGAATGTCGAGTTGTGAACCACAACACAGTTTTATTTCTTAAATTAAGTTTTTTCTATACAGTTTTGTTCACCTTCCTGGTTACATCGACATATATTTAGACATCCCCCTGGTCTTTCGTCTGAGCCTTACTCTTATTGGACATGAATTATTTCTTCAAGGTTGCACATTCCCTGGGTTTGTGTTAAGTAGTCGGCGTACACCTACAAATGTATACTATATTGTTCATAGTGAAATTCACTTCTTTACAGTCCCACTACTGACTTACTTTTCTACAATACATTGTGATATATATCCTTATATTAGTTCTCAACCTTTCCCTTTTCCTTCCTCTTATTTTACTTTTTTTCTGTTTAAACATTGGACTTTTCATGGCCCTATAAATAATACCACATAACTTGGAATACTTGGAATTCGCCCAGATTGGGGACATTACGGAAGTTATGGTCTCTGGACCACATAGTGACAGATGTCCTGCCTTCTTAATAAGCAGGTATTTTTCGCATCACCCCATACAATTGGCTCATGATTACCTACATGATCGGTGAGCAATTTACACTTCATACCTTTAATCTTTCCTAACACATTAACCTGCAGATACATCATTATATATCAGCTTTCTCATTTGTTTGATTTGAAATATGTACAGGACCCATCATTCTAACTTTTCTGGTAGGTTGACAGGATCGAACATTGTTTTTAACCATCTCATTACCTGTAGACCTGTCTCGGACACTGGGTCTCTTGTCTACATATTTGCTTGTGGTTTATTATACTCAGCAACATCACAAAACAAAATAAAATGATGGGCGGAGTGTTGAAACTTTTCAAACACTCACCCCCAGTCACAGATCTGGGTTTAATCCATTGTTATTTTGCTCGCCTTGTCACCCCAGTTTGGACCCAGCCATATGCAATTCAGTCTTGACCCTGTTCCCCATGGGAACAGTCCAGCCCGAACTGCTAGGCCAGGTCCTCCCTGGACAGGAAACAAGCATCCTGGGACCGGTTTCAGGGTATCACCCTTCTTCAGCCAAGCTAGCTTGAATCCAGATAGCAACTTTCGGCCAGATGTCTACTGTATATCTGTATCTTGATTTTTCTGTCTCATGATAATTTCTTCCCAATGTTTCTGTATTCTCATTAAAAATTCAATATTTTGTCCAAGCACCCCTCTGATACAACAGTAAGTTTCTTTTGGTCTTATCCACAGATGGGGGACAGAATTCAATGGCTTCCAGTACCAGTCCTCAGTTGACGCCTGGGCCCACACGGCTTACCATGGTGGCCTCTTCTCACAACAGTGGTATTAACCAAGCTTCACTCTTTGTCTTTTCCTGTGGCTTCCTGTGGCATACAAGGTCACCTAATCTGCTTGGCACTCCAGCAGTGGTACAATGGTTACAGCCACAGGTTTCTCTTAATGGTGACTCCCCTGGCATACGTGATCAGGCAGCACTTGGGCGACAGCCTGATTAGCATGGTTCACCTCACAGAGGACCCCTCTGGAATACGGGGTCACTGACTTTCCTTCCCCACATTGATGTTGGCCCAATGGTCATGGTTCACTTCACAGTTGCCCCGTCTTGCATACAAGATTGCTGTCTGGCAACCAGATTGGTTCTGTAGTTTGCTCCTCACACCTTGCTACAGGTTTCCCCTTGCCAGGATCCCCCACTGGACCTTACTCCCTCCTCTTCCTCATAGGGCACACTGGTTCTAGCAAGCAAGGAGGCACAGCGGTTCCCGACTCCTAGAGCTGGTGGTCTTAAATTTTCTTTGAATTATGTTTTCTTATCCAGCTATGAGGCTGGCAGGCCTTAACGTCCAGTCCTAGTCACATACAGAAGTCTTGCAGAGCTTCTCTTCCTCACACAGTCTGACTAACTGCCTGACAGTTGACAATTTTGGGGCCCTCAAGCTCCCTCTCTTATAGTCTATTTCAGACAGCAAATGTGATTTAAAATCTGAGTCTTTGATGTTTCAGTTGGGGATTGCTTCCTTATTAAGTGCCCCATCCTCAGCCCTGCTCTTCCTCTAGAAAGCAGCCTTACACAGCAGGATTGTCTCCAAATCTGATAGACCCACAACACATGAAAGTGACTTGAGGTTCACATATGGATGTCAGGTATTGTGATATGTATATCAAAGGTTACTCCTTGCCCCCAGACATATTCGTTATGATTCTCATATGAGCCCCATCTCCTTCCTTAGATGTGCCCTGGTCTCTTTCCAGTGACCTTTCTCTGAATCAATGAGAATCCTTTGAAGTGTACTGGAGAGTCTGGCTCTCCCTTCCTCCAGTGTATCCCAGTCAGCTCACAGGAATGCAGCAATCCACAAATTTGTCTGGGTTGATTCTTCTACCTATTCATGCTCCTCCAGTTAGCCCTGAATCTCCCAAAATGGAATCCTGACTCTTCAATGGTACTGTACCATTCACATACACCTAGCACCTGCATAAAACACATGCACACTTCACAACACTACATACTAACTTGATGTAGGCCAAGAGTGAGTTAGGTACACAGCAACAGAACTTTACATGAGTGAGCCTGTAGGCCTCACTCTGGTGACATATGAAACAAGGATTAAGTTTTGCTTTTGTGATTAATAATTATTTTTCTTTTTTGTAGATTGTGAGTAGTTGCTCAGTATAATTTATTGAAGCTCCGTTAAATTAATAAAAGTGTGCAATAAAGAAATTTAGCTGTGCATGCTGCCATGAAAATAATACGTTAAATACATGTGAAAAAGTATGCAAGTATTAGTTAAAAGCAGTTCCACTCAAAACAGTAACATAGGGTGCAGGCATGAAAAGTTATGCAAAGGCCCAATGTAATATTGAAAAGGTTTTCCCCTGCAATGAGAAACTTAAGCATTTATTGAACTGTTGGAATGTGGATATCTTTTTCAAGTAGAGAAATGTTACCATGATTTCAAGTCACAAACATATGTGTTAATTAAAATATGTTAAAGAGTGGGCCACATTAAATGACTGGAAATTTTAATAGAAGGAGCTATTTGATCAGTTTGCCAGTACGCTTTAAATGTGTGTAATAACAAAAATAAGGGTACGTGCCTACATTTAATTTCATTAAATGCGAATTCTAAACAAAAAAATATTTTTAAATGGAGCCTGAGCCTCAAAACAGTTTAAAAGCATACCGCTTAGAAGCACAGTTTAACCCATCAGGTGCCTGCAACGAGCTGGGCTCGCCCTTGGCCATGGTTGCCATGTGCCGAGGACGAGCCCAGCTCGTCCTGCACCCGGCCCCCACTCCGCCGTCAGGGAGGGAAGGGGAATCGCTTCCCCTTCCAACCCGACCCACCCGAATCATCCTAGTGACTTCTGATGACGTCAGCACGCGATCGTGTGCTGACCTCATCAGAGGTCACCTCCCATTGCGCTGGAAGCATGCTTCCAGCACAATGCGGAAGAGAAATGCTAAGCATTTTTCATCAGCTCGGGAGGAGGGGGCAGGCAGAGGCAGGCAGAGGCTGCAGAAATGCAATTGGGCTGTAGAATTGCCCGCTAGGCACCAGGGTTTTTTGTGTGTGTGTGTGCGTTACTACGTAAGGGGAGTGGCCCCTTGGGCAAGGGTTGCTCCCGAGTGGGGTAAATAATTACTAGGCCTTTTCTGCCACTCCAGGGGGCAGATTGGCCTATACTAATTAGGCCGATCTGCCCCGGGTTGTGGAGGGGCAGAATCCACTAGACACCAGGGATTGTTTTTTTTGTTTTTTTTTTCATAAGGGCGACGACCCTGTAGACAAGGGTCGCTCCCCAGGGGGCAATAATATTATTAGGCCTATTCTGCCCCCCCGGGGGCAGATTTTTCTATATGGATTAGGCCGATCTGCCCCTGGGGGGGCAGAAGCCACTAGACACCATGGATTTAAAAAAAATGAAATTGGCATAAGGGGAGCGACCCCTTAGGCAAGGGTTGCTCCCCAGGGGAAATTATTTTATTAGGCCTTTTCAGCTCCTCCCCCCCGGGGGTAGATCGGACTATTTTGATTAGGCCGATCTGCCCCCAAGAGGACAGAAGCCACTAGACACAAGGTATTTTTTTTATTTGTTTACATTGATAAGGTGAGCGACCCCTTAGGCAAGGGTCGCTCCCCCTGAGGGGGGCAAATCATTTTTAGGCCATTTCTGCCCACTTTGGGGACAGATCTGCCTATTTTTATTAGGCTAATCTGCCCCCAAGGGGGGTAGAAACACTAGACACCAGGGAGCTTTGTTTTTTAGGTCAGTTTCACGCAAGAATAGTGATACCTTAGGCAAAGGTCGCTCCCCTGGGGGGACAAATTTATGTTAGGCCATCTCTGCCCACCTTAGGGCCATATCAGCCTATTTGAATTAGGCCAATCTGTTCCCAAGAGGAGAAGAAACCACTAGGCACCAGGGATATATATATATTTTTTTACAGATGGGGAGCGACCCCTTAGGCAAGGGTCGTTCCCCTAGGGGGCAAATTTATTTTAGGCCATTTCTGCCCACCTTGCGGGCAGATTGGCCTACTTGTCTTAGGCCAGTCTGCACCCAAGGGGGGCAGAAACCACTAGACACCAGGGATTTTTGTTTTGCACCAATATCAAGCAAGGGATGCAACCCCTTAGGCAAGGGTCGCTCCCCTGGGGGACAAATTTATTTTAGGCCATTTCTGCATACACCTTGGGGGCAGATCGGCCTATTCTTAGGGACATAAACCCCACCAGATACCAGGGAAGACTTTAAAAAAAAAAAAAAAGACGGTGGGGGTATGGCCATACCCCCACCCCAAATAAATAGGGACAAAGTTGTTCTGCCCACCGGTGGGCAGATAGGGCAATTACCCCCGATCCACTCCCCGGGAGGGGCAGAAAGCCTACTAGATGTCAGGGAATTTAAAAAAAAAAATAGTGGGCTGGTGGTTACCAACCAGTATGGGCATGATTATGCCCCCACCACAACTGAAAAGGGGTAACAGTCTTTCAGCTCTCTCCTGCACACTATAACATGTTATCCCACAGAGCAAGAGGACATTTTATTATTTTGGGTTTTGGTTTTACATTTGGGCCATCAGAGCTTGGCTAACTCTTCAAATCGTCCCACTTGGAGTGGTGAGGACTGCACTTTTTGGACTTTGGGACGCTACCATGTAGAAAACTCCACAAGGCCTAGACACATCTGAAAACTAAACATCTGGGTGAGTTTAGGGTGGTGTGCTTCACATGCATCCTGCACCATTTTCTTACCCACAATGCCCTGCAAACCTCCAATTTGCTGGAAATCAGACATTTTCCCACATTTTTGTGATGGAACCTTGCGGAATCTGCAAGAATCCACAATATTCCTACCACCCAGCATTGTCAAATCTATACCAATACAAAATTCTGCCCCACTAGTCAGCCTAAAAATATTTTTTTCCAAACTGCCCTTTTGGATCCGCTTTGGTGGCTTCTCAATTTCAACATGTTTTTGGTTTTTCCCTCTCACAGCCACTTGGCCCGCCTACACAAGTGAGGTATCATTTTTCCCAGGAGACTGAGGGGAACGTTGGGTGGTAGGAAATGTGACCCGGTGCAGTGATCCCACACAGAAATGTCGGAAAAATTTGATTTGTTTGCTAAATTTGAGCTTTGCTGAGGATTCTAGGTAAGAAAACACTGGGGGATCCATGCAAGTCACACCTCCCTGGACTCCCTCAGGTGTATAGTTTTCAGAAATGTATTGGTTTGGTAAGTTTCCCTTTATGGCGGCTGAGCCCAGGACCAAAAACGCAGGTGCCCCCCCCAAAAACAGGTAGTTTTGCATTTGATAATTTTTATGTGTCCTGATAGTATTTTGGGACATTTCCTTTCGTGGGCACTATGCCTACCTACACAAGTGAGGTACCATTTTTATCGGGAGATGTGGGGGAGTGCTGGGTGGAAGGAAATTTGTGGTTCCTCTCAGGTTCCAGAACTTTCTCTGACCAAAATGTGAGGAAAAGGCATTATTTTGGCCAAATTCTGAGGATTGCAAAGGATTCTGGGTAACAGGAACTTGTGAGAGCCCCACAAGTCACCCCGTCTTGGATTCCCCTAGGTGTGTAGTTTTAAAAATGCAAAGGTTTGGTAGGATTCCCTAGGAGCCGGCTGAGCTAGAGGCCAAAATCCACAGCTAGGCACTTCGCAAAAACAGCTGTTTTCTTTGGGAAAATGTGAAGTGTCCATGTTATGGTTTGGGGCATTTCCTGTTGCGGGCACTAGGCCTACCCACACAAATGAGGTACCATTTTTATCGTGAGACTTGTGGGAACACTAGGTGGAAGGACATTTGTGGCTCCTCTCAGATTCCAGAACTTTCTGTCACCTAAATGTGAGGAAAAAGCATTTTCTTTGGCCAAATTTTGAGGTTTGCAAAGGATTCTGGGTAACAGAACCTGGTGAGAGCCCCACACGTCAACCCGTCTTTGATTCCCCTAGGTGTCTAGTTTTTAAAAAAGCACAGGTTTTGTAGGTTTCCATAGGTGCCGGATGAGCTAGAGGCCAAAATCAACAGCAGGGCACTTTGCAAAAAACAGCTCTGTTTTCTTTGGGAAAATGTGATGTGTCCACGTTGTGTTTTGGGGCATTTTGTGTCGCGGGCACTGGGCCTACCCACACAAGTGAGGTACCACATTTATCGGTAGACTTGTGGGAACACTGGGTGGAAGGACATTTGTGGCTCCTCTCAGATTCCAGAACGTTCTGTCACCTAAATGTGAGGCAAAAGCATTTTTTAGGCCAAATATTGAGGTTTGCAAAGGATTCTGGGTAACAGAATCTAGGGAGATCCCCTCAAGTCACTTCATTTTGGATTCCCCTAGGTGTCTAGTTTTAAAAAATACACAGGTTTGGTAGGTTTCCCTAGGTTTTGTGGCTTTCCCTAGGAGGCCAAAATCCACAGCTAGACACTTTGCAAAAAACTGCTCAGTTTTCTTTGGGAAAATGTGAGGTGACCTTGTTTTGTTTTAGGGCATTTCCTGTTGTGGGCACTAGGTCTACCCACACATGGGGGGTACCATTTCTTTTGGGAGTCTTGGGGGAATGTTGGGTGGAAGGAAATTTGTGGTTCCTCTCAGATTCCAGAACTTTCTGTCTCAGAAATGTAAGGAAAAAGTGTTTTTTAGTCACATTTTGAGGTTTGCAAAGGATTCTGGGCAACAGAACCTGCTGAAAGTCCCACAAGTCACCTCATGCTGGATTCCCCTGTTTGTCTAGTTTTCAAAAATGCACAGGTTTTGTAGGTTTTCCTTGGTGCCGGCTGAGCTAGAGATCAAAATCCACAGCTAGGCACTTACCAAAAAACACATTCGTTTTCAATGTAAAAATGTGATGTGTCCATGTTGCGTTTCCTGTCGCGGGCATTAGGCCTACCCCGCAAGTGAGGTACCATTTTTATTGGAAGACTTGGGGGAACACAGAATAGCAAAACAAGTGTTATTGCCCCTTGTCTTTCTCTGCATGTTTTCCTTCCAATTGTAAGACAATGTGTAAAAAATATGTCTATTTGAAAAATGCCATGTAATTCACATGCTAGTATGGGCACCTCAGAATTCAGAGATGTGCAAATAACCACTGCTTCTCAACACCTTATCCTATGCCCATTTTGGAAATATAAAGGTTTCCTTGATACCTATTTTTCACTTTATACTTCAGCAAATTAATTGCTGTATACCCGGTGCACAATGAAAACCAATTGCAAGGTGCAGCTCATTTATTGGCTCTGTGTCCCTAGGGATCTTGATGAACCTACAAGCTCTACATATCCCTGCACCCAGAAGATTCCAACAGATGTAACAGCATATTGCTTTAAAAAATCTGACATTGCAGGAAAAAGTTACAGAGTAAAACTTGGAGAAAAATGACAGTTTTTTCATCTCAATGTCAATATTGTTTTATTTCAGCTGTTATTTTCTGTAAGAAAACCTTGTAGGATCTATACAAATGACCCCTTTCTGGGTTCAGAATTTTATCTACTTTCCAGAAATGTTTTGCTTTACAGGATCCAACATTGGTTTCACACCCATTTCTGTCACTAACTGGGAGGAGGCTAAAAGCACAAAATATAGTAAAAATGGGGTATGTCCCAGTAAAATGCCAGAATTGTGTTGAAAAATGTTTTTTTTTTATTCAAGTCTGCCTGTTCCTGAAAGCTGGAAAGATAGGGGATTTTAGCACTATAAACACTTTGGTGATGCCATTTTCAGGGAAAAACCACAAGCCTTCTTCTGCAGCCTTTTTGTCCTCCAGGGGACCCCACAATGTCTGGGGACCTATAGAATCCCTAGGATGTTGGAAAAAAAAGGACACACATTTGGCATGGGTAGCTTATGTGGACAAAAACTTATGAGGGCCTAAGCGACAACTGCTCCAAATAGCCAAAAAAAGGCCTGGCACCTGAGGGGGAAAAGGACTGGCAGCAAAGGGATTAAATGTGTGCTATCATCAGAACAAGCTTATATACATATATATGTATATAATACATTGTGTGCAGCCATGTAAAGTTAACAAAAGACCCAATGAAATAATATAAGCGTCATGTAAACATACAAATGCAGCAGACGTGTGTGCTGTCAGAAGAATAATTTTTCAAATGGAAGTGCAAAAATATGCAAACATTAAAAGGTGCTCAATGCCAACACGCGCGGAAATGCATGCACACAGGGAAACTTAGGGGCATATTTAAGGAAAGTGGCGCCCCTTAGGGTCCTTCTACCGCCACCATGTGTGCGCCATATCTAAGATAGGGCACACTATGGCGCAGGGTAGGGGGCAATAGCGTCAACATTTTTGAGTTTATTGATGTACTCTGCAGGGTTAACACCAAAATGTTGGCGCTACTCCTGCAGAGTACATAGGGGCCCATTGTATTTAATGGCATGCCCCCTTTACATGCCTGCTTTGAGCAGGCATTAAAAATGACAAAATAAAAAGCGCAAGGAAATCTCTTAGATTTCCTTGTGCCATTTTTTTCAGACCCCCTAATGGGTGAACTCCCCCCTTGCATATTATTATGCCTGCCGCAGAAATAATGTGGCACAAGTGTTTGGAATGTGGCGCAATGCTTGCATTGTGCTACTTTGTACATATATCAAGTGTAAAAAGCCACTTTAGTGGCGTATTAGTGTAAAAAGAAATACGCTATAGCAGCGGTAAGGTGGCGCTAGGGCCTCTTAAATCATTCCCTTAACTTAATGGCACAAATAAATAATAAAAGTCTTGTAAAAACAAATAAAGGTAGAAGGAGTGCTGCCTTAAAAAGACGTTGAAAAGCATCAGCTAAAATATGGAAACAGGAGTCCGTTGCCCACAAACAAACAAATGCGTGCATACAGGGAAAGTTAATTAAAGAAATGCGTGCAGATAAAGACATGTAGACGAGTTCCACAAAAGTGAATGAAAACAAATATGTGCAGATAAACGAAGAAATGTTGACGAGTTCCACCAAAGCGGATGAAAACAGTACTTGGGCCTCAGGACACTGATAAGACCAACCACACTTGGAACAAGCATTAAATTCAGGAAATATGCTACAGCCAATAGAAATGGAGGAAAGGTAAGTGACAATAACAGGAGCGAACGAAAAGCAAGGCGGGATGGATGCCCCTTTTAAGGTTTCTATTGAAGACGATAAATTTCATCACAAGCATAGCACAAGCACTGTGCAGATAAAAATTAAAAAGGGCCTGTTGACTTCTACTGATCACTAAACAGTATCCTGCCACCACTGCACCCATGCTCCTTAACTCCTGGCAAAGGCAGCAGTCTGTCGGCACAATGAGGGTAGTGCTTTGGGCTCCCCTCCTTGTCCAACATTACCACAATCTGTGTCTACATCACGGCACACACACAGGATCCATGTTTGCCTATGACAATAAAAATCAGCACCAGGGATCTTAGACAGCATTGCAGATGGGGGACTTAAGGCAGGGGTACAAGTCAGACACCAGATCACTACATCTAGTAAATTTCATTGGTTTTGTCTGTTTAAAGCAGTATGTTTTAACTGACCTTTCCATCTAACTATAACATCTTTTTAACCTTTAATTTTTATTTCATTAAATTTCTAAAAAAATTTCATTGTAAAGTGACATATTATTACAATTGCTAACTATAGTATCACTTTCATTTTTGTTTTTTTGCAAAGAATTTCTATGTTTTTTACTGTAAACTAAGATGTCCATCTCCATGTATGGCATGGGGTTGGGCACAGGGCCTGCCCACAGATAGGCCCTACACCCAACCTCCAACCGCCGTGCACGGCTGACTATATCATGTAACAATATAAAGGGTGTCATTTTAGGTAATGTAGACCTGTTGGCTATGCAATTAAGGGTGTCTTTTTAAGTAAGGCAGTCATTCTGGTCTTCCGTTTCTTAGTGAACTGAATATATTTTGACAGCTTGAAAATACTGTGGTAACTCTCTGTGGTATGTTTGTGAGCATCAGCACCTTTCTCAAAGACACAGGATTGGATGAAAGTAATGGCCGATGGTTAATGCTGATGCTAATTATCAGTGGCATTAAAAAATAAAATAAAATCCACAGCATTAAATTGTATATGCACGTTTAAATCATCATCCATGGAAATGCAGGTAACATGACATTATGGCGGTCTCAGCATGATGACAAATACACACATGCATGTGGATATGTCACCACACAGCTCCACACACTTCATGATGATGCTGCTGCTGTTTTGGCTTTATGCCCCAGCTTAATGTTATATGAATGCATGACACCGTCATTATGTAGTGGCCATTTTGTTAAATTTACCACTCCAGTGCTGGATGCCCATTTTGGATCTGTAGATTAAAAAAATTAGACCATGTGGAAACTCTGGCAAGAGTCAAGGTGGGTTGGAAGCACATTTTCAGCTGCCAAGCCCACTCAAAATGTAGAAGAAGAAAACTGAGATGAAAACGAAAACCAGGATGCAGAGATATGGGGTAGAAATGGAGCAACACCTTGAGGTTAAAAACATTTTTAAAGTGGCGAGGACGGGAAAGCAAGAGATGAGTCAAATTGTGTGAGAACAACACAGAAAACATGCAGGGGTGTGATATAAAGGGGAACCAGCACAGAGAGAAGAGGGAGAGAGCAAGAAATCACATGCACTTCAATAAGTCTGTTGAAAGTTGATACTAGTCCTTCAGTCAAAAGGATAGTGAAAAACTATGCTTCAAATGAGAGACAATCACAAGAAGAGGAGAAAAAGCTACTAAAAAAGAAGCTATCTGTAGTGTTGACACCGGAACCAGCCAACACCACCAGAGCAGAAACGGAAGTGGGGAAGAGGGAAATACCCCCTTGCCGGAGGTGCGAGATGGATCGCACCGTGACGACAGAGGGGAGGGTATAAAAGATGGGGGAGAAGCGGGAAATTGAGGTGTGTGACGAGTGGAGTAAATAAACGAGCTAGCTACCCCACACTGACTCCGCGTCGTTATTCCAGGCCACCCGCGCCCACCGCGCGAGCCTACATTTGGCGACGAGGTGGACCTACCGGACGTGGTAGCGACGCCACCCAACACGCACCGTGCATCAGGTGGGGGCCTGCACCACCAGCCAGCCATTTCCTGGGCCCCGGAATCGTCGACTGCCTCCTTGCGTGGCCTCCGGAGCAGCCGTCGGCCGCCATCTCCAGCCGCGTCCTTGCAGCCCGAGACCTACCCCAGAGGTCACGTCGGGCGAGGCTCCATGCACGCCGCCCGCCTCCAGAGTCAGCACTCCAGCGCGACTCCGGCAACGCCGCTGAATCAAGCGCCGGCCGCGCTGGGAAGGATCCCCAGAGTTTTCCCAGCACGTGTCAGGTAAGGAAATCCCCTGACACGCCCCGGTTTGTCTACTATACGCGAGCTCCGCTGCGCAGCTCTGCATATCAAAACATTACCCAGCCCAACCCAAAGAACCTGAAAGCTGCAGAAACTGAGGAGCACCCTACGCTCCCGCACACAGAAAAACTAAAAAAGAAACAGAACACACGTGCTGCCACTCAACAAACCATTTGGGGTTTTTCTTTCTTTCATTAAAAAAAAAAAAAGAAGATAACAGACTCAAAGGAAAAGAGGGGAGAAAGGACACAGAAAAAAAAAATCCTTAAAGATAGTACCCCAGGCCGCATAAACTGAGACAACCACTGTATATACCAGGCCCACCCTCACTCCGTCACCCATACGAGGTTCATTTCATGATGGCTGGCATACCACCACTGGAACCTTTCACAGTCACAGGCGCACCTGAGCCGCGAGATGGAAAGTCTGGATAGAGCACCTCGAAACACACTTTGACCGCTGGATGTTCCATCAGAAAGGCGAAGACCCCTTCTTCTCCACATCGGGGGAGCAGACATCCACAAAATATTCAAGTCGGTCACAGAAGCGAGGCCACGGACCTGCGAAACCCTAAAAGGGGCAATCACAGTGCACTTCGAGCCCTATGCAAACTCAGACTACGAGAGGTTCCTACTGTGCCAGGCCCGCCAAATAACCGACGAATCCGTCGACGTTTTCTATGCCAGGCTAAAGGAACTAGCCAGCACCTGCACGCTGCCCGACGAAGAGGACAAAATTAGGGCACAATTAATTCAGGGATGCTTGTCCTCAAAACTTCGAGAGCGCGTCCTGCAGCAACCAAACATGCCCATGAAGGAAATCCTCACACTAGGACGATCTCAGGAACTGTCACAGGCTCGAGCGGCGTACATGGAACAAGCGCCCACAACCCAGATGAAAGCAAAGGCAGCCAACGTGGTGACAACCAACACGTCGCGACAGAAAGGAGACAACTACAAGGGGAGGCTAAAAGGCAGGCCATGCAAGTGGTGCAGCGGCCCGTCACCACACCCAACCACCTGCCCGGCATTGGGCAAAATGTGCAGTGCATGTGGGAAGGCCAACCATTTCGCGAAAGTCTGCAGATCCACACCAAAACTGGCAACCAATAACACGAAGAAGACTATCAAAATGGTCGAAACCATGCTGGACCCATACTCGGATTGTGATATGGACAATGACCAACACACAGTCCACATAATACACGCAGTTGGGAACCGACGCTTACCCACATGCCAAGTCATGATCCAAGGATCTCCCATACCAGCACTGGTAGACACTGGGCCTCCATAAATCTGATGGCCATGGACATATACAGCAATCTACCCAAACCACTGCTGCCACTATGACCCACAAATGTACAGGTGTTTGCTTTTGGAAACAGCCGCCCTTTAGAGATAGCGGGAGCGTTCACCACAGAAGTCTCCCATGAAGACACCGGAAAAGCCACGAAAATCTACTTCTCCAAGGACGGTGCAGGATTCCTACTGGGCTGCCAAACAGCCCAAGATCTCGACCTTGCACATTTTGCATTTAGCATACATGTGCATGCACTCAGCAACCTCACGCAGGAATTCAAGGCCCTGTTTGAGGGCATCGGTTGCCTGAAGGGGCCCCCACTACGACTCCATATAGATGAATCAGTCACCCCAACAGCACTCAGACATCGCCGCATAGCGTTCCACCTTCGCCCCAAAGTGGAACGCGAAATCCAAGTGCTAGAACAAGCGGGAATCATTGAGAAAGTCTCAGGTCCCACACCGTGGGCATCCCCGATCGTGGTCGCAAAGAAGCCTAAGCAACCTGACGCTGTCCGGATCTGCATTGACATGCGCATGCCCAATCTGGCAATAACAAGAGAAAGACACCTGACCCCAACAATAGACAACATCCTCAGCGAGTTAACAGGATCCTGTTGGTTCTCGAAAATGGATCTCCGTTCAGGATGCCACCAGATCATGCTGCACCCCGAATCAAGGCCCATAACCACCTTTTCCACCCACAATGGTC
The DNA here is from genome assembly GCF_031143425.1 of Pleurodeles waltl. Lineage (NCBI taxonomy): Eukaryota > Metazoa > Chordata > Amphibia > Caudata > Salamandridae > Pleurodeles > Pleurodeles waltl. The sequence goes on along the minus strand of NC_090446.1, from coordinate 1,007,397,158 downwards.
TGTGGCGATACAAAAGGCTCACCTTTGGCATCTCGAGCGCAGCAGAAGTCTTCCAACACATCATGAAAGAAGTCCTGCAAGGACTCGAGGGAGTCCCAAACGTGAGCGACGACATCCTAGTTCACGCACCCAACGTCGAAACACACTTAAAGAGACTGCGAGCCGTGTTCACCAGGTTGCAAAAATGAGGACTAACACTCCACAAAGACAAATGACACTTCCTAAAAGAAGAAATCTGTTTTTTTGGGTATCGTTTCTCTAAGCACGGAGTAGGACCTGACCCCCAAAAGGTCAAAGACATCCAAGAAGCTCCAGCGCCCACAACAGTCTCATGAGTCAGAAGCTTTTTGGGCGTGGTCACATACTGCGGGCGGTTCATGAAAAACTTGGCTGACATCACAGGACCCCTACGACAGCGCCCACAGGCAAACCGACCGTGGGAATGGGGTGAGGAACAGGAGACCGCTTTTCAAGCCACCAAAAGCGCACTTTCTGCCGACACCACGCTAGCATTCTTTGACCCCCAGCGCTGCTCACAGCTAGTTGTCGATGCCAGCCCCACAGGCCTAGGTGCAGTGTTGGCACAGAGACAGGACTGTGGAGAGTGGGCCTCCATCACTTTTGCCAGCCGCACGCTCACACCAACAGAGCAAAGATATTCCCAAATTGAACATGAAGCCATCGCCATCCACTGGGAGTGCCGCCATTTCCATCTCTACCTCTATGGCAAGTCGTTCTCAGTGGTGACTGACCACAAGCCCCTACTGCCCCTGTTCAAAGGCTCGTCCTCGAAACCACCACCAAGGATCGAAAAATGGATCTTACAACTCCAGGAAAACGATTTCACACTCGAATACCAACCTGGCACGAAAACCCCGGCGGATTTCCTGTCCAGACACACCCGCACAGCCACACCTCAGGATGTAGAAGAAGCCCAGGAAACGGAAGAATATGTAAGGTTGGTGGTAGAGCGAGCACGACCTCTGCCCATACCACTCAGCGAAGTGGTGACAGCAACCAACCGGGACGAATGTCTACAAATGGCCATAGCAGCCACCCGGACAGGAGAATGGAGGCCGCTCCAACACCCAGACTCGTTCCGCACACAACAGGCCCAAGCCTGTTTACATGCACTATTCAATGTGCGCCAGGAACTCTCGGTGAGTGAAGAGGGATGTTTGTTAAGAGGGTTCCACCTTGTAATTCCTTCCAGCCTCACAGCCAGAGCAGTGTCCCTCGCACACGGGGCACACCAAGGAATTGTCAAGTCTAAGGCCCGCCTCAGGAACAAAGTGTGGTTTCCAGGTTTGGACAAGTTAGTTGAGGACACAGTCAAAAGGTGCCTCGTCTGTCAAGCCAATAGCAACCCAGACCCCCCAGCACCGGTCATCACAGAGCAAGGACCCTCAGCACCATGGCAAAGAGTAAGCGCAGACTTTGGAAGCCTGCCTGATGGCTCCCACATGATCATAGTGGTAGATGACTACTCGCGCTACCCAAAAGTAGAGGTGGTACACTCAACCTCCGCACACACCATCATCCCCAAATTCGAAAAACTTATGGCCACTCATGGGTTCTTCGGAGAGATACGCACGGACAATGGCCCTCCGTTCAATAGCCACGAGTGGGTGGACTTCCTAGCATCAACAAACACCAAACATATGCGCATCACACCCCAGTGACCGCACGCAAACGGTGAGGAGGAGAGATTTGTAAGAACCCTGAAAAAAAAAATCTGCATCGCGGTAGCAGAAGCTGAGAACCCAGAAAGAGCAATCTACACCTTCCTGAGAGAATACAGGGTCACACCTCACGCCACCACCGGGGCCACCCCCAGCCAACTCTGTTTCGGCAGGACGGTGATGGACGCCATCCCGCATCACCCATCCTGGGCAGCGCAACCAGCACCACACAGATCAGTTGCAAAGAGAACCAGTACTAATATGTATGCCTCCCAGACACGGAGAGCCCGGAGGACAATGATACAAGTAGGGGATGCTGTCCTGGTCAAAGACCGCCACCCAGGTGGCAAGTTCCGCCTACCTTTTGAGACATGGCCGTGGACTGTGACCACCATGAAAGGCACCATGGTGACAGCCCACCGAGGATCAGAGACTGTAACTCGTAATGTGGCACTCTTTAAACATCTGTCCCAAACGACACCCAGCAAAAACAACAGGAGCAGTACCGATGAAAGAGAAGAGTCAGATGTAGAGCCCACATGTTTTGAGACGACATGGGAAGGATCAGAAAACAACCTGGAACACCAGGCAAATCGCCCACCACCGGAACAAGAACAAAACCAAACAGCAGGAACAGCGACACCTAACCAGAGCGAGGAAAGAATCCAGGTATCAGGACGGTCCGGCAGAGGAAGATACATGCTGAGGCACAACCCAGGTCCCTCGTGGCGATACGCAGATTTTGCGTGTGACTAACTCGAGCAAGTGGTGATCCTAAGACACAAAGAGACATCCAGATCTGCCAGGAACCACTGAGGCAGTGGAAGTATTGTGTTTTCATTTTGTTTGTTTGCGTTTCAAATTAGTTCTACTCTCTTCCCCTTTGGGGAGGGATGTAGTGTTGACACCGGAACCAGCCAACACCACCAGAGCAGAAACGGAAGTGGGGAAGAGGGAAATACCCCCTCGCTGGAGGTGCGATATGGCTCGCACCATGACGACAGGGGGGAGGGTATAAAAGACGGGGGAGAAGTGGGAAATTGAGGTGTGTGACGAACCTGAGTAAATAAACGAGCTAGCTACCCCGCACTGACTCCGCGTCGTTATTCCAGGCCGCGCGTGCCCACCGCGCGACTCTACACTATCAAAAGGGATTACCAAGAAATACAACCACATGTAAGGAATGGGCTGACACAAAGGCCATTGTAAGTTTTCGTTTCGTACACAACAAGTCTTTCGATACCAGACATGTTTGCTGTAGGCAAAAGCTAAAAAAGAAAGGAATGGCGGTATTTTAAATGGACAAGGTACTCTATATCTTATTTTACTCACTGCTCAAATCTCGAAATGGAGTTCTGGATAAAAGATAAACCGGGTAACATCAGCAGACACTGTACTATTTCAAAAACATATTAAATATTTTTTAAGAAATCTTATATGTTTTTGTGCTGGCCTAGGTCATATATATGTTTGGTTATGAAAAGAATGCTAGTATATGAAAAAATAATGGACTACTTGTCTTGAATTGTATTCCCCATAACTGCTCTGCCGTTTTGAGGCTTCATCTTGTTATGGTCAGGTGTCGTAGTTTTTTTTTTTTACAGTATATACCTATAGCAACAAACCGCATGAACATTTTCACGACTGATTTTGCACAAATGAAAATCTGTCGAGGGCATTTACGTGATTCAAAGCATGTAACTTTATACAAATTACAAATGTCTCTTATCATAATTCAAGGGAGCAGCCACCTCCTGTTTCATTGAACACGTTGCTTTTTCAAGGCTTTGAAATGAAAATTAGAATAATGTGATGTTAGTGACAATGTCATATCAATATTATCCCAGTTAAAACCGTGTCTTTTTGCCAGCAGTCACTAGAAAGTTGTAAAGACTTTGTGAATACAAGAGGTGAAGTGATTGATCACAGGTCATTTTATTTTAAGGAACTCACAATAGTATGTTATAAAGAGTTAAACGAGTTAAAATGTTTAGTTGGATTATTATTATAGGTGATGTTGCAATGGGAACGTCCACTACATGGAATATGGATACCCAAATGTGTGTGTATCTATTATCCTGACTTTTATTATGGCCATGGCGTCATACTAGTTTAGCTTGTGCACAGAGTCCTGGGCGTGTACATGATAACGCAATGGCTACTAAGTCGTGCTTCACTTGAAACCCATAGTTGTTTTGCACAAAAGAGTTCCTGTGATGAAGGTTCACACACCAGAGGGAAATGATCCTTGGAGAACATGTTTGATTAACAGTTAAATGTTATGTTGCAAATAAGTTTTGGCACTCAATCCATTCTGTGCTGCACTGAAGAGCAAAACATTTTCCTGGGGTTAGAAAAAAGGTAATCTTGGAAGAAATCAATAGTTATAACGCTTTGCCGCACTGAAAGAACTTCAACTTTTCAAAAATGGATCACATTGACCATAATATCCTCGCAGGGGTACTGAGGGTGTTCTGCATATATGTGTGCGTGTGTTCACGCATGTGTATGTATACATAGTCACTGAAAAAACATGATTCTCTTTATCATTCCATTGGGCTTGATTTATATTTTTTTTATTTATGTACTGTTGGCAAATTTGTTTTGAGCCTCGTGGGAGGCACATTTCATGACGTGTTGTGGATGTTAGTAAAACTGGTGAATTTCAGTGGTTTGTTGCTTCGACCCGGTACTATAACCAGACCTGTGTTTTTTCACGGAATGTAATTGTTTTTTATTGTGTACTTAATTTCCAAACCCTGCTCTGCATGGCCTCAGGCCATGAATTGCAGGATTGGCTACAGGGCCTATTGTGCAGTCATACCCTGCGCCTAACCTGACATGAGCAAGTGATTCCTATGTGCACAGAGCATGACCTGCAGACTAGCTTTGTGCCCACCCCATCTCTGGCAGCCATACTCTGTGTGGCACAGCTATGTGCAGTGGGGAATGTGTGAAGTGCTCAGCCTTTGGCCAGGCCTTACCCTCAAACTGCCTCAGGCAGCCAACCCACACGGTTGCCAAGAAAGCCAGGCCTGTGGTGAGGGCCTGCATCCCATGCATTGAGGGCAGCCCATCCCTCGTTCAAAGTCATTGGAAGCGTGCAGTGTGTTGTGGTCACAGGGCCTGTGTTTAGGTCATTCACACAACCTTCCACTGGCAGCTAACCCCCTGATTGGCCACAGGCCCTGCTGCCTGGCTGCATAAAGCCTACCTCTGATGGCAACCCCAACAGTGCATGGTCCAGGGTTGGCCACAGGGCCTCGCTTTTGGCCTGGCTCAGTACCCAACTCAATGCAGTCAGCTAACACCTGCTGCACATGACCTTCATCTGTGTGCTGCTGGTGTTGGCCATAGGGCTTTGTATTTGGCCAGGCCCTGCACTCTACCCACTGCAGTAGCCAACCCCCAACACACAGAAGGGTTCACCCATGGAACTTGGTCTTTGGCCTGGTTTTGTTCATCATTTTTAAATGTTTTTTCAATTAATGGATCCTAGTTTAAAAACTGAAAATCCATAGCAAGCATCATACCTAGGTTTCATGAAACCAGGGCAGAGTTATTAGACCTGTGCTGTGAATGAATGCTCATTTGTTATCATTTACTTTAATTTTGCTATGTATCTTACATGATGAAACATAACCAATTTTCAAACTTTAAGTTAGCAATGGATATTGTCAGAACCACTTTCAGAAGGCCACTGGAAAGACAGAAGCTACTAGGTCTAATCATGGAGGCTGTGGCATTTTACTCCAGCTGTTCTGGGGCCCGACCTACTATCAGACCTGAACAGCTGGGCATAATGCTATACGTTCAGCACTTGACTCTCAGAGGTAGCATAGTTTGAGCACTCTAAAGATTCTCAGGGGAGATAGGTGCAAGACATATACAGGCACACGATTCAAAGTATGGACAGCAACACCAATAGACTCACTTTTGTGATAACAGTAGCATTTCATAGAAGCAGAAAAAATTATATATGCATCACAAAAAATATCACTAAATATTATACACAGTCTCCTAAGGTTGTCACGCCAATGTATTTCTGGGCAGTGTCTCTGAGTCCCCTCTTCTTTCTTATGGAGTGGGTAATTCCCTATTCGAAAATGAAGGTGACTTTCTCTTGTTGCCTATGCTAGTCAACAAGCCACAAAGTCTAGTTCTTGTCTTAAGAGTCAATTAAGCTCCAGCAAGTACTAAGTTTGTGCAAATCCCAGGGAGACCTGTTAGCCTAAAAACAGTCTCACACAACCAATGGCAGCCTGTAAGTTCTGGGAGGATTGGACACAGCTTCTCATGCTCTAGCCTCTCAATGCTGGAAGGTCCCACAATCTTGCGGACTCTTCCAGATGGTGTTTCAGAGCTGCACAAGTCTGTGGAGCCCACAGTGGTGTCAGAAATGTCCTCTGTTGCTTCCTTGGCTTTCGGTAAGTATTACCACAAGTGGTGGTCTCTGGGGTAGGTCCTTCATTTGTAGATCTTCCAGCAGGGATCCCCTTGGTATGCCATTCCAGGGTGATGGCCCTAATCTTTGTGGTGGCTCCCACCTGCAATAAGAGAGTGAATGGTTTACAGCACAGGAAGAGAGATTGCCAAAATCTTCACAGTGGCCCCCACCTGACATACAGGGTTCAATGGATTACAGCACTACAAGGGTAATGGCCCTAACTTCACTGTGACCCTAATTGCCATGTAGGGGCCATTGACTTGATAATGAGAAGGGCAGATGACCCACATTCTCACAATGGCCCCAACTGGACCAAAAGTTTTACACTTTGGTCACTGGGATCCACTTCAAAGGATCCCTGCTGGGCCTCTTTCACTCCACCCATTCTCCTCCTAATAGGGTCTGCTGGTCTTAGCAGGGTGGCAGACGACTGGTGCTCCAGGCTCAGGGCAAGTGGACTTAAGTTTTTGAACGATGACCCTCGCCCAGCAGGGAGACTAGCAGATCTCAGTTCCCAGTCCTAGTTGCAGCAGCTTGAAGTCTTGAACATCTTCTTTCCACACTGATGAATAGCTTGTGGGTATAGTGCTCCAACGTTTATTGTCCACATCCAATAGTCCTCTGCCATTGTGAGGGTAGAGCTTGGTGCTCCACTCCCTTTCTAACAAGATTGATTTACCATAAGACAGGCCTAGGCAATGGTGTATAGTATACTCAAGATCCATGTTTGCCTCAGACCGAAAATCAATACTAGAGGTCCAGATATCAATCCAGCTTGGACATTCAGGGTAGGAACATCATGTAGGGGATTTTTCCATATCAATGAGTAGGATCAAATGTAGAATGTGACCTTGTTTATCAGTTGTCGCTAATGCATTCTGAATATCTCAGTTCTGCTAGAAAGTAAAGTAAAGGATTGATTCTTTGTGCAGTTATGCCCAGACGTCCCTATATCTGGGGGAGGGGTGCTGTCAATTACATCATTCTTTGGTTTAAAGAGAGGAATGGGTGGCTGAGAGATCAAAGATGAGACTTCTGGGTAAATCTAAGGCATCCAGTAACCAAAGTATTTAATTTGTTTGCTTCATCTGAAATGTTTGACAATAGATATTAACATTGCATCCCATCCCATTTTAGCCTTATTCCGGCCAAATTCTGATGGCAGCACTTATGTGGCTCTAAATAGTGGCTAGATTCTGTCACTTTAGTAAATACAATATATCAGTAGCATGTGCCTCTGTTGAACTGAAGTTCATCAAGCAATCAATTAAGGAGGATTAATGTTTTATCTTATCAATGTATTAGTTGCTGAACCTATCCAAAGCATTGTTTATTGTTTCACCAGCTAGGTTTTGAAAATGTTGTTTTTGAGTTCAGCACTGGGGGTTGGTGAGGAATAAGATGTATTTAGTATAATGTGACTCCTGCAAAGTCCAAACCTAGCTAGGAAGAATTGAACTGCTGTATATTACTGTACTCTATACAGGATGACAAAAGAACAATACAATTTGGGGATTTTTGTGTTTGTCTGAGATTACAAAAACGCTCACGTTAGCTGTAAGGGGACACTTTTGTTGCCCCAATGAGAGCAATGCGTATGTGGCAAGTACAAATGGTTCTTGGACTCTCTATAGCACATTCTTTCACATTAAACAATATACTTTATTCTATAGTGGATTTCCTTTTGAATTTCAGGGAACGAGCCAGCAAAATGGACATTAATGGCTCAGCATTTTATACCAGTGTAGGCCATAATTTCATAAAAAAATTTAATGGATGCAAAGTGGGCATTCCCCCATTAGGGGGGCCGAAAAAATGGTGTGTCATTTTTTAAAGGCACTTTTAACACCTGATCAGAGCAGGTGTTAAAAGGGGGCTTCCATTATTTATAATGCGCCGCTATGTACTCTGCAGGAGTAGCGCCAATATTTAGGTGCTACTCCTGCAGAGTACATCAATAGCATCATGAAAAATGATGCTATGGCTCCCTACCCTGCGCCATGGTGCACTGTATATTAAATACAGTGCACACATGGTGGCGGTAGGGGGGGCGGAAAAGGGCGCAAGAAAAGTGGCGCTGCACTTGGTGCAGAGCTACTTTTCTTAAATATCACCCTCAATGTATTGTTTACAAGTGACATCATTGTTAATGGTAGAGTAAGCTGTATTACTGTTCTAACTTCAAAAAGTGATGGTCAAGAGCACAGCGAACACCACAAATGCCTATTAATCAAAATCGAGCTATCATCAACTTAATGACAGGATAATACTGGGAAAATGTATACCTGAATGGAAAATCAAGAATCAAGAAACAAGGTTAACTCATTACTATTACCAAGGTTTGTCATATCATACTTTAAGATATCATATCCAACACTGTGCCACTCCACTACAACCATGGGTGTAGAAGAGGTAAACGTCATATGTCATTTGACTCTGATGACATCAGAGGATGTAATGTCAACATTTTAATTAGATGGTGGGCTATCGCACTCAGGTTGCCACTCTCACTTCTCTGGGGTTTACCCACCCACAGGTCAGGCAACTTCTCTGAAGATCAATGTCAAGCTAGGTATTGCAGGACCTCAAAGAAAGGACATTAGATGAGGCAGAAACCATCCTTATCGGGCCTTAATAATTGGGCCCCTGTGAACCTGAACAGTGATTCAGAATGACACAATGGAGTGAGTGATGCCAAACCCAGTTACAAATGTCACAACACAGGACTGGAGACAGAACTGAGAGAGAAAGACTCACAGGAGAATTTCATCATACACCACATAATCAATCTTATTGAAGACCTGCTTTGTCACTGGAATATCCACGAAGAAGCTGGAGAAAAATTCAGGGAGCTCAGACTGGCACAGTAGACTCATACAATTTAATGCTCATAAAAAGCTGCATTTGCATAAAAGATTGCAGCTGCTGGCAGATCTGGACAGTAAGTCTCCTTTGGCCGTGATCTATGGAATGGGTTGTGGCTTCATGGAAAAAGAAGGCAGGTATAGATAAGTAGTAGATTCAAAAGAAAAGAAGATCACACAAAGTGAGTAGAGGGAAGATTTAGAGTGGATTTCAGCACAAAGTACAACATTACAGAAAGGTCAAACCCTGGGCACTGAAAACCCACCAATTACATTACTGGAATCACTTACAAAAATAAAAAATATACAGAGTACTATCTTCACTTCTGAAAGTGGGAAACAGTATATTAATCTCTTCTTTTGTGATAGGAATAGGTTTGAAGAATTTTGCTCATGAACTTGAGGTATTTTTTGCAAAACATTTAAAGGAATGTGATGTTAGCAACATACTCAGCAACATGGGCTTTTGGGAGACCATCTAGACTTTTAGAAACATTTTGTATACAAGGGTAAATTGTATTGAGTCTCTCCGGAGGGAAACTCAGAAAAGGTATTCACAAATTTCTCAATGTGCCATCATGCCACAATTTTCGAGTACATCTTAGAAAAATCTAAGTAAGAAATGCACTTACGTACAAAATATTCTCTTCACTTAACTGTGCTGTGTAACAGTTGCTAAAGGAAATTATTTTCTTGAGTTGGTATGGGAAAAAGGGGAAACTGTAAATTGATAATCGGCCATTAAGTGTAATTTCCACAAGACCATTGAGGGCACAAGAGAACACTAAACTCTTACCCCTCAATAGACACCTCAACAACAATCCCACACCTGGGTGCATCAGGGACAATATTAAACCTCATTTTATGTGGCAATGTGTCCCAAGATATAGTACAAAACAGCATAACAAAAATGCAGTCAATTAAGGAAGGAAAGGCTCAATAAATGCGTTTATGGGTAGAATTTGAAAATTTACAAAGATTTCTTACAAAAATGTAAAAATACAATGGACTGATTATAAAGTGCAGGCGTTAAAAGTCATCGTCATGATGGCAGCTTTCTACATTAGGGCAGTACAGAATAATAGGCAAAATCAAGAAATAGTCTAGCTGGCTTATTACGAGTTGGATGGTCCGTCTGTGGGACTACCAAACTCATGGCACGAATGCCACCACCATTGACGTCCCCAGCATGCATGTTAAAATGGTCCTGCTTGGCTGACTGGTGGGAACATTGTAATGCGTGTTCACGTCGGGCTGACCGGAGGGAACAGTGTTAGGATGTTGACCTCAGCTCCCTTTATGGAGCCGTGGGTAATATCCTAACACTACAGCACCCTCAAAATGTGCACTATCTGCAGAGCAGACAGTGCGCATTCCGACGGTGCTGGTCAGGGGGGCTTCTGCACGGCCCACGAAATTGTCGTGGGCAGTGCAGGAGCTCCTCATGTACCTCAGCACTTACTTTCTGCCAGCCTTTTCATGGAGGGCTCTCCGCCATGAAAAGGCTAGCAGAAAGAGGGGTTGTAATCATCCAGATGGTTCAGAGTTCAGCGCCGCCATGGCTGGTTGCAAGCCAGACCGCCATTTTGCTATTGGGGACTGCAGCCCTTTGGCAGTCCGACTGCCAAAAAGTCGTGGCACTCGGACCACCAAAACTGAGGCGGTCAATTCACAAGTTTGGCGGTCTAATGACTGTCAAACTCATAATGAGGAACTACATCTCAAATGAGCAGCAAACTCAGTAAATAATCAGACAGCATTCATAGTAGCATCAGAAAGGTCTCATTGTTCATCCCCACATTTCTAAATTTAAGGTTTTATATAGGAAATCTTCCAATAGAATATAAGAGACACTGCAGATTAATCATGGTGTGAGCAAAAGAATTACAATTTCAGCAAATCAGAACATTGAAAATTAGAGCATCATGCCACCTGACCTCCTAAGCACTGTTCCACTACATGAATATTGATTCAGCCTGCTCTATTCTGATGCCATTGGAGATGGCAGAACAAACTATTTACAAAACAACACTGAAATATTGTGAGTGAATGCAATACAGTGAGCAGGTGGAAGAAACCTTGAAGTTTGAAACATTACTTGAACCATGCTAGAGTCTTCTTCAAGATCAACATCTTTCAGAAATAAACAAACATGACTTGCTTAAATATGTGCAGCAGAAATAATAAACAACAAATGTGAAGGTTGTGACATCAATTTTGAACAAGATGATGTTGAGACCTGAGGCTTAGTTAGCAGAAGCCAGGAAAAGGCACTTTAACAGGTCATAGTAACATTGCACGCACACGGAGGGCATGTGTGGAGGACGGCTCTGAGCATCCTTCACCCATCCACAGGGAAAGTGCTATTGGTCCCCTCATGGGGCGTCGCTCTAAAGCCTCTAAAGTGGAAGTGTTTCCATTGCCACCCTCAGTATCTAATTATGTCAGTGCGTGAACAGTGCACCAACAAAATAAGATGCCGCTTTGGACACACTGGAAGCAATTTGCTTCCAGAGCATCAGAGAAACAGGTGAGTTTCTCCTCCGGGGACGGCAAAGAGGCACTGTTGGAAAGAAGAGATTTTCCTTCCCCCAAAGTCTCTTTTCAGTGCATTCCTGCTGCTCGATCATGTTTTTTTAGTTTATTTTGCTTTGGGGAGTGGCTATTTAGGCAAGGGTGGCTCCTTCTTATGAGGCATATGTTTTGGCAGTTTCAGCCACATTATTAGGCTGATATTCCCCAACGGGGGCCGAAACCACTAACCACCAGGGTTATATATTTGGGCATGTTGTGTAGTGGCCCCTTGAGCAAGGGTTGCTCCTCTTTTGTGGGAACATATTTTGTCTGTTTCTGCCACCCTGGGGGGTCAAAGCAGCCATATTCTAGGTGGCTCTGCACTAGCCACCAGGGATATATATTTTGGCATGTTGGGGAGCATCCCCTTGAGCAAAGTTTGTTCCCCTTTTTTTGGGCAAATATTTGGGCTGTTCTTACCCTCCATGGAGACAGATCAGCCAAGGGTCACCCCCCTTCATTTTGGGCACATATTTTGGCCATTTCCGCCTGCCTTTGGGGCAGATTGCCATTATTTTTGGCTAATTTCCCCCCTGGCAGGGCAGGAAACTAATAGATAACACGGAAAGTTTGTGTGTGTGTGTGTGTGTGTGTGTGTGTGCATGTGTGGGTGTGTGTGTGTGTGTGCAAGTGACTTGGGGTTCGGGTGACGGTCTGTGTGTACTTGCGTTTGGCTGGCTTTGTGCCTACAGGCATTTTGCTGCCAGTGTGTGTGGACTTGCATCTGGCTGGCAGTGCTTGCCTGGTGGAGTTTGTGGACTGGCAGTTGGCTGGTGGTATGTTTGGTCTGGGGATTCTGCTGGTGATGGGTGTCAGCTGGCTTGTGACTAAGACTGTGGGGGTGATTCTGAGACTGGCGGGCGGCGGAGGCCGCCCGCCAGTCTTCCCCCGACAAAATACCGCTCCGCGGTCGCAAGACCGCTGAGGGTATTTTGAGATTTGCCCTGGGCTGGCGGGCGGCCGCCAAAAGGCCGCCCGCCAGCCCAGGGCAAATCTACCTTCCCACGAGGACGCCGGCTCAGAATTGAGTAGTGTGAAGGTGCGACGGGTGCAGTTGCACCCGTCGCGTATTTCAGTGTCTGCTTTGCAGACACTGAAATACTTTGTGGGGCCCTCTTACGGGGGCCCCTGCAGTGCCCATGCCCCGCGGCACCCCCTACCGCCATCCTGTTCCTGGCGGGAGACCCGCCAGGAACAGGATGGCGGTAGGGGGTGTCAGAATCCCCATGGCGGTGGAGCGCGCTCCGCCGTCATGGAGGATTCTCCCGAGCAGCGGAAAGTCGGCTGAACCACTGCGGTCAGAATGCTCGAGGGAGCACCGCCAGCCTGTTGGCGGTGCTCCCGTGGTCGGTGGGTGACCGCCATGGTCAGAATGACCCCCTGTGTGTTGATTAGCGTCTGGCTGGCTATGTGTGTGCTTGGCATTTGGATGGTGATAGGCAGGCTTAATAGTGTTTTATAATCTTAACTGTTTTATTTCTTGTCATCATTTGCATTTATGATAGTAATGTTTTTTTCTCATTTTTATTCTAGTGTAAAGCTTTTGTTTTCCTTTGCTGTGACTCCTGCTTGCGGTTTCGGCACTGGTAGACCTGCAGTTTGTATAGTTCCAAGATTTTGGTAAGAAGTAGTTTTTTTTACTGGTTTTCTGTAAATGGTGGAATAGCAGCAGCATATTTAGCTTCTGTGTTATTGTGTGTGAAATTGTCCTTAGTTGTGTGCACAATGTGAATTGTGTTGTCTTGTGTGTAATTTTCTTTTGTTTTTCTTTTGTAGTGGGACATTATTGTGTGCTGTGTCTGTGCAGAGTAGGCACAGGTGATACTGAATCCAGCTGTCTCTGGCAAGTCAGTGGTATAATATTTGAGCATATATAGTTTTATGAGCTTTGTTCTGATTGACTTTTCCTTCCAGATTACTAAATGCCAGTAGTTTTACTCTTTGTTTGATAAAGCCACACTTTGTTTATTACCTATTTGTGAGAAAGTAGCCTCTTTCTAGCCTTGTTACCCCCACTTTTGGCCTGTTTGTGATTGTATGTCAGGGTGTTTTCACTGTCTCGCTGGTATCCTGCTTGCCAGGGCCCAGTGCTCATAGTGAAAACCCTATGTTTTCAGTATGTTTGTTATGTGTCACTGGGACCCTGCTAGTCAGGATCCCAGTGCTCATAAGTTTGTGACCTATAGGTATGTGTTCCCTGTGTGATGCCTAACTGTCTCACTGAGGCTCTGCTAACCAGAACCTCAGTGGTTATGCTCTCTCATTTCTTTCAAATTGTCACTGACAGGCTAGTGACCAATTTTACCAATTTACATTGGCTTACTGGAACACCCTTATAATTCCCTAGTATATGGTACTGAGGCACCCAGGGTATTGGGGTTCCAGGAGATCCCTATGGGCTGCAGCATTTCTTTTGCCACCCATAGGGAACTCTGACAAATCTTACACAGGCCTGCCACTGCAGCCTGAGTGAAATAACGTCCACGTTATTTCACAGCCATTTTACACTGCACTTAAGTAACTTATAAGTCACCTATATGTCTAACCTTTACCTAGTAAAGGTTGGGTGCTAAGTTACTTAGTGTGTGGGCACCCTGGCACTAGCCAAGGTGCCCCCACATTGTTCAGGGCCAATTCCCCGGACTTTGTGAGTGCGGGGACACCATTACACGCGTGCACTACATATAGGTCACTACCTATATGTAGCTTCACAATGGTAACTCCGAATATGGCCATGTAATATGTCTATGATCATGGAATTGCCCCCTCTATGCCATCCTGGCATAGTTGGCACAATCCCATGATCCCAGTGGTCTGTAGCACAGACCCTGGTACTGCCAAACTGCCTTTCCCGGGGTTTCACTGCAGCTGCTGCTGCTGCCAACCCCTCAGACAGGCATCTGCCCTCCTGGGTTCCAGCCAGGCCTGGCCCAGGATGGCAGAACAAAGGACTTCCTCTGAGAGAGGGTGTTACACCCTCTCCCTTTGGAAAATGGTGTGAAGGCAGGGGAGGAGTAGCCTCCCCCAGCCTCTGGAAATGCTTTCTTGGGCACAGATGTGCCCAATTCTGCATAAGCCAGTCTACACCGGTTCAGGGACCCCTTAGCCCTGCTCTGGCGCGAAACTGGACAAAGGAAAGGGGAGTGACCACTCCCCTGACCTGTACCTCCCCTGGGAGGTGCCCAGAGCTCCTCCAGTGTGCTCCAGACCTCTGCCATCTTGGAAACAGAGGTGCTGCTGGCACACTGGACTGCTCTGAGTGGCCAGTGCCACCAGGTGACGTCAGAGACTCCTTGTGATAGGCTCCTTCAGGTGTTGCTAGCCTATCCTCTCTCCTAGGTAGCCAAACCCTCTTTTCTGGCTATTTAGGGTCTCTGTCTCTTGGGATTCCTTAGATAACGAATGCAAGAGCTCATCCGAGTTCCTCTGCATCTCTCTCTTCACCTTCTGCCAAGGAATCGACTGCTGACAGCGCTGGAAGCCTGCAAAACTGCAACATAGTAGCAAAGACGACTACTGCAACTCTGTAACGCTGATCCTGCCGCCTTCTCGACTGTTTTCCTGGTGGTGCATGCTGTGGGGGTAGTCTGCCTCCTCTCTGCACTAGAAGCTCCGAAGAAATCTCCCGTGGGTCGACGGAATCGTCCCCCTGCAACCGCAGGCACCAAAAAGCTGCATTACCGGTCCCTTGGGTCTCCTCTCAGCATGACGAGTGAGGTCCCTCGAATCCAGCAACTCTGTCCAAGTGACTCCCACAGTCCAGTGACTCTTCAGTCCAAGTTTGGTGGAGGTAAGTCCTTGCCTCACCTCGCTAGACTGCATTGCTGGGAACCGCGACTTTTGCAGCTACTCCGGCCCCTGTACACTTCTGGCGGAAATCCTTCGTGCACAGCCAAGCCTGGGTCCACGGCACTCTAACCTGCATTGCACGACTTTCTAAGTTGGTCTCCAGCGACGTGGGACTCCTTTGTGTAACTTTGGGTGAGCACCATTTCATGCATCCTTGTAGTGCCTGTTTCTGGCACTTCTCCGGGTGCTACCTGCTGCTAATAGGGTTCCTTGTCCTTCTCGATGTCCCCTCTACCTCCTGGTCCAATTTGCTATCTCCTGGTCCCTCCTGGGCCACAGCAGCGTCCAAAAACGCTAACCGCATGATTTGCAGCTAGCAAGGCTTGTTGGCATTCTTTCGGCGGGAAAACACTTCTGCACGACTCTACAAGGCGAGAGAGATCCGTCCTCCAAAGGGGAAGTCTCTAGCCCTTTGCGTTCCTGCAGAAACCGCAGCTTCTTCAGTCCAGTTGAAGCTTCTTTGCACCCACAGCTGGCATTTCCTGGGCATCTGCCCATCTCCGACTTGCTTGTGACTTTTGGACTTGGTCCCCTTGTTCCACAGGTACCCCAGATTGGAAATCCAGCGTTGTTGCATTGTTGGTTTGTGTCTTTCCTGCCTTATTCCCCTATCACAACTTCTTTGTCCTTTGGGGAACTTTAGTGCACTTTGCACTCACTTTTCAGGGTCTTGGGGTGGGCTATTTTTCTAACCCTCACTATTTTCTAATAGTCCCAGCGACCCACTACAAGGTCACATAGGTTTGGGGTCCATTCGTGGTTCGCATTCCACTTTTGGAGTATATGGTTTGGGTTGCCCCTATCCCTATGTGTCCCCATTGCATCCTATTGTAACTATACATTGTTTGCACTGTTTTCTGAGACTATACTGCATATTTCTGGTATGGTGTATATATATCTTGTGTATATTTCCTATCCTCTCACTGAGGGTACACTCTGAGATACTTTGGCATATTGTCATAAAAATAAAGGGCCGTATTTATACTTTTTGACGCAAAACTGCGCTAACGCAGTTTTGCGTCAAAAAAATTAGCGCCGGCTAACGCCATTCTGAAGCGCCATGCGGGCGCCGTATTTATTGAATGGCGTTAGCCGGCGCTAGCAGACCGGCGCTGCCTGGTGTGCGTGGAAAAAAACCACGTACACCAGACAGCGCCGGCGTAGGGGGAAAATGGCGTATGGGCGTCTTAAAATGGGGCAAGTCAGGTTGCGTCGAAAAAATCGTCGTAACCCGACTTGCGCCATTTTTTTTCGACGCCCATCCCCCATCAACATGACTCCTATCATTGTAAAGATAGGAGTCATGCCCCCTTGCCCAATGGCCATGCCCAGGGGACTTATGTCCCCTGGGCATGGTCATTGGGCATAGTGGCATGTAGGGGGGCACAAATCAGGCCCCCCTATGCCACAAAAAATAAAAAATAAAATACTTACCTGAACTTACCTTAATGTCCATGGGATGGGTCCCTCCGTCCTTGGGTGTCCTCCTGGGGTGGGCAAGGGTGGCAGGGGGGGTCCCTGGGGGCAGGGGAGGGCACTCTGGGCTCATTTTGAGCCCACTTGTCCCTTAACGCCATCCCTGACCCAGGCGTTAAAAAGCGGCGCAAATGCGCCGTTTTTGGCCACGCCCACTCCCGGGCGTCTCTTTTGCCCGGGAGTATAAATACCACGTAAAGGCCTGGGAGTCATTTTTTAAGACGGGAACGCCTCCCTTGCATATCATTAACGCAAGGAAGGGGTTCACGCTAAAAAATGACGCACACTCCGGGCACTTTGGCGCCCGAAGCGTCTAACGCCAGAGTATAAATATGGCGTTAGTTGGCGTTAGTTCTGCGTCGAATTTGCGTCGAAAAAAACGACGCAAATTCGGCGCAACCAGAGTATAAATATGGCCCAAAGTACCTTTATTTTTAGTATAACTGTGTATTGTGTTTTCTTATGATATTGTGCATATGACACTAAGTGGTACTGTAGTAGCTTCACACGTCTCCTAGTTCAGCCTAGGCTGCTCTGCTAAGCTACCATTATCTATCAGCCTAAGCTGCTAGACACCCTATACACTAATAAGGGATAACTCGGCCTGGTGCAAGGTGCAAGTACCCCTAGGTACTCACTACAAGCCAGCCCAGCCTCCTACATTGGTTGTGCAGCGGTGGGATAAGTGCTTTGAGACTACTTACCACTCTTGTCATTGTACTTTTCATAAGAGAAAAATATACAAAACAAGTTCAGTGTATATACACATTGCCAAAAAGTTTTGCATTTCCTCTTTTCACTCTTTTCTAAGTGCTGAAAAGTACTTCTAACTTTCTAAAAAGTTCTAAAAAGTTTTTAAAGTTTTTTTTCTCTGTCTTTCTAAAAACTCTGACAAACTTTTTTCTCTTTTTCTATCACTTTAACTCTCTCTAAAAATGTCTGGCACAGGCCAAAATGTTGACCTGTCTAAGATTGCATATGACCACCTTAGCTGGAAAGGAGCAAGGAGTCTCTGTATGGAGAGAGGTTTGAGTGTAGGGAAGAATCCTTCCTTGGAATTGTTACTTAACATGCTTAGAGAACAAGATAAGGCTAAAAGTGCCCCATCTGTTGAAAAAGTAGCTAATGGTTCCCAATCTGATCCAGGGACTCCCCCAGGAAAAGATTCAGGAAAGAAACTTCTCAGCCTGCCCATTACTAGACAGTCTAGCATAGTTGGTACAGAGGTTGAATCACACCATACTGATGGTGTGCTCTCACATTATACTGTTAGCCAAGCTGTTAGGGTGCCCTCTGTAAGGGACAGGTCTCCTTCTGTCCATTCTCACCATACTTCTGTTTCAAGGAATGTCCCTCCCACCCACCCTGATGACAGATTGTTAGAAAGGGAGCTCAATAGATTGAGAGTGGAACAAACCAGACTGAAGCTCAAGAAGCAACAGCTGGATTTTGATAGACAGACTTTAGAAGTAGAGAAGGAGAGACAGAAACTGGGTTTAGAAACCCATGGTGGCAGCAGCAGTATTCCCCATAGTCATCCTGCAAAAGAGCATGATTCCAGGAATCTGCACAAGATAGTTCCCCCTTATAAGGAGGGGGATGACATTAACAAGTGGTTTGCTGCACTTGAGAGGGCCTGTGCTGTACAGGATGTCCCTCAAAGGCAGTGGGCTGCTATCCTATGGCTATCATTTAGTGGAAAAGGTAGGGATAGGCTCCTTACTGTAAAAGAAAATGAAGCTAATGATTACAAAGTTCTTAAGAATGCACTCCTGGATGGTTATGGCTTAACCACTGAACAATACAGGATAAAGTTCAGAGAGACCAAAAAGGAGTCTTCACAAGACTGGGTTGATTTCATTGACCATT
Organism: Pleurodeles waltl; assembly: GCF_031143425.1. NCBI lineage: Eukaryota > Metazoa > Chordata > Amphibia > Caudata > Salamandridae > Pleurodeles > Pleurodeles waltl. The sequence continues at coordinate 1,007,378,397 of NC_090446.1, read as the reverse complement.
CAGTGAAGGCCTTGGATGGGTGGTTACATGGCAGTAAAGTTACTGATTATGACAGCCTGTATAACTTGATCCTGAGAGAGCATATTCTTAATAATTGTGTGTCTGATTTGTTGCACCAGTACCTGGTAGGCTCTGATCTGACCTCTCCCCAAGAATTGGGAAAGAAGGCAGACAAATGGGTCAGAACAAGGGTGAACAGAAAAGTTCATACAGGGGGTGACAAAGAGAACAATAAGAAGAAAGATGGTGAAAAGTCTCAAGATAAGCATGGGGATAAGGGTAAAACCAAAGATCCCACTTCAAATCTTAAACACTCTTCAGAGGGTGGGGATAAAACAAATTCTTCCTTTTCTTCTCAACCTACACAATTTAAAAAGCCTTGGTGCTTTGTGTGTAAAAATAGAGGCCATAGCCCAGGGGATAAGTCCTGTCCAGGTAAACCCCCTGAGCCTACCACCACTAATACATCAAGCTCTAGTGCCCCTAGCAGTAGTGGTACTAGTGGTGGGACTGCTGGCAACAGTCAAGCAAAGGGTGTAGTTGGGTTCACTTATGGGTCCATCATAGAAACTGGGGTAGTCAGTCCCAAGACAGTTTCTGTCACACCTAGTGGCATTGGCCTTGCCACACTGGCTGCTTGTCCCCTTACAATGGAAAAGTACAGGCAGACAGTTTCAATAAATGGTGTTGAGGCCTTGGCCTACAGGGACACAGGTGCCAGTATCACTTTGTGACTGAAAACCTAGTGCACCCTGATCAACACATCATTGGACAACAGTATAAGATTATTGATGTCCATAACTCCACTAAGTTTCTTCCCTTAGCTATAATTCAGTTTAGTTGGGGTGGAGTTACTGGCCCTAAGCAGGTGGTGGTATCACCTAGCTTACCTGTAGACTGTCTCTTAGGTAATGACCTAGAGGCCTCAGGTTGGGCTGATGTAGAGTTTTATGCCCATGCAGCCATGCTGGGCATCCCTGAGGAATTGTTCCCTCTCATTTCTACTGAAATGAAAAAGCAAAGGAGAGAAGGCCTGAAAACTCAGGATCCCTCTCCATCAACAGGTAAAAAGGGTATCACAGTATCCCCTAACCACCTTACCATTCAGGATACCATTCCTGTGGTGGGAGAAACCTCTCCTGGGGTGGCACCTGTTCCAAGGGAATCATCAGTTGGCAAAACTGTACTCCCTGAGGTAGAAGTACCTCTCTGTGGGATAACTAACATTGGTGAGAAAAAGAGCACCATTTTAGTTAACATGGAGCATCCCTCCAACCCTCCCAGAGAAACTTTAGTGCAGAAAACCTGCACTGCCTCACAACACTTAGGACAGCATCCCTGCCCTAGTGTGGAGCTCATAGGACAGCATCCCTGCCCTGCTCCAACTCAAGAGAAACAGCATCACTGTTCTCTCTTCCAGCCATATGGACAAAGTTTTTGCCCAGCTATGGCTTTATTGAGACAGCATCCCTGTCTGGCATTTCCATCATTACAAATAGGTTCAGTGGACAATTCCCACTGCTCTAAACTAAAACTTACTGATAGAAACTCTGAAAATACATCTTCACATTGTTGCTTAGCTAAAAAACTTCAAACAGGGTGGTTTACATCCCCACAGGGAAGTAACCATATAGTGGATGATAAAGGGAGTAACCAGTCTATTGCAGAGCTACTCTCTACTTATCACCACTTAGACAATAAAGTCTCAACTGGCCAAGGTTAGCCTTATTGTCCTTCGTTTGGGGGGGGGTTGTGTGAGAAAGTAGCCTCTTTCTAGCCTTGTTACCCCCACTTTGGGCCTGTTTGTGAGTGTATGTCAGGGTGTTTTCACTGTCTCACTGGTATCCTGCTTGCCAGGGCCCAGTGCTCATAGTGAAAACCCTATGTTTTCAGTATGTTTGTTATGTGTCACTGGGACCCTGCTAGTCAGGACCCCAGTGCTCATAAGTTTGTGACCTATAGGTATGTGTTCCCTGTGTGATGCCTAACTGTCTCACTGAGGCTCTGCTAACCAGAACCTCAGTGGTTATGCTCTCTCATTTCTTTCAAATTGTCACTGACAGGCTAGTGACCAATTTTACCAATTTACATTGGCTTACTGGAACACCCTTATAATTCCCTAGTATATGGTACTGAGGTACCCAGGGTATTGGGGTTCCAGGAGATCCCTATGGGCTGCAGCATTTCTTTTGCCACCCATAGGGAGCTCTGACAAATCTTACACAGGCCTGCCACTGCAGCCTGAGTGAAATAACGTCCACGTTATTTCACAGCCATTTTACACTGCACTTAAGTAACTTATAAGTCACCTATATGTCTAACCTTTACCTAGTAAAGGTTGGGTGCTAAGTTACTTAGTGTGTGGGCACCCTGGCACTAGCCAAGGTGCCCCCACATTGTTCAGGGCCAATTCCCCGGACTTTGTGAGTGCGGGGACACCATTACACGCGTACACTACATATAGGTCACTACCTATATGTAGCTTCACAATGGTAACTCCGAATATGGCCATGTAATATGTCTATGATCATGGAATTGCCCCCTCTATGCCATCCTGGCATAGTTGGCACAATCCCATGATCCCAGTAGTCTGTAGCACAGACACTGGTACTGCCAAACTGCCTTTCCCGGGGTTTCACTGCAGCTGCTGCTGCTGCCAACCCCTCAGACAGGCATCTGCCCTCCTGGGGTCCAGCCAGGCCTGGCCCAGGATGGCAGAACAAAGGACTTCCTCTGAGAGAGGGTGTTACACCCTCTCCCTTTGGAAAATGGTGTGAAGGCAGGGGAGGAGTAGCCTCCCCCAGCCTCTGGAAATGCTTTCTTGGGCACAGATGTGCCAAATTCTGCATAAGCCAGTCTACACCGGTTCAGGGACCCCTTAGCCCTGCTCTGGCACGAAACTGGACAAAGGAAAGGGGAGTGACCACTCCCCTGACCTGTACCTCCCCTGGGAGGTGCCCAGAGCTCCTCCAGTGTGCTCCAGACCTCTGCCATCTTGGAAACAGAGGTGCTGCTGGCACACTGGACTGCTCTGAGTGGCCAGTGCCACCAGGTGACGTCAGAGACTCCTTGTGATAGGCTCCTTCAGGTGTTGCTAGCCTATCCTCTCTCCTAGGTAGCCAAACCCTCTTTTCTGGCTATTTAGGGTCTCTGTCTCTTGGGATTCCTTAGATAACGAATGCAAGAGCTCATCCGAGTTCCTCTGCATCTCTCTCTTCACCTTCTGCCAAGGAATCGACTGCTGACCGTGCTGGAAGCCTGCAAAACTGCAACATAGTAGCAAAGACGACTACTGCAACTCTGTAACGCTGATCCTGCCACCTTCTCGACTGTTTTCCTGGTGGTGCATGCTGTGGGGGTAGTCTGCCTCCTCTCTGCACTAGAAGCTCCGAAGAAATCTCCCGTGGGTCGACGGAATCGTCCCCCTGCAACCGCAGGCACCAAAAAGCTGCATTACCGGTCCCTTGGGTCTCCTCTCAGCACGACGAGCGTGGTCCCTCGAATCCAGCAACTCTGTCCAAGTTACTCCCACAGTCCAGTGACTCTTCAGTCCAAGTTTGGTGGAGGTAAGTCCTTGCCTCACCTCGCTAGACTGCATTGCTGGGAACCGCAACTTTTGCAGCTACTCCAGCCCCTGTGCACTTCCGGTGGAAATCCTTCGTGCACAGCCAAGCCTGGGTCCACGGCACTCTAACCTGCATTGCACAACTTTCTAAGTTGGTCTCCGGCGACGTGGGACTCCTTTGTGCAACTTCGGGTGAGCACCATTTCATGCATCCTCGTAGTGCCTGTTTCTGGAACTTCTCTGGGTGCTACCTGCTGCTAAGAGGGCTCCTTGTCTTGCTCGACGTCCCCTCTACCTCCTGGTCCAATTTGCGACCTCCTGGTCCCTCCTGAGCCACAGCAGCGTCCAAAAACGCTAACCGCACGATTTGCAGCTAGCAAGGCTTGTTGGCGTTCTTTCGGCGGGAAAACACTTCTGCACGACTCTACAAGGCGAGAGGGATCTGTCCTCCAAAGGGGAAGTCTCTAGCCCTTTGCATTCTTGCAGAAACCGCAGCTTCTTCAGTCCAGTCGAAGCTTCTTTGCACCCGCAGCTGGCATTTCCTGGGCATCTGCCCATCTCCGACTTGCTTGTGACTTTTGGACTTGGTCCCCTTGTTCCACAGGTACCCCAGATTGGAAATCCATCGTTGTTGCATTGTTGGTTTGTGTCTTTCCTGCCTTATTCCCCAATCACGACTTCTTTGTCCTTTGGGGAACTTTAGTGCACTTTGCACTCACTTTTCAGGGTCTTGGGGTGGGCTATTTTTCTAACCCTCACTATTTTCTAATAGTCCCAGCGACCCTCTACAAGGTCACATAGGTTTGGGGTCCATTCGTGGTTCGCATTCCACTTTTGGAGTATATGGTTTGGGTTGCCCCTATCCCTATGTGTCCCCATTGCATCCTATTGTAACTATACATTGTTTGCACTGTTTTCTAAGACTATACTGCATATTTCTGGTATGGTGTATATATATCTTGTGTATATTTCCTATCCTCTCACTGAGGGTACACTCTGAGATACTTTGGCATATTGTCATAAAAATAAAGTACCTTTATTTTTAGTATAACTGTGTATTGTGTTTTCTTATGATATTGTGCATATGACACTAAGTGGTACTGTAGTAGCTTCACACGTCTCCTAGTTCAGACTAGGCTGCTCTGCTAAGCTACCATTATCTATCAGCCTAAGCTGCTAGACACCCTATACACTAATAAGGGATAACTGGGCCTGGTGCAAGGTGCAAGTACCCCTAGGTACTCACTACAAGCCAGCCCAGCCTCCTACATTATTATACACAGTGTTGATTATAGTTGACTTCAAGTCAAGTCAATCTTTTTTTTTTTGGATAAAAAATCCATAAAAGATACAGACATATCAAACAATATTACAATAACTAATATATTTATAAAACAGACACAACAATCAGCAAAATTATCTATTTTATCATTATTGCATCAGCCCATCAATATATACATCCTCATATTGTAATCTCTCCAGATGTACATATGTCTTCCTCTGTTTAATTGTATAAGTAATAAATTGAATTACAGAAAAAACAGGTTTCCACAGTACTTAGTTCACCAATAAAATTAAAAACCTCTTTAAAATAAAACAACCTTTTGGTAATAAATAGAGGTTTTAAAATTTGTCTCCTAATATCCTTGTAAAGTTTACAAAATAAAATAAAATGTTTAGTAGATTGCATAATTTTACCATCACAAGGACAATTTGGCAGATGCTCCTGCCATTTCCGATAGCTGAAAATGCAAATAAATAGTCTATGGTTGTCAGACACAGTCTAGTTAACAAAAACCTATCTTGTACATTGGTAACCATTGACAAATATTTTGGGGTGGCATTATCATAAAAATCTCACCTGTAATGAAGTACTGTAAATTTCATGCCTTCTCTGGCCCCACATCAGCCTCTCTCTGACTCTTCAATAGGATCCTCAGGTCTTTTTTACTATAGCTAAGTATTGTAAATGGGTCGCCCAAGTGTGAATTCAAACCAATACCTTTCAGCAAGTTCTTCTAGTGTACAAACCAAGGAATTCTTTTACTATGTTCAAGAGCTAAACAATCTCTTCTAATCTCCTTAGTAAAACCTATCCCTTCTTTGGACCATATATTATACCAATTTAACAAAGCTCTTGATAAATAGAATCTTCAATAAAAAGGAGCATCAGTTCCTTGCATATGATATAAGATGATGTGGAACTAGGTACCGCAAGCACTCTGTCCAAAAATGTATTCTCCAATACTTACAGCGATTGAATATTCACTAATCCCCATAAAGCCAAGCCATAGGAAACACTACTAATTGTTTTACTTTTATAAATTGTCAGCATTTCTTTTACCGGTTTGAAACCAATTTTAGATGAAAACCTGAAGATGACCTCTGAATTTCTTATAAGTTTCAAATTCATAATTTTCAGCTGTTGGCTTCACAAGCCAGAATTAGAGAAAGGTACCACCAAATAAGTGAAATGACTCACTTCTGTTAGTTTTTGATCTTTAACTCTAAAGGTTTGTTTCTTAGCCTTGCCTGGGGCACAAGACATTATAAAGGTCTTTTCCTGAGTCAAAAGCATGTTCCTACCCACCATGAAATCTAAAAACCCATAAATCAAGAGCTGCAGAGCATTAGTGTTCCGAGACAACAAGATCTCGTCATCCACATACCGTAGGACGGGGACAGGGTGGTTGCCAACTTTTAGTGTGTCATCCAAAACTTGCTGTAAGTACGCATCCACTTCACTAACATATAATGAAAAAAGAAGTGGAGCTAAAACTCTCCCTTGATGAATGCCCCTCCCTATCCTAATACCAGACGTACACTCTCCATTGACCCAATATCGTACTTTTGCTGTAAGATGGCTGTACAGTTGAGCAAAAAACTTGATTATATCCACAGGGGCGCGTTCTCCATCAAAACGTCCGACATTTTAGCATGATTGACAAGGTCAAATGCACTACTAAGGTCTGCAAAACACATAAAAATATGACCTTTTTCACTATTGTATATTTGTTTACTAATAGATGGAGATTAATACACTGTTCTATCATCCCTACTTCTTGCCTAAAACCTATTGGATCACAGTAAGCACCTGGTTATCTGTTGCCCAATTTTCCAGCCATTTTAAAAGTATCCTCCTAAAAGTTTCACTGAGGAATCCAAGAGGGAAATAGGTCTATAACATTTAGCATCCCTCCCATTTCCCATTTTAAAAATAGGGTAATTCTGGATTACAAATCCTGAGATTATAATACTTTCTGTCCAAGGTGGCACTTTCAAGCTGCTTTGTATCACCCACAGAACAAGACCGCTTTTTTATCAGAAACAAAATAACCAAATACATTCAACAAAGAAACCTCTGCTCAAGATTGGCACCCCGCCTTAGAACACCACCATACAAGAAAAAGACTATAGGTGGTACATCCTTCTCCGTTCAAGCAGCCAAACTATGGAATTCATTACCCCCAACTATAAGAGCCACAGATAACTATCTTGTCTTCAGAAAACTACTCAAGAACTGTCTCTTTCCTTCATAACCACCATATTCAAACAGCTATGGACTGCATATGCCTATGTTGATAAGTATATTTTGTCTGATTATGTGTATATTCTAGTTATATATAATTCTTTAGAAAATATGTATTGCTACTATGTCATGATAATAAACTCCACATGAACTCTTTAAACCTGTTTAACTAATGTATATTTACTCATGGTTTAAATATGTGTATGTATGTACATATATGTGTGTGTGTATGTATGTGTGTGTGTGTGTATATATATATGTATATGTGTGCGTATGTTATTCTATGCTTAACATGTTCATAGGTCATTACATAACTCCTAGATAATATGTAATACTAGATACTTATGAATCCATGCTCTCATCTTATATCACACTTATCTACCCATCACCATATGTAATGTCTCTATCAATCTATCCTCCATTCCCACTCTAACTCATCCCAAATCCATTCTACTACTTTCATCTCCTAAATAACTCTGCCTAAGCTCTTTCCTCCACTTCCACATCTATCTCACCCAAGCCTCACTTTACTACCATGATCTCCCAAACAACCCTACTATATTCTCCCTCATTTATCTCACCCTGCTACTATGATCTCCCTAACCCTTTCCACAGACTCTTCCGTCCTCCATCCCCACTTTAATCATCCCAAGCCTAGATCCTATTACCATAAACTCCCAATTAACACTTCTGGATTCTTCCCTCCTCCACCCCTCCATTACTCCAGTCAATCAAACTAACAAACTCACATATCCGCGGCTCAAATTAACTCATAATAATACTAAAACTGTACTCATATTTCCCTATACTAATCCACCATTAATTCCTTTTGGGTTCCGGAGTAGCATGCTACTCGCTGAAAAGTGCTTTGATACCTCGGCAGGGGTAGTAAGCGCTATATAAATACTATTACAATACAATACAATAATATAAAACCCTTTGAGAGGGCTTAATATGCTTGCGCTAAAATGGGGCCCCACAAATCAATATGTGATTTGTAATCATCTACTGGCACCCCATCTGGACCAGATGCATTCACTTTCACACACAGCTCCAAAGTAGCTCTGACCTCATCCAGGGTAACATTAATCAAGTATGGTGGGCTAAGCACTAACACTGGTGTTTTTAAAATATCAAATTATCTGGATTAAAAATCCTTCCTTAAAGGTAAACCAATCATCTGGTTGGATGTGCATAATGATTTCAGGGGTATTTTTTTATCCCTCAAGAAAGAGCGGTTTACAGTTTTCCAAAACAGGGTGTTATACCGCAGGGAGGCTGCTTGCTTCAAATCTTCCCATGCCTTGGCTCTTAACCTTGATTTCCTATTCTCTAGCATTTGTACTCTTAGCATTTTTCTCTTATCTTTTCTCTTTTTCTGGGGTTAGCTTGAAGAATAATTTTGAGCCCATGTCTAGCTTTAGTACAATTATGATCTAACCACCCCAACTTATCCCCATTATTTTTCTGGGGTATTGATTTTAAATTCTTCGAAATAGCCATACTGAGCCTCTGAAAAGCCAATAGGGTTTCCACTGGCTCTGATTCCACTTTGTACATTTTATTTCCTCCTTATTCTTTCTAATAATCTTCTCCATAAAATAATCTTCATTGATGGCAGACCACCTTATCCTAATACCTGTATGGTCTGCAGTTTCAATCTCCCTTGCTAAACATTTCCCTATTTTTTATGCAATTTCCCAGTTTTAAACCCAATTGACAATGGATGGTGATCACTAAGTATGGTTGGCAGGATTTTTAGCTTATCTACCAGGGCGATCCCATTTTTCAAAACTACAATGTGGTGAATAACTGAGGAATGATCCCCACCCTTGAAAAGTTGGTATCTGGGCACTATCAGGGCCTCTCTCCTGTTCCAGTAGCTCTAGATCAAATCTAGTCATCATCTCATCCAAGGCCATTCCATAACTATCATGCGTGAAATGAGTCAGGCCACTTTCCTCTTCATCTAGATGTCCACAAGCCCTATCTGTCCTTGTTCTACAAGTACCAATATTAAAATCTCCTACCCAAATCAATATATACGGGTCTGTAATTTTACCTGAAAACCTATTCAATTCTTCTTCAAGCATAGACACCACCATATTTCTAGGATTATCAAACCTATTGTTATATAGAAGTTTATTAACACAATTCCCATCTCACCCAAGCTTCAAAATATAAAAACTGAAAGAATGGTGAATTAGTAGATGCTTTAATCAATTTATAGGAAGTTAGGGAAGATAGGAATAGAGCTAACCCCCTTGACTCTCCCACTAAGTGAAGTTGTGGCAGGGATTATAAATGAAACATAAGCTTCAATAAAAAAAGGATTCCTTATCCCATGTCTCTTGTAAGCATATAATATGAGCAATATTCAATGCTGTAAGCCAGTCCTTATTCATTAGCTTACCTCTTACCCCTTTTATATTCCAAGACATACATGTAGTGTGATCACCTAAGGGGGCCAAGGGTTCCTTCAATGCCGGGCCATCCAAACCACTTTTATGAATTATCAGATCTTCTGGAGTTGACATCTCCTTCCTTCTACATACTGGTGGTCAGTCTAGCTTAGTGGTTCCCAACCTTTTGACTTCTGAGGACCCCCACTTTATCATTAGTGGAACCCAGGGAACCCCAAAGACTCATTATTGGAATTCGGGGACCCTCCCACTGAGTCATTACTGAATGCTGGGGACCTAATCTGTCAATAATATATAATTTTCTGAGCAGTCACGGACCCCCTGAGAAGGCTTCGCAGACCCCCAGGGGTCCACGGACCACAGGTTGGGAACCAATGGTCTAGCTTATCAATGCCACTAAAGGGGGCAAAGTGGGCCTAGGCCCTGCTTCAATTTTCCCATTTCCACGATGTACATTGAGGGAATTCATAGGTCTGTAGACAAAACCCAAGGGTTCTGCTGCCTTTTTTCTAGAACTATGGAGATTTTTAAAAAATAAGTGGTGTCAAAAATTCACCACTGTACAACCCCCATATTTGCATTTTAGAATACAATAAGCACATGGGTAGCGTAGATAGAGATCAGAGGCTGGATACAGTGCTTTTGGAAAGTCATACATTTGGTTTAAGAAGTTGGCTGGCAATTTGTTTCATGTGGCAACCTTCAATGCTTTTGTTGTATTCAAGGATTGTTCTCCATATTTAAAGATGACTTTTGTTCTGTTTGAACAGTCTGTGATAGACAGCCTTGATGTAGTGGAGTGGTGAAGGATGTGGCTAGATTGAAAGACCACCACTTTCCTGATTACATTCTCCCATGCCCAAAAAGTACTTATCCTGTAGGTGATGTAGAGTCTGTGTCCTAAGAGGCATTCGCAAGAAAAGTTGTAAGTTCTGCCCCCAGAGTCCTACTAATCCAGGCCTATGTGTGCCTGCATGTTTTAAATTGTACCACATGCAACAGAATTAATTGGGAACAACCGTGAGCATAAAAGTGAACTGACTGGTATGTATAGCTTTATATTTTTTGTTCAGATTTCACGGTTGGCATTAGTCTGATGTGTTTAGCTAGCACTGTTGAGTTTTAGTTATAGTTTTTCAGCTACTTTCAATTGGTTTGTGTTTTTCCTTTTGTTAAATAAAATGGGATGGCTGTATGCGTAGACTGGTGCTTGGTTGGTGGTGTGCATGAACAGGGGCTTGGCTGGCAGTGCGCATGAGCTGGCATTTGGCTGGTGGTGTTTGAGTAGTGACTTGCTGCTGGTCACTACACCCTCTGCTATCCAAACTCCAGTCCACACACTCTCTCAGCTACCAGTGGTGTGATTTGCTGTGTCACGCATGTAGGTGTATGAAAGTGATGGTCCTTTGAATGGCACTGTCTGTTAACATGAGTGTTGTAATGTGCTGGGCCTGCAGCTCGCGATGTTTATGGTCTTGTGTGTGTCACCCATTAAAGGTGTCTGATGGCCTGTAAAATGGTTGGTGCCTTGTTGCAGCTTTACTGTCACGTTTACACATCTCTTACCGCTCTGATCTGCCTAATTTGTAATACCACATTGTTTCTTTCTTGTTCTGGATTGGCCATTGTAAGGGCGACCCCTTCCGGTAGCCACGGTGCTACAAACTAGATAACGCCAAGGCAGGCCATACCCTCCAGAAAGAGTCCCAGAGGACAAAAACTAAACAAGGGAAAAAAAACCTCTAACCACAGTAACTCCTGAAATTAGGAAAAAAGAAAATCAGCAAGGAGTCGGAAACAGAATCAACAAAAAACAGCTGGAAAACAGGAAAAAGACTTCTCAAAAACGTGAAATACAGGCTGTATTTTACACGTTCGAGACTAACAAAGACGGAAGGACACTGGATTGATCTTTTGAAGAATTGAAAAGGGTCCAAAATAGTGGGGTTTGAACTTATTTTGTGACAGACAGAGTTGTAAGACGAGAGCAGGATCGAGGATCACCACCAAGACTTGAGTGTTTGCAACAGAAGGAAAGGAAAGTCTTCTGTGCTTATATACCACAAAACAGGAAGTGACCTACAGGAAGTACTAATACACCATCTTGGATTGGGAATACCACATAAGCAAGAAAAACAGAAACACCATTTCACAAGAGGAAGAAAGCAATGCTTGCAGGGAAACCACAGACACCTGGGAGAAAGACAATATGACCACAAGAAGAAAAGAAGAACATGAAAAGAAGAAAGAAGAAAAAGAAAAGAAGAAAGAGACAAGAAGAAAGAAGAAAGAAGAAAGTTTCAGGAACACAGGTAATGGTATGGGGAGTTAAGGGGGCCACCAATGAAAGTGGTGTGGCCCGGACCCCAAGTTAGAGCTTGCAGTCCATGCCGCAACTGACAAAACAGGTCGCTACCCGAAAAACGGGCCGGAATGCAGACAGCCAATCCTGCTGCGCTCTACAAATGAGATGCCAGGGGTTCCCACGGTGTCACAGTAGGCCCCCCACCAAAGGCATGGGCTTGTTCAGAAAGCAGAGGAAAAAACTGTCGCTCAAGTGGGAATCATGGACTGAAAAGGCATCCTCCCAAGAACAATCACTAAGGGGGTAACCCTTCTAATCGTTCAAGAATTGGAGAACATTTCTGAAAAATGTAGGAGTCACAGATCTCTTTTATTTCATATTCAGGATGGTCATCAATTAGAAGAGGAGGAGGACATGCAGATTGCCTATGATAGGGATCAGTGACAAAAGGCTTAAGTTGAGAAACATGAAAAATCGGATGTATTTTCCAAGTCTGCGGTAAGCAAAGTAGAACTGATACTGGACTCAGCACGTGGAGAATTCTAAAAGGTCGATAGTAACGGGGCTTAAATTTATTCTGAGATAGATGGAAGGGCAAAAAGAAGAAAGCCATACTTTATCACCAGGCTGGAAGGATAGTGCAGTACGACGCCTGGTATCAACAACTTTTTTCATATACTGTTTTGTGGCTAGAAGATTGGTATGTATTATGTCCTGTATGTGGCGGAGACGCCGAGCAAATGAAGTAACCTATGGGACTACAGATGGTTTGCGGATGAGCATAGATTAGGTTTTAGGATGAAAACCATAAGTACAAAAAAAAAGGTGTGGATCTTGTCGCACTGTGTACCGTATTGTTATAGGAAAACTCAGCTAACTGAAGATATGATAACCAATTACTTTGTGTGACATTACAGAAGCAGCGTAGATATTGTTCTTGCCCCTGATTTAGATGTTCCATTTGATCATTGGTCTGAGGATGGAGCCCAGATGACAGAGCAACTTCTATGTTTAATTATTTACAAAAAGCCTTCCAAAAACGTTATACTTATTCAGGTTCTCGATCTGACATGATTACTTGTGGGAGGCTACGTAGGCGGAAAATATCTTGCAGGAATACGTAGCTCATTTCCTTAGCAGTGGGCAGTTTCTTCAAGGCCGTAAAATGAACCATCTTGGTAAATGAGTCTACTGCTACCATAATGGCACGGTTTCCTGAGGAGGGTGACAAGGAACATTGGAAGTCTGTAAACAACGTGTGCCATGGAACGGATGGAACAGGTAAGGTCATCAATAAACCTTCCTGTTTAGTTCGTGGTGTCTTAGTCTGAACACATACTGGACAAGAGGTCACATAAGTTTCAACATCTGTTTTTAGAGTGAGCCACCAGAATGAACGAAGGAGCAGTCCTTGAGTATTCTTGATTCCACTGTGTCCAGCAATAGCAGAGTCCTGACACATCTGCAAGGCTTCTGTTTTAACCTTTTTAGTTGGTAGAAATAAGGTGCCTAGATGATAATAGTATCCCTGGTTCTTTTGTAATTGAGGATACAGAGTGTTCCACTCTTTAAGAGGGAGATATTTGTATTCCGATTTTACTCGATCAAGAAAGGATTGTATGACTCCGATGATTCGACATGGTTTAATTATATGCAGTGAAGAAGAGATCACACTGTCTGGATAATGGCATGATAAAACATCTGCTTCAAGGTTTTATGATCCAGGTATGTGTGTAAACACAAAATCATACTGACTGAAGAAATAAGCCCATCTGGCCTGCCGACTGTTTCAAAGATGAAAAGTACGAAGGCATTGAAGATTACGATGATCTGCTCTGATCTCAAAAGTTTCCTTGGAACCCATTAACCCCTAGGGTGCCTTGGACGAGGTGATCTCGTCCTACACCCGGGAACTGGGGGGAGCGCTAGCGTTCCCCCCATGTGCACAAATGGAAGGGATGAAAGGGGAAGCCCTTCCCCTTCCACCCCCGACAATCTGATGACGTCAGCGCGCCGACAGCGCGCCGACGTCATCAAGTATTGCTGGGACGCGCTGGAAGCCATTTGCTTCCAGCGCGTCGAGGGAAGGGGACTTCCTTTGGGTAAGTCCTTCCCTTTTTGGGAGTTTGGGGGGGAAACAGACACGGGGGGAAAGGAAAGGGTTTTTCCTTTCCCCCTGTGCCTGTTTTCACTGGATTCCTGCTTGTGGAGCAGGAACCTCCACTAGACACCAGGGATTTTTTGTTTTATTACTTTTTGGGAGTGACCCCTTGGGCAAGGGTCGCTCCCCTGGGGGGCTATTTTATTTTGTATTTGCCCCCCCCCCCCCCTGGGGGCAGATCGCCGATTTTTCGGCCGATCTGCCCCCAGTGGGGAGCGAAATCCACTAGACACCAGGGATTTTGTTTCATAAGTTTATTTTGGGGGCGACCCCTTGGGCAAGGGTCGCTCCCCTGAGGGGCTATTTTATTTAGTATTTCGCCCCCCCTGGGGGCAGATCGGCCGATCTTTCGGCTGATCTGCCCCCGTGGTGGCGAAACCCACTAGACACCAGGGATTTACTTTTATAAGTTTATTTTGGGGGCGACCCCTTGGGCAAGGGTCGCTCCCCTGGTGGGCTATTTTTTTTTCCTGTTTCGGCCCCCCCGAGGGCAGATCACCCATGTTTTTGGACGATCTGGCCCCCGGGGGGACGAAACACACTAGGCACCAGGGATTGTGTGTGTGTGTGTGGTGTGTGTTTGGGGGCACCCCTTGGGCAAGGGGCGCCCCCCCAAAGTGGGAAAATTTCATATTGGCATCTCTGCGCAGATGGGCCTATTTTTGTAGGCCCATCTGCCCCCAAGGAGGGCAAAAACCACCAATACGCCAGGGATTTTTTTTTTTTGTTCCCCTTTTTTTGTTTTGTGCTGGGGTGCCCCCTTTGGGAAGGGTCGCCCCCTAAAGGGGGTACAGAGCTGTTGCCCATTTCTGCCCCCCTTGGGGGCAGATCAGCCAATTTTGTTTACGCCTATCTGCCCCCAAGGGGGGCAGAATCCACTTAGGCACCAGGGACAATTTCTAAGTTCTTGGTGGTGGGGTGTTTGTCAAATGGCAAAGTATTTGTATTTGTGATTATAACAGTTTATTTCTTCTTTTTGTTCTAAGCTTTTGCTTCCTTTGCTGTGGATCCTTGCGGTTTTGGCAGTCGTTGTCCTGCAGTTTGCATAGTTGCATGTTTTAGGTAAGTGAAAGCAATTTACTCCAAAGGAGTATTGTTGACATGCATGAATGACAGGTTTGTAGGTGGTGTATTAAATGCAGTATTGTGTGTGAAATTGTCCTTAGATTTGAGCACAATGATATTTGTGTTGGCATATGTCTAATTTTCTTTTTCCTTTTTTCTTTTTAGTGGGATATCATTGGTGATTGCTGTGTCTGTGCAGAGTAGTTGCTGGTGAGTAGCTTTTTCAGGCAAGTGAGTGGTATAGTTTTTTAGTACATAACTCTTTGTGATAAAGCTACACTTTGTTTATTACTTATTTTAGTGCTAGTTGTTGTTGGCAATCCATTTGTTGTTAGTGAGGATCATGGCTAGCCGCAGAGTGACCGCTCAGCAGGTTGTTGGCATGCTCTTTGAGTCGTCTTCAGACCATAATTACTAGACTGACTATGCATCTGAGGCAGAGGAGGAAGTGAGAGATTCTGGCAGTGAGTTTTCTGTCCGAGAGTATTCTTCTGATGAGGAAGCTACTCTCAGTGCAAATGAAGGGCCTGTTGTAGAGGAGGACATTGATATGCCAAGAGTTCAGCAGCCTGGGGCTGAAGGGTTTCCCATTAGAAGACCTGACACCTGGATTGCCGCAAACATGGAGCAGCCACAGTTACCTGCATTTACTGGTCTCCCAGGGTGTAGAGTCAATACAGAAAACTTTTTGCCTGTCCATTTCTTTCACTTGTTTGTGGACGATGTATTTTTGGAAGAGATTGTGGAGCAGACTAATTTTTATGCAGAGCAATATTTGAGGGACAACGCTGCCAGACTTAAGCCTCAGTCTAGAGCTACTCAGTGGGTTCCCACATATCTGGAAGAGATGAAAAAGTTTTTAGGTTTGACTTTTTTGATGGGGTTGATCAGGAAGCCGTCACTGGCTTCTTATTGGTCTACTAGTCCCTTGATGGCAACGGCTATATTTCCTGCAACTATGACACGTAATCGCTATTTGCTTCTTCTTCGTATGCTGCATTTTGTAGACAATGCTTTAGCCTTGCCACAAGATCACCCTGATTGTGACCGTCTTTTTAAGATTAGGCATGTCCTTGATCATTTTGTAGATCGGTTTTCAGAGGTCCATGTTCCAGGCAAAGAGATAAGTGTGGACGAGTCTTTGGTCCTTTTCAATGGGCGTTTAGTTTTTAAGCAGTACATTCCTAGTAAGAGGGCACGGTATGGGATTAAATTGTATATGCTGTCAGAAAGCAGTACAGGATATGTGTATAATTTCCAGGTGTATACCGGTAGGGATTCCAGTATTGACCCTCCTGGTTGTCCGGCCACTTTTGGAGTTAGCGAAAAAATTGTGTGGGAACTTGGTAGACGACTGTTTAATAAAGGTCACCATTTGTACGTAGATCATTTCTACACTGGAGTGCAGTTGTTCAAGGAGTTGTTTAGAGTGGACACTGTTGCTTGTGGCACAATCCGTTCTAACCGGAAAGGCTATCCAAGGGAGCTTGTCTGTAAAAAACTTGAGAGGGGACAGTGCAGTGCCTTGTGGAATAATGAGCTGCTAGCTCTGAAATTTTCAGACAGGAGGGATGTGTACATGCTGTCTACCATCCATGATGAGAGTACTTCCCCTGTGACTGTTTGGGGTCAGGTTGCGGAAGTGTGCAAACCTGTGTGCATTTTGGACTACAATAGGCACATGGGTGGTGTTGATAGAGTAGATCAGAGGTTGGAACCTTACACTGCTCTTCGTAAGTCTTACGTGTTGTATAAAAAGTTGGCCCTACATTTATTTCATTTGGCAACTTTTAATGCTTTTATTGTACTCAAGGATTGTTCACCTGAGTCAAGGATGACATTTGTTAAATTTCAGGAGTCAGTGATAGAAAGCCTTATTGTGGTGGAATAGGCAAGAGTTCCTAGAGTAGAAGTGGTGGAGGATGTGGCTAGATTGAAAGATCGGCACTTTCCAGATCACATTCCTCCCACTCCCAAAAAAGACTTGCCCACAAAGAAATGTAGAGTATGTGCCCGGAGATTAACCTGGAGGGAGAGCCGAATGTACTGCCCCGAATGCCCTTCAAAGCCTGGGCTGTGTGTGCCCAGCTGTTTTAGAAGTTACCACACAAGGAAAAACTTTTGGGAAATACCGTGAGTGTAAACTGTCTGTTTTATATTTTCATATGTTGAGTTTCACGGTTGGCATCACTGTCATGTATTTAGTTAGAGCTTTTGTGTTTGTAGTTTTGTACTTATTTTATAATTAGTTAGTGGTTTCTTTGTTGTTTATAAACAAAAAAAAAGTGATGGCGGTGTGCGTGGGGTGGTGCTTGGCTGGCGGTGTGCTTGGGGTGGCGCTTGGCTGGCGGTGTGGGTGGGGTGGCGCTTGGCTGGCGGTGTGCTTGGGGTGGCGCTTGGCTGGCGGTGTGGGTGGGGTGGCGCTTGGCTTGCGGTGTGCTTGGGGTGGCGCTTGGCTAGCGGTGTGCTTGGGGTGGAGCTTGGCTGGCGGTGTGCTTGGGGTGGCGATTGGCTGGCGGTGTGCTTGGGGTGGCGCTTGGCTGGCGGTGTGCTTGGGGTGGCGCTTGGCTAGCTGTGCCAGCCAAATGCCAGTCCACACACTCATCAGCTGGTGTGATTGCTGTATCAGGCATGTGGGCGTATAAAAGTGATGGGCCCTTGACTGGCGCTGTCTGTCGATGCAAGTGTTGTAATGTGCTGGACCCGTGGCTGGCGGCGTGAATGGTCTTGTGCATGTCATGTACGAAAGGTGTGTGAATGGACTGTAAAGCGGTTGGTGCCTTGCCGTGGCTTACAGCTCACGAGCTGTGAATCATTGGTTCAGTTTTTTGGCCTTTCAGTTATTACCAGTGCGTTTCACTTTTGTGAAATCTCTTGTTAATACAATTTGAACCATCACTCACCCTCGTACCAAATCCAACAAGTTGTGTGGTACAAATGACAAAACCTGCTCCGCTGTAATCAGGCGTCGCAGCACACTGGAGACACGCTAGGTGTCTCAGGTGGGACCCGAATGATGAAGCATGCCACCAAGTTGGTTGGTGGGTGAGGGGTATTTTTCACATAACCTAAGTGCGTTTCTTTTCACAATTTTAGTGTTTGGCACATCACAGACGTATGTGGACACATCAAAATGATATATTACAAAACTACCTGTGTTTGGGGGGAGGGGCCACCTATGTTTTTGGTCCTTGGTGCGGCCTTCATCTAGGGAAACCTACCAAACCCAGACATTTTTTAAAACTAGACTGCCCAAGGAGCCCAGGGAGATGTGGCTTGGGTGGATCCCCCAACATTTTCTTACTCAGACGCCTCTGCAAACCTCAAAATTTACTTAAAAAAGCATATTTTCCTGACTTTCGTTTGTACGATCACCGCTCCAGCACAAAATTCCTACTCCCCAGCGTTCCCCTCAGTCTCCCAAGTAAAATGACACCTCACTTGTGTGGGTCCCCAAAGCAGAGTCAGCCTAAATATGTACAAAAGAAGAATATGTCCTTATCAACTCACTGTGCTATCCTCTCTATCTCTTCAAGTTTTTGGCCTTATTCAGTTGCAGGCACCTGGCCCACCCACACAAGTGAGGTATCATTTTTATCGGGAGACTTGGGGGAACACTGGCTGGAAGGAAATTTGTGGCTCCTCTCAGATTCCACAACTTTCTGTCACCGAAATGTGAGGAAAATGTGTTTTTTTAGCCAAATTTTGAGGTTTGCAAAGGATTCTGGGTAACAGAACCTGGTCAGAGCCCCACAAGTCACCCCATCTTGGATTCCCCTAGGTCTCTAGTTTTCAAAAATGCACAGGTTTGGTAGGTTTACCTTGGTGCCGGCTGACCTAGAGGCCAAAATCTACAGCTAGGCACTTTGCAAAAAACACCTCTGTTTTCTGTCAAAAAATGTGATGTGTCCACGTTGCGGTTTGGGGCATTACTGTCGCGGGCGCTAGGCCTACCCACACAAGTAAGGTATCATTTTTATCGGGAGACTTGGGGGAACACTGGGTGGAAGGAAATTTGTGGCTACTCTCAGATTCCAGAACTTTCTGTCACCGAAATGTGAGGAAAACTTGTTTTTTAGCCAAATTTTGAGGTTTGCAAAGGATTCGGGGTAACAGAACCTGGTCAGAGCCCCACAAGTCACTCCATCTTGGATTCCCCTAGGTCTCTAGTTTTCAAAAATGCACAGGTTTGGTAGGTTTACCTTGGTACTGGCTGAGCTAGAGGCCAAAATCTACAGGTAGGCACTTTGCAAAAAACACCTCTGTTTTCTTTAAAAAAATGTGATGTGTCCACGTTGCGTTTTGGGGCATTTCCTGTCACGGGTGCTAGGCCTACCCACACAAGTGAGGTATCATTTTTATCGGGAGACTTGGGGGAACGCTGGGTGGAAGGAAATTTGTGGCTCCTCTCAGATTCCAGAACTTTCTGTCACCAAAATATGAGGAAAACGTGTTTTTTTAGCCAAATTTGAGGTTTGCAAAGGATTCTGGGTAACAGAACCTGGTCAGAGCCCCACAAGTCACCCCATCTTGGATACCCCTAGGTCTCTAGTTTTCAGAAATGCACAGGTTTGGTAGGATCCCTAGGTGCCGGCTGAGCTAGGGGCCAAAATCTACAGGTAGGTACTTTGCAAAAAACACCTGTTTTCTTTCAAAAAATTTGATGTGTCCACGTTGTGTTTTGGGGCATTTCCTTTCACGGGCGCTAGGCCTACCCACACAAGTGAGGTATCATTTTTATCGGGAGACTTGGGGGAACGCTGGGTGGAAGGAAATTTGTGGCTCCTCTCTGATTCCAGAACTTTCTGTCACCAAAATGTGAGGAAAACATGTTTTTTTAGCCAAATTTTGAGGTTTGCAAAGGATTCGGGGTAACAGAACCTGGTCAGAGCCCCACAAGTCACCCCATCTTGGATTCCCCTAGGCCTCTAGTTTTAAAAAATGCACAGGTTTGGTAGGTTTACCTTGGTGCCGGCTGAGCTAGAGGCCAAAATCTACAGGTAGGCACTTTGCAATAAACACCTCTGTTTTCTTTAAAAAAATGTGATGTGTCCATGTTTCGTTTTGGGGCATTTCCTGGCGCGGGCGCTAGGCCTACCCACACAAGTGAGGTATCATTTTTATCGGGAGACTAGGGGGAATGCTGGGTAGAAGGACATTTGTGGCTCCTCTCTGATTCAAGAACTTTCTGTCACCAAAATATGAGGGAAACGTGTTTTTTTAGCCAAATTTTGAGGTTTGAAAAGGATTCTGGGTAACATTACCTGGTCAGAGCCCCACAAGTCACCCCATCTTGGATTCCCCTAGGTCTCTAGTTTTCAAAAATGCACAGGTTTGGTAGGTTTCCCTTGGTGTCGGCTGAGCTAGAGGCCAAAATCTACAGGTAGGCACTTTGCAAAAAACACCTCTGTTTTCTGTCAAAAAATGTGATGTGTCCACATTGCGTTTTGGGGCATTCCTGTCGCGGGCGCTAGGCCTACCCACACAAGTGAGGTATCATTTTTATCGGGAGACTTGGGGGAAAGCTGGGTGGTAGGAAATGTGTGGCTCCTCTCAGATTCCAGAACTTTCTGTCACCGAAATGTGAGGAAAACGTGTTTTTTTAGCCAAATGTTGAGGTTTGCAAAGGATTCGGGGTAACAGAACCTGGTCAGAGCCCCACAACTCACCCAATCTTGTATTCCCCTAGGTGTCTAGTTTTAAAAAATGCACAGGTTTGGTAGGTTTCCCTATGTGCCGGCTGAGCTATAGGCCAAAATCTACAGGTAGGCACTTTGCAAAAAACACCTCTGTTTTCTTTAAAAAAATGTGATGTGTCCACGTTGCGTTTTGGGGCATTTCCTATCACGGGCGCTAGGCCTACCCACACAAGTGATGTATCATTTTTATCGGGAGACTTGGAGGAAAGCTGGGTGGAAGGAAATTTGTGGCTCCTCTCAGATTCCAGAACTTTCTGTCACCGAAATGTGAGGCAAACGTGTTTTTTTAGCCAAATGTTGAGGTTTGCAAAGGATTCTGGGTAACAGAACCTGGTCAGAGCCCCACAACTCACCCAATCTTGGATTCCCCTAGGTGTCTAGTTTTAAAAAATGCACAGGTTTGGTAGGTTTCCCTATGTGCCGGCTGAGCTATAGGCCAAAATCTACAGGTAGGCACTTTGCAAAAAACACCTCTGTTTTCTTTCAAAAAATGTGATGTGTCCACGTTGCGTTTTGGGGCATTTCCTGTCACGGGCGCTAGGCCTACCCACACAAGTGAGGTATAATTTTTATCTGGAGATTTGGGGGAACGCTGGGTGGAAGGAAATGTGTGGCTCCTCTCAGATTCCAGAACTTTCCGTCACCGAAATCTGAAGAAAACTTGTTTTTTTAGCCAAATTTTGAGGTTTGCAAAGGATTCTGGGTAACAGAACCTGGTCAGAGCCCCACAAGTCACCCCATCTTGAATTCCTCTAGGTCTCTAGTTTTCAAAAATGCACAGGTTTGGTAGGTTTCCCTTGGTGCCGGCTGAGCTAGAGGCCAAAATCTACAGGTAGGCACTTTGCAAAAAACACCTCTGTTTTCTGTCAAAAAATGTGATGTGTCCACATTGCGTTTTGGGGCATTCCTGTCGCGTGCGCTAGGCCTACCCACACAAGTGAGGTATCATTTTTATCGGGAGACTTGGAGGAACGCTGGGTGGAAGGACATTTGTGGCTCCTCTCTGATTCCAGAACTTACTGTAAAACAAAATATGAGGAAAATGTGTTTTTTTAGCCATATTTTGAGGTTTGAAAAGGATTCTGGGTAACAGAACCTGGTCAGAGCCCCACAAGTCACCCCATCTTGGATTCCCCTAGGTCTCTAGTTTAAAAAAATGCACAGGTTTGGTAGGTTTCCCTTGGTGCCGGCTGAGCTAGAGGCCAAAATCTACAGGTAGGCACTTTGCAAAAAACACCTCTGTTTTCTGTCAAAAAATGTGATGTGTCCACTTTGCGTTTTGGGGCATTCCTGTCGCGGGCGCTAGGCTTACCCACACAAGTGAGGTATCATTTTTATCGGGAGACTTGGGGAAACGCTGGGTGGAAGGAAATTTGTGGCTCCTCTCAGATTCCAGAACTTTCTGTCACTGAAATGTGAGGAAAACGTGTTTATTTTGCCAAAGTTTGAGGTTTGCAAAGGATTCTGGGTAACAGAACCTGGTCAGAGCCCCACAAGTCTCCCCATCTTGGATACCCCTAGGTCTCTAGTTTTCAGAAATGCACAGGTTTGGTAGGTTTCCCTAGGTGCCGGCTGAGCTAAAGGCCAAAATCTACAGGTAGGCCTTGTGATCGGGCAGCCCCGATCACTCTTCTGGAAGCGGCAGTCGACTCCGTGTCAGGTGAACCCGACACGTCAGATCCGCGTTCCCATGTAACCATGGGAACGCTCGCAATGTCTCTACCGCGTTTCCCTGTTTCCAGGGAAACGCTCGGGACCTTCCGGATCGCCGGGGGTCAAAAGGACTCAGGACGCGAGACGGGAGGAAGAGGAGCGAACGGAGAGTAGAAGACGGATCGAGGAGGAGGAGCGGAGCAGCGGGAGACGACGGAGAAGGAGGCAGACGAAATTGGAAACGAGGAGAGCGAGGCCACACACAAAGGAGCGCCGGAGGCAAGGACCAAAGATCCCAGCCACGACCCCGGAGGGTCGTGGCTTACAAAGGTACGGTCCCTCCTAGGGACAAGAGAAAGTAAAGTGAAAACCTCACCAGGGAAGGGAACTGGGGAGGGGTGAGAGGGGAAGGGGGAAAAGGAAGGGGCCCAGTCTCTATAAAGAAAAGGGAGACTGACTATCCTAACCTACCTGGGAGCACCGTGTGAGTCACAGTCATTTTTGTTTGATACCGAGCACGGGTGTATTCACACTCTATCTCCCTACTTACCTTTCCCTTTTTCCTATCTAAAGAGAAAACCCAGAAATATCCTTGTACTTACCTTGGCGTTCTTCTGTTTCTCTTGCCGGTACTCCCCTGGAGCCACCCCGAGTTCCCAGAATCCACAGACCTAGGAAACAAGAGGAGGAAGAAAGACAGAGTTAGACGAAGAGAAATTAATCGTGTTACGCTATAACAAACTGTACTCTTTTGAAACACCTGAGAAAAGAAAGAACAATAATAAAAAGCCTTACTTACCGCACTACCCAATCTCCGTCTGGTTTATACCGTTCAGCCTGCCACAGTGGTGTCAGAAGTGGGATACAGACCGCGACGGCTGAGGAACGGTATAGACAATGAGTGAAAGTCCTACTCTGGAGGACATGATTAAACAGCTGGCAGAAGGCCAGCGCCATTTACAGTTGGTGTGGGAAGCTCACCAACGAGAGGCCAAAGAAGATAGGGAGGCTTTACAGTCCGCCCTAAAGAGTCAAGCCACCATTTTGGCGAACAACCAGCTTGTCCATGAAACGGCGATGAAACAGTTAACCGAGACCATAGCCGCTATTAAAGTTCACCCTAATGTCCCCAGTTCGGTTCTACAAAGATATCAGGAAGGGGAAGATCCGGACTCTTTCTTTACTAACTTTGAACGGGTAGCTTCCTCTGCTCAATGGCCCGAAGAAAGATGGGGACAGTACATTGCTCCTTTACTCACAGGTCTCATACAGGCAGCTTATCAGGCGGCCAATCCAGACGGTACCACGTCCTACAAGGACATAAAAAGGAGCATTTTGGAACGGGTTGGCAACGATACCGAGTACTATAGAGTAAAGTTCCGTAAAGTCAAGTGGGGTCAGACTGAGGACCCCCGAACCTTCTACTTTAGGGTTAAAGATTTGGCGCTAAAATGGTTGGGACCTATAGGAACTAGTAGAGAGGATGTTATCAAGACAATCATCCTCGAACAATACTTGGACTCCCTACCCACCAGTACGAAAAATTGGATAAGGCAACATCCAAATGTGGATACAGACATGGCTATAGATTTGGCCTGTGCGTACCACAGGTCCACCGATGTGAGATCACTACAACCCCGGCCCAACGTAAAATCCCTCACCCCTCCACCAAAGCCCGTACCGAGATATCCTTTAGAAGACCCATCTCCACGTAGACCAGGGGAGGGTCATCCAATGCAGGGACCTCAATGTTTTAACTGTGGAGAATGGGGCCATATAGCTCGCGTGTGCCCCAGGAAACCAGAGGGAGTTGAACCTATGGAGATAGGAGTAACACGATGCAGAGTCCTATGTACTGGGAAAGGGGACACCAAATTTAAACAGACCCTAAAAATCAATGGTCACCTCCTCTCTGCCCTCATAGACTCAGGGTGTAGTCAATCCGTCATCCGACAAGATCTAATAGACCCGATGGATAAGAATTCCAGCCAAAGAGTTACCATTTGTTGTATACATGGCGATAAGGAGCAATACCCCCTTACCACAGTAGAGTTAGAGTGGGGGGAATATAGCGACTTTCTTCCCATGGGAGTTATGGAACAACTGATTGAAGAATGCATTGTCGGCACAGACTACGTCCATTTTCAACAACTCCTAAATGTTACCCAAACTCAGAAGGAGAGCCTCGAATGGTGGACCGAGGCTCCTTTTTTTATACCCCCATTGAGAGTCCCCCATATCGTAGGAAACTTTCCCGTCGGGAAAAAAGAGACGGAAAGGCGAAGTACCGAGAGGTTAAAGAGACTGATCACCCATAAGAGTGATAGCAGAGAATTGTAGAGCACCCAGCAGTTTCCGCCAACATCAGAGGGAGGACCCTACCCTCACTCACGTGTGGAGAACAGCAAAAACTGAAGAAACCGACGAGGTGGGTCCCTATTTTTTAGTGCAAAGAAACCTTCTGTATAGGGTAACCACTACCCTGGCAGGGGAACGCAAACACCAATTAGTAGTCCCAGAAACCTATAGGAACCAAGTACTCCTCCTAGCACACAATCAACCGGGAGGGGGCCATTTCGGCAGAGAGAAAAACCGAGGAATATCTCCTCCGGAGGTTCTACTGGCCAGGGTTTTTTGCCCACATTAGGAAATATTGCCTGCAATGCCCTAGATGTCAACTCACTGAACCAGGCCGGCCCCGGAAAGCACCTCTTCTACCTCTTCCCATCATCGATATTCCATTTAGCAGGGTGGGGATGGATCTAATTGGACCTTTACTTCCCTCATCTAAGGGACACACTTATATACTGGTTATTGTAGACTATGCAACCAGGTACCCCGAAGCCATTCCCCTCGCCAGCATGACGACTAAAACGGTAGCACAGGCAATGATAACGGTATTCACTCGGACAGGGTTTCCCCGAGAGATTCTCACTGACCAGCGGGCGCCCTTCATGTCCAACCTCATGAAACAGATATGTAGGGTACTCGGCATTACGCAAATCAAAACTTCAGTGTATCATCCCCAGACAGACGGACTCGTTGAACGATACAATCGGACCATTAAAACACTATTAAAGAAAATAGTTGATGAAACGGGGAGAGATTGGGACCAGAAACTGCCCTTAGTTCTCTATGCCATTAGAACCCACGAACAGGCTTCAACAGGACATAGCCCGTTCGAACTGGTGTTCGGAAGGCAACCCCATTCTCTTTTAGATATGGCCGTCGAGACCTGGGAGGAAGAAGAGGACAAGGAAGGACGACCATTATTAGAATACGTCCAAAAGCTTAAATCACATTTACAAGAATTATGGGAGAATGTACGACAACATCTGGAAAAGGCCCAAGAGACTCAAAAACAATATTATGATAGGGGAAGTAAATTGCGTACATTTCTTCTGAATGATCAAGTCTTGATCATGCGACCCAAGTCTGAACAGAAATTGTTGGCCAGATGGCAGGGGCCATATAGGGTTATTAGAGCAATCTCCCCTGTCACCTATCTCA
Organism: Pleurodeles waltl; assembly: GCF_031143425.1. Taxonomy (NCBI): domain Eukaryota; kingdom Metazoa; phylum Chordata; class Amphibia; order Caudata; family Salamandridae; genus Pleurodeles; species Pleurodeles waltl. Next base: position 1,007,352,487 of record NC_090446.1, on the reverse strand, counting down.
TAGAACTAAGTGTCAACTCCAAAAAAAAACAAATTTACCATGTGAATCTCCTCAAGAAATGGGAAACAGTGGATGAGGTTAACGGCACAGTAGAGATGGGCCGTTTTGTATCTCGCAGCAAGGAGTTAGATATAGAACTGTTTCCCTTCAGAGATCAACAGAAGGAAAATATGCCCTGTATCAACACTTCTCTGACAATGTCAAAGAAGGATCAGTTGTACACCCTGTTAAACCCGTACCCACATGTTTTTTCAGACATACCTGGCAGAACTTCCCTGATCTACCACAGAATAAGAACACCAACAGGGCAAACTATCCGACTACGGCCTTATCGCATTCCCGAGGCTAGGAAACATATCATAGAAGAAGAAATAGAAAAAATGATAAACTTAGGAGTAATTGAGCCCTCTGTCAGCCCCTGGTGCTCTCCAGTAGTCCTGGTCCCAAAACCTGACGGAACAGTTCGCTTTTGTATTGACTTCCGCAAACTCAATGCAATATCCATGTTCAACACTTATCCTATTCCCCGAGTGGATGATGTCCTAGAGAAGCTAGGAAGAGCTAAATATATGTCTACCTTGGACCTCACTAAAGGTTATTGGCAGATTCCCCTTTTCCCCGAAGATAAAGAGAAAACAGCCTTCTCTACTCAATCCGGCCTTTATCAATTCACAGTGCTACCCTGTGGTCTCCACGGAGCCCCGGCAACCTTTCAGAGGTTAATGGATAGGTTATTAAAGCCCTTCCACACATTCTCTGCAGCCTATCTCGATGATGTCGTCATTTTTAGCAACACCTGGCTAGACCATCTACATCATCTCAACCAAATTTTGACCACACTGACAGGAGCCGGGTTAACGGCTAATCCTAAGAAGTGTATGTTAGGGAAGACTGACATATCATATCTAGGCTATAAGATAGGTAATGGTACGCTACAACCACAAATGACTAAGATTGAAGCAATTAAAAATGCCACTATCCCAAAAACGAAAAAAGATTTGCGTTCTTTCCTTGGTTTAGTGGGCTGCTACCGTAGATTTATACCGGGTTATTCCACTATGGCGGCCCCCCTTACTGATCTGTTATCCAAACATCACCCTAACAAGTTGGTACCTTTTACAGACGGTCAGAGGACTAGTTTTGAACAGTTAAGATCCTCTCTTACCTCGGAGCCTGTTTTGCAATGCCCTGATTTTTCTAGACCTTTTCATCTGTATACGGATGCTTCTAAAGTGGGCCTTGGGGCGGTGCTCGCGCAGCCTGACCCAGAAGGTAGGGATCACCCAATTGTGTTTATCAGCAGGAAACTTCTTCCCCGAGAATGTCATTATCCCACCATTGAGAAAGAGTGTTTGGCCATTAAATGGGCAGTGGAGAACTTGCAGTATTATCTCTTGGGTAGGCCTTTTCTCCTGTATACAGATCATGCCCCTCTTACCTGGCTTGCCTCCCATAAGGATTCCAACTCTAGGATCTTACGCTGGTTCCTTGCACTACAGCCTTTTTCCTTCCAGGTCTGTCATGTCCCTGGGTCGCAACAGGGTCCTGCGGATTACTTGTCCAGGTTTCCTTGCTCTACTCCGGTCCTCGAGCAGGACCGTTCTTGGGAAGAGGTGTGTGATCGGGCAGCCCCGATCACTCTTCTGGAAGCGGCAGTCGACTCCGTGTCGGGTGAACCCGACACGTCAGAACCGCGTTCCCATGTAACCATGGGAACGCTAGCAACGTCACTACCGCGTTTCCCTGTTTCCAGGGAAACGCTCGGGACCTTCCGGATCGCCGGGGGTCAAAAGGACTCAGGATGCGAGATGGGAGGAAGAGGAGCGAACGGAGAGAAGAAGACGGATCGAGGAGGAGGAGCGGAGCAGCGGGAGACGACGGAGAAGGAGGCAGACGAAATTGGAAACGAGGAGAGCGAGGCCACACACGAAGGAGCGCCGGAGGCAAGGACCAAAGATCCCAGCCACGACCCCGCAGGGTCGTGGCTTACAAAGGTACGGTCCCTCCTAGGGACAAGAGAAAGTAAAGTGAAAACCCCACCAGGGAAGGGAACTGGGGAGAGGGGAAGGGGGAAAAGGAAGGGGCCCAGTCTCTATAAAGAAAAGGGAGACTGACTATCCTGACCTACCTGGGAGCACCGTGTGAATCACAGTCATTTTTGTTTGATACCGAGCACGGGTGTATTCACACTCTCTCTATCTCCCTACTTACCTTTCCCTTTTTCCTATCTAAAGAGAAATCCCAGAAATATCCTTGTACTTACCTTGGCGTTCTTCTGTTTCTCTTGCCGGTACTCCCCTGGAGCCACCCCGAGTTCCCAGAATCCACAGACCTAGGAGACAAGAGGAGGAAGAACGACAGAGTTAGACGAAGAGAAATTAATTGTGTTACGCTATAACAAACTGTACTCTTTTGAAACACCTGAGAAAAGAAAGAACAATAATAAAAAGCCTTACTTACCGCACTACCCAATCTCCGTCTGGTTTATACCATTCAGCCTGCCACAGGCACTTTGCAAAAAACAACTCTGTTTTCTTTCAAAAAATTTGATGTGTCCACGTTGTGTTTTGGGGCATTTCCTGTCACGGGCGCTAGGCCTACCCACACAAGTGAGGTATCATTTTTATCGGGAGACTAGGGGGAATGCTGGGTGGAAGGAAATGTGTGGCTCCTCTCTGATTCCAGAACTTTCTGTCACCGAAATGTGAGATAAACGTGTTTTTTTAGCCAAATTTTGAGGTTTGCAAAGGATTCGGGGTAAGAGAACCTGGTCAGAGCCCCACAAGTCACCCCATCTTGGATTCCCCTAGGCCTCTAGTTTTCAAAAATGCACAGGTTTGGTAGGTTTACCTTGGTGCCGGCTGAGCTAGAGGCCAAAATCTACAGGTAGGCACTTTGCAAAAAACACCTCTGTTTTCTTTAAAAAAATGTGATGTGTCCACGTTTCGTTTTGGGGCATTTCCTGGCGCGGGCGCTAGGCCTACCCACACAAGTGAGGTATTGTTTTTATCGGGAGACTTGGGGGAACGCTGGGTAGAAGGACATTTGTGGCTCCTCTCTGATTCCAGAACTTTCTGTCACAAAAATATGAGGAAAATGTGTTTTTTAGCCAAATTTTGAGGTTTGCAAAGGATTCTGGGTAACAGAACCTGGTCAGAGCCCCACAAGTCACCCCATCTTGGATTCCCCTATGTCTCTAGTTTTCAAAAGTGCACAGGTTTGGTAGGTTTTCCATGGTGCCGGCTGAGCTAGAGGCCAAAATCTACAGGTAGGCACTTTTAAAAAAACACCTCTGTTTTCTGTCAAAAAATGTGATGTGTCCACATTGCGTTTTGGGGCATTCCTGTCGCGGGCACTAGGCCTACCCACACATGTGAGGTATCATTTTTATCGGGAGACTTGGGGAAACGCTGTGTGGAAGGACATTTGTGGCTCCTCTCAGATTCCAGAACTTTCTATCACCGAAATGTGAGGAAAAAGTGTTTTTTTAGCCAAATTTGGAGGTTTGCAAAGGATTCGGGGTAACAGAACCTGGTCAGAGCCCCACAAGTCACCCCATCTTGGATTCCCCTAGGCCTCTAGTTTTCAAAAATGCACAGGTTTAGTAGGTTTCCCTAGGTGCCGGCTGAGCTAGAGGCCAAAATCTACAGGTAGGCACTTTGCAAAAAACACCTCTGTTTTCTGTCAAAAAATGTGATGTGTCCACATTGCGTTTTGGGGCATTCCTGTCGCGGGCACTAGGCCTACCCACACAAGTGAGGTATCATTTTTATTGGGAGACTTGGGGGAACGCTGGGTAGAAGGACATTTGTGGCTCCACTCTGATTCCAGAACTTTCTGTCACCAAAATATGAGGAAAACTTGTTTTTTAGCCAAATTTTGAGGTTTGCAAAGGATTCTGGGTAACAGAACCTGGTCAGAGCCCCACAAGTCACCCCATATTGGATTCCACTAGGTCTCTAGTTTTCAAAAATGCACAGGTTTGGTAGGTTTCCCCGTGGTGCCAGCTGAGCTAGAGGCCAAAATCTACAGGTAGGCACTTTGCAAAAAACACCTCTGTTTTCTGTCAAAAAATGTGATGTGTCCACATTGCGTTTTGGGGCACTCCTGTCGCGGGCACTAGGCCTACCCACACAAGTGAGGTATCATTTTTATCGGGAGACTTGGGGAAACGCTGGGAGGAAGGAAATTTGTGGCTCCTCTCAGATTCCAGAACTTTCTGTCACCGAAATGTGAGGAAAACGTGTTTTTTTAGCCAAATTTTGAGGTTTGAAAAGGATTCTGGGTAACAGAACCTGGTCAGAGCCCCACAAGTCACCCCATCTTGGATTCCCCTAGGTCTCTAGTTTTCAAAAATGCACAGGTTTTGTAGGTTTACCTTGGTGTCGGCTGAGCTAGAGGCCAAAATCTACAGGTAGGCACTTTGCAAAAAACACCTCTGTTTTCTTTAAAAAAATGTGATGTGTCCACGTTGCGTTTTAAGGCATTTCCTGTCACGGGCGCTAGGCTTACCCACACAAGTGAGGTATCATTTTTATCGGGAGACTTGGGGGAACGCTGGGTGGAAGGAAATTTGTGGCTCCTCTCAGATTCTAGAACTTTCTGTCACCAAAATGAGAGGAAAACATGTTTTTTAGCCAAATTTTGAGGTTTGCAAAGGATTCTGGGTAACAGAGCCTGGTCAGAGCCCCACAAGTCACCCCATCTTGGATACCCCTAGGTCTCTAGTTTTCAAAAATGCACAGGTTTGGTAGGTTTCCCTAGGTGCTGGCTGAGCTAGAGGCCAAAATCTACAGGTAGGCACTTTGCAAAAAACACCTCTGTTTTCTTTAAAAACATTTGATGTGTCCACGTTGTGTTTTGGGGCATTTCCTGCCACGGGCGCTAGGCCTACCCACACAAGTGATGTATCATTTTTATCGGGAGACTTGGGGGAAAGCTGGGTGGAAGGAAATTTGTGGCTCCTCTCAGATTCCAGAACTTTCTGTCACTGAAATTTGAGGAAAACGTGTTTTTTTAGCCAAATGTTGAGGTTTGCAAAGGATTCTGGGTAACAGAACCTGGTCAGAGCCCCACAACTCACCCAATCTTGGATTCCCCTAGGTGTCTAGTTTTCAGAAATGCACAGGTTTGGTAAGTTTCCCTATGTGCCGGCTGAGCTATAGGCCAAAATCTACAAGTAGGCACTTTGCAAAAAACACCTCTGTTTTCTTTCAAAAAATGTGATGTGTCCACGTTGCGTTTTGGGGCATTTCCTGTCACAGGCGCTAGGCCTACCCACACAAGTGAGGTATCATTTTTATCTGGAGATTTGGGGGAACGTTGGGTGGAAGGAAATGTGTGGCTCCTCTCAGATTCCAGAACTTTCTGTCACCGAAATGTGAAGAAAGCGTGTTTTTTTAGCCACATTTTGAGGTTTGCAAAGGATTCTGGGTAACAGAACCTGGTCAGAGCCCCACAAGTCACCCCATCTTGGATTCCCCTAGGTCTCTAGTTTTAAAAAATGCACAGGTTTGGTATGTTTCCCTAGGTGCCGGCTGAGCTAGAGGCCAAAATCTACAGGTAGGCACTTTGCAAAAAACACCTCTGTTTTCTTTCAAAAAATGTGATGGGTCCACGTTGTGTTTTGGGGCATTTCCTGTCACGGGCGCTAGGCCTACCCACACAAGTGATGTATCATTTTTATCGGGAGACTTGGGGGAAAGCTGGGTGGAAGGAAATTTGTGGCTCCTCTCAGATTCCAGAACTTTCTGTCACTGAAATGTGAGGAAAAAGTGTTTTTTTAACCAAATTTTGAGGTTTGCAAAGGATTCTGGGTAACAGAACCTGGTCAGAGCCCCACAAGTCACCCCATCTTGGATTCCCCTAGGTCTCTAGTTTTCAAAAATGCACAGGTTTTGTAGGTTTACCTTGGTGTCGGCTGAGCTAGAGGCCAAAATCTACAGGTAGGCACTTTGCAAAAAACACCTCTGTTTTCTTTCAAAAAATGTGATGTGTCCACGTTGCGTTTTAAGGCATTTCCTGTCACGGGCGCTAGGCTTACCCACACAAGTGAGGTATCATTTTTATCGGGAGACTTGGGGGAACGCTGGGTGGAAGGAAATTTGTGGCTCCTCTCAGATTCCAGAACTTTCTGTCACCAAAATGAGAGGAAAACGTGCTTTTTAGCCAAATTTTGAGGTTTGCAAAGGATTCTGGGTAACAGAACCTGGTCAGAGCCCCACAAGTCACCCCATCTTGGATTCCCCTAGGTCTCTAGTTTTCAAAAATGCACAGGTTTGGTAGGTTTCCCCGTGGTGCCAGCTGAGCTAGAGGCCAAAATCTACAGGTAGGCACTTTGCAAAAAACACCTCTGTTTTCTGTCAAAAAATGTGATGTGTCCACATTGCGTTTTGGGGCACTCCTGTCGCGGGCACTAGGCCTACCCACACAAGTGAGGTATCATTTTTATCGGGAGACTTGGGGAAACGCTGGGAGGAAGGAAATTTGTGGCTCCTCTCAGATTCCAGAACTTTCTGTCACCGAAATGTGAGGAAAACGTGTTTTTTTAGCCAAATTTTGAGGTTTGAAAAGGATTCTGGGTAACAGAACCTGGTCAGAGCCCCACAAGTCACCCCATCTTGGATTCCCCTAGGTCTCTAGTTTTCAAAAATGCACAGGTTTTGTAGGTTTACCTTGGTGTCGGCTGAGCTAGAGGCCAAAATCTACAGGTAGGCACTTTGCAAAAAACACCTCTGTTTTCTTTAAAAAAATGTGATGTGTCCACGTTGCGTTTTAAGGCATTTCCTGTCACGGGCGCTAGGCTTACCCACACAAGTGAGGTATCATTTTTATCGGGAGACTTGGGGGAACGCTGGGTGGAAGGAAATTTGTGGCTCCTCTCAGATTCTAGAACTTTCTGTCACCAAAATGAGAGGAAAACATGTTTTTTAGCCAAATTTTGAGGTTTGCAAAGGATTCTGGGTAACAGAGCCTGGTCAGAGCCCCACAAGTCACCCCATCTTGGATACCCCTAGGTCTCTAGTTTTCAAAAATGCACAGGTTTGGTAGGTTTCCCTAGGTGCTGGCTGAGCTAGAGGCCAAAATCTACAGGTAGGCACTTTGCAAAAAACACCTCTGTTTTCTTTAAAAACATTTGATGTGTCCACGTTGTGTTTTGGGGCATTTCCTGCCACGGGCGCTAGGCCTACCCACACAAGTGATGTATCATTTTTATCGGGAGACTTGGGGGAAAGCTGGGTGGAAGGAAATTTGTGGCTCCTCTCAGATTCCAGAACTTTCTGTCACTGAAATTTGAGGAAAACGTGTTTTTTTAGCCAAATGTTGAGGTTTGCAAAGGATTCTGGGTAACAGAACCTGGTCAGAGCCCCACAACTCACCCAATCTTGGATTCCCCTAGGTGTCTAGTTTTCAGAAATGCACAGGTTTGGTAAGTTTCCCTATGTGCCGGCTGAGCTATAGGCCAAAATCTACAAGTAGGCACTTTGCAAAAAACACCTCTGTTTTCTTTCAAAAAATGTGATGTGTCCACGTTGCGTTTTGGGGCATTTCCTGTCACAGGCGCTAGGCCTACCCACACAAGTGAGGTATCATTTTTATCTGGAGATTTGGGGGAACGTTGGGTGGAAGGAAATGTGTGGCTCCTCTCAGATTCCAGAACTTTCTGTCACCGAAATGTGAAGAAAGCGTGTTTTTTTAGCCACATTTTGAGGTTTGCAAAGGATTCTGGGTAACAGAACCTGGTCAGAGCCCCACAAGTCACCCCATCTTGGATTCCCCTAGGTCTCTAGTTTTAAAAAATGCACAGGTTTGGTATGTTTCCCTAGGTGCCGGCTGAGCTAGAGGCCAAAATCTACAGGTAGGCACTTTGCAAAAAACACCTCTGTTTTCTTTCAAAAAATGTGATGTGTCCACGTTGTGTTTTGGGGCATTTCCTGCCACGGGCGCTAGGCCTACCCACACAAGTGATGTATCATTTTTATCGGGAGACTTGGGGGAAAGCTGGGTGGAAGGAAATTTGTGGCTCCTCTCAGATTCCAGAACTTTCTGTCACTGAAATGTGAGGAAAAAGTGTTTTTTTAACCAAATTTTGAGGTTTGCAAAGGATTCTGGGTAACAGAACCTGGTCAGAGCCCCACAAGTCACCCCATCTTGGATTCCCCTAGGTCTCTAGTTTTCAAAAATGCACAGGTTTTGTAGGTTTACCTTGGTGTCGGCTGAGCTAGAGGCCAAAATCTACAGGTAGGCACTTTGCAAAAAACACCTCTGTTTTCTTTCAAAAAATGTGATGTGTCCACGTTGCGTTTTAAGGCATTTCCTGTCACGGGCGCTAGGCTTACCCACACAAGTGAGGTATCATTTTTATCGGGAGACTTGGGGGAACGCTGGGTGGAAGGAAATTTGTGGCTCCTCTCAGATTCCAGAACTTTCTGTCACCAAAATGAGAGGAAAACGTGCTTTTTAGCCAAATTTTGAGGTTTGCAAAGGATTCTGGGTAACAGAACCTGGTCAGAGCCCCACAAGTGACCCCATCTTGGATACCCCTAGGTGTCTAGTTTTCAAAAATGCACAGGTTTTGTAGGTTTCACTATGTGCCGGCTGAGCTATAGGCCAAAATCTAGAGGTAGGCGCTTTGCAAAAAACACCTCTGTTTTCTTTAAAAAAATGTGATGTGTCCACGTTGCGTTTTGGGGCATTTCCTGTCACGGGCGCTAGGCCTACCCACACAAGTGAGGTATCATTTTTATCTGGAGATTTGGGGAAACGCTGGGTGGAAGGAAATGTGTGGCTCCTCTCAGATTCCAGAACTTTCTGTCACTGAAATGTGAAGAAAGCGTGTTTTTTTAGCCACATTTTGAGGTTTGCTAAGGATTCTGGGTAACAGAACCTGGTCAGAGCCCCACAAGTCACCCCATCTTGGATTCCCCTAGGTCTCTAGTTTAAAAAAATGCACAGGTTTGGTATGTTTCCCTAGGTGCCGGCTGAGCTAGAGGCCAAAATCTACAGGTAGGCACTTTGCAAAAAACACCTCTGTTTTCTTTAAAAAAATGTGATGTGTCCACGTTGCGTTTTGGGGCATTTCCTGTCGCGAGCACTTGGCCTACCCACACAAGTGAGGTATCATTTTTATCGGGAGACTTGGATGAACGCTGGGTGGAAGGACATTTGTGGCTCCTCTCTGATTCCAGAACTTTCTGTCACCAAAATATGAGGAAAACGTGTTTTTTTAGCCAAATTTTGAGGTTTGAAAAGGATTCTGGGTAACAGAACCTGGTCAGAGCCCCACAAGTCAACCCATCTTGGATTCCCCTAGGTCTCTAGTTTAAAAAAATGCACAGGTTTGGTATGTTTCCCTTGGTGCCGGCTGAGCTAGAGGCCAAAATCTACAGGTAGGCACTTTGCAAAAAACACCTCTGTTTTCTGTCAAAAAATGTGATGTGTCCACTTTGCGTTTTGGGGCATTCCTGTCGCGGGCGCTAGGCTTACCCACACAAGTGAGGTATCATTTTTATCGGGAGACTTGGGGAAACGCTGGGTGGAAGGAAATTTGTGGCTCCTCTCAGATTCCAGAACTTTCTGTCACCGAAATGTGAGGAAAACGTGTTTCTTTAGCCAAATTTTGAGGTTGGCAAAGGATTCTGGGTAACAGAACCTGGTCAGAGCCCCACAAGTCACCCCATCTTGGATTCGCCTAGGCCTCTAGTTTTCAATAATGCACAGGTTTGGTAGGTTTACCTTGGTGTCGGCTGAGCTAGAGGCCAAAATCTACAGGTAGGCACTTTGCAAAAAACACCTCTGTTTTCTTTCAAAAAATGTGATGTGTCCACGTTGCGTTTTAGGGCATTTCCTGTTACGGGCGCTAGGCCTACCCAGGCAAGTGAGGTATCATTTTTATCGGGACACTTGGGGGAACGCTGGGTGGAAGGAAATTTGTGGCTCCTCTCTGATTCCAGAACTTTCTGTCACCAAAATGTGAGGAAAACGTGTTTTTTTAGCCAAATTTTGAGGTTTGCAAAGGATTCTGGGTAACAGAAACTGGCCAGAGCCCCACAAGTCACCCCATCTTGGATACCCCTAGGTCTCTAGTTTTCAAAAATGCACTGGTTTTGTAGGTTTCCCTAGGTGCCGGCTGAGCTAGAGGCCATAATCTACAGGTAGGCACTTTGCAAAAAACACCTCTGTTTTCTTTCAAAAAATGTGATGTGTCCACGTTGCGTTTTGGGGCATTTCCTGTCACGGGCGCTAGGCCTACCCACACAAGTGAGGTATCATTTTTATCTGGAGATTTGGGGGAACGCTGGGTGGAAGGAAATGTATGGCTCCTCTCAGATTCCAGAACTTTCTGTCACTGAAATGAGAAGAAAACGTGTTTTTTTAGCCAAAGTTTGAGGTTTGCAAAGGATTCTGGGTAACAGAACCTGGTCAGAGCCCCACTAGTCACCCCATCTTGGATTCCCTTAGGTCTCTAGTTTTCAAAAATGCACAGGTTTTGTAGGTTTCCATAGGTGCCGGCTGAGCTAGAGGCCAACATCTACAGGTAGACACTTTGCAAAAAACACCTCTGTTTTCGGTCAAAAATTGTGATGTGTCCACGTTGTGTTTTGGGGCATTTCCTGTCACGGGCGCTAGACCTACCCACACAATTGAGGTATCATTTTTATCGGGAGACTTTGGGGAACGCTGGGTGGAAGGAAATTTGTAGCTCCTCTCAGATTCCATAACTTTCTGTCACCAAAATGTGAGGAAAAGGTGTTTTTTTAGCCAAATTTTGAGGTTTGCAAAGGATTCTGGGTAACAGAACCTGGTCAGAGCCCCACAAGTCACCCCATCTTGGATTCCCCTAGGTCTCTAGTTTTCAAAAATGCACAGGTTTTGTAGGGTTCCATAGGTGCCGGCTGAGCTAGAGGCCAAAATCTACAGGTAGACACTTTGCAAAAAACACCTCTGTTTTCTGTCAAAAATTGTGATGTGTCCACGTTGTGTTTTGGGGCATTTCCTGTCACGGGCGCTAGACCTACCCACACAATTGAGGTATCATTTTATCGGGAGACTTTGGGGAACGCTGGGTGGAAGGAAATTTGTAGCTCCTCTCAGATTCCAGAACTTTCTGTCACCAAAATGTGAGGAAAACCTGTTTTTTTATCCAAATTTTGAGGTTTGCAAAGGATTCTGGGTAACAGAACCTGGTCAGAGCCCCGCAAGTCACCCCATCTTGGATTCCCCTAGGTCTCTAGTTTTCAAAAATGCACAGGTTTGGTAGGTTTACCTTTGTGTCGGCTGAGCTAGAGGCCAAAATCTACAGGTAGGCACTTTGCAAAAAACACCTCTGTTTTCTTTCAAAAATTGTGATGTGTCAACGTTGTGTTTTGGGGCATTTCCTGTCGCGGGCGCTAGGCCTACCCACACAAGTGATGTATCATTTTTATCGGGAGACTTGGGGGAACATAGAAAAGCAAAACAAGTGTTATTGCCCCTTGTCTTTCTCTACATTTTTTCCTTCCAAATATAAGAGAGTGTGTAAAAAAGACGTCTATTTGAGAAATGCCCTGTAATTCACATGCTAGTATGGTCACCCCGGAATTCAGAGATGTGCAAATAACCACTGCTCCTCAACACCTTATCTTGTGCCCATTTTGGAAATACAAAGGTTTTCTTGATAGCTATTTTTCACTCTTTATATTTCAGCAAATTAATTTCTGAATACCCGGTATAGAATGAAAATGCACTGCAGGGTGCAGCTCATTTATTGGCTCTGGGTACCTAGGGTTCTTGATGAACCTACAAGCCCTATCTATCCACGCAACCAGAAGAGTCCAGCAGACGTAACGGTATATTTGTTTCAAAAATCTGACATTGCAAGAAAAAGTTACAGAGTAAAACGTAGAGGAAAATTGCAGTTTTTTTACCTCAATTTCAATATGTTTCTTTTTCAGTTGTTATATTCTGTAGGAAATCCTTGTAGGAGCTAGACAAATGACCCCTTGCTGAATTCAGAATTTTGTCTACTTCTCAGAAATGTTTAGGTGTCTGGGATCCAGCATTGGTTTCATGCCCATTTCTGTTACTGACTGGAAGGAGGCTGAAAGCACAAAAAATCGTAAAAATGGGGTATGTCCCAGTAAAATGCCAAATTTGTGTTGAAAAATTGGGTTTTCTGATTCAAGTCTGACTGTTCATGAAAGCTGGGAAGCTGATGATTTTAGCACCGCAAACCCTTTGTTGATGCCATTTTCAGGGAATAAACCACAAGCCTTCTTCTGCAGCCACTTTTTCCCATTTTTTGGAAAAAAACGAAATTTTCACTGTATTTTGGCTAATTTCTTGGCCTCCTTCAGGGGAACCTACAAAGTCTGGGTACCTCTAGAATCCCCAGGATGTTGGAAAAAAAGGATGCAAATTTGGCTTGGCTAGCTTATGTAGACAAAAAGTTATGAGGGCCTAACCACGAACTGCCCCAAATAGCCAAAAAAAGGCCTGGCACAGGAGGGGGAAAAGGCCTGGCAGCGAAGGGGTTAAGAATGGCCTCCATTTTTACAAGCTGCCTTTAATGTGAGCAATTCCTCTTCCAATACAGAGTAATTATGTTCTGCATCTGTCAGTACGTGGGATAAATAAAAGACTGGGTGTTCCTAGCCATTGTCTTCTTGTTTTTGCAGTAACACAGTTCCAATGGCTCTGTCAGATGCATCAGTAAACACAATTAATTTCTTTGCCATGTCAGAATGACGTACTATCGGAGCTTGGGTAAAGGCATGCTTAAGACGTTGAAAGGCTGTCTCAGCAGTCTCAGTCCACAAAAAACTCTTCTTTACTTTTTCTTTTTTAATGGCCTGGCTGATAAGGCCTTGTTGATGAGCAAAATCATCGTGTACAAACTGTCGATAGAAGTTAGACAGACCTAGAAAGCACTGAGCTTCCTTAACTGAAGAAAGAGAGGGCCAGTCTAAAATGGATTACACCTTTTCTGGGTCCATGGCAATGCAGACTTGATTGACGAGAAAACCAAGATATTGTACCTCTGTCTGGTCAAGTTCTCACTTTGCAGTACAAATGATTCTGTCTAAGTCTTTCTAAAACATGAAGGACATGCTCTGTATGTTGTTGTGGGCAATGAGAATATATTAGGATGTCATCTAGATATATAACAACACTTTGATTTATTAGATCGGAGTACACAGAGTTCATGAATCTTTGGAATATGGCCGGAGCGTTGGTCAGACCAAAAGGCATGACACGGTATTCAAAATGGCCCATTGGAATACTTAGGCTGTTTTCATTCATCTCCTTGCTTGATTCGTAAACGATGATAGACACCCTTCAGATCCAATTTTGGAAAGCTTTTGGCTCCTCGGACTGCTTCTAAGATATCCTTAATAAGGGGTAAGGGATACCTATCCTTGATGGTGGTTTTGTTGAATCCAAGAAAGTCAATACAGGGGTGTAGATCTTTGGTCTTCTTTGGTACAAAAAAAAGAGAAGCCCCAGCAGGTGATGAAGAAGGAGTAGTCAATCCACTCTGTATGTTTTCTTCTAAATATTCTTTAAGTACTTCTTTCTCTGGCTCAGACAATGAATACATCCTACCAAATGGGACCACTTTCCCAGGTACAAAAGGAATGGCACAATCATATTCCTGATGCGGGGGTAAAACAGGCTTCTTTGGTTTCTGGAACACGTCAGACTATTCTTGATAACAACTAGGTACCCCTTGTATCATGTTAATAGTACATCTTGCTTCTTTATGAGAAATACTCAGGCCTTTAGGGGACCAATACGTTTCCATTGATAAACAATTTTGTTGACAAAACTGGGATATTGTTCTTGTCTCCCAATTAATGTATGGATTATGCCTCATCAGCCAAGGAATGCCCAAAATTATGGTATTTTATCCATATGGTATGGTATAGCAGTGCACGTACGGAAACCACAGACACCTGGGAAAATGACAACATGGTTACAAAAAGAAAAAGAGAACAAGAAAAGGAGAAAGAAGAAAAAGAAAAGAAGAAAGAAGAGGAAAGAAGAAAGAACACAGGCAATGGTATGGGGAATTAAGGGGGCCATCAACTAACGCGGCACGGCCTGGAGCCCGAGTTACGACTTGCGGGCCACGCCACGACCTACAAAACACGTGTTTCGGCCCGCAGCAAGACCGGCTGCCCGGAATGCAGACCGCCGAGCCTGCTGGGATCTGCAAAGGGTTCCCGCGGCGTCACATTTACAGCTCATGAGCTGTGAGTTATTGGTTCTGTTTTTTGACATTATAATGATTAACAGTGTATTTCATTTTTGTGAAATCTTTCATCATGCCAAATCTAACCACTATCTGTGTGTACTTGAGGAATGAATGGTTCTGCACTAATATTTGTCTTTTTTGTATTTCTCTGCCAGAGTCTACTCTGGGGAAAATCTACCAACTCTACATATTTTCATTTGAAGTCTCGTACTCTTCAGTTCATTTATCTTTTTATTATATTATTATTTATTTAATAATGTTTAGACAGTTGTCTTTAAAACATTTAACAAATAAAGGCCCTCATTACGAACATGGCGGTCCGTTCCACTACGTTGGCAGTGGCGGTAGAAACCGAAAAACTGAGGAGCAGTTCGGACTGCCAAATAATGATCCAAACGAAACATACGTATCCCGCAAACCACACACCGCCAGGAGAGGAGTCCCGCCGACGATGGCAGAGTCCGCCCACAGGTCGTCGGAAAGGCCCAACCCGCCCATCAAATATTGAACCACCATTCCGCCGCCAGTTCCGGGGCGGGCACCACAGCCACACAAAGCCAGGCGGAAATGAACCAAATATAAGGAACCACGTACCGGAGTACCACAGAACGTGCAGCGGCAGCCATGGATAGAGAGCTGCAGATCATGCCGGCCCTGCTCCTTGCCATGTACCTACACGACCAAGACCGGCGACGAAGACAACGATGGTAAGTGCCACAACCTACGACAGAAGGGAGGAAAGGGCACAGTTACATATCCACCCACTCCAACCATCAGGCAACGCCCCCCCAACCCTTCCCAGCAGCACAAATCATACACCCCACACCAAGAGGTACGCACCCGACCGAAGGCTAATGCAACTTGACCATAGTATATACAAAAGCCCCACACCCATAAAAAAATCAAAACAAACACCAGGGTGTAACTGCGTGCAGCCCAAACACAGGCCACACAGAAACTTTAATAAGAAGCTCACTGAGCCAAACAGTGCAAACAGGGCCAATGGCCAGTCCGTAAAATCCCAATTGTCATGGGCCACAATGGGCCCTACCTGACCACCTGACTCCCACAAGTGCTGGGTACTCCACAAAATGGGGCACCATATGGGGATCCAGGCATCTCACAGAAGGGGGGCAGGGAGTGGTGGGGATGGGGATTTTCGACGAGGGTGGGCCTTTGACTTTCTTGTGGAGGGTGGAGGTGGGTGGGCTTCTCCTTTGGAGGGGGTGGGGGTTGTTTGGCTCGGGTGGAGCTGGATAGCCTAGGCTCTGACCGGGCCTTCTTCTTCTCTGGGGAAGAGGCACAGGAATGTGAAGGGTGGACCGGTGTGGGCTGTGATGTGGAAGGAGCGGAAAGGGCAAGGAGGTGGGAACGTTTAGGGACAAGACGGGTTGGGACAGTGGGTTGGAAGAGGTCAGCACAGGAGAGGAAACGTTTCTTGGGAGCAATTGGGGAGGGCGTGGGAGTGGAGGCAGAGGGAGTGGATTTATGGGGTATAGAGGTGCGTGTAGTGGGTGCAGGTGACTGCTCAGTATGCAGTCGTGTGGTGGATGTCTGATGGGTGGGTGTCTTGGTGCATTTGTGTGTCTTCCAACGGGGGTGGACCCAGTGGCAGAAGACAGACAGCTAGTGTGGATGTATGTTGAGTGGGTGTCTGCAAGTCTGGTGAGTGTGATGCATGTTTCAGCTACAGTAGAGGTGGAGAGTGCAGGTGTGGTGTATGGGGTGCATGTATGGCTGTCTGCTATTGTGGTGAGTGCAGAAAGAGGAGCAGTAACAGTGAGTGAAGGTGCAGTGCATGAGGGTGTGGATATAGAGGGGACAGACAGGGAGGCAGAAGAGGTGGGCACAGTAGGGGAAGTGGACATTGTTGTGTGTGTAGGTTTCTGTTGGCTGTGTGAATGATTGTGATGGGAGGTGAGGTGATTGTGATTTGAAGTGTGCTTCTTGTGTGTTGATGTGCCTGTCAGCGGGTCTGATTGTGTGCTTTGGACGGGTGAAGGGAGTGGGGTGCTGGAAGGGGTAGAGGAGGTTGGAGGGGGGAAGGAATGGCCAGGGAAACTGGCTGCCGTCCTAGAGGAGGCCAGAGCCTGAATATATCTCTGTAGGGCAGACACACCACTGTGAATGCCATCCAGATAGGCATTGGTCTGCTGCGCCTCTGATGCTAGCCCCTGGATGGCATTGACGATGGTTGTCTGCCCTACAGAGATGGTTCTCAGGAGGTCAATAGCCTCCTCTAGGAGGGCAGCAGGGCTGACTGGGGCAGGGGAGGAGGTGCCTGGGGTGAAGGAGATGCCCACCTTTCTGGGTGGACGGGAACAGGCAACTCAGTGGGGAGCAGAAGGGAGGGCGGTGATGGTATGGGGGTGGCGGAAAATCTCACTGTAGTGGTATGTACACTAGGTTCTGCCACTGCCGGGGGACCCCCATCAGAGGAGGTCTCAGAGTCACTACCTCCTGTGGTAGTAGCCTCCCCCATGGAAGTCCCCTCACCCTCCCACCCACTGGTCCCCTGGGTGTCCGTTGTCTCTGCCTCGGAGGATCCGTGGGCCGCTGCCTCCCCACATGCCGGTGCCTCAGCTCCCTCGCCTGATGTTGATTCTGTACCAAACCAACACAAGAGAACAGGGATGGGGAGACAAAAGAGGAGAGACACTTGTAAATAGCTGAATGCAGATACAGAATGGCCAGACATATACCCACCCAGCAAACATACCCAATAGGCAGCACCGTACACTATGTCCATGGCCATGCCCCTGACTACTGAAAAGAATACTGCTCTACACCCATCCCCTGAAATACTTTTGGAGCTGAGGTAGGTGAAACCTGACAGGGACACCCCTACACCCTTTGGGGAACATACAGTAGATGGACACCAGTCAAATTCCCTGCTCTAAGCAGCATGAGCCCTATTGCACACCCAGTCATCCTTCCAGACTGCAGTATGGTCAATGAGTACTCACCCCCTTGTGACAGCTGTGCAGCCTTCAAGCGCCCATCCAGATCTGGGTATGCCACCCCCAGGATCCGTCGCATTAGGGGGGTCAGTGCCCGACAGGCACCCCTTCCACGTTGGGAGGACTTCCCCAGGTGGGCCTCACTGATCTTTTGCGCCCAGCGCCGCAGGTCATCCCACCTCTTTCGACACCCCTTACCCGCCTAGGCACCATCTTGGTTCCTCCCTTTACAAACTGCATAAAACTACTCTGATGGAATGTATCACCCACCAATCTAGTCTCCTGGAAACAAATTATCTCATTCCCCTCCCACAGATCTGTGAGGTGTCAATCTTATTAAGTTCTCTAGTCCATGTATGTTCTGGGAGACAACCTCCAAGCTGGCAGGTGGGGCAACTACCTAACCTATTTCTCTTCCTCAAAAAGGTTCATTCTCCCTATCAACACTTAGGTGTGCACATCTATTGCTTAGAGATATCTGACCCATCACTCTCTCTCTTTGCTGAAACGGAAAGGTTACCTTTATGGATGCACGGTTAAACCCCACCTTCCCCGGGGTCGGTATGATTTTACTTCCCCCTCATCACCAAATTTAACTGTTCTTTATTTCTTACTTCTCTACCTGCTTTGGTCTGGACAAAGGCTATGTACTCAATATCTCTATACACAGGATACTTGACCTATTCAATGGCTTCCATTTATTGTCTTTTTTCCCTTTTCTGGTCACCTTCAGATAGACTTATTTTACATTTGGTCCACTACAGGTGGGGTATACCCGCTTTAGAACTAAGTGGGGCATTATGACCCTGACGGTCCCCTGACCACTAGGGCAAAGGTGCGGGTTTCACCAAAGATGGGCCAGCGGTGAAGAGCACCACATTATGAGTGCCATATCTCCACTCATATCGCCAGGGCGGTCGGAGCCTCTGGGCCGGAGATGTGCATCTCCGACACAGCAGTCTGCAGAAGACTGACTGCGGTATTAGAAGCCTCCTTTCCACCAGGGTTTCCGTGGAGGTAGCACTGCCACAAAAACCCAGGTGGAAAGGCTGTTAGTGACAGGGAATCCCCCCAGCAAGCACTAAACCCCCCCCACCTCCCTCCAGACACAGCGCCCCCCTCCAGACACAGTGCTCCCCTCCCTCAGCCCCCTCCAGACACAGCGCCCCCCACATACATGCACACGCACAGAGACACCCACATGCACCACGCATACACTCATTCACCTACACTTGCATACATGCATTCACTCACACACATCCATACTCGCATTCACCTCAGCACTCATACACATATTAAACAATGTATACTTACACTCATCCTCCCACCCATTCCTCCCACCCATTCAAACACGCATACTCACACCCATCCAAACACAAATACTCACACCCATCCAAACATGCATACTCACAACACTCATACACGCATACTCACATGCACACAAACACGCATTCACCACAACACTCATACTTGCATTTACCACAACACTTATACTTGCATTCAAACATGCATACACACCTACTTTCATACAAGCACTCACTTCTACATTTAGACACCCATACAGCCACGCATACACACATTCATGCACACACGCAGCGAATACACCCTCACACATGCACACACGACACCCCTCACCCTCCCACCCCCGTACCCTGTCAGACGATCAACTTACCTGGTTCGGGGAGGAGGTAATCCGGCAGGGAACGGGAACAGACGCTTCCACCTCCGGCAGCGCACCGCCAGCAGGACCCCGCTAGGCAGTATTACTGCTCACAATACAGTGAGTGGTGTCCTTCTGGCGGTGCCGGTGGTGGAACCACCCCAGCACCTCCACCCGCCAGCACGACTACTGCTGGATTTCCACCCACAGTGTGGTGGAAATCCAGCAGCACCTGTAATATGGTAGGCAGAAGACCACCAGCACTAGCTGTCTTCTGGCACCCGTGGCTTTGGCGGCCTTCAAGGAAGACCACCAAAGTCATAATGACCACCTAAATCTTCATCTTGGAGCCAAGAAGGTTGAAATACTTGACCATCAGATTTAATTGAACTCCTTACATGCTTGCAGGAATGCTTCACTCCCTTAGTTCTTTGGGTGGCATAGCCTTCACTATTAGCCCTTAACCCATTCTTAGATTTTGTAGAGTCCACCTGGCTCTTACTTTTAACTCTTTTTACCGCTCCCTCTTGTCTGCACCAACCCCTCTTGTTCTTTACTGCCTATTTAAAGGGGTAAGCTGTATTTTCTGAACAAGAACAGGTCTAGGCTTCAAGATGGGAAGCCTTGATCCCAAGCTCCTTCCCTTTCTCCCCACTCTCCCGTTTGATTGACCCAATGGCCAGCCCATACCCCACCCAAGATTCTGACTCCTCACCAGCATTGGCCTTTTGGATATATATATACGTAAGGCCAACACTGTTCTCCTTGGCTTTGTGGCGCCTCACTGCACACAGGTTGGGAAGATACCAGCCTCACCAAAAAGGGCATACAAGAATTAAATGCTTTTAATTCCAACAAAATCTGTTTTAATCCCCCAGCCTCTTTTCTCAAAGACTCATTTGCAGCAAGAGAAGATTCAAAGAGGCCATGCAGTCTTTTTTGCATTTACAGAAGGACATCCAACATTGACGAAAAGCCTGATAACAAAGAGTTTATGTTTGCTGCTGACTTAAGCATTGTTCCTTGGTTACCATCTTAGGGTCCCCAGCCGGATAAAGCAGATGCTCCACATTGCACTCCCTTCCGCTGACCATCCACAGATTTTTTCTTACTTAGGGCAAGGCCATCTTTAACCCCAGTCCCCTCACCTGAGCAAAGCTCAGTCCATCCAAGGGGAACATACATGGGGAGGAGAAAACCTAAGGTGAATCACACCTGGAGTTCCAAAAATGTCCAAAATATCCTTCTCCCTTCCATGAACTCCTGGGAACCTCCCCATGGAGTAATCACATGTCCCATGCTTGTGGACTCAGGTAAAACTAGAGGTTTAAAATGCTTCCCCACAAAATCCTTTTTTGAAACCGCTAGTGATTTTGCTGAAGAGTGAGCTTTGCCCACTTCTAGCTTTGCCTTTCCCAAAGCTCCTCTGTTGACAGTACAACATTACTTCTTCTTTGTTCTTCAAAGGGGGCATCTTGGGCAAACTCGGCCACCTCAAAACGAGCAGCTACTATTTGAGTATAAACAGTTCCAATAAATGCAGAAAACACTTATCTCCTCCTCCTGCTATTAAGATCTATATCTGTGCAGTGCTGCCATGCCACAACCAACACCCCTTTGCCACTTTACCACTTTTTCAGTGAAGCTGATATATTCCTTAGCAAAGCCACAAGGTTACCGCAGCTCTTGGGGCTGCACAGTTCAAGCATTTTGTGCGCCTGATACTTTTTTACAGAACTGGCCACCGGCGGTCAACTAGCTTTGAGCTTCAAGGCTTCGGGATTGCATTCACTGCTCCCCCTCATCCTTTGCAGCCCCGACTCTTCCCTACAGCTTGCTCCGAACATCCAGTAGCAAAACAGCAGCAAAAATGTGACAAATAGCCTGCTGGCAGTCACAGGTTTACAGGGATGCCTGCTACAAGGCACAACATAGCATCTGCATTTGGCGTCAGCAGGAAGAGGAGACATATTATTGTAAACTAGGTATGAAGGGGAGTACCGGGTGGCGTGCCTCTTGCTGATATCATCAAGTTTTACTACCTTCAATGAGGTACAACACTCCAAATGTGATGGAAATCACACCTTTTCCTATCATTTTTGTGGCATATTCTTCCAGAATCAGAAGGAAAACCACAAAAGTCCTACCACCCACTGTTTTCCCACTTGTCCCAATAAAAATGGTGCCACACTTATGTGGCTGAGTCTAATGCCCATGACAGGATTGGATCAAACTAACATCAATGGGAGACCAGGCAAAGGGACCCTCATTGACCTTGGTTTGATTAGTTCTGATGCAGGCACAAGGTGCAGCCACACAACTGAGGTACCATTTTTCTCAGAAGATTTTGGAGCATGCTGTTTGGAAGGAAGTGTGTAGCTCCCCACTGATTCCAGAACTTTACATCACAAACATTTGAGGAAAATGTGTTTTAGTCAAAGTTTGAGGTCTGCAAAGGATTCTGGGTAATACAACCTAGAGAGTCATGCAAATCAACTCAACCTGGATTCCTCTATGCTTCTAGTTTTCAAAACTGTATAGGTTGGCTGGGTTTCCCTAAGTGCCCACTGAGCCAGGGCCCAAAATCCAACGCTAGACACATTGCAAACAAGTGGTCAGTTTTCAGTAGAAAAATGTGATGTATCCATGTTGCGTTTTGGAGCATTTCCTCTCATGGGCACTAAGCCTACCACACAAGTGAGGCATCAGTTGTATTGAGAGACTTGGGGAAATACCAGATGGAAGGAAGTTTGTGGCTCCCCATCGATTCGAGAACTTTCCATCACAGAAACATGTACTTTTAGGCAAAGTTTGAGGTTTGCAAGTGATTCTGGGTAAAAACATGTAGTAAGAACCATGCAAGCCATCTGACCCTGGATACCCCTAGGAGTCTAGTTTTCAAAATTGTACAGATGGGCTAGGTTTCCCTAAATCTAGAGCTACCCCATTGGAATAAAAGGGTCAGTTTTCAGAGGAAAAATGTCATGCGTCTCTGTTGCATCACAGAAATGTGGGGTTTTAGCCAAAGTTTGAGGTTTGCAAGTGAATCAGGGTATCAAAACATAATAAGAATCACGCAAGTCAGTTGAACCTGGTTACCCCATAGGTGTCTAGTTTTAAGGTTTACAGGTTGGCGAGGTTTCCCTAGGTGCTATCTGAGCAGGGGTCCGAAATGTAGAACTATCCACATTGCAAAAAAAAGAGTCAGTTTTCAGTGAAAAAATATTATGCGTCCATATTGCATTTTTGGCCGTTTCCTTTCACAGGCACCAAGTCTACCCACACAGGTGAGGTGCCATTTTTATCAGAAGGCTTGGGGGAATACCAGGTGGAAGAACATGTGTTGCTCCCTGCATATTAGAAATGGGGTTTATGGTTTGCTGGTATATACACCTAAGCCAGGCAGAGCCCACCGCTCTTGTCAGGGCAAATCAGTTACTCACCAAAGATAACCTGTACTCACCCCATGGCTTGGCACAGAGCAGGCAGGCTTATCATCAGGAGCAAAGTGTAAAGCATTTGTGTAATACACTCTTACCAGTAACACAATGACTACACCACAAATGAGACTCCACACAGGGTTAAATAAAAGCATGCTTCTATATTATATAAATATCACAAGACCAAAATGACAGTAGTAGTGCACTTTTTCAGCTTATACATGTTGTCCTGATCTCAGCAAGACCACAGTGACATACATCAGGAATACTTTGCAGAAACATTCAGATTCTTTTTGGAAACAATCATTTGGATTGCAGACAACTCATACCCGATGGTATGTAGAGGAGATACTGGGCTCAGGAGCACCTGTGCTTCTATAAGACTTTATACTGTAACCTGTTATGCACACTGAAATTATTGTACTCATAATAAGAAGAATGTAGGTTTAACAGTAACTTGTTGTTCACACTGAAATAATTCTACTCATAAGAAGGATGTAAAGGCACAGGAGCACCTGCGCACCTTTTGGGTGGGATATTGTGATCTGGTATTTAAAAATACCCTTTTCATCCTAAACATAACACATGTAAACGATATCCCTTAGTTAAGTACTTGTCATTTATGGTGCTACTTGTCAGGCTAGCACCAGAAATATCTGTAAAACACATCTCTTAGATGCCTTACGGTGACCTGAAACACTGGAATGTAGCACTGCGCTAGGGCTTCAGTTGATCCTTTATATACTTTATGGTAAAAAGCCTGTTCTCTGTGTGGGAGCACTCATGGAATAGTCTTGGTTCACTCTGCTTCTGCCACCCTCTAGACCAGGTAGGTGAGGGGGGCCAACAATGGGATTGAAGGAAGGTAATGAGAGAGTAGAGGTTCTTCAGGTCTGTCTGTAGCATGGTGCAGTGCCAGCATGAATGTTAGTTCTGTGGACAAGCCACGCCCAAAGATGAGTCTGGCATTCAGCTGGGATAGCAGGGGGGAATCGATGTAACCTGCAGGTATAGTGCTGGACACCTGTGTAGCATTTTGGGATGTCCATTCTCCCCCATTGCCCTTTTGTGGTACCTGTGACCATGTGGGGTGAGCCTACACTGCTACCGTGGGCAGCCTTCTCAGCCCAGTTGGCTCTGTGCTCCTCTTGCCAAGCCTCAAGTGGTGGGTGGGCCCATGCCGGGGAAGTTCTTTGGTGAGATGGCAGACTGCACTAGTGTAAGCCAATCATACCAATCCATCAGTACAATGGTCCCGACACAGGAGGAACCTTGCAGGGGTTTTTCCGTCGGGCGATGGGCCTGGAAAAGGGAAACACACACTGCTCTCCCCTCTGGTGCCGGGACAGGAGCCTCCCCACACTTCTAGTGATGAAGTGGATGAAGTGGAGGGCAGCAATCCAGTGTTCACCATGTGCTTAGTGAAAAAAGAAGGGAAATTATCCAGCACTCACTATGCACTACGGGCATCAATAGCATAGATATATAATGAGCTCTCCTTGGCTATGGGTGCAGGGGCCAAGGGCAAGAGCCTATACCCATTAGGCACTGAGCCCCTGAGAGAGCACTGGGGGAAGGTAGGAAGACAGCAGTGGGCAGGCAAACCTGCACTTCCAGACTAGCAATCTTAAGGCGATCTCTCCTTGCAACACCACAGTGTCCTTGCAGAACAGAGTCAGGGAGCAGCTGACAGGGTAACAAGCACAAAAGCAATCCAGTGAGTTATTTATGCCACCCAATAGATACCAAGCAGCAGGGCAACAGCAGAAGAGTCCTTTGTGCAGTGCTGCAGTCCTTCTGACAGAGTATCAGTCCCAGTTCTAAAACTGCTCGAAACATCAAAGGGTCAGAGACCCTGTACTTATACTCAAAAATGTATTTGTTCAAGGGGTAACTTCAAAAGGTACCCTTTCAAATCTAACACAACCCCTTTCAACCCAGCCATGCCTCCAGACATCAGTGGGGTGAGGTGGGGTTTGTCATGTAAGGTTTGAACAACCTCTCCCTCTCCCATCCCAGGAAGTCTATCAGTATGCACCTGGATGCAGATGCCTCTCCTGTCGCACCCAGCCTGTACTTTGTTGTGGCTATATGAAAAGTATGCCCAAAGTGTAGCTGTCACTCTGCGCTACATTTGGATTGGAGTCAGGCTACAAAGTACACAGTCATAAGCACAGGGAAATGCCCATTTTCTAAAAGTGGCATTTCTAAAATAGCAAAGTAAAATCCAACAACACCAGAAAGCAGAATTTCTCACTACCATTCCAAACATACCGAACATGCAGACTCTACTCCTTTCAGATGAGAAGTTACCACTTAAAAGTATATAAGGGAATGTCCAATGCTAACCTATGAGAGGAGCAGCCCTCACAGTAGTGAAAGACAGGTTTGAAACTCGACTTCTGTGGGTGGCACAATCAGCGCTGCTGGCCCATTAGTAGCATTTCATTTACAGGCCCTGGCTATATGGTATACCACTTTACAAATGACTTCAAAGTAAATTAATCATGACTTACAGGTGTAAGTCAATCATACCAAGTTTTAGGGGAGAGAGCACATGCACTTTATCACTGATTAGTAGTGGAAATTGCCCAGAGTCCTAAAGCCAAAAAAGAGGGTCAGAAAGTCAGGAAGAGAAAGGCAAATGTTTGGACATAGCCCTGCAGAAAGGGCCATTTCCAACACTGCAGTTTGATGTTTGCAAGGGATTCTAGGTAAAAAAAACAAAAAACACATGGGCAGAACCACACAAGTCAGCCAACTCTGGATACCCTTGGTATTTAGTTTTCAAAAATGTGCAGGATGCTAGGTTTCCCTGGGTGCCGGATGACCTAGGGTCCAAAATCTAGAAATAATCACATTGGAAAAAAAGGGGGTCGGTTTTCGGTAAAAAAATGTGCAGCGTCCATGTTGTGTTTTGGGCCATTTCCTGTAGTGGGCACTAGATCTGCCCACACAAGTGAGGTACTATTTTTAATAGTAGACTTGGGGGGAATGCTGGTTGGAAGGAAGTTTGTGGCTCAATGCAGATTCCAGAACATTCCATCACAGAAATTTATTTTTTTCAGTCAGTTTGAGGTTTGCAAGGGATTCTAGGTGATAAAATGTGGAAATGCAAGTCAACCCACCTTAGATACCCCTAGGTGTCTAGTTTTCATACATGTAGAGGCTGGGTAGGTTTGCCTAGTTTCCAGCTTAACTGAGGGTTAGATTCTAGAGGTACCCCATTTGGAAAAATGTGATGTGTCCATGTTGCTCTTTTGGCTATTTCCTGTCGGGCCACTAGGCCTACCTACACAAGTGAGGTGCCATTTTTATCAGAAGACTTGTGCGAGCATATAATAGTAGAACATTTGTTACTACCAATTGGATTTCACTGCACTTGTGGCTTTCAAATGTAAACCAGTGTATAAAAAAGATGACATTTGAAAATATACTCTCTAAATCATATGCTAGTACAGGTATTCACAAATTCAGAGATGTACAAATAACCACTGCTCCTAAACTCCAGACCTTGTGCCCATTTCAGTAATACTTAGGTTTCCTAGATACCCATTTTCAATCTTTCTATTTCACTACATGAACTGGTCTGTACTCAGTAGTCAATAAAGAAGCATTGTCCAGTACAGCTCAGTTGTTGGCTCTGGGTTCATTGAGATCTTGAAGACCCTACAAACCTTGTATATCCTCACAGCCAGAATGGTCTAGGGGACGCTATGTTATATTGCTTTTGTAAATCAGCCATTGTGACAAAAAGTTACAGATGAAAATGTTATCACAAATGCTCGTTTTTCACATTTGCTTGCTGAATTCAGAATGTTGTCTCCTTTTCAGAAATCTATAGCTTTTCTGAATCACTCATAGGTTTCACACTAGTTTCCACCACAAACTAAAATAGGCCACCTCTTTAAAATATGCCAAAACTGTGGTACAAAATTATTTCTTTTGATTCAGGTCTGCATGTTCCTGAAAGCTGGGACGATGGTGACTTTAATGCAGTAAACTGTTCATGTATGCCATTTTTAGGGAAAAAAACATACAGCCAGCATCAGATACAAGGTCCTCGGCTGTATCCAATCCTTCCTCTCCGGCAGAACTTAACAAGTGAGACTCGCCCCCTTCCTCGCAGACCCCATACCAACCACCTTCGGAGTGCTCCAGGGATCCTCCTTCAGACCCACGTTGTTTAGCGTCTACAAAGCCCCGCTAGCTACCCTCGTCGGAAGCTATGGGGTCAACATCATCTCCTATGCTGACGACACCCAACACATCTTCTCCTTCTCCAATGATCCCAACAAAACCAGACACAATTTCCACAAAGGCATGGAAGCAGCTGCTAACTGGATGAGAAACAGCTGCCTTCAACTCAATGCAAACAAGACAGAAGTACGCCAATTTGTTGTGGATACTTTATCTGGAAAAATAGTCATAGATCCCACGGCGTGAACTACACTGAATAGCCAAAAAAGGTCTCAGCACCGGGGGGGAGGAAAGGTCTAGCAGCAAATAGGTTAAAGTTTAAAGGAAATAACATCATATAAGTGTACACATGTACGTCTGAATATGAGTGTATTTCCACTACATGTGACCTAATTGAACATTGAAACCAGATAGCTGGCATGGTGCTTTCCATCAGCTCAAAGAAGCACCAGATTTAGAAATAGTAATTGATAACTTGATCCAGTAACTATTTACTAAAACAAGATAAAAACATTTTTACTTACAACCAATCCACCAGACACATACTCTCTGACTTGCTCTCACACACATTCCCCGTATCTGCTAAAGCAAAAATGGAGATCGCTCATTTTCCTGCATCGCACCCAATACATGAAACAATCTACCTCAACACATCAGAGCCTCCTTCTCACTTCTTGAGTCCCACAAGAAGCTGAAAACCTGGCACTTCTTATAAGCTCCCAGGGGACCACAAATCTACACACCTGCCCAAATGCCTGGACATCCTCTCGGGTGATTAGTCCACTATATAAATCAATATAACATAACATACTTTTGAAAGAACGGTATCAGCTTGGTTAAATCACAGTGGTTACATTGCAGGTGAGAGAATCTGCAAACTTCTACCTATGAATAGCACCAGCTTGCAGCTAAATCACAGCGCTGAAATGTTTCGATTCAACTCATCTTCAAGTGTTGGCAGATTGCTTGGAATAGAGATTGTTCTTGTATTTTGTATTTGTGACCACAAACTGTTTCTTTTCTGTTATCATATATTACAAAACCGGTAATTGTAATCAAAAAGTATTTCAATAAAACAAATAAAACAATAAAAATATGTTAAGAACGTGGTTCAGATTGAAATAGACCAATAGTTCTAAAAAGCTTTTCTAGACAGACTCAGGCCTAAACCGATGTTTCATGGAGCAAAACGGTTATAGAACGATAAAAGTGATATTAATGTGCTGACGACCGGGTCTCTCTCCCTGAGATTGAGAGCCGGCTACTCTGGGATCTAAATGACTCAACCTCTTGGAACAAAGCTCCTGTTCGGGTCCCTCAAGGCCACTATGGTGCTGATAATTAATGAATCTCACAAGTCTTCCATGATGCTCTGGCAATCTCCCTGACGTGGGCATTCATTTTACCAATGCCCCCCAAGGCTGCTGAGAATTTACAGAGCGCATGGTCGCTGCTGCACAGCAGGTCAGCTCACTCTGAAAAGAATAATTTAGAAAAACAATATAAACTGACATTTCATGACTAGCCACAGAAAAATCGAAGGGTATTTAGCGCCATTGGCTGATGCTCGGCTGAGCTGCCGACGGAGTGAGGGATGACTGATGTGGCACAGTGGAAAATGATGTATCCAGCATGCGGTAATTAAGCAATAAAGTAATGTCAGATATGCAAATATAAATATTTTGGCATGTACATGGGGGATTATAACAGGGCTGAGCTGCCAAAGTAGACAAGCTAAGGGAAGCGAAATATGTGGGATTTCTAACGTCCATTAACTCACAAAACCTGTCTGTGCTCTGGTGAGCAACTCCTCTTGATGACAGACGTGCAAATATGGAATTTTGGTGTCCTCTGCTTATTTAAGAGTCGAACCACAAATGATGTAAATAATTTTAGACAATTCTTGACACACGACGAGTTCAGCAGCCCCCAGATTTAAGTGCCATAATCTAGGGGCTTAGACATGTTCTGTTGTGAATGCAGAATTACTGGAACTGAAAAAGCTCAGATAAATTTTAGTATTGAAATACATGTCAGGTGCTTTCCAATGGAGACTATGGAATATATTTACTAACATTTGCATGGGGGCTTATGCGGCGCCATGCAATATCGCCCGTGTTCCTGGGCCTTTTTATGCATAGTAAGCATACCCTTGCATAGTGAACAGACCTTTCCGTTGCACTGTGCCAAGCGAGTGCCCACGCAAATCGATAGTAAAGGTTTGTTATATCTACCATGCAAAGACTTACACTTCAAATGACACTCATCAAAAATGTCATTGTTAAACAGTCTCAAATCCACACATAATTGTAACCCTTCTGACTTATTTCTTATCTGCGTCCTCAGATGAAGGTCACAGAGATGATCATGTGAGGATCAGGAGAGTTGAAGTATCTCCGATTACAGATGAAGGTGGAACTGAAAGTAGTACAAGGCTCTTTTTCCTCGTGATTAGTTTCCCCTTACTGGTAAAAAAACACTTGTGAGGCCTCGCCTGAAGAAACCAACAGAGGATCCTAATATCCTCAGCAACTATCAGCCTATTTCACTTCTTCCATTACAAGTGAAATCTTTAGAAAAATATGTTATTTCCTTTCAGGAGGCCATTTTAAAGGCTTCCAATGAAAAGTCAATCTTGTAAAAATATTGAACGAGAACTATTGTGGAAGATTTGAACATGGAAGAAAAGAAAATACAATATTTCTAAATTGTTGCAATTAAATAATGTATAAAAGGTGTCCTAGGGAAAGAGCAGGAGTTCTCTCTGGGGTCTTACGATTTGAGGAGTCTCTGTGTCTCACTGTAGAACAGAGCTTGGGTGTGAGAGACCAGATTGGACGTTTGGGCAACTCCAGTCATTTGTTTTAGTCAGTGTACTCTGCGGCAGACTATTCATCTGACGTTTGCTGGGAAGGGAAAGAGATGTAGATAAACTGCAGCAGTAAAGTGTGATAGTTGAGGCTCATTGAGCTGATAGACATAGGAAACTCTATTAGGCATAGAAAATTGAATATTTTTTTTAATGTTTTAACTGAATGTTCTCAGACTGCTTTAATACGACAAGACTAAGCTGTTACTGTATTATTCCTGTGAGGGAACTATTGCTAAACAGACTGAGGCAGACAGAGCAGGGACAGACTCAGGACACACTTCATGTTATTGTTATGTACATTTCTTTGATTAATAAATCTAATTCTTATACTTTGAATATATTCTTAAATACTATTCTGACTCTCATTTATTGACTAAATTAAGAATTGCTAACAATTACATTTAAAAGTTGAATTGCACAGGATATTATTACTAACAGCCACCAAAACAAAGCTCCATGTATAGGGCCCAGGAAGAAAATGTAAGTGGTAGCAGAGAAGGAGTGGGGTAGTCTGGTAAGTGAGTGTTACTGCACAGAAGCTAGCAGTCCCCTCAAACTAGGGGAAAATAATGTACTCATCACCATCTTGAGAGTAACAAAGTATTGGTTCTGGCTCATTTGGATTTTCGCCCAGTCCATGGCACAAAGACTGCATTGGTCTCTGGCATTTGGCAATGGTAATGTTATTGCCCTGGTATTACTAAATCTGTCAGCAGCATTTGATACAGTTTCCCTTGATATACTTATTGAGAGACTACCAGCAATTAGTGTAAAGCATTAAGCTCTAAGATGGTGTGCGTCCAAATTCAAGGATAGAATTCAGGCGGTCCATCTCCCACCATATCATACGAAACCCAGAGATATAAAACAGGGGGTACTCCAGGCGTCTGTATTGTGCTCTGCCCTCTTTAATATCTACCTCAGGCATTTGGCTGAGTTGCTTTGCCATCAGGCAGTAGTCTTTATGATTGACGCAAATGACACCCAGTTTATAATATCCGTGGATCCAAAACATCTGCACCATATCATAGTTTCCACCAATGCAAACAGGAAGCCACCAAGTGGTTGACCCTTAATTATCTCAGGTTCAACAAGGATAAGACGGAAGTACTCTGATTTGCTGCAAATAAGATTCCACCAGCACTGTCTGTAGACTTCTGGCCTCCTCAGACTAAATTTCCACAGGGGGCCTCTTTGGAAGTCAAAAACCTTGGCAGCTTTTTTGATAGTGATCTTTCTTTGACTACTCATGTAAATAGGTTTTCATTCACCTGTTTTTCATTGCTTAACATTTTATGGCAGCTTTTACCTCTTCTTCGGGTAGAAAATAACTCTTTGACTGAAGAAACTACTATTCTGATTTTATTAGATTATGGTAACTCACTGCTTCTTGGTGTGTTGATCAAACATCTGGCTCATATACAAATGAGGTGGTGAGTTTGGCCTGTCTTTTCCATGAAACTCATCAACCTCTTTAAGGTTAAACAACGCTGCACTGACGTCTGATAGGTGAGAGGATTATTTTAAATGTCTCTGTAATAGTTACATGGCTTTCCATATGATAGGTCCCATCTATTTGCAGAATAAGTTTATGAGATACTGTCCTGTCTGGAAGATGCAATCAGCAGAAGCCAGTCTTCTGATAGAGTATGAATTCAGATTCACTCGGGCAGGGGGTAGAGCATTTTTGATTCTCTGGAACAACCTGACAATTTCTCTGCGAAAGTCACCAGACTTTGGCCTGCTTAGAAACTTACTTAAAACATGGCTGTTTACCATATAACTGCTCATGATGAGTGTGATTGACCAGTTTAAAGTTTCTTTACCTCCAGGACACCTTTTAGGCAACCATGTGCTTTAAAAATAAAATTACTAATTAACAATAATAAATATATTCTAAGACTCTCAAAATACCATCTATGCGATTTTCCGTCAAAGGTTCCTTCAACTTCTCCCTGCTATCACAAGGCACATATTTTTCCTGTGCTTTCTCAGTGTATCTCTTTTCTGTACCACAATTTCATGCACAAATGGTTTCATGCATCTTAACTGTCCTACCTTGTACTACATCAAAATGGTTTGAACATTATTATCCGATGTAATAGATGCCAGCTACACAACACAAAGACCTGATTTAATGTACAAGTTATCCTGTTATCGCCACCACAACACGTTGCCCTCTGTTTAAAATCTGCACCTTACCATGAACCATGGGTTTTCCCAATTGTTATAAAGTATGTTGTTTATGCATTAGCCCATTATGTCAATATTTCCACCACCCGGTTAAACAAATCAGGCACTCTGTGCCCCTTTATCTTACCCATTCAGGGTCTTTTTCTTCCATATGTTCTCCCTTTTTCACTGTTTTTCCAACTTCCTAATTCTTTCTTTTGTCTAGGGATAAAGTCTGTTGAAGAAAAATAAGTGCTGTTCCCAAAAAAGAGTGCCGATGGGTCCCATCTGCAAACACCGGCTCAAATTAGGTCCTGCTCCTTGATTAACAAAGTCCCCATCATGTTACCTACTCCTCTTGCTCCATGTTAACGCTCATCTTCACACTGGTCCTCATATTTGAGAACCAACATATTTTACAGTCACTTGGCTCACTCTGTTGGAGCATATCTTGGACTGCATTAGGAACAGAGACTGAAAAATTTGTTTCAATACCAACATGCTCCAAATCCTCATGACTATAAGCCGTTTGTTTAAGGCATTTTAAGTAATAAGCATTGTGATTAGGCGCCTAGAACGAGAGTGGGCAGGATCCGAAGGGTTTCAGTTAAGAACATTGATAAATCCATAGAGCTGATTCCAGATGTTTCTTTATTTTCCAGGCCTTTAGTTAGTGATATAGTCCAGTACATAAGCATATGCCATTCCTACTAGGAATGTGACAGCGCAGGTGGGCGGGTGAGTGCGAAACCATGAGAAAAGCAAGCAATACATGTTTGAAATGGAGCCTACATTTCACGTGTCTTCAGGATGACATGAGAGCACAGTGCAATACATAACAGTGCGAACATGTCTGGATGTCCCTTTAATGTGGAAAAATTATCAGTCACCTTGGAATACAGCGTCTGTGTCGTCAGGCGAGTGGCATAAGACAAAATGATGGCCCCTATGCAGAATGTGTTTGGGGCCCCTAAGTCTCCCATATCTCACAAATATTCATTGGTTTTGGGCAGAATGGCGGCTCCTTAAAGGTCTAGGGGGGCATGAACTGGTTGGGTCTCCTTGTGCTGCATGACCGGAAGGGCCTGCCTTACGTGCCCCTGCCTCAGGCTTTCTCAGACCATGAGCAAGGATCTCATTTAAAAGCTGCCAACATGACCGTATTTTGGATCTGGTCCAATCAAAAACAGCAAAGGATCTTCATAGATGTTGTTTGTTTTTGTCAAGGATTTCTAAATATATACATTTCACAGTTATGCATCTTATAAGCACGATTTGTTGGTGAATTATTTGGTGTCTGGCAAAACTGGATACTTATTTTATCGAACCATAAACTACTGTGAGCAATTCCCTGTCGCTATGTTTTACAGAGGGACGGGAGAACTCTTAGGGACATATTTACAATCCCCTAGCACCACTGGGGCATCACTTTTAGCGACGCTCCTGTAGCGCTGTGCACTGCTCCATATTTACAAGGCGGCTCTGAGCCACTTATTGTGTCTTAACCGCTTCTGTGCCGAGGCCGTAATGGTTATATCCTGTGGCACAGTGCTTGTGTGTCCAGGACGTAACCATTACGTCCTGGGCACAGAGCCCAGAGGGAGCGCTAGGGCTCCCTCTGTGTTCTTCCCTCCCACCCCCAAAAGGCAGGGATGGAAGTGGAAGCCCTTCCCCTTCCACCCTCGACAGCCCCCAGGACCCCCCCCACCTGTGACGTCAGCGCTCAATCGCGCACTGACCATCACAGAGGCCTCCTCCCTGAGCTTCCAGCGCAATCGGAAGAGACATGCTCAGCATTTCTCTTCCGACCACGTGGAGGAGGCCTGAGAGGCTTCAAAGGGAAGGAAAGGAATTTACTTCCCTTTGAAGACTCTCTGAGCATTTTAGCAGCCGGATTGCAAAGCAATCCGGCTGCTAAAATGCCCACTAGACACCAGGGATTTATTTTTTTAGTTGAAATTGGCATAAGGGGGAGCGACCCCTTGGGCAAGGGTCGCTCCCCAGGGGGGCATTTTTTTAAGGCCTTTTCTGCCCCCCCCCCCAAGGTGGGGGGGGGGGGTCAGAAACCTCTAGGCACCAGGGATTATTATTATTATTTTTTTTTTTGAGGTAGGGAGCGACCCCTTAGGCAAGGGTCGCTCCCATAGGTGGAAAATCATATTTAGGCCATGTTCATGAGGCCAATCTGCCCCCAAAGGGGACAGAAACCACTAGACACCAGGGAGGTTTTTTTTCCCTTGAATTTCATGCAAGGGGAGCGACCCCTTAGGCAAGGGTCGCTCCCCTGGGACGCAAATTTACTTTAGGCCATTTCTTCCCCCCTGGGGGGCAGATCAGCCTATTTTAATTAGACCGATCTGCCCCCAAGGGGGGCAGAAACCACTAGGCACCGGGGATTTTTTTGTTTCTTGTTGTTTTACACATGGGGAGCGACCCCTTAGGCAAGGGTCGGTCCCCTGGAGGGGAAAATTGTATTTAGGCCATTTCTGCCCCCTTTGGCGGCAGATCGGCCGATTTTAGGTCAATCTGCCCCCAAGGGGGGCAGAAACCACTAGGCACCGGGGATCTTTTTGCGCCAATGTCACGCAAGGGGAGCGACCCGGTAGGCAAGGGTCGCTCCCCGAGGGGGATGGCAGGGTCAGGGGGGCAAATTTAGTTTAGGCCATTTCTGCCCCCCCCGGGGGCAGATCGGCCTATTGTTATCAGGCCGATCTGCCCCCAGGGGGGGACAGAAACGTCTAGGCACCAGGGCTAATTTTTTGTGTGTTTTTTTTGGTTTGTTTTTTTAGAGATGGGGAGCGACCCATTAGGCAAGTGTCATTCCCCTGTGGGGCAAATTGTATTTAGACCATTTCTGCCCCCTTGGGGGCAGATCGTCCGATTTTAGGTCAATCTGCCCCCAAGGGTGGCAGAAACCACTAGGCACCGGGGATCTTTTTGTTTGCGCCAATGTCACACAAGGGAAGCTATCCCTAGGCAAGTGTCACTCCCTGGGGGGTGGGGGGTGCAGGGGGGCAAATTTATTTTAGGCCATTTCTGCCCCCCCTGGGGGCAGATCAGCCTATTGTTATTAGGCCGATCTGCCCCCAGGGGGGCAGAAGCCTCTAGGCGCCAGGGATACATTTTTGGGGGATTTTTTTTTGTTTTGTTTCGTTTTTTAGAGGTGGGGAGCGACCCCTTAGTCAAGGGTCGCTCCAAGGGTCGCTCCCCTGGGGGGCAAATTGTATTTAGACCATTTATGACCCCCTTGGGGGCAGATCGGCCGATTTTTGTTAGGCCAATCTGCCCCCATGGGGGCAGAAACCACTTAGACACCAGGGATTGGTGTGTGTGTATGCATGTGTTTTCTTTAGGGGGGCAGCCCCTTGGGTAAGGGTCGCTCCCCATGGGGGCACATTACTGTTGGCCATATCTGCCCCCCATTGGGGGCAGATGGGCCTATTTTTGGAAGGCCCATCTTCCCCCAAGGGGGGGCAGAAAGCCCACCAGAGGCCAGGGAAGTTTTTTTTTTCAAAAATAAGAGGGTGGGGGTATGGTGATACCCCCACCCTAAATAAATGGAGCCAAAGTTGTTCTGCCCACCAGTGGGCAGATGGGGCAATTACCCCTGATCCACACCACTGGGGGGCAGAAAGTCTACTAGATGCCAGGGAATTAAAATAAATATATATATTGGGGTGGTGGCTGCCAACCCTTATGGGCCTGGTTACGCCTCCACCTCAACTGAAGGGGGTAACAGTCTTTCAGCTCTCCCCCGCACTCTAAAACATCTTATCCCACAGCAAGCAAGAAGACATTTGATTATTTTGGGTTTTAGTTTTACATTTGGGCCATGAGAGCTTGGCTTACTCTCAAAATCGTCCCACTTAGAATCGTGAGGGCTGCACTTTATGGACTTTGGGACGCTGCCATGTAGAAAAATCCACAAGACCTAGACACATCTGAAACCTAAACATCTGGGTGATTCCAGGGTGGTGTGTTTCACATGCACCCGCACCATTTTTGTACCCACAATCCCCTGCAAACCTCCAACTTTGAGGGAAATCACACATTTTTCCCACGTTTTTGTGATGGACGCTTCCGGAATCTGCAGGAATCCACAAAATTCCTACCACCCAGCATTGTCTCATCTATACTGATAAAAATGTTGCTGCACTTGTCAGCCTAAAAATGTTTTTTTGCAAACTGCCCTTTTGGACCCCCTTTGGTTCCCCCTCAATATCGACATGTTTTTGGCTCTTCCCTTTCACAAGCACTTGGCCCACCTACACAAATGAGGTATCATTTTTACCGGGAGACTGAGGGGAACATTGGGTGGTATGAAATGTGTCCCAGTGCGGTGTTCCCACAGAGACATGTGGGAAAAATGTGATTTTTTTTAGCTTAATTTGATTTTTGCTGAGGATTCTGGGTAAGAAAACATTAGGGGATCCACGCAAGTCACACTTCACTGGACTCCCTCGGGTGTCTGGTTTCAGAAATGTCTGGGTTTGGTAGGTTTCCCTAGGAGGCTGCTGAACCCAGGACCAAAAATGCATGTGCCCCCCGCAAAAACAGGTAGTTTTGTATTTGATAATTTTGATGTGTCCAGATAGTGTTTTAGGGCATTTCCTTTCACGGGCAGTAGGCCCACCCACAAAAGTGAGGTACCATTTTGATCGGCAGACTTGGGGGAACGCTGGGTGGAAGGAAATTTATGGCTCCTCTCTGATTCCAGAACTTTCTGTCACCGAAATGAGAGGAAAAAGTGTTGTTTTGGCCAAATTTTGAGGTTTGCAAAGGATTCTGGGTAACAGAACCTGGTCAGAGCCCACTGTTTACCCCATCTTGGATTCCCCTAGGTGTCTAGTTTTCAAACCTGCACAGGTTTGCTAGGTTTCCCTAGGTGCAGGCTGAGCTAGAGGCCAAAATCCACAGCGAGGCACTTTACGAAAAACAGCTCTGTTTTCTTTGTGAAAATGTGATGTGTCCACGCTGTGTTTTGGGGCATTTCCTGTCGCGGGTGCTAGGCCTATCCATGCAAGTGAGGTACCATTTTTATCGGGAGACGTGGGGGAACACAGAATAGCAAAACAAGTGTTATTGCCCCTTGTCTTTCTCTACATTTTTTCCTTCCAAATGTAAGACAGTGTGTAAAAAAGACGTCTATTTGAGAAATGCTGTGTAATTCACATGCTAGTATGGGCACCCCGGAATTCAGAGATGTGCAAATAACCACTGCTTCTCAACACCTTATCTTGTGGCCATTTTGGAAATACCAAGGTTTTCTTGATACCTATTTTTAACTTTTTATATTTCCGCAAATGAATTGCTGAATACCCGGTATAGAATAAAAACCCATTGCAAGATGCAGCTCATTTATTGGATCTGGGTACCTAAGGTTCTTGATGAACAAGCTGTTTTTTTTTAACTCAATTTCAATATTGTTTTTATTTCAGGTGTTATTTTCTGTAGGAAACACTTGTAGGTTCTACACAAATGACCCCTTGCTGAATTCAGACTTTTGTCTACTTCCAGCATTGGTTTCTCACACATTTCGGTCACTAACTGGAAGGAGGCTGAAAGCACAAAAAATTATAAAAATGGGGTATGTCCCAGTAAAATGTTGAAATTGTATTGAAAATGGGGTTTTCTAATTCAAGTCTGCCTGTTCCTGAAAGCTGGGAAGATGGTGATCTTGCCACCACAAACCCTTTGTTGATGCCATTTTCAGGGAAAAAACCACAAGCCGCATTCTGCAGCCCTTTTTTCCCAGGTTTGTGAAAAAAAACAATATTTTCACTGTATTTTGGCTAATTTCTTGGTCTCCTTCAGGGGAACCCACAAAGTCTGGGTACCGCTAGAATCCCTAAGATGTTGGGAAAAAAAGGACACAAGTTTGGCGTGGGTAGCTTATGTGAACAAAAAGTTATGAGGGCCTAAGCGCGAACTGCCCCAATTAGCCAAAAAAAGGCTCAGCACAGGAGAGGAAAAGGCCTGGCAGCAAAGGGGTTAATGCCACCTTGTAAATATGGGCCACTCCCACGCAGTTTTCAGTGGCAAGGGGGCGTGCAGTGAGTGTTGCTGTGAGCGTTCCACCACAACACCCATTGCTTCAGATGCTGCCTCAGATTTACAAGGAATCGTAAATTTGACGCAGCGACAAAAACTAACGAATGGCACAGTGAGGAGAAATACTTTTATTTCTCCTCGTTTTTGCTATTTTATGTGTGATGCATTCTGCAGCACACATAAAAAGCACAAAAGGCCTATAATAATGATTTATGTGCATGCACATAAACAATTATTCAATAATGACAACTTTCTACCAGCACACATAGAAATGCCACATCACCACTGTAGATTGTTTATCTGTCCTTTCCTGCACATACACAATCATTCCATTCGGCGCAGACACCCTTGCTGTATGGTGCAATGATGGCTGCATTGGCTAAATTTAGTGCCAGCACTAGAGAAAACACAGGAGTGTGCCATATTTATGTAATTACTGTGCATCCCTGCATTTCAGAAGTGACACAGCATGGTGCTGACAATTTTGGCACAGCGCCGTACTACACCACTTCTATACAAATATGCCCCTTAGTTTCTCTGAACATAGTATTTCTCTGTACTTTGAGCCTGTGGCTATAGCTTGCAGTAACTGTGTGGATGCTAGAGGGGTAGTCTGTTGACATCAGTACAGTTTTTGATAGCCTTTTGGATGTTCAGAATCATTGGGACAAGAGTACACCATTTTCATTTTCAAGGGTATGGAGTGATAAGATCGTCAAAATAGAATGCAGCAGGGGCAAATTCTATTTGAGGGCTAAGGGGATGTGCCCCTCTGAACTTCCTACACATTTATATGAAAACAAAAAAATAGACGGTTTGTTCAGAGGTACGATCATATCTCTAAACAAATTGATGCATTTAAGTTTGGGCTATGTGTCACAGGCTGCCAGGCCTGCCTCTCCTTAAAGCAGGAGACTGATGTCAGGCAGTAAATCAACTTTCTACACTGTGGCACATGATGCAGGGCTGACTTCTCTAAAGCCCTTCATTTCCATTGTGGTCTATGGCAGTATCCACTATAGGTCAGTGATGCTTTTAGCCTCA
This sequence comes from Pleurodeles waltl, assembly GCF_031143425.1. NCBI lineage: Eukaryota > Metazoa > Chordata > Amphibia > Caudata > Salamandridae > Pleurodeles > Pleurodeles waltl. The sequence continues at coordinate 1,007,313,852 of NC_090446.1, read as the reverse complement.
TGGTTTCGGGCATCGGAGTCTTCATCTCTGTGTGAGGGTGGCTGTCTGTCATTCACAGGCATAGATCCCTACCTTTCCATATTTGGCATACAGTAGGAGTGAATGCAAGCAGGTGTGATTTAGTGCCTTGACTTCAGTCAGAGTTATAATGCTAATTGGGAGTTATTTTTATTGTACTGAGACCCCTTGTCACGCTAACCTCACTCACTGTGACTCCCAAGGCCCCTGCTGTAGATGGCTGGCTCCTTTGGAAGTGGAGCTGCTGCATTTGTTCTCTCATAAAATTTATCCAAAAGATGATCTGGGTTCTTGTTGCCTTGTGAAATTGATTTAAATATCGGACTCAAGTACCAGGGAGAAATATATGCTCACGGTAAAGGCACTTATCTGCTTCATGGCTTTAAAACTGGCCTGATCGTCATGTCATTCCCCAAGAGAGTTAGCTGTTTCATCATGCTCTGTTTCTGTATTTTTTTTCTGTATTTTAAAGCAAAATGCCTGTCAGTGTGTTGGCGTCTCTGCAGAGCACACAGAGCAATGGTCATGTATTCAAGTTACAATTGAAATTCAGTTTAAATTTGTGTGGTGTGTGCACAATGGTCAACATATTTAGAAGGCAAAAGCAAAAGGAAACAAAGTGCTTAAGTGTGAAAGAGTGCAGTGTATGTTTGGGGTGGTAAAATGAGGGAGATGTGAGGAAGTGCATTCAGGCGAGAGTGAAAAGAGTGTGCTGAAGACGAGGTTGAAAAGGTGCAGATGGATGAAATGTGAAGAGAAAAAGGGCTAACTTATCTAACAGGAAGCACACATAACTGAAGGCTCTACTCCTCCACAGGCCTCAATATTATTTATTTCACAGTCTCACATTTTCAGAATTGAAACATTTCCAATGTTAAGTATTTATAACTAATCATTGTTGTTACTCATTGACACAGTAATGACAGGTCTACAGGCTGGGTGGCACACTATGGGAATCAATTAAATGTATTGTGCATGTTTCCTTTTAGAGAGCCCCCATTTTTCCCATCCCATATTTCTGCATGACTGATTGCAGCCAGCAGCTGTGAGTGCTTTCTGATGCCTGGTTAGAGCATTTTCTTTCAAAGTTGATGCCGCATGTAGTGCTAGACATTGGGTATGCAGAAACATTAAAGGGCCTGAAGTTGTACTATTCACACATTAAAGTAAAGAGTGAATATATTAATGCAGTAAGATATGGGGCCGTTTTTAATGTGTGTAAAAGCATTCCCACTGCCTTATAAATCTTGCTTTCTCACTAAATTTATTTCATTTCAAATGCACCATTTGTCAATCTTTTTGATTTTTTCTTGGGAGGAGGACCCACCCTGGACACTAAGGGGCATATTTATACTCCGTTTGCGCCGATTTTGACGCACAATCAGCGCAAACGTTGCCCCGTATCTAAACTTTGATGCCCGAGCCCACGGACGACAAAATTCCGCCGTGTGCGTCATTTTCTGGATGCGGCAACCCGCCCTGGGTTAATGATATGCAAGATAGGCGTTCCCGCCCCAAAAATGACTTAAATGGCCATGCGTCGTATTTATGCTTTCGGGCAAAAATGACGCACAGCCGGGAGGTGGAGCCACAAAATGAAGCACAGCCCGATTTGCGTCAAAATTTAACGCCCTGACCCAGGCGTTAAAATGGGGCAAACACACCTGTATTTAATTAGAACACACAGAACAAACAGCAGAACAGCAGAGCAGCAACAGGGAGACATGGAGGTCATTCTAATCCAGCGTGCACGCAGACGCAGAGCCCAGCAGCAACAACAGCAGCTACAACAACACCAGCAGGGACCCCAAAGGCAGCGCAGAAGGCAGGAGAGGATATTCTGCCCAAGAACCACCCTTCAGGGCCTCAGGGAACACGACATCATACAGAGGTACCGGTTGAACTGGCAGGCCATTCAGCAGCTGCTGCGAAACATTGAACAGCAGTTGGCCCCCACTTTGGTGACACCCCGCACCATACCAACAGAAACAAAGCTTCTTGCCGTACTCCACATGCTGGCAAGTGGCTCTTTTCAAACAACTGGTGCCCTGGTAGGCGGAATATCACAACCATCATTCTCCGCATTTCTGCCCAAAGTACTGGATGCCATCATTCGCCTGACACCCCGCCACATCTGCTTCCCTAACACACTGCAGAAGCAGCAGGAAACTAAACAGGGGTTCTACGCAATCCGTGGCTTCCCACACGTCCTTGGTGCAATCGACTGCACACATGTACGCCTTGTGCCACCTGCTGCAACTGAACACCTCTACCACAACAGGAAGCACACACAGTCCATCAACGTGCAGGCCATAGTCGATCACCAAGGAATGTTCACCAACATCGTGGCTAAATATCCTGGGAGTGTACATGACTCATTCATCTTCAGTCACTGCACCATCAACCAACACTTCCAGGATGGACGGTATGGCAATGGACTACTTGTTGGTAAGTACAAAAACCTACTTATATACACACTGCACAGCAACCCTCTAGAACACAACACATACACCACAACAGCAACATCTAGACAGGAACACACTGAGGTCCTTACATCACTAGCCATGTTTCTTAAGTCACCATTGAACCTGTCACACATTGGATTTTACTGTACAGCCTAATGTGAAGACATTAGTGAGTGTGGTTTCCAAAATGTCACCTTGCAAATTGTAAGTGTCCCAATGACCTTTACATTAATACATTGCATAAGCCTAAAGGTATGGGATGTCCAGGGTACTTTGATATGGACGTGTTAACAACAGTTACAATTTAAACTCTACATGGAACTATCAACTCACCCCAAGTGAAGACACAGGACACCTGTATCACAAGTCACAATGCTAGGGAGGGCACACTGCACTGAAAATCCAAAAACATACTGATGACAAACGGTTAGCAGACAAACACTTGCTCAGCCAAGGAAACAACACAATGCAGATGGTATAGCCTACAAGTATAGGATGTCACATCAGTACACAAAAGAGGCAAAGACAACACAAGACTACTACTGCCATGAAAGGTCTTTTCAATAGTGCCAGCTACATCAACATGATTCAATTCTTTTTCTCTTTCAGCTGATCAGGTGTATGGCATCCAGCCATGGATAATGACACCATTTGGCAACCCGAGTACTGCTGCTGAGCGTGCACACAACGAGGCCCATAAGAGGACACGCAGCATTGTCGAGCGGACATTCGGCATCCTCAAGTCAAGGTTCCGCTGCCTCGACATCACTGGTGGTAGCCTACTATATTCCCCCGAGATGGTCTGTAGGATCATCCTCACATGTGCAATATTGCACAACATTTGTGTCAAAAGGAACATTGCCCTCCTGGAACCAGACCCATACATGCCTGAAGACGAGGAAGAGGAGGATGCTGCCCTGCAACAGGAGGGGGAACAACCAAACACGGCTGCTGGAGTGCGTAGGCGCCAACACATTGTGAACAATTGTTTTTAAATATTATCACCATCACCACTTAATGAACTATTGTAAATAAACACTGATAACCAACACCACATCATGGTCTGGCTATTCATTTCTGCACACCTTTAGCTCTAAATATCAGAAGAAGAGTGTCGCCTCATGGAGCATTAATGAGATAACAATCAGGACACAGAAAAATACACAACAAATGTGATGCCTATCATACAATGGTCACATACACACACAATGTAAATAACTGACATCCTGTACAGTTCACCTTTGAATGGCAATAGCTGAGGACCACACCTATTACACACATACATGTTGGAAACATGGTTCATCGCAGCAGATGGCACGCAACTAAAACATCATCACTCAACTAGGGGAAAACAGGCCTCATACATCAGGCAGTTGACATGCTTTTGCTTCAGGAACAGGAATGTATGACCAGACTCTTGGCAGCAGTAATTCCAACTACATACAATCTTTGCAATGACTATCTGTCACTAGAGTTACACATAAGCAGAACATACACAGCACAAGTGCCACACATATGACAAGCATCCACCACATCACATCCCATCTACATGTCAGCCCTTTTCTAAAAACCTTACACACACATGCGCCTGGTCACACCCCACCTGTCTGAAGAGGTCCCTGGAATTCTGATATGTGTACCCTGAGATTCCCTCATCTACACACACACACTCACAAGAGTCATCCAGTGTGCCACACCCTTTCCTATGCCTACCATTTTCATAGTACCATCTCACTGCATGGAAGTCAGCTCAAATAATACACTGGCTTGGAGTTTTTAAGGCCTGGTATTACCTGTCAATTGATTCCCGTGTGAAAGGTACTGTAGGCCATTTTAAACCAAATATAATCCGACATGACTTGTGAGACACTGATGGAGGCCACACCAGTGATCCCCTCCATGCACACCACCCACATTTACATGCACCGTCCCTGCTGATGCCTCCTACAGCATAGATGTTGTCATTTGGGCAATTACACCATTAAGCATTGCTACTAATGTTGCCGTGTAACACTTTATCAGGGTTCATGTGTCACCTTCAGAACAACACAGGACATACAAAGTTTAACATGTCAACTGTCTACTGCTCCCTCAGACCAGTCTTAGTCAGACCACTGATCATGTCATTTGTCAAAGAGCTGGCTCCTGATTGACCCAGCATCCTGTCCTGATTAATTTGCAAGTCAGGAACAGAAAACCCCAGGGTGCTGGGGGCCTAAGTCCCCCTCTGCTGCACCCCAAATAGACATTTTTTACGCACATGTGAAGCACACACATGCATAAGGGGCATGTGTGCCCTACATGTCAATAGTGAAACATATTTTAGCTACATTAACTCGTAATTAGCACATGGTTACCCCCAAAAAAGGTTTATGCGACAATTGCATTACCAAAATACCCTTTTTGCTATTTGGAATAGCTTGATACATGTGCTCTGAAATTTGCTAATGAATACATCCTGTTATCTCTTTCATATTTTGAAAGTTGCAATCAGCAATTACCTACATATGTGCACAAATATGAGTAATATCCATTCTGGCCAATCATTACTATTGCACTGTGAATACCTTCTATACATCCTATAAGGGTCATTTGCTATAGCTAACCCCAAGGTTTATCACTTAGCACTGTTTGGTCATGCAAAATTCCATTACTCATTTGGACAAATTAAATACATATTTGTCATAATGCGGCATATTTTCACGCATACAGCTTGTGCGTCATAATTTGTGACGCACAGGAGTGCAAATAATGCAGAGTCAAAAACATTTTTAATAAATAGAAATAATATTTGGCTGCGGCTTAATTTTCACCTCTGGAACTGTAAATTATGCCGCAAACAAATATTTTTTACCAATTATTAAAAATATTTTGACTCTGCATTATCTGCACTCCTGTGCGTCAAAAAATATGACGCACAACCTGTATGCATGAAAATATGACGCATAATGGAAAAAAAAACGGCGGCCATGTTATGCAGGATGTGATGTAATAGGATATCCTGTTTACAGAATCTGTACAGTGGGTGTACTTTAACTTTCACTTTGCAGTCTCTGCTTATTCTAGACTGTGTGGCTGTGTGCAAAGTGTTGTCCTGTGAATTTGTGCTTTTGTGTCCAGAGTGCCATCTTACTTGTTGTTTTGTCATCAATATTGTGTTGTAGAATACTGTCTGAGTGTGTGTTGTATAAATTTGTCCAGTCCAGTGTTGTATTTATTGTCTGTGGGAGTCTGTTGTGGGTACTGTTATATAGGGGATAGTTGGGCTCTTCTATTTGTTAAGTTTTCTTTGTATTTCCTCACTCAAACTTTCCCCATTTCCCCCCTTTTTTTTTTTTTACTACTACTTTTTCCCCTTTTTCTGTGCCTAAATGTCTGGTAGGCCACGTCTCTCCAGGATGGGTGAGGAGGAATTGGGGGGTTCATATGGCTGGTTTGCCATTTCCTCCCACTGATGCTGGAGGCTGGGGGTAGGGTGATACAGGGGTATCACACGGAGGCCCGAAAAGTCCGGTGGGGGAAGGTGCGCCATCACTTGATGCGTCTGTATGGGAGCCAACGGAATGAGCATCAATTGAAGCACCGCTGGGCTGACCTGATCTCCAGGGAGCAAGATCTGCTGGACCACCTGGGAATCATGATTGGTGGCCATGTTGGTGAGTACAGATCATGTAAATGTGCACAATTAAAAGCTGTGTAGTGACATGAGATGATTGGTACCCAATCTGCCAGATAAGTAGCTGACTGTGTGTAATGCTAGGGAAACATACAGGGTAATTGATGCACTATGTGAAGGATGACAAATGCTAGCAGTCAGGCAGCTCATGTTTTCCACACTTACAGGTTGCTTGTAGCAGAATGTAATGTAGTGCCGCCTTTGTGTCAGACAAGCGACACATTAATGACGCAATCAGGACTCTACAGGTCACAATTGCCAGTGAAGTGTGGATGTAGTAACATCATACCTACATATGTTGACACTATAGCTAGACTGACATTGGAAACCCTGCATGATGCTGAAAATGAGTGCTGCCGTCACGTCAATTGATGATAGCAATGTGGCCCAGACATATGTCTCATGTGTGTCTGGTTAGTGTGTAGGGAAAGTGTTCACAGAGTGCCATGCCTGTTCGGGATAAATGTGCTCCATCGCATTTTATTGATACATGCCAGATCTGAACATGAACCATATTTGTAAAGGAGTCAGGTGCCCTCAGCTAACATCTTAGACAGGTATTTTTTGTTACTTGTGCCAAAATCCGATTAGGGATGGCAGTCCAAAGGTATGGACTAGGGTACAAACATCTAAGTTTGGTGCCAATCACCATTGTTTGGACACATCAATTTATGAAACTGTAACAACATTAGGTACTGCCAAAGTACCTGGCCTTCTGTACCATGTACCTAACTGTCATAAATGTGTCATGACCACATAGGCTGTTTGACAGGTCATGCAGTCCTCAAGTAACCAGCTTTTGGATGTCTCTCTTGGATGCACATGATGAGATGAATACACACTTATATTGTTGCTGCACACTAATGGAGGTGCATGTTTGCCACCACATGACAGTCAGGGCCACTGCATGTGTGTAGAAGTGTGTGTAACTGTAGCAGGAGACCCATCCTATGTAAATGTTGCCCAGGAATTATTCCATGCAGTATGAGCATGTCTGAAAGTGTTTCATTACTCATGTCAGATTATCACATTGTATTTGTATTTGAAATTGTTTGTCAGTGCACGGATTCTGAGCATATTCTTCCTTCCATGCTTTACAGGTGGACCTGCACCGTACACAGTGGGAGAGGTGGCTCGTTTTGAGGACCCCGACACCTACAGTGAGTGTTGACATGTGTGGTGTGTTTTGTGTTTGCTGGTGATGTGTGATGGACTACTGTGTGTTGAACACATTGCAAGGTGTGATGCGCTGCCCAATCATTAGTCTTGTTCCATTAGTGGGATTTCAGTTATCATATTATTTTGAGTTGACCAATGCTTATCCATTTGTCTGATCTTGGGTTTGTAGGCCATTCCTGTGGGGCCCGCTATAGGAACTGGGGTGAGTCATGTGGAATACACTACTTACAATAAGAGTTGCACTGTGACTCGTCTCGGACTGAGTCTGCATGTCAGACTGACATTCTCCCAGATAGCTTAAGCAAATGGCTTGTCTGAAGACTGCTGCTTCCCTATTAACCGATGTACTGAGTACACTGTAGGTTGGATCTTCCGGGAGCATGTACTACCACAAGTTGTACTAGAAGTGTGTTGGACTAGAGTGCAACGGCCTAGGTGTGCATGCTATTCATGATCATGGGTGTTCTTGCTCCTCTGTGTCTGTTGAAAATTATGCCTCACTGGAAGTATGTGATGTAGCCCTAGGTCAGTACATTTTGACATGTGTGGACCTTGGATAGGACAAGGTTAAGCTGACTCCAATTTGTTGATAGCCCTTACTGGTGGTGTGTGTGTGGAGCCAAAAACATGTTGAGCTTTCTATACACTCCTGGGTGTGCATCTATTTTGGGATTGTTTGTTGTTTCCCCCCCCCCCCCCTCAAACACAGGCATGGGTTTGTGAATAGGGTACCTAGGACTGAAGCAACCAGTATGTTACACATACTTGTGATTATATGAAATATGGTTTTGAACCTAGTGTACACACTCAGTTATGGCACATGAGTACTATACTAGCAAATCCCATTACAAATTGCAGCCCTTGAAGTTTGTGATTGTTATCACATACACTGAGATATGTAGTCCAGGCAATAGGCGGAGGAGGTGCAGCATGATTGTTAGCTGCAACTGTCAGTACTTTGATGACAAGTTATTGCCAGTTGTTACCCATCATGTAGAATTTGTATGTGCTATGTGTGAGATGACCTTTGTAGGCAGGCTTTCAATGTACTTCCTCTGAGACTTTCAATGATCTGTATGATGATATGAGCTGTTACAAGTACAGTAGATGTATTGTCAGATTGACCACTTGTGCTATTCCACACAATGCAGTTCCTATGGTAAATAGTTGCCCTTTGTCTTCACAGCTGCAAACATGACTGCCGCACAGAGGCATGAATTTGAGAGGCGGGCCATGAGGTACCGACACATCCTGCAGGAGCAGTCCGGGTTCCGAAGGATGGCCCGTAAATACCAGTCGGATCGGGCCTCCGGAGCATGGTGGGCTTCACCACAGGGTGGCCCAAGGTTGCCCACTACAGCCACCACCACCACAACCACCGGTTCTCCCCAAGTGGCCCCAGCCACAGCGGGGACAGTTGTCCCTGCCTCTGCAGCACACCCAGGCCCCAGCAGTGTGACAGCTGCAGGACAGTCCAGTGGGCTAGGCTCAACACGCCCACAGAGCACCTCTGCCGGGACCCAAACAGCAGCAGCACCACCAATCAACCCTGCGGCATTCCTGGCTTTGGAATGCAAAATGGACAAAAAAAAACAAAAAAAATATATGATTGTTTAGGATAGTATAGTATGTGTGTAGGTTAGTATGTGTTGTCCTGCATGTGTCCTGTCTCATAATGGTGGGTGAGGGGGTTGATGTTTAGATTGATTTGTTATATGTGAAGAGTAAGTTTAGCTTAGGTTAGTTAGGGACAGTTGTGGGTAATGAGTAGTCAGGTTCGATTAGTGTAGGTATGACTTTTCCCTTAGTTGCCTCTGGTGTGATTAGTTTGGAATGAATATATAGATAACCCTTTGCATTATGTGTTAACTGCTACTTGATCATGGCCTTGGCATCAGTGTAGATGATTGTTGTTCTATGACATTTGTGTCCTATGCTACATACAAAAACAAACTGAGGTGTAAAATGGCAGCTACCCCAGTGCTACCTTGGTAAGTATCCACCATTTGTTAGAACCACCAATCGGAGTTGACATGGATCACAAAGGATTTGTGTCGATGAGTATGTTTTCTACGTCACAAAGTGTGCTTCCAGACTTGGTAATGTGGGGACATTTTTAGGTCGGACTGCAGTGTGATGTTCAGGGACATCTTTGAAGATGAGGTCTTATTAACACTCTTGTCTTCTTGTCTTCATAACTGACATAGATCATTTGTGCAAAAATTCTGCATGATTACCTATTTGGATGTTTACTCAGAAAGGTTGATTGATTCTGGGTTTTGTAGTGTTTGCTTAGATTAGACTGCATAGTTCAATGTGTTAGTATTGCATGGTGACAACATTTATCAGCCACTATTAGTTGACTTTGATTTCTCTTGATGAGGCATTATTCTGTCACACACTGCATGATGGTGTGTGGTTTCTCCCTTCATCAGTTATTCTCCTCAGGATGGGCAGGCTATGATGCAATCGTGCCCACTGCACAGATGTATCTGACTACATGATGTCAGGACAGTTGTATTGACAAGAAACATGATTGTCACACAGGCACATTTGTGTTATATACTGCACAGTTGATGTGTCAAATTACACAGAGACATATTTGGTGTGCAAGTGCTATTTATTGATAGGTGCTGTAGTGCAATATGTACATTGTCCATGTTTGCTGAGTCGTTCTAGTGCAATCTTACATGGTGATCCTACAGAAGGGGTGTAGATAATGCTACTGACATGCTGGGGTGATGTTACAGACAGTACAGAGGGACAGGATTTGCCGATTAGTAGGAGAGAGACATTAACTGGGCATGCTGAGTTATACAGTGGTTTGCAGAACAGTCATTGAGTATAGTTGTTGTAAGACTGGTATTTGACAAAACGTAGGACCTTGGTCAAAGTAGGCCATGGTGCAGGAACTAGTGCTTCCGGGTACTCTTCCGTGTGAATGTGATCTGTTCCATGTCTTCTTCTTCTGATGTGTGTGTTGCCTGGTTTGTCCTTGTTGTTGTTGGTTGTGAAGGGGCAACACACACCTCAGTGATAGGAGACGTGGAGTCAGACATCCCGGTCGCTGCTCCCTGTGAAGGTCTTAAGGGCAGTACTGCAGCAAGGAGGGTCTGCTGGTTTTTGAGAATAACAGCCACATCACGATGGTAGGCAGCCAGGTCGGCCCTGAGGGAGTCATGATTGCACTCGTGCATGCAGTGGAATGTTTGGGGTGCGAGGTGTTGTGGCAACTCCCTTACTGCAGTGGTGAATTCCTTGACAGTTTCTTGTAGTCCTTGCAGTATGGATGTTAGGGCTTGCATAGCTGCTGCCTGATCTGCAGATGACATCATGCACGAGCGCACCCCCTCAAGGTTGGCTGCCATAGTTTGCATCCCCACCCGCACCTCCTTGGCCAGCTCCCGCTGTACTCCAACTACAGTTCTTTCAAAGCTGGTGCCAGTGTCGTCAGAGTCCTCAGCTGTATTGGAGCTGACAGGTCTTGCAATTGGGGTGGTGGGTGGTTCCTCTGCGCTGGCTGCTTGTTCTGTGCTCCTCCTTGTGACTGAAGGTGGGGTCTGGAGGGTTTCAAGGACCTTTTGGATGGTCTCCTGGGGAATGTTTATGGGCTCGTCATCCATGTCATCAGTGAAATCTGGGACAGGCATATTGGCAGGAGATCCATCTTCCTCTGCAATGAAACAGGGTACAATTAGTGTGTCTGTGTTGTGACAATTTTTACGTGACGTGCCTGCCTTTTGATGAATTCACTTTGTTATTTTGTTTTGTATTGATATCTGCTGTCCTTCAGATGGGCATTCTTCCAGGCCTATGGCCCACCTGTGTGTCACATTTATGTTATTGAGTTATCAGACTTGTCAGCCTCATCGCCTCTAGGTGTTGCTTTATGCCAAATAGAGAATAGCCACCTTTTTGTCCTACTCGACCCTCCGTGTATATCCATCCTCATGGTGAGACCTTTCACTGGCTGTGGGTGTTCTGATGGTCCTGGCAGCACACTTGACTCTCAGGACCTGCCCCAATCCCTGAGCGTTCACATTGACTTAATTGTAATTGACATGTAGCATATCCTATGCATGGCAATGTTATGATGTGATATGGATGTTGATATTGTTAATGTGTCCTGCTGATGTTGGGTAATGTGTGTTACATTGGATTGCCCTGATAGTCGTATCAGTGTCCTATTTCATCCTCTGACTGTGCAGGTGTATTTCAGTGACCAGTTCCATGTGTCCCCTCATCAATGCTGTTGTCTGAGCAGTATGAAATTTGTGATGTTGCCTTGTTTGCCAGGCACGGGAAGGACCCTGACATATGCAGCATGGGTGTGTCCTTAGTGGTGTGTCACTCCTATTGTTGTTTGCATTGGCTGATGTTTGTGACACCTATGGGCATTGACATTTGAGTGTACTGGGGCCTTTGTCTTGTTTCAGGAGATTGTTGCAGATGTCATCCTCACCCCCTAATTTAGGTATGTATGTTCCATGGGGAGGTTACTGCCATTGGCTACTATAACTGCACACAGATCAGAGGTGGTAGTGGCAACTGTTGTTGCAGTTACATTGCAGTTGTCGTTTTGGCTAGAGGATTGCTAATAGGGCCCTAGTTACTGTAGGAGATATGTTGGCTGACGAGTGCCAGGATGTAAGTTTGACGTAGTGGCCTTCCCTCCTGTCGAGGCTTTCCCTTTCCTCCATTGTTGGCATGACAGCATGCCCCCATGGGACTGTTGTTGGTGTAGTGTAATGTTGTGCCCCAGCTTATGTTTGTGCAGGCCATGCCCCCCTGCAGTACCCCCTTACCCATGCCACTCCATGTATGTGATGACTTACATGCAATGTGTAATAGGTATTTCCCCCCCTGCTTACAGTCAACATTATTGTATTTAATTCCCCATGCGACTTACCCTGCATGTGTGTTGTCTCGTGGTAGTCTGCGCTGTCCTGTCCTTGAATCCCTGTGACGATCTCCTCAGGGATGACGGCTGCGACCATCTCCTCCATGTGGTCCAGGGCCTCCTGGTGTGCTGGACTCCCACCTCCAGTCTGCAGTGCTGCCTTCCTGTTCCGGGCCATCTTTTCCTTGGTCCTGCGTTTGCAGTCATGCCAGCGTTTCTTACACTCGGTGACTGTCCTGCGTACTTCAGCCACACTGTTAATCTTGTCAACAATTTGTTGCCATATGGCCTCTCTCCTACTGATTGGCAACTTTGAGGTGATAAACAGTTGGTGCTGGTGTTCCGTCACCTCTTTAACCAGGATTTCCTGCTCCTTTGCACTGAAGCGACACTTTCTTTTCTTTCTATAAATGTCCTGGTTCTTGTGTGGGTCCTCCTGGCTGGTTACTGGTCTGCTGTCATCTTCCTGGGGTCTGTAGTGGCATCTGGGATCCATTTTGGCTCTCCTCTGGTGCACTTGCAGTATTCGCGGGTATTTTTGACGCTATTGCGTAAAAAAACGGCGCATATCCGGGTTGCGGTGTCGTAAATCGACCCACAGTCATTTCCGCCTCGTTAACGTCGTTTTCCTTTACGACGGCTTTGTGCGTCAAAAATAATGACTCCCACCTGTTGATTGTGCCGCCGTGCGTCAAAGTATAAATTTGACGCCCGCACGGCGCTACGAAATGGTGTTAGCCGGCGGTAAATTTTTTGACGCAAAACTGCGGCGGCGCAGTTTTGCGTTAGAAAGTATAAATATGGCCCTAAGTTTGTCCATTGTGCTTGCTTCCTTCACTTGCTACATAAAAGTCGTACCCAGACATTTACACCCCACCACTTTCAAATGTTACCAGCCACCACTGGAATGCAGGTCTTGATCCAGACATTGAGAAGCCCAAGCAATATGTCACCTTGTGCTAAACAGCCAACAAGGAGTGACTGGCGGTGGAATTGGAGATTTGTCTTGGCAAAAGATAAAGGCAGGTATGAGGGGATGGGCACTTATAAATACAATGTATGAAGGAACAGTGGGTGTTTATTGTCTCACACAAATGTGTATATAGATCACATTGTCAAAGTTAGCATGACCAAACGTTCTCAGTTTATATTACATGCATTTGCAATGTTTCTTCTGTTTCATATTTCCTAAATGACAAAAAAGAATTGTTTTCTATACATTATTTTGTCTTTGATTCGAGTATCTATTTTTTTTTTTTTTTTTTTTTTAATATAGTGCTCATTCAACCAGGCGGTAGCTTTGAGAAATAGTAGAAGGGAAGAATCGGCAAATACTACTGTATTGGAAAGGGGATGTATGTGTTTGCCTTGGTGTTCACATGAGTCTGTGCATGTGCTTTCTGTAATAGCAAGAGAATGTGTTTGTGTGCATGTGGGTATGTGTGTGTTTTTTTTAAAGCACAAGGTAAAGTTTGAGATCTCTTACTGCCTTCCTCGTCCAGTAACAGAAACATAAGAAATTAGTCAATGGTTCAACTCTCTCTGGTATCCTGTTTCATAACCTCCTATAAGCACAAGGTAAAGTCTTGTTTTGCCAAAGCAACTCAAAATGATTGATGGGATTTTAATGGGAAGTATGGGGGCTGGTCATTAAAGCCTTTATACATGGCATCCTCTGCAAGCATGACATTTCCTTTGGTTTATGGCTTGTAGGTTTGATTTCCCAGTGCTGATTGGAGCTTGGCTAAACAGGAGCACAAAATCAGCCCAAGAGCACAAAATGAGGTAGATGGGATTCAATCTAACCAATGTCATTTACACTTTGGCCTCCTGCTGTGTGCATCAGGAGTGGTTCAATGTTTTATTATGATATACTCCAGAATAGTTTTTGCTCAAGGATCTTTTCTGTGAGTGGGAAAAGAGGCAATGTTCTTGGTATATCTTGGACTTTTTGGTGCGTCTGTGCTGTTTGATTTGTAAAACCATAGTGCTTGGATCTTGATAAGCCCTAAAATGTTTTAAATTGCTTTTAAAACCATCAGTTACATGTTTATTTAAATGTTGTCCTGGAATGATAACTTGGGAAACTATTTTCTTATTCCGATACACACAGGCTCATTGGAACCACCGAGTCATATTCTATGCCAGGTGAGGAGGGTATTGCTGAGTATGGCTGAGTAATAAGTGCAGGGAGTATTAGTTAAGGAAGGAAAAATGAGACACCATGCAATATATGTTTTTCTTCTTATTTTAAAGTAAAAGATCATGGGCCTGGTTTAGATTTCTCCAGACAGGTTACTCCGTCACAATGGTGATAGATATCCAGTTCGCCGAAATATAAATCCCATAGGTAATAAAGGGATTTCTATTTCAGCAGACGGGATATCTCTCACCGTTGTCATGGAGTAACCCACCCGCCAAAATCGTGGTGGGTTGAATATACTTTGTCACAAATGATGCGAATATCCTGTCCACCGTGTTATCATCTCCATTGGCTATAATGGGATTGTAATACGGGGGTCAGGATACCCATTATGTTTGTGAGGGAGTATTCCTCCCTGCCAAGATATAAAGCAGGCCCTTTGTATTGTTAGAAAATATACTGAACGAATACGAGTTCATACTTGAACAAAGGTATATTTTCATTTTTGACTGGACAGTTTTGTATGGCTATTCCTCTTTAATTGTCCATTTTTTATTTGAAATTCACTGTTACACTTCTAACCTCAGTGGTATTGCTTGAGAGCTTTCTCAACAGACAATTTAGTTTGTTCTCTATGTGCTGATCAATATAGTATAACAAGTTCATTTAGGAGGGTGTTGTGTGTGCAGCTAAGAACAAAAGACAAGCCTCAGAAAGTCAATAGTTCTGCATAAGCTGCTAGCCTTTTCACTTGGTCAATGATTCTTGTTTTGTTTAAGATCTCAAGCTACACTTAATTGTTGGGGAAGCTGCAGGTCCCTTATCAGTTTAGAAAGAATTAGATAAAATCAAAAGAATATTTTGGCTACAATAGTCTTTGACACTTAAGAGAACTACTTGTGTGTGTGGCTGTGCTCCTTAGAAAGGGCATCATTTTGTTACACATAGTGTAGTCAGCCATTGGCTGCTGGTGGGCTGACATGCTGCTCCCTATGGTATGGTGTATTGGTTAGGTGAAAATGTGAATGACTCAATAACAGACCACTTGATGAGTAGATTTGACAAAAATCCTGTATGAGTAAGTACATTAAATGTATAATTTTAGTTAAATCAAAATTGCAATTGAACAAAATAAATGTAAATAATGGTAAACAGTAGATCAAGTACCTCACAATCACCGAAAGGATATTATCATAGTCTAATTTAGAATTCACCAGTGCACAAACAGCAATACTCAAGCAGAAGAATGCATATATTGCGTCATTCTTGAACACATCTATTCTAGAAGTGAGAGATTACTCTCTGACTCCTTATCTCCTTGGATATTGTTAAGTTTATAGAGACGAAGAAGAAAAATATATCAATGAGGAAGTAATGAAGCAAATTATTTCCACATCAGACAAGCGAGATCAAAGTTTTAGATCTATTAACTTTCGATCACTTGATCACTTCTCACAGTCTGCACGTCCTCATTTTGAAAGTAAGTCATCAATGCTAGATTTGTGCTGATCCCCCCTAATACCAGACAGTGTGAAAGAGAAAGGATTACTACCTAATACCCATATGTATTATTTATACAAAACATTAATACTCATTATATCTATCTATAGAAGAATAAACACTCAGATGACTACACCATATTCAAATATGGAACTTCCAGTTTACATGAAACACTTAAGAGGAGCCATTCAGCAAACTGCTCAAATTGATCTATTTTGCCAGTTATGTACTTTGCTGTACTCATTTAACACCAGTTATTTCAGAAAGGATTTGGCTTCATGTAAACCATTTTCATTGGCAACTTGTGTATTCTTGGCCTGTACCTTTTGCCATGGGAAAAGCAATCTCGCCTCCTTTTCTATTTACAGCAGTTCTCCCACCACAATTTAAGGGCACACTAGGCAGAAATGACACTGAATATTACTTTCTGAGTGCTTCACCTTGATGAGAAAGCACAGGACCATGGGCCAGATGTAGGAAAGGATTTGCAACTCGCAAACGGCAAAAACTGCCGTTTGCGAGTTGCAAATCGCATTTTCCTATGCAGAAATGCATTCTGCGAGTCGGACCGACTCGCAAAATGCATTTCAGAATCGCAAATAGGAAGGGGTGTTCCCTTCCTATTTGCGATTCCTAGTGGTATGCAATACCATTTGCGACCGCATATGCGGTCGCAAATGGTGTTGCAGTTACCATCCACTTCAAGTGGATGGTAACCCACTCGCAAATTGGAAGGGGTCCCCATGGGACCCCTTCCAGTTTGTGACTGGACCCAAAAACATTTTTTCAGGGCAGGGAGTGGTCCAAGGGACCACTCCCTGCCCTGAAAAAATACCGAAACTAAAGGTTTCGGTTTTTTTTTTTAAGTGCAGCTCGTTTTCCTTTAAGGAAAACGGGCTACACTTAAAAAAAACAAAACTGCTTTATTTAAAGCAGTCACGAACACGGAGGTCTGCTGACTACAGCAGGCCTCCATGTTTGCGAGTGCCCATAGTCGGTATGGGGCCGCAATTTGCTACCCACCTCATGAATATTCATGAGGTGGGTCATTGCGACCCCATACCGACTCGCAGACGGTGTCTGAGACACCGTTCTGCATAACATTTTGCAAGTTGCAAATAGCGAGTCGCTATGACTCGCTATTTACAACTCGCAAAATGTTTCTTTGCTACATCTGGCCCAAAATTCTTTCTTCTCTTCTTCTGAACATTTTTTGGGGTACTTAAGGGGTAAAGGAGAGTTGACTAAATCTTTCAAATCGATTAACAGTGTAACCCATTTAGTCACACCTTCAATACAGGAAACGGAAGATACAGTTCAAAGGTTTATTACAAACTTAAAGCCAAATTGATGTAAAGGAATCTCAAAAACATGCTATCATCATACAGAATCGACGAAGGTTAAGTAAAGACTCAAATTAGATAAAATCGTATAAGCATAAGGAATACAAGAATCTCAGTTGAAGTAATACAAAAGATGATAAAAATAATCTGAATATCTGTATATAAGTTGTGTCCTCTTGTCTAATCATTGGAGAATCAAAGTTAATCTAAGTATCCTAAAGTAAGCTATGGAGAAATCCTAATTAAGTCTCAGGGAATGTAGGAAAGTGTCAGCATAGCAGAAACTACAGTAGAGGTTCTGATAGACAGGTGGTGTATGGCATAGAGCTATCCAAGCAATAGACAGTAGAGAGGTCTGCACCCCTTCAAGGGAATCTGCCCTTGTCTAATTAGGTGAATACCAGTTAAACCTACAGAACCTTTGAGAAAGCTATGTCATCCATGCCAATAGTTTTCCACCTTCCTCGCATAGTTGAAATTGGCAACTCCAATCGAGTCTCACATCCCATGAATTGGACATCACGACAGCCTTGAGTGTCTCTTGGTGTCTGGTACACAGACAGGAGTCTTTTTGTTCTTATTTTAATATTACTCCTTTGTCTTTGCCAAAGTATCCTCCTGTACCCCACTACCTTTAATACACACATGCCTTTCATTAACTGTAGACTCAACGCAAGCAAAACTCCACATTAAAGGTTAGACACACAAAATCAAATGTTTCAGACCTTTGGTGGTGCAATTTTAATATGGTATTGAGTGCACATTCAAAATACATAATTATAAGTCCATCTTGCAATTATACACTGAAACAAGTATTATAAGTGAAACATGATTATATGCACTACAACAATGTAAATGTGCATGGGTATTACAGTTCAGCATGTTAAAATCAAACATTAGAACACACATATATATTTCTAATTCTCTACTGTGAATGCACCTTCAGAAATACAATTTAGATGTTTCACTCTACATTGGTAACCGTTAAGACACACAATAGATGTATTGTGCATTATATTGTTATATTCTCCTGCAAGGCATGATGGTGCAGCCAAAATTAGGCATTACTAATTCCCCCTCTGATGACAAATTAAGTTGTCACAATCATTAAAAAATCCTTCAATGAGACTGAATAAAACCTTGTAGTTTTCATCAATTTCAGACTAGACTCCTCCAGACACTTCAGGTCACCATAATATTTACACTGATTCTCTTCCAGTTCCACATCTGCTCTCTTTCTCTTCTTTTCGTCCTCTGAAAAAATTCTAGAACCCACAACTGAAACTGTTGCACAAATGGTAATAACCAACAATGGTTTCAGAACAAAACCATCGGCCTACAGCAGCAAATCCATTTCCAATAGCCTCACTTGCACCTGTTGCTTCCAAAACTTCCAAATCTTTCTTCACACCAGTAATGTTTTAAATGTACTCCTCCAAATTCTTACTTTTTTCTGGGATGTAAGTACAGCAGTGCTGAATTTTTTAACATCCGGCAGGCTCCACCATCTTTTCCAAGAAGAAGGTCTAACGCAAGTCTCTTCTGCAAAACCATAGATCTTATGGCTACCATCTCAGTATGTGCAAGCAGTAAGGAATTTGCTGCACTCATTTTCAGCATATACACTATTGTAGACAACTTCCTAATTTTCAAATCACCCAAATCATTCAGAATCACACTTACAGATGGAACCAATGCACCAAAAATATCTCCTACCACTAGTTCAAGGTTTTGTTTCCAATACAGGATCATTAAAATGTTCCACGTGATAAATCTTAGGAAATAGAATACCTAAATAACATAAACCCAATAATCATTTGGCCAATTTGAAATAAGCATTCTTTCCACAAATAAAGTATATGCCAGGAATACCAGGATCTTTTCCATCTAAAAACAATAATTATTTCCCCTAACCTCAAAGGTCTGTTTACAATCACTCTTTCCAATGAAAAATGGATCAAAATAACTTTGGTAAATTTGTATGCACAACTTTACCTTATGCTGCCAATTTAAAGCTAATGCTGGTTGGTTTTCCTTTACTTGATGTTCAATTTTTTCTCTATTCAACTTGTGCTGTCTCTAAAGGTCATTATAAGTTTCAGACTTCGACTTTACAGGGCATATTTACAAGAAACTGGAGCATCACTTTTCTTACGGCCCCACTACCAGCACTTAACAACACCAAGGTTGTGCCGTATTTGCAATATGGTGCACCATGGTGTCCATTGGCATGATAACGTCAAAATATTTGACGCTATTGTGGCGCTTTGCAAAGCACAGACTCAAAGCAGGCATTAAAAATTACGGAAAAAATGGTGCAGTGAAATCTTGTTTATTTTACTGTGCCATTGTTTAGGGCCTCCCTGCACCAAAACGTCCCCCTTGCATACATTATGCCTGATGCAGGCATAATGTGGTGCAAGGGGTCTCAAAGTGCCGCAATGTAAGCATTGCACCACTTTGTAAATATAGCATGGCATAAAAAGCCACATTAGCACCATCTTAGCATAAAAAAATGATGCTATGGCAGCACAAAGGTGGCGCAAGGGGCTTGTAAATATGTCTTCCACTGGATTAAAAAATGTATTCCCTACGTTTGCATTGCCACACGTCAAATTATGTCTGTGTGACTGTGAGAAAACAGGGCTGATTGCAGAGGCCCCCTAACTTTCTGTCACAATTTTTCACTTTTTGCTGTTGTTTTCCTGCTTTCCTGTTTTCCTGACTCTGATGGTGCCCTGGGTACTGCTAACAAGTCCCAACAAGTCTGTGTAAAATCAGTATGCAAATCAGGCTAATTATAATTGGCTATGTCAACCTACTTATAAGTCCCTAGTATATTGTAGGGCATGTAGGTTTAGGGACCCCGACATAGACAGTGCCCAGTGTCATTTTAAAGGCAGGCCTGCTTTGATGGCAGCTTTTAAACTAAAGTTATATGCACATTCGACTTTGAAATTAAAAATACTTCCATAGTCTTAAACTACCTTATTTTTACATATAAGTGACTTACATATAAGTCACTCCTAGGGTGTGCCCTGTGTGCCCCTAGGGTTGGGTGCCATGTCACTATAAACAGGGACATTATAATAATTGTTTTATAAGCCCTAGTGAGGTAAAATAGCTGAATTTGTTTTTCCCTCACTGTAGTGAATGTCCTCCATGGGCTAAAATGGGGAGGCTTTATTTTAATTAACAAGTCTCCTTAAGTGCCACATACCTTGAGTTTGGTATCACATTAATGGTTATAATAAATCCCACAACTTGCTATTGTTGTATGTAATATAACTAGTTCAGGTAAAGAGTTTTAAAACTCTACCTGAAAGTTGCCAACTTCAGCTCTGTAGTGCCCTTTTCTGATTGGCCAACCTCTGGCCGCCTGGCCCGGCTGCCTTGATGAGGTGTGAAGTGGCCTGAGCCGAACACAAAGAATATGCCTGGGGGAGGAGATCTGCCTCAGAAGATGGTGAAACAGGATGGAGGGAGAGCAACCAAACTGGTCTTCAAAGGCAGGGAAGGACATTTGGAGCAGCTCACGACCCCCCTCCACTTCCTGCAACCCCAGACAATTAGGTGCCCTCATGTTTAAATTAGGAGAGGGCAAGAGAGGGGTATGTTTCGGATTTTTAGCCACACCAGTGGGTGGGCTCAGCCAGATCTAACCTCCAAAAAACACTTTCAGCCACATTGGATTTTTGAAGAATGTTGCTTCCTGGGATTGATTTTTGCCACACTTCTCAGGAAGTGGCCATCAAAGGGGGGAAGAGCCTGCCTGGGGGGATTGGACAACAAGGACCCCCCTGCTTTCCACCCAGAATTAGCGATAAATATGGCAGAGCTGCACCCACACCTTAGATCCCTACAAGGAACAAGACAAAGAAGAATAAGGACTGCCCTCCTGGACCCCTGACCAGCACCTTGACACTGCACTCTGAAGTACTGCACCAGCTGCACACTTGGACTTCACTGCTAAAAGGACTTTGCCTGCCTTCTATTACTTCTAGAATGGACTCCCTGTTTGCTACAGGTACAAAGGAACTGCCCAGATTCCCCTGCATCAACTCCTGCAAGAAGAGCCCAGCTGAGCAGCGTCCAGTGGCCATTTGAGGATTCTGACCAGGTGCATTCTAGGAATTGTAGTCCCAACTCTCAAGGAGCAACTCAGAGCTTCTGGAACCTTGGATCAAGTTGTGAACTCTTCAAGGACCCAAAAAGGACCTCTGGAAGAAGATCCAGAAAATTGGAGACGTTTGGAGCAACTCCATAAGTTAAAGAGGTGCATTGTGGGAGTTGTAGTCCCAGACCCTAAGAGGCAAACCAGAGCCACTGAACCCTTGACTGATGTTGTGGACCACTTTCCTGAATCAAGAAACACTTCTGAAAGTAAGTTATCAGTGTTATCTCATGGGTGGCCTGAACTCTGGACTTTGTCCCTGTCCAATGTGACCTTTTTTTAACACTTTGAGTGCTAGTTGCTTTTATGCGCTAGAAAACATTAATTGTTATAAAATTCAGATCTCCAGTTCCCCTTATCTGATTTTAATAATTTTGGGGTCACTTTAAAGATAGAAATAAAAGTAATTTTTATAAGTTGGTGCTAGATTTTTATTGTGTTGTGTGTTCTACTTATTTACTATTTTGTGATTTTTAAATGCTTTGAAAACTTGTCTCCTAAACAAACCCTTGTTGCTCGTTGCCAAGCTACCAAGGGTTGAGCTGGGTTTAATTTATTGAGACCTAACTGGACCTAAGTGGGGGTTAGTAGCTTATTGCTAAGTGTAGGTACTTACCTGCCCTTACCAATAGTCCACTTTCCAACAGTGACTATGCAGTGTCTAGCATTGTGACAGGCACAAAATATGTACCTGCTATTTCTGCACTTCTGAAATAAGGATTTTGACAAGGTGTTTAAACAAAGGAGCTTCTGGAATAACTAAATCAAAATTTGAAAAGTACTACTGAAAGCTATCCTGTTTATAAAATATAATCAATAAAAACTACAGGATACTCCATATGCCAAAGGAATGTGGTGATGGTGATGCCTTGTGAAACTGAAGCAGGTAATTGCGTGCAAAGTTAGCAATCTCTTGCATCCGTAGTGTCAATGTACTCATAAAGCAGTTTATAATTAACATTTGATGAAAGATCTACTCTAGAAGTGTCTACATGCCAATCTTTCTCATCTATATAGTATATTATATCATTAGTAAGGAATGGAGTCTTGGGGGCACTTATAGATCTAATGCCCTCTATACGAGACTGTGCAGGCAAACTCAATCCTACAAGCAAAGCGATTAATACTATAAATGTTACAACAAACACACCTGTAAGGATGTATCTACATCTACCAGTGTTCATGTTTTCAGGTTCCATTATTTCTCTAAATTAAATTCAGACCTGTTTCATTAAAATACAGCAGCAGCAGTAATGGGTCGCTTCAGTTTAACTTGTGCAAAGTGGCAAAACAAAGTCCATGTGATGAATTACAACAGATTTATTCACAAAGGTGTTCCTGTGTCTCCGTTAGCCCTTCTCCATGTTCTTCTAAAAGACAACGCTCTCTTCTTCTGCAGACTCAGGCCTTGATACTCTTCTTAATTCCCTAACAAAGTCAATGCAAAGTCTCTAAATAAGGCACATTTCAAATTCAGTTATAACCATATCCCAAGTGAAATGTCTCAGTCCATGCAACAGCACTGAAAACTCAAAGTAAAGTCAAACACAATGTTTAATTCAAAGGAGGTTCCATTGGATCTTCAACGTTATGCTAAAATTCCCAAAACTTTCTCTCTCCATCATTTGCTGCTAGGTATTGTCCTTTCAGGCAAAGAGTACCTTCGACAGGGCACTCTAGTTCTTTTAGATCTCCTCAGTGCCGATCCTTTGCTTTCACTTTCACTAAGATCATAGTTTTCAGAGTCCTCTGGAGTTGTTTGAGGCACACGCTCTTTAGGTAAATTCAGTTTCCGTCTCTCTTCCCTTGTGGGCCAACGGTCTCAAGCTTCCACTCACTTTCTCAAAGCACTAGGTCCTTCGCTAGGGTCTGAATCTGAAGTCAACTCTTTTGCCACTGCAGGACAAGACTATTCCATCTCAGCTTCAACCATGGATCTCTACAGATCCCCCTCAGACCTAGCATGTGCTGCCTCAGGCTCTCTTTGTCCCCTCTGATCCCTAGATCCTCAACAGCTTGACTAACCTGCCCCATTGCCCATCTGTCACCACAGTCACTTCAGGGACAGGTGCTGTCACATGAAGGAGACACTCAACTCTGTGAGTATGGGAAGCGTGTATCCAGTTAGGTAGACCTCCACATTTAACAGCTGTCATTGTCACCAAGGTGACTTGATACAGCCCGTGCTGATAAGGCTCTAAACACATTTTCCTTATGTGTTTGTTCACCAGGACCCCATTGCTGGGACTGAAGTCATGGCATTGTTCTTGATGTGGCTGGTCTGACCTGATGAGACACAGAATGCACCACATCAGCTAGCCCTTTGCAGTAATCAAGGATCATATCATCTGTAATGTTCACAATTGCATTTGCATGTATAGGCGGCAACTTCATAGCTCTGCCCATGATTATCTCATGGGGTGACAGTTCTGTCTTCTGATCGAAGTATGCTGTGAAGATTCAAAGATGTTGAAGCACACACTTTTGCCAATCTGGATTTCAGTGTCCCATTTACCTCTCTGCCAAAACCCAAAGCCTCGATTTATAGCTGCAACATAACCTCTGCTCCACAACAATCTCAGGACCTCATTATTAAAATGAGTCCCTTGATCTGATTCTAGAGAAGTCAGAAACCCGAACCTGGGAAACAGTTCCCTTAACAACAATTTTGCTACAGTCAAACTGTCATTTCTTCTGGTAGGGTAAGTTGCAACCCAATGCTTTAAGATACATACCACCAGGACATATCTCAGCCCCTTACACACAGGCATCTCAATGAAGTCCAACTGCATCCTGTTAAAGGGACTTCCTGATTTTCCTATGTGACTTAGTGTTACTGCAGTTCTCTTTCCAACATTGTTTTGCTAGCATACAACACATCTGTGACATAACGCTTCAGCCATCAATCTGAACATGGGATTAAACCGCATTTGCCTAAACAATCATACCATGGCATTCCTACCAGAGCTGGTCAATGGAAATCCATTATGGGCATCAAAATGTTTGGCAGCACAGGTCTTCCATCCATTGAAAACCAAATGTCATCATCCTCTCTCTTGACACAACCTGTTCTGACCCAGTTCTGGTGTTTTTCCTCTCACACCTCTTCCTGAAACCTCTTTACCTCTTCCCATGTGTCTGCAGTTGTTAAGAACAGGTTGTAATTGGTTTCATCCAATCCCTCTTTTGCGTATTCGCCATTAAAGGTACAAACAATGGGAGCTGAGTACTTTTCAACCTCATTAGCAAATTTATTCCCCAATGTTCCCCAATGTTACATGATTATTTCCACTACGGTATGCAGGGCATTTGACCACTGCAACCTGTTTAGGAAACTGTAATGCTTCAAGAAGGTTTCTCACCTGCTCACCATTCCAGATTGGAGATACAAAAGATCTCATGAACCCCCTCAGGGACCATGACTGTCCGAAGTCATGAACAACACCAAAGCGAAACTGACTATCAGTAAAAATTGTTACCTTCTGCTGGTCTGAAACACAACATGGTGTAGTCAGCAATCAAGTCAGCCACTTGTGTAGAAAATAGCCCTTAATGCTAGGAAGCTTCAGCAACTTTTGAAACTGTGCAGACAACAAAGGCAGCTCTCAGACTTCCTTCGTTGTCCCGTAACCATGAGTCATCGATATATAGCACAAAACCAGACTCAGGTAATGACTCATCTCGTATATCTGGTCTTGGATTGGTGCATAGCTTAGTGACATCAAGACAGTCATGCTCCACTTCACAATCATCATTTTCATTGTCTGTTACAGGCAACAGTGTAGCAGAATTCAGAGCAGCACTGTGTTTGACAGTCACATTTCCTGTCACAAGTATGGTTTCTTCATACTTAGTAATGTGGCTACTTGTCAGATGCTGGGTTCTAGTCCTTGTCAACAGTAACTCCACCGAATGGGAAAAATGTACAGTTAGTGGATGGCCCATGAGTATGGGCCTGGTTAGATCTTGGTGATAATGGCCCCACCGTCGACTGAAAACCCTTCCGCCGCCGTGACGTTCCACCTGCTGTATTTAGTTGTTGGTGACCCAATAGATGAAACCTACATTCAAAACACCGTCTCCGCCAAGAAATATCGCCTGGGTCAATGGCAGGAGAGGAAAAAGGGGATGCCGGCTCGAACCCAAACACCCTTACCGTTGTGCAGATTTGGATGTGGCATTAGAACTACTGTCTACGCCAAGAAATACCACTTGCGTCAACGGCGGAAGATGGAAAAGGCGATGCCGGTGGGAGCACAGGCACTCATCCT
Organism: Pleurodeles waltl; assembly: GCF_031143425.1. Taxonomy (NCBI): domain Eukaryota; kingdom Metazoa; phylum Chordata; class Amphibia; order Caudata; family Salamandridae; genus Pleurodeles; species Pleurodeles waltl. The sequence continues at coordinate 1,007,288,183 of NC_090446.1, read as the reverse complement.
GTCGTGCAGATTTGGGTGTGCCTTACCGCCAAGAAAAAAGTGGCGGTCCAATCTCCATGTCTGAGGTTTGGGGGAAAGAGGGAAAACTCACCTTTTTCCCCATTCCCCCCTGTCTTAAACTGGACAAGACTGGACAATACCTGCCATTACTGCTGCCACCGACCCATGGAGAAAACAAGACTCCCTCTGTCGCTGGACTCGAAGGTAGGCATGCTGCACTGCCAGGGCACATTGAGTGGGTACTGCACAGGTGGTCAGGACCACTGCACACATATAAATGTCAAAGTAATTTGTTTAAATCCCTTTGACATGCATATGTGAGGGACTGAAGTGGGTAAGACATGGATGAGGACACACTGGTACCCAACATATATCGCACACATACACAACTGTCATTATGGTGCCAGTATCCATTGGCAAATGAATGCTGGCACCATAATGATGGTACATTCACATCTGTCAACTGTGTCCATGTGTACACATTGCCAGAGAACCTGTACCTGTCATGTTGTGATGTGAGTTGTGTCTGTGACTTAGTACCTTTATGTGTGTATGCAATGCGATTGGCTGGGTGAGGTAGAGGGAGCTGGAACTAGAATCGCACACCACAAACCAGTGATTCTCCTTGAAGGACCCTATTCTCATAGGCCCTTCTGATGTTTATGGGGTTGTCATTTGTGTATTTGCAACTCCTATAATTTGAATCACTTTACCCGAGAGGGTAAGTCTGTGACTTCTACTGTTCCCAGAGTGGAATGGGTAGCACCAATGTCAAACAAACCCCCCTCAGGCCCCAACAGGCTGACTCATTAGAGCAATCACTCTCGGATATCTCAAACATGGTGTGCTGTTGGAAAGGATTATTATCTTAGATAGCATTCAAAATCACATTTGGAACTTGATTAGAATTAAATCCAGGGTGATTTGAATTTTGCTGTTACATCAGGGGTTGTGGAACCAGCATCACTGGAGCTTGTGGTATGTCAAAATTGTGCACTCTCTGTCTTTGCACATTTTGCATCTGTACAGGGTTTTTACCCTGAGGCTGTAAAACCCTGAATTCTGGAGTTGATTAGCTGGATTAAGACAATATCCCCTCTTCCAATGTCCCAACATGTTGCAAAAATTACAAGGGTTTGTCTTCTTTAGACTACCCACATCCATCCCCGTATTGGGATCCATTGGTGCACTTCTACCTCTCCCCTGCATTGAAGTAGTTTCCTTCTGATACACTCCTTGTATAGCACCAACATTCTCTACAAGTGGCTAGATCTGATTACTTCTCTGAGCAGCTTTCATATGAGCAACCATTATCTTCTCCTTTAGTTTCTTCTGTTTCATCTCTGTTTCTTCACTGCAATATTTTGCATATCTCAAAATTTAATCCACTGATTTATTCTGCCAACAAACCATATGCTGCTGAATCATCAGGCTAAAGTCAGGTCTCAATCCTGTCACAAACCTCAACACAAAATGGCCCATATCCTTTGGTGCGAGTGTCTCCATTCCACTATTCTGCTTGAACATCTGCAATAATCTCTCATAGTAAGCATGAATTAGCTCTTGGGTTCCTGAGCTGTTCTGTCAATTGTGAGCCAATCAATATCTTTGGGCAACATCTTTGACTTTAAAAATGTCATCACCTGCTGATACTTTTTCAACAACAGTGGTAAATGGCCTTTCACTGCTAGTCTCCTCGGTGGTTCTGACTCACTCCATTCAACTGCTGTCTTACATTCTGCCCACAAGTCACACTGAACCATTGTCAAACAGAATATAGAAATCAACCACAACACTTGTGAAACTTCACAAGTCACTCAATCTGCTTGTACATTTCCCTTAGCTTTGGAAAGTCATTAGTAAATGATGCAAGATCCTTTCTGCTCCAAGGCACATGAACATAACCTCCACCTGGCATCGCACACCACAAACCAGTGATTCTCCTTGAAGGACCCTATTCTCATAGGCCCTTCTGATGTTTATGGGGTTGTTATTTGTGTATTTGCAACTCCTATAATTTGGATCACTTTCCCCGAGAGGGTAAGTCTGTGACTTCTACTGTTCTCAGAGTGGAATGGGTAGCACCAATGTCAAACAAACCCCCCTCAGGCCCCAACGGGCTGACTCATTAGAGCCATCACTCTCGGATATCTCAAACATGGTGTGCTGTTGGAAAGGATTATTATCTTAGATAGCATTCAAAATCACATTGGGAACTTGATTAGAATTAAATCCAGGGTGATTTGAATTTTGCTGTTACATCAGGGGTTGTGGAACCAGCATCACTGGAGCTTGTGGTATGTCAAAATTGTGCACTCTCTGTCTTTGCACATTTTGCATCTGTAGAGGGTTTTTACCCTGAGGCTGTAAAACCCTGAATTATGGAGTTGATTAGCTGGATTAAGACAATATCCCCTCTTCCAATGTCCCAACATGTTGCAAAAATTACAAGGGTTTGTCTTCTTCAGACTACCCACATCCATCCCCGTATTGGGATCCATTGGTGCACTTCTACCTCTCCCCTGCATTGAAGTAGTTTCCTTCTGATACACTCCTTGTATAGCACCAACATTCTCTACAAGTGGCTAGATCTGACTACTTCTCTGAGCAGCTTTCATATGAGCAACCATTATCTTCTCCTTTAGTTTCTTCTGTTTCATCTCTGTTTCTTCACTGCAATATTTTGCATATCTCTAAATTTAATCCACTGATTTATTCTGCCAACAAACCATATGCTGCTGAATCATCAGGCTAAAGTCAGGTCTCAATCCTGTCACAAACCTCAACACAAAATGGCCCATATCCTTTGGTGCGAGTGTCTCCATTCCACTATTCTGCTTGAACATCTGCAATAATCTCTCATAGTAAGCATGAATTAGCTCTTGGGTTCCTGAGCTGTTCTGTCAATTGTGATCCAATCAATATCTTTGGGCAACATCTTTGACTTTAAAAATGTCATCACCTGCTGATACTTTTTCAACAACAGTGGTGAATGGCCTTTCACTGCTAGTCTCCTCGGTGGTTCTGACTCACTCCATTCAACTGCTGTCTTACATTCTGCCCACAAGTCACACTGAACCATTGTCAAACAGAGTATAGAAATCAACCACAACACTTGTGAATCTTCACAAGTCACTCAATCTGCTTGTACATTTCCCTCAGCTTTGGAAAGTCATTAGTAAATGATGCAAGATCATTTCTGCTCCAAGGCACATGAACATAACCTCCACCTGGCATCGCACACCACAAACCAGTGATTCTCCTTGAAGGACCCTATTCTCATAGGCCCTTCTGATGTTTATGGGGTTGTTATTTGTGTATTTGCAACTCCTATAATTTGGATCACTTTCCCCGAGAGGGTAAGTCTGTGACTTCTACTGTTCTCAGAGTGGAATGGGTAGCACCAATGTCAAACAAACCCCCCTCAGGCCCCAACGGGCTGACTCATTAGAGCCATCACTCTCGGATATCTCAAACATGGTGTGCTGTTGGAAGGGATTATTATCTTAGATAGCATTCAAAATCACATTTGGCACTTGATTAGAATTAAATCCAGGGTGATTTGAATTTTGCTGTTACATCAGGGGTTGTGGAACCAGCATCACTGGAGCTTATGGTATGTCAAAATTGTGCACTCTCTGTCTTTGCACATTTTGCATCTGTACAGGGTTTTTACCCTGAGGCTGTACAAACCCTGAATTCTGGAGTCGATTAACTGGATTAAGACAATATCCCCTCTTCCAATGTCCCAACATGTTGCAAACATTACAAGGGTTTGTCTTCTTCAGACTACCCAAATCCATCCCCGTATTGGGATCAATTGGTGCACTTCTACCTCTCCCCTGCATTGAAGTAGTTTCCTTCTAATACACTCCTTGTATAGCACCAACATTCTCTACAAGTGGCAAGATCTGACTACATCTCTGAGCAGCCTTCATTTGAGCAACCATTATCTTCTCCTTTAGTATCTTCTGTTTCATCTCTGTTTCTTCACTGCAATATTTTGCATATCTCAAAATTTAATCCACTGATTTATTCTGCCAACAAACCATATGCTGCTGAATCATCAGGCTAAAGTCAGGTCTCAATCCTGTCACAAACCTCAACACAAAATGGCCCATATCCTTTGGTGCGAGTGTCTCCATTCCACTATTCCGATTGAACATCTGCAATAATCTCTCATAGTAAGCATGAATTAGCTCTTGGGTTCCTGAGCTGTTCTGTCAATTGTGATCCAATCAATATCTTTGGGCAACATCTTTGACTTTAAAAATGTCATCACCTGCTGATACTTTTTCATCACCAGTGGTGAAGGGCCTTTCACCGCTAGTCTCCTCGGTGGTTCTGACTCACTCCATTCAACAGCTGTCTTACATTCTGCCCACAAGTCACACTGAACCAGTGTCAAACAGAGCATAGAAATCGAACACAACACTTGTGAATCTTCACACGTCACTCAATCTGCTTGTACATTTCCCTCAGCTTTTGAAAGTCATTATTAAATGATGCAAGATCATTTCTGCTCCAGGGCACATGAACATAACCTCCACCTGCCATGTCTCTCAATGGGGAATTATAAGTGCTCACTTCTGCTACAGGAGGAGGTAGTTCCCCAGTCGCTTTCTTCAGTTCTTTCTTTCTGGCTCATTGACTTTCCTATTTGTCTAACTCATTACATTTTTAATGTTCTGAATTAGCTCTTTAATTTGTATTTTCATCCTTGAAGTTCTCATAGAGGCTATGCCTTCTTCATTAAAGCATACACAGTAACTTTTCTGTAAAGCTTTAATCTTGTCCAAGTCTAATTTATATTTGTGAGCCAACTCAGATAGTTTACCATAAACGTGTCCTATATGCAGTGCTTAATTTGAAATAAAAATGTGTTGGTGACCAAACTTCTGTTTTGAAACAGGCAGATGCTGCATTTAAATGTGCAAGCCATCTCAGGCCTCTGTACTCCCTATATAGCCACTCCTCGCCCCTTCAGCTCACACTTAAAGCTTTCTGCTTTTTCCCTTTGTGATTTTTTTTGTTTTTCTCTTCTTTCACCTTTCCCTTATGTGTCTTTTGCTCACTGTAAGTGCCTGATGCAGAAAACTAAGTGCCGGCCCTCAAAAATAAGTGCTGGTGACCTGCACCAGTAACCACTGGCTCAGAAATAAGTGCTGGTGCCCCGCACTGGAAACCACCGGCTCAAATTTAGCACTGCCTGTACGTCTGCTAGCATCCTTTCACATGAACACAAGCTCATTTTCTTGGCAAGAATCTAGGTGAGCTTTTGCAAGATTCCAGCTAATCACCTTGTCTGTTTCTAACTTCATTTAGCCACATCCATCATGTTCCCTCTCACAGTTGAGTGAATCACTCCCCAACTCAACTCAGACCTCCCACGATCACTCAAAGGAGTATTGGTATTAAAAACTTTCACCTACTCGTCTATTTCCCTAGCATTGAGACTCAGAGGCACTAAAGGGTTCTTAGACATATTCCCATCTCTATGGGTACCGCTACTGGAATTTAAAGGTGACTCCCATACAGGAGTGCCAGAAGTTGACTTTCTCTGATATATACCCACAGATCTGCACCCAATAAGGTTAAAAGTTATTTAGGTACTCGCCACACATGGAGAGCATGTGTGGGTTGGGAATACGGGAACAAATCCTCTCATATTGGGACTTTCTGCAGCACTACCTGAAGCACCTGCTGCACTAGGGACAGACACATTCTAAGTTGTCTTTCCTGAGAAATCAGGCATTACATGGGGACCACATGACCAACAGTAAGAGCATTAGTAGTGTTTAGGATAGTAGGGTAGCAGAAACACAAATACCATAACCTTCTCCTATTGGTTCAAGATGCACATTCACAGGAGTAACTCCCACTCAGTGGTGTAAGAAAGACACTCTCCCTCTTGAAAGCTTCACCACTAAAGGCTGTGTACAGTCAAACTCCGTCTGTCATGTCAGTTCTCCATCTCTTTTGTTCAGCATCCCATCTTGCATCTGCTTAAGTATGCACTGCTTTTTGAGCTCTTAACTGATGGTTCTCTTTCTCTCTAACATGAGCAGCACATTCTCAAGTGTTCAGTGCCTCACAGTGTGCAGGTCTAGGAGGTGGTTTCATCTTGTATACAGTTTTCAATAATTCTCAGATTAAATGTGAGTGAATAACGTGGAAGTCTTGATTCACTTTTTCCTTCTGTGCCATTGACCAAGCCAAATACATGTGAAGAGCCTTACATTTATTGCCATATAATGACCTGGGGTATCTTCAGGAGGTGCCTCTTCTCCCTTTTTACTAGGTATAGGCACATCTCAGCTAAACAAGCCTTGTATAACCCTGGATCAATTAATTTTCCACTCAAATATCAATAATCACTAATAAAATTGTGTACAGGGGCAGGGAGAGCAATAACACTGTGACATCAACCTCGCTCCTTGCAGTGATTCACTGTCCTTTACAATCTGCTAGCACGCACTTTTCTTAGCAACAAACATGTCTAACAAAATACAATACTGTTAGACTTGACATGCCTTAGGGTGGTCACCCCTAACTTTTTGCCTGCCTCCCTCCACTTTTTGGACTCTGTCTTTGCTGGCTTTTAGACTCTGCGCACTTTACCACTGCTAACCAGTGCTAAAGTGCATATGCTCTCTCCCTTTAAACATGGTAACTTTGGATCATACCTGATTGGACTATTTAATTTACTTAAAAGTCCCTAGTAATGTGCACTGTATGTGCCTATGGCCTGTAGATTAAATGCTACTAGTGGGCCTGCAGCACTGGTTGTGCCACCCACTTAAGTAGCCCCTTTACCTTGTCTCAGGCCTGCCATTGCAAGGCCTGTGTGTGGAGTTTCACTGTCACCTCGACTTGGCATTTACAAGTACTTGCCAAACCTAAAACTCCCCTTTTTCTACATATAAGTCACCTCTAATGTGTGCCCTAGGTAACCCTAGAGCAGGGTGCTGTGTGGGCGAAAAGGCAGCACATGTACCTGTGTAGTTTACATGTCCTGGTAGTGTAAAACTCCTAAATTCGTTTTTACACTACTGTGAGGCCTGCTCCCTTCATAGGCTAACATTGGGGCTGCCCTCATACATTATTGAAGGGGTAGCTGCTGATCTGAAAGGAATAGGAAGGTCATATTTAGTATGGCCAGAATGGTATTACAAAATCCTGCTGACTGGTGAAGTTGGATTTAATATTACTATTCTAGAAATGCCACTTTTAGAAAGTGAACATTTTTTTGCACTTAAATCCTTCTGTGCCTTACAATCCACATCTGGCTGGGTTTAGTTGACAGCTCCTTGTGCATTCACTCAGACACACCCCAAGCACAGGGTACTCAGCCTCACTTGAATACATCTGCATTTTGAATGGGTCTTCCTGGGCAGGGAGGGTGGAGGGCCTACTCTCACACAAAGGACTGCCACACCCCCTACTGGGACCCTGGCAGACAGGATAGAACTGAAAGGGGGCCTGGTGCACTTCTTAGCCACTCTTTGAAGTCTCCCCCACTTCAAAGGCACATTTGGGTATAAAACAGGGCCTCTGCCCTACCACCTCAGACACTTGCTGGAGAAGAAACCTGAACCAGAACCTACATCCTGCCAAGAAGAACTGCCTGGCTGCTCAAAGGACTCACCTGACTGCTTTCTACAAAGGACTGCTGCCTTGCTGTTGGCCTGCTGCCTTGCTGAACTCTTGTCTGGCTGTAAAAGTGCTCTCCAAGGGCTTGGATAGAGCTTGCCTCCTGTTTCCTGAAGTCTCAGGACTAAAAAGACTTCTTTCTTTCAACTGGACGCTGTATGCGCCGAAAAATTAGATGCACAACTTGTTCTGCGGTGAGAAATTCACCGCACGCCAATCCGGAAAGACGCCACTCGACGCGATGCCTGCGTTGCGACCGGAACTTCGACGCACGGCCTCGCCTGGACAACGCCGCCCGACTTCAGAGAGGAAATCGACACGACGGCTGCCGTGAGGGAGAAGATTCCACGCACAGCCCACCGGAACGACGCGCAGCCGGATAACAAGCCTAGGATTCCACGCACAGACCCCGGGACATCTGGTAATCCTGCAAACCACAGAAGGAGACTGTCCGCGTGCCAGAAAACGACCCACGACTTCCCTGCGTGAAAAATAACGATGCAAGTCCGTGTGTGAAGGGGCGAAACCGACGCACACACCATGTTTCCACGTATCTTCTCCTCTGCTGCCCTTTGTGGAGATTTTCCACTCCAAACCAGGTACTTTGTGCTTGAAAAATACTTTGTTTGCTTTTAAAGACTTAAGACACTTTATATCACTTTTCAGTGATACCTCTACAAATTCATATTGCATCTTTTATCATTTTGACCTGCAAATACCCAGATAAATATTATATATTTTTCTAAACACTGTGTGGTGGATTTTTGTGGTGCTATATTGTGCTATTGTGTGATTTAATGCACAAATACTTTACACATTGCCTTCTAAGTTAAGCCTGACTGCTCAGTGCCAAGCTACCAGAGGGTGGGCACAGGATAATTTGGATTGTGTGTGACTTACCCTGACTAGAGTGAGGGTTCTTGCGTGGACATGGGGTAACCTGACTGCCAACCAAAAACCCCATTTCTAACAAGTACAAATAACTTTTTTTCTGCTCCACTAAAGAATTGATAGTATCCAATCACACAAGAGTCAAAGTAATCACGCACTTGAAACGAAACCTCAACCTGCATGTACTATTTAAATTGGTATAGATTCACCCTGTGCATTAAGATCCACTATACCAACCATATCTCACATTCATTCAAAGATATGCAGTTAACTCAATTGTGCCATCGACAACCTCTCACGACAAGCACTGTCAAATTTAGCAGACAATTACAATATAGTGTCTCTTACACTTTTTAATTTTTTAATACTACCCCAGGATCTTAGGGCATATCGGACCCTATAAAAACTTCAGCTTCTTTTGTTAAACACCACACTCACACGACATTCAAACATCTCTACAAAGCACCATTCAAAATCCACAAAGTACTGCAAGTTAATCATGAACCACTGTGTTAGAAATAGGGTCTCTAATTGGCAGTGGTTTGCACCCGGTCCAAGTAAGAACCCTCACTCTAGTCAGTGTAAGGGAGCCACGCGGCTAAGATAACCCCTGCTTAGTCCCTTGTTATCTTGGCACAAACAGTCAGGCCTATCAAAGAGGCAATATGTAAAGTATTTGTATACACACATAGTAACACAGTGAAAATACCACAAAAGTACTCCAAATCAGTTTTAAAAAAAATAGACAATATTTATCTGAGTAAAACAAGACCAAAACAACAAACATCCAGCACACAAAAGCAATGATATTACTTTTAAAAGATTAAATGCAATTGTAGTTTCTTGAAATCAATGAAGCGCTTGACTGAGGCAAATTACCTGAGATGCGTCAAAAACAGAGAGGATGCAGGCCGCAGGGGAGGTGATGCTTTGATAGAGCCAGATGTGTTGGTTCCTTACTGTTGCAGAGGAGGTTTTTCATCAGTTCCTTACTGCTAGGCTGGGGACGTGATGCATCAGTTTCTTACAGCCACAGAGGAGGTGATGCATCATTCGCGGCATGAAGCATTGGTTCCTTACTGCTGTGCAGTGTTGTTGAAGAAAATGATATGTCAGTGATGCTTTGGAAGTCAAGCCCCCATGCATTGATCTTACAGTGATGAAGCATGTGCTGTGTCAGAATCAGGGTGGTGCATCACAGACTTCAGTGATTCGGTGCTTGAAACTCACACAGTGGTGGTTCTTCTGATGTGAGACGACAGAAAGCTGGGGCCTGTGTTGAAAACTATGAATGTTGTATCAAGCTGGGACCTCATTCCGGTGCAGCCAGTGGTGATGCATTAAATCCAGCAATGTGTTGATTTGAAATGAAACAGTGAATCAATGTGTGGATTTTCTGTTTGTAGCACCAGAAACCTTATTCAAGGGCCTAGACTGGATATGGAACCACTTGTCAGGACAGGGCACAGCCCTATTCAGGTGCAAGTGTCAGCTCCTCCCACCAGTATAGCCCAGGAGGACCCACCAGGATATGCAGAGCACATCTCAGCTTCCTTTGTTTGACTATCTAAATAGAATTCACAAACAGCCCAACTGTCATCCTGACCCAGCAGTGTATTCCCCATCCAGGAGGAGGCACAAAATGGTCAAGCAAGAAAAAGCCCACTTTCTAAAAATGGCATTTTCAAACTCACAGTTCAAAAAACAACTTTACCAAAAAATGTATGTTTAAATTGTGAGTTCAAAGATCTCAAACTCCATATCTTTGCCTACACCCAATGGGAAATTACACTTAAATTATATTTTAATGCAATCCCCATCGGAGAGATAGCCCTTGCAATAGTGAAAAATTAATTTAGCTGTATTTCACTACCAGGAAATGCAAACCACACTAGTATATCTCCTCCCTTTTAAATGCACTGCACACCGCCCAGGAAGCTGCATTCAGCCTACATTAGGGGTGACTTACATGTAGTAAAAGGAAAGGTCTGGGCCTGGCCAGTGGGTGAACTGACCAGGTCGAAATGGCAGTTTAAAACTGCTCACACAGACACTGCAGTGACAGGTCTGAGACATGTTTACAGAGATTCTCATGGCTACTCAGGGCACAATCAGTGCTGCAGGACCACTAGTAGCATTTGATTCACAGGCCCTGGCCCACATGGTGCACTTTACTGGGGACTTACTAGTCAGTCAAATATGCCAATAATGGATAAACCAATCACCAATACAATTTAGATAGCGAGCACTTGCACTTCAGCAATGGTAAGTAGTGGTAAAATGCCTAGAATCCTAAAGCCAGCAAAAACTACGTTCAGCACAGGATCAAAAACAGGAGGTGAGAAACAAAAACACAGGGGAAACCTCACCAAGAGCTGAGAGGTCTAAGACATTGCAACTCACAACCCTATTGATACTCACTCCTTCCATGACATGGCTCTCGCCCGAATCTTCAGAACTCTGCCAATCTTCCAAATTTTGGACATGGGCCCTAGGGACTGGACTCTAAGGACTACCTAATCTGGAATACATGGTTCTAGCTCTCTTTACTTTTAGACCTAAACCATCCTCACTTTGCTACCACCTGATGATGCTCTGGGCTCATTTTGTTACTTCTCTTCTTCTCCTTTTCTGGGGTACTTTAGGGCTAAAGGAGAGTTGAACATATTCTTCTAACAGTGTATCCTTTTTGGTCACACATTAAATCAAGGAGATGGAGGATAAAGTTAAACAAAATGTATTACAAATTTGAGGCTAAACTGATATAAATGAATCTCAAAAACAAACTATATAAGTACAGAATCACCAAAGGTGAAGTAAAGCGTTGAATGAGGTTAAATCGTATAAGTATAAGGCATATGAGAATCTCAGTTGAAGCAATACAAAAGATAAGAAACAGAATCTGATATGTTTGTGAAAACACCTAAACTAGATCTTAAGGTGGGCAGTCTTGATCAGAGGAGGAAAAAAAGGAAATTATGGGCTCTGCTTTTGGAATGGGCCCCCATCCCCCCTCTGTAGGGGCACATTGTCCGATGATTTAAATCCTCCCCTCTTCTTACATCTGGGCCAGCCACGGGGGTACCCCAGGTGGGCTGAGCATGTGATACAGGGTCCTCCTTGGTCGGTATGTCCACCTTTGGTTTCGGATACAAGTAAGAACTTGCTGGAAATAAGGTGTGACTTATCGGTGAGTTGTAAGAGGACAAAAAACAAAACAAAAAAAAACAGAATCTGATGATCTGTGTATAAGTCCTGGTCCTTTTGGCTAATCATTGGAGAATCTAAATTGATATAAGTATCCTAAACTAAACTATGGGGAAAGCCTAATTATGTCTCAGGGAGTGTAGGAAAGTATCGGCATAGCAGAAACCACAGAAGAGGTTCTTATAGAGAGGTGGTGTATGGCATAAGGCCACACAAGAAATTAAGACCAGAGAGCTCTGTACTCCTCCACGTCTCAAGGTGATCTGCCCTCTTCTATTTAGGTGAATACCAATTAAACATACAGAAACTTAAAGAAAGTTACGTCATGCACACCACTAGGTTTCCACTTTTTCTTGTACAGTTTAAATTGGCAACTCCCATTAAACCTCACATCCCATGAATTGGACATCAGGATGGCCTTGAGGTTCTCTTGGTGTCTGGTACACAAACATGAGTCTCTTCTTCCCAGTGCAATAGCACTCCTTTGTTTTTTGTCCTTGACAAAGTATCCTCCCGTAACCCACTATCTTCAATACACACACATGCCTTTCATTAACTGTAGATTTTCACAGATGCATCTGCAAAAAAATTGAATATTTCAGGCCTTTGGTTATGCTTAATAAGGCATTGAATCCACATTAGAAATACATGATTATAAGGACATCTTGCAATTATAAATAGAAACAAGAATTATAAATGAAACATAATTATATGCAGTTTCAGCATAACACCATAATCAGAATACACAATTATAAATTTAGACAAGTACTACATTTCAGCATGTTAAAATCAAATATTAGAACACACATATAAATGAATTTCTAAATCTCTACTTTGACTGCACCTTCAGAAATACAATTTAGATGCTCCTCTTTACATTAATAATGTTAAGATACATAAAATATGTATTGTTGATTGTATGATTATGTTACTCTTGTAACACATGCATGATGGTGATGCGAAAAGTAGGTGTTACAAACCTCCACTCACTTGCGTTTCAGCATCTCTGGTGTTGAAAAATCCTTCTGTAACTTCACACTACTCCCTTATCTTTGTAGAGGCTGACTTTCCAGGAAGGCTCCCTGGCCCTCCTTGGCGTGTCACTAACATTCAAACGAGACTCCTTTTACTCAGACCTGTGTACTAAATAGCTCTCTTATACATGCTTAAGTTAGTTACTTTATGAATGAAAATCCCTGTCCTTAAATTCTATCCCAATTTGGAATACTGGCGCTCCTTCCCATTGGTGAAGGTCAGAAGCAATTATGGTTTATAGAGAAAACCACTGAAGTCTTGAGAAATAGGATCCAATCACGTCTGTCTGAGGTCATAAAAAGTCTAAATATACTACTATCACTACTACTAATAGTAACAATAATAATAATAATAATAATAAATGCAACCAAAAATGAATTATTCAACATTTTACGTCAAGCTAATGAAGCACACCCGACAAAACAGGCAGTTGTGGGATCTTCTTGAAGCATTATTTTGAATTTAAAAACAAAACATAATTTCTTCATCCCTAACACATTACTTTCTATGCCGCAATTGTTTAAATTGATATTTCGGTTTGTGAGGTTGATGGAACTTGCTGCCTCGTGGGCAAATCCTTTTAATATACATGAATGAAGCCTACTCCTACTGTGTGGAGAGAAGCCCACAAAATCAAGTTATAAACAATTCTCGCTTAACTTGGCAAGTATCAAGCATATCTCCCAAGCAAGTCAGAGGCACAACTTTACAGTTCCTGGCTGGTGGCTTTTGAGTGCCCAGCGGTATACCCTGCAGATCCATTCAAGCAACGTCTGCACAGAGCAAATGGCGAAAACGCCAGGGCGTACAGTGTTCAATCCTTTACTTGACAGCTGAAATCCGAGAAATCCAGTTGTTTGCCAGTGATCAAAGCCCAGAGACTTATTCACGAGACAAAACTGTAAACAGGGGAGGCCGATGAGATTTATAACTTTAGCAAGAGAACTTCTCGTGTCTGGTGTAGAGGGAAACCCCTGTTTCACACATTTTTACAATAAAAAATGAAACTTTTTTTTGGTGCGGCCTAAATGAGGAAGATAAATCTTCAAGGCACAGCAGACAGTTTAAAATCAGCTCACCGACGTTTTCCAGAGGTGTTTATTTTTGTTTTTAATTGAGCAAAATCGTTGCCAGCTGTGCAAAGTCATCATTATGTTAATTACTTATAATATATCTCCCAGTGAGATGATTAATTCAACCAGGTTTCAGGGGGCTATGGCAGAAGACTGTTGATTAAGCAATTATTTTAACTCACGTTTGTTTATGCTCGGCTCTGACAAAGGATGGCCCATTTTCCCTGGCTAACATTTCTCGGCTCTTGTGGAGAAGCTTTCAAGAAGCTGCCCAAATACCAACCTCCAGTATAATGTTATAGGCTAAGCTGAAAATTATACTCAACCCAAAGTCTCGAAACCTTTGCTGTTTGCTTAACAAAACAGGTTTGGGTTTCTTTCCCTTACAATTTTCGGATTTCCTCAAAACTTTAAGTGTCATTTTCACTGCTTCTTTGATTTGTTCTGTCATGCCCCCATCATAATAAAATATACATATAGATTTCCTTAATTTGCCTGAAGGAGATTTGTGATTTTAAAGAGGTGAGGATTAAACATTCTTCTCTTTACTCGGTTTATTTTCAAACTAACTGTAAAGATAACACTAACAAACAACTACCTTTCCCAGGAAATATAGCCAAATGAAGCAGCCAATCAATGTCTGTGGAACACGATCTTACCTCCTCATGCGTCCACCTCTCTAGCATATGTTCCTCTTTTGTCTGCGCGCCCATTCTCGAAATATAGATTTTCAAAACAGAACTCAGGGAGCCAACAATGAGTTATGTTCAGTACTTTGCTCGATAGTAGACAGAATACATGCGTTAAACATTGCTAACCTTTTCAGGTATATTTACAACTGCTTTAAGGTATTTAATAGGTGCTGTACAGATAAACTCTGCACACTAACCTCTTCACGCTGCTTCTTTCTTCACATCCTCCGCTACAGCAGCTGACAAATGTGCCTTAAACAGGTTAGATCATCTATGAAGCATGACTGAACGGGCTAGACAGGCGCTTTTCTTTCTGACTGAAACCACAAATTGTGTTTTGAGTAAATGCTCAATAACTTTGCTAATTCCTTCTACGTCCTCAAATAATAAATTGTCAAAGCCATTTATATAGGACATTTCTACCACAACCACTGTTAGTCCATTGAAGCTCCGTAAGTTGCCTATCATGCATGCAGCTGAATGCAGGTGTTATTTATACGTGCGCTGATTGGTGTAGCTGACTTATAGTTATTGGTTGATTACTAGGTGCTCCATTCATAATGTAGAAAATATGTAACAGCATAAAATACAGGTGAAACGTGTAAGGAGGTTGCCAAGTAGGAAAACTTAGCCTACTAATGTGGTAGCGGTTTCGAGATTGGTAGCATGCTATTGTTATCGTTATTTAGCTATTTTAAAGCATTCAATCGGCCACTCATATTGTATAAAGGCATATTTAGGGGCATATTTACATGCCCCTTGTGCGCCTTAAGCGCTGCCATTGCGGCATTTTTTTGACACCAAGACGGCATTAAGGAGGCCCTTCCCCTGTGCCATATGTACTTTGCAACCCCTTGCGCCATATTATGCCTGCGCCACGCATAATGTATGCAAGGGGGCATTCCCCCATAGGGATGTCATTTTTATTGCCTGCCCAAGGCTGGAGTTAAAGTGAAGTTCCTATATTGACCTATGTGCCTTCCTGTGCTTTGCTGTCTTAACGCCAAAAGTATTGGCACTAGTGCAGCAGAGCGCCACAACAGCACAAACAAATGTGATGCTGTTGTGATAACGACCACCATGGTGCGCTGTATTGTAAGTATGGCACACCCATGGTGTCATTAGTGGGGGTGCAGGGGGACGCAGGAAAAGTAGCACATAGCGACCTATGCCCCACTATCTTGTAAATGCCCCTTAGTCTTTCAGGGTAGGAGTTCTACCGTGAGCTAAGTTTATGAGTAGGAGACATTTTAAGTCAGAGATGTGGGTCAGTGGTGGTTCAGCAAGCACAGTGCACAGCTTAGTTTAAGAAAGAGTGCCCAGAAGTCTGATGCTATGTGGAAGCAGAATGTACATGCATTCAGCAGCGCTGAGGTAGAACTGTTATGTCACTTAGGTTTGGCAGAGCGGATGAACCTCCATAAACTGGTGGTTTATCTTCTCTACCAAACTAGTAACACCCTAACACATTTAGAGGTGCTAGAACCATGAGGTTTCTACAATTCAAACTTGATACTGCTCTGCCGGTAGAAACCTTTGACCTAATGCCCCTTCTTCCACTATGTGACACAGTCCAGCACAGAAGTCCTGATAAAGGAAATCAGTTATCACCCCTAATGTGCACGAACAAGACTCCCTGTGCGGTGGCCTTTGATTTGTATTTTTCTATTACAAATTCCAAATGCATGAGTTTGCTACCAAAAAAACCAAAAACAAATTTCGAAACTGAACTCACTCAGCCAAGCTACCTACTTTCAAACCAACCACTCTACCAGCATTTGTTCTGAAGGCTTTAGAGACCCAGGCAGGCAAGTGCTCTCTCTAAATAAGGCAGGAAATACTCAATCAGAATAAATAATGGAGAAGAAAAGCAGCACACGGGGAAGCAAGTAACATGGAGCACTGGGGAGAAATTGTAGGGGGGGAACACACAAGAGATTGCAGAATCTGAGGGAGAGAGTAATACAGACCAGAGGGTAGGTATTTGGCTGGAGAAAATTATACGAGAGAGGGAGCTAGCGTACACACACATGCTCTCTCATGGAGAATTCAGCAAAAAAAAGTAGTTTCTTAAAAGCGAGCGGTTTGAAGGATACAGGTCAACCAGTAAAAGGCATGGTAAAGAGATTACGCTCCATTGGAGGGGAAAATGCAAGAAGAAGGAAAGCAATAGAATAAGAAGCAAGGAAATATGAGTGAGAGAAAAGCTATGCAATTGTAGGTTCTACGTTTTTGGGGTAGTCCAGAAGAGCTCTTTCACACCCAGACAGTTGGAGGTGTCTGGCAGTTGTCTGGTAAACAAGATCTAATGACACCTTGACCACTCTAACAAATATGCATGTGGGTGGCAGCAGCACATCATATGATGCTCAGTATGTAGAAATAATGCACTCCAAATGGCAATATTAACTGACATGCTAAATCAAACACCCACCGGATGTGAATGGCCCCCAGAACATCACAATTCACAAAGGTAAGCTTAGACCGAAAGCCTAAGATTAGACCAAAAATCCAAACTTGCACCAAAAGTCTAACCTTACCCATAGTAAAGTTAAACTTTTGGTTTAAGTTTAGACTTTTGGTCTATACTTACACCAAAAGTCTAAGACCTTAGGCCTATTAACTTAGTCTTTTGGTCTAAACTTAGAATTTTGGTCTAAGTTTACCTTTGTGAATAGGGGCGAGCATCTTTGAGGAGTTAACAAAAGTAATCCACAGAAGTGACAAAATATTACTAAAGTCATGATGGAAATAGGGAGAACTCATAGCTTTACATGACCACAGTCTCCCGACATCACCCTATTAACTAACAAACTGAAAGTAAACAGAAGTGTAACGGCCCACGAGGACTAAACGCACCAACAGCACATAACAAAGAAATACACATACGGACACCAACAAGAAGTACTAAAGCACCTAACAGAGAGAAAAACACACCTTTTTAAAAAATGAATAGTCAATCTTTCCATCAACATTATATCTAAAACGCTAATAAAATACTAACATGTTAGAAAGCAGGCATGAAAACAATCCCGTGGTAGAAAGACTGCAACCCACACGATTCCACAAGTGAAAAGGAAAATCAAATATAGGAGAATAAAAACTTCCCTACAACTCACTGCCCCATTCTATCATTCTAGCTGAAACAGAGAAATGCTACAACTTATCTCAACCACATCATTCACTGATATAAAGAACTCAGTTCAAGGACCAAAGCAAAAAGCAACAACAACTCACAGAGAAAAGGAAATGGCAGAGTTCATCTGAAAAAATAGGCCAAGATTTAAGAGGAACTAGCGCCACTTTAGTGCTGCCTTAGCGCCACTTTTTTTACTCTAGGGTGCCACTAGGGTGGCCTTTTCCCGGCACAAATTTTTTAATGTAGCGCAATGCATGCATTGCACGCCTTTGTATCCCTTTGCGCTACATTATTCATGCACCATGCATAATGTATGCAAAGGGGGCATTCTCCCATTAGGAGGGCAGAAAAAATGGTGCAAAGAAATATAAGAGATTTATTTGCATCATTTTTTAGCACTTTTATCACCTGCCAGAATGTTGGCGCTAACCCTGAACAGTATAGCAATAGCATCAAAAATGTTGAAGCTATTGCCCCCTAACCTGTACCATGGTGCACTGTATCTTAGCTACGGCTCACACATGGTGGCCGCCGTGGGGTACTAAGGGGTGCGAGGAAAGTGGCGCTGCACAGAGTGCACCACCACTTTTCTTAAATCTCGTCCATACTGTGTTCATGAGAAGTGTCAGAGGTCGGAGCCCTTTATCCCCAAAAGTGGCTTATAGCGCAGAGGAAACTAATTTACAATGAGATAACAATAGTTTTACCTAGAAACCACAGTGAACTTCACCGACTTGATGGAATGTGACAAGGTGGTGGACACCAGTTTGAAAAGCAAACAGACAGGAGAAGTTTTTTAACTGGCATGAATTATATATTATTATTACCCTCCGGCACCTCATTCTAATATAGCTCAAATGCCACACTTAGATACACAAGCACCAGACATCCCAATAATGATCACAAACAGTTATATACAAATGCAAGTCAGTGCATCCTTCAGTGCAAGTCCTCAGAGAAGTAGAGTTTAATATGCACAATTAATGAATGCAGAAGCACAGAGGGGCTAGATCCTGCAGCCAAGCCTGACTTTTGCAAATGAGGTCCCAATTGGTGCACCACAGAGGATCCAGGCATCTGATACTCTGGGGCATAGTTACAAGCCACTAGTGCCTCCTTTTGCTGCCCTACCATAATGTTCTTTACGCTAAGGGGGCGTCAAGGAGGCCTTTTCCCCAAACCAGATTTACAAAGTGGCGCAATGCAATCATTGTGCCACTATGTAACCCCTTGCAAGACATTATGCCTGAGCCAGGGATAATGTATGCAAGAGGGGCGTATCCCCATTAGGAGGCCCAGAAAAATGGCACAGTGAAACTTACAAGATTTCGTTACAGGGCAGGTGTTAAAGTGATGCTCCCATTGTTTCCAATGGGCATCTCCACACATTGCTGGACTAGCACCATCATTTGTGACACTAGTGGACCAATGCGCCACAATAGCATCAAAACTGTTCATGCTATTGAGCTAACATGCGCCATCATGTACCGAATTGTAAATACGGAGCAGCGATGGTGACGTTAGGGAGGTGCAGTGGGGTGCAAGAAAAGTGGCGCATCATAGCTGATACACCACTTACTTGTAAATATGCCCCTCGGACACTTATGTAGCAATACTTCATGTGGGTGGTGTGGCATTCCCCTCAAAGAGCATGGGCATTTGGGTGTGTGAACCAGTTAAGTATATTGACTTGTGTCTTCATGATTTATTTCTTTAAAACTTTGTGAGCTTCATAAAGGGAAAACTTTGCAATTTTTGTAATGGTGTATGGGGTAGTATACATCCACTTAGCCCTTTCTTATAGCCCACTCCGTGACCCATACTATGCCTCAGTCCTCTCTCCTCGCATAGTCACCTTCTCATTTAAGCTCTTGCAGCCTGCCAAGATCCTTCATGAGTGTGGAACCATGCATCTAGAACTAGCTTAGCTGTGCAGGCTGTGGAAGGGAGGCATTTTGCATCTGAATAGTTAGGCAGCCTGACACAGCTTTATCAAAGTACATTTTCACTGAATTCACCCAACTTTAAAAGTGAAGGTGTTGCATTTGCTGGCCTCTCTTGCATTCCAGCCACTGTTACATTTCTGTAAAAGGCTTCTTCCAAGATAGGAACACACAAGTAACGGAGGATGAGAATCTATAACATTCATTCTTTGAGAAGCTCCAGCCACCAACTGACAGCTTCAACATAAACTGACACAAATAGAGTATCTGTACACTATAATTTCTGAAGAATCTAGAGTGGGAATACCAGCAGCATTTTAGGTGTAAAGCATTAGACCGCTAATCCAGATACCACAATTTTCTTACTACAGATTTCCTCTCTCACAGAATGCAGTGTATCATTCCTGTGTTTGATGTGGATGGGTGTGCTGCAGTCTTGGGTTTTGGGGGATTTTATGTGAAGGCACTGAGGGGTATGCAATGCACTGGAGTGGATACCCTAGACAAATTCTAAAACATTCCACACATTGTGTCTGTGCTGTACAGTTCAGCACACATACATTGCGGTGAATGTTTGGAGAAATTGAAACATTTCTCCAGGTGAGCACCTGCTTTAAACCCCATTTTTCTTTCCTTGTTAATTAGGCTTTCCATCAAAAACTATGGGGACTTGCCCTAATCATCCTAAATTATTTCTCATGTAACAGCTCCTTGGCACAAAGAAGCATGAAGTACAATTTGTGCCAAGATAATGGCAGCATTCCGGCACAAAATAACTTTTGCAATGGAAAGTAAATTACTTTGGCCCTCATTACAACCCTGGTTTCGACGGAAGCAGCGCCAACAGGCTGGCGGTGCTTCCCATGGGATTACGACCGCCGGGACCGGCGGTTTCCCGCCACATTGGTCCTGGCGGTTGTAATCCCCCAGGGCAGCGCTGCTTGCCAGGGGAATACGAGTCCCCCTCCCGCCAGCCTTTTCATGGTGGTATGAACCGCCACGAAAAGGCTGGCGGAAAGGTGAGTCGTGGGGCCCCCTGCACTGCCCATGCCTTTCTGTAGAATGCAAAATGTCGAGTGGCACAGGGCCGAGTTATGCGATGGGGGGGACATGAGAGGAGCTTCCTCAAGGTTGGTCTGGCATTTATATTCGGATTAGTCTATAAAGCAATCAGCTAAAGGCAAGAGGACTGGTTTGACAGGTAACTGTGTGGATCATTTTTTATGGGCCTGCTTTATGGTCTAGTGGGCCAGTTTTTACTGTTGATTTGTATGATAATATATGTGTGTGTGGTATTTCAATAGCACAAACTCAGCCAAAGGCATCAGAGCACGGTACCTCAAACATTGCCTGCTGCAAGAACAAATGCATGCATTTTCATATATACATTGCAAAACATCTTATACAGTGGAGTAAAAAAGGCCCCATCAGCACAGTTCCCTCACCTGAGATCTCATGAGTGAGTTCAGAGGGGAGCCCTCCATGCACTTTGCAGGGGGCCACCTCAAGTTTTGTTACACCACTGTCTATAGAGCATGTCTACAAATTTAAAACTGCCGCACTCAGCAAATTTAAGTCACTTTTTTAGCTGATTGGTAAATAGGAGGTATTTTTATTTTGGTATCAGGGCGTATATTTTGTCCCAGTCTGACCCTGAGGTTTATGTTAGGAGAGTGACAGTGGCAAGGGTGCTAGTTACTTTCCAAAGCAAATGTCTTTCAATTGGCATGAATCCATCCTTTGGGAGTGGCCTTCCTCAGCACCCGGAAGGTTTTGATGCTGCCATTAACCCTTTGGGTGCCGGGGAAGTAATGGTTATGTGCTCATGTGCCATGGACATAACCATTCTGTCCTGAACCCGGCCCAAGGGGTGAGTGCTAGTGCTCCCCCGTTGGCCTCCCACCCCCTCCCCTGGGTACGGGTGGCAGGAGAAGAGCTTCCCCTGCCACCCCTGACCACCCCCCAAGTGACGTCTGATGACGTCAGCATGCAGATACGCGCTGACCTCATCAGAAGTCACCCCCATCCAGCGCGATCTGAGGAGAAACTGATTTGTTTCTCCTCGGACGGGGGAAAGGGGCACGTCAGAGAGGCATCAGAGGAAAGGAAAGACTTATCCTTTTCTCCGATGTCTCCTTGAGCATTCCTGCTGCACTATTGCATAGCGATCATGCTGCAGGAATGCTCACTAGACACCAGAGAGTTTGTTCACTTTACGTAAACAAATAAGGGGAGCAGCCCCTTGGGAAAGGGTCACTCCCCAAGGGGGCATTTTTTTCGGCCATTTCTGCCCCCTTTGGGGCAGATCAGCCTACTTTTATTAGGCCAATCTGCCCCCAAGGGGGGCAGAAACCACTAGAAACCAGGAATTGTTGTGTGTATGTGTTTTGTTTGGGGGGATGCCCCTTGGGCAAGGGTCACTCCCCAGGGGGGCACTTTACTGTTGTCCATTTCTGCCCCCTTGGGAGCAGATATGCCTATTTGTGTTAGGCCCTTCTGCCCCCAAGGGGGACAGAAAGCCCACTATACCCCAGGGTTTTTATTTTTTATTTTTTATTTTTTTTAAAGATGGTGGGGTTATGGCCACATCCCCACCCCAAATACATGGGAACAATGTTGTTCTGCCCAATAGTGGGGAGATGGGGCAATTACCCCATATCCACTCCCCGGGGTAGGACAGATAGCCTATTAAATGCCAGGAAATTAAAAAATAAATAGAGGGGTGGGGGCTTCCAACCAGTATGGGCATGGTTGTGCCTCCCACCCCAACTGAAGGGGGTAACAGTCTTTCAGCCCCCCTGAAAACTAAAGGATCTTATCCCAACGGCAAGCAAGAGTAATTTGATTATTTTGGGATTTGATTTTACATTTTGACCAAGAGAACCTGGCTAACTCTTAATATCGTCCCACTTGATATGCTGAGCAGTTGGACTTTTTGGACTTTGGGATGCTGCCACCTAGAAAAAATTACCAGACCTACACACATCTGAAAACTAAACATCTGGGTGAGTACAGGGTGGTGTGCTTCACATGCACCGCACACCATTTTCTTACCCGCAATGCCCTGCAAACCTCCAACTTTGCTTGCAATCATGCATTTTCCCTACATTTTTGTGATGGAACCTTGCGTAATCCACAGGAATTCACAAAATTCTTACCACCCAGCAAAGCTGCCCTTTTGGACATGCTTTGGTCCCCCCTCAATTGTGACATGGCCCATCCCTGTCACAGGCACTTGGCCCACCTACACAACTGAAGTATCATTTTTATCTGAAGACTAAGGGGAATGTTGGGTGGTACGAAATGTGTGCTGGTATGGTGATCTGACACAGAAATGTGAGGAAAATATGATTTATTTAGCTAAATTTGAGCTTTGCTGAGGATTCTGGATAAGAAAACACTGGGGGATCCACGCAAGTCACCGCATCCTGGATTCCCCTAGGTGTCTAGTTTTACAAAATGCACAGGTTTGCTGGGTTTCCCTAAGTGCCGGCTGAGCTAGAGGCCAAAATCCACAGCTAGGCACTTTCCAAAAATCAATGTGAAACTGTAATGTGTCCATGTTGCGTTTTCTGTCGTGGGCACTAGGCCTACCACACAAGTGAGGAACCATTTGGGAGACTTGTGGAAACACAGAATTGAAGAACAAGTGTTATTGCCCCTTGTCTGTCGCTACATTGTTTCCTTCCAAATGTAAGACAGTGTGCAAGAAAGAAGTCTATTTGAGAAATGCCCTGTAATTCACATGCTAATATGGGGACCCCCGAATTCAGAGATGTGAAAATAACTACAGCTTCTCAACACCTTATCTTGTGCCCATTTTGGAAATACAAATGTTTCCTTCATACCTATTTTCACTCTTTATATTTTACCAAATAAATTGCTGCGTATTCGGTATACAATGAAAACCTGTTGCAAGGTGTAACTCATTTATTGGCACTGGTTACCCAGGGTTCTTGATGAACCTACAAGCCCTCTATATCCCCGCAACCAGAAGAGTCCAGCAGACGTAATGGTATATCGCTTTTAAAAATTTGCCACTTCTGGAAAAAGTTACCTACCAAAACGTGGACAGAAATGGCTGTTTTTTCCAACTCAATTTCTATGTTTTTTTTATTTCAGCTGTTACTTTCTGTAGAAAAACCTTGAAGGATCTACACAAATGACCCCTTGCTGAATTCAGAATTGTGTCGAGTCTTCAGAAATGGTTAGCTGTCTGGGATCCACCATTGGTTTTATACCCATTTCAGTCACTAACTGGAAGGAGGCTGAAAGCACAAAAAATAGTAAAAACAGGGTATGTCCCAGTAAAATGCCAAAATTGTGGTGAAAAATATGATTTTCTGATTCAAATCTGCCTTGTTCCTGAAAGCTGGAAAGATGGTGATTTTAGCACTGTAAACTCTTTGTTGATGGCATTTGCAGGGGAAAAAAAATGCTTTTTTCTGCAGCACTTTTTACCCCTTTTTCCAACAAAAAACACATTTTAGCTGTATTTCTGAAATTTACTTGATCCCCCAGAGGAACTCACAAACTCTGTCTACCTTTAGAATCCCTACAATGTTGGAAAAAAAGGACACAAATTTTGCGTGGATAGCTTATGTGAAAAAAAGTTATGAGGGCCTAAGTGGGAGCTGTCAACATCAGGGCAGTGCATGCTCTACGGGCGACTAGAATGCAAAAACCTAACAATTTCAAGCTAACATAATTGATGATTTTGCTGATATGATGTTGTTTAACCTTTTGCATTGCAGAGTTTTAATCCTGAAGACTTATGTTCAGCATGCATATAAATACTGTTCACATGCAATGTACTGCTGCAGGCTTTCAGACTGTGTCAGGGTGTGGTCCCCTTCCACGGCCTTCTAGAAGCTTTCCCTGCAGCATGCCTGGATGTGGTTTGTGGGCTGGGTTAAGACTCTATAAAAGGGAGCCTGCCCAGCTCCACGTGCTCACTATTCAGAGGTCCCAGTGCAGAGCAGCAGCAACTTCCTGAGCTCCTGTTCCGGAGGCCTACTTTGATCTTTCAGGCCTTTGCCCTTCATTTACATTGGTGATCCTTGATCAGGGCGGTAAGACGGAGGTCGGGCTGGGCCCCCACTCCCGTTTTCGAAGGCATACGAGTTCTTGGGCCTAATTTTCATGTTGAGAGATTTTACCTTGTGTGTGTGTGAATGTGCTGTAGGTTTTTCTGGAATTTACATGTTAATATTCGAATCTGCAAGACAGGCGATTCGTTCCTCGTGCTTTCACCCTTGATATTCATTGTGCGCTACCATTTCTTGGCAGTTACATGGTGGCATTCGAATCGGCAAGACACGCGATTCGTTCCTCGTGCTTTAACCCTTGATATTCATTGTGCGCTACCATTTCTTGGCAGTTACATGGTGGCATTCGAACTGGCAAGATGCGCGATTCATTTCTTGTGTGTAATTCATGTTATTCATTGTACGCTACCATTTCCTGACATTCATGTGGTGACATTCAAATCGGCAGAACGCGCAATTCATTACTTGCGTTGAATTCATGCTAATCAACGAGCGTTACCATTTCTTGGCATTCACTTGGGGGTACTTGAATCGGCAATATGCGCGATTCATTTCCTGTGTTTAAAATCACGGTGTTCATTATGCGCTACCACTTCATGGCATTTACTTGGTGGCTTTCGAGCTGGCAAGATGCCTGATTTATTTTTTGAGTCTAATTTATGTCATTCATGGTGCACAATCATTCCATGGTATTTACAACCTTTGTAAAAATCTGCAATGTGTGCAATTCATGTTCTGGTAATATTGAGAAAACAAAAATGCTAGAGTTCTCGATGTAATGTTGTATGTACATAATAAGTTCCTCAAACACGATTCATATGATGGTTTAGAAATCATTCAGATTATTTCCTGATCCTCATGCAAAAGATAATTCTTGAATTTGAAAGTTGCATTTAACCTTTCTTGATTCCCTCACAGGTATCCTGTCATCTTGAAGCATAGTTATTTAAGTCTATGCTTAGGCTGTCCATGTTTTCAGAATGACAATGTTTAGAGTCATAGCCTAGTACTGATTAATATGATAAAAATGTCCATGTTTTCAGAATGACAATGTTTAGAGTCATAGCCTAGTACTGATTAATATGATATCATTTTGATATTGTGTGTTTTAACCTTTTTTCTTCCTACAGGTCTCCTTCCCAGCTGTTCCCTTCCTTATCCCCTTTTCCCAACCTGGACTCTCTTAGACTCTGTGACAATTCTAATCAGAGTATTGGAGCTGTCTTGTGGTGGAAGTGTTGGGAACGTGCACAGAACCCGAGGATCTGGTGACTCTGACAATCCCCAAAAAAGGCTTAGCACAGGAGGGGGAAAAGGCCTGGAAGAAAAGGGGTTAAGAATAGCTAAAGCTGATATGTTTTAAAGCTTTGCACTTTGCAAAGCTGGCATAGCTTGAAAAATTGTGAACTTACAAATTTATACACCGCTGTGCATTTTTCTAACTTCTGCTCTGGCACATCAACATATCCTAATGAAATACTGAGTTGTTTCAGAATTACTCCCCTTTTCTGCTTTAGTGCTTTAGACTCTAAAGCATGCTTTTTTAGAGGGACTAGCCAACCACTACTGCAACTAGAACATTCTGCACTGTAGCCACAAAAAAGCATGTCTTTATTTTAAAAATAAAGGTGATTAATTCAAAAGTTATGTAATATGTATGAGGGACTTTTTCTGATTTTTACTATAAAGAAACTAGCAAAGGGTAGCAGGAAGAATTTTAATGCATCTTTCCAAAGATACAGCATTCAAACAAAGCTCCCTCGCCTTTATTAGGCATTCTATAAGAGGTAATCTGAAAGCCCTGCCCAGCTACGGGACTTCTTGGGTATAAACAACTGTAGAAGGCCTTCACTGTGTCTAACGGGGCTGAATTTAAGACCTGAACTTCAGTCTGGCTGTGCACCCTGTCCTTATATGTAAATCGCTCAGTGCATTTGAACTTTGGCCATGCACAGAAGTGGTTGAGATCTGGGACGGTGCTAATCCATGTCCCTATATTTGGACACAGAGTCAAGCCTTCAGCTAGGTCCTGTGCCCTACCTCATATAGACATAACATACTGAGAATGGTCTTCGTCCATGCACTGTAGGGCATGAGGAAATTACCTTGATTTGAACCCAGATTTGAATATTACACACTGTGTACTAAGCCTGTGCAAGGTGTTTGGCTATGTATAGTGGAAGTTGAGTGCTGGCCAGTCCTTACACTGAGCCCCCCATGTATGTATTTATTGACTTATATGGTATTTATACAGAGCGAACATACCTAAAAAGGCATCAGAGCAGTGGACAGAGTCATAAGCAAAGATACAATCAGTAAGTGATTGGAGTAGAAGATGGCTTTATCGTGATGTAGTGTTCATTAAAAAGCAGCCTCTCCAACTCTATCTTAAATTTGAGCAGGTTTGGGGCAATTCTGCTGGGTACGAGGATATCATTTCAGGTCCTGGGTGCATGTGTGAATAATGCCTGTTACATTGTTTTGTGTTGTTTCTTGCACATCTTTGTCTCCATTTGGATGTTTGTTCAAGATGTGATTGTGTGAAAAGCCACAGAAGGGGGTGAACGTGTTGGCCAGATGTGTGGAGGTTCTGGTTGTGATAACTTTGTAGCTGAACCAGCTGGTTTCAGAGGTTGTGCACACTTGCAAAGGAAGGCAGTGTAGGGTGGGGTAATGTGGTCATATTGTTTTCGGCCCTTGATGAAGAGTAATGCAGCATGTTGGATCTCCTTTAAGGGGTCAGAGTCTTTAAAGCATTGAAGCAGGGCTTTACGACCATCCAGATGTGAATGTACAAGTACATAAACAGCAGTTTTTAATTTGTTTTGTTGAGGAACAATTTCACTTTCTTCATTAACCCGTTAAGTGCGGGTGTCGGCCACTGGCCGATGCCCGCACTACCTGCCTGGTGCGGGTCATGACCAGTGGCCGACACCAGAGAGGGGGTTAGAAAATCAGGATTTTTTATTCAAACCCCTGGGAGACATGGAAGCTCTTCCGTGTCTCCCACCACCCCCACACGCCCCATTGTGACGTCCGCGCGCTGATGTCACATTGTTGTTTTCCCCATCGGAGCAGGAAGCAGCCGTATAGCCGCTTCCTGCTCCAATGGGGAAAACTGCCCCAAACAGCCTTCCCCATGTTCGGGAAGGCTTCGTATGAAAGGGTAGACTCTCCCCTTTCATACGAGGCCTTCCTGAATGCGTCTCCAAGCCCTCGATCGCAGAACAGCTGCTATCGAGGGCCAGGAAACACCACTAGAAACCAGGGATTTCACTTGGGGGAAACCCTACAACTACCAAAAAAATACAGATCTATATATATATATATATATATATATATATATATATATATATATATATATATATATATATAAAAATATGTATATATATATATATGTATTTAGATTTATATATAGATATATCAATCCATGAAGATAGATATATCTATCTACATGGATAGATAGATCTATATATATATATATATATATATATATATATATATATATATATATATATATATAGATCTATCTATAGATATATCCATGTAGATAGATATATCTATATAGAGATCTATATATATATATATAAAAGTGACTTTTGTCAATGCATGTGTGGTTTCCCTGGGGGCTGCGATCGGCCCTCAGGAAAACCAGACCCACATATAAAAGTGATCTCTCTATATATATTAATATATATCATATATATGTATATATATATATATATATATATATATATATATGTATATTTGCCACCAGTTGTCTTGCAGTTGCAGCTTGCGTCTTCAAAGCAATGCACATACTTCAACTGACGCATTTCAACTGTAGCTTTTAGGCAACAATAAAAAAGTCAAGTAAGTCTTGTGATTAAGTTTCTGCTACAAAAGGATCAGACTTTTGTCTAGTGGCAGTTTTAGTGCCATAAAGAAGCGCAGAAGGTTTATATGCCTTCTGCAAAGAGCAAATCTGTATTTTATGTAAAAAGCTGAGTACATTAGTAAAGTCAGCCACTACATGCGCTATAATACAAATGAAATGTATGTGTGGGGTGGGGGGTGGCTATGGAGAGATGAAGAGCATGTTTGCTGGGTGGTAATGAGGGAATCCGAGAAGGAGGACATGGGAGTGGGAGCACCAATAATGATTGTTGGAGTGGGCGCAGGAGGTGCTAAAGACTGTGACGAATAGTATGTGACAAGGTGTTTGAGTGTCTTGAAAGAGCGTGCTGATTGAGGAAAGAAGCACAGGTAAGGTGCCTCTACTGTTGCACGTATCACACACACACACCAGCAATTTTGTGACTGTCTATGTAGGCTAGTGTTTTAGAGCAACAGTTTAGCCAATAGCAGAGATGGCATCTTGATGGATGATTGCAGCAGACGTCGTCACTCGGGTTATAGAGGACAACTCTGACATAGGATCAGAGACTGAGACAGCAGATACTGAGACAGCATCTGAGGGATAGAACAATGGCACAGACTCTGGGAGTGATTTTTCAGTTGGAGGAGTCCCATTGGATAACTCCATCCAGTAAATTGTGAGGGAGGTGATGAGGGCAGTCCTGTTGGCCCTTCGCAAGCACAGTCTGTGCAACGGGGCAATAGTGGGTTAGCCCAACCCAGAGAGCAGATAAATGCGGGGGCAAGCACAGAGAGGGTGCTCTCTTGGGAGCTTCCCAATTTAATTCAGCCCCAAATTCCGCTGCCCAAATTGTATTGTGGAGACATCAAAATTATCTATCACAAAACAAACTGGTTTTGTAAGGCAGGCACCTGTGTTTTTGGTCCTGGGTTCGGCGGCCATATAGGGAAACATACTAAACCCAAACATTTCTGGAAACTAGACATCCGGGGGAGTCCACAAAGGTGTGACTTGTGTGGATTCCCCAAAGTTTTCTTACCCAGAATACCCTGCAAAGCTGAAATGTTGAATAAAAACTCTATTTTTCTTGCATTTCTGTCACACAAACTACAGGAATATGCTGCGATCCACAAAATCCCTACCACCCAGTGATCCATCACCTGTCCTGATAAAAACACTACCCCACTTGAGTGACTATACCTAGTGCCTGCATAAGGAATGGATCACCCCAGGGTTAACAGTTGCCTCATGTAAGTACCAACATTGTCCGTTGTGTGATCTATTCCTGTCGCGGGCCCTAGGCCTACCCACACAAGTGAGGTACCATTTTTATCGGGAGACTTGGGGAAATGCTGGGTGGAAGGAAATTTGTGGCTCCCCTCAGATTCCAGAACTTTCTGTCACTGAAATGTGAGGAAAAAGTGTTTTTTTGGCCACATTTTGAGGTTTGCAAAGGATTCTGGGTAACAGAACCTGATCAGAGCCCCACAAGTCACCCCATCTTGGATTCCCCTGGGTGTCTAGTTTTCAAAACTGTGCAGGTTTGCTAGGTTTCCCGAGGTGCCGGCTGAGCTGGAGACCAAAATCCACAGCTAGGCACTTTGCAAAAAACAGCTCTGTTTTCTTTGTGAAAATGTGATGTGTCCACGTTGTGTTGTGGGGCATTTCCTGTTGCGGGCACTAGGCCTACCCCCACAAGTGAGGTATAATTTTTATCTGGAGACTTTGAGGAACGTTGGGTGGAAGGAAATGTGTGGCTCCAATCAGATTCCAGAAATTCCTGTCACCGAAATGTGAGGAAAAAGTGTTTTTTTGGCCACATTTTGAGGTTTGCAAAGGATTCTGGGTAACAGAACCTGATCAGAGCCCCACAAGTCAGCCCATCCTGGATTCCCCTAGGTGTTTAGTTTTCAAACATGTGCATGTTTGGTAGGTTTCCCTAGGTGCCAGCTGAGCTAGAGGCCAAAATCTACAGCTAGGCACTTTGCAAAAAACACGTCAGATTTCAATGTAAAAATTTGATGTGTCCATGTTGCCTTTTCTGTCGCGAGCATTAGGCCTACCCATGCAAGTGAGATACCATTTTTATCGGGAGACTTGAGGGAACACAGAATAGCACAACAAGTGTTATTGTCCCTTTTCTTTCTCTACATTTTTTCCTTCCAAATGTAAGACAGTGTGTAAAAAAGACGTCTATTTGAGAAATGGCCTGTAATTCACATGCTAGTATGGCCACCCCTGAATTCAGAGATGGGCAAATAACCACTGCTGCTCAATACCTTATCTTATGCCCATTTTGTAAATACAAAGGTTTTCTTAATACATATTTTTCACTCTATATTTCAGCAAATTAATTGCTGTATACCCGGTATACAATGAAAACCCATTGCAAGGTGCAGCTCATTTATTGGCTCTGGGTACCTAAGGATCTTGATGTACCTACAAGCCCTATATATACCTGCAACCAGAAGAGTCCAGCACACACAACGGTATATTGCTTTAAAAAATCTGACATTGCAGGAAAATGTTACAGAGTAAAACGTGGAGAAAAATGGCTGTTTTTTTCATCTCAATTTCAATATTTTTTTTTTTCAGCTGTTATTTTCTGTAGGAAAACCTTGTAGGATCTACACAAATGACCTCTTGCTGAATTCAGAATGTTGTCTACTTTCCAGAAATACTTAGCTTTCTGGGATCCAGTGTTGGTTTCACACCCATTCCTGTCACTAACTGAAGGAGGATGAAAGCACCAAAAATAGTAAAAATGAAGTATGTCCCAGTAAAATGTCAACATTGTTTGGAAAATGTGGTTTTCTGATTCAATTCTGCCTGTTCCTGAAAGCTGGGAAGATGGTGATTTTAGCACCATAAACCCTTTGTTGGTGCCATTCTCAGGGAAAAAACCACAAGCCTTCTTCGGCAGCCCTTTTTTCAATTTTTTTTTAAAAAAACACAATTTTAGGTGTGTTTTGGCTAAACTCTGGGTACCTTTAGAATCTCTAGGATGTTGGAAAAAAAGGACGCAAATTTAGCGTGGATAGCTTATGTGGACAAAAAGTTGTGAAGGCCTAAGCGCGAACTACCCTAAATAGCCAAAAAAGGGCTCAGCACTGGGAGGGGGGAGGCCAATCAGCTAAGAGGTTAAAGAGAGCGGGTGCCAGGCTGCCTTGATTTTTTTGATGATGTTTTTCTTGAGGATGAGTTTGTTGTCCAGGGTGAATCAGAGATATTTGGCATTGTGTAAAAATTGGGGTTCAAAATGTTCCTGCTCATGTCATGGAGCTGTGGTTGGACTAATTGATGCTTGCTGTTCTTATAATATAATAGTAGAAATTCCATCATGGTGAGCTTGAGCTTCATGTAAGTGCTTGGCATACACAACTGGATGGCATGCAGTCGTGGCTTGAGACATTAAGGCCCTCATCACAACCGTGGCGGTAAATGCCGCCTACCACTGTGCTGACGGCTGCCAACATACCGTCACCGCGGCTGTAATCCACTATGGGTATTATGACCCACACAGAGAAGTCCGCCACTATACAGACACCCACACAAGTCAGACAGCCCAAATGTCAGTGATAAAATGGCGATAGCAAAACCCACACCGTTATGCCATTAGGAATACGCCCACAGTATCAGGACCCACAAATCACTGCGGCGGTCTCTCAACCGCGGTAAACCATTGGCGGTACACACCGCTTCGATCATAATACATACACATTAACAAAACTCCACCCCATTGGACAATTCAAACTACACACACACCTGACACACTATAAAACACACACCCACATTACCCACAACTCTTTCAATGAAAAAAAAGATAGCAAACAGAGAGAGACAAGCCAGGCGCACCCACTCAATCAAAGGCACAATACATCATCATCCATACACCATCCATGCACCCCACAACACAACACCCCACACATCAACCCACACATACTCACACATACCACTCACACCACATCCATGGCACCCCAAAGACACCCCAGGTTTTCAGAGGATGACTAAGGGTCATGGTAGAGGAAATCATCCGGGTAGAGCCACAGCTATGCGGATCACAGATACAGCAGACGTCTATTATAAGGAAGATGGAGCTATGGCGGAGGATCGTGGACAGGGTCAACGCCATGGGACAGCACCCAAGAATTAGGGATGACATCAGGAAGAGGTGGAACGACCTATGGGGGAAGATGCGTTCTGTGGTTGCAAGACACCAGGTAGCCGTACAGAGGACTGGCAGTGGACCCCCACCTCCTTCCCCCCAACTAACAACATGGGAGGAGCAAGTCTTGGCAATCATGCATCCTGAGGGCCTTTCAGGAGTAGCAGGAGGACTGGACTCTGGTAAGTCAAATCTTTACTACTATATACCCCATCCTACCTGCATGCCATCACAAACTCCTACCCCTACCCTCACCCCATCACTCCACCACCTCACACATACCCCACTATCACAACCCACCCATCCCAATACCAAGCCCTGCATCTAACACAAATGCATGGATGCTCATCACAGACCTGCATGGACATCCATCACTACAGCATGCCCAGTAGAGAGACTCACCCATTCCACAAAATCACCACAAACACAAGGCAAAGCTGACAGGGAGATCACAACCATACAGGGAAACACACCCATGCACAAGATGGCACTCGCAGATACCCTAACACTGCATTTGCATCCCCACAGGACCCCTACGTCACCGAAGAGGACGTTCCAGCTAAGTCCAGTCCCCCCCAGAAGAGGCCCACAGTGACGACAGCAGCTCTGCACGCCTGGATCAGGATGACCAACCTAGCCCATCAGGGACCTCTGGACAGTTGGTTCCCCTGCCATAGTCCCAACCCACCACAGAGCCTCCCCCTCAGGAAACACCATCACAGCACCCACCCAGTGGGCCCATGCCACTGTCCCCAGGACATGTCAATCAGCAGTGTGTCCACCACTACAGGGACCCCATGCAACCCGACAAACACAGGACGATCAGGGACCTGGGCAGTGGGCACATAGTTCAGGGGACAGAGGCACAGGACATCAGGGAAGCTGGGAGGACTGCTGTGCGAAAGGGGGAGGACAGGTCAGGGAACCCACTCTCTACGAGGAACTCACCAACATCCTGGGAGCATACCACCATTTCCAGGAGACGAAGTTGCAGGAGACCCAGCGGCTGCAGGAGAGACAGTACCTGGGGATCAGGGAGGACCTCAAACTCATCTACACCATCCTGGTACCATTGCAGGGGTGCCGGGTGACATGGCCAACAACATGAGGGAGGCAGTGGCACACCAACGGGCCCCGGACACTAGCCGAACCGATGAACAGCCTTCCACCTCTGCCAGAGCTTGTGGACAGGAGGCCCCGCCACAGGAAGAACAGGCCACCAGCACCCAACCCCCTGTAGAATGAGAACCACCCCACAAACGGGAAATAGGACTCTCCTGATTGTCACCCTTCTGTCTCACTCTGTCACCCTGTCCACCCTGAACTGCCATTGATCCCCTTCCTATGCCCCATTGGACAATGCACCTGTGATACCAAGAGACTGGACTCTACCCTGGACGTTCCGCTACCATCAGCCCAGCCCATTGCACATCCCCCTCTACTTATGAGCACTTAAATAAAAACCCTTAGAACAAATACAAATCTGGAGTCTGTCAAATGATTCAAATATGTATAAGTTCAACATAATCAAAGCATTGCAAGTCAAATGTACAGTCAAATATACTTTGAAATGACCTTTGGTGGGCAGAGTACACATAGCAGGAGCCAGAGTGGGCCACAGAGATCTGAAAATAGGGATGCCAAAGGGTATAGTAAGTGGCCATAGACATAGGGAAATCAGGCTGCGATGTACGATGTCCAACAGATAACTGATAAGGTAAGTTAAGTTACTGTGTCTTACCTGTGTTTCAGTGAAAGTACTGCTGTATTATGTTCCTTCTGTTGTTAACATCTTCTTCCTCTGCCTCCTCTTCCTCACTGTCCACAGGCTCCACCGCTGCCACACGCCCATCTCCAGACTCATCCTCCTGCAGAAAAGGCACCTGGCATCTCAAGGCAAGGTTGTGCAACATGCAACGATGATCTGGCACACCTTCTTGGGTGAGTAGTAAAGAGATCCACCTGTCAGATGGAGGCACTGGAACCTGGCCTTCAGGAGGCCGAAGGTCCTTTCAATAATCCTCCCTGTACACCCATGTGCCTCATTGTAACATTCCTCTGCCCTTGTCCTGGCATTCCTCACTGGGGTCAGTAGCTATGAGAGGTTGGGGTAACCAGAGTCACCTGCAAATATCGAGGGACAACTGTTAGACGCACACTAACCCTTAGGGACAACCCCATACTCAGACACCAACTTATACTGTGTGGGGACCGTGAGCTCACCTATTAGCCACACCCGGTGCCTCTGGAGTTGGCCCATCACATATGGGATGCTGCTATTCCTCAAGATAAAGGTGTCATGCACAGAGCCAGAGTATTTGGCATTCACATGGGAGATGTACTGGTCCGCCAAACACACCATCTGCACTTAATAGAGTGATAGCTTTTTCTATTCCTGAACACTTGTTCATTTCTCCAGGGGGTGGGGGACAAATGCCACATGTGTACCATCAATGGCACCAATGATGTTGGGGATATGTCCCAGGGCATAAAAGTCAGCTTTCACTGTGGCCAAATCCTCCACCTGGGTAATATGATTCAGCTGCGCATGTGTTTCAGCAGGGCAGACAATACTCTGGTCAACACGTTGGAGAACATTGGCTGAGACATCCCTGATGCCATGGCCACTGTTGTTTGGAAGGAACCACTTGCCAGGAAATGGAGCACTGACAGGACCTGCAATAGAGGGGGGATACCTGTGTGCTGGCGGATAGCTGACATCAGGTCTGGCTCCAATTGGGTGCACAGTTCTTGGATTGTGGCACGATCAAGTCTGTAGGTTATGATAATGTGTCTGTCCTCCATTGTTGCAAGGTCCACCAGGGGTCTGTACACCGGAGGATGCCGCCATCTCATATTCAGCATCAGTGGTTGAAGCCTATGGAAGAAAACGGTGAGCAGAGGGTCATATTCACACATCTATTGCACCAATGATGAATTTCTTCCTTTACAGAACCAGTATGTGTATCTGACAATCAGTTTCTGTGACAATGTCTGCTGTGACGCAGTTAGTTGCCATGGCCTATGCCCCCCTGAAATGGCGGTTGCCTGACATGTGAGGAGGGACAAGTGGAAATGAGGTAATTCCGCTAGCGTTGTGCGCCGTCGCGGTAGGCGGTCGATGACCGACGCACAACTTCGCAGTGGTTATCATTGGACACTGTGGGTTCCAGGAGCCAGTGACGATGTATGCCGGCGGTGAGGGTACGCACCACTGTGGATGTCACCGCCATTTTCTCTCTGTTCACTCACTTGATACCTGATCTTCGACAGGAGAGGACCTACACTGCAAGTGCTGCTGTGACCTCAGTCTGGAAGAGACAATGGCTCATGTGTCTGGGGAAAGGGCCCCTGCCTTCAGCACTGAGGAGTTGGAGAAACTAGTGGATGGGGTCCTCCCCCAGTACACGCTACTCTACGGTCCTCCAGACAAACAGGTAAGTACACTGTGAACATGCAGAATGGTCAATTGCTGTGTGGACTGGTGTGGATGAAAGATAGGGGGAGCGGAGAATGAGGCGTGCATGAAACGACAGTGAGTGCATGTGCGTCATGGCAAGGGTAGGGATGCGGGCCAAAGACTGTGACGGTGCGGACGGTTATATCTTCTCCTTTTCCCCTGTACTATTCGTGTAGGTCAGCGCCCACCAGAAGAAGAATATTTGGTGTGCCATCACCAAGGACGTCCAGACCCTATGGGTCCACCACAGACGGAGCACCCACTGCCGGAAAAGATGGGAGGACATTCGCCGCTGGAGCAAGAAGACGGCAGAGGCCCAGCTGTGGATGGCCTCCCAACGTGGGAGGGGTGCCCGTCGCACCATGACCCCCCTGATGTTCCGGATCCTGGCGGTGGCGTATCCAGAGTTGGATGGGCGCTTGAGGGCATCACAGCAGCCACAAGGGGGTGAGTACACTCTCATTCTGCTGATTCAGCGCGCTTGGTAAGTGTCTGGGTGGGGGAGGTGGGCTGTGGGTTCCCCTAGGACAGGGCGAGTTTAGTAGACAAGGTCCCTTATTAAGGCAGGCCATGTGGCACCCCACCCCACCTGTGTTCAGAGCCAACTACACCTAGTCATGCTCCTGTCACTTCCATGTGTGCAGCAATCGGGCATAGGCCTGTGATTCATTAGGGAACTCAAAGTGCACGGCGAAGTGCAGGGGGCTTCTGTGTCTGTAGTGTCCGCCAATGATAGCGGTATTGAATGCACTCAACATGTCTTTCTTCTGTCTTCCCCCCCCTTTTTGGTGGTCTCCCTGTTCTTGTGTGCATTAGCATCATCAGGCAGAGGAGCAGTGGCACCGGAGCAGGAGGGAGCTGCATCCCACATGGCCCTGGAGGATGACACAACGGAAGCCACCAGTGGGACGGTGGGCGAGGGGAGCTCCACGGCGGGGACAGGAGCTGAAATCAGCGACGCGGACTCCTCCTCTGATGGGAGCTCACTTGCGGTGGGGGCCCCCTCTGTGCCCCCGCATCTACAGGTACAGCCACCACCTCCTCTACCAGCACCGCCCTCCCAGCAGCCCCTCAGCGTGTGCCTCGTGCCCGCTCACCCAGGAGGGTGGGCATTTCCTTTGCCCCAGACACCTCAGCCCCTTTCCCTGTCAGCCCTGCTGCCCTCAGTGAGGAGGCCATTGACCTCCTCAGGTCCCTCACTGTTGGGCAGTCTACCATTTTGAATGCCATCCAGGCAGTTGCAACAGACGAATGCATACCTGGAGGGCATTCATTCTGGTCAGGCAGCCCAACAGCAAGCTTTTCAGACTCTGGCCTCAGCACTGATGGCAGCCATTGTTCCTGTGTCCAGCCTCCCCCCTCCAACTTCCTCCACCCAGACCCAAACAACTGTACCTCAGCCTATCCCAAGCACACCATCAGACCAGCATGCACACACCTCAACACACAAGGGAAGCTCAGGCAAACATAAGCACCACACATCCCACAGGCACTCACGCAAGCATCATACACATGCAGACATACCAACATCCACTGCCTCCACTGTGTCCCCCTCCTCCTCGTCTCCCTCCTCCCTCCCAGTTTCGTCTCCACTCACACCTGAATGCACTACATCTTCAGCCACTACCTCCATCACCAGCGCACCCACCACCACACCCGCTCACTTGCACTCACCACCCCCACTACCATTCACACATCCCCTGTGTCCTCTCCCAGTGTGTCTGTGAGCCCACCTCCCAAGGTACACAAACACAGCCACACACCCACCCAACAACCATCCACCTCACGACAGCCTCCAACCCATGCACCTTCACCCAAAGTCAGCAAACGTACACCTCCTACAACCACTACCTCTTCCTCCACTCCCAAACCCCCTCCATCTACCCGTCCCAGTGTGTCCAAAAAACTTTTCCTGTCCAACCTTGACCTCTTCCCCTCACCTCCCCCACCCCTTCAGTCCCCTAGGGCACGCATTTCCAGGTCCCAACCCAGCACCTCAGCCACAACATCTGCGGGAACAGGGGTGCCAGTAGTAACCGGCTTCTGGAGTGCGCCAAGCAGCAGGGCAGCCAGTGTGCCAAGGAGCCATACCACGGACAGTCCCCCACCTCAAAAGCACAAAACGTTGGCCAGTGCCCGGCGGGAGAGAGGCAAAACATCTACCACCAAAGCCTCTCCCAGGAGTACAGTTGGGAGTGGGAAGACAGCTGCGCCACCATCCAAGGTGGGGAAGAGGCACAGAAAAACAGGCAAGTCGCCGAAAACCTGCACGGCGGACAAGACCGCCACCAGCATTGCTGAACAGGACACCGCCGCCACCAGCACCGCTGAACATGACACTGCCGCCACAAGTACCGCTGTAAAGGACACCGCCGCCACAAGCACCACTGCCAAGGACACCGCCGCCACAAGCACCGATGCCAAGGACACCGCCACCAGCAGCACCGCTGAACATTACACCGCCGCCACCAGCACCGCAGGCCAATGAGCGCCAAAAGCTCTGCCGCTATTGAGGCCGCCACGAGCACGATGAAGCACTCTGCGCACCAGGCCCCCTCCAGAACCAGTGGAGTATCACATCCACTACCTGAGTCCTTGGCAGGATGAAGCACTCTCGGCACCAAGCCCCCTCCAGAACCAGTGGAGTATCACATCCACTACCTCAGTCCTTGGCAGGATGAAGCACTCTGGGCACCAAGTCTCCTCCAGAACCAGTGGAGATTCACATCCACTACCTCAGTCCTTGGCCGGATGAACCAATCCGGGCACAAAGCCCCCTCCAGAACCAGTGGAGACTGTTATCCACTTGTGAGACTGTGGCTTTGCACTCCCCAGGATAAAGCAGTGGGCAAACCACCCACTGTAAAGACTTGTGAGACTGTGGCTTTGCACTCCCCAGGATGCAGCAGTGGGCAAACCACCCACTGTAAAAACTTGTGAGACTGTGGCTTTGCACTCCCCAGGATGCAGCAGTGGGCAAACCACCCACTGTAAAGACTTGTGAGACTGTGGCTTTGCACTCCCAGGATACTGTCAACACCAGGGCAGTGCGCTCTCTATTGGCGCTTAGAATGCAAAAACCCAGCACTCTCAAAACAACATAATTTATGCATTGTGCTGATATGTGGTTGTTTAACCTTTTGCATTGCAGAGTTCAATCCTGAAGACTTATTTTTAATGTGCTTACAAATGCTGTTCATTTGCAATGTATTGCTGCAGGCTTTCAGACTGTGTTAGGGTGTGGTCCCTTTCCAGGGCCTTCTAGAGACTTTCCCTGCAACATGCCTGGATGTGGTTGTGGGCTGGGCCAAGACTCTATAAAAAGGAGCCGGCCCAGCTCCAAGTGCTCACTATTCAAAGGTCCCGGTGCAGAGCAGCAGCTACTTCCTGAGCTCCTGTCCCGGTGGCCTATTTGATCTTCCAGACATCTGACTTTCATTCTTCATTTGGAGATCCTTGTTCTGGGTGGTAAAATGGTGGTTGGGCTGGCCTCCCGACGCCGTTATCGAGAACTCTCATGTTCTTGGTCCTAATTCTTTTATGATTTGACAGAGTACTTTGCGCGTGTGAAATATGCGCTTGAGTGTTTGTGACATTTGCAGGGTGACTTGCGAATCGGCAAGATGCACGATTCGTTTCATGATAATTTATTCTTGTTAATTATTGCGCGCTACCATTTCTTGACATCTACATGTTGGCTTAAGAATCGGCAAGACGCGCAATTAGTTTTATGGTGTTTTAACTTTGTTGTTCATTGCGCGCTACCATTTCTTGACATTTACATGGTGGCTTAAGAATCGGCAAGACGCGCGATTCGCTTTATGGTGTTTTAACTTTGTTGTTCATTGCGCGCTACCATTTCTTGACATTTACATGGTGGCTTAAGAATCGGCAAAAGACGCGTGACTCGTTTCATTGTACTTTGATCTTGTTATTCATTGTGAGCTGTTATTTCTTGGCATTTACATTGTGGTTAACGAATCGGCAGGATGCACGATTCTCTCGAGTTTAATTCATGTTGTTTATTGTATGCCACTATTCTAAGATATTTATCATGTAATATTCGAGTTGACAAGTTATGTGGTTTGTTTTTCCTGAATCCATATTGTGTTATTCATGGTGCACAATCCTTTTATGGTGTTTACTATATATATATATATATATATATATATATATATATATATATAAATCTACAATATGCGCAATTTGTGTTGAAACATTTTAAGAGTACACAGAAGATCAGAGTGTCTAGATGCAATATTGTATGGTCCTAGTATGCATTCTCAAAAAAGGATTTATATGACTGGTTTAAAATTTAGTCAGAACGTTTTTCTGATTCTCATGTAAAGGAAAGTACTTGAATAAGAATGTTTTCATTTAATCCATCTTGATTACCTTACAGGTATCCGGCCATCTTGAAACTTAGTCATTTTAAACTTAATTCTTAGATTGTTCATGTTTTCAGAATGACTATGCTTAGAATCAGAGTCTAGTATTGATTTCAGGAGATATAATTTTCATATTGTGTGTTCTAACCTTTTTCTTACTACCGGTCTCCTTCCCAGCTGTTTCCCTTCCTAATCCCCTCTTCCCCTCTTGAACTCTCTTAGCCTCTGTGATTTATCTATCAGAGTCTTGGAGCTGTTCAGTGGTGGACGTGTTGGGAACGTGCACAGACCCCGAGGATCTGATGACTCTGACAGATACAGCAGTGGGCATGGATCCCCCTCGTGGATCTGTCGTCGTGCACTCATCCGAGGTGCTCCCCCTTCCCTTCCCCCTGAGGTGCCTGTTGTATTTCTATCTGATGCCCCAGCAGTGTTCTCTCCGTTTTGTTCGGGTATCTTGTGTGGGCCTCGCCCATGCATTTTGGGCCCTGTGGTCCACGGACTTTAATGGTGGAATACCTTGGTCAACTTTATATTCTTGGTGTATATATTTGTTTATAGTGTAAATATATATATATTTTTTATTACTGTATTTAATAGATTAAAAACGTTCAACTCATTTCCTTTTGTCCTTGCATTCTTCTGGGGGGGGGGTTGGGGTTTGTAAATGTAATGTATCAACATGTACTTGTGTGTGTTGTAGTGGGTGAGGGTGGGGGTGGGAGTGTTGCGTGTGTGTGTGTCACTCTTTTTTCCCTCCCCTGTGTCGTAGGTGCAGTACTCACCGTGGTCTTCGCCGCCGTCTTTGATGTTCCTGGTAGAGGAGCAGGAAGACAAAGGCTGGGAGTATCTGGAGCTCGGGTTCCATGGCGTCCTGGTTCCTCGTGGGGTGTGTAGAAGTGAGCGTTTTCCCTTCCAAGTCCTGTTTCCGGCGTGTTTTTGTTTGCGGTGAATCTGCCCCGGAAAAGGTGGTGGATTGGACTGTTGTAATACAGTGGGCGGAACCTTGTCTTCCGCCTGTCTGTTGGTGGTTACCGCTGCGGTGCTTGTTTGTACCGCCGTGGCGGTCGGAGTGTTAAAGTGGCTGTCTATGTTGGCAGTTTCCGCCATGGTCGTGATTTCATTTTTTTTACCGCCGGCCGCTTTAATACCGACACCAGGGTTGTAATGACCACCAAAGTCTCTTTCAAGCACACAGTACCTGGTTCGTGTGAAAAATCTCCACAAAGGGCCGCAGAGGAGGAGAAGCAGGGAAACAAAGGGGTGTGCGTCGATTTCTCAGGCCGCACATGGTCAATGCATCATTTAGTTTCCACGCAGGGACGGATGTGCGCCAATCTCCGGCGCTCGGTTGTGGACCCTCTTCGGGTTGCGGGGTTTTCAGATGCCCTGGGGTCTGTGCGTGGAATCCTGGGCTTGTGACAAGCTCTGCGTCGTTCCAGTGGGCAGTGCGGGCATATTTCTCCCGCACGGCAGACGCCGCATCGATTTCCCCTCTGGAAGTCGGGCTGCGTCATCTCAGGTCGGCTGGGCGTCGATCTGATGGGCCGTGCGTTGAAGTTCCGGTCACACCGCAGGCGCCGCGTCAATCTTTTCCTTGCGAAGTCGAGCTGCGTCGTTCCAGTTCGGCGTGCAGTGAATTTCTCACCGCGGGACAGGCTGTGCGTTGTTTTCAGCAAACTGTGCGTCGAATTTTCACTGCACAAGGAGTCCAGTTCCAAGAGAGAAGTCTTTTTGGTCCTGAGACTTCAGGGAACAGGGGGCAAGCTCTATCCAAGCCCTTGGAGAGCACTTCTTCACCACAGCCAGAGAGCAGCAAGGCAGCAGTCCTTCACAGAAAGCAGTCAGGTGAGTCCTTTGGGCAGCCAGGCAGTTCTTCTTGGCAGGATGCAGGTTCTGGTTACAAGTTTCTTCTCCAGGAAGTGTCTGAGGTGGTAGGGCAGAGGCCCTGATTTTATACCCAAATGTGCCTTTGAAGTGGGGGAGACTTCAAAGAGTGGCTTAGAAGTGCACCAGATCCCCTTTCAGTTCAATCCTGTCTGCCAGGGTCCCAGTAGGGGGGGTGGCAGTCCTTTGTGTGAGAGCAGGCCCTCCACCCTCCCAGCCCAGGAAGACCCATTCAAAATGCAGATGTATAGGGAGGCTGAGTATCCTGTGTTTGGGTGTGTCTGAGTGAATGCACATGGAGCTGTCAACTAACCCCAGCCAGACGTGGATTGTAAGGCACAGAAAGATTTAAGTGCAGAGAAATGCTCACTTTCTAAAAGTGGCATTTCTAAGATAGTAATATTAAATCCAACTTCACCAGTCAGTAGGATTTTGTATTACCATTCTGGCCATACTAAATATGACCTTCCTACTCCTTTCAGATCAGCAGCTACCACTCCAACAATGTATGAGGGCAGCTCCAATGTTAGCCTATGAAGGGAGCAGGCCTCACAGTAGTGTAAAAATGAATTTAGGAGTTTTACACTACCAGGACATGTAAACTACACAGGTACATGTCCTGCCTTTTACCCACACAGCACCCTGCTCTAGGGGTTACCTAGGGCACACATTAGAGGTGACTTATATGTAGAAAAAGGGGAGTTTTAGGTTTGGCAAGTATTTTTAAATGCCAAGTCGAGGTGACAGTGAAACTCCACACACAGGCCTTGCAATGACAGGCCTGAGACAAGGTAAAGGGGCTACTTAAGTGGGTGGCACAACCAGTGCTGCAGGCCCACTAGTAGCATTTAATTTACAGGCCCTAGGAACATACAGTGCACATTACTAGGGACTTATAAGTAAATTAAATAGTCCAATCAGGTATGATCCAAAGTTACCATGTTTAAAGGGAGAGAGCATATGCACTTTAGCACTGGTTAGCAGTGGTAAAGTGAGCAGAGTCCAAAAGCCAGCAAAGACAGAGTCCAAAAAGTGGAGGGAGGCAGGCAAAAAGTTAGGGGTGACCACCCTGAGGCATGTCAGGTCTAACATGTGGCCCCCCAGCTGAAAGTGGGGAGACCTACCCGACCTTCTGGGAGCTCTCATCGCTAAGGCGGAAGTATCTGGAGAGACCATCAGCATTGGCGTGGTCAACCCCTAGGCTTGGTAAGTACTTTTAAATGCCAAGTCGAATTGGCAGGGAAACTGCACACACAGGCCTTGCAATGGCAGGCC
This sequence comes from Pleurodeles waltl, assembly GCF_031143425.1. NCBI lineage: Eukaryota > Metazoa > Chordata > Amphibia > Caudata > Salamandridae > Pleurodeles > Pleurodeles waltl. Next base: position 1,007,244,468 of record NC_090446.1, on the reverse strand, counting down.
TGAGACAAGGTTAAGGGGCTACTTAAGTGGGTGGCACAATCAGTGCTGCAGGCCCACTAGTAGCATTTAATCTACAAGCCCTGGACACATATGAGGTCAGATGAACAAAGCATTTTGCATGGTGCAAACAGCGAATTTCGCTGTTTGCGCCAGGCAAAACGCGCATCGTGATGCTCATTCCCATTTTGCGAGTCGGTAACCTGGTTACCGACTCGCAAAATGGGAATGCGACTCGCAAATAGGAAGGGGTGTTCCCCTTCCTATTTGAGGTTCGCATCGCACTGTAGAATTGCTTTGTGACCGCGGTCGCAAAGCAATTTGCAGTTAGCACCCATTTCAAATGGGTGCTAACCCATTCGCAAAAGGGAAGGGGTCCCCATGGGACCCCCTTCCCTTTGTGAATGGCTCTAAAAACATTTTTTCAGAGCAGGCAGTGGTCTTATGGACCACTGCCTGCTCTGAAAAAATGAAACTAAAACGTTTCATTTTCTCGAATGTATTGTAACTCGTTTTCCTTCAAGGAAAACGTGCTGCAATACAAAAAAAAAACTGCTTTATTAAAAAGCAGTCACAGACATGGTGGTCTGCTGTCTCCAGCAGGCCACCATCCCTGTGAGTGCAGCGAATCGCAAGGGGGTCGCAAATTGTGACCCACCTCATTAATACTAATGAGGTGGGTCTTTGCGACCCTCTTGCGATTCGCAGATGGTGTCAGGGACACCATCCTGCATATGGGTTTGCGACTCGCAAACCCATTTCTTGGTACATCTAGCACATAGTGCCTTCTACTAGGGACTTGTAAGTAAATTAAATAATCCAATTGGGTATGTGTCAGAAGGTAGCCTCTTTCTAGCCTTGTTACCCCCACTTTTGGCCTGTTTGTGAGTGTATGTCAGGGTGTTTGTCACTGTTTTCACTGTCTCACTGGGATCCTGATAACCAGGCCTCAGTGCTCATAGTGAAAACACTATGGTGGTCATTCTGACCTCGGCGGTAAAAGGCGCCTACCGCCGGTCAGAAATCCTCCATAATCCCGCTGCGGTCGCGGAAACCCGCCACGGTCATTCTGACCCGCAGCAGCCAAACCTCCGAAAATCCGACAGCCACAACAGACCGCCAGACCAGCGGTCGGCGGAAAAGTGGAGGTGACAAAACCTCCACCGTCACGCCAACAGAAATACGCCCATGCCATTACGACCCACGAATCCACGCGGCGGTCTTTCAAACGCGGTTTTCCATTGGCGGGACACACCGCCGCGGTCAGAATACACACAAACGAACAAAACTCAGCCACATTGGCCGATTTGAATTCCACACACCTGATACACATACACACACCACTCCCACACACACAATACAATATAAAACACACACCCACATCACCCACAAACCCCTACGACCAAAAATTCAGAAAGAAGGCCAGAGCGAGACACCACAATCCACAAACTAGCAGCCACAGCCACTCAACACCATCACCCACACAATATCCACACACAAAACAACACACACCACCACACTCAACACACTTAACTACACATACTCCACCCCACACATCATACACACCACCCCATGGCACCCCAAAGACACCCCCGCTTCTCAGACGAAGAACTCAGGGTCATGGTGGAGGAAATCGTTCGGGTAGAGCCCCAGCTGTTCGGCACACAGATCCAATACACCAGCATTGCCCGGAGGACGGAGCTATGGCAGAGGATTGTCGACAGGGTCAACGCTGTGGGACAGCACCCCAGAAATCGGGAAGACATCAGGAAGCGATGGAACGACCTACGGGGGAAGGTGCGTTCCATGGTATCCAGGCACAACATCGCCGTGCAGAAGACTGGCGGAGGACCCCCACCTCAACCCCCACAATTTACAACATGGGAGGAGGAAGTCTTGAACATCCTGCATCCTGACGGCCTCGCAGGAGTCGGCGGAGGAATGGATACTGGTAAGTTGAAGCTTCAATACTGCTTCCCCCCCACCTGCATGCCAAATCATACCCCAACCCTCACCCCCATCCTCGAACCCCACCACCACCCCCATCCTCACCACCACCCTCACCCCCACCACCATCCTCACCCCCACCACCATCCTCACCCCCACCCCCAGCACACCTATTCCCTGCCAATGTCTCACCATCACAACCCACACATCCCAAAACCTAGGCCTGCATGCGTCCAATAAGCATGGACACCCATCACCAAAGCATGCCCAATGCATATACACACCCCCCCCACAAGCCACCCTCACCAAAGCCCCCACACACGAATGCCAGCACTTGGGGACACGGGAACCCACAGATACACCCATATGGCACACATTGAAACTATAACCATACCTCTATACCCCTGCAGGACCCGACCGTCAACACACCGCCACGGAGGGCCCAGAATTCTCCACACCCCCCACCCAAGAGGCCGTCAGCGATGACAGCAGCTCTGTCGACCTGGACACCGATGACCAGCCCGGACCATCGGGGACCTCTGGACAGTCGGTTCCCCTCACACAGGCACAGGCCACTACAGACCCAAACCCCTCTGGGAACACCAGCACAGCTCCCACCCAGCGGGCCCATGCCTCTGTCTCCAGGGCGCGTCAATCTGCGGTGTGTCTACCACTACAGGGCACCCAGGATAACCCACCACCCCAACAACAACAGGGACCTGGGGGCAGTGGTAGTGGGCACACCGGCCAGGGGGCAGAGGCCCAGGGAAACAGGGCAACTCAGAGGGCAGCTGTGCGACAGGGGGGGGACGGGCCCAGGGAACCCACTCTCCACGAGGCCCTCACCACCATCATGGGAGCATACAACCGCTCCCAGGAGACGATGGCGACGGTACTGGCCCGGTTCCAGGAGATCCAGGTACTGCAGGAGGAACACTATCGGGGGTACAGGGAGGACATCAGAGCCCTCACCTCCACCCTGGTTACCATGGTAGGGCTGCTGCAGGACCTCATCAACACCAGGACGGACACTCAACAGCAACAAAGGGCCCCTTCCACTAGCCTGGACCAAGAACAGCCAACCACCTCCGCCGGCGCTAGTGGACAGGAGGCCCCCGCACAACAGCAGCCCACCAGACCCCCACCTCCTGCAGGAGAAGAACCACCCCGCAAGAGGGCCCTGAGATCTCGCAAGAAGACAGAGTAGGATGTCAAGACCCCCGCCAGCAAAGGATACCACCTGATGTCATCCCACTGTCCCACATTGTCACCCTGTCCATCCTTGAACTGCCCATGCTCCATCTCTCCACAGGCCTCTGGACAATGCACCTGTGTGACTGTTACTCTGGACTCTGCCATGGACATTCCTTCACCATAGCCCCCACCCACTTGAAACCACCCATCCCATTTTGAGCACTGAAATAAACACCTATTTTGCACAAAACTATCTGGAGTCTGGCTGTGATTTCAAAATTTTGTAATTGACATGACAGTGCAAATATGTCCTTGTACATAGTGAAGTCAACAAACAGCTGCCACAAAGCTGTAGTCCATGGGGAAACGAAGCACAGGACTCGTAGTGGGGACCCCAGATCTGAAATAGGGAGGGAAAAGCCACAACTCAGTCATCATACACTGGGGCAAATAGACAGGCAGCAGAGATGCAGGAGAGTAGTTCACATTTACTAAATTATGTTTGAATTGTTACCTGTGTCCTATTGGAAGTACTGTTCAATGATTCTGTCCCTGTTGTCTGTTTCAGCCCCGTCGTCTTCCTCCTCGTCACTCTCCACAGGTTCCACCGCTGCCACAACACCACCGTCTCGACCATCCTCCTGCAGGAAAGGCACCTGGCGGCGCAAAGCCAGGTTGTGAAGCATGCAGCAGGCCACGATGATGTGACACACCTTCTTAGGTGAGTACATTAGGGATCCACCGGTCATATGCAGGCACCTAAACCTGGCCTTTAGGAGGCCAAAGGTGCGTTCGATCACCCTCCTAGTACGCCCATGGGCCTCATTGTACCGTTCCTCTGCCCTGGTCCGGGGATTCCTTACTGGGGTCAGTAGCCACGACAGGTTGGGGTACCCAGAGTCCCCCAATAGCCATACACGGTGTCTCTCTAGCTGTTCCATCACGTAAGGGATGCTGCTATTCCTTAGGATGTAGGCGTCATGCACTGACCCTGGGAATTTGGCATTTACATGCGAGATGTACTGGTCAGCCAAACACACCACCTGGATGTTCATGGAATGGTAATTTTTTCTGTTCCTGTACACCTGCTCCCTGTCTCTTGGGGGAACCAAAGCCACATGGGTCCCATCAATGGCACCAATGACGTTGGGAATATGTCCAAGGGTGTAGAAATCACCCTTCACTGTAGCCAATTCGCCCACCTCAGGGAAAATGATGTAGCTCCTCACGTATTTCATCAGGGCAGACAACTCTCTGGATAACACCTTCGAAAACATGGGCTGAGACATCCCAGAAGCAATTCCCACTGTTGTCTGAAATGACCCACTTGCCAAGAAATGGAGTACTGACAGGACCTGCACCAGAGGGGGAATCCCTGTGGGTTGGCGGATGGGGGACATCAGGTCGGGCTCCAGCTGGGCACACAGTTCATGGATAGTGGCACGGTCAAGACGGTAGGTCAGGATAATGTGGCGTTCTTCCATTGTCGACAGGTCCACCAGCGGTCGGTACACGGGAGGATTCATCCGTCTCCTCGCCAAACCCAGCGGACGGTGCCTAGGAAGGACAACATGGAGCACACAGTCAAGCAACCCACAGGTACGTACTCACAGCTAGCACAGTAAACGATTCTCTATGCAGTGAATGGCGTGTCTGAGTGGCTATGCAAGGCCTAGGCCTGTGTGACGCAGTTGAAATTGAGCCATGTGGACCCTCGAAATGGCGGCTGCCTGACCTGTGAAGTGTGACAATGGGATGTGAGGTCAATGCGCTGGCGTGGCACACCGCGGCGGTCAGCGGTCGAAGACCGCGGCACGAAGCCGCATTGGTTAACATTGAAGCCTATGGGTTTCAGGAGCCAATGGCGAAGGGCGCCGGCGGTGGCGGTACGCACCGCCGCGGTACGCACCGCCGCGGACGTGACCGCCATTTTCTATCTACTTATCCACTTGCGACTTGAACTTTCACAGGAGAGGACCTATACTGCAAGTGTTGCTGTGACCTCGGTCTGGAAGGGACAATGGCTGATGCGACTGGGGAAAGGGCCCCTGCCTTCACTGGAGAGGAGTTGGAGAAACTTGTGGATGGGGTACCAGTATGCGCTACTCTACGGTCCTCCAGACCAACAAGTGAGTTTAATTCAATATGGATTTGGGGCCACTGGCTGGCTTGGGGGCCTGGCGGGGGGCCTGGCGGGGATGGGGGGCATGTTGGGCCTGGCGGGGGGCCTGGCGGGGGGCATGGCGGGGATGGGGGGCATGTTGGGGCTGGCGGGGGGCCTGGCGGGGATGGGGGGCATGTTGGGGCTGGCGGGGGGCCTGGCGGGGGGCCTGGCGGGGATGGGGGGGCATGTTGGGCCTGGCGGGGGGCATGGCGGGGGGCCTGGCGGGGATGGGGGGCATGTTGGGGCTGGCGGGGGGCCTGGCGGGGATGGGGGGCATGTTGGGGCTGGCGGGGGGCCTGGCGGGGATGGGGGGGCATGTTGGGCCTGGCGGGGGCATGGCGGGGGGCCTGGCGGGGATGGGGGGCATGTTGGGGCTGGCGGGGGGCCTGGCGGGGATGGGGGGCATGTTGGGGCTGGCCGGGGGCCTGGCGGGGGGCCTGGCGGGGATGGGGGGGCATGTTGGGCCTGGCGGGGGGCATGGCGGGGGGCCTGGCGGGGATGGGGGGCATGTTGGGGCTGGCGGGGGGCCTAGCGGGGATGGGGGGCATGTTGGGGCTGGCGGGGGGCCTGGCGGGGGGCCTGGCGGGGATGGGGGGCATGTTGGGGCTGGCGGGGGGCCTGGCGGGGGGCCTGGCGGGGATGGGGGGGCATGTTGGGCCTGGCGGGGGGCATGGCGGGGGGCCTGGCGGGGATGGGGTGCATGTTGGGGCTGGCGGGGGGCCTGGCGGGGGGCATGGCGGGGATGGGGGGCATGTTGGGGCTGGCGGGGGGCCTGGCGGGGATGGGGGGCATGTTGGGGCTGGCGGGGGGCCTGGCGGGGGGCATGGCGGGGATGGGGGGCATGTTGGGGCTGGCGGGGGGCCTGGCGGGGATGGGGGGCATGTTGGGGCTGGCGGGGGGCCTGGCGGGGGGCCTGGCGGGGATGGGGGGCATGTTGGGGCTGGCGGGGGCCTGGCGGGGATGGGGGGCGTTGGGCCACTGGCAACGAAAATGCAGACAAACTTGAACGTGGTATTTCTCCCTCCCTGTACGTGTCACATAGGTCCGCGCCCATGAGAAGATCGGGATTTGGCGTGCCATCGCCAAGGAAGTCCGGACCCTGGGGGTCCACCATCGACGGGGCACCCACTGCCGCAAGAGGTGGGAGGACATCCGCCGCGGGACCAAGAAGACCGCTGAGTCTCTGCTGGGGATGGCCTCCCAACGTAGGCGGGGTGCCTGCCGTCAACTGACCCCCCTGATGTTCCGGATCCTGGCGGTGGCCTACCCTGATTTGGATGGGCGCGTGAGGGCAGCACAGCAGACACAAGGGGGTGAGTCCAAGCATTATCTACTCTGTTGTCGCGCAGTGGAGGTGTCTGGGTGGGGGAGGAGGGCTGTGGGTCCCCCTAGGCCAGGGCGATATCTGTAGGCTGGGCACCCCCGTAAGCCCCTGTGTCCCCAGCCACCACCCTCAGTAGTGTGTCAGTACAGCCATCCCTGGGCCGTGTCATCCATGGGTGCAGTTGTCAACTCTAGGCGTGTAGGGCATGTTCCACGGAATGCGTAGCGGACCCCAAGTGCGCAACTTAGTGCAGGGGGCATCTGTGTCTGTCATGTCCGCTAACTGTACCGGAGATCCATGTACTCAATATCCCTTTATTTCTCTCTCCCCCCCCTTTTTGTTTGTCTTTCTGTGCTTGTGTGCATCAGCATCATCAGGCGGAGGAGAAGTGGCATGGGCCAGGAGGGAGCTGCATCTCACATGGCCCAGGAGGGCCATGCCACAGAGTCTGACTGGACCAGTGAGACGGAGGGCGAGGGGAGCTCCACAACGGGGACGACTGGACCCTGCAGCGACACGGACACGTCCTTGGAAGGGAGCTCCCTTGCGGGGTGGCACCATCCGTGCCCCCCGCCATTACAGGTACAGCCGCCACCCAGCGCACCATCTCCGCCCTCCCAGCAGCCCCTCAGCGTTCGCCCCGTGCCCGCTCTGCCAGGAAGCCGGGCATCTCCTTCGCCCCAGGCACCTCAGGCCCTGCCCCTGTTACCCCCGCTGCCCTCAGTGCGGAGCTCATTGACCTCGTGAGGACGCTCATTGTTAGGCAGACTACCCTTTTGAATGCCATCCACGGGGTGGAGAGGGAGGTTCATCGCAGCAATGCGTACCTGGAGGGCATTCATTCGGGTCAGGCTGCCCATCAGCGATCGTTCCAGGCTCTGGCCTCAGCACTGACGGCAGCCATTGTCCCTGTCTCCTGCCTCCCTCTACTAACTCCCTCCTCCCAGTCTCCTGTTCCTCTGCCTGTCCCACCCACACCATCAGACCAGCCTGCACACACCTCAACACCCAAGAGAAGCTCATCCAAACATAAGCACCACAGATCACGCAGACATTCACACACGCAACATTCCGATGCAGACATGCCAACAGTCACTACCACCTCTGTGACCCCCACCTCCTCGTATCCCTCCTCCCTCCCTGTGACGTCTACACTCACACCTCCATTCACCTCACCATCAGCCAGTGTTTCCATCACCAGCACACCCTCCAGTCCAGTCCGCACACGTGCAGTCACCACCCCCACTGCCATTTACACGTCCCCTGTGTCCTCTCCCACTGTGTCTGTCACCCCCTCTTCCACACCACACAAACGCAGCCACCCACCCACCCAACAGCCATCCACCTCACGACAGCCTATCCCTCCTGCACCTGCACCCAAAGACAGCAAACGTGACTCACCTACAACCACATCCTCTCCCTCCACTCCCATTCCCACTGTACCTACCACTCTCCATTGTCCCAAGAAACTCTTCCTCGCCACTGCTAACTTCTTTCCTGACCCTGAGCCCCCCCCTCCTTCTCGTCGGGGTAAGAAGAGCACCTCAGCCACCACCAGCCCTGCAGCCCCCTTGACAAGGGTGCAGGGGTATTGGAGCCCACCAGCCCGCATGTCTGGATCTTCGCCCAGCAGCAAGGGGACAGCCAGCCCACCCCCTGGGAAGAGGAGCAGAAGGCGGAAGGGGCGCCGCAGGAGCCCGGCTTCTACATCCCCCCCGGACACCACCCAGACACAGTCACCAGCCACAGCTCCAAAGGGAGGAAAGGGCCACAGACCCCCGACTAAGGAGGGCAAGGGCAGCAAGTCGGAGAGGTCAGGCTGCAGGCCTGCTGCCCAGGAGGAGCCCACCACCCCCATAGCCGCTGGCCAGGGAGGACCCAGCCCAGCTGGCCAGGAGGGCCCCACCACCCACAGCCCAGGTGGGCATTGAAGGAGCACCATCCCCGCTGCCCAGGAGGGCACCACCAGGCAATGAGCAGTTGGCCATAGACCGGCCGCCGTCTCAAGAACCGCTGAACTGGGCCCCGCCGTCTCCAGCACCGCTGAACTGGGCCCCGCCGTCTCCAGCACCGCTCCGCTGGGGACCGCCGTCTCAAGAACCGCTGAACTGGGCCCGCCGTCTCAAGCACCGCTGAACTGGGCCCCGCCGTCTCCAGCACCGCTGAACTGGGCCCCGCCGTCTCAAGAACCGCTGAACTGGGCCCCGCCGTCTCAAGAACCGCTGAACTGGGCCCCGCCGTCTCAAGCACCGCTGAACTGGGCCCCGCCGTCTCAAGCACCGCTGAACTGGGCCCCGCCGTCTCAAGCACCGCTGAACTGGGCCCCGCCGTCTCAAGAACCGCTGAACTGGGCCCGCCGTCTCAAGCACCGCTGAACTGGGCCCCGCCGTCTCAAGAACCGCTGAACTGGGCCCCGCCGTCTCAAGAACCGCTGAACTGGGCCCGCCGTCTCAAGCACCGCTGAACTGGGCCCCGCCGTCTCAAGAACCGCTGAACTGGGCCCGCCGTCTCAAGCACCGCTGAACTGGGCCCCGCCGTCTCAAGAACCGCTGAACTGGGCCCGCCGTCTCAAGCACCGCTGAACTGGGCCCCGCCGTCTCCAGCACCGCTGAACTGGGCCCCGCCGTCTCAAGAACCGCTGAACTGGGCCCCGCCGTCTCAAGAACCGCTGAACTGGGCCCCGCCGTCTCAAGCACCGCTGAACTGGGCCCGCCGTCTCAAGCACCGCTGAACTGGGCCCCGCCGTCTCAAGCACCGCTGAACTGGGCCCCGCCGTCTCAAGAACCGCTGAACTGGGCCCGCCGTCTCAAGCACCGCTGAACTGGGCCCCGCCGTCTCAAGAACCGCTGAACTGGGCCCCGCCGTCTCCAGCACAGCTCCGCTGGGGACCGCCGTCTCAAGAACCGCTGAACTGGGCCCTTCAAGGCAAGAACCGCTGGCCCTTTGGCAGACGTGGCAGGGCAGGATCTGTCTCGGGCAGGGCTGCAGGATGTCCTCTGGCCAACATGCCTCCTCCAGTGGCAGTGGAGTCTGTTATGGACTGTTTGGACTGTGGCTTTGCTCTCCCCAGGATGGCCCAGTGGGCAGGCCACCCACTGTATGGACTGTATGGACTGTGGCTTTGCTCTCCCCAGGATGGCCCAGTGGGCAGGCCACCCACTGTATGGACTGTATGGACTGTGGCTTTGCTCTCCCCAGGATGGCCCAGTGGGCAGGCCACCCACTGTATGGACTGTATGGACTGTGGCTTTGCTCTCCCCAGGATGGCCCAGTGGGCAGGCCACCCACTGTATGGACTGTATGGACTGTGGCTTTGCTCTCCCCAGGATGGCCCAGTGGGCAGGCCACCCACTGTATGGAATGTATGGACTGTGGCTTTGCTCTCCCCAGGATGGGCCAGTGGTCATGGAGTCCCCTCGTGGATCTGGCGTCGTGTACTCAAGTGGCTGAGGTGCCCCCCCTTCCCTTCCCCCTGAGGTGCCTGTCCTATTTTCTTTCTGATGCCCCTGCAGTGTTCTCTCCGTGGAGTTCTTGTCGTGGGACTGGGCCTTGCCCCTTTGCACAGGACCCCTGTGGTCCACGGACAGTGGTTGGACTACATTTAGTAGCTGTATATATTTTGTACATAGTTTATTTATTTATTGGGATTACTGGTGTCCATATTTCAATATATCTGCCCGTTTATGATCTCTTCTTTTGGTCTTTGCATTATTTCGGAGGGGGGGGTTTGTGGGTTGTGACAGTGATCTGTGGGAATGCATTGATGTGTGTGTTGTAGTGGGTGTGGGTGGGTGGGTGTGTGCCGGTACTCTTTTCCCTCCCCTGTGTCGTAGGTGCAGTACTCACCGATGTCTTCCGCGCCGCCGGGCGTGCTCCTGGTACAGGAGCAGGTATAGGAGTGCGGGGATGACCTGCAACTCGGGTTCCATACTGCCGGAATCTCGCGTGGAGTGCGTAGAGGTGAGCGCTTTCCCGTCCGTAGTCTGTTTCCGCCGTGTTTTTATCGGCGGTGCTCCCGCCCCGGAAAAGGTGGCGGATTGGTGGGTCGTGATAGGGTGGGCGGTACATTGTCTGCCGCCTGGCTGTTGGCGGGGACCGCCGCGCTGTTTGTTTGTTCCGCCGTGGCGGGCGGAGTGTTAATGCGGCGGGCTGTGGTTGGCGGTTCCCGCCAGGGTCAGAATTGCATATTTTGGACCACCGGCCTGTTGGCGGGTTGGCCGCCGCTTTATCACCGACCGCCAGGGTCAGAATGAGGGCCTATGTTTTCAGTATGTTTGTTATGGGTCACTGGGATCCTGCTGGTCAGGACCCCAGTGCTCATAGGTTTGTGGCCTATATGTATGTGTCACTGGGACCCTGTCACACAGGGCCCCAGTGCTCATAGGTGTGCATGTATATGTTCCCTGTGTGGTGCCTAACTGTCTCACTGAGGCTCTGCTAACCAGAACCTCAGTGGTTATGCTCTCTCATTACTTTCAAATTGTCACTAACAGGCTAGTGACCAATTTTACCAATTTACATTGGCTTACTGGAACACCCTTATAATTCCCTAGTATATGGTACTGAGGTACCCAGGGTATTATGGTTCCAGGAGATCCCTATGGGCTGCAGCATTTCTTTTGCCACCCATAGGGAGCTCTGACAATTCTTACACAGGCCTGCCACTGCAGCCTGAGTGAAATAACGTCCACGTTATTTCACAGCCATTTTACACTGCACTTAAGTAACTTATAAGTCACCTATATGTCTAACCTTTACCTGGTAAAGGTTAGGTGCAAAGTTACTTAGTGTGAGGGCACCCTGGCACTAGCCAAGGTGCCCCCACATTGTTCAGAGCCAATTCCCTGAACTTTGTGAGTGCGGGGACACCATTACACGCGTGCACTACATATAGGTCACTACCTATATGTAGCTTCACCATGGTAACTCCGAATATGGCCATGTAACATGTCTATGATCATGGAATTGCCCCCTCTATGCCATCCTGGCATAGTTGGCACAATCCCATGATCCCAGTGGTCTGTAGCACAGACCCTGGTACTGCCAAACTGCCCTTCCTGGGGTTTCACTGCAGCTGCTGCTGCTGCCAACCCCTCAGACAGGCAGCTGCCCTCCTGGGGTCCAGCCAGGCCTGGCCCAGGATGGCAGAACAAAGAACTTCCTCTGAGAGAGGGTGTGACACCCTCTCCCTTTGGAAAATGGTGTGAAGGCAGGGGAGGAGTAGCCTCCCCCAGCCTCTGGAAATGCTTTGTTGGGCACAGAGGTGCCCAATTCTGCATAAGCCAGTCTACACCGGTTCAGGGACCCCTTAGCCCCTGCTCTGGCGCGAAACTGGACAAAGGAAAGGGGAGTGACCACTCCCCTGACCTGCACCTCCCCTGGGAGGTGTCCAGAGCTCCTCCAGTGTGCTCCAGACCTCTGCCATCTTGGAAACAGAGGTGCTGCTGGCACACTGGACTGCTCTGAGTGGCCAGTGCCACCAGGTGACGTCAGAGACTCCTGCTGATAGGCTCCTTCAGGTGTTAGTAGCCTATCCTCTCTCCTAGGTAGCCAAACCCTCTTTTCTGGCTATTTAGGGTCTCTGTCTCTGGGGAAACTTTAGATAACAAATGCATGAGCTCAGCCGAGTTCCTCTGCATCTCCCTCTTCACCTTCTGATAAGGAATCGACCGCTGACCGCGCTGGAAGCCTGCAAACCTGCAACATAGTAGCAAAGACGACTACTGCAACTCTGTAACGCTGATCCTGCCGCCTTCTCGACTGTTTTCCTGCTTGTGCATGCTGTGGGGGTAGTCTGCCTCCTCTCTGCACCAGAAGCTCCGAAAAAATCTCCTGTGGGTCGACGGAATCTTCCCCCTGCAACCGCAGGCACCAAAAAGCTGCATTACCGGTCCCTTGGGTCTCCTCTCAGCATGACGAGCGAGGTCCCTCGAATCCAGCGACTCTGTCCAAGTGACCCCCACAGTCCAGTGACTCTTCAGCCCAAGTTTGGTGGAGGTAAGTCCTTGCCTCACCTTGCTGGGCTGCATTGCTGGGAACCGCGACTTTGCAAGCTACTCCGGCCCCTGTGCACTTCCGGCGGAAATCCTTTGTGCACAGCCAAGCCTGGGTCCACGGCACTCTAACCTGCATTGCACGACTTTCTAAGTTGGTCTCCGGCGACGTGGGACTCCTTTGTGCAACTTCGGCGAGCACCATTTCACGCATCCTCGTAGTGCCTGTTTCTGGCACTTTTCCGGGTGCTACCTGCTTCAGTGAGGGCTCTTTTTCTTGCTCGACGTCCCCTCTCTCTTCAGGTCTAATTTGCGACCTCCTGATCCCTCCTGGGCCCCAGCAGCGTCCAAAAACGCCAAAACGCACGATTTGCGCCTAGCAAGGCTTGTTGGCGTCCTTTCGGCGGAAAAACACTTCTGCACGACTCTTCAAGGCGAGAGGGATCAGTCCACCAAAGGGGAAGTCTCTAGCCCTTTTCGTTCCTGCAAAAACCTCAGCTTCTTCTGTCCAGTCGAAGCTTCTTTGCACCCGCAGCTGGCATTTCCTGGGCATCTGCCCATCTCCGACTTGCTTGTGACTTTTGGACTTGGTCCCCTTGTTCCACAGGTATCCTAGATTGGAAATCCATAGTTGTTGCATTGCTGGTTTGTGTCTTTCCTGCATTATTCCTCTAACACAACTATTTTGTCCTTAGGGGAACTTTAGTGCACTTTGCACTCACTTTTCAGGGTCTTGGGGAGGGTTATTTTTCTAACTCTCACTATTTTCTAATAGTCCCAGCGACCCTCTACAAGGTCACATAAGTTTGGGGTCCATTCGTGGTTCGCATTCCACTTTTGGAGTATATGGTTTGTGTTGCCCCTATCCCTATGTTTCCCCATTGCATCCTATTGTAACTATACATTGTTTGCACTGTTTTCTAAGACTATACTGCATATTTTTGCTATTGTGTATATATATCTTGTGTATATTTCCCATCCTCTCACTGAGGGTACACTCTAAGATACTTTGGCATATTGTCATAAAAATAAAGTACCTTTATTTTTAGTATAACTGTGTATTGTGTTTTCTTATGATATTGTGCATATGACACTAAGTGGTACTGTAGTAGCTTCACACGTCTCCTAGTTCAGCCTAAGCTGCTCTGCTAAGCTACCATTATCTATCAGCCTAAGCTGCTAGACACCCTATACACTAATAAGGGATAACTGGGCCTGGTGCAAGGTGCAAGTACCCCTTGGTACTCACTACAAGCCAGTCCAGCCTCCTACATTGGTTGTGCAGTGGTGGGATAAGTGCTTGAGACCACTTACCACTCTTGTCATTGTACTTTTCATAAGAGAAAAATATACAAAACAAGGTCAGTGTATATACACGTAGCCAAAAAGTTTAGCATTTCCTCTTTTCACTCTTTTCTAAGTGCTGAAAAGTACTTCTAAACTTTCAAAAAGTTCTTAAAAGTTTAAAAAGTTTTTTTCTGTCTTTCCAAAAAGTTCTGAAAACTTTTTTTTCTTTTTCTATCACTTTAACTCTCTCTAAAAAATGTCTGGCACAGGCCAAAGTGCTGATCTGTCCAAACTTGCATATGACAACCTTAGCTGGAAAAGAGCAAGGAGTCTCTGTATAGAGAGAGGTTTCAGTGTAGGGAAGAATCCTTCCTTGGAACTGTTACTTAACATGCTTAGAGAACAGGATAAGGCCATAGGTGCCCCATCTGTTGAAAAAGTACCTAATAGTTCCCAATATGATTCAGGGACTCCCCAAGGAAAACATTCAGGAAAGAAACTTCCTAGCCTGCCCATTACTAGACAATCTAGCATAGATGGTAATGATGATGAGCCACACCAAATAAATAGTGTTGTCTCACATCATAGCAAAAGCATTTATTCTCACCATACTGGTAGTAATGTTTCTGTAAACCAAGCTGTTAAGTTGGCTTCTGTAAGGGACAGGTCTCCTTCAGTTCATTCCCATCATAGCTCTGTTTCTAGAAATGTCCCTCCCACCAACCCTGATGACAGAATGTTAGAGAGGGAACTCAATAAGTTGAGGGTGGAACAAACCAGACTGAAGCTTAAAAAGCAACAGCTGGATTTGGATAGACAGTCTTTTGAATTAGAGAAGGAAAGACAGAAGTTGGGTTTAGATACCCATGGTGGCAGCAGCAGTATTCCCCATAGTCATCCTGCAAAAGAGCATGATTCCAGGAATCTGCACAAGATAGTTCCCCCTTATAAGGAGGGGGATGACATTAACAAGTGGTTTGCTGCACTTGAGAGGGCCTGTGTTGTACAGGATGTCCCTCAAAGGCAGTGGGCTGCTATCCTATGGCTATCATTTAGTGGAAAAGGTAGGGATAGGCTCCTTACTGTGAAAGAAAATGATGCCAATAATTTTACAGTTCTTAAGAATGCACTCCTGGATGGTTATGGCTTAACCACTGAACAGTACAGGATAATGTTCAGAGAGACCAAAAAGGAGTCTTCACAAGACTGGGTTGATTTCATTGACCATTCAGTGAAGGCCTTGGAGGGGTGGTTACATGGCAGTAAAGTTACTGATTATGAAAGCCTGTATAACACAATCCTGAGAGAGCATATACTTAATAATTGTGTGTCTGATTTGTTGCACCAGTACCTGGTAGACTCTGATCTGACCTCTCCCCAAGAATTGGGAAAGAAGGCAGACAAATGGGTCAGAACAAGGGTGAACAGAAAAGTTCATACAGGGGGTGACAAAGATGGCAATAAGAAGAAAGATGGTGAAAAATCTCAAGATAAGCATGGGGATAAGGGTAAAACCAAAGATCCCACTTCAAATCTTAAACACTCTTCAGAGGGTGGGGATAAAACAAATTCTTCCTCTTCTTCACAACCTGCACACATTAAAAAGCCTTGGTGCTTTGTGTGTAAAAACAGAGGCCATAGGCCAGGGGATAAGTCCTGTCCAGGTAAACCCCCTGAGCCTACCACCACTAATACATCAAGCTCTAGTGCCCCTAGCAGTAGTGGTACTAGTGGTGGGACTGCTGGCAACAGTCAAGCAAAGGGTGTAGTTGGGTTCACTTATGGGTCCATAGTGGAAACTGATGTAATCAGTCCCAAGACAGTTTCTGTCACACCTAGTGGCATTGGCCTTGCCACACTGGCTGCTTGTCCCCTTACAATGGATAAGTACAGGCAGACAGTTTCAATAAATGGTGTTGAGGCCTTGGCCTACAGGGACACAGGTGCCAGTTTCACTTTGGTGACTGAAAACCTAGTGCCTCCTGAACAACACATCATTGGACAACAGTATAAGATTATTGATGTCCATAACTCCACTAAGTTTCTTCCCTTAGCTATAATTCAGTTTAGTTGGGGTGGAGTTACTGGCCCTAAGCAGGTGGTGGTATCACCTAGCTTACCTGTAGACTGTCTCTTAGGTAATGACCTAGAGGCCTCAGGTTGGGCTGATGTAGAGTTTTATGCCCATGCAGCCATGCTGGGCATCCCTGAGGAATTGTTCCCTCTCATTTCAAGTGAAATGAAAAAGCAAAGGAGAGAAGGCCTGAAAACTCAGGATCCCTCTCCAACAACAGGTAAAAAGGGTATCACAGTATCCCCTAACCACCCTACCATTCAGGATACTATTCCTGTGGTGGGAGAAACCTCTCCTGGGGTGGCACCTGTTCCAAGGGAATCATCAGCTGGAAAAGCTGGACTCCCTGAGGTGGAAGTACCTCTCTGTGGGATAACTAACATTGGTGAGAAAAACAGCACCATTTTAGTTAACATGGAGCATCCCTCCAACCCTCCCAGAGAAACTTTAGTGCAGAAACTCTGCACTGCCTCACAACACTTAGGACAGCATCCCTGCCCTAGTGTGGAGCTGATAGGACAGCATCCCTGCCCTGCTCCAACCCAAGAGAAACAGCATCCCTGTTCTCTCTTCCAGCCATATGGACAACGTTTTTGCCCAGCTATGGCTTTTCTGAGACAGCATCCCTGTCTGGCATTTCCATCACTACAAATAGGTTCAGTGGACAATTCCCACTGCTCTAAACTAAAACTTACTGATAGAAACTCTGAAAATACATCTTCACATTGTTGCTTAGCTAAAAAACTTCAAACAGGGTGGTTTACATCCCCACAGGGAAGTAACCATATAGTGGATGATAAAGGGAGTAACCAGTCTATTGCAGAGCTACTCTCTACTTATCACCACTTAGACAATAAAGTCTCAACTGGCCAAGGTTAGCCTTATTGTCCTTCGTTTGGGGGGGGTTGTGTGAGAAGGTAGCCTCTTTCTAGCCTTGTTACCCCCACTTTTGGCCTGTTTGTGAGTGTATGTCAGGGTGTTTGTCACTGTTTTCACTGTCTCACTGGGATCCTGATAGCCAGGCCTCAGTGCTCATAGTGAAAACACTATGTTTTCAATATGTTTGTTATGGGTCACTGGGATCCTGCTGGTCAGGACCCCAGTGCTCATAGGTTTGTGGCCTATATGTATGTGTCACTGGGACCCTGTCACACAGGGCCCCAGTGCTCATAGGTGTGCATGTATATGTTCACTGTGTGGTGCCTAACTGTCTCACTGAGGCTCTGCTAACCAGAACCTCAGTGGTTATGCTCTCTCATTACTTTCAAATTGTCACTAACAGGCTAGTGACCAATTTTACCAATTTACATTGGCTTACTGGAACACCCTTATAATTCCCTAGTATATGGTACTGAGGTACCCAGGGTATTGGGGTTCCAGGAGATCCCTAAGGGCTGCAGCATTTCTTTTGCCACCCATAGGGAGCTCTGACAATTCTTACACAGGCCTGCCACTGCAGCCTGAGTGAAATAACGTCCACGTTATTTCACAGCCATTTTACACTGCACTTAAGTAACTTATAAGTCACCTATATGTCTAACCTTTACCTGGTAAAGGTTAGGTGCAAAGTTACTTAGTGTGAGGGCACCCTGGCACTAGCCAAGGTGCCCCCACATTGTTCAGAGCCAATTCCCTGAACTTTGTGAGTGCGGGGACACCATTACACGCGTGCACTACATATAGGTCACTACCTATATGTAGCTTCACCATGGTAACTCCGAATATGGCCATGTAACATGTCTATGATCATGGAATTGCCCCCTCTATGCCATCCTGGCATAGTTGGCACAATCCCATGATCCCAGTGGTCTGTAGCACAGACCCTGGTACTGCCAAACTGCCCTTCCTGGGGTTTCACTGCAGCTGCTGCTGCTGCCAACCCCTCAGACAGGCAGCTGCCCTCCTGGGGTCCAGCCAGGCCTGGCCCAGGATGGCAGAACAAAGAACTTCCTCTGAGAGAGGGTGTGACACCCTCTCCCTTTGGAAAATGGTGTGAAGGCAGGGGAGGAGTAGCCTCCCCCAGCCTCTGGAAATGCTTTGTTGGGCACAGAGGTGCCCAATTCTGCATAAGCCAGTCTACACCGGTTCAGGGACCCCTTAGCCCCTGCTCTGGCGCGAAACTGGACAAAGGAAAGGGGAGTGACCACTCCCCTGACCTGCACCTCCCCTGGGAGGTGTCCAGAGCTCCTCCAGTGTGCTCCAGACCTCTGCCATCTTGGAAACAGAGGTGCTGCTGGCACACTGGACTGCTCTGAGTGGCCAGTGCCACCAGGTGACGTCAGAGACTCCTGCTGATAGGCTCCTTCAGGTGTTAGTAGCCTATCCTCTCTCCTAGGTAGCCAAACCCTCTTTTCTGGCTATTTAGGGTCTCTGTCTCTGGGGAAACTTTAGATAACGAATGCATGAGCTCAGCCGAGTTCCTCTGCATCTCCCTCTTCACCTTCTGATAAGGAATCGACCGCTGACCGCGCTGGAAGCCTGCAAACCTGCAACATAGTAGCAAAGACGACTACTGCAACTCTGTAACGCTGATCCTGCCGCCTTCTCGACTGTTTTCCTGCTTGTGCATGCTGTGGGGGTAGTCTGCCTCCTCTCTGCACCAGAAGCTCCGAAGAAATCTCCCGTGGGTCGACGGAATCTTCCCCCTGCAACCGCAGGCACCAAAAAGCTGCATTACCGGTCCCTTGGGTCTCCTCTCAGCACAACGAGCGAGGTCCCTCGAATCCAGCGACTCTGTCCAAGTGACCCCCACAGTCCAGTGACTCTTCAGCCCAAGTTTGGTGGAGGTAAGTCCTTGCCTCACCTCGCTGGGCTGCATTGCTGGGAACCGCGACTTTGCAAGCTACTCCGGCCCCTGTGCACTTCCGGCGGAAATCCTTTGTGCACAACCAAGCCTGGGTCCACGGCACTCTAACCTGCATTGCACGACTTTCTAAGTTGGTCTCCGGCGACGTGGGACTCCTTTGTGCAACTTCGGCAAGCACCGTTTCACGCATCCTCGTAGTGCCTGTTTCTGGCACTTCTCCGGGTGCTACCTGCTTCAGTGAGGGCTCTTTGTCTTGCTCGACATCCCCTCTCTCTTCAGGTTCACTTTGCGACCTCCTGATCCCTCCTGGGCCCCAGTAGCATCCAAAAACGTTAAACGCACGATTTGCGCCTAGCAAGGCTTGTTGGCATCCTTTCGGCGGGAAAATACTTCTGGACGACTCTCCAAGACGAGAGGGATCCGTCCACCAAAGGGGAAGTCTCTAGCCCTTTTCGTTCCTGCAGAAACCTCAGCTTCTTCTGTCCAGTTGAAGCTTCTTTGCACCCGCAGCTGGCATTTCCTGGGCATCTGCCCATCTCCGACTTGCTTGTGACTTTTGGACTTGGTCCCCTTGTTCCACAGGTATCCTAGATTGGAAATCCACAGTTGTTGCATTGCTGGTTTGTGTCTTTCCTGCATTATTCCTCTAACACGACTATTTTGTCCTTAGGGGAACTTTAGTGCACTTTGCACTCACTTTTCAGGGTCTTGGGGAGGGTTATTTTTCTAACTCTCACTATTTTCTAATAGTCCCAGCGACCCTCTACAAGGTCACATAAGTTTGGGGTCCATTCGTGGTTCGCATTCCACTTTTGGAGTATATGGTTTGTGTTGCCCCTATCCCTATGTTTCCCCATTGCATCCTATTGTAACTATACATTGTTTGCACTGTTTTCTAAGACTATACTGCATATTTTTGCTATTGTGTATATATATCTTGTGTATATTTCCCATCCTCTCACTGAGGGTACACTCTAAGATACTTTGGCATATTGTCATAAAAATAAAGTACCTTTATTTTTAGTATAACTGTGTATTGTGTTTTCTTATGATATTGTGCATATGACACTAAGTGGTACTGTAGTAGCTTCACACGTCTCCTAGTTCAGCCTAAGCTGCTCTGCTAAGCTACCATTATCTATCAGCCTAAGCTGCTAGACACCCTATACACTAATAAGGGATAACTGGGCCTGGTGCAAGGTGCAAGTACCCCTTGGTACTCACTACAAGCCAGTCCAGCCTCCTACAGTATGATCCAATGTTACCATGTTTAAAGGGAGAGAGCATATGCACTTTAGCACTGGTTAGCAGTGGTAAAGTGCGCAGAATCTAAAAACCAGCAAAAACAGTGTCCACAAAGTGGAGGGAGGCAGGCAAAAAGTTAGGGGTGACCACCCTAAGGATGTCAGGTCTAACACTACTGTATTTTATCGACCAACTAAAAGCGTTGCTTTTGTATTTTTATTCTTGCTGCTGAACTGTAGTATAAAGGGATTTCCCCTGTTTGGCAAATTGACAGTTGTTCACGCTTGTGAATTCATCCTCTGCCACGCCGTTAGCAACGCAGCTCATGGGTTTTGCTAAGCAGCACCGCACCCACACACAGTAATGGACTACAGTTCTAAATTAACTTTTCTATGAATTGTACGTGCAGAAGAAAATAAAAACATGCCTTCAAATTGTGGCCTTCTCAGAAAACCGAAAAGCAGTTCAGCACAGATCAATTCGACAAAGGATGACAGGAAACAGGAAAGGGAAATGGATCCTAATAATATCTATGTGATGTCAAATCAGATGTCGGAATTACATTTCACTCTTCAAACCAATGTTGTGCTGGAATGTCACAAATATATTTTTGAGGGTACAAGAAGATGATGAAGATATTGCATTTTATGTGGCAACACTCAGAGGTTTAGCTGTATCCTCTAAGTTTGAACAATTAAAAAACTCATGAATTAGAGACCAGATAGTATGTAGTTCCAATAATAAATGTATAAAAGAGATTATACACTAGAAGAAGCTTTACAGATAGGAAAAGCTGTGGACCAGAAGACTATATGGTTGAAGGAATTGGAGGCACATCTACTGAAAGGAAAGATAAAGTCAAGTTATAGAATCGAAAATGGAAAAAAGAGTGATGGAAATGAATACTGACTTACAAAAAATGCAACGTGAAAAAAGGTGCATCAATTAGATTAGATAAATTAAATGTTTTTGTTGTGGTTCACCAGGACATATTGCTTTCAGTTCAAAATGTATGGCCTGAAATACACTGTGGAGAAAATGTGGAGAAAGGGGGCATTTTACAAAAGTTTCCAGAACTAAAATGCCAGACAGAAAAGAAGTACTGGAAGTAAACAATGTGTGTGAAAGTGTACAGGAGATTGTATTGACAATAGAAATTATTCACAAAGGGGTCATAGATAAAGAATTTTATAATGTGTCAAAAATTCTAGATATAAAAATGGAGAGTGAGAATAAGTTAGAGAAACCATACTGCGATAGGTTGTTTGAAGGGAAACAAATCAGAATATTAGCAGATTCTGGAATTCTCTATACTCTTATATCTAATAAGTCATATGAAAGCAAATGGCTTATGGGAGATGGGCCACCATTAGTTAAACCAGACATAACAGCAGTAGGCTATGCGGATAAAAGGATAGAAATATTGGAGATGTGCTGGATGATTATAACATTTAAAGATGAAGCAGTAAAAGGAAGAGTTTATGTCACAAATGTTGGCTCAGATCTTTTGGGGTGGAGGCACCAAAAGGATTTAAATGTTGTGCTAAGTTCAATTGCAAAGGAGCCTGTGATGTTGACAGAAATAACATGTGTTGAGGAGACAAATGATTGGAGTGCAGTAGAAAAGAAGTTTCCAAAAGTATTCAATTCTGGATTAGGTTTATTGAAGGGATTTTCACATAAGATAATGCAAAAAAATCAAGCCAATCCACTGGTTCATAAATAAGAAGGATTCTCAGTATGACTATATAACCATTATGTCAAGAATTAAAACATTTGTTGGTGCAAAAGATTATTGAAGCTATTGAAGCATCGGAATGTTAGGCCCCAATTATGATAGTACCGAAGGAAGGTGGGAAAATGTGTTTATGTATAGACTTGCAAAATTTGAATAAGAACATTTGGGTTGATATACAAGCCCTCCCCCAAATATACAAAATGCTGACAACCAGGGGGGTGGACACATTTTGTGTGTGCTTGACATGTCTGCTGCTTACCACCAGTCATTCTACATAAGGACTCAAGACATTTAACTTCATATCCAACCCAGTTTGGTACATTTAGGTATAAAAGAATGCCCTTTGGATTATCTTCGGCTTCCACTGTATTTCAAAGGGTAATGAAGAACATTTTTGGGGATATGATAAAGTGTGGTGTTTCCAGGATGATATTTTAGGTGTGAGGAAAGATGTGTGTGTGACCATGATAGAATATCTCAAGAAGTAACGGAGAGATTGGAAAAACATGGGTTAACAATAAAAAAAGATAAATGTCAATTGAGGAAAGAACAGGTGGATTACTTAGGACATAAAATAAGTTCAGAGGGAATAAGACCAAAGGAAAACATTGTGAGGGGTGCGTGCATCTCACCTGAACCATCTAATAAAGAAGAGCTAAGGTTTTTTCTGGGATTTGCAGAATATTTTGCAAACATATGAATAATTTCTCGGAGATAGAAGAATCTCTAAGGAAATTAATGAAAAGAAATGTGATATTTACATGGAATGAGAAGTGTCAACAAGCTTTTAAAATGATTGAGAAGAGTATCAGTGTGGCACCCACATTGAGATGGTTTGATGTATCAGGTAAAACATATATAACTAATAATATAACTACTTATATGTTCAAAGGAGGGAATGGATTGGAAGGAAGTACAACTCAATGCATATCAGAATGGTTGTTGCCAGTGATAGATTAATATTTTGAAGGGGAGTATGGAAAGGGCAGAATGAAATATATTTGCGGATTGTTTGTCTAGAATACATGCAGAAAAAGATAGTGAAGAAACATGTAATGATTTTGTGGATGATGGAGATAGAGGTGAAAGGGATTTATGCTGAGAAAAATGGGACTGTCCAAAGGAAAATGATTTAGTATTGAGAAAAGTGGAAGAAAAGATTATTCAAGGTCGGAATTATGAAGATGGTGTGAATATATGAAGAAATGAAGCAATAATTTAAGGTGAAAGATAAAGTAAGTGTTAGTGAAGGAAGAATCAAAAGGAGACAACAGATTGTACCTCCGACTGCAATTCTTACATGAATAATGGATATTGCTCATGAGGGAAACCTGGGCATAGTATGACTAACAGGAGGGTGAGCCAGTCATTCTAGAGTCATGGGATGGATAGCAATGGGGAAGTCTTAGTGAAGGACTGTCACATATGTGCTAACAGTGACAAGTCTAAAGTTGTGAGACAACCTCCTATAGTCTGCACTAAATTCCCTTTGAGACCATGGGAAAAACTAGCAATAGATTTTATGGGACCAGTGGAGAAGTTAGGCTCTAGAGATAAATTTATTCTTGTACTAATTGATTATCTCTCCAAGTTGTTTACAGTAGAGACAATTGACGATATCAATACTGCACATGTTATAAGATTCTTGGAAAAAGATTTCTTGGAGGAAGGTCTTCTGGAACCCATTTTGTTTGATAATGGGGTGCAATTTGTTTCCAAAGAAATTACAAACTACCTAAGAAGGAAGGGAATCATACATGGAAGAGTAGCTCTATTCAGACAACAGACAAATGGTTTGGTTGAAAGAATTAATCATCTGGTGGTGAGGTGAATCCATTTTAGTTCTTATTGGGACTCAGGAGTTTATCTTAGTCTTTGGCTTGCAGGCTTGTACCCCTGTCACGTAGTGACATTTAACCTATGTAGCTTGCTCTGTTTCATTTAATTTATTTCATTATTTCTTCTAAGATGGCTACCATTGTTTATATTCTATAAAGATGTTTTGATTTGCATTATCAGTGCCACTCTGAGAAGGCGTCATTATCAGAGTCATACTCAGTGCTGCACATAGGTATTGTTACCATGCCCCTTTCTCACTTACGTGTGATAGGAACATAATGTATACTTGTTGGGGATTATTTATATAATTGCTGCCACAAGTCTGCCTCCTTATCATTTGTTTAGGAACATACCTGTGTCAGGGATCCTACACGATCTGTATAAATACATTGCACATGGACAAGATCATTAGAGGGTTTCTTTCCAGATGCCATCTACACTGCACGTCACCTTGCTGCAGAACTCATCCTTTGTGTCAACACCGAGTGTGACCTAGAGACTTCATTCCAAGGTAACGAGGGTTGAGGGGCGCTTCTCATGGACATGGTACTGGCAGATTAGATTTATCATACCTAGCTCTCATTAGGCTAGAGATTGGGTTCTCTTTGCTAGGAATTTTATATCTCATGTTTATTGTAAGATGGTGGGGGATTTTATATTCACAACTGTCATTTTCACAATCCTGCTTCTTTTACTGTTCATTATCCTGATCATTGCAGCTCATGCATTTTATCGCACATTGCAGTATTCTCAATAAATATATTGAAAACGTTCCTGCATCTCCTTCATTGCCTGTGTGCGACTGAGACTTGTTGCTAACATGAGAAAAGGGTAACTATTCCAACACAACTTCCATGAGACGTTTTATCTAGAGGCCATGCATAAGGCTGCCAGAAATCACCTTTGCTTTCTGAGTTTTGGTGAGGGCTGCTTGTGAGCCTGGAGGGTTGGGCCAACAGTTACAACTTGTTGTAGGAGTGGCTTAGTCGCCTACAATCAAAAGTGGTGTTACCCATAAACCATAAGTCTTGCCTAGGAGCGTGAATCCAACTACGACAGTGGTGGAAAACATTCAATTGACTCTTGTGAGTGGGTTGTCATGGAAACAAGAATTGAGAAGAATGATGTGAGCACATAGGATTACTCCTCAGTCGACAACAGGAGTTCCCCCATTTGTGGCTTTAAAAGGAAGGGAGCCTGGGAAGAAGGGGTGTCCTATTTGGTTGAGCAGTAAGGATAAAATTTGGGTTGATCAACAAGAAATGAAAAGGAAGGTGGAGGGAGTGCAAAAGAAGATGGAAGAAGCATACAATTGGGGGAAAGGAGCGAAAACATTGTGGGTTCAAAGTGGTGATTGGATGGTAGTATGGAAGAAGGAGTGGGTTTGCAAGGATGAGAGCGAATTCATGGGACCATTTCTAGTTAAAGACATAAAAAGGTATGTAGTGATATTGGCAAATGGAACTACTAGGAGTATAGGGAACAAATGCAATGTTTATAATCCTTAATTTTCCACGTCGAATACATGTATCAAAATACTGATAACAGTAGTGAGTAGCAGTACAAAGTAAGAAACTCTGTGTATAGGATAGGAAGTTTCTTAGAATTTTGCATTTTCCTCCACATATATGTTTTATTTGTCCTTTAAATGATATTTAATTGATATTAATTTCAGAAAGAATTTATAATAAATGTGTCAAAATTTTGTCAAAAATGTATGAGATTAAGGGGGAAATATGTGAAGATGTAATGAGAAAGGTTTTCTTAATAATTTGTGGAATTTTGAGGAAGAAAGAATGTTAAAGAGACAGTTACTGTAGGTGCTAGAGAAAGAGCAGGTGTGTCTCTCTACATTGAGATGTTTATTTGTGAAATAAAGCTGTTCAAACAAGTAAACAGATCAATTCATCCTCACACATACTTTGTGATTTGTAATGCTGCTGTCTCTGTGTTGCAGCATGGCCTTAGGCAAGAGTGGCAGTCATGATAGGGTTTGCTGGAAATGACCATCTTCTGTGTGGTGTTCCTCCCGATTTTTGCCTTCTTTTGCTGAACTTGTTTTTGTTGGCCATCAGACTCGTTTACATTTTACAGTCAAAAACAGAAGAGTATAATGTTTTGTGATTAGTGCTCCTCTGTACCAAGTCAGAGAGGAAAATCAATCACCTGCAGCACTAGTTAGGAGCAAAAGCCCTCACCCACCATCAGGTGGCATGTTTCATCACTGGGCCTGCTCCTTGTCGGATTGGCGCTGCAATGCCTGGCATGCCCCATGAGGGGGCTCTTTGACAGAGATCATTTTGATAGGTGCCAGTGAAATCTGGAAGAGTAAATTGTGTCCCAGGGAGTAGTGTAGTAAAAGACTGGAAAGAAGTGGGCTAAACTTAAGATAGGTACTAGAGTTGTACTTTACTGTGAACGTGAGTTCCTATATCAAGATCATCAACAAAATGGGGAAGTCACCAGAGATAATGCTCTGACTTTCTACAAATATGATTCTTTGTATTGGATTTGCATTGCTACAGAATAATGAGATGATAACATTGGACCATCTGGCAGTCTTAAAGAAGACGGAGGCAAGCTATCCTCTTTGAAAAGGAACCTGTGAAGACAGTGCTTCATGGTACAATAATGACAGAATATTTAAGAGCCAACATAGCCCCTAATGGAGTCCTTGTGACTAATGTCCCACACATTTTTTTCAATGATCTGGTGTTCGGAAAAGACTGGGCTCAGGTTACATGGAAATGGACAAGAGACGGTCTTGTGCCAAATATTAATACATCTAAAACACTAGCCGAGATATTACTATCCAAATTCACGTCTCAAAGTACGCTGAAAACAATGGTAAAGTTGTCTTTGTTTATAACTTGCCTTGCAGAAATAAATGACAGATAAAGGAAAGTAAAGAGTATCTCACCCAATAGAAGATCTCCAAGTTATAAAATAAATTGCCACATTTAACAAGGAAAACGTGTTTCCCCACACTAAGGATGATTACCAAGATGATGCCCAGTCTAGGTAATCGGATAAGTATGTTGGATCCAGAAGGAGCTCAGCCCTGGATGGATGGAGTAGTGATGAGGATTGGTGAAATAATTTAGGCTAACACTCTACGATAAGGTCCCTTTCCTTTCCAACATTGATCTATGTGGCAACTGCACTATCCATTTCATCAACCTCATCCCCCAATGCTATACAATCCTATTTTAGCAAGATGATGGGGCAGAGGAAGAGGCAGACACAGAGGAAGAGGGAAACATACAATGAGTAAAAGAGGAACCTCAAATGGTGACAAGGAGCTGGTGGAGAACACAAGCAAAGACGATTTAGTGGTTAACATGTCCACCAGGCCCCTTACAGCTAATGAACAACAAACCCTTCACAAGGGTTTGGGCTTTGTTTCCACTGCTTTCAGGCAAGGGTACATGTTAAGCTTTGTAAACTTTTTAAACTTTGTGTCTCCTAGTTTGTTAATTTGTTAATTTGGACAAATTCAATTTCACAGATTATTTTTGGTTTTGTTTTATTGCACAACTGTTGAACTCATATTGCATTTCTTGTTAGTCTTTTGTTGCTCCCTGGCCCGCTGTGGCTTGATGTCATTTGTTACACAGAGAGTCAATTGTTTGGCAAGCCTGCACTTTCAGTGCTGTACTAAAATTCCACCATCTTGTGCAGGTAGGCGGCGAGATGCCGGGTACCCACTAGAAAAGCTGCATATAAGCAGTCGCAGGGTGCATTCCTGCCTGGATGATGCCAGATGCCAGGACCCCTGCCCATATTTCTTCTTAGACTTTGGCAACCTGACCAACATCACACTGAGGAAGTAGTTTCCTATCAAACAAAAACAAATTTAGATGGCCTGCGTTGAGGCTAATTGCCCTCTGTTATGCTGCAGAAAACAATTCTCACCTCTTGAGGGCCCAGCCCCTTGTAAGAAATATAGACTCTCTTGTTCAATTACTTTGAAAGCACCATGAGCAGACAAATTGATGTTACCATCATTCGCATCCTCCTGTTTTCCTGGAGAAACTTCCATCCAGCACACTAATTTCAACCCTCCCCCACAATGCCAACTCGATGGGGATAGATGACCTATATTGTAATATTAGGTTAATGATCAAGCACACCATACGAAGATGGGATCTTATCTCATCTCTCAGCCCCAAGCTATGTTTCTTTATGGAAACTTAGCTCTGCAACACAGCTGTCACCTGTATCTCATTAGCCATATGAGAACATAAATCATTGGTCAAATCAGACAGGATAGAGCATGCTGGTGGTGGCATTGCAATCACTTTCCACAACTCTCTAAAGGTCAAATTAGTCAACACTCTATGCTCAGGTTGAATAGAGATATGTATTTTTTTAAATCATAGTCTCTGCTACAGAAGTATGGAGGGGGGCCCTGATTTATCACCCACCTTGCGCTAGGTAAGATTTCAGTCAGGCACTAACAGATTACATTGTGCCTCATGTTCTATCGTCTGATAATTTTCTATTATTGGGTGATTTCAATTATCATGTTGAGAACACTGTTGATTTAGGACTGACCCAACTACTGGCAGATCTGGAGACGCTGGGGCTTAGTATCTGGCCCTGTGCATAGGAGAGGGCAAACGTTGAATCTCATTTTTATGACTACTACTATGGAAGT
Organism: Pleurodeles waltl; assembly: GCF_031143425.1. NCBI lineage: Eukaryota > Metazoa > Chordata > Amphibia > Caudata > Salamandridae > Pleurodeles > Pleurodeles waltl. Next base: position 1,007,216,200 of record NC_090446.1, on the reverse strand, counting down.
AACATGTGAACCTCCTCTTTCTATCACTTGGTCGGGTTATTATCTGATGAAGCATCCCATCCCACATAGGAACAACGTACTAAAACCTAGGAAAGATGTTAGTAGACCTTGATGCCCCTGAAAAAGGGTCACTCCCGCCACCTTCTCTAAGGCCTTTAAAGCTCCTTCATTAGCATCCTAGACAGATGTTGACGCTGCTCTGTCTGCCTACCATGGCTCCTTAATAACCACACTTGACCGAATAGCGCCTCCTAAGAAATCTGTCTCTGCCTTCTTTAGAAATCAAGCTCCATGGTACACAGACACTCTGCATCTGGAAAAATTGACCTGCAAACATCTTGAATACAGATGGCATCTTACAAAATCCTCTGCGAATAAAGCAAAATATTGGACTAGGGTCCTCATGTACGAGGCCCTTGCCCCACCAGAGTGCCACTTTTAGCGATGCTTTGGTGATGCTGCACCCTTTTCCATATTTACAAGGTGGTGTTAAGCTACTTTGCAGGGCTTAAAGCCCCTTTGTAAATATGGGACCCCGATGTAGGTTTCTGGGGAAGAGGGGTATGCAATGGGTGCTGCTGTGGGAATTTCCACACAACACTCATTGATTTTGACACTGGCCCAGATTTATGAGCAATCCTAAACTTGAGGCAGCACCAAAAATTAACGCTACCACAGGGGTGGAGTTAGAGTGGCGCAACAAGGAGAATACTTTTATTTCTCTTTGTGATTGTATTTCTATGTGTTTCTGCATTCTGCAGCACACATAGAAAGAGCAAAATGACATCAATTATTGTTTATGTGAAGGAAGGTGTCCCTTTCTGCATATGAACAATGATCAAATAATCCTGATTTGCTACTTCTATGTGTGCTATATTCTACAGCACACATATAAGTAACAAATATCCATTATTGATTGTTAATGTGCAGGAAGGGGCACTTTCCTGCAAATTGTCAGATAGCACGGTGTGGAGATCGTGTCATATGCAGACAACACTCTACTTCTCATCTTCTTTGGCCCTACTTCAGCTAAAGTAAACAATACATTTGTGGGCTGCATGAGGGAAATCACTGTCTGGATGAATAAACACTATCTCTAACTGAACAACAAAAAATACAGAGATTTTGCTGTTTGGCAATGAGATATGGTCGACGTACTGGTGGCTTTCGGAACTTGGTCTAGACTCTGCACCTAAGCAGGTAGTGAAAAATCTTGGAGTGAAAATAGATCAATCACGGTCCATGAAAGATAAGTTCACACCACATGCAGCACCTGTTTTGCCACAATGAGGCTTTTTAAGAAACGTTTTACCTCGGCTACTGAACACTGACAAAAAAAACTTTCATCAGGTTCTTATAACTAGTTGCCTGGACTATGGGAATGTTTTACTAGTAGCAGTAAATAACATTCTACTGACTAAGTTGTAGGTAGTGCAGAGGACAGCCCCATCGCTGATCTGCAATCTACCAGCATGGTTGTCCCTCGATCCCATTTTAAGAAAACTGCGCTGGTTGTCAGAAAGTCGGCATTTTTCAAACCCTGCTGTCTGAAGCATAAGGCACTTTACAAAGTCTGTCCTAGCTATCTGCCGTGGCAGGTTCCCTTTTAAGGCTGAAGGACTGCACCCCTCTGAAACTCCTACACATTCAAATAAAAAATATTAACTAGATCGACTTCTTTAGAGATACGATCATATCTTTAGATAAATCGATGCTTTTAGTCTGGGCTGTCTGTCCCAGGTTGCCTGTCACGCCTCGCTTTGAAGCACGAGATGGAAGCCAGGCAGTAAATCAACTTTCTACACTGTGACGCACGACGCAGGGGTGACTGCTCTAAAACCCTTCATTTCGATTGTGGCTTATGGCAGTATCACAATTGTTGGAGCTAACCCTGAACAGTACATAGGGGCCCATTGTAAACAATGGTGTGCCTCCTTTCAACACCTGCTCTGAGCAGGCATTAAAAGTGCTGAAAAAAATGCCGTAAAGAAATCTCTAAGATTTCTTTGCGCCATTGTTTCTGCCCTCCCTAATAGTGGTACAGCCCCCTTTCATACATTATGCATGGCGTATGCATAAGGTAGCACTAAGGGTTACAAAGTGACGCAATGCATGAATTGCACCACTTTGTAAATATGGGGCAGGGAAAAGTCCACCTGAGCACTGCCAGAGCATAAACAAAATTATGCCAAGGTGGTGCTAAAGTGGTGCTAGGCCCACTTAAATCTGGACCTTAAAAGGCAAACTGAAAATGAAATAAAATGCTTAAATGTGAATGAGTGCACTGTATGTTTGGAGTGGTAAAATAAGAGATGAGATGAGAGGGAGTGCATTCAGGGGAGAGGTAAAAGAGGGTGCTAGAGAGGAGAAATGTGCAGGTAGATGTGATGTGAAGAGAGAAATGGCATACATATCTAATGTAAAGCACACATAACTGAAGGCCATACTGCTTCCATTCAATTCACAGTCCCACAAAATCAAAATTCAAACATTTCCAATGTTAATTATTTATAACTAATCATTGTTCTTACTCATTTATCTTAAACAACAAACAACCATTGCCAAAGCCAATAGTACTGACAAGTTTAAGGTGTATGCCAGTTGTTGTGTTATATTTCTGGATGCAGAATCATCTCAAAGAGAAACCAAAATACAGACCGAATGGTACAAAGCGAGAATCGCAGAAATGTATTTTACATGTTCCATTTTAGAGAGCCTATCACTCTTTTCATCCCACTTATAGATCGGTCGGCACATATTTCTGTATGATTGATTGCAACCAGCAGTGGTGGGTGCTTCCTGATGCCTGGTTAGAGCATTTTCTTCACAAGTTGATGCTGCATGCAGTGCAAGATACTGGGCAAGCACTCAGTTAAAGGGGCCTGAAGTTGTCGCCCTGTACAATTTGCACATTACAGTAACTGTTGAACGTATTAATGCAGAATATACATTCCCACTGCTTTATAACCCTCACTTTCTCACTAAATTAATTTGCTTTCATATGCAACATTTGTCAATTTTTTTTTTTTTAAATCTTGGGAGGAAGGCTCACCTTGGACCCCATGTTTTTGTCCGTTAATCATGCTTGCTTCACTCGCTACATAAAAGTCATACCCAACTTTCAAATGTCACCAGCTGACACTGCTACATGCCCTCACAGCTTAGTCATTATCAGCCCTCCAGACAGCGAAGGTCCTCAAGCAAAGTACTCTTGCAGACCCCATGCATTCACACCTCATGATTAAAGGGCAGATCCCTTACATCTATGACCCTATATCATTGGAATAAACCCCCTCTTTATCTACATACCTGTCAAAATTGTATAAACTTCATGCTAAAAACGTGGTTGTTTTCGAATGTTTCAACTTGCCTGATCAGCACTGCTTCAAGATACTCCTTGGGGCATGTGCCCTGTGCTAAATCAAGAGACAGGATAAATATATACTCTGGAGGAGGACCCTTTCAGGCTGATTTGTGAATTGTCCCAAATTTTCAGGACGATTCAGTTACAAGCTTTCTTTCAAAACAAACCTACATCTGAGTCCACTGAAGTCTCTGGGCTCAGGAGTCCATCTACCTTCATTCCTCCCTCCAGTATGGTACCATTGAGATAGTGGCATTTGAAAAGGCTGTTGTAAATTATATAAGTAACAATCAACCTAAATGTCTAGATTTTTAACCTCTTTAAGAAGAAGAGAGAGGCCTTAGATACCCTGGCCAAAGATGTGTAAATCACTATCGAACCAGTGGATAAGAGAGGAACCTTAGTCATTCCTGATAACAGGGAATACAGACAGGAATGCCTGAGACTATTGAACAACATTTCCTACTATACACCTGTACAACGAGATCCTACACCCCGTCTCCAACAGTAGATTCAGACTATGATTGAAGAGGCTGAAGTGTCTGGTTGGATTACCCAGAGGACGCTGATTTCCTGTATAACCAACAACTGCATTTTTCATATTTCTACTGCTTTTCTAAAATCCATAAAGAGAAAAACCCTCCACCTGGATGACAAACTGTGCCCGCCATTGGGTCCCTCTTGGAATTCTTATCCTTTTTTGAAGGATACGAAAGACATCCTGAACCTCATAGATGCAGTTAACGCAGAAAGGCACTCTGACTTTCAATTTAACATAGAAGCTCTATACACCAACATACCACAATATGCCACCTTGACAATTGTAAAGGATTTACTGCGGTCAAAAGTTTGGGATGCACCACCTCCTGTGCACTTCATTATTGAATGTGACACACTAACCCTGAAGGGTAAATGTTTCCAGTTGAAAATCAATTGTACCATCAGATTCGGGGAACTTCAATAAGCAGCACCTTTTCCCCGAGCCTGCGGTGCCTCTACTTGTACAACTTTGAAAGGCAGTGTGTTTTGGTTTGGTTCAAAGCAATCCCTTCTTCCAGAGTATCAAGCTATGGCATTGGTACATCAACAATATCTTCATTATATCGAAGGGTGATATTATAGATATAAAAAATGTCAAAGAATGGATTAATTGACTTGACCAATATCCCAATTTCACAGCCTCCATTTCTGAGGAAGAAATTTATTTTTTACATTTACTAATCACCACACATGAAGGGAGGTTGTAGACAACCACTTATCATAAGAAGACCAACCTTAACAGCTTACTTTTGTTTGAGAGCCATCATTCCAGGGTTTTGAGAACCAATCTTCCCTATGGTCAACTTTTGTGACTCAGATGTAATTGCAGTGAACTACAGACATTTGACAATCAGGCGAGGTACCTCACACAAAAATTGATAAACCGCCATTACCCCCCACAAGTCATTAACATGGCATGCAAGAGAGTATGGAAAAACCATAGGGAAGCCCTTTTGGGCACTTACCCTAAACCTGAACAATCAAGACTGACCTGTGTAACCACATTTAGAATTTTATCCAACAAAGCCAAAAAATTATCAACAAACTTTGGGTGATACTGAAGAGTGAGGGTGACACCACTGACATGCTCCTGTCTGCCTTCAGGAGAACTCACAATATCAAAAATATTTTGAAACACACAAGACCACAACAGAAGACATGTCTCTAGCAAGTGGCAGCTACCCTCAGTTAAAGGTGCTAACGCTGCAGCAAATGTAATGTCTGACCACTTACAATTACCACCACATGTGTGAATTTGGGATCATCACGGACTTGAAACCTGCACATACATACGAACTGTAATACCAATAACTGTATATACCAAACTATTTGCCCATGTGGTCTTCGCTACATAGGCATGACAACCAACCAAATTAGGGCCCGGCTCAATAAGTATCACAGCACCATTAAATGCCAATGGGTTCCCACCATTTAACATAATGAAAATACTCTTGGAGAAGGAACAGAGGTGGGTCTTTAAATTACAGACCCACATCTCAGGGCTGAATGACATCATACCCTGGATAAATTATTTCAATTGACAGCGGTCTTGCTTTTACCTGATATCTATTTCAGAGCCATAATCCCTCTTTTTCACTGATTCACAGCTTGCCACCTACAACTGCTTGGATATTACTATCTGTGACCATTTATGCGTACAGATTACATGACTCTGGTATTCCCTTGTGTGTCTTTTCAACTTACATTGTTGCACCCTCTATTAGGGACATTCACCCTCCTGCTTCTTTATCTCCTGCTGTTGGTGTAGAAGGCACATATGTACCTATATCATCATCTGTTCACCACTGAGTATATATCACGTCTTTTAAGACTCATAATTCCCAATTTATGGCAGCACCTTTTACCAACTCATGTTGAGACAGGCACCTTTCTTTATACAGCTGTCTCAAGATTAACATAAGGACACATTTATCTTTTTTTTTAAAACACTGCAGATATTGACAGTTGTGTTATTATTGATCCATCCGGGGGATTCTTTCTCATGACACACTTAGGACCCTGGCTATGAGGATCGGCATGTTGTTGCTTTCTAATTCTGCAGATAGCGCTGAGTATTTTACACATACCTTTGAGACATGCTTTGTTCCCCACTTTGATGGTACTATCCTTGATCAACGTCTGTGGAGATAAGCACCTCATTTTGTATACAGCCATCATAGTATTAACATTAGGACACATTTGTGATTCCCTTGAAACACTAGTGAAGATATTGGCTAATACAATATTATTGATTTATTAGGGCAATTATGATTTTTAATGACAGACTGAGGCTCCTGATTATGAATTAAAATATGGATGGCACATCTCTGCCCTTCAAATCTGTAGACAGGATCCCATTTTGTTCCTTTGTGGCATTTAACCAGCTCAGTTAAATATCAAACCCAGTGTGTTCTGTGATCGTTGACATCAGCCCGTTACTGTGTCTGTCCTCCAGTGAGAACGCAGTTGCATTCATAAGCCAATGACTTAGAAGACACTGTCCATGACCCTGGTTATTTACAGGATCTTGGATGACCAGTAGGTCTAAGGACTTCAGCTCAAAATCTAGCAAGTAGATGGGTTTTTGTAAGCTAGATGGCCTGCCAGGACCTAGTAACAGTCCCTTATGGGAGCTTTTTTCACTTCTCCCCTTTTGCCATGTAAGTGGCATGATTCACACTGGGTTTCACACAGTAACTTTGTACAGGCAGGATCCCTGGGTGGGAGTATTTCCTGTTCTATATGCTGCTTGACAGCTTAAACTCCTCTATCCTCAGAATGTATGTTCTTGACAAGCAGCTTTACATTATTTAGATACCAATGCAGGGTCCCTGGGTGGCAGCATTTTCTGACTTATATATTGCCCAAGAATATTCAGACCCTTGTTACGGGTATGTGCGGCTCTGACAGACCGCTTGATATCCACTCCTATTTATGTCAATAGCTGCCCCAGGTGGCAGCCTCTTCCACTCTGTAGAGGGTACCTTAGAAAATAAAGTAGCTTGATTTTCCCCATGTAAGCGGTGCATTAGCTGGACTTGTGCATGGTTGTGCATGGCTATCCCTCTGCCTTGTGTGTCAGTAAAATGACTTCACCGTATATATATGGAGAGTTAACCTGGGCAGACTTAAAGCTTTCATCTATTTTTTGGGCATGTGTCTAGTCTCCAGCTCCAATTCGGGTCCAGAATTACCCTTCTTTGTTGTTTTGGCTGATTTTAATCCTTAACAATGATTTGTGCATAACATTTATCTTGATACTGCATTGCCAGATTCCCAGGAGCTTTATAGCCAAAACTTTCCCGGGGGGCCGTTTCTTGACTTTAGGAGGGTAAGACTACTGTTCTGTATGTTTGGCATGATACACTGACTACATAACAAATTTAAGATTGTCTTATTGATATGAAGGCATAAGTTTAGTGTTTGTTCACTACAGTTTAGTTCACCATGTGTAGGCAAGTGGACATCCTCTGTGAATGCACACGGCTCAGTCCATTATAAATCAATATTGTGTCATTGTTCTTTTGTGCTATTTTTCAGGTCATCTGACTAAGGAATACATACATTAGTGTAAGTTACATTAACGTGGAGGAACACTCCAGTATGAGAGCACTTTTACTCTCTTTTAGTGAGTACTAGGTTTTTTTGTTTTGGTCCTGAAGAAACGTCACCTTATCTTTTGGACTACTGAGGTGTGAAATATGTCAACCATTATTCTGTAGCATTGCAAATTGAATCCACAGAATCATATCTGGAGAAGGTCAGAGCATTATCTCCAACGAGTTCCCCATTTTGTTTTTAGTCTTGACATATGTAGGTACATTTACATAAATACAACTCTAGTACCTATAGTCGATTTTAGCCCACTTCTTTCCAGTCTTTCACTACACTACATACTGGGACACACTTTTCTTTTCTAGATTTCGCTGGCACCTATGAAAAAGATCTCATGTAAAGAGCCCCCTCGTGGGGCCTGTCGGGCATTGCAGCACTGACCCCACGAGGAGCAGGCCCCATTATGAAAAATGCCACCTAATGCTGGGTGAGGGCTCTTGCTCTTAACTAGCTAATACTTCAGGTGACTGTTTCTCCTCTGTGGCTTGGTACTGAGGAGCACTAATCACATAACAGTGTACTCCCATATTTTTGACTGTTGAATTTTAGTAGACTGTACACTGAACACTGAACTGTAAGCATCTCCCAGTCCCCCCTTTTTCTAATGTCTGTACAC